>NW_027362761.1:375827819-377077819 GCF_046119375.1 Phyllobates terribilis | reverse complement strand
CTGGGAGCAGTATTCATATACATGGGCGGCGCCAGCAGTGACTGAATGAGACAATCACACCCCTAGGACTGAATACGAGCAGGTAGGACAAAGTGTATATAAAGTTATAAAATCGTTATACTACCACCGATTTTAATGAAAAAAGCTGGTTAGTGATGCACATTGCATCACTAACAAATCAATGGGGGCAGTGTAGATAGTACAAAGGACATGACAGGTTCCCTTTAAGTAAAAAAATTATCTTCAAATCTTATAGAATTTTAATAAACTCAAAGACGTTTTAGTGCTCTGTAGAAGTCCTTTTATTCATTCAAGTAGATCACATGCTTCACTACTGTGATCTTCTCATTTGCGCATCACAATTATCATTCTTATTTGCATATATTAGAAATTGTTACATTTCAAATACTCAAGATATGGTCAATTTTTTAACATTGACTGTATTATATGTTACGCAAAATATTGGTATGACTTGGGTGGATTAAAGTGAACATCAATAAACTCACAAAAATTAAAAATTAAAGTGGCTACTGCTATACATCATGGGGCAAGTTGTTGTTAGGCATAATTATTATGTTAGAACCAGTTTGATTCTAATTCCAAACATTGTGGGTATATACTTATGATATTCATATTATTTTGTAAGTTTCAATGGTAACTTTTCCCTTAACAGTAAATTAATAGTTACCAATAGAACTCTCTGGAATTTCATTTGAAATTTGAAATCTTTGCCTCACCAGTGACATTACCTGGAACTGGATGTCAGAAACTGATGTAAAGACAAGAAGAAAAATGAAGGCTGTCAAGAAGCGGGCAGGCTGTCAAAATGCAAGAATTTCTGGCAAGAACTGGTTGTGTACTGCATATCAAAACAATCTCCAGTATTCTTCATTTGTCTGGCCCTTAGGGCATGGTAGCAAGAGAGAAGTATTTTCTTACAGACGAAAACATTCAAGCCTCGCTATGTTTTGCAAAAACCTACATTAAGTCTGATGAGACTAAGTTTGAACATTTGGGCCGTAACTCCAAAGGTATGTTTGGCACAAAGCCAACACTACGCATCACCAAAAGATCACTATAACCACAGTGAAGCATGGTGGAGGCAGCATGATGCTTTGGGCTGATATTATCAGCTGGATCTGGGGCTTTAGTCAAGGTGGAGAGAATTCTGAACAGTTCCAAATATTGGTCAATTTTGCAATTCAATCTTCAGGCTTCTGCTAAAAAGCTGAAGATAAGGAGGAATTTCACCTTTTCAGCATGACAATGACCCTAAACATACCTCCAAATTCAAGAATAGCTTCACCAGAAAAAGATCCAAGTTTTGTACTGGCCCAAACAAATCTGTTTGATGTGTACACAGAAGATGCCCACACAATCCGACAGATTTGAAGCACTATTGCAAGGAAGAGTGGGCAAAGATTGTCAATTGCAGATGTGCCATACTGATTGACTCCTACCTAAAAAGACTAAATGCTGTCATAAATTCAAAGGATACTTCAACAAAATTTTAGTTTAAGGTTTATGCAACCACATTCTTTTAGTTCTTTAGCTTTCTTTTTTCATCCAAAAAGATTTCAGTTTCTTTCTCAGTAAATTTGTACAGATAATGGATAATATTAAATGTGTAAAATGTTCTGAAATTATTCTTTTTGGTATACTTTTTTACATGACAAAACCTGGCATTTTAACAGGGATGTATAGACTTTTTATATCCACTGTACATCATCAACATGTACAGTACAGGCCAAAAGTTTGGACTGACCTTCTCATTTTAAGATTTTTCTGTATTTTTATGACAATGAAAATTGTACATTTACACTGAAGGCATCAAAACTATGAATTAACACATGTGAAATTATACACTTAACAAAAAAGTGTGAAACTACTGAAAATATGTCTTATATTCTAGGTTCTTCAAAGTAGCCACCATTTGCTTTGATGACTGCTTTGCACACTCTTGGCATTCTCTTGATGAGCTTCAAGAGGTAGTCACCGGAAATGGTTTTCACTTCACAGGTGTGCCCTGTCAGGTTTAATAAGTGGGATTTCTTGCCTTATAAATGGGGTTGGGACCATCAGTTGTGTTGTGCAGAAGTCAAGTGGATACACAGCTGATAGTCCTACTGAATAGACTGTATTATGTTAAGAAATAAGAAATAAGTAAAGAAAAACAAGTGGCCATCATTACTTTAAGAAATGAAGGTCAGTCAGTGCGAAAAATTGGGAAAACTTTGAAAGTGTCTCCAAGTGCAGTTGCAAAAACCATCAAGCGCTACAAAGAAACTGGCTCACATGAGGACCGCCCCAAGAAAGGAAGACCAAGAGTCACCTCTGCTTCTGAGGATAAGTTTATCCGAGTCACCAGCCTCAGAAATCGCAGGTTAACAGCAGCTCAGATTAGAGACCAGTGCCACACAGTGTTCTAGCAGCAGAAACATCTCTTCAACAACTGTTAAGAGGAGACTTTATGCAGCAGGCCTTCATGGTAAAATAGCTGCTAGGAAACCACTGCTAAGGACAGGCAACAATCAGAAGAGACTTGTTTGGGCTAAAGAACACAAGGAATGGACATTAGACCAGTGGAAATCTTTGCTTTGATCTGATGAGTCCAAATTTGAGATCTTTGGTTCCAACCACCGTGTGTTTGTGCGACGCAGAAAAGGTGAACGGATGGACTCTTCATGCCTGGTTCCCACCGTGAAGCATGGAGGAGGAGGTGTGATGGTGTGGGGGTGCATTGCTGGTGACACTGTTGGGGATTAATTCAAAATTGAAGGCATACTGAACCAGCATTGCTACCACAGCATATTGCAGCGGCATGCTATTCCATCCGGTTTGCGTTTAGTTGGACCATCATTTATTTTTCATCAGGACAATGACCCCAAACACACCTCCAGGCTGTGTAAGGGCTATTTGACCAAGAAGGAGAGTGATGGGGTGCTATGCCAGATGACCTGGCCTCCACAGTCACCAGACCTGAACCCAATCGAGATGGTTTGGGGTGAGCTGGACCGCAGAGTGAAGGCAAAAGGGCCAACAAGTGCTAAGCATCTCTGGGAACTCCTTCAAGATTGTGGGAAGACCATTTCCGGTGACTACCTCTTGAAGCTCATCAAGAGAATGCCAAGAGTGTGCAAAGCAGTCATCAAAGCAAAAGGTGGTTACTTTGAAGAACCTAGAATATAAGACATATTTTCAGTTGTTTCACACTTTTTTGTTAAGTATATAATTCCACATGTGTTAATTCATAGTTTTGATGCCTTCAGTGTGAATGTATAATTTTCATAGTCAGGAAAATACAGAAAAATCTTTAAATGAGAAGGTGTGTCCAAACTTTTGGTCTGTACTGTATATCCATATCAAAATATTTCAGGCCTGATGTTCTTTTAAGAATCGTATCTATTACAATATTCTTTGCTGGAAATGCTCAAGTCTCTGTACACATAATAAGAAAATAACATTTCAAAGACTCAAAATGAAAATGATGAAACTTGAAATATACTTAATGCTAATATAATATCATGTTCATATCCCAAATGCACTGCAATATCTTGATATGATTTCCATTTCATTAACTAGACTATCACTTAATTTCCAATTCATAATATGAGTTACAGAATTGTAGCATTAAGGGCATTAATGATAATGTTAGTTATTAAGCTTACAAAGAAGATGTACTTAATGGAAGTAATTTTATAATTTTTTTATTTTTATAATTTGTAACAATGGAACACAAATAGTATTATTAAGTCCACTATCTTAGATTACCTTCACACAAACGTATTTGTCCATGTGCGATCCAATTGGAGAACAGAATGCAGATGGACCAATGTTAAATAAGGTATTCGCTCAAATTAATGTTTTTCCACACCAATAGTCTGTGTGGAAAAAAACACAGCATACTTTAGTCTCATCCTCTTTTTCAGATTGAACTCTCTAAAATTTTAGAGAAAATTATTTGTAGTTTTTATTTGTTTTGTATTTTTAATATAAAAAACAAATGTCATACGGATTTCAAAAATAGACAAAAAAGGTTATTCTTTCCGGATGAAAAATAGACAATTTTTCATACACCATGTTACAGTAGCCTTTAAAGTCAAACAATTCTAGTGAAAAAGACTTTATTGTATTATTAGTTTTCCCATCTACTCTAGAACTGCAAAGGAGTTGACCTTTGTAATCATACTTAAAAAATAACTTGACATCCATCTAAAATTTGTATAACATCTGTGTCTAAACACGCTCTTTCTACTTCTGCCTTTATAGATTGGCGACATTGCATTAATACTGCAGATTTCGATGGGTGATGGCAATGTGCTTCAGTTCAACTTTCGTATAGCTTGGACTTCTTATCCATTGTTCCAATTCATTTGTGTTTTTCAGCAGAGGGCTGGTTATTAGTGTAATTAGCTCACTGCTGGGAGCTATGGGAGGAGCTACTCTCCATTTGTTTCTGGCTGACAGTTATAGGTTTCACTTACTCTTGCTCATGCTTCCCAGCTCTGACTCGGCCTGTTTATTCCAGTGCTTAGTCCAAACTTGTGTTTTGTCTATCAATTTTATTCCTGACTTTGACATCTTGATTATGACCTGGCTTTCTGACTATTTTCTGACACGTCTTTGACTCAACCCAAGGTCAGGGTTTCCCTGGAATCTGCTAAATGCAGTGTCTTGAGCAAAGCCTGTCTATGGAAGCCCTTATTAAGTAAGAGCTGTGAGCCTGCCACAAACAGTGCTTTGTTACAATCTGGTAGTAATACTATGCTGTATCACGTTACTGTATTTAGAATTAGCTGTATTATGTTATCAATTACTTATTTTGTATTAGCTATATTAGTTAAATATTGCACAGTTAATTATGAGTTATTTAAGTAATTTAAATTTTATGAAAGAGTGCCTTTCATCAAATTTTTCTTGTTACCCCCAGGCGTTTTTTGTTTTTTTGTTTTCGTTCTTTTCTTCTCTTCTTCCAAGAGCCATAACTTAACATAACATAATAGCCGTATGAGGGCTTGTTTTTTGCGGGACGAGTTGTACTTTTGAAAGACACCATTCATTCTGCCATATAGTGTACTAGACAATTGGAAAAAAAATCCAAGTGTGGTGAAATTGACAAAAAAGTGCAATTCCACAATTTCTTCTTTTTTATTTACAATGGTCAATATATGGTAAAACGGAGCTGACAATTTAATTCTCCGGGTCAGTACAAGTACGCAGATACCAAACATGTATAGTTTTTTTTTATTTAAGTGGTGAAAATAAATTCAGAAATTTGTAAAAAAAAGAAATCTGTATTTGTCACCATTTTCCGAGACCCGCAACTTTCTCATTTTTCGGGATCTGGGGCTGTGTCAGAGCATATATTTTGCACCCTGAGCTGACATTTTTACCGATACCATTTTGGGGTAAATATGATGTTCTGACGCTGCGATCGTCCGAACACCTGTGCCATTCAGCTATGCTATGTATAGCAGAAATCACAATCTCCTATGAGCGCCATCCACTGGCCGACCCCCGGCTGTTAGGACAACCCATCAGCTTCATCTGACAGGCTCGCCGATCAATGACAACTTCCTGTCTGCGCTTGTTAAATGTCAGTGATTGACAGCGGTATTTAACTGGTTAACAGCTGCGGATGACTCTTCAATCCACACATGGCTATTAAAGGCACTTGATGGCTGATTAAATCAGCTTTAAAGTGTTGAGAAAGATGCGGGCTCAGCATGTGAGCCCGCGTCAAAGACAGGGACACGGCCGATGTCGTACATGTATGTCAATGGTCGTGAAGGGATTAAACTGGACACATGATGTTATAGTTGCTGCAGGGCAGAATAAAGTGTTTTGTTTTCTTTTTATTTTCTCATTTTGGCCTCTCGGTTGCAGAGATATTAGTGTAGCACCCTGAGGATTCGGCTGCTACAGGGGTATTGCACCTCAACCCAGAGGTGTGATATTCCACTCCCGGGTAAGGAAGGAGTGTGGATCTGAGCTCGGTAGGCTGCATGCACTACACACATCCCATTTCCGAGGAGCAGACCGACGGTACTCCCACTTAGAAATGTGCAGGTACGACCGAGTCTGTTCCTGGCTGGAGTGGGAGGGGGGTGGAACATCCCAAGTAGTGTAGGGGCAGATAGGGGGAGCAGCCTGGGTAAAGATAGGAGCTCATTGGGTGCTGGTCACCTGAGCTCACACATAGAGGGTGTATATAAGGTGGGCACCAACTAAGAACAGGGTCAGTTGCAGAGAGAAAGTCAGGAGCAGAGGAGAAGAGAGACCCAGAGTGAGAGAGGAGAAGAGAGAGAGACCCAGAGGGGGAAACAGCAGAAAAGGACTCCAAGATCCCAACTTAAATCCCCGGGTGAAGAGTCGGCATCAGGGTACCGGAACCCAAGCTGGTGGGGGTAAAAACACTCCCCAGCCAGAGACCGGAGACCGTGGGAAGCGTTTGCCATGGTCACCCACCACATCCACCACGAAGGCATACCACGAGGAGGGTCAGGGAACCCAAGGCCAAGGGTCTCCCAACAGAAGGCCCGAGGGAGCTGGACCTGGGTGGATCAATAGTGGGGACGGCCAGAGAAAGGACTGAAGGAGAGCTCAGGGTCACGCTCCGGACTTATTTGGGAGTTGGCTGGATCCAGAACCTGGTGGACGCAGCACGGCTCGGGAGGTCACTCGAAGCTGGAGTGACCAGAACATCAGCAGTGAGTAAACATCCTAAACTGCATAACCCGACTCTGTCTCTGATTGCCGTCTACACTGCATCACCACAACTCCCATCCTCTGCACCTGATCCCCTGAGGCTATACCCCACCCGTTGGGGGTTATATCACCAAAGCTGCACCTACACCAACAGCCTCAGCGGACCCTGCTGCAGCGGCGGCCACAGTGACCGCAACACAACGGGTGGCGTAGTCTACAATAAAGAACTTATAACATCTGTAGGACTGCCACATACAACTCAGTTTGACACCCTGGGCACGGACCGGGTCACAGCCACTCGGAAGACTACAACCCCCATCTGATCCGGCTCCGGATATTCCCACTAACGAATATGGCCCAGGGGGCGCGTCAACTTTGGCGTAGTCGGCAGGATTACGTGCCCGCAACAACCGGGTACTGCGTGCCTGAAGAAAAGAACGAGTTTACCTCAAAAAGAAGTCTCCTGCCGGTTCCGGAGGGTCCCCGCCATCGGACCCCATCACCAGTCGATTCCAGCCGGTTGTCCGCCATTAACAACTTTTTCCCGCCATCTGCAGAGTTTCCCGCCACTGGGAAGCGATTCCCGCCATTTCCAAAGGTTTCCCGCCTTGGAAGAGCGGACGCCATTATGGGCGTGCCAGAGGGTGGTGAGAGGCCGCCTCCCATCGTGGGCCAGGACCGAAAATGGCGCCAAAAGTGGAAACCGCCCCCACCAACAGAGACTGTGATGTTAGAGGTGTCTGTCAGCGTGAAAGAACCGCCCCTGGAGCTGACAATCACCAAGTGGCCCCGGGACCGCCCTCGAAGGGGGAGGAGACGAGAGAAAAGAACAAAGATGGGTGCCGCCTGGAGGAGTCTGGAGCGAGCGCACCCGGAGGCAGGAAGCCTGGAGAGGAGTAGCAGAGAAGCTCACCCGGAGATGGCCAGAGAGCAGAGCAGCACCGGCCCGCTGGCCAGGAGCCTGCTGGAAGAAGAGCAGAGCAGCACCGACCCGTTGGTCAGGAGCCTGCTGGAAACCACGACCCCACTAGGCCTAGTGGAGGTCCTCGCACAGCTCCCCCGAGACCGGGAGTGTGCACAGACTGCCCTGGAGGGCCTCGCAAGGAGGATGGCCCGGGTACAGCGAGAGACATTGGCGGAGTGGAGCCGAGAGATGGCCCAGCAAACCAAGACCCGGAGCACGCCAGCCAAGATGAGGAGACAGACCGCCTCTGAGGATGGCGCGGGAGGACCCAAGGCCGGAGACGGCGCCGAGAAGGGAGCCGAACGCATGGAGGCAGGTAAAGGGGACGTCTATACCCCAAGCCGGGACACCGCTTACCTGCCCCAGCTCCCCGTCGCAGAGCCCGAAAGTTCCCCTGCTGTGCCCGAAAACGCCATGTCACCGACGCAGACTAGGCCCCAACCGGAAGCCGCCGCCGCGACCCCTGTGACGTCACACGCCTCGACCCCGAGCGTGACCAAGCAGGAAGTACCACCAGCCTGGTCGCAAGGCCTAGTACCCCCGGGCGCCGCAATACCAACAGCGCCCCCTACCTCCGCGGAGCCTCCGGCCTGGCCGCAAGGCCAGGTAGCCCAGGGTGCCGCCGTCCTAACGGTGCCCTTCACCTTCCAGGTGCCCCAGGCCTGGCCGCAAGGCCTGGGCAACCCAGGCGCCACCACCACCGCGCCCGCACCCGTAAAACCAAGGGTGCCGCGTCTGGGAGAGGACTTATTTGCCCAGCACACGTGGCCGGACGGGCAGCCTTTCATCTGGCCCCAGAAATATTATGAACTGGAGCACCAGAGGAGAGTTGGGGCCATGTGTGCACCCCTGATTCCGGCTCCGAAGCCCGTGATAAGGATCTCGCCCCCGCTTGAAGAGACCCAATTTGAGTGGGACCCCACCGGAGAAGACCTAATGGGGTTCACTCAAGAAACCAGGGCAGCTGCAGCGGAGCGTGCTGAGTGCTGCCGACAGCAGCTCGAGGAGTTTGCGAGGGAGCGGAGAGAGAGGCGGGTCCGGGAACAACAGGCCCAAATAAGGAGCGCCGAGCAGAAGAGCCGAACCAGGAGGGACCCCCGTGCAGCGCACAGTCCCCGCACCACCGGGACTGTAATTAAGTTCAATATGCAGCATGGGTGGGGCTTCATCAGAGACCACAACACCCCCGGCGACGTCTTTGTCACGCGCAGAGATGTGGAGTCCCATCTGCCGGAGGGGCACAGAGGTCGTGACCTTTATATCGGGGACGAGGTCACCTTTACCCGGCACAAGTGTGCCAAAGGACCTTACGCCCTCCATGTGCATCGCCTGACAGAGGAGGAGCTGCGATGTGAGGAGGAAGAGCAAGAGGATCCGGACGGGTCTGAAGCTGAGATCCCCAAAGAAGGAGCAGGAGGAAGACGTTGTTGAGTACAGCGGAGTAGGTGCTGTAAATAGTTACCCGATCGGGGTATAAAGAAACTGTTACTGCAAATATAGTCCCCGTTGGGACCAGCTGAGTGAACTGTTTACCCGTTTACCCTTAATCCCACAGGCTGAGGACTGTGAGCAGCCATTCCCTTTCCCATTACCTGGCCGAGGACTGAGAGCGGCCATATCCCGTGTAAATAGTTGCGCGTCCTAAAGCGCCCCCTACCGGTTTTATAGGAAAACCAGTTTTTCTAAGAGACTGTCGCACTTTTCCCGGACACACGTTGCACAGTGTCCGGAGGAGGAACCAGAAACAAGAGACAACGAGAATGTTATATGAAAAGTTTTATATATATATAATGTTTTATATGTTTTATATGTTTATATGAAAATTTTGTATGTTTTGGTGTTGTTTTTGTCTTACATCCCGAGGACGTGCTGTGATTTACCAGGGGGGGAATGTAGCACCCTGAGGATTCGGCTGCTACAGGGGTATTGCACCTCAACCCAGAGGTGTGATATTCCACTCCCGGGTAAGGAAGGAGTGTGGATCTGAGCTCGGTAGGCTGCATGCACTACACACATCCCATTTCCGAGGAGCAGACCGACGGTACTCCCACTTAGAAATGTGCAGGTACGACCGAGTCTGTTCCTGGCTGGAGTGGGAGGGGGGTGGAACATCCCAAGTAGTGTAGGGGCAGATAGGGGGAGCAGCCTGGGTAAAGATAGGAGCTCATTGGGTGCTGGTCACCTGAGCTCACACATAGAGGGTGTATATAAGGTGGGCACCAACTAAGAACAGGGTCAGTTGCAGAGAGAAAGTCAGGAGCAGAGGAGAAGAGAGACCCAGAGTGAGAGAGGAGAAGAGAGAGAGACCCAGAGGGGGAAACAGCAGAAAAGGACTCCAAGATCCCAACTTAAATCCCCGGGTGAAGAGTCGGCATCAGGGTACCGGAACCCAAGCTGGTGGGGGTAAAAACACTCCCCAGCCAGAGACCGGAGACCGTGGGCAGCGTTTGCCACGGTCACCCACCACATCCACCACGAAGGCATACCACGAGGAGGGTCAGGGAACCCAAGGCCAAGGGTCTCCCAACAGAAGGCCCGAGGGAGCTGGACCTGGGTGGATCAATAGTGGGGACGGCCAGAGAAAGGACTGAAGGAGAGCTCAGGGTCACGCTCCGGACTTATTTGGGAGTTGGCTGGATCCAGAACCTGGTGGACGCAGCACGGCTCGGGAGGTCACTCGAAGCTGGAGTGACCAGAACATCAGCAGTGAGTAAACATCCTAAACTGCATAACCCGACTCTGTCTCTGATTGCCGTCTACACTGCATCACCACAACTCCCATCCTCTGCACCTGATCCCCTGAGGCTATACCCCACCCGTTGGGGGTTATATCACCAAAGCTGCACCTACACCAACAGCCTCAGCGGACCCTGCTGCAGCGGCGGCCACAGTGACCGCAACACAACGGGTGGCGTAGTCGACAATAAAGAACTTATAACATCTGTAGGACTGCCACATACAACTCAGTTTGACACCCTGGGCACGGACCGGGTCACAGCCACTCGGAAGACTACAACCCCCATCTGATCCGGCTCCGGATATTCCCACTAACGAATATGGCCCAGGGGGCGCGTCATTAGCAATTAAAGTGTTTGGCACCTAAGCATTATTTTTTTTAAGTCCAAGTGAAAATTAACAGAGAAATTTCATTAGTCTGGATCAGATTTTGTGGGCTAGTTTTACATCTGCATTTGGAATTAGCTTTTCTCTGTTCCATAACAGACAAAGCTTTAGCAAATACAACAGTTTTGCTTTCTGATGCTGAAATCTGATGGTTTTAAAATTGCTAAATAAAAACTAAAATTTTTAACATGTTTGCCATCCATCTTCATCAATACTCTAGCCTCATACACTATTTTGGTACAGAACTCAATATTATGATTAATAGCTACCATGCAAAGACTGAAGTTTCTGCCTTTACAAATGATTCACATGTCCATAATATAACATTAACTCTATATTTTCAATTACACTGTGATAAAAGGACAATGTACTGTACCTGCTGCAACAAGCTAATTTTATTAAATAAACTACTGCTACTGGCAGTAATACCAAAATGTACATACCGCAGAGCAGTCTGGAAAATTCTAATTCCCTGTGGTTTTATTTCCACCAGAAAGTTATGGTCCATTCACTATTACTAGAGTGAAAATGGAATGTTGTCATTAAATATACAGTTTATATGTATATCTTGCTAATAAGCAGATGTTAGGTACTTGACATTCATGTGAGTACCTATTCTACTTTCAGATTGTTCTCAATGGTTAAATTCTATACTTTTTCAAAAAATAGGTCATTAGAATTATATGCATGACAAAAATTAACTACAAATATAATAAATCCAATTTAAAGCCAATTTAAGGACCTAATATATTCATTATACAAATCTAGACTCTTTGTAACTAAAGAAAAAAGACATTAAAAAAACACAAAAAAATCCTAGGTACCAATGTAATAACTGTCTATTCTCTCTAGCAGGCTGCTATAACCGTTTGCAGACTTCTAATATCAGCGGTTTTTTTGTAGGGAACTTCTCAGTAGGTCGTGCCCCTTCATCTTACAGTAGCCATTGCTGTATAATTTTGCTTTTTAAAGAATTTTCATAAAAGGGCTAAAAAATAGACCTGAAATTCAAGTTTCAATAATCAAAATAAAAAAAATATCTTCACTCTAAACAATCAATGGGATGAAGAATTAATGTAGTCTCCAGATTGCCATTTTTAAAGCCACTGCATTTGTGAATCTTGACGAAACGATCTTACTGTAGACTTCAAAAGAAGAATTAAAGGGAATTTGACAGCACAATCCGATCAACCCCCACTGACCCAAAACTATTTACATGGTCATGTTGCCTCTCTGCCTTTCACCTAATTTTTCATGTTGAATTGGACATATGAGGTAATAGTAGCTGCAGAGCGGAAAAAAACATTTTTTTTTTTTTTTTTAAACTTGACCTCTGTGATGCGGAGATTCAAGCATTTAAAAGTTTTAGCATCTACTGAGTTAACACCCACTTGGACTGAGCAAAAGTTAACAGATATCAACTAGTGATGAGCGAGCACTAAAATGCTTGGGTACTTGTTGTTCGAGTCGAGCAAATTGGAATGCTCGAGTGCTCGGTCCGAGTAACGAGCTCAATGTAAGTCTATGGGAAACTGGAGCATTTTTCAGGCGGCTATCCAGGCGGTCTGCAGAGGGCCTAAAAATTGCCCAAATCGATGGGAACAGTGCTCAAATGACATCGGAACAGCATGGGGAAGACCCCTGGAAGCATTTCTGACTCCCAGGTCACTGCTGTCAACAACGCTATCAGAGGTATTACGCCACTTTTACGGACTCACAATAAAACATACAAAAATGAAACCAAAATGTATTTTCCTGGGAAATATATTAAGGAACATCCTTTTCAGGATAATGATTATGATGATAAGGCAAAATAAATAACCAAAAACAAAAATGCTCCTCCACACCTTGGGCTATGTTCACGCGTAGAGTTTTTGATGCGTTTTTGCACTTTTGTATTGCTTTCAACCAAAACAAATGCATTTACAACCTTATCTGGCCATGTGGTGTGTGACACATCATCAGACACATCCTGCTTCATTTATGAAGGAGGGATTGAGACAGTCACAAACACTATTTTTACAACCTTACTGTTACGCTCACGCCCGGACTAACTGGCGTGAGCGTGGTTAGTGGTCCCACTGAATTATGAACCGAGGAGTGCCTCAAGGGGCGTGACTAAGTATCAACTCGGTCTGACCAAGGTCGCACGGCTGCTCAGTCGAAAGGTGGGTACTGGCAGGCACGGGTGGTATGCAGACAGGCGGGTACTAGCAGGCACGGCTGGTATGCAGACAGGCAGGTGCTGACAGGCACAGCTGGAATGCAGACAGGCAGGTACTGGCAGGTATGAACGCAGGCTGGATAGGGACCAGTACAGACTGGGATACAGGAGCAGAGCCGTGGGTGTGGTGGACTAGCAGAGCAGAACCGCAGGTGCGGTGGACAAGCAGAGCAGAGCAAAACCGCAGATGCGGTGAACAAGCAGAGCAGAGCGAAACCGCAGATGCGGTGAACAAGCAGAGCAGAGCGAAACCGACGGTGCGGTGAACAAGCAGATCAGAGCGAAACCGCAGGTGCGGTGAACAAGCAGAGCAGAGCGAAACCGCAGGTGCAGTGAACAAGCAGAGCGGAGCAAAAGTGCAGGTGCGGTGAGCAAGCAGAGCAGAGCGAAACCGCAGGTGCGGTGAACAAGCAGAGCAGAGCGAAACCACAGGTGCGATGAACAAGCAGAGCGGAGCGAAACTGCAGGTGCGGTGAACAAGCAGAGCGAAACCGCAGGTGCGGTGAACAAGCAGAGCAGAAGAGAGCAGAAGGTGCAGGAAGACAGGACAGGGCTCTGTTCACATGGAACAGACTGGAAAACACAAGAAGATAGTTAGAACACAAGAGGTAGATATGGAGGCATGGAAACGGGACAAGCAGAACCAGATACACACAAGGTACTTACAGTGAAGTAGCGAGTGGACACAAAACTCACAAACAGAAGTACAGAGACAATGAGTTGGAGTTAGGTGCATGTTCAGACACTGCAGGAAAAGGGAAGGTTCGGACATAGAGACAAACAGGTAACGGGCTAGGACACAGTTCATACAGGAACTGAGCGAGGAACAAGATACAGGAACGAGCCTGGGAACTCAGCCCCCAGGGTGGCGGAAACAGACTAGAAGTCACAGATACAGGCAACAGGCCTGGGTATACAGCCCCCAGGGTAGCGGAACAGACTAGAAGTCACAGATACAGGTAACAGGCCTGGGTATACATCCCCCAGGGTGGCGGAAACAGACAAGATACAGGACAGGACCTGCCAACTCAGTTGCAAGGAACACACTGAAGGAAAGTGTTGCTCAGACACCCCCTACTGGGTGGATGGGGTTTAAGTATCCAGTGACTCACAGCAATAGGCTAGGGAGGCATTAGGAGTGCACACACAGTAACTATAAGAATCAGGCAGTCAACGCGCCGCCGCCCTAAGCAATCAGACAAGAGACACAGCAGGTACTGGAGCAAAGTGTGCAGCCTGGATTGATAGGTAAGATGGCGGTCTTGCATGGTGAGAGGTGGTAAGCCATGCAAGCACGCCGCCAGGGATGTTACACTTACTCTTACTATTCTTAAAGGAATAGCAGTCGGCCCTCGCTATTGTTAGAGAGCCATCAGCTGGCTATGCTTTGCTGTTCCCATTATTAACAAGTGGGTCTCCTATACTGTTATTGCATATGCAGTGACTGCAAGGGCTGCCAAAAATTTGGACACAACCCAAAACCCCTTTGAAGAGACATAGAGGAGGGTCTCAGTAAAAAAAATGTTCCCATTATAAAGGAGCGGGTCTCCTATAGTGGTAATGCCCATGCTGTGACTGCAAGGGCTGCCAAAATTTGGGAAAAACCCCACTAGCAATTTAAAGGCACATAGAGCTGGGCCACAGTAATGAGTATGACATGCTCCCATTAGAAAGGAGAGGGTCTGCTATTCAGTTATAGGGTATGCAGTGAATGCAACGGCTGCCAAAATTTAGGAAAAATCCTACCTACAATTTAAAGACACATAGAGCTGGGCCACAGTAACGACATGTTCCCATTAGAAAGGAGAGGATCAGCTATTCAGTTATAGCGTATGCAGTGAGTCCAACGGCTACCAAAATTTAGGAAAACCCCACTAACAATTTAAAGACACATACATCTGGGCCACAATAACGAGTACGACATGTTCCCAATAGAAAGGAGAGGGTCTGCTATTCAGTTATAGGGTATGCAGTGAGTCCAACGGCTGCCAAAATTTAGGAAAAACCCTACTAACAATTTAAAGACACATATAGGTGGGCGTCAGTAACGACATATTCCCATTAGAAAGGAGAGGGTCTCCCATACTGTTTGCCTATGCAGTTACTGCAATGGCTGTCAAAAATTTGGAGCCACTCCAATGCCCCTTACAAGAGACGTAGAGGTCGGAGGGCCTCCTGAAAACAATTTTCCCATTATTAGGAAGTGTGTCTCCCATACTGTTTGCCTATGCAGTGAAGTAACGGCTGCCAAAAATTTGGAGGAACTCCAATGCCCCTTGCAAGAGACGTAGAGGTCCGAGGGCCTCCTGAAAACAATGTTCCCATTATTAGGAAGTCAGTCTCCCATACTATTTGCCTATGCATTGAAGCAACGGCTGCCAAAAATTTGGAGGAACTCTAATGCCCCTTGCAAGAGACGTAGATATGTTGATATGGTACATATGGTGGTGATATGGTGGTGGAGGATGAGGATGTGGAGAAGGAGGAGGACGACAAGATCAAATAGACAAAATCAGGAAGCATATACCCATGTCTGGGTGTGAAGACTGAGGTGCATGGGAATAAAGTTAGACCTCTCAAAAAAAAGACACTGTATTTGAGTTTAAGTTCCGCTGCTATCATTCGGTGGTGTTGAGAACTCTGACCCAATCCAGCCCTTGTTCATTTTTATAAGAGTCAGCCTGTCATCATTTTCAGTTGAGAAGAGAATGCGCCTATCGGTTATAATTCCACTGGCGGTGGACAAAACGCTAGCGGCAGAGCAGGCCAGGACCTCCAAGGCGTAGAGGGCCAGTTCATGCCCCATGTCCAGCTTGGATACCCAATAATTATAAGGCACAGAGGAATCACGGAGGATGTTGGTATGGTTGGCAAGGTACACCCTCACCATCTTCCGAAACTTTTCACTCCTTGTGAGAGTACCCCGCGCCTCAGGGCCTGTGCGATGGGAGGGGCTGAGAACACTGCCCCAGAACTTTGACAGTGTTCCCCTGCCTCTGCTGGATTGCATTTGTGTCTCTCTCGCCTGTACTCCTTGGTTGTCCAACGAACTGTGACCTCTGCCGACAGCATTTTCATATGAGAATTTTTTAAATAATTCTGCAGCAAGGACCTTCTTGTACTGCACCATTTTATTAAGCCTGTCCTGCAAGGGAATAAGAGACAGAAAGTTCTCCCTGTAACGTAGGTCTACAAGCGTCACCAACCAGTAATGACTGTCACCCAAAATTTGGACAACGCGAGGGTCACGGGAAAGGCAGCATAACATAAACTCAGCCATGTGTGTCAGACTGCAAGACTTTCGTGTCCTCACCAAGAGGATGATTGACCATGTTCTCCTCCTCATCCTCCTCCTCTCCCTCCTCCTTATCCCTGTCCTCAGGCCATCCATGCTGAACAGACGGTATGACAGTTGTGCAGGTAGTACCGTCTCTAGCGCATGAAACTAGCTCCTGTTCTTCCTCCTCCTCCTCTTCCTCATTGTCACCCAATCCACGTTGGAATGAGATGAGGCTGACCTGTGTGTAATCACGCTGTATGGTTCCTTGCTCCATCTCATCGTGCTCTGCCTGCAATGCATCCTCTTTAATTGAGAGCAGAGAGCATTTCAGAAGACAGAGAAGCGGGATGGTGACGCTAATTATGGCGTCATCGCTGCTCACCATCTTGGTGGAGTCCTCAAAGTTTTGGAAGATGGTACAGATGTCTGACATCCATGTCCACTCCTGAGGTCTTATGTGTGGAGTCTGACCTGAATACCGATGGCCTTGTTGATTCTGGTAGTCAACAACTGCCCTCTTCTGCTCACAAATCCATCCCAACATCTGCAATGTAGAGTTCCAATGCGTAGGGACATCGCAGATGAGTCGGTGAGCTGGAAGCTGAAAACACTGCTGAAGCACAGCAAGGTCGGCGGAAGCTGTAGCTGACTTTCTAAAATGGGCACACAGGCGGTGTACTTTGACAAGCAGATCCAGCAGATCCGGGTAGGTTTGGAGAAACCACTGAACCACGAGGTTAAGCACATGGGCCAGGCATGGTACGTGTGTGAGCTCGCCTCGCCTCAGAGCCGCCACCAGTTTTCAGCCATTGTCGCACACTACCATGCCTGGCTGTAGGATTAGCAATGTCAGCCACAGATCTGCCTGCTCTTTCAGAGCTATCCACAACTTTTCAACGTTGTGCGGTTTGTCACCTAAGCATATTAGCTTCAGCATAGTCTGTTGCCGCTTGGCCGAGGAAGGGCTGCAGTGCTTCCAGCTTGCGATTGATGTGGTCATTTCGGAGATGGATGCTGAAGAGGAGGAGGAGGAGGTGCAGGAGCTTTAGAATGTGGGGGAAACCCTAATTGACCCAGGGCCCCCAATCCTCAGTGTCTGGAGGACATGTTCCATCCCAAGGTCCGGCTTCTACTAAATTAACCCTTTGTGACGTCAGCGAGATGTACCATCCCTGCCCATAAGCACTTGTCCACGTGTCCGTGGTTAGGTGGACATTTCTAGTAACTGTGTTTTTGAGGGCACATCTAATATTGTGGGATACATGCTCGTGTAATGCGGGGACGGCACACCTGGAGAAATAGTAAAGGCTCGGGAACCGAGTACCGAAGGATGGCCGCCACCATAAGGTTGCTGAAAGATTCCGTCTCCACGAGCCTAAAAGGCAACATTTCGAGCGCAAGCATTTGCAAAATGTGTGAATTTAGTAGTATGGCCTGTGGGGCATTAGCTACCACTACTTGAGAGTGTGCAACGACATGTGCAGGGCGGGAGGCATCTTGGCATGCGCCATGGACAGGGGATTGGCGTGCATGCACAACAATGGCAAAAGCAGTGGTGTCGCCCGCAGACACTGTTGCTAGACCCTGGGGTTCAGTCCACTTAGTTGGGTGTTTTTCTAACATGTGCCTGATCATGGTGGTGGTGGTCAGGCTGGTAGTTTTGCTACCCCTGCTGATGCTGGCCTGGCAGGTAGTGCAATTGGTCTTTTTGTGGTTATCTGCAGAGTCTTTAAAAAATAACCAGACTCGTGAAGACCTAATAGTTGTACTGACAACTTCCGTCGTGTTGGCGTTACGAGGAACTCTTTCCCGCCTTTTTCTTTGGCCACCACACTGCTTCTTCCTGCCTGTTGTGGAAATACGCCTCCCTCCCCCTGTGTGCTGCTGTCTTCGCTCTGTGTGTCCCCCTGCCAGGTTG
Organism: Phyllobates terribilis; assembly: GCF_046119375.1. Taxonomy (NCBI): domain Eukaryota; kingdom Metazoa; phylum Chordata; class Amphibia; order Anura; family Dendrobatidae; genus Phyllobates; species Phyllobates terribilis. The sequence goes on along the minus strand of NW_027362761.1, from coordinate 377,059,602 downwards.
GATCAGTTACTATATCATCCACCACCTCATCTTCCACTTCCGCACCCTGGTCCTCCTCCTGACTTTCTGGAAATTGTGTCTCATCATCATCATCCACCTCTTGCGTCAGTAACTGCACTTTACCAACATCGCCTTCGTGTGAGCGTAGCTGCTCCAATATTTTGGGCATCGCTACAAACATTCTCCTCTTGACTCACTTGAAGCTGGCCTGACGAGAGGCCCAAATCTACAAATGGAAAAGTGAACAGCTCTTCTGAGTGTCCAAGTGTGGAATCAGTTGTCTCCGGGCACTCGGCATGGTGGGAGGAAGAAGGATCAGGGTGAGGAATATGCGGTCCAGACTCACGGCTACTGAGACTTGACCATGTGGAAGACAGGGTGGTAGTGGTGGTGGCCAAGTGACTGGAAGTATTATCTGCTATACAACCAATAACCTTTTCACACTGCTCTCTGTTCAATAGTGGTGCTCTGTGGTCCCCTAGTAATTGGGACAGGAAGGTCGAGTGAGAAGATGTGGGTGTTTGTTGTGGCCCAATTTCACCTTGCCCACGGCCACGTCCTCTGAATGCACTATCACCATCACGTCCACTTACCTGTCTCTTGCCACACTTTTTGGCCATTTTAAATGGAATACAATATTTTCCACGTTCACGAGAAATGGCTGATTTTGGAATGCAGTTAGATGTGATATGTCTGACAGAGAACCACGGCTTTAAATTGTAGGCCTGTAATTTACTAATATTATTCTACACAGACACCTAGTGTGAATAGCTTCACCGACACTGCAACAGAATGAATTGGAAGAAATGTCTGATTTTGGAACACTCTTATAGGTGTTATGTCTGACAGAGAACAACAGTTTTAAATAACAGACCTGTTATTTGCTAATACTATCTTTCACAGAGACCTAGTGTGAATAGCTTGATCGACACACTGCAACAAAATGAAAATGGAAGAAATGTCATTTTGGAACACTCTTATAGGTGTTATGTCTGACAGAGAACAACAGTTTTAAATAGCAGGCCTGTAATTTGCTAATACTATCCTTCACAGACACCTAGTGTGAATAGCTTGACTGACACACTGCAACAGAATGGAAAAGGAGACCAATATTTTCCACGTTCAGTTTAAATTTCTGGATTTTTATCCCTGAAATATGGAACAGATCTGGCTTTATTCTGCAGTGAGAACAAGCAAATGAAGCAGAAAAATGGTGTTGCTTTTTCTGGATTGCTTTTCAAGCAAATAACCAGGATTAAGATAAAAAAAAAAATTTGACCTGGCCCCTGATATCTGGGGCTGTCTATAAATATCTGTAATTATTACAGCAGCAGCAGACAGGCCATTCAATGGACCCTCTTGTTCTGTATTTTACACTGCAGTCTGCCACATACACTGCCTGCCTAGCTATATATATATATATATATATAGGGGAGGAGTCCTGAGGAGATAATTTGCATATTCCCACTGCATTTTGGGGTAAGTGAAGAGTCTCCGCGAGCTCAAAGAACACTGGATTTTGGCTGTTGGAGCTGAAAAGAGGACATCGGTAAACCAGGGGAGGAGTCCTGAGGAGATAATTTGCATATTCCCACTGCATTTTGGGGTAAGTGAAGAGTCTCCGCGAGCTCAAAGAACACGGGATTTTGGCTGTTGGAGCTGAAAAGAGGACATCGGTAAACCAGGGGAGGAGTCCTGAGGAGATAATTTGCATATTCCCACTGCATTTTGGGGTAAGTGAAGAGTCTCCGCGAGCTCAAAGAACACTGGATTTTGGCTGTTGGAGCTGAAAAGAGGACATCAGTAAACCAGGGGAGGAGTCCTGAGGAGATAATTTGCATATTCCCACTGCATTTTGGGGTAAGTGAAGAGTCTCCGCGAGCTCAAAGAACACTGGATTTTGGCTGTTGGAGCTGAAAAGAGGACATCGGTAAACCAGGGGAGGAGTCCTGAGGAGATAATTTGCATATTCCCACTGCATTTTGGGGTAAGTGAAGAGTCTCCGCGAGCTCAAAGAACACTGGATTTTGGCTGTTGGAGCTGAAAAGAGGACATCAGTAAACCAGGGGAGGAGTCCTGAGGAGATAATTTGCATATTCCCACTGCATTTTGGGGTAAGTGAAGAGTCTCCGCGAGCTCAAAGAACACTGGATTTTGGCTGTTGGAGCTGAAAAGAGGACATCGGTAAACCAGGGGAGGAGTCCTGAGGAGATAATTTGCATATTCCCACTGCATTTTGGGGTAAGTGAAGAGTCTCCGCGAGCTCAAAGAACACTGGATTTTGGCTGTTGGAGCTGAAAAGAGGACATCGGTAAACCAGGGGAGGAGTCCTGAGGAGATAATTTGCATATTCCCACTGCATTTTGGGGTAAGTGAAGAGTCTCCGCGAGCTCAAAGAACACTGGATTTTGGCTGTTGGAGCTGAAAAGAGGACATCAGTAAACCAGGGGAGGAGTCCTGAGGAGATAATTTGCATATTCCCACTGCATTTTGGGGTAAGTGAAGAGTTTCCGCGAGCTCAAAGAACACTGGATTTTGGCTGTTGGAGCTGAAAAGAGGACATCGGTAAACCAGGGGAGGAGTCCTGAGGAGATAATTTGCATATTCCCACTGCATTTTGGGGTAAGTGAAGAGTCTCCGCGAGCTCAAAGAACACTGGATTTTGGCTGTTGGAGCTGAAAAGAGGACATCAGTAAACCAGGGGAGGAGTCCTGAGGAGATAATTTGCATATTCCCACTGCATTTTGGGGTAAGTGAAGAGTCTCCGCGAGCTCAAAGAACACTGGATTTTGGCTGTTGGAGCTGAAAAGAGGACATCGGTAAACCAGGGGAGGAGTCCTGAGGAGATAATTTGCATATTCCCACTGCATATTGGGGTAAGTGAAGAGTCTCCGCGAGCTCAAAGAACACTGGATTTTGGCTGTTGGAGCTGAAAAGAGGACATCGGTAAACCGCGCGCCGATAGGCACGCGCATTTTGAAGCTTTTTTTTTAAGCTTTTTTCACTGTTTTCAGAACATTAACAATAAGAACATGGAAGAGTCCAGGACCCATTTGGTGAGCTGCATATCCTGCTACATGTTCACAGACTTGCCAGTGGAAAAGCCAAACTTCACATGCCAGAAATGCAAGCTTGTGTCCCTGTTGGAGGAAAAGTTGCGAAATCTAGAAGAGAGGTTAACTACCTTGAAAATCATTAAGGAAGGTGAAGAGTTCTTAGACAGAGCAGAATTATCTCTTCATGATTCAGAAAGAGAAGAAATTCGAACTGCACCTGACGAAACAGAGGAATGGAAGCATGTGACCCACAGAAGCAGGAGGATCGAGAGGCAGTCAGCACCCATACTGCTCAGGAACCAGTACCAGGCTCTCACGCAGGAGAACCATGAAGAAATACAGCAAAATAAGACTTTGCCAGCAATGAATAACCTTGTAAGCCCTCAGAATCCTCCTGGATGGAGAAAGAAGAATGTTGTGAAGAAAAAACGGAGAGTGGTGGTCATGGGGGATTCCCTGTTAAGAGGAACAGAGGCCGCTATCTGCAGACCAGACATAACCTCAAGAGAAATGTGCTGTCTTCCAGGAGCAAAAATTAAAGATGTGTCTGACAGGATATCAAGACTCTTCAGACCTACAGATCACTACCCATTCCTGCTAATACATGTGGGGACAAATGACACCGCAAGAAAGGACCTGGAAACCATCTGCAGTGACTTTGAAGACTTAGGCAAGAAAGTGAAAGAATTGGGAGCGCAGGTGGTCTTCTCATCCATCCTCCCAGTGGATGGCCATGGAACAATGAGGTGGAATAAGATTCTACAGGTAAACAACTGGCTACGTCGATGGTGCCGTCAACAAGGATTTGAATTTCTGGATCACGGAATGAATTACCTATACGATGGACTACTTGCTAGAGATGGGGTGCACCTTGCGAAGACTGGAAAACATGTATTTGGAAGTCGCCTTGCTACACTCATCAGAAGAGCTTTAAACTAGAACAATGTGGGAAGGGAAGCAAAAGGCCAGAAAAAGCCATACAGCTGACAAATACTATTGAGATCTCTGCTACTGGAAGTGGAAAAGAAGAACAAAGACAAAACAATTTAAATAATAAAAATATGGGAGGAAGAGAAACCAATCACAAACTAAAATGTTTTTATACAAATGCACAAAGCATGGGCAACAAACAAGGAGAATTGGAACTACTAATGCAGGAAAAGGAATATGATGTCATTGGAATCACTGAAACTTGGTGGGACGATACACATGATTGGAATAAAAGGCTAAAAGGATACAACTTATTTGCAAGAAACAGACTTGATAAACGAGGAGGAGGTGTTGCATTGTATGTTAGAAAAGCGTATATCTGCACAGAGATTGAAGCTTCAGAGACTGGGAGTTCTGTGGAAACTGTTTGGGTAAGAATACAAGGAGAGAACAACGGAAAGGACACCATTGTAGGCATTTACTACAGGCCACCTGGGCAAGCTGAAGATATGGATGAACTCTTTATGTATCAAATGACCAAGCTCTCCAAAAAATATGACGTAGTGGTCATGGGAGATTTCAACTATCCAGATATTTGTTGGGAATCTCTCTCAAGTAAAACTAACAGGTCAAGCAAATTCTTATCCTCTCTTGCTGACAACTTTATCTTCCAAAAGGTAGGGGAGAAAACAAGGGGATCTGCTACTTTGGATCTAATCCTTATAAACAGGGAGGAAATGGTTGAGGAGGTAAAGGTGGCTGGGACCCTAGGAGGCAGCGATCATGCTATTATAGAATTTTGGATAACTAGAGGAGGAAGACATGTGAAGACTCAAACTTCAAGGTTAGATTTTAGAAAGGCAGATTTTAAGAGACTCAGAAAGAGAATAGGAGGGATCCAATGGCTGGATGTCCTTGAGGACAAAAATGTCCAGGAAGGATGGGAAATTTTTAAAAATGAGATTCTCAAAGCACAATCGTTAACAATCCCGAAAAGTAGGAAGAATGGGAAGCATTTAAGGAAACCAGGATGGATGAACACAGAACTTAAACACATGCTAAAAAGAAAGAAAGAAATGTTTATTAAATGGAAAGAGGGAGGCATATCTAAAGAAGATTATAATGCAGTCTGCAGATCCTGCAGGGCACGTATCAGGTTAGCTAAAGCTGACAATGAATTAAGGCTTGCAAGAGATGTCAAAAGCAATAAAAAAGGATTTTGGGGTATGTCAAAAGTAAAAGAAAAGTCAAAGATGCTATAGGATTTTTACAGGATGAAAATGGAGAAATGGTAAGAGAGGATGTTGAGAAGGCCGAACTTTTTAATTCCTATTTTGCATCTGTTTTCTCTCAGAAAGAAAATGTAACATCAGCTGATCTTCACTGTCCTTTTAAAGGAATAGAGGAATCCAAGTTATCTGTAAACAGAAAGATTGTGAGGGAATATTTAGCTAACATAAATGAGTTCAAGTCTCCAGGTCCAGATGAATTACACCCCAGAGTACTGAAGGAGATCGTAGAAGAAATTTTAGAACCACTCTCCATAATCTTTGAAAATTCTTGGAGAACAGGAGAAGTCCCAGAAGACTGGAGAAGAGCAAATGTTGTTCCTATCTTCAAAAAGGGGAAGAAGGTGGACCCAGGGAACTATAGGCCGGTGAGTCTGACTTCTATACCAGGAAAGATCTTTGAAAAAATTATTAAACAACATGTATGTAAGTACATGGATAAGAATGAAGTGATTAACCAGAGTCAGCATGGGTTTGTAACTAACAAGTCATGTCAGACTAACTTAATTTCCTTCTATGACAGAATCACTGACTGGGTGGATCAGGGAAATGCTGTAGATATAGTATATCTTGACTTCAGCAAAGCATTTGACAAAGTATCTCACACCATCCTTATTGAAAAAATGACCAAGTATGCAATGGACCAGGCAACTGTTAGGTGGATTCATAACTGGCTTAGTGATCGGACTCAAAGGGTGGTTGTAAATGGCTTCACATCCAGCTGGATGAATGTCTCAAGTGGGGTACCACAGGGCTCCGTCCTGGGACCTGTATTGTTCAACATCTTTATCAATGATTTAGATGAAGGAATTGAGGGTAAACTGATTAAATTTGCTGATGACACAAAGCTAGGAGGGATAGCTAATACTAGAGAAGAGAGAGAGGATTCAAAAAGACCTAAATAAACTGGAGCAGTGGGCAGCAACCAACAGAATGGTTTTTAACAGGGAAAAATGCAAAGTACTACATCTGGGCAATAAAAATGAAAAAAGCATATACAGAATGGGAGGAATAGAGCTAAGCAACAGTACATGTGAAAAAGACTTAGGTATACTAATAGATCATAGACTGAACATGAGTCAACAGTGTGATGCAGCAGCAAAAAAGGCAAATACAATTCTGGGATGTATTAACAGAAGCATACAGTCTAGATCACGTGAAGTCATTATCGGTCTTTCCTCCTCTTTGGTCAGACCTCATCTGGAATACTGTGTACAGTTTTGGGCACCACATTTTAAAAAAGACATAGACAAACTGGAGCAAGTTCAGAGAAGAGCGACCAGAATGGTGACTGGTCTGCAAACCATGTCCTATGAGGAACGGTTGCAGGATTTGGGAATGTTTAGCTTGCAAAAAAGAAGACTGAGAGGAGACTTAATAGCTGTCTACAAATATGTCAAGGGCTGTCACATTGTAGAAGGATCATCTTTATTCTCATTTGCACAAGGAAAGACTAGAAGCAATGGGATGAAACTAAATGGGAGGAGACACAGATTAGATATTAGAAAAAACTTTTTGACAGTTAGGGTGATTAATGAGTGGAACAGGCTGCCACAAGAGGTGGTGAGTTCCCCTTCAATGGACGTCTTCAAACAGAGGCTGGACAGACATCTGTCTGAGATGATCTAGTGAATCCTGCTTTGAGCAGGGGGTTGGACCAGATGACCCAGGAGGTCCCTTCCAACTCTACCATTCTATGATTCTATGATTCTATGATTATATATATATATATATATATATATAAATATATGTATATATACACACAGGGTGGGCCATTTATATGGATACACCAAAATAAAATGGGAATGGTTGGTGATATCAACTTCCTGTTTGTGGAACATTAGTATATGGGAGGAGGAAAACTATTGCAGATTGGTGGTGACCTTGGCGACCATTTTGATGTCGGCCAATTTGGATCCAACTTTATTTTTTTCACTGTGAAGAGGGTTATGTGACACATCAAACTTATTGAGAATTTCATAAGAAAACCAATGGTGTGCTTGGTTTTAACACAACTTTTTCTTTCATGAGTTATTTACAAGTTTATGACCACTTATAAAATGTGTTCAAAGTGCTGCGCATTGTGTTGGATTGTCAATGGAACCCTCTTCTCCCACTCTTAACACACTGATAGCAACACTGCAGAAGAAATGCTACATTTTGCAGTACACTATATGGTAAAAATCAATGGAGTCATTCAAAAGTACAACTCGTCTTGCAATAAAAAGCCCTCATACAGCCATATTGATGGAAAAAATAAAAAAGTTATGGCTCTTGGAAGAAGGGAAGGAAAAAATAAAAACGAATAATGGAAAATCACCAGGGGATTAAGGTATTAAGAAGCCATATCCCCTAAAGAAGTCCATTGGATTCTGAAATAGATGGCTCCAGGAATGCAAGAAGGTTCTAAAGAAGTTTGAGGTATGTTTCAGATGTTGTGCTTCTACCGAAAACTTTGATAAACACTGTAAAATTACTACTAGAAGTTTGGAGTGTGACAGACCATGTACAAGCGCTCCATCCATCCCAATCTAGTTCTGCACCATTTACACCTTCTCCCACCACAAACCATAACAAGGAGGACGCAGATCAAGCAGCAAGTCCTACCACAGTATTTTATTCAAGCATAGAAGTTTGCAGGGAAGGCCCCTGGGACAAGTCATGGGCGAAGACATGCTTGGTGAGCGTATATCCAAAGGGTCAACCAGAGAAAAGCGTAAGGGTGTACACCATCCTGGACAATCAGAGCAATCAATCACTCACAATGTCAAAACTCTGATCTGTTCGACTAATAGGGGTTTTCCCACGAACAAAAGTTCATTGTAATCAATATATCTTGGAATAATAATACTAACTTCCACAATTGAATGTATTTAAATACATACAATAATATGTTCCTGTGCTGAGATAATCTTATAAATGTTCGTCTGTGTAATGGCTGTGTCTGACTGTGTACGGAACATGGTCTGATCATACCACATCTCCTGGGCAGGGGAGGAAGCAAAGAGTATACAGACATTTCAGAAGGAGAAGAGCCAATGGACTTATAGTATCTTCTCTTGAGAACACTGTGGCGATACCCGTACCCACACTCATCGAGAGTAAGCCAGAGGCTGCTCTTCTTCACCCTCATCTAAGGTCTATAGTCAACAAAATACCAGCCTTTGACAACAGTGCAGATATCTTGATTATGTGTGGCAGAGACATTCTCCGGCTGCACAAGATACATCAGCATATTAACAGACCAAATGATGCTCCATTTGTCTAACGCTTTGATGTAGGTTGGGTTATCATAGGCAATGTTTGCATAGACAAGATGAAGAGGTCTACAAAGATATCCTCATGTAAGACTCATATTCTGTCAAATGGTCACAGTAGTTATTTTCAACCTTGCCCACATCATTACTGGGTAAAAGAGAAGCTGAGTGACAATAAGTGGTGACAAGAACCCCTTGATAACATGAACATGCTGTCCTGTGATGACAGCCTTGGGTCAATGGTGTTCAATTCTACAAATGAAGACAACACGTTGGCACCTGCAAGAGAAGATAAGGAATTCATAAAGGTTTGGAAAAGGAATTCACTTAGGATGATTCAAACAGCTGGATAACACCTTTACCTTTTAGTTTTCTACAAACAAAGTTGAAAAACAATCTGCAGCAAGCCACTGCAATAATTTAATTCTATAAAACACATCCTAAAGAGGAAACCAGACAAAAAAACAAAAGCATTTCAATGATTTCATGCAGAATATCTTTGACAGAGATCATGCAGAACCTACACCACCACTTAAGAAAGAAGAAAAATGCTGGTACCTTCCATCCTTTGGTGACTATCACCCTCAAAAACCTAACCAAATCTGTGTGATGTTTGGCTCAGTATGAAGGCATCTCTTTCAACCTGCTCCTCACTGGGCCTAAGCAAAACAACAGACTTATTGGAGTCTTGATTCGCTACAGATAAGAACCTGCTGCAGTATTGGACAACATCCAGCAAATGTTCCATCGTTTTATTGTGAGGGAGGACAGTAGACACTACATTAGATTCCAATGGCACAAGGACAATGACGTACACAGCAAGGTCATAGATTACTGAATGAAGGTACATTTCTTCAGCAACAGCCCCTCACTTGCTGTGGCAATCTATGGACTGAGAAAGACAGCCTAGGAAAGTGAGAGAGAGTACGTATCCGATGCTCATCAATTTGTGGAGAAGAACTTCTATGTAGATGATGATGGTGAGTCTGACTTCTATACCAGGAAAGATCTTTGAACAAATTATTAAACAACATGTATGTAAGTACCTGGATAAGAATGAAGTGATTAACCAGAGTCAGCATGGGTTTGTAACTAACAAGTCATGTCAGACTAACTTAATTTCCTTCTATGACAAAATCACTGACTGGGTGGATCAGGGAAATGCTGTAGATATAGTATATCTTGAATTCAGCAAAGCATTTGACAAAGTATCTCACACCATCTTTATTGAAAAAATGACCAAGAATGGAATGGACAAGGCAACTGTTAGGTGGATTCATAACTGGCTTAGTGATCGGACTCAAAGAGTGGTCATAAATCGCTTCACATCCAGTTGGATGAATGTCTCAAGTGGGGTACCACAGGGCTCTTTCCTGGGACCTGTACTGTTCAACATCTTTATCAATGATTTAGATGAAGGAATTGAGGGTAAACTGATTAAATTTGCTGATGACACAAAGCTAGGAGGGATAGCTAACACTAGAGAAGAGAGAGAGAGGCTTCAAAAAGACCTAAATAAACTGGAGCAGTGGGCAGCAACTAACAGAATGGTTTTTAACAGGGAAAAATGCAAAGTACTACATCTGGGCAATAAAAATGAAAAAAGCATCTACAGAATGGGAGGAATAGAGCTAAGCAACAGTACATGTGAAAAAGACTTAGGTATACCAATAGATCATAGACTGAACATGAGTCAACAGTGTGATGCAGCAGCAAAAAAGGCAAATACAATTCAAGGATGTATTAATAGAAGCATACAGTCTAGATCACGTGAAGTCATTATTGCACTTTACTCCTCTTTGGTCAGACCTCATCTGGAATACTGTGTCCAGTTTTGGGCACCACATTTTAAAAAAGACATTGACAAACTGGAGCAAGGTCAGAGAACAGCGACCAGAATGGTGACCGGTCTGCAAACCATGTCCTATGAGGAACGGTTACAGGATTTGGGAATGTTTAGCTTGCAAAAAAGAAGACTGAGAGGAGACTTAATAGCTGTCTACAAATATCTCAAGGGCTGTCACATTGTAGAAGGATCATCTTTATTCTCATTTGCACAAGGAAAGACTAGAAGCAATGGGATGAAACTGAATGGGAGGAGACACAGATTAGATATGAGAAAAAACTTTTTGACAGTTAGGGTGATCAATGAGTGGAACAGGCTGCCACGAGAGGTGGTGAGTTCTCCTTCAATGGACATCTTCAAACAGAGGCTGGACAGATATCTGTCTGAGATGATTTAGTGAATCCTGCTTTGAGCAGGGGGTTGGACCAGATGACCCAGGAGGTCCCTTCCAACTCTACCATTCTATGATTCTATGATTCTATGGACTTGAGTCTTTGCCCACAAGTGAAGAAGCAATCAATCTGCTCTCTGGAACACAGAAAATGGTGTCTACAGCAAACTTCAGAATTCAAAAGTTCATCTCCAACAGCCAGAAAGTAATGAAAGTGTTTCCATCTGAGGACCATGCAAAGAGCTTAAAGGACTTCGATCTGGGTTCTGATGTTATTGCCATAAAACACAGCCTTGATTTGCTGTAGGACATTAAACAGGATACGTTCACATTCCAAGTGTCAGCCTGTGATTAATCCTTCACAAAACAGGGAGTCTTATCTGTCGCGAACTGCATCTGTGATCCTCTCGGGCTTACAGCACCCAACACCATTCAAGTAGTGATGGGCGAGCACTAAAATGCTTGGGTGCTCGATGCTCGGGTCGAGCAAATTGGAATGCTCGGGTGTTCGACCCAAGCAACGAGCCCAATGTAAGTCTATGGGAAACTCGAGCATTTTTCAGGCGGCTCCCCACGGCAGTCTGCAAAGGGCCTAAAAATTTCCCAAATCGAGGGGAACAGTGCTCAAATGACATGGGAACAGCATGGAGAAGACCCCTGGAAGAATTTTTGACTCCCAGGTCACTGCTGTGAACAACGTTGTCAGGGGTATTACACCACTTTTACGGACTCACAATAAAACATAAAAAAATGAAACCAAAATGGATTTTCCTGGGAAATATGTTAAGGAACATCCTTTACAGGGTAATGACTTGTATATAAGGCAAAATAAAAAACTAAAAACAAAAATACTCCTCCACACCTTGGGCTATGTTCACACATAGCGTTTTTGCACTTTTGCATTGCTTTCAACCGTGACAAATGCATTCACCGGGAAATGTCATTTTAACATTTTACAACCTTATCTGGTCATGTGGTCTGTGAGACATGATCAGACACATCTTGTTTCATTTATGAAGGAGGGACTCTGAAAGTCACAAAACCTATTTTTATAGGGCCATCAGGCGACCTTTACTATTCTTAAAGGGCCAGCAGTCGGCCCTCACTATTCTTAGAGAGCCATCAGCCAGCTATGCTTTGTTGTTCCCATTACTAAAGAGTGGGTCTCCTATACTGTTATTGCGTATGCAGTGAGTGGCAGTCCGCCCAAAATTTGGACGCACCCCAATGCCCCTTTGAAGAGACTTAGAGGAAGGCCTCCTGAAAACAATGTTCCCACTATTAGGAAGTGGGTCTCCCATACTGTTTGCCTATGCAGTGAATGCAAGGGACGCCAAAAATTTGGACCTATTCCAATGCCCCTTGGAAGAGACGTAGAAGAGGGCCTCCTGAAAAAAAATGTTCCCATTATTAAGAAGTGGGTCTCCCATTCTGTTTGCCTATGCAGTGAATGCAAGGGTTGCCAAAAATTTGGAGGCACTCCAATGCCCCTTGGAAGAGACGTGGAGGTCAGAGGCCTCCTGAAAACAATGTTCCCATTATTAGGAAGTGGGTCTCCCATTGTGTTTCCTATGCAGTGAATGCAAGGGTTGCCAAAAATTTGGAGGCACTCCAATGCCCCTTGGAAGAGATGTGGAGGTCAGAGGGCCCCCTGAAAACAATGTTCCCATTATTAGGAAGTGGGTCTCCCATTGTGTTTCCTATGCAGTGAATGCAAGGGCTGCCAAAAATTTGGAGGCGCTTCAATGCCCCTTGGAAGAGACGAGGAAGTCAGAGGGCCTCCTGAAAACAATGTTCCCATTATTAGGAAGTAGGTCTCCCATAGTGTTGGCCTATGCAGTGAATGCAAGGGCTGCCAAAAATTGGGAGGCACTGCAATACCCCTCGCAAGAGACATAGAAGGCCTCCTGAAAACAATGTTCCCATTATTAGGAAGTGGGTCTCCCATAGTGTTGGCCTATGCAGTGAATGCAAAGGCTGAAAAAAAAATTGGGAGGCACTCCAATGCCCCTTGGAAGAGACGTAGAGGGCCACATGAAAAAATGTTCCCATTATTAGGAAGTGGGTCTCCTATAGTGTTGGCCTATGCAGTGAATGCAAGGGCTGAAAAAAAAATTGGGAGGCACTCCAATGCCTCTTGGAAGAGACGTAGGGGGCCTCATAAAAAAATGTTCCCATTAGAAAGGAGCGGGCCTCCTATACTTGTAATGCCCATGCACTAAGTGTATAGGCTGACAAACATTTACCCCTGGGGGGTATACATGAACATACTGTATAAAAAAAATTTTTACGGGTATCATAAACACCCTTTAAAAAAATTATGTGGGTGTTGCATCACGGACCACGGTCACCCTGGTGACATGGTGGTGGAGTATGAGGAAAAGGAGAAGGAGGAGGACTAGAGCAAATAGACAAAATCAGGAAGCGTATACCCACGTCTGGGTGTGAAAAGGTGCATGGGAACACACCTCCCAAAAAAAGCCACTGGATTTGAGTTTATGTTACGCTGCTATCATTTGGTGGTGTTGAGTAGAGATGAGCGTTGTTCGACTCGAACTGTTCGCCAATCTCAAATTCGAGCTGTTTTGGGCGGTGTTCGAGCCGTTCGGCGAACACGAACGATTTGAGAAAAATTCGGCTGTTCGAGTTTATGTTCGATAACTGTTCGTGCACCAAAATCATAACTGGATTTTTTCTCAGTAATGATGAAAATTAATGTTAATACGCAGTTTGAGTGTACAGCGGGGTGGGGGGAGGGGCAGGGGATGGATCTCTGCAGGAATAATGAAGATCTCCATTTTTTTTTCTCTTTCCCGCATTTACAGTGGGGAGGTGCAATCTGTCAGCCTATCAGCAGCGCACACACGGAGCGAAGTGCTTTTTTTCACACAAGCAAGGGCATGTGTCATTGGCAGTGTATGTCACATGTCCTTGCCCTATAAGACCAAGCCATTTTCCCCGTCGCCACCATTTTCTCACTGCTGCAGCTGCGTGTTAGACGGCACCGCTGTTGCTGTGTGCGCTATACCTTGTTAATTTCAAGCCAATTTTCGCACAAATCTACAGATAGCTTTGGAGTGGGGAATAGTTGTGATTGCAGTCCTTTTAAGGACTAGGTTACAGCATTTCCTACGACTTTTATCAGGCAGGTCTGTGCTCTTAAATAGATAGATTGTGGGAGTAAAGACTAATTGTAATTGCAGTCCTTTTCAGGACTAGGTTACATCAGTTCCTATCAGTTTTTGCCAGGCAGGTCTGTGCCAGTGCTGTGGAAGTTTTTTTCACAGCATTTGGCTGAATCTAGCAAAGCTAATCCTTTTTGGCCTATTGCAGAGTGTGTTAGTCAGTGGAGTAGCCTATCTGTGTTGCAAGATATACCACCTGTGTATTGAATACCAATTTTTTTACTGCACCTAGTGAAGTAAAATCTTTTGGGCATAGCATCATTCTATTAGTCCATCTATACTGACCTCCATCAGGTTGCAAATTAAAAATAATTTTTTGTCTGCATCTAGCTCTGAAAAAATATTTGGCCTTCTAGCAGTGTGTGGGACTTTCTCTATTAGTCCATCTATACTGACCTCCATCAGGTTGCAAACTGAATATATTTTTTTTCTGCATCTACCTCTGAAAAAATATTGGGCTTCTAGCTGTGTGTGGGACTTGATCTATTAATCCATCTATACAGACCTCCATCAGGTTGCAAACTGAATATAATTTTTTTCTGCATCTACCTCTTCAAAAATATTTGGGCTTCTAGCTGTGTGTGGGACTTGTTCTATTAGTCCATCTATACTGACCTCCATAAGGTTGCAAACTGAATATAATTTTTTTCTGCATCTAGCTCTGAAAAAATATTTGGCCTTCTAGCAGTGTGTGGGACTTTCTCTATTAGTCCATCTATACTGACCTCCATCAGGTTGCAAATTAAAAATAATTTATATCTGCATCTAGCTCTGAAAAAATATTTGGCCTTCTAGCAGTGTGTGGGACTTTCTCTATTAGTCCATCTATACTGACCTCCATCAGGTTGCAAATTAAAAATAATTTTTTGTCTGCATCTAGCTCTGAAAAAATATTTGGCCTTCTAGCAGTGTGTGGGACTTTCTCTATTAGTCCATCTATACTGACCTCCATCAGGTTGCAAACTGAATATTTTTTTTTTCTGCATCTACCTCTGAAAAAAAATATTGGGCTTCTAGCTGTGTGTGTGACTTGTTCTATTAATCCATCTATACAGACCTCCATCAGGTTGCAAACTGAATATATTTTTTTTCTGCATCTACCTCTGAAAAAATATTTGGGCTTCTAGCTGTGTGTGGGACTTGTTCTATTAATCCATCTATACAGACCTCCATCAGGTTGCAAACTGAATATAATTTTTTTCTGCATCTACCTCTGAAAAAATATTTGGGCTTCTAGCTGTGTGTGGGACTTGTTCTATTAGTCCATCTATACTGACCTCCATCAGGTTGCAAACTGAATATAATTTTTTTCTGCATCTAGCTCTGAAAAAATATTTGGCCTTCTAGCAGTGTGTGGGACTTTCTCTATTAGTCCATCTATACTGACCTCCATCAGGTTGCAAATTAAAAATAATTTTTATCTGCATCTAGCTCTGAAAAAATATTTGGCCTTCTAGCAGTGTGTGGGACTTTCTCTATTAGTCCATCTATACTGACCTCCATCAGGTTGCAAATTAAAAATAATTTTTTGTCTGCATCTAGCTCTGAAAAAATATTTGGCCTTCTAGCAGTGTGTGGGACTTTCTCTATTAGTTCATCTATACTGACCTCCATCAGGTTGCAAATTAAAAATAATTTTTATCTGCATCTAGCTCTGAAAAATATTTGGCCTTCTAGCAGTGTGTGGGACTTTCTCTATTAGTCCATCTATACTGACCTCCATCAGGTTGCAAATTAAAAATAATTTTTTGTCTGCATCTAGCTCTGAAAAAATATTTGGCCTTCTAGCAGTGTGTGGGACTTTCTCTATTAGTCCATCTATACTGACCTCCATCAGGTTGCAAACTGAATATATTTTTTTTCTGCATCTACCTCTGAAAAAATATTTGGGCTTCTAGCTGTGTGTAGGACTTGTTCTATTAGTCCATCTATACTGACCTCCATCAGGTTGCAAACTGAATACAATTTTTTTCTGCATCTACCTCTGAAAAAATATTTGGGCTTCTAGCTGTGTGTGGGACTTGTTCTATTAGTCCATCTATACTGACCTCCATCAGGTTACAAATTGAATATAATTTTTTTCTGCATCTAACCCAGCCAATAGTTTTGGCCTAATACCACAGTTTGGCCACTCAGCTCTGCTCAGTTCCCATCCATTGTTTTTTTGTGCAAACAACTCCAGAGTTGTGAATTAGTTAACCACCAAAGTGAGTGGAAAAAAGCCTGCTGCTGGTGGAAAGGGGAATAGGCGTGTTGGGAAGGGGAAAAAAGGTTGTGTCCGTGGGGTAGGTGTTAAAGCAACAGTAACATCTCCAGAAGAAAGACCATCTTCCAGCCAAACTAAAATGTCTACTTCTTTTAGCGGACAATGTGATAAAATCCCTTTCTTACGGCCACGCCAATCGCTACAAATTCCAGATGAGGCACAAAAACAGCAGGTGCTTCAACGGATATCAAGTGCTCCTTTAAGTGGGCTCTCCTCCACATCAACTTCAACATCACAAATACTCCAGTCCTCAAAGGTGTCACCCCAATCGCACTTGCTTCCTCACAGCTCCCAAATCTCCAGCTGCCCATCTGAGTATGAGGTAGAACAGATGGTTGAGTCTGCAGAGCTGTTTACTCATACTATAGCCTGGGAATCAGAGGTCGACTCCAGCGCTTCTGTGAATCCAGACGAGGAAATGATCTGCACTGATGCCCAGAATCTTTATGACAACTCCTGTTGGTGGAGACAATGAGGAAGACGATGATGAGACTCAAATACCTGATTGGAGCGACAACTTTAGTTTTTTGTCAGGGCAGGAACAGGTTGGCTCTGAGGACGACGGGTGTGATAACGCACAGGGTGATGATGATGAGGTTGGAGATCCCACTTACTGTCAACCCACAGTCAGCCAAGAGATGAGGTCAGCAGAGGAGGTGGAGGAAGATGCTAGTGACGACGAGGTCAGGTTGCGCCTTCCTGGACAGAGACGTAGTACTGGAAGCACGTCAACAACTGCATCCTCAAACACAACTCTGCCTCTCACCACAAGTCGTGGTGGCTCTTCAGGTCGCGTGGGTGCTAAGCCTTGCATAGCCTGGGCATTTTTTCAGATCGATAAAGATGACCAAACTCGTGTTATCTGTAACATTTGTCAGCAAAAGCTATGTAGAGGCCAAAAAATACATAGTTTGAGTACTTCATGCATGAACCGGCACATGGACATGAAGCATAAGTTGCAGTGGGAAGCTCAGTGTGCTACAATGCGGCCTAGCCGGCCGGGCCAACCGCCGTCTGCCATATCTTGTGCATCCGCGGCCTCTTCATCCTCTGTGACTGGGGGGACAGCAGTCACACCTGTTTTGGGGTGCAGACCTGCCACCTCTTTACCCGCAACAGCCAGTGTGATTGGCAGGTCATCATTTTCTTTGGAGGTGGTAACACCAGCTGGTGTTGAGCGCTGTCCGACATCGATAGCACCACCTTTGGATCAAGGCAACCTAACATGTCCGCCTGCATCTTCCTCACAGACCGGCAGTTTGCCGGGGACACCCTTATAAACCCCGTCTAAGCACAATAGCCAGCCCTCGGTCCCTCAGATGTGGACAAGTAAAAGACCATTTCCTCCTAGCCATGAGAAAGCTAAGAGGTTGAATTTCACCATCTGCAAGCTCTTGGCTACAGAAATACTGCCTTTCCACCTGGCGGACACAGAGGATTTTCGAGACCTTATGTCCGTCGCAGTGCCCCAGTACCAGATGCCCAGTTGGCACTACTTCTCAAAGAAAGGTGTGCCTGCGCTCCACCAGCATGTTGCACACAACATCACCGCTTCTTTGAGAAACTCTGTGTGTGACAGGGTGCATTTCACCACAGACACTTGGACGAGTAGGCATGGACAGGGGCGTTACATGTCGCTGACTGGGCACTGGGTAACTATGGTGACAGCAGTACAAGGGGCTGCTGTCCAAGTCTTGCCGTCCCCACGAGTTGTGCGTCAATCCTCTTTATGTCAAAGTTCCTCCACTGCTTCTGCCTCCTCAACCTCCTCTCGGTCTTCCACCTGCACCCAAAGCCTGTCTGATCATGCCACAAGCTTTCTAACTGCGCAGAAGGGATCCTGCACACCTCCTTACTATGCTGGCAGTAGGGCTCAACGTCATAAGGTGGTTTTTACTTTGAAATGTCTGTGAAATGTGAGTCACACAGCTGAGGAGTTGTGGTCAGCTCTGTAGAACCAATTTCATGAATGGTTGTCTCCACTGGACCTGAAACCAGGGAAGGCCGTGTGCAACAATGCTGTAAACCTGAGTGCGGCCCTTCGCCGGGGCAATGTCACACACGTGCCTTGTATGGCTCACGTGTTGAACCTGGTTGTCCAGCAATTTTTAGCCCACTATCCCAGACTAGATGGCCTTCTGCAGAGGGCGCGGTCGCTGTGTGCTCACTTCCGCCGTTCGCATCCCGCAGCTCAGCGACTTACATCTCTACAGAAGTCGCTGGGCCTGCCACTTCACCGGCTAAAATGCGATGTGCCTACCCAGTGGAATTCAACTCTGCACATGTTGCAGCGACTGTGGCAGCACCGACAAGCCCTGGTGCAATACGTTCTGACGTATAACTTGGGCCAACGAGATCCAGAGGTGGGGCAAATCACGCTGGAGGAGTGGTCTCAGATCAGGGACCTATGCACCCTTCTGCACAGTTTTGAAATGGCGACGAAGATGTTTAGTGCTGACGATGCCATTATCAGCATGACTATTCCGGTGATTTACATGCTGGAGCACATGTTAAACAGAATTCGGAGTCAGGTGGTGGCACAAGAGGAGGTGGAGGAAGTAGAGGAGGAGGAGTTGTATGCGGAAGGGCTAACATCTGCAAGGTCCAGACGGTCGGCAGCATCAAGGCGGCAGGCATGTGAGGGTGGGGGAGATGGTTTTACCAGGGCGCATGGTAACAGCCAAATTAGTGAGGAAGGTGCAGGAGCCCAGGAAGAAGTGGAGGACGAACTGATGGAAGACTCATCAGATGAGGGAGACCTTGATCACATTTCTGTTGTGCGAGGTTGGGGGGAGAGGACAGAGGAAGGAAGCATGATTGTTACCTCGCCACCAACACAACAGGGACTTGGTGCTCCTGGATGCGCAACACACATGAGTGCCTTCTTGCTGCACTACCTGCAACATGACCCTCGAATTGTGAGAATTAGAAATAATCCTGACTACTGGGTTGCCACACTGTTAGATCCCCGGTACAAAAGTAAATTTGCAGAAATTATTCCTGCCATAGAAAGGGATGCACGCATGCAGGAGTATCAGCAGAGGCTGTTGCAGAATCTTACATGTGCTTTTCCACAAAACACCAGTGGTGCACGTAGTGAATCTCACAGTTCCAACTTGCCAACCGTGGGACCGTCAAGTGTTCAGCACTCAAACCGTAACAGAACCACAGTATCTGCTGGTAACATCAATTTTGCGGAATCATTTCACCACTTTTTTAGCCCATCCTTTGCAAGGCCACAGGAGACAAGAAGTCTGACACATAGTCAACGCCTAGAGACGATGGTACAGGAGTATCTCCAAGTAAACATTGAAGCCATGACTGTGTCACTGGACCCTTGCTCTTTTTGGGCTTCCAATCTGGATAAATGGCCAGAGCTAGCCACTTACGCCTTGGAGATCTTGTCATGCCCCGCAGCCAGCGTTCTGTCTGAACGTGTGTTCAGCGCTGCTGGTGGTGTGCTGACAGATAAGCGCACGCGGCTCTCCACTGATAATGTAGACAGACTCACGTTCATAAAGATGAACAAATCATGGATCCGAAACGACTTTTCTACCCCTGTGTCATCCTGGGGAGAGTAAAAGCTTGATGATTGGTTAAAATCACCCTACCAACCTTTTTAAGCTTTCAAATTACTAATCATATTTATCTGTATCTTGGCTGGAAAATAATTTGGGCTTTGTAGCAGTGTGCAGCAATGATTCTATTAGGCCATCTATAATAAGCTCCACCAGATTTAAAATTACTAATCATGTTTATCTGTATCTTGACTGGAAAATAATTTGGGCTTTGTAGCAGTGTGCAGCACTGATCCTATTAGGCCATCTATACTAAGCTCCACCAGATTTAAAATTAATAATAATGTTTAGCTGCATCTAGCCCGGAAAATAATTTTGGGGCTCCGAGATGCGCAAGACACATAAGTGCCTTCTTGCTGCACTACCTGCAACATGACCCTCATATTGTCAGAATTCGAAGTAATCATGACTACTGGGTTGCCACACTCTTAGATCCCCCAAACTTTTCGATCAACCTTTTCATTTTAATAAAGACCAAAAAAATGGTCATTTTTGAAATTATAAGCATTAGCAGGTTATTAGAAACTGAAATCAAACAGTTTTCAACTCAAAACTTTATTCTAGGTGATGTTACATTTTCACATAGGACCCCTTGTTCGAAAGGAGCTTCTGAACTCTCTCGTCCATTGAATTTGTCACGTTTTGGATGGTTTCTGCTTCAATTGTTTTGCATGAGGACAGAATACCCTCCCAGAGCTGTTGCTTAGATGTGAACTGCCTCCCGCCATCATAGACACTCCTTTTGATGATGCTCCAGAGGTTCTGAATGGGGTAGAGGTCAGGGGCGCATGGGGGTCACACCATAAGTTTGTTCCCTTTTATGCCCATATCAGCCAGAGATGCAGATGTTTTATGTGCAGCATGAGATGGTGCATTATCATGCAAAAAAATGATCTTGCTGTGAAATACATGTTCTTCTTCTTGAACCATGGCAGGAAGTGCTGTTTGAGAAAATCCACATACATTTTGGAGTTCATCTTTAGCACCTTCAGGGATCTTAAAGGGGCCGACAATCTCTCTCCCCATGATTCCAGCCCAAAACATTACTCCACCTCCTCCTTGCTGGCGCTGTAGCTGTGTTTGCGTGGGGTGTCCATCAACCAGCCATCCTCCACTCCATCCATCTGGACCATCGAGCGCTGCACGGCACTCATCCGTGAACAAAACAGTTTTGAAATCAGTCTTCATGTAATGTTTGGCCCACTGGAGCCGTTTCTGCTTGTGTGAAGTAGATAGAGGAGGTCGACAGGATGGCGTATGCACAGCTGCAAACCTCTGAAGGACCCTGCATCTTGTTGTTCGGGGGACGTTGGAGGCACCAGCAGCTTCAAAAACTTGTCTGCTGCTATGACAAGGCTTTTTTGCCGCTGCTCTTTTAACCTGACGTAATTGTCTGTAGGAAAGAGTCCTCAATTTGCCCTTATCAGCACGCACACGTGTGTACTGTGAGTCAGCTACATACTTCTTGATTGCCAAGACACTTCATCCTGATCATCGCACAATGTTGATTGTAGTCATGCCTTGACCTAAACACTCCACAATTTGTTGCTTCTCAGCAGCCGACACATCCTTTTTCTTTCCCATTTTGGCAGAAAATGTAGGCTGCTTAATAATGTGAGACAGACTTCTTAAGTAGTCTTGCCTTTCATTGGAAACACCTGCCAAACTAATTAGCACAGGTGTCTGCAATTGCTTACAGTGATTAGTGTTGAGCCACCCCCGTAGTGTTCGAGTTCGGTTCGGTTCGTCGAACTGTTCGTCGAACACCTTCGAACACCGTTAAAACCAATGGCAGGCAAACAAAAACACATAGAAAACACCTTCAAAGGTGTCCAAAAGCTGACAAACTGCTCAGAAGACACAACTAACACATGGAAAAGTGACAAGTACATATAGTCATGCGAAAATAAAAGAGGTGGAGGAGTAAAAGGAGGGGGAGACACAGATATAGGCATGTCATGCCCTTCTAAAATCCAAAAAGTGAGAAGCCAACACGTTCAGTCCGCTCCTGCCCGTGCCACCTCCGTGTCGCCGGGTTTGTGCCAGAGCCGCGGTGAACCCTGACGGCCAGCCCCGCTCTCCCAATACTGGTGCCTGTCCGCTGGTGGGTCGAGCGAGCCCCCCTGTGGTGGAGGCAGCTCTAAGCTTTTTAATTTAAATTGTCTCTCTAATTTGAATGAATACACTTTAAATCCATTTACAAGGATCTATTGGAGGGCAAGTCTCATGCCAGCAGCCGCGTAATTCCAGCTCCAGTAGCGTCCACTGAAGCTGCTGCAGTTAAAAAGCTTTTATAAGGATCGAGCTCGGCTGTCCACCGCAAGGCATCCTACTGCCAGTCCCAGCCCCTATGCCTTGGGGTGCCTCCTGATGCTCTTCACTGAGTATCCCATGGTCCCGAAGCATTTCCTTTGAAAAAATTAAGTGTCCAAACTACAGGTGGTGTAGCTTGCTTAACAGCCGGGATAATCCGCTGACTAGCAGACACTGCTACTAGGCACAAAGTATTTCCTGGGCTAGATGCAGTTAAAAATTTGTAATTAGATACTCTCGTTGGATGCTGAGAAAGCATTCCATAGAGTCTCCTGGCACGCCATATATGATTCTCTTAAAAAGCTTGGGGTAGGGGTCTAGGGGACCCTTTTATAGCCAAAATCACGGCCCTGTATCGCAATACGTCACCTAGGCTGAAGATAAATGGACTGCAGCACCCTGAGGGCTCGGTTGCTACAGAGGTATTGCACCTCACCCAGAGGTGTGATATCTCACTCTCAGGTAAGGATGTAGCGTGGATCAGGACCCGACACCTGCATGCATTACACCACATTGCCGTGGGGCAGGGCGACCAATATGCCTCTGAGATGGGCACGACAGTCCCTGTCCCTGGCTGGAGTGGGGGGAGGGAACACTGAGGAAGGGGAACCCTGTAGTGCAGGAGCAGGGAGGAAGCAGTTCCTGGGTGCATTGAGTTCCAAATTATTATGCAAAAAGTGTTTAGGAGTGATAAGGGAAGAATTTGTTTGTCAGTTAAACTCATTGATGGTGATGTGTGTCAGGGCTCTTTATATCACTGTAAGCAATTGCAGACACCTGTGCTAATTAATTTGGCAGGTGTGTCCAATGAAAGGCAAGACTACTTAAGAAGGCTGTCTCACATTATTAAGCAGCCTACATTTTCTGCCAAAATGGGAAAGAAAAAGGATGTGTCGGCTGCTGAGAAGCAACAAATTGTGGAGTGTTTAGGTCAAGGCATGACTACAATCAACATTGTGCGATGATCAGGATGAAGTGTGTTGGCAATCAAGAAGTATGTAGCTGATTCACAGTACACACGTGTGCGTGCTGATAAGGGCAAATTGAGGACTCTTTCCTACAGGCAATTACGTCAGGTTAAAAGAGCAGCAGCAAAAAAGCCTTGTCATAGCAGCAGACAAGTTTTTGAAGCTGCTGGTCCCCCGAACAACAAGATGCAGGGTCCTTCAGAGGTTTGCAGCTGTGCATATGCCATCCTGTCGACCTCCTCTATCCACTACACACAAGCAGAAACGGCTCCAGTGGGCCAAACATTACATGAAGACTGATTTCAAAACTGTTTTGTTCACGGATGAGTGCCGTGCAGCGCTCGATGGTCCAGATGGATGGAGTGGAGGATGGCTGGTTGATGGACACCCCACCCAAACACGGCTACAGCGCCAACAAGGAGGAGGTGGAGTAATGTTTTGGGCTGGAATCATGGGGAGAGAGATTGTCGGCCCCTTTAGGATCCCTGAAGGCGCTAAAGATGAACTCCATAATGTATGTGGATTTTCTCAAACAGCACTTCCTGCCATGGTTCAAGAAGAAGAACCATGTATTTCACAGCAAGATCATTTTTTTGCATGATAATGCACCATCTCATGCTGCACATAAAACATCTGCATCTCTGGCTGATATGGGCATAAAAGGGGACAAACTTATGGTGTGACCCCCATGCTCCCCTGACCTCTACCCCATTCAGAACCTCTGGCGCATCATTAAAAGGAGTGTCTATGATGGCGGGAGGCAGTTCACATCTAAGCAACAGCTCTGGGAGGGTATTCTGTCCTCATGCAAAACAATTGAAGCAGAAACCATCCAAAACCTGACAAATTCAATGGACGAGAGAGTTCAGAAGCTCCTTTCGAACAAGGGGTCCTATGTGAAAATGTAACATCACCTAGAATAAAGTTTTGAGTTGAAAACTGTTTGATTTCAGTTTCTAATAACCTGCTAATGCTTATAATTTCAAAAATGACCATTTTTTTTGGTCTTTATTAAAATGAAAAGGTTGATCGAAAAGTTTGGGGGATCTAAGAGTGTGGCAACCCAGTAGTCATGATTACTTCGAATTCTGACAATATGAGGGTCATGTTGCAGGTAGTGCAGCAGAAGGCACTTATGTGTCTTGCGCATCTCGGAGCCCCAAAATTATTTTCCGGGCTAGATGCAGCTACAAATTATTATTAATTTTAAATCTGGTGGAGCTTAGTATAGATGGGCTAATAGGATCAGTGCTGCACACTGCTACAAAGCCCAAATTATTTTCCAGTCAAGATACAGATAAACATGATTAGTAATTTGAAAGCTTAAAACGGTTGGTAGGGTGATTTTAACCAATCATCAAGCTTTTACTCTCCCCAGGATGACACAGGGGTAGAAAAGTCGTTTCGGATCCATGATTTGTTCATCTTTATGAACGTGAGTCTGTCTACATTATCAGTGGAGAGCCGCGTGCGCTTATCTGTCAGCACACCACCAGCAGCGCTGAACACACGTTCAGACAGAACGCTGGCTGCGGGGCATGACAGGATCTCCAAGGCGTAAGTGGCTAGCTCCGGCCATTTATCCAGATTGGAAGCCCAAAAAGAGCAAGGGTCCAGTGACACAGTCATGGCTTCAATGTTTACTTGGAGATACTCCTGTACCATCGTCTCTAGTCGTTGACTATGTGTCAGACTTCTTGTCTCCTGTGGCCTTGCAAAGGATGGGCTAAAAAAGTGGTGAAATGATTCCGCAAAATTGATGTTACCAGCAGATACTGTGGTTCTGTTACGGTTTGAGTGCTGAACACTTGACGGTCCCACGGTTGGCAAGTTGGAACTGTGAGATTCACTACGTGCACCACTGGTGTTTTGTGGAAAAGCACATGTAAGATTCTGCAACAGTCTCTGCTGATACTCCTGCATGCGTGCATCCCTTTCTATGGCAGGAATAATTTCTGCAAATTTACTTTTGTACCGGGGATCTAACAGTGTGGCAACCCAGTAGTCAGGATTATTTCTAATTCTCACAATTCGAGGGTCATGTTGCAGGTAGTGCAGCAAGAAGGCACTCATGTGTGTTGCGCATCCAGGAGTACCAAGTCCCTGTTGTGTTGGTGGCGAGGTAACAATCATGCTTCCTTCCTCTGTCCTCTCCCCCCAACCTCGCACAACAGAAATGTGATCAAGGTCTCCCTCATCTGATGAGTCTTCCATCAGTTCGTCCTCCACTTCTTCCTGGGCTCCTGCACCTTCCTCACTAGTTTGGCTGCTACCATGCGCCCTGGTAAAACCATCTCCCCCACCCTCACATGCCTACCGCCTTGGTGCTGCCGACCGTCTGGACCTTGCAGATGTTAGCCCTTCCGCATACAACTCCTCCTCCTCTACTTCCTCCACCTCCTCTTGTGCCACCACCTGACTCCGAATTTTGTTTAACATGTGCTCCAGCATGTAAATCACCGGAATAGTCATGCTGATAATGGCATCGTCAGCACTAAACATCTTGGTCGCCATTTCAAAACTGTGCAGAAGGGTGCATAGGTCCCTGATCTGAGACCACTCCTCCAGCGTGATTTGCCCCAACTCCGGATCTCGTTAGCCCAGGCTATACGTCACAACGTATTGCACCAGGGCTTGTCGGTGCTGCCACAGTCGCTGCAACATGTGCAGAGTTGAATTCCACCGGGTAGGCACATCGCATTTTAGCCGGTGAAGTGGCAGGCCCAACGACTTCTGTAGAGATGTAAGTCGCTGAGCTGCGGGATGCGAACGGCGGAAGTGAGCACACAGCAACCGTGCCCTCTGCAGAAGGCCATCTAGTCTGGGATAGTGGGCTAAAAATTGCTGGACAACCAGGTTCAACACGTGAGCCATACAAGGCACGTGTGTGACATTGCCCCGGTGAAGGGCCGCACCCAGGTTTGCAGCATTGTCGCACACGGCCTTCCCTGGTTTCAGGTCCAGTGGAGACAACCATTCATGAAATTGGTTCTCCAGAGCTGACCACAACTCCTCAGCTGTGTGACTCACATTTCCCAGACATTTCAAAGTAAAAACCGCCTGATGACGTTGAGCCCTACTGCCAGCATAGTAAGGAGGTGTGCAGGATCCCTTCTGCGCAGTTAGAAAGCTTGTGGCATGACCAGACAGGCTTTGGGTGCAGGTGGAAGACCGAGAGGAGGTTGAGGAGGCAGAAGCAGTGGAGGAACTTTGACATAAAGAGGATTGACGCACAACTCGTGGGGACGGCAAGACTTGGACAGCAGCCCCTTGTCCTGCTGTCACCATAGTTACCCAGTGCCCAGTCAGCGACATATAACGCCCCTGTCCATGCCTACTCGTCCAAGTGTCTGTGGTGAAATGCACCCTGTCACACACAGAGTTTCTCAAAGAAACGGTGATGTTGTGTGCGACATGCTGGTGGAGCGCAGGCACACCTTTCTTTGAGAAGTAGTGCCAACTGGGCATCTGGTACTGGGGCACTGCGACGGACATAAGGTCTCGAAAATCCTCTGTGTCCACCAGGCGGAAAGGCAGCATTTCTGTAGCCAAGAGCTTGCAGATGGTGAAATTCAACCTCTTAGCTTTCTCATGGCTAGGAGGAAATGGTCTTTTACTTGTCCACATCTGAGGGACCGAGGGCTGGCTATTGTGCTTAGACGGGGTTGATAAGGGTGTCCCCGGCAAACTGCCGGTCTGTGAGGAAGATGCAGGCGGACATGTTAGGTTGCCTTGATCCAAAGGTGGTGCTATCGATGTCGGACAGCGCTCAACACCAGCTGGTGTTACCACCTCCAAACAAAATGATAACCTGCCAATCACGCTGGCTGTTGCGGGTAAAGAGGTGGCAGGTCTGCGCCCCAAAACAGGTGTGACTGCTGTCCCCCCAGTCACAGAGGATGAAGAGGCCGCGGATGCACAAGATATGGCAGACGGTGGTTGGCCCGGCCGGCTAGGCCGCATTGTAGCACACTGAGCTTCCCACTGCAACTTATGCTTCATGTCCATGTGCCGGTTCATGCATGAAGTACTCAAACTATGTATTTTTTGGCCTCTACTTAGCTTTTGCTGACAAATGTTACAGATAACACGAGTTGGGTCATCTTTATCGATCTGAAAAAATGCCCAGGCTATGCAAGGCTTAGCACCCATGCGACCTGAAGAGCCACCACGACTTGTGGTGACAGGCAGAGTTGTGTTTGAGGATGCAGTTGTTGACGTGCTTCCAGTACTACGTCTCTGTCCAGGAAGGCGCAACCTGACCTCGTCGTCACTAGCATCTTCCTCTACCTCCTCTGCTGACCTCATCTCTTGGCTGACTGTGGGTTGACAGTAAGTGGGATCTCCAACCTCATCATCATCACCCTGTGCGTTATCACACCCGTCGTCCTCAGAGCCAACCTGTTCCTGCCCTGACAAAAAACTAAAGTTGTCGCTCCAATCAGGTATTTGAGTCTTATCATCGTCTTCCTCATTGTCTCCACCAACAGGAGTTACAGTTTGGGAATGAGGGGCTACATTATGGTCAGAACCTTCTGCGTCTGGTCCTGGATCCAACTCATAAAGATTCTGGGCATCAGTGCAGATCATTTCCTCGTCTGGATTCACAGAAGCGCTGGAGTCGACCTCTGATTCCCAGGCTATAGTATGAGTAAACAGCTCTGCAGACTCAACCATCTGTTCTACCTCATACTCAGACGGGCAGCTGGAGATTTGGGAGCTGTGAGGAAGCAAGTGCGATTGGGGTGACACCTTTGAGGACTGGAGTATTTGTGATGTTGAAGTTGATGTGGAGGAGAGCCCACTTAAAGGAGCACTTGATATCCGTTGAAGCACCTGCTGTTTTTGTGCCTCATCTGGAATTTGAAGCGATTGGCGTGGCCGTAAGAAAGGGATCTTATCACATTGTCCGTTAAAAGAAGTAGACATTTTAGTTTGGCTGGAAGATGGTCTTTCTTATGCAGATGTTACTGTTGCTTTAACACCTACCCCACGGACACAACCTTTTTTCCCCTTCCCAACACGCCTATTCCCCTTTCCACCAGCAGCAGGCCTTTTTCCACTCATTTTGGTGGTTGACTAATTAACAACTCTGGAGTTGTTTGCACAAAAAAACAATGGATGGGAACCGAGCAGAGCTGAGTGGCCAAACTGTGGTATTAGGCCAAAACTATTGGCTGGGTTAGATGCAGAAAAAAATTATATTCAATTTGCAACCTGATGGAGGTCAGTATAGATGGACTAATAGAGAAAGTCCCACACACTGCTAGAAGGCCAAATATTTTTTCAGAGCTAGATGCAGATAAAAATTATTTTTAATTTGCAACCTGATGGAGGTCAGTATAGATGGACTAATAGAGAAAATCCCACACACTGCTAGAAGGCCAAATATTTTTTCAGAGCTAGATGCAGATAAAAATTATTTTTAATTTGCAACCTGATGGAGGTCAGTATAGATGGACTAATAGAGAAAGTCCCACACACTGCTAGAAGGCCAAATATTTTTTTAGAGGTAGATGCAGAAAAAAATATATTCAGTTTGCAACCTGATGGAGGTCTGTATAGATGGACTAATACAACAAGTCCCACACACAGCTAGAAGCCCAATATTTTTTCAGAGGTAGATGCAGAAAAAAATATATTCAGTTTGCAACCTGATGGAGGTCTGTATAGATGGATTAATAGAACAAGTCCCACACACAGCTAGAAGCCCAATATTTTTTCAGAGGTAGATGCAGAAAAAAATATATTCAGTTTGCAACCTGATGGAGGTCAGTATAGATGGACTAATACAACAAGTCCCACACACAGCTAGAAGCCCAATATTTTTTCAGAGGTAGATGCAGAAAAAAATATATTCAGTTTGCAACCTGATGGAGGTCTGTATAGATGGATTAATAGAACAAGTCCCACACACAGCTAGAAGCCCAATATTTTTTCAGAGGTAGATGCAGAAAAAAATATATTCAGTTTGCAACCTGATGGAGGTCAGTATAGATGGACTAATACAACAAGTCCCACACACAGCTAGAAGCCCAATATTTTTTCAGAGGTAGATGCAGAAAAAAATATATTCAGTTTGCAACCTGATGGAGGTCTGTATAGATGGATTAATAGAACAAGTCCCACACACAGCTAGAAGCCCAATATTTTTTCAGAGGTAGATGCAGAAAAAAATATATTCAGTTTGCAACCTGATGGAGGTCAGTATAGATGGACAAATACAACAAGTCCCATACACAGCTAGAAGCCCAATATTTTTTCAGAGGTAGATGCAGAAAAAAATATATTCAGTTTGCAACCTGATGGAGGTCTGTATAGATGGACTAATACAACAAGTCCCACACACAGCTAGAAGCCCAATATTTTTTCAGAGGTAGATGCAGAAAAAAATATATTCAGTTTGCAACCTGATGGAGGTCTGTATAGATGGATTAATAGAACAAGTCCCACACACAGCTAGAAGCCCAATATTTTTTCAGAGGTAGATGAAGAAAAAAATATATGCAGTTTGCAACCTGATGGAGGTCAGTATAGATGGACTAATACAACAAGTCCCACACACAGCTAGAAGCCCAATATTTTTTCACAGCTAGATGCAGAAAAAAATTATATTCAATTTGCAACCTGATGGAGGTCAGTATAGATGGACTAATAGAATGATGCTATGCCCAAAAGATTTTACTTCACTAGGTGCAGTAAAAAAATTGGTATTCTATACACAGGTGGTATATCTTGCAACACAGATAGGCTACTCCACTGACTAACACACTCTGCAATAGGGCAAAAAGGATTAGCTTTGCTAGATTCAGCCAAATGCTGTGAAAAAAACTTGCACAGCACTGGCACAGACCTGCCTGGCAAAAACTGATAGGAACTGATGTAACCTAGTCCTGAAAAGGACTCCAATTACAATTAGTCTTTACTCCCACAATCTATCTATTTAAGAGCACAGACCTGCCTGATAAAAGTCGTAGGAAATGCTGTAACCTAGTCCTTAAAAGGACTGCAATCACAACTATTCCCTACTCCCAAGCTATCTGTAGATTTGTGCGAAAATTGGCTTGAAATTAACAAGGTATAGCGCACACAGCAACAGCGGTGCCGTCTAACACGCAGCTGCAGCAGTGAGAAAATGGTGGCGACGGGGAAAAGGGCTTGGTCTTATAGGGCAAGGACATGTGACATACACTGCCAATGACACATGCCCTTGCTTGTGTGAAAAAAAGCACTTCGCTCCGTGTGTGCGCTGCTGATAGGCTGACAGATTGCACCTCCCCACTGTAAATGCGGGAAAGAGAGAAAAAAAAATGGAGATCTTCATTGTTCCTGCAGAGATCCATCCCCTGCCCCTCCCCCCACCCCGCTGTACACTCAAACTGCGTATTAACATTAATTTTCATCATTACTGAGAAAAAATCCAGTTATGATTTTGGTGCACGAACAGTTATCGAACATAACCTCGAACAGCCGAATTTTTCTCAAATTGTTCGTGTTCGCCGAACGGCTCGAACACCGCCCAAAACAGCTCGAATTTGAGATTGGCGAACAGTTCGAGTAGAACAACGCTCATCTCTATAAGAGAGGGGACAGAGGACATCCCTGCCTTGTCCCATTGGTGATTGTGAAAGGTGATGAAAATGTTCTGATGCACCCCCTGGGCCTTGGGACACCCGGAGCCGGACCCTTTTTGGTGGATGCTGGTGGTTGTAGTCTTCGTGGCGGCGACCCGGTTCCGTGGCTCAGGGTGGTCAAACCAGTGGCGGAACTATTTATGTGGTTTTGATGTTTAAATGTCCAACTACGCCACCCGTGGATTGCGGTCAGAGTGAACCGCCGCTGCAGGGCAGACCGCTGAGGCTGGTGTTGTGGGTGCAGCAGAGCGTAGCATAACTCCCCACGGGAGGAGTATAGCCTCAGGGCAGTGTATGCGGAGGATGGGGGTGATGGTGCAGGGCAGCAGCAGTAACGACACGGAGTCAGTGATGCAGTCCAGGGCCTTTACTCACAGTTCTTATTATCCAGACCACGTCTGCAGGTAACGGCTGCCCACGTCGTACTGTGCTCACCAGGTGAGGGGCTCAGACAACTCCCAGATAACTTTGGAGCGCTTCACAGGACCCCCTTTGTGTGTCCTTTGTCTGGCCTTTCTTACCAACCCTTATGTCCGGCTGCCTCGGGCCTCCTCTTGGTAAACTTGGCGCCAGTTTCCCTGACCCTATGTGGTGCCTTCCTAGCGGGTGTAGCGAGGGGCTGCGCCACATAAAATGTCACAGCCTCCAGTTTCTAGCTGAGGGTCGTTTCCTGCCTCCACTAGTTTCGGGGACCGGTCTCCCCCTTTGGCCTGACCCCTCCACGCAGGTGGATTCGGGCGTGCGGTGGCGACTCGCCCATCCGCACCCCTGGGATCCCTTCATTCCTCGTTCCTGGAGCCTTCTCCGCTCCTCTTCCTTCATTCTCCCTCTTCCAGGCCTGGGCCTCTGTTACTAGGCCCGCCTCCGGAGCAGAGCTCATGCAGAGCCCCTGCTCCCTGCCACTTCTGCTCAGACTTCTCTGCACTGAACTAAGATGGTGCCCACCTTTTATACTCCCTTCTCAATGTACCCAGGAACTGCTTCCTCCCTGCTCCTGCACTACAGGGTTCCCCTTCCTCAGTGTTCCCTCCCCCCACTCCAGCCAGGGACAGGGACTGTCGTGCCCATCTCAGAGGCATATTGGTCGCCCTGCCCCACGGCAATGTGGTGTAATGCATGCAGGTGTCGGGTCCTGATCCACACTCCATCCTTACCTGAGAGTGAGATATCACACCTCTGGGTGAGGTGCAATACCTCTGTAGCAACCGAGCCCTCAGGGTGCTACAGTTCCATTCATCTTCAGCCTACGTGACGTATTGTGATACAGGGCCGTGATTTTGGCTATAAAAGGGTCCCCTAGACCCCTACCCCAAGCTTTTTAAGAGAATCATATATGGCGTGCCAGGAGACTCTATGGAATGCTTTCTCAGCATCCAACGAGAGTATCTAATTACAAATTTTTAACTGCATCTAGACCAGGAAATACTTTGTGCCTAGTAGCAGTGTCTGCTAGTCAGCGGATTATCCCGGCTGTTAAGCAAGCTACACCACCTGTAGTTTGGACACTTAATTTTTTCAAAGGAAATGCTTCGGGACCACGGGATACTCAGTGAAGAGCATCTGGAGGCACCCCAAGGCATAGGGGCTGAGACTGGCAGTAGGATGCCTTGCGGTGGACAG
Source organism: Phyllobates terribilis (assembly GCF_046119375.1). Lineage (NCBI taxonomy): Eukaryota > Metazoa > Chordata > Amphibia > Anura > Dendrobatidae > Phyllobates > Phyllobates terribilis. The sequence goes on along the minus strand of NW_027362761.1, from coordinate 377,027,269 downwards.
CCGAGCTCGATCCTTATAAAAGCTTTTTAACTGCAGCAGCTTTAGTGGACGCTACTGGAGCTGGAATTACGCGGCTGCTGGCATGAGACTTGCCCTCCAATAGATCCTTGTAAATGGATTTAAAGTGTATTCATTCAAATTAGAGAGACAATTTAAATTAAAAAGCTTAGAGCTGCCTCCACCACAGGGGGGCTCGCTCGACCCACCAGCGGACAGGCACCAGTATTGGGAGAGGGGGGCTGGCCGTCAGGGTTCACCGCGGCTCTGGCACAAACCCGGCGACACGGAGGTGGCACGGGCAGGAGCGGACTGAACGTGTCGGCTTCTCACTTTTTGGATTTTAGAAGGGCATGACATGCCTATATCTGTGTCTCCCCCTCCTTTTACTCCTCCACCTCTTTTCTTTTCACATGACTATATGTACTTGTCACTTTTCCATGTGTTAGTTGTGTCTTCTGAGCAGTTTGTCAGCTTTTGGACACCTTTGAAGGTGTTTTCTATGTGTTTCTATGTGTTTTTGTTTGCCTGCCATTGGTTTTAACGGTGTTCGAAGGTTTTCGACGAACAGTTCGACGAACAGTTCGGCGAACACACGGGTGTTCGACGAACCGAACTCGAACACTACGGGGGTGGCTCAACACTAGTGTTGAGAAGTCTGGCCCAATCCAGCCCTTGATCATTTTTATAAGAGTCAGCCTGTCAGCATTTTCAGTTGACAGGCGGATGCGCTTATCAGTTATAATTCCACCAGCAGCACTAAAAACCCGCTCTGATAAAACGCTAGCGGCAGGGCAGGCCAGGACCTCCAAGGCATAGAGAGCCAGTTCATTCCACGTGTCCAGCTTGGATACCCAATATTTATAAGGCACAGAGGGATCACGGAGGATGTTGGTACGGTCGGCAAGGTACTCCCTCCTCATCTTCCCAAACTTTGCACTCCTTGTGAGAGTACCCCGCACCTCAGGGCCTGTGCGATTGGAGGGGCTGATAAAATTCTCCAAGAACTTTGACAGTGTTCCCCTGCCTCTGCTGGATTGGAGTTGTGTTTCTCTCGGCTCTACTCCTTGGTTGTCCAACAAACTGTGACCTCCGCCGCCAGCATTTTCAGATGGGAATTTTTTTAATAGTTCCGCAACAAGGGCGTTTTGGTACTGCCCCATTTTTGTAGACCTGTCTGCCTCAGGAATAAGAGATATAAAATTCTCCTTGTAGCGTAGGTCTAGAAGTGTCACCAACCAGTAATGAATGTCATCCAAAATTTTGAGAATGCGAGGGTCACGGGAAAGGCAGCGCAACATAAACTCACCCATGCATGCCATACTGCTAACAGGCAAGACTTCCATGTCCTCACCAGGAGGACGACTGACTATGCTCTCCTCCTCCTCCTCCCTGTCCTCAGGCCATCCACACTAAACAGACGGTATGACAGTTGTGCAGGTAGTACCATCTATAGCGCATGAAACTAGCTCCTGTTCTTCCTCCTCTTCCTCCTCTTCCTCATTGTCACCCAATCCACGTTGGGATGAGATGAAGCTGGGCTGTGTGTAATCACCCTGTATGGTTCCTTACTCCATCTCATCGTACTCCACCTGCAATGCATCCTCTTTGATTGTGAGCAGAGAGCGTTTCAGAAGACAGAGAAGCGGGATGATGACATCGCCGCTCACCATCTTGGTAGAGTCCTCAAAGTTTTGGAGGATGGTACAGATTTCTGACATCCATGTCCACTCCTGAGGTCTCATATGTGGAGTCTGAACTGAATACCAACGGCCTTCTTGATACTGGTAGTCAACAACTGCCCTCTTCTGCTCACAAATCCTTCCCAACATCTGCAGTGTAGAGTTCCAACGCGTGGGGACATCACACACCAGTCGGTGAGCCGGAAGCTGCAAATGCTGCTGAAGCACGGCAAGGGCGGCGGAAGCTGTAGCTGACTTTCTAAAATGGGCACACAGGTGGCTTACTTTGACAAGCAGATCCGGCAGCTCTGGGTAGGCTTTTTGGGCACGGCTAATGTTGTGGGACACATGTTTGTGTAATGTGGGGACGGCACACCGGGAGAAATAGTGGAGCCTGGGGACCGAGTACCGAGGGACGGCTGCCACCATCAGGTTGCGGAAAGCTTCAGTCTCCACGTGCCTAAAAGGCAACATTTCAAGTGCAAGCAGTCACGAAATGTGGGAATTTAGTAATCTGGGCTGTGGGGCGTTGGCTGCATATTTGCGTTCCAAGGTCTGGGTTATGGACAACTGAACGCTTCGCTGGGACAAGGACGTGCTTACTGATGGTGCTAGTTGAGAGTGTGCAACGACAGGTGCAGGGCAGGAGGCATCTTCGCATGCACTATGGACAGGGGATTGGTTTGCACACACAACAGCGGAAGAAGCAGTGGTGTCGCCCACAGACACTGCTCTTATCCAATGGGGTTCGGCCCACAAAGTCGGGTGCTTTGCTGCCATGTGCCTGATCATGCTGGTGGTGGTCAGGCTAGTAGTTTTGGTACCCCAGCTAATGCTGGCTTGACAGGTGGTGCAAATGGCCTTTTTGGGGTTATCGGCAGTCTTTAAAAATCAACCAGACTCGGGAAGACCTAACAGTTGTACTGGCAACTTCCGTCGTGTTGATGTTATGGGGAACCGTTGCCCGTCTTCTGTCTGTGGCCACCACACTGCTTCTTCCTGCCTGTTGGGGTGCTCTGCCACCCTCCCCCTGTGTGCTGCTGTCCTCCTGCCAGGCTGGGTCAGTTACTATATCTTCCACTATCTCGTCTTCCACTTCCACACCCTGGTCCTCCTCCTGACTTTCTGGCAATTGTGTCTCATCATAGTCCACCTCTTTTGACGCTTTCCCACCATCGCCTTTGTATGACCGTGGCTGCTCAAACATTTGGGCATTGCTACATGCGATCTCCTCTTGCCCCGTTTCAAGTGGACCAGGCGAGAGGCCCGAATCTATAAATGGAAAAGTGAACAGCTCTTTGTAGTATCCAAGTGTGGGATCAGTTGTCTCCGGGCACTCGGCATGGTGGGAGGAAGGAGGATCAGGGTGAGGAATATGCAGTCCAGACTCACGGCTACTGAGACTTGACCGTGTGGAAGACAGGGTTGTGGTGGTGAAAGCATTATCTGCTATCCAACCAATAACCTTTTCACACTGCCCTGTGTTCAAAAGTGGTGTTCTGAGGTCCCCAATTAATTGGGACAGGAAGGTCGAGCGAGAAGATGTGGGTGTTTATTGTGGCACAATTTCAGCTTGCCCACGGCCTCGGCCTGTGCATGTACCATCACGTCCAGTTCCCCGTCCCTGGCCACGCGCCTTGTCCATTTTAAATGCAGGACAATATCTTCCACGCTCACTACAAATGGCTGAATTTGGAGAGAACTTATATGTGATCCGTGTGACAGACAAACCACAATTTTAAATAGCTGTCCTGTAGGTAACTATTTTTAACAGCAAACTGGTGTCAATAACTTTGCTGACACACTGAGACAAAATTTTAATGGAGGCCAGAAATGGCAGAATTTTCAGCGCAGTTATATGTGATCCGTGTGACGAACAAACCATAGTTTTAAATAGCTGGCCTGTAGATAACTATTTTTATCAGCTCTTACCTTGTGTCAATAAGTTCGCTGACACACTACAGCAAAATTTCAATGGAGGCCAGAAATGGCAATATTTTCAGAGCAATTATATGTGATCCGTGTGACGGACAAACCATAGTTTTAAATAGCTGGCCTGTAGGTAACTATTTTTAATAGCAAACTGGTGTCAATAACTTCGCTGACACACTGAAACAAAACTTTAATGGAAGGCAGAAATGGCAGAATTTTCAGCGCAATTATATGTGATCCGTCCCAGAAACAACAAAGGTGGGAGTCATGGAAGAAGTATCTGAAGGTCTTAGAACATCTCCAAGTCCTACATTGTTATTCCTTAAAGTCCATTTCAGTTGCCGTTAAAAGAGAAGTCCATATTTTCTCTGATGCACCTAAAGAGGCCATTGCTGCGATAGTCTGAAGACCTCAGAAGCAAATAACAAGGTACATTTTGGATTTGTCCTGGGTAAGGCCAAAGGAGCCCCAAACCTGCACACTCAGTACCAAGGTTTGAAATTTGTAAATATACCCCAGACGAGTGGCATCACCTTATCGACGACATGTGGCTGTTGCCTTCAAATTTCCTATACGAGGATCCTTGTTCTATAGTTGCCAGCAGTGCCTATGAGCTTGTGGAACCAGAGTCTAATGGGGAGATCAAGCTAGTCATTTCTACATGCTGCACATCAGTAGTTCCAAGGTTGAAGCTGAGCGGTACCAAAGTTGGGCACCACTCGAGCTGGTCATCTGTATTGCAGCCTGTCGCTCATCTGACCCACATCGCTAATTAATTCATGAGGGAAGTCATCACATGAAGACGGACACTACAGCTTCCAGCAGGGATCATAACTCCACATACCTTCAGTTGTGTTAGAACTTTAAACATTCACTGTTTGAATTATTGGGTTGGTGGAAGTGTTTGCAAGTCGGTTTCCAATTGAACTTCGGATTGTTTTCCCATTGTTGTGGACTACTGGCCACCAACCATATATTTGATATTTACAACTGTTTGCAGCTAAATTGTTGCATGTTTGTGTCTTTTTTTTTGGACTTTCAGGTTCCAAGAATGGCGGTGGACATCATAGAAGGACATCAAGTCATGATTGGATTATTGTGAAATCTAAAGATTTCAGATGGGGATTGTCATGTCCCGCGGCTTGGGAATCATAGAGTATTGTATTGTAATCGCATTGTTGTTTCACTGCTATGCAGCCAGGTTTGCCTTTTAGAAATGTATCCTGTCTCCCTGTCTGTTTCCTTAGCTCTGATGTCATCTCCCTTCTTCCTTCTGTTCAGTGTTCTTGATAGCATCATATCTATACAACTCTGGTACTTACTGTAATTGTGTAAGTACAAGAAATTCAGCTTAAAATAAACCTTCTTCTGGAATCTTCATCCGTGTCTCCTGCAGTAAAGTTAAATGAAATCACTTTGTGTTAGTGTTGGTTAATACAGACATCCATAGAAAGTGTCTCAATAGCCCCACACTCGCAGTCTAGTTATGGAGTCAATACTGAGCACTCCTCTCATCAGCCTAAGGCTGTTTGTAATTAATTCTGGATCCTACCTGCCCTTTAAAATTGTAAGCTTTTAGCCCGGTAGAGACATGTTTAATAGATAAGACCATGGGCCATAGGAAGTCATTACATTGAGGTATGACAGATGCATGAAGGGCCTACTAATCAGAAGAGGCGTCAGGGATGTTGCAGGTAGTAGGAGGTTCATTGTGCTTTGGTCAATCAGGGATAAACTACCAACATGGTTGCTGGACCTAGGGTCTCCACATCATTTTGCTTAACTCTAATATTGATTAACTTTTTTCTTTGCCATTTGTTACTAAACCATTCATTCAGAAATCAAACCTATATAGTTTATTTATGTTTTCATACTTTTGCATAATAAAAACACTTCTAACATCTGCATCTTTTTTACTTTTCTGTCAATAAAACTTTACCAGGTTTTTTTTTTCAGGATTTTAATTGGTATGATTTTGAAGCACATTATTGATTAAGCTTTAATTTATTTTTTTTTTAGGAAAACTTATGAGCAAAAATTGTTATCATGACACTGTTTTTTCACTGAGTGGAATAAATAATGCAGTCATGTTATTGAACTTGCCTTTTTGGGATGGAAAACCAGATATGAATAGTTTTTTCGCAAAACTTTACTGAACTTTAACCTTTTTTAATGCCAGCAGGGAACCTGACCATATGATCCTCTGACCATGTCTACAACACACTGTAAAACTTTGTTATTTCAAAGTATTATGCCTGTTTCTGTTATAATGACAGGCAGTGTGTGCGATTTTTGAACGTTAAATATCAGGTTGTATTTTTCTGTGCATGCATTATTTTCCTCTATGAGTTCCAGTTGTATACCGCACAATCTAGTATGTGTTTGTCTGAGATTAGTGAATTCCACTGTATACCCCCTAGACTCTGGGACTGTTGAGAAGCTGCTATGATGTATTCTTTCTTCCATAAGCAATGTCAAGGTAAATTAATTTATGTGTTGCTGGTTCAGATTGAACTGAGTAGGCAGTACTGCCTGATTTTTTTTAGATTGTAACCTTATAAACAGTTTCAATTTCTCCCTATGGATGTTGCTTAACCAGGTAGTCAATAGCCGTTATAAAACTGGGCACTTCAGATCACAATGCCCAGAAGCATTAGTATAGTGAGCTGACATGTTCGTAGCATAATACTCTTTAACTTTATTGAAATTTTGTCATAACTCTTATGCGGTCATGGGAGACAATAATATTCTACAAAGAAATAATTTGTAGATATATTTTCAATACATTTTAATAGCGCTATTCTGCTTAATCAATATTTTTCGAAAGGATTTACTACAGTTAAATATCTTTGTAACAAGCTCTTAAAATGCGAACACAATATGGTGACACAAGTGAGGATAGTCGGCACACTAAAACAAAGCGTTAGAAGAGTAAAGAGTGCTTTTAATAGAGAGTTTTATTGTCAGTAATTCAGTCTGTAATAGGTCTCTAGGGGTAGATTTCATTAAGAGAGTAGCAGAGACTGATTGAAGTGAGTAAAGTTATTTTAGCATCAAATAAACAGCATCCTCTCATTCATATCGGATATAAAGGCAGATCGGTGTCTCTGATAATTTATTGTTTATCCCCGGAAAATATTCTAATGCGACTCAAGGCTGGAGAATCACTGCAGTCTGCAACATTACATGAGGCACAAACGATGTAATGGGCAATAAAGGCAGGCAGGAGAAAATGTTTTGTAAGGTGCAGGAGTCTCTGAATTGGGTTGCAAGGACAGAAATTCATTTTTTCACTGTCTGAGTGTAAGAGAAAAAAATGCAAAATACTTGTAAGAAATGAAACACAAGAAAAATGTGTTTACTGGGTTTACCAAATAAAAGCAGATTACACAGTGCAATCCATTACGATATACTGCAATATTTCAACCCCTTTCTCCATTGTTATTGCACTGAGGTTAATATTATAAAGTTTTCCCACAATAGGATGAAGTGAAGTAATGGTTTCCATCACAAGTTTGAAAATGGCAGAATAAATCAAGCCAGGGGCACAGATGATGCTTGATCTTTTAGCTGACATAATGGCAAGCTGTACATCATTTCCCCTCTTACTATGTAATGCAATGACATGTCAGAATGCCAGGGATTCAAATGAGTCAATAATTAATATGCAGTTCCATTTTTATAGCTAGAAAAGCAGATTAACTAGTTATTCAGGGAATAAAGATTTGGTATTAGAGGGTTGTCCCCAATGCAACTCACCCCTGTTAAAATGCCAGGTCTTTTTCATGTACAAATATTGTACCATGAAAACCATTTTAGAACTTTTTCCACCTTTAATGTCAACCATAATCTGTACAAATCCATTGATAAACAAACTGAAATCATTTTGAGGGGGAAATAAAAAAAACAAAATAAAAATAATGTGGTTGCATAAATGTGAACACAGCTGCCACCATGTAAAGTGATTCTGATTAACTTCATATAAAGTTCAGCGGTTCTAGTAGGATTTTCCTGAGATTTTCGTAGTTTCATTCTACAGCCAAACTCAAGATCCGTAAACATCTTACAACACAGCAAAGGAATTTCATTATTGAAAATTATCAGTCAGGAGAAAAGTACAAAAAAGTTCCAAGGTATTAGATATACCAAGGAACACTAAATTTGTCACAACAGTGAAATTACCTAAAACCGGACATCCCTCATAAATTAATAAAAAGAAAAGAAGAAAATTGGTCTGGGAGGCTGCCAAGAGATCTATGCAACATCAAAGGAGCTGCAGGAATTTCTGGCAAGTACAATTTGTTTATTGCATGTGACAACAATCTCTGGTATTTTTCATATGTCTGGCCTGTGGGGTAGGTTGGCAAAATGGAAGCCTTTTCTTAGAAAGAAAAACATCCAAACCTACATCAAGTCTGCCATAGTTTCTAAGCACTGCAGGATCACTCTGTCAGATGTCAGCATGATCCCGCAGCTGTGACCGTGACCGGAGGTAACAAGCTTACCGCTGGTCAAAAGCGTCCGCTGATAAGAGACTACTACTCCCATCTTATAGATGCGCCATATCTGGGGCGGCTGAGAGCTGATGTTTTTAGTCTGGGAGGGGGCCAATATCCTTGTCTGCCTAACCTATGCTGGTTATTAATTATAGGGGGGCCCCTCGTCAAGTTTTTTTTGGGGTCCCCCATTTTAATAATTAGTAAAAGCTAAGAGTATGACGCGTCCCCTGGGCCGTGGGGTGCTCGGTGCCGGGACGGTCGTCGCTAGGGGAGATGTCACAGTGGCGGTGACCCGGTCCGTGACCCAGGGCGGTCAATCAAAAGGGGAATATTTACAGGGGATTTATGTACAAAGTTCGTGACGCCACCTGTGGTATGCGGCTATGTGGAGCCGCCGCTGCTGTGCAGAACCTCTGGAACTGATATTAGTGCAGCAGGGTTGGTTCAGCTCTCCACAGGTAGAGCTTAGCTCCAGGGCAGTGTAGAGGTTTTATAGGTGATGCTGGGCGCTGTAGTGCAGGGTTTGATGGCGCAGCAATAATCACAGAGACAATGGGGTGCAGTCCTCAGGGTCTTTACTCACGGTTGTTGAAGTCCAAGTTACACGTACCAGCGTAACTTCCCTTGTCGTGCTGCTCTTACTCAGGGAGGGGTTCAGTCCCCCCTCAGATATCTCCGGAGTACTTAACGGGACCCCCTTCTGTGTCCACTCTCTGGCCATCTCCCTGCACCTCATACCTAGTGTCCCAATCCGGTACCTGCGGGCCTTTTGGGGCGACGTCGGTTCCGTCACCTGGGTCCTCTATAGCTACCTTCTTGGTGAGACTGATATGAAAGGTTGGCTGCAGGACTTGAAATACTGCAGCCTCCGGTTTCTAGTTGAGACATAGAGTACTCTGCTAGTTGAGGGACCGATCCCCTTTGTGTGGCCTGACCCCTCCACCTCCTGGTAGATTCGGGAGTAAGGGTGGCCTCCAGCACTGCCCATACCACTGGGGTCCCTTCCTTTGTTCCTGGAGCCCTTCCTGCTCCTCTCCTTCTTCTTCAGTCCTGGGCCTCTCCTCAGGCCCTCTGCCTGAGCAGAGCTCCTGCAGAGCCCTGCTCCACTCCTCTCCTGTAGACTGTTCTCACTCACTGCTCACTGTTCTGACTGGACTGGACTGTCCTCACTAAACAAGATGGCTTCTCTCTATTTATACCTTTCTTCATGTGCTCCCCTAAGCTACTTCCTCCACCCACACCCACTACATAGCCCCTCCCAACAGCTAGGGACCCGGGACTGTGCTCTCCCTTAGGAGCAATCTCACCCTACCCCCACTGCGGGTATGTGTTGGATGCAGGTGTTAGGGTCCCGAGCTGTACTCCTTCCTTACCTGAGAGTGAGATACCACACCTCTGGGTGAGATGCAGTACCTCTGTGGCGACCGAACCCTCAGGGGAGCCACATACCCCCCTGGTAAAACACAGCACGTCCGCGGGCTGGAACAGATTAAAAACAGGGTATGTTACAGACATTCAAATTTTTAGATGCATCACATAGAAGACCATAAACATAACATCTTTTCTTCCCTTTATGGGAGGCACTTTTTCTTAAACGTTACTGGTTACGTTTTTATCAAAACATTATGAGACTCTAAAGAACATCTTTCTTCATACATATAAAACATTTCTTCACATAAAACAAGTTTCATATAAAACATTCTTCAACAGGTTACAGCACAATCTGCAACCGGGTGTCCATTTTCTTTATCAAGGTGCAAACTAGCAAACATGAACATGAGGGACCCGCCCGAAAACCCTCAAAGTAGGCCCTGGGCATGGGTGCAGGGCATAGGTGATCCAGGTGTTGGACCACGTCTTCGGCCACGCCAAATGGGTTTTTGTTCTGAGGTCAGCTTCGTATATATAAAACCAATAAGGGGCACTTTAAGAAGTGCAATTATTTACAACTGAAAGTTCTTTGGTTATTTACCGTCCATAACCTAACAGTCTTTTTAACAGTTAACAATAAAACCTAAAATGCACACACTTTAACCTTTTAAACTGGCAGGGTTGGACCCTTCCAGGTAACTATAAACAGTTTAATCAGTTCAACAGGGATGCTCCCTCCGTGGGAACTCCTGATTCCTGCAGGCTGACCCAGCCGGGTCTTCAGCCTGGGGCTGCGGGGGCATGTCTCTTTTCTTTGCCACCCGGTACACCTGGAGGGCATACCACCTGCGCTCGCCCTAGTGACGGGTAAATGTGAATTAGTCACCTGGATAAAGATTTCGGCCGGGATGCCCCTGTTGGAGGTGGGGTTCTACATCCCGCCGGTTCACGAAGACGTCTCTATCGGTGTGCGGCTCCCTCACAAAGCCCCACCCGGCGTCTAGATCAAACTTGACGACTATCCCCTCCAGACGGGGACTGGCCGTGGCAGCTCTTGCTTGGCGGGCCTGGGTTTTGGCTGCCATGTTCCGGGCCTCCATCCGTTCCCACCGCACCTGTCGGTCATGACGATCCCGCTCTTCCCTCTGGAGGGCCTGGGCCTGCGTCTCCTAGGGGGACCCCATGAGGTCCCCTTCCCGGTTATCCCACCGGAACTCTTCTCCTCCTGGGCAGGTAACCGGGGGTGCAGGTGCAGGTGCTAGTGGGGGTCCTTGCTGGTCCTCATATCGGGCGGACCAGTCATAGGTGGTGTTTCCATAGACCCTCTCAGGTGCGGGGGCAGATGACTCTGGTAGTGGGCCCAGGAGCAGGTCGGCGGAGCAAGCGCCTGGGAATGGGGTTTCCGACAGGGGGTCTGGGAGCCAGTCAGAGAAGCAGGTGCCCGGGACAGGAGATTCCGCCTGGAGACCGGGGAGCTGATCGGCAGAGCAGGCGCCCGGGGTTAGAGGTTCCGCCAGGGGGCCCAGGGGTAGGTCGGTGGAGCAGGCGCCCGGGATCGGAGGTTCCGCCATGGAGCCCAGGAGCAGGCTAGCACTCTCAGCTCCCGGGACAGGGAGTTTCTCCTTACCTGCTCCCGCGGCCGCGCTTGTGCCGTCCTCTGCCTCCTGGCTCCGTTCAGGTTTCGCCGGGGCTGGGGCGTTGCTGGTGGAGTGCAGCGCTGGCTGCTGCCGGATCATCAGCTTATCCAGCAGCTCCTTTTTCCAGCCGGCAATAGCGTCCTGCCGGGCCCTCTCCGTTCTCCGGCCCAGCTCCTGGATTTCCGCCTGGAGGAATTCAGTATCCTCCAGGGATAGCTCTGCTATGGCCTCCTCCAAGGTAAGACGCCTTGCCGCCTGTTGCAGACCACGGATGGGAGCTGGCTCCTGACTCTCCATCTTGCGCTCCGGGTGCGGTCTGTCTGGACTCCTGTAGACTTCGCCCTGTCTACCAGGTTTCTTCTCTCCTCTCCCCTTTCGGGGGCGGTTCCATGGCAACTTGCTGTTGTACACACCTTGGGGAGGCCCCCCCAGCTTGATAGACACATCCACATGCATGGTCACTGTTGCTCGGGGCAGGCCTTGCTTATGGCGCCATTCTGGAACCCGGCAAACGATGGGAGGCGGTTTCTTGTTGTCGTTTGGCTCGCACATAATGGCGCCCATTCTTCTGGAGCGGGCGCCACATTCAGTATAAAACACAGTCTTTAGGCGCACAATACCCGGTGATAATGGGTGGGCTCATATCCTGTTCGTGACGCCAAATATGACGCGCCCCCTGGGCCGTGGGGTACTCGTGCCGGGCCGGTCGTCGCTAGGGGAGATGTCACAGTGGCGGTGACCCGGTCCGTGACCCAGGGCGGTCAATCAAAAGGGGAATATTTACAGGGGATTTATGTACAAAGTTTGTGACGCCACCTGTGGTATGCGGCTATGTGGAGCCGCCGCTGCGGTGCCGAACCTCTGGAGCTGGTATTAGTGCAGCAGGGTTGGTTCAGCTCTCCACAGGTAGAGGTTAGCTCCAGGGCAGTGTAGAGGTGTTATAGGTGATGCTGGGCATTGTAGTGCAGGGTTTTATGGTGCAGCAATAATCACAGAGACAATGGGGTGCTGTCCTCAGGGTCTTTACTCATGGTTGTTGCAGTCCAAGTTACATGTACCAGTGTAACTTCCCTCATCGTGCTGCACTTACTCAGGGAGGGGTTAAGTACTTTGGAGATATCCGAGGGTGGACTGAACAGGACCCCCTTCTGTGTTCTCTCTCTGGCCGTCTCCCTGCACCTCATACCTAGTGTCCCAATCCAGTACCTGCGGGCCTTGTCGGGCGACGTCGGTTCCGTCACCTGGGTCCTCTATAGCTACCTTCTTGGTGAGACTGATATGAACTGTTGGCTGCAGGACTTGAAATACTGTAGCCTCCGGTTTCTATTTGAGACAGAGCACTCTGCTAGTTGAGGGACCAGTCCCCTTTGTGTGGCCTGACCCCTCCACCTCCTGGTAGATTCGGGCGTACGGGTGGCCTCCAGCACTGCCCGTACCCCTGGGGTCCCTTCCTTCGTTCCTGGAGCCCTTCCTGCTCCTCTCCTTCTCCTTCAGTCCTGGGCCTCTCCTCAGGCCCTCTGCCTGAGCAGAGCTCCTGCAGAGCCCTGCTCCACTCCTCTCCTGTAGACATTTCTCACTCACTGCTCACTGTTCTGACTGGACTGGACTGTCCTCACTAAACAAGATGGCTTCTCTATTTATACCTTTCTTCATGTGCTCCCCTAAGCTACTTCCTCCACCCACACCCACTACATAGCCCCTCGCAGCAGCTAGGGACCCGGGACTGTGCTCTCCCTTAGGAGCAATCTCGCCCTACCCCCACTGCGGGTATGTGTTGGATGCCGGTGTTAGGGTCCCGAGCTGTACTCCTTCCTTACCTGAGAATGAGATACCACACCTCTGGGTGAGGTGCAGTACCTCTGTGGCGACCGAACCCTCAGGGGCGCCAGATATACAGCTGTGAGCTGATATTAATAGCTTGGGAAGCTCCATGGGCATTACTCTCATCCCAGGCTGTAAACATCAACTCCAGCTGTTTGCTTTCCCCCTGCTGGTTAATAAAATTTAGGGGGATCTCAGGCCATTTTTTTCTGAAATACAATCATTTATTATTAAATAACATGTACAATAAGCTACAAACAAAAAGCACTGATTATACAGGTGCTTCTCACAAAATTAGAATCTCATCAAAAAGTTAATTTATTTCAGTTCTTCAATACAAAAAGAGAAACTCATATATTATATAGAGTCATTACAAACAGAGTGATCTATTTCAAGTGTTTGTTTCTGTTAATGTTAATGATTATGATGTTAGAACTCTCCTGTTAGGTTTTTTTTAGTTTGCTGGTCACATGACCATTTTTGCCTATTTAATCCGGCTCCGCCCTTCTGGCCTTGCTGGACTCCATTGTATTTACTACTCTTGAGCTAGCTTGGTGCTCTGTTGCCGTTCTCTGTTAGTTTTGCTAGGTCTTCTGACCTCTATGCTTTTTGTTGTGTGTTTGTCTTTGACTGCTACTATTTCTGCTAGGAGGTGTCCAACTTATCCCAGTCCCTAGTTCTTGTAGGGATCCCTCCCTCACATCTATAGGTCTTCGTACAGACTAGCCGAGGACTTTAGCGGGTCTGATCGCAGGATCAGGTTCCCCGTTACATTGTAGGGATCTAGTTTAGTTCTATTGTAGGGACAGATCTCCTGTCTTCCCTTAGTCCCTGTAGCAGATCATAACAGTAAGTCCAGCCCTAAAAAAAAAAAAAAAAAAAAAATTCTCTAAGGAAAGACCTCCAGTTTTCCATCATGGTCTCGGTTCAAGATTTGGCTCAACGCTTGCAGGGACTCTCTCTGGAGGTGGCCAAGCTCCAACAACACGTGAGTAGCTGTTCTGGAGCACATTTTGTGGAACCAAAGGTACGTCTGCCTGATTTATTTTTTGGCGAACAACAAGATTTTTTTTATTTTAAAAATGCTTGTTTATTGTATTTTCGTTTGAGACCCGGATCCTCTGGTGATGAATCACAGCGCATAGGGTTCATAATGTCACTTTTGCGCAAAGATCCTCAGGGATGGGCCTTCTCTCTCCAACCTAGTGATCCGTGCTTTAGATCAGTGGATAGTTTTTTTTCTGCTTTGGGTTTGTTGTACGATGATCCTGATCGTGTCTCATCTGCTGAGTCTGAATTGAGACACTTGAGGCAGGGATCAGATAATGTGGAAAAATATTGTTCTCACTTCCGTCGGTGGTCTGCCCAGGTGGGGTGGAACGATTCAGCTTTGAAAAGCTTGTTTCTTGCAGGGCTAGGTGAAAGGGTTAAGGATTTACTGATTGCTTATCCCACACCTGGAAACTTGCAGGAGGCAATGCAATAAGCTATACGGGTGGACAGGAGACTGCGTGCAAGGGTTAATGAGAGCATATCCTCTGCTATGTCAGCTCCGAGTCCTGAGAGGGTCTGTGCTGACAATGGAGAGCCGATGGAGATTGGGGCGATGGCACCCCGCTCTCAGGAAAAAGACCGCAGGCTTTCTGAAGGCTTGTGCTTCTATTGCGTAAATTCTGGTCATTTTATTAAGAACTGTGTGCTTCGTATGAAGAAAGAAAAAAAAATGGTCAGTCATGCACGTATTGCCTGTTTAAATTCTAAGGGAGTATTCCTATCTGCCACTACCACTGCTCAGGATGAATTAATTGAATTTCGGGTATTTGTGGATTGTGGTTCTACTCTGAATGTGATTGATGGGGGATTCTTGGAAAAACTTAGATTAGAACCTAAAACTTTGTCATCCCCTATTGCTGTGGTTTCTGTTGATGGCTCTCCCTTGAAGAGTGTTACTCACAGGGTCTGTGAATTTCCCCTCACTATTAATCGTATTCATCAAGAGAATTTGGATTTGGTGGTATTGGATAATTTGCCTTCTCCAGTAATATTGGGGTTACCCTGGTTAAAATTGCACAATCCTGTACTGGATTGGTCTACCAATGAAATTAAGTCCTGGAGCCCTAAGTGTTATGACAAGTGTTGTAACGGACGTATTGCTGCGGTGGAAAAAGGGGAATTACCTGTACCTATTCAGGATTTTTGGAGAGTTTTTTCTGAGGAGGAGTCACAAATTTTGCCTCCCCATAGAGACTATGATTGTACCATTGAATTTGTCCCTGGAGCGACTCTTCCTAAAAGTCATTTATTTAATCTTACTATTCCTGAGAGAAAGGCTTTGGAGGAATACATACAGACAAGCTTGGCCGCCGGTCACATTTGGCCTTCCAAGTCTCCTGTGGCTGTTGGATTTTTTTTTGTAAAAAAAAAAGATGGCGGTTTACGTCCTTGTCTGGACTTTCGTGAGATTAATAAAATTACTGTACGCAATCCTTACCCACTGCCATTGATTCCTGATTTGTTTAACCAGTTAGTGGGGGCCAAGTGGTTCTCTAAAATTGATCTCCGGGGGGCATAAAATTTGTTGCGCATGAAGGAGGGTGATGAATGGAAGACTGCTTTTAACACTCCTGTGGGTCATTTTGAGAATCTGGTTATGCCTTTTGGTCTTACCAATGCTCCAGCATTTTTTCAGAATCTTATTAATGACATCCTTAGACCTTTGATCGGCAAAAATGTGGTTGTGTATTTGGATGACATTCTGATTTATTCGCCTGATCTGGAGTCTCATTGGCGGAGCGTACGTGAGGTATTACAGTTATTCATGGACAATTCGCTTTTTGCTAAGCTGGAGAAATGTGAGTTCGCTGTACAGAGAATTAGCTTTTTGGGCTACATTATCTCCAGTGAAGGTTTTGAGATGGACCCGGTTAAAGTTCAAGCTGTGCAGGAATGGCCTAGGCCTATTGGTTTGAAATCGATACAGAGGTTTTTGGGTTTCGCCAATTATTACAGAAAATTCATAAAAAATTTTTCTATTATTGTCAAACCGCTGACCGATCTCACCAGGAAAGGTGCTAATGCGGTTCAGTGGACTTCTGAGGCCATTGAATCTTTTGTGTTTCTAAAGGAGAGGTTCACCTCTGCTCCCATCCTTATGCAGCCTGATGTGACTAAGCCGTTTTTGGTTGAGGTTGATGCTTCTTCGGTGGGGGTCGGTGCGGTGTTGTCTCAGGAAAGCTAGGATGGAGTACATCCCTGTGCCTTTTTTTAAAAAAAAATTTCTGAGACTGAACTTACTTACGATATTGGTAATCGGAAATTGCTGGCGATTAAACTCGCATTTGAACACTGGCGTCACCTCTTGGAAGGTGCTGAATTTCCCATTCAGGTTTTCACTGATCATAAAAATCTGATCTATCTGGATGCTGCCAAGCGCTTGAATGCCCGTCAGGCTAGGTGGGCACTTTTTTTCTCGCGGTTTAATTTTTCCATTACTTACATCCCGGGTACCAAGAATGTTAAAGCGGATGCTTTGTCTCGCAGCTTGTCTCCCATGGTCGGTGTTGAGGAGGAAGAGGAGAGCATTTTACAAGAAGGTGTTGTGATTGCTGCTTTGGACTCCGTTTTGGAGGATGAGATTCTTAAAGCTCAGGAGAATGCCCCATCTAACACTCCCCATGGGAGGTTGTTTGTGCCTAGGACCTTTAGGAGAGATTTGTTTGCTGAGTGTCATGAGTCTCGGTTGGCAGGTCATCCAGGAATTTCTGAGACCAAGAGACTTGTGGGTCGCAGTTTTTGGTGGCCTGGATGGCAGAAGGAAGTCATTAAGTGGGTGCGCCAATGTACTGTGTGTGCTAGATCCAAGTGTTCGCATGCTCCTGCTGCGGGGTTGCTTTGCCCTCTGGAGGTTCCTAGTGCACCTTGGACACATCTGGCTATGGACTTTATTACTGACCTTCCCCCCTCTGAAGGTTTCACGGTCATCTGGGTGGTCGTGGACCGTTTTAGCAAGATGTGTCACTTGGTTCCCTTCATCAAACTGCCTTGCGCTAAGACACTCGCTAAGGCCTTTGTCAAGGAAATTGTCAGACTACATGGTGTTCCTACTGACATTGTTTCTGATAGGGGACCTCAGTTCGTGGCTCGTTTTTGGCGTGCCTTTTGTGACAGGTTGGGAGTTCATTTGTCGTTTTCATCCGGATATCATCCTGAGTCTAATGGCCAGACAGAAAGGAAGAACCAGGATGTTGAGCAGTTCTTGCGTTGTTTTGTGGCAGACAATCAAGAGGGGTGGTCTGAGTTTCTGCCACTTGCTGAATTTGCTCTTAACAACCATACATCCTCTTCTGCTGGGTGTTCGCCTTTTTTTTGTTGTTCTGGGAGACATCCGTCTTTTGGGTCATTCTCCAAATTGGTTTCGGCTGTGCCTGAGGAGGAGAGTTTTTCCGGTGATTTGGAGAGAGTTTGGACGGATGTGCGTGGTAATCTTCAGGAGGCTAACAAAAAATCTAAGAGGTACTTTGATAGGAAACGGCAAGAGGTTTTGTTTGCTGTTGGTGACATGGTTTGGTTGTCCTCTAAGAATCTGCGATTGAGGATTCCTTCTAAAAAATTGGGTCCCAAGTTCGTAGGGCCCTTTAAGGTGCTTCAGATAGTTAACCAATCTGCTGTTAGGTTGGAGGTTCCTACGTCCTGGAAGATTAACCCGGTGTTTCATGTTCCTCTGTTGAAAAAAGCAGATGTGTCGGATGGTGACGCCTCTGCCACTGTTCCTCCAGTGGTGGAGGACGGGGAATATGAAATTTCCCGCATCCTAAATTCTAGACGGTATAGAGGGAGTTTGCAGTATCTCGTCGCTTGGAAGGGTTTCGGACCTGAGGATAACTCATGGGTGAGGGCGGATGATGTTTCTGCTTCCAGACTTGTCAGAGCGTTTCACAGGAGGTTTTCTGGTAAGCCTGGGCCTAGGGGATCCGGAGGATCCTCTTAGAAGAGGGGGTACTGTTAGAACTCTCCTGTTAGGTTTTTTTTAGTTTGCTGGTCACATGACCATTTTTGCATATTTAATCCGGCTCCGCCCTCCTGGCCTTGCTGGACTTCATTGTATTTACTACTCTTGAGCTAGCTTGGTGCTCTGTTGCCGCTCTCTGTTAGTTTTGCTAGGTCTTCTGACCTTTATGCTTTTTGTTGTGTGTTTGTCTTTGACTGCTACTATTTCTGCTAGGAGGTGTCCAACTTATCCCAGTCCCTAGTTCTTGTAGGGATCCCTCCCTCACATCTATAGGTCTTCGTACAGACTAGCCGAGGACTTTAGCGGGTCTGATCGCAGGATCAGGTTCCCCGTTACATAGTAGGGATCTAGTTTAGTTCTATTGTAGGGACAGATCTCCTGTCTTTCCTTAGTCCCTGTAGCAGATCATAACATATGACTTACAGCCAATGAAAACACAAAAGTCATTATCTCAGTAAATTCAAATAATTAACAAAAAACACCTGCAAAGACTTCCGAAGCCATTGTCACCTGTAAAAAAACACAAATAAAAAACAACAATATCCCTCACGTGTCCGAAGTGATGAAGTAATCCATAGTGTCCCACGATGATCTCACTTCTAGAGTAGTCACATCAGCAGTCACTAATGTGACTGCTCTAAAGGACATCCGGCTACACACTGACACAGACAGTGTGTAGCGCTGAGCTGCTATGAGAGAGCTCAGAGCTACAAAAAACTAAATCAATTTATATATAACCAAACATTGCACAACTGGCATGTTTGTGGACACTCAGTGCAGTCTACATCCACATTCAAAAACACACATATCATACAAGCCAAACAGTATGTTCTTTACTTTTGTACTGAGTTTATGTTTTATTGTATGTTGTATTTCGCTTATATAATACAAAATTAAAAAGGGAATTATTCAAGAGCAGAACAATCTCAGCTTAATTGTATGTTTTATTGAACACGAGTATGAATGCAATACGCCCAAATCCTTTTCGTGTCTGGTGAAAAGACTCTTGCATCCTTTGTACACATGTACAACTAACAGCCTTGCCCTATTTTTGTAATTTGATGAACTGCTTGGTTGTATTTGTCCATTTTAACAATGATGAACAATAAAAGTTTGCTATTAATTGCTGATCTAGTTTTTCAACAGAAACATAAAAACTTATTAAAATATATATTTTTTATTAAAAATTTGTAAGGTTAAATAAATTCATTATGATTTCTGGATATCTTTATAACTTCTCATAAATAATAATAAAGTAAGATGCAGCATTGCATGCAGTACTGGTATTTCATGAAATGTTTCCAGCATTAGGAACTGAAAATCCAGCCTTCCCTTCTTACATGTACTGTATATGTGTGGAAATTACCTGAGAGTAGATATGAGCTGATCATTTGAAATTCAATTTTATCTGTTTCGCTGAATTGTCCCAAACACTGCAATGCTTAAAAGCCTCTAATTTACTTGAAAATACGTGTATAACACTCTGTGTTCGAATTCATGGAAACCTGCGAATTTCAGGAAATTTGACTCTCCTCCGTATGACAATCTGCTCATTTCTACGTGAAAGGCTGCTTTGACTCACTGGTGATCAAAAAGGCAGGAGCTCATATGTTCAAGATGTAAAAAGATATATAGCATTATTCACCAAACAGTGCAACGTTTCTACCCATATATGAGTCTTTGTCAAGCAGATTACAACAGTGTATAGCGTGGTATACAGTCATGGCCGACAGTGTTGGCACCCTTGAAATTGTTCCAAAAAATGAAGTATTTCTCTCAGAAAATGATTGCAATTACACATGTTTTGTTATACACATGTTTATATCCTTTGTGTGTATTGGAACAACACAAAAAACAAAGAAAAAAAGGCAAATTGGACATCATTTCACACAAAACCCAAAAGCTGTTTAGTGATGCACAAAACTTAGAGCAGCCAAGGCCACATGAAGATGATGGTGGGGAATGGAACATTTTGACTAAGGCGGAAGATGATGATGAGACACAGTTGCTGATAAGTCAGGTTGTTGTTAAGTCACCAAGTCAGGATGACCAGGGTGCAGCGGTGGAAGACAAGGTGGTAGATGACGAAGTCACCGACACAACCAGGGTAGCTGGCATGCAGAGCAAGGCCAGAAGCGCTGAGGTGGAGGGATCGTCAGCACCTAAACAGGTAGGAAGAGGCAGTGGGGTGACCAGAGGGAGAACACAAGCAACTGTTCCGCTCAGCACTGACACGTCTCCATCAAAGAGTTAGGTGTCTTCCAGTCTGAAACTTTTTTTAAAGAGAGTTCAGAGACCAAAAAATGGTTATTTGCAACCTGTGCAATGCCAAGATCAGCAGGGGACTGACCACTAAGAGCCTAACCACCACCAGCATGACCAGGCACATGTCATCTAAGCACCTGACTCCGTGTGCTGAACGCCTGTGTGTACACGATTGGTGCCAACGGGTGATACCACTGCCTTTTCCCCTGTGCTAGGTGCTTCCTAATCCCCTGTCCATGACATTGGTGCAGATTCCTCCCGCCCTGCACCAGTCTTTGCACATTCTGACGCACCATCATCAGGCATTTCCAAATCGTCCCAGCACAGTATTCAGCTGTCTCTACCCCAGACCTTAGAACGAAAGAGAAAATTTCCAGACACCTACCCAAAGGCCAAAACGCTAATCGGGCACATTCCCAGGCTGTTTGCCATAAAAATGTTGATGTTTAGGCTTGTTGACACGGGGGATTTCTGCCGACTCATGGCGGCATCCGTTCCTCGGTATTCGGTCCCCAGCCGCCACTGTTTCTCCCTGTGTGGCATCCCCGCCATGTACCTGTACGTGTCCAGGAACTTCACCCATGCCCTTACTAACACGGTTACTGGGATTGTCAACTTAACGACCAACATGTGGACAACCGCTTGTGGCCAGGGACTCTACATTTCCCTGACTGCACACTGGTTGAACATTGTGGATGTTGGGGCTGAGTCACACCCTGGCATGGCACATGTGCTCCCAATGCCGAGGATTGTTGGCCCTACTTCTATCAGGGTTTCTTCCAGAGCATGTCGTCAACATCAGCCGGAAGCTGAAAGTTCTGCAGCACTGCCTCAGTGAAGCGTTAATAGGCTCTGCTGATGCTAATTTGTCTAGGAGACAAACCGCACACCACAGCAGAGTTACTTAAAGGAATAACAGGCCAGACAGATCTGTGGCTTTTGCTGCTGAACTTCCAACCAGGCAAGCTCACACATGTAACATGCTTGACACACGTGCTCAACTTAGGTAGTTCAGTGTATTCTGAAAACATACCCAGATTTGCCAGAGCTTCTGGTCAAGGTAAGCCACGTGAGCGACCATTTCCGCAATTTGGCTACAGCTGTCGCCCCTCTGGCAGTGCTGCAGAATCGCATGCAAGTGCTAGCTCACCGACTGGTGTGCAACGTCACCACGCTTTGGAACTCCACATTGCACATGCTGGCAAGGCTTTGTGAGCAGCAGAGATCAGTTATTGAATACTAGCTGCAACACGCCTGTTGGTATTCTGGTCAGCTTCCGCACATAACATCTGAAGAGTGAGCATGGATTTCTGACATTTGTGCTGTTCTACAAGACACTTAAACACTTGCTGCTCACAATTAAACATGAAGCTATGCATGCAGACCAGGTAGAGATGGAGGAAGACATGAGACAGGGAGATACTACCCACATCAGACTCATCTCATCTTCTCAGCGCGGCTTGTGTAACAATGAGGAGGTGGAGGATGAGGAGGAGGAGGAACAGGAGCTGGCTAGTACCCACACAAGCTTTGTCGGATCTCTCCTACATGGATGGGCTGAGGAGGGGATGAGGAGGAAGAGATGGAGAGTAGTCATCATAGTGGAGACAGGGAAGTGTTGGTTGTAGGGACCTTAGCACATATGGCAGACTTTATAAATCGCTGCCTTTCCAGTGACCCTCACGTTACGTTAATCTTGGCCAAAAAAGAGTGCTGGTTGTTCACCCTGCTAGACCCACACTACAAGGAGAGCTTGCATCATTCCTTCCTTAGGTGGAGAGGTCTACTAAAATGGTGCAATAGCAGAAGATGGTGTCTTTTGCCGGCTCTTCTTCCTCTAGTCTTCCCCTTACTATCTGGGTTCCTCAACGCACAGTCCTAGGCCCCCTCCTCTTCTCCTTTTATACTGCCCCTATTGGACAAGCCATCAGCAGATTTGGTCTCCAGCATCATCTCTCTGCTGATGACACCCAACTATACACCACTTCACCTGACATCACCCCACTTTAATACAAAATACCAGAGAATGTCTGTCTGCCGTCTCTAACATCATGTTCTCCCTCTATCTGAAACTGAATCTCTCCAAAACTGAACTCCTTTTGCTTCCTCCCAACTATACCCAACTTTGCAATTTCCTTGGGCCGTGCAACCATAACTCCCAAGAAGCAGGCTCATAGTCTTGGGGTCATATTTGACACAGAACTTTCCTTTATTCTCCATATCCAAGCACTCACTTGCTAGTGTCACCTGCACCTAAAAAACATATCCCAAATCAGATCTTTTCTCACCTTTAAAGCTGAAAAAACTCTTACTGTCGCTCTTATTCACTCTCGTCTGGACTGCTGCAACTCTCTTATGATTGGTCTCCCTCTAAACAAACTCTCTCCTCTCCAATCTGCCCTGAATGCAGCAGCCAGGGTCATAATTTTTATCAGGCTGCTTAACCTGTGTCAGTCATTGCATAACCTGTGCCAGTCATTGCACTGGTTACCCATTCGATACAGAATACAACACAAGCTCATTTCTCCCACCCACAAAGCTCTCCACAGTTCTGCACCGCTCCATATCTCATCCCTCATTTCTGTCTATCACCCTTCCCATGCCCTACATTCTGCAACTGATCTAAGACTAACATCTTCTATAATCCGAACCTCACACCTCCGTCTCCTAGACTTCTCTCATGTTGTGCCAGATTTCTGGAATGCATTACTCTAAACGATGCAACTAATATCTAGCCCCCCATGTTTTTAAGTGTGCTGTAAAAACACATCTGTTTAGACAAGCCTATCACCTCAACTCACTAACCTAACTCTCCCCTGTTCCCTCCTAAATGTTAATCATAATCTGCTCCTGCCTATTCATCTGTCTCCACATCGTCCATAAACCCGATAGCACACAGTAACTGCACTTAGACAGATTCTGCATGATAACCGGATCATGTTGCCGAATATGAAAACCATTATTTATTATAATAATGTCTTGACCGTACATAACAAGCACATTCTACCTATTGTGTCCCCCTATTTCCTTATACATTGGAAGTTTGCGAGCAGGGCCCTGAATCCTTCTGTAACTGTTGAAATGTGCTACATTGTATTGTTTTTATTGTCTGGACATGTCCCTACTTAATTGTAAAGTGGTTCAGAATATGTTGGCGCTATATAAATAAAAATTAATATTATTGTTATTATTAATATTAAGGCCATTGGTGAAAATATGTTGAAAAAATTCCCATCAGACAACGCTAGCGGCAGGAGGCAAGCTTCCTTACCCAACTAAGGAAGAGAGATGAGGGAGATGCACACCAGTTACAGCTGAGTCAGAGGTACACTGTCAAAGGTCTTAGCCAATTTCATGACACCTTCCCAGTGTCCAGGCACTGATGACTGGGTATTTTTGAAAAGGGGGGATAGGTTTTTAAGGATGGTAAAGCAATACCTGGCCCACAAAACCAGCGTACTTCCTAATTCCTCTGCGGCCTTCAGCTATTGGGTCTCAAAGCTGGACACATGGCATGAGCTGTCGCTCTATGCCTTGGCGGTGTTGTGCTGCCCTGCAGCTACCTTCTTGTCTGAGCGGGTTTTTAGTGCCGCTGAGGGGGGTCAGAATAGATAGGTGCTTTCGCCTGTCAACAGAAAGTGCTGATAGGCTCATTTTGATAAAAATGAACAAAGCTTGGATTAGCTCCAACTTTTCCACACCACCAGTTGACAGCAGCACATAAAGTGTTTTTAATCTTCAATATTTGAATGAGGCCTGCCAGTTGTTGCCTTCAAAGGTCTATGGATGACTGGATGGCCCTACTTATAATTTTTTCCTGGCTTTGCACTTTGTGCAAAGCCTTAATGAGTGTAGGAGTACGTCAAATACACTTTCAAAATATTTTAATGAGGCTTGCAAGTTGTTGCTTTCAAGGGTCTATGGATGACTGTATTACACTCTTTAATATTTTTTCATGGCTTTGCACTGTGTGCAGAGCTTTTATGAGTGTAGAAGTACCACAACTACCACTACTAACTTGTTCACAATATTTAAATGAGGTACTACAGTTGGTGCCTTCAAGGGTGTATGGATGACCCTGCTTGTAATTTTTGGCAGGCTTTTCACTTAGTGCATAGCTTTTATGAGTCGAGGAGTACCACTAATGACAATTTGAACAAAATGTGTTTATCTCTAATACAGGGTGTATCTGAGTCCCTCTTCCATCAAATATTTGCCAGTTCTTGCTTCCTTCATAAATTACACTGAAATTTCCTATGTTTTAATAAAAATTGTAATTATGGTTTACTTAATTTATTTTAAATCCTTTTTACATTTTACCTTATATACAAGTCATTATATAGGAAAGAATGTTTCTTAACATGTTTTTCCTCTAAACTCCAGTCTCTCATCGATTTTGAATGTTTTATTGTCAGTCCTTAAAGTGGAGTAAAAGTGTGACACCATTATTCTCAGCAGTGATCTGGGAGTCAGAGATGCTTCCAGGGGTCTTCCCCATGCTATTCTACTTCCATTCAGCACTTTTTCCATCCATTTCAACATTTTCACTGCCCCCCAAATCTCCTTGTAGGGTCAAAAATGCTAGGATTTCCCATTGACTTCCATTATACTTGTTACTCGAAATGAGCATCCTAGCATTAGGGATTGCTTGGTTCGAGTAACGACCATCTGAGCATTTTAGTGCTCGCTCATCCCTAGCAAGCAACTTATTAGATATAAAATTATTAAATAAATCACATGTTATACTGTAGTTACCTATAATAATCACAGAAACACTCATATATAAGTAGTTGTTGAAAAAACAGGGTTGTTATTAAAATACAGTATGAAACACGGCAATTCTCACAGCAGCTTTTCAGACTACATATGTGCTATTTTGTCTGCCTACAAAGTCTAGTTTATGCCGGACTTGATAAAGGGTAGAGATGAGCGAATATGTTCAAAACACGATCACAAATTTCAAATTCGGCACGAATATGGCACATTCAAATTCGTGATCGGAAACCTGAGCGTTTTTTCTTAAAATCGGCTAAGATCGGAAAAAGTGCAGGAAGTTATTGCATTGCAACTAAAGTATTTTTATCGCTTTGGCTAGGATAGTGGTGGTGTATGATGAGCAGGGTAAGGTGTTTGATGAGGGGAGGGGAGGGGCTGGGGAGATTTCAGAAGATCTCATAGGAGTGGCGCGCTTGTAATCTTTTTTTTTCCTAACTTTATTTGCGCTATCCCCGGAAGAAGCGTGAGACGAAACGGCGTCAGGGTGTGGGGAACACATGTTCAATGGAGCTTTGATTCATAAGGACCATGCTGATTGAGGTGTACCTTAATAGCTATATGTGCATATCAGTCTGATAGTCCTATCTCGGTCTTAATTGCAGACGAAACTCACCAAGTGAATGGATCGGTGAAATAAAATGGACAGTCCACTAATACCATTCGAGTTGCATCCTTGTGCTGTCTATTTTTCATTGACTATTAGGGGAACCTTGAGAATACCTCCATTAGTTGTTTTTGCATACAAGCAAAAGGAATGACTTATGGATGGTAAAAATGGACACAAGGACCAAAAAAAATGAAAACAGGCACACTTACAAAAATCAGTCCATTTTTTGCACACGAAAAATAAAAATAAAAACTAATGTTGGAATGTGACCAATATTAGAGTATTGTTCAGTAAAAATATATTGCCTATTTAATGAGAAATGATAGATAGATAGATAGATAGATAGATAGATAGATAGATAGATGATAGATTAGATTGATTTTTAGAATGTATAAATTATATTTTATGAAAAAAAAATAGAGCTTACATGTTCTTAAATTAAAAAAATGAGTTTCAGTAACAAAGAGACATTTCTTATTTAGGAAGGATTTCCCACAGCCAATGTGGTGTAGCACCTGCTGTTCTGTGGGTAGAGATGTGTGACAAGGACAGGCAGTGTGTGAAGCAATGCCGCAGTGATGAGTGATAGATTTCCCTAAGACCTGCTCTAATGATATGGATATTTTAGATGGCAGCAAACTCTGCACACTTCATCAGTTTCTTCTGACACCTGCTAGATGTTACTTTTCCAGGAACTATCAACCCCTTGTGTGCTCAGAAAAAAAAGTGGTTTGTATAGGTCTGATCCATGTAGGCTTCTCACTGAGGAAAACAAATTGTACAAGCTCAACAGAGCAGGTTCTTCATGCTGCAGTCACTATGAGATACTCTAAGAAGTGGTTTAAAAACATACTTTGTTTTGTAATAGTAGCTCTCGGCGTATTAATGTCAAATTTTCAAATAAAATTGTAACCTAACAAATTTAGAGGTGAATTTTAAAATTTGCAAAATATGTAGTGATTATATGAAATATAAGAAATAAAGACAATATGAAAATCAGATTAACAAAGTTCAAGCTGTAAAGAACCTAAAGATTATTCAATGGAAGCAGTGGAGTTTTTTTTGCATTTCATGGCTTTTCACCGATTGGTGTCCCCAGGCAGATGAGGCCAATGGTGCTCCCACCAACCCCCAAAAATAAAGGAATGGTCAGAGAGTAAGATAACAGGACGCCTAACGCATCCCACACCCTCACTTCAAATGGGAAAGGTAATGATCTCATCTTTCTTACTAGAATTGTTACCTTTTTCAGTAAAAAATAGCAGGAAAAGTAAAAAGAAAATGCTGTACTTTAGGAGCACGGCTTAGCAGGGTTTGCAGTTTCGCAGTTAGACTTAGGAAAAAACTAATTATTTGTAAATCATTTACACAATACCAGAAATAAATAGTGATATTCATCCCTGACATCCTATATCTTAAATGTCAAACTCAAGAATAGTGATGGAAACTAATATGGCTTAATTATAATTTGGGCCGTTTAGTTTTAATTTAGATTTTAGCATTTGGCAGATACCCCCAATGAAAATCAAACAGATTCTACCATAGTTAAAAGGATACACGCAAGAAAAATTGACATGTTGAGGATTACAAACGCACCACCGGTCAGTTTACGATGCGTAAAAAGCACAAATGAGCATGAGATTTCTATAAATCCCATCCACTTTGCTTGAACTATAAGATGTTTAGTTTTTTGCACAGCAAAGATACACAGCATCTAAAACTCGTCGTGGGAACTTAACCTTAAAGTGCAATTTTACTTCTACTTTTCTCAAATATTTCATTAATCATTAGATTCCACAAAATGCCTAAATGAGGGCAGAGTGTATTAGGTAGCATAAATACATTTGTTAATATTCTTAAATAGAGACAAATACTCTTACATGGGGACAGTCTTACACACACATATTGTATTCCCCCCACATATATGTCCAATATGTGGGGGGAGTACAATCTGAATGCAGTTCAGGTAATTACTATACACTCTGTCTATATTGCTTGTGAGTCTTTTGTGCCCTGGTTTTGATGCCAAACAGGGTCCATATGTAGTGATTTATTACTAAGCTACCGTTGTGCGGATAGCTGATAACTTATCTTTACTGGACAACACCTTTATGTCACATAAGGCTAATGACAGCTAGTCATTCAAGGCAGGATTGCTTCTGCACAAGTAACAACAGATAATCCTGCCAAGAAGTGTTGATTGTCCAAATAATGTATTGAATAGTATTGTCCCATGAAGGTTTTGGTCAAGTAGCAATCAGATGCAACTTTCCCAAATGCTCATGCCACAGTTAGGCTAAGTGCCCACGTTGCGGAACTGAAGCATATTTTTTACGCTTCTCCCTGGCGGGAAAATCACATGCGGATTTTACATGCGGTTTTCCCGCCAGGTAGAAGCGTTTGTGAGGCGTCTTTGCAGCGTCTTTGCATGCATTTCCGCATGTGGGTTATCAAGCACTTCTCCAAGTGATTTAAGCATCACTTGGAAAAGTGCTTGACAACTTGTTCACACTATATAAATCCATGCAACCGGCATGGATTTATATAGTGTGACCAAGTAATGGTTAAAAAAAAAGAATCAGAATGGTAAAAAATAAAAAAATAAAGTTTATACTCACCTTCCGATGCATTCTCTGCCCCGTCCGGAGTCTTGAGCGGCTCACGCTGTTGTGTGCAGGACCTGCGGTGAAGTCATTGAGTCATGTGATGGGTCACATGACTCAATGACGTGGCAGGTCCTTCACACAACAGCGCGATGGAGGGAAAACATCAGAAGATAAGTATAAACTTTATTTTATTCTTTTTTTTACAGGTTCTTTGGTACCCAGGTCTGGATGAGAGTCTCCTCTCATCCAGACTTGGGTACCATCCGCACATTGATTCCGCTGCGCTTCCGCAAAATTAATGAACATGCTGCGGATTTTTGACCGCAGCATATACACTGCGGAAAAATCCGCAGCATGGGCATTGACATTGCAGAATGCCATTGGGGACCATGGGGTGCGGATATACATGCGTTTTACAAGCGTTTACGCTGCGGAAATTCCGCAGCATATACGCTTGTAATACGCAACGTGGGCATGCAGCCTTACTTTAAGAGCTAACTCACATGAGAGATTATTTTCTCTTCCGAAATAATCGGCTCGATTATGGTAATGACAGTTGGCTCAAACTCTGATTAAAGTTTGAGCCAAGTGTCAGTTTACTGAGATCCTATTCTCTTGCATGAGATAATGGTACCACAGGGGCGGAGAAGACAGAGAACGTAATTTCTCCATCTTCTTCATTGTCTGTGTCCACGTAAATTGTACTCTACTTAGATAGACTTGAATGAGTGCGCGTTTTCCGAATTGGCATGAAAAAAAGATGCCTACCGGCACTGCCCCATGGTATTAAATTGGGCAGAGTGCTACCTGATAAACCATCAGGTAGCACTTGTCTGAGTTATATGCTCGTGTGAGCGAGCCCTTAAAGTGAGATGTGTTAAAAGTCGAATCTCACATTTTTTGCATAAGTTATTTGCTTACTCTATTGTAAAACAAAATTGTGGATCTAGAGATTTCTATTGACAGAATTATTTAATTTCTATGGGATTTTAAAAGATGTCATAATACATCAGATTCATTCAGTTTTTCACATATTCTGTTCAGTTGTAATGACCCATAACTGTATTCATCCAATCTCCATTTTATATTCTGCTGCTTTCCCTGGATTTTGGCACTGCCATAACAGTTCAATCACATAGTGGAAAGCTTGTTCTCTGCAGGTTAGAAAGTACATTTGCATGCCAAGTATGTAAGGTAGTAAGAACTCCACACTGATGAAATGCTTTGGGGAAACATTTTCTTTTAGCCAGAAATAAAACATATGGATTATACTGTAAGCAATCATTGTGCTGCTGTGCATGATGTGTTTCTGCATGGGGTCTAACTGTACTTGCTATCATGGTCAGCAGTATCTGCAGTATTTTAATATATTTTGTTAAATAGCCACTGCATATTAAAAAAAAGGGTCAGAAACTGATACATTATAATAAGATCATTGCATAGGCAGGATAATAAGCTTACTGTATATTATTTAGAATATTATCATATCAAGGTTTGCTATGTCCAAGTGTAGACTAGTTATTTCTGCATCACCATCACCTGAAATAAGAATGTGCTATGAATTTCTTCTGCCTTGGACAAAGGGTACGTACTCCGTTCCATCAACACCTCGAACTACGACGGAGTGCACGCCAATCTTCTGATATCTTCTAGCTGTGGATCACCCCTTGGCAGAACTGCACATTTGTTACTCTCCAAAATCTATCCCACTCTATCCAGAAAGCACAGTCCTGTCCCTATAACTAAACCCTCCCCCTTTGGGCTAGTCCCAATGCTTAACTACTTCTGACTCTGCTGTCTATTGCTGGGTAGAACTTCTTTACACTGCACACTATGCACTACATAACTTATCTTACACTATACATTCCCAATAACACTGCTACATACTATGCATTAATTACTAAGGCTACGGTCACACTATCAGTATTTGGTCAGTATTTTACATCAGTATTTCTAATCCAAAACCAGGTGAGGAACAATCAGAGAAAAAGTATAATAGAAACAAGTCACCAATTCTGCATTTATCACCCACTCCTGGTTTTGGCTTACAAATACTGATGTCAAATACTGACCAAATACTGACAGTGTGATCATAGCCTAACAATACTTATCACTCTCTATGCATTTACACAGGTAAACACCACAATAGAATACAATTCACATGACACAATATATACAAAGATACATGACAGAATACACAACGCGATTGGTGTAGTCAGGTATAGGAATGCGACAGCATAGTCCACCACCATTACAATGGTATGAAAAACTGTTTTTCATTGCCAAAGACTGAGTCTTCACAAGTGATTTGAATAAAAAGGAAATTTATTTAGAATAAAAATTACAATTAAAAATAATAAAAAGGGAACAGATAAAGAATTACATATCAAAAAATACATTACAATACATCAAATAGAAGGGGCATAAAGTGCAAGATGCCGGGTATTGTGAGGACACATAGGCGAGGGGCTAGAAATACACCTCTGTATAAGTGTTAGTGGTGAATATATGATATTGCTTTATGGAGATCGCCGCTTCAGGCAAGCTGCATCAGCTCATGAGAGCTCTAGTGGGCTAAAGTATTCAGGCAACCCCATACATCATACCTCCGTATTCCTATCCATAGGTAAGACTCACCAAGAGATGGATAGTATGAAGCCCTCAGACCACTGTGAACCTCACAGAAGTGCAGCGGTCAGCGGTGGTAGCAACATGCCCCGACAAGTGTTTCGTCGATCTTTCTCAAGAGGCTCATCTGTTGATTGAGTTTGAGTCTAATTTCCTGAAATTCACGGTTTCACGTGAATTCAAACATATAAATATTTGATTTAAGGTTAGCAAAAAAATAAACTTGCTAAGCACAATTTCCCACACTGCTAAAGCATCAAAGAGCAGGCTAACATGATTTTGTGTTTCTGCACAAGCCTTACCATGATGCCCGCAGGTATAACGTCTTACAGATAATTATACCTTGTACACTGGTGGTCAGTACCTTGCCATCGGTGATCAGTGGTTCTCAGTGGAGCACAGTTTGTATGGAAGAATTGTTTTACATCCCAGAGTCACTAGGTATGTCTTTCTTTCATGTAGTGTGTAAGCACTTATGGTCAGTGGGGTTCTCTCACTCTACCTACTATAGAGTATAAGCTCTTATGGTCAGTAGGGTCTATTCTCTTATAGAGTATAAGT
Organism: Phyllobates terribilis; assembly: GCF_046119375.1. Classification (NCBI taxonomy): domain Eukaryota; kingdom Metazoa; phylum Chordata; class Amphibia; order Anura; family Dendrobatidae; genus Phyllobates; species Phyllobates terribilis. Next base: position 376,995,879 of record NW_027362761.1, on the reverse strand, counting down.
TCTTATAGTCAGCGAGGTCCTCTGTCTCTTGCCTGGGTAAGTCTCTCTCCTGTAGTGTGTAAGATCTTATGGTCAGCGGCGTCCTCGCTTTCTCTCCTATAGAGTGTAAGCTCTTATGGTTAATAGGATCTTCTCTCTCTCTCTTATAGAGTCTAAGTTGTTATAGTCTGTCTCTCACCTGTAGAGTCTAAACTAGTGATGAGCGGGCATGCTCACAACTACTCGGTACTCGCCCGAGCATCTCATTGCTTGAGATGCTCGGTGCTCAGCGAGTATTTCCTGAATGTTCGGGCGGGAGCCCGAGTCCCTGCCTCCCATGTTTGGCTCTGTTTAGACAGCAAATTAACATACAGGGATTGCCTGCCAGTAATTGTAATCCCGTGGCCATGTTGGTTTACGTCATTACAGTGATTGACTGGCCGCATAGTATCATCAGGTCTATATAAGACCCTATGCTCATCACAGTCTACCGTTCTGACAGGCAGAGTAGGAAGAGCTGCAGCTGAGTGCGGGAGAGAATTGGGAGTTGATTTAGTCAGGTATTGCACAGCAATATACAGTACATCTAAACTAACAGTCCTTCAAAGGACTAATTCTGATGTATATCAATCCTGGTGATAGCAGGAGTTTGGCAGGCATAGTTTGTGGAGAGTGTATACAACAGAATAGGGTCCACTGCACATTCAGTCTGCTGCTGTTACTGATATGCATAGCCCTAGATATCAGGGCTAATAATCTTTTTGTTCTTAATCCTGATTATTTTGTTGAAAAGCAATATAATACATCATTTTTACTGCTCCATTTGCTTGTTAGCAGCATACAGCCAGTTTTGTTTGATTTTAATAGCATTGCTGTAATGTGGAAGCAGAGAAACTTGTCCACTTCAGGTGATCCTATATTACTGCAGTAATAATCCTGACATTTTTGGTAACGTGACAAATATTATGCTCCATTTAAAGTCTGCCAGTTGTGTGTTGTTCAAACCTATTCACACTTGGTCACTGACTGATACCATACTACAGGCCACTGCCTAAAACTGTGGTGAACAAACGTGATCCTATATTACTGCGGTAATAATCCTGACATTTTTGAGAATGTAAGAAATATTATACTTCATACAAGGTGTGTGGCAAGGGACGGGGAAGTGGACGTGATGGCGATGGTGCACGCAGAGGCCGAGGCCGTGGGCAAGCTGAAATTGTGCTTGCTGAGGGGGCACAGCAAGCACCTACATCATGTCACCCTACCTTCCTGTCCCACTTTGTAGGGGGCCACAGAACACCACTATTGAAGCCAGAGCAGTGTGAAAAGGTTGTTGGTTGGATAGCAGATAATGCTTCTGTGGTGCCCCTGCGGGTCCAGTTGCCACAGAGGTACTGCATCTCTTCCAGAGGTGTGGTACCCTACTCTCAGGTAAGGAGGGAGCACTACCCGGGACCCAACCACTCACATCCAACACCACACCACTTCATAGGGAAGGGTGAGATTGCTCCTGAGGGAGAGCACAGTCCCTGGTCCCTGTCTGGAGGGTGGAACTAGGTAGAGGAAGTGGGTGGAGGATGTAGTTTAGGGGAGCACTGAAGTAGGAGTATAAAAACAAAGATAGAAACATCTAGAAGGAGTTCAGGAGGAGTTCTGCTCAGGGGAGCAAGGGGGGCAGTTCAGTCCAGTCTCCTGTTCCAGGGCTAGGAGCAGGAGTACAGTTCAGAGAGGTCCAAGTGAAGAGTGAGGAGAGAAGACCGGAGCAGTGAGGAGGGCTCCAGAGAGAGAGAGAGAAGGGATCCTAGGGGCACGGCGAGTGCGGGATGCCACCCATGCGCCGGAATTTATGCTGACGTAGAGGGATCAGGCCGCAGTAGGGGACCGGCCCCAGCCTAGTGGAGTACTTTAAGGCTCAGCTAGCGAACCGGAGATTGCGGTATTTCATCTGCTGTAACCACATTCCACACACAATGGCCGAAAAGGTGGCCATATAGGACCAAGGGGTCAGACCGGATGTCGTCCGACAAGGCCCGCGGCCACTGGCTTGGGTCACTGGGTGTGAGGTACAGGGCAGGAGGGTGAGAGCCAGCGCAGGGAGAGGAGCTAGAGAGATAAACAGAAAGGGGTCCCGTTCAAGTGCTTCCAAGATATCTTAGAGTTGGCTGGATCACTTCCCCGGAGGACACAGGACGACGTGGGCGGCTGCAAACTGGTAACTGTAACTTGGAGAACTTAACAACTGTGAGTAAAACCTGAAGACTGCACCCCACTGTGTCCTTGACTAATTATTGCGTCATCTGCCCTGCACTACACTGTCCCTGCCGACAACATCTACCTCATAAAATCATCTATACTGCCCTGGAGCTTAGCTCTGCCCGTGGAGAGCTGGACCAACTCTGCTGCGTCACCATCAGCCCCAGTGGATCTGCATCGCAGCGGCGGCCCCATATAGCCACATACTACGGGTGGCGTCACGAACATTATCCCAAAAAACTTTATTCACCTTTTCTTTATTTGATCGCCTGGGGCCACGGACCGGGTCACTGCCAGCGTGACTACCCCGAAAAGGACTGGCCTGGTTACCGAGTACCCCATGGCCCCAGGGGGCGCGTCAACTTGGCGTCACGAACAGGATGAACCGACCTGTTACACCGGGTCCTGCCACAAAAACTGTGTATAACTGTATAAACTGCAGCCATTACTGTAGCACATGAGGAGTTAGTGATATGTGGGGTGTCCCATCATGGGCGGAGCCTCAGAAACTGCACCAAAATAGGCCCCTCCCACCTGCATAGACTGTACCAGAGTTGTCTGTCACTCAGGCTGAAAGGTGCCAGCCTTCCCCTTTGCATCAGGCTGAAGGGGGAGATTGTCACCTCCCCCTGCAGAGGGCTGTGTGTTCCCATCCATCCAGCTGCTGCAGCTCTGTGCTGTGTGATCCATCCACCCATCCATCCATCCGGCTGCTGCAGCTCTGTGCTGTGTGATCCCATCCATCCCATCCATCCAGCTGCTGGAGCCCTGTGCTGTGTGATCCCATCTATCCATCTGCTTCAGCCCTGTGCTGTGTGATCCATCCACCCATCCGACGATCCAGGCTGCTGCAGCTCTGCGAATACAACAGAAGTATGCGAAGCTGTGCAGCAAGAGTGCAACTGTACAGTGACCAGCAGAGCAGTCTCGGTGACCGGCTGTGCAAGGAGCAACAATATAAGCATCCGGAGCGGTGAGTCCTACCCCGGCAAGGGTGAACTAGGGGGGAGAAAGATGCCCAACTTAGGCGAAGCTCCAACAGCGGGTGCTGCCGCAGCCCCCATAATGCCACTGTCTATGCCATACATCCCAGGAGCAGCCTGGTTACCACAATACTCAGGAGAGAGGGGGTGGTACGCGCTTGATGTGCGGAAGGCGAGCGCAGAGGACATGCCCCTGACTTCTGGTGTCGCTGACCCTGGCCATCCACAAGCAGCTTCTGCTCCGGCTGCAGCTAAGTACCAAGGAGACAGAGTCACCTACACCCGTCACTGTGGAGAGCGGGGGTGGTACACCCTACATGTGCATAGGGTGGTGGAAGAAGAGGGCGTACCCCTGCCATCTAAGGCTGATGACCCGGCTGGGCCATCTAGTGGTGGACAAATGTTCCCCCGGAGAGAGTGCCACTACTGAACTGCACAGTTAAAAGTTGAAAAACTGTAAATAGTTACCCGGAAGGGTATTGATAATAATCTATGTGTGAAAAGTTTCTGTTCATGTTGTGTATACCCGGTTAAGAAAAGGACTGATAGGTTGTGGACAGTGAACAGCCAAAAACTTTAATTGTAAAAAGTTAGCACTTCTTAAGGTGCTTCCTGTTGGTTTTATTAGACCACTGAACAAAAACCCGTTTGGCGTGGCCGAAGACGTGGTCCAACGAGTGGATCAGCTATGCCCTGCAGCCACGCCCAGGGCCTACGTTGGGGGTTTTCGGGCGGGTCCCTCATATTGCACTTACACCAGTGAGATGGACACCCTGATAAGGATCTCACTACAGTCTGCTGAAAAATGTTTTAAGTGTGAAAGAGTGTTATTAAAAGTGGTTTTATAATGTTTTATATACCTGATAGTAATATGTAACATTAAAGAAAAGTGCCTCCCATAAAGGGAAGAAAAGTTATTTATTTGCTGTTCTTCTATGTGGAAGCATCCTAAAAATTTTGCATGTCTTAAATTCTTGTATTACTCTGTTCCAGCCCGCGGACGTGCTGTGTTTAATGGAGAGGGAATGTGGCACCCCTGTGGGTCCAGTTGCCACAGAGGTACTGCATCTCATCCAGAGGTGTGGTACCAAACTCTCAGGTAAGGAGGGAGCACTACCCGGGACCCAACCACTCACATCCAACACCACACCACTTCATAGGGAAGGGAGAGATTGCTCCTGAGGGAGAGCACAGTCCCTGGTCCCTGTCTGGAGGGTGGAACTAGGTAGAGGAGGTGGGTGGAGGAAGTAGTTTAGGGGAGCACTGAAGTAGGAGTATAAAAACAAAGATAGAAACATCTAGAAGGAGTTCAGGAGGAGTTCTGCTCAGGGGAGCAAGGGGGGCAGTTCAGTCCAGTCTCCTGTTCCAGGGCTAGGAGCAGGAGTACAGTTTGGAGAGGCCCAAGTGAAGAGTGAGGAGAGAAGACCGGAGCAGTGAGGAGGGCTCCAGAGAGAGAGAGAAGGGATCCTAGGGGCACGGCGAGTGCGGGATGCCACCCGTGCGCCCGAATTCATGCTGACGTAGAGGGATCAGGCCGCAGTAGGGGACCGGCCCCAGCCTAGTGGAGTACTTTAAGGCTCAGCTAGCAAACCGGAGGTTGCGGTATTTCATGTGCTGTAACCACATTCCACACACAATGGACGAAAAGGTGGCCATATAGGACCAAGGGGTCAGACCGGACGTCGCCCGACAAGGCCCGCGGCCACTGGCTTGGAAGACTGGGTATGAGGCGCAGGGCAGGAGGGCGAGAGTCAGCGCAGGGAGACGACCTGGAGAGGTACATAGAAAGGGGTCCCGTTCAAGTGCTTCCAAGATATCTGAGAGTTGGCTGGATCACTTCCCCGGAGGACACAGGACGACGTGGACGGTTACAAACTGGTAACTGTAACTTAGAGAACTTAACAACTGTGAGTAAAACCTGAAGACTGCACCCCACTGTGTCCTTGACTAGTTACTGCGTCACCTGCCCTGCACTACACTGTCCCTGCCGACAACATCTACCTCATAAAATCATCTATACTGCCCTAGAGCTTAGCTCTGCCCGTGGAGAGCTGGACCAACTCTGCTGCGTCACCATCAGCCCCAGTGGATCTGCACCGCAGCGGCGGCCCCATATAGCCGCATACTATGGGGGGCGTCACGAACATTATCCCAAAAATGTATTCCCCTTTTCTTTATTTGACCGCCTGGGGCCACGGACCGGGTCACTGCCAGTGTGACTACCCCGAAAAGGACCGGCCCGGCTACCGAGTACCCCACGGCCCCAGGGGGCGCGTCACTTCCAGTCAGTTTGCCACCACCACCACCCTGTCTTTCACACAGTTCAGTCTCAATAGCCGTGAGTCTGGACCACATATTCCTCACCCTGATCCTTCTTCCTCCCACCATGCCGAGTGCCCAGAGACAAGTGATCCCACACTTGAACACTTCAAAGAGCTGTTCACTTTTCCATTTATACATTCAGGCCTCTCGCCCAGCCCACTTGATCGAGGCATGAGGAGATCGCATGTAGCAATGCCCAATTATTTGAGCAGCAACGGTCACATGAAGGCGACGGTGGGAAAATGCAATTATTGTCGAAATGTTGCTTTTTAGGCTTGTGGAGATGGAATCTTTCTGCAACCCCAAGTCGGCGGCCGTCCTTCAGTACCCTGCACCCCCGCCACTATTTCTCCCAGAGTGCCGTCCCCGCCTTACACAAGCACGTGTCCCAGAACATTACCCGTGCCTTCACCAATGCATTTACTGGGAAGGTCCACCTAATCATGGACACGTGGACAACTGCTTGTGGTCAGGGATGGTACATCTCACTGGTGGCACACTAGGTTAATATTGTGGAAGCCGGGACCCAGGGACAGAATGCGTCCTCCTGACACAGAGGATTGTGGGCGCCAGGTCAATCAGCCTTGCCCCCACATTCTACAGCTCCTGCACATCCTCCTCTTCAGCCTCCATCTCCAAAATGACCACATCAGTCGGAAGCTGGAAGTACTGCAGCAGTGCCTCGGCCAAGCGGCAACAGGCTCTGCTGAAGCTAATCTGCTTAGGTGACAACAGCTGAACCTATAGCCAGGCATGGTCGTATTTGACAATGGCCGGAACCTGGTGGCAGCTCTGAGGCTTGGCAACCTCGCACCCATACCATGCCTCAACCTGAGCTGGTTATGAAAGTACGCCACGTGTGTGCCCATTTCAGAAAGTCACTTACAGCTTCTGCTGCCCTTGCCGTACTTCAGCAGCATTTGCAGCTTTCAGCGTGTAATTCAATGTTGCAGATGTTGGAAAGGATTTGTGAGCGGCAGAGGGCAGTTGTTGAGTATTAACTTCAACACCCCCATCGGTATTCCGGTCAGCATCCTTACATAAGAGCTGAGGAGTGGACATGGATGTCTGACATCTATGCCGTTCTCCAAAACTTTGAGGACTTGACCAAGATGGTGAGCGGCGATGACACCATCCTGCTTCTCTGCATATTGAAATGCTCGCTGCTCACAATTAAAGAGGAGGCTTTGCAGCCAGAGCACGATGAGATGGAGCAAAGAACTGTACAGGGTGATGCTACACAGCTCAGCCTCATTTCATCTCAACGCGGATTGGGTGATAATGACAAGGAGGAACAGGTGCTGGTTTCCTGCGCTATAGACGTTATTACCCACATCACATTCATACCGTCTGTTCAGCGTGGATAGCCTGAGGAGAGGGAGAATGAGGAGGAGAAGCAAGAGGAGGATGAGGAGGAGAACATGGAAAGTCGTCCTCTTGGTGAGGACAGGGAAGTCTTGGCTGCTGGCAGTCAGGCACACATGGCTGAATTTATGTTCCGCTGCCTTTCTTGTGACACTCGCGTTGTACGCATTTTGGCCAACACTAAATTACTGGTTGGTCACATGCTACAAGGAGAACTTTCTATCTCTCCTTCCCGTGGTGGAGAGGTCTAATAAAATGTTGCAGTACCAGAAGGCCCTTGTTGAAGAATTATTAAAAAATTTCCCATCTTAACACGCTGGCGACAGAGGTCACAGTTTGTTGGACAACCAAGGAGTACAGGCAAGGGAGACACAAATACGATGCAGCAGAGGCAAGGGAACACGGTCAGAGGTCTGGGACAGTTTTCTCAGACCCTCCCAGCGCCGAGGCCCGGATGCACGGGGTACTCTGACAAGGAGGGAAAGTTTTAGAAGATGCTGAAGGAGTAATAATAATAATAATAATAATTTTTTATTTATGTAGTGCCAACAAATTCTGCAGCACTTTATAATTAAGCGGGGACATGTACGGACAATAAATTCAATACAATTTAAGGACAGTTTAAACAGTTACATTAGGAGTGAGGTCCCTGCTTGCAAGCTTACATTCTACAAGGAAATGGGGGGACACAATAGGTGAAAAGTGCTTGTTATTTCAGGTCTGGCAATTATAATAAATAGGGATTTTCATATAAAGCTGTGTGATCCGGTCATCAGCCTGTATGTTTAAGTCCAATACTCGAGTACCGAGTGCATTTATCTTGTGCATGGAGGGTGTGGAGACAGATGAAGAGTAGGGAACAGATTCTGAATGATATTTAGAAGGAGTGAACAGGGGAAAGTTAATTTACTGAGTAGTTAAGGTGGTAGGCTTGCTTAAAGAGATGGCTTTTTAAAGCGCGCTTGAAGATATGGGGGCTAGGCATCAGTCGGATCGCCTGGGGTAGTGCATTCCAGAGAACTGGTGCAGCATGAGAGAAGTCTTGGAGACGGAGGTGTGAGGTTCGGATTATGGGGGATGTTAGTCTTAGGTCATTTGTAGAACGGAGGGCACGTGTAGGGCGATAGACAGAGATGAGAGGGGAGATATAAGGAGGTGCAGAACTATGGAGAGCTTTGTGGGTGAGAGTGATGAGTGTATATTGGACCATGAGATGGACCGGCAACCAGTGTAAAAACTGGCAAAAGATGGAGGCATAGGTGAAGCAGCTGGACAGAAATACGACCCTGGCTGCCGCATTCAGGATGGATTGGAGAGGAGAAAGTTTGGTAAGAGGGAGACCGATCAGAAGAGAGTTGCAGTAGTCCAGACGAGAGTGAATGAAGCAAAGGAAACAGACAAGGGAACAAGGAATTTATCTTTAGTGGAGGACATAGTTACCCACAGGGCAATACCTCCTTTCTCACCTAGGGGCTGAAATTTCCCTGTGTTTCAGTCTGTGCGAGAGTGATCCCATTTACCACAATACAGGCAGAGTCCCAGTAAAAGTCGACAGGATCTTCTGGTCAGTGACAATCTCTTCAAACCGATTTGCATATGTTCCAGGAAGGCCAGACTGCTATAAAATGTTAAAGATGCTCTTTGAGGAGAGATACAAAAATCCAGACTATTTTCCCTAGACTGCTCTTTAAAACGCAAGTCCTCTCAAGTATCAAGGGAAATTAAGTAGTGTTGAGCCACCCCCATAGTGTTCGAGTTCGGTTCGGTTCGTCAAACACCCGTGTGTTCGCCGAACTGTTCGTCGAACTGTTCGTCGAACACCTTCGAACACCGTTAAAACCAATGGCAGGCAAACAAAAACACATAGAAACACATAGAAAACACCTTCAAAGGTGTCCAAAAGCTGACAAACTGCTCAGAAGACACAACTAACACATGGAAAAGTGACAAGTACATATAGTCATGAGAAAAGAAAAGAGGTGGAGGAGTAAAAGGAGGGGGAGACACAGATATAGGCATGTCATGCCCTTCTAAAATCCAAAAAGTGAGAAGCCGACACGTTCAGTCCGCTCCTGCCCGTGCCACCTCCGTGTCGCCGGGTTTGTGCCAGAGCCGCGGTGAACCCTGACGGCCAGCCCCCCTCTCCCAATACTGGTGCCTGTCCGCTGGTGGGTCGAGCGAGCCCCCCTGTGGTGGAGGCAGCTCTAAGTTTTTTAATTTAAATTGTCTCTCTAATTTGAATGAATACACTTTAAATCCATTTACAAGGATCTATTGGAGGGCAAGTCTCATGCCAGCAGCCGCGTAATTCCAGCTCCAGTAGCGTCCACTAAAGCTGCTGCAGTTAAAAAGCTTTTATAAGGATCGAGCTCGGCTGTCCACCGCAAGGCATCCTACTGCCAGTCCCAGCCCCTATGCCTTGGGGTGCCTCCTGATGCTCTTCACTGAGTATCCCGTGGTCCCGAAGCATTTCCTTTGAAAAAATTAAGTGTCCAAACTACAGGTGGTGTAGCTTGCTTAACAGCCGGGATAATCCGCTGACTAGCAGACACTGCTACTAGGCACAAAGTATTTCCTGGGCTAGATGCAGTTAAAAATTTGTAAGTAGATACTCTCGTTGGATGCTGAGAAAGCATTCCATAGAGTCTCCTGGCACGCCATATATGATTCTCTTAAAAAGCTTGGGGTAGGGGTCTAGGGGACCCTTTTATAGCCAAAATCACAGCCCTGTATCACAATACGTCACCTAGGCTGAAGATAAATGGAACTGTAGCACCCTGAGGGCTCGGTTGCTACAGAGGTATTGCACCTCACCCAGAGGTGTGATATCTCACTCTCAGGTAAGGATGGAGTGTGGATCAGGACCCGACACCTGCATGCATTACACCACATTGCCGTGGGGCAGGGCGACCAATATGCCCCTGAGATGGGCACGACAGTCCCTGTCCCTGGCTGGAGTGGGGGGAGGGAAAACTGAGGAAGGGGAACCCTGTAGTGCAGGAGCAGGGAGGAAGCAGTTCCTGGGTGCATTGAGAAGGGAGTATAAAAGGTGGGCACCATCTTAGTTCAGTGCAGAGAAGTCTGAGCAGAAGTGGCAGGGAGCAGGGGCTCTGCATGAGCTCTGCTCCGGAGGCGGGCCTAGTAACAGAGGCCCAGGCCTGCAAGAGGGAGAAGGAAGGAAGAGGAGCGGAGAAGGCTCCAGGAACGAGGAATGAAGGGATCCCAGGGGTGCGGACGGGCGAGTCGCCACCGCACGCCCGAATCCACCTGCGTGGAGGGGTCAGGCCAAAGGGGGAGACCGGTCCCCGAACTAGTGGAGGCAGGAAACGACCCTCAGCTAGAAACCGGAGGCTCTGACATTTTATGTGGCGCAGCCCCTCGCTACACCTGCTAGGAAGGCACCACATAGGGTCAGGGAAACTGGCGCCAAGTTTACCAAGAGGAGGCCCGAGGCAGCCGGACAGAAGTGTTGGTAAGAAAGGCCAGACAAAGAACACACAAAGGGGGTCCTGTGAAGCGCTCCAAAGTTATCTGGGAGTTGTCTGAGCCCCTCACCTGGTGAGCACAGTACGACGTGGGCAGCTGTTACCTGCAGACGTGGTCTGGATAATAAGAACTGTGAGTAAAGGCCCTGAACTGCATCACTGACTCCGTGTCGTTACTGCTGCTGCCCTGCACCATCACCCCCATCCTCCGCATACACTGCCCTGAGGCTATACTCCTCCCGTGGGGAGTTATGCTACGCTCTGCTGCACCCACAACACCAGCCTCAGCGGTCTGCCCTGTAGCGGCGGTTCACTCTGACCGCAATCCACGGGTGGCGTAGTCGGACATTTAAACATCAAAACCACATAAATAGTTCCGCCACTGGTTTGACCACCCTGAGCCACGGAACCGGGTCGCCGCCACGAAGACTACAACCACCAGCATCCACCAAAAAGGGTCCGGCTCCGGGTGTCCCAAGGCCCAGGGGGTGCGTCAGAACATTTTCATCACCTTTCACAATCACCAATGGGACAAGGCAGGGATGTCCTCTGTCCCCTCTCTTATACATCCTAGTGACGGAGCACCTGCTCTCATCAATTCGCCATAACCCCAATATTAGGTGGATTGAGGTGGGAGGCACCGAGTACAAGTGCTCTCTATTTGCTGATGATGTCCTAGTATATATCACTCAATCACATATATCCATCCATGCTGTTATGGCTGAAATAGATCACTTTGTTACATGGTCAAATTTTAAAATCAATGCAGCGAAGTCTGAGGCCCTCGATGTCTCCCTCCCCAAATCCATATAGGATTCCATCCAGTCCAACTTTCCCTTTGCCTGGCCCTCACAGGGTATCAAATACTTAGGAATTCCTATTCATAGACACCTCTCCCATCTATGTTATCTTAATTTTGGGCCCTTTATTGAACAACTCCATACAGACCACGGTTGGCAAGTTAGAACTGTAAGATTCACTACGTGAACCACTGGTGTTTTGTGGAAAAGCACATGTACACTGCGTTCCAAATTATTATGCAAAAAGTGTTTAGGAGTGATAAGGGAAGAATTTGTTTGTTTGTCAGTTAAACTCATTGATGGTGATGTGTGTCAGGGCTCTTTATATCACTGTAAGCAATTGCAGACACCTGTGCTAATTAGTTTGGCAGGTGTGTCCAATGAAAGGCAAGACTACTTAAGAAGGCTCTCTCACATTATTAAGCAGCCTACATTTTCTGCCAAAATGGGAAAGAAAAAGGATGTGTCGGCTGCTGAGAAGCAACAAATTGTGGAGTGTTTAGGTCAAGGCATGACTACAATCAACATTGTGCGATGATCAGGATGAAGTGTCTTGGCAATCAAGAAGTATGTAGCTGATTCACAGTACACACGTGTGCGTGTTGATAAGGGCAAATTGAGGACTCTTTCCTACAGGCAATTACGTCAGGTTGAAAGAGCAGCGGCAAAAAAGCCTTGTCATAGCAGCAGACAAGTTTTTGAAGCTGCTTGTGCCTCCAACGTCCCCCGAACAACAAGATGCAGGGTCCTTCAGAGGTTTGCAGCTGTGCATATGCCATCCTGTCGACCTCCTCTATCCACTTCACACAAGCAGAAACGGCTCCAGTGGGCCAAACATTACATGAAGACTGATTTCAAAACTGTTTTGTTCACGGATGAGTGCCGTGCAGCGCTCGATGGTCCAGATGGATGGAGTGGAGGATGGCTGGTTGATGGACACCCCACGCAAACACGGCTACAGCGCCAACATGGAGGAGGTGGAGTAATGTTTTGGGCTGGAATCATGGGGAGAGAGATTGTCGGCCCCTTTAGGATCCCTGAAGGCGCTAAAGATGAACTCCATAATGTATGTGGATTTTCTCAAACAGCACTTCCTGCCATGGTTCAAGAAGAAGAACCGTGTATTTCACAGCAAGATCATTTTTCTGCATGATAATGCACCATCTCATGCTGCACATAAAACATCTGCATCTCTGGCTGATATGGGCATAAAAGGGGACAAACTTATGGTGTGACCCCCATGCTCCCCTGACCTCTACCCCATTCAGAACCTTTGGAGCATCATTAAAAGGAGTGTCTATGATGGCGGGAGGCAGTTCACATCTAAGCAACAGCTCTGGTAGGGTATTCTGTCCTCATGCAAAACAATTGAAGCAGAAACCATCCAAAACCTGACAAATTCAATGGACGAGAGAGTTCAGAAGCTCCTTTCGAACAAGGGGTCCTATGTGAAAATGTAACATCACCTAGAATAAAGTTTTGAGTTGAAAACTGTTTGATTTCAGTTTCTAACAACCTGCTAATGCTTATAATTTCAAAAATGACCATTTTTTTGGTCTTTATTAAAATGAAAAGGTTGATCGAAAAGTTTGGGGGATCTAAGAGTGTGGCAACCCAGTAGTCATGATTACTTCGAATTCTGACAATATGAGGGTCATGCTGCAGGTAGTGCAGCAAGAAGGCACTTATGTGTCTTGCGCATCTCGGAGCCCCAAAATTATTTTCCGGGCTAGATGCAGCTAAAAATTATTATTAATTTTAAATCTGGTGAAGCTTTAGTATAGATGGCCTAATAGGATCAGTGCTGCACATTGCTACAAAGCCCAAATTATTTTCCAGTCAAGATACAGATAAACATGACTAGTAATTTTAAATCTGGTGGAGCTTATTATAGATGGCCTAATAGAATCAGTGCTGCACACTGCTACAAAGCCCAAATTATTTTCCAGCCAAGATACAGATAAACATGATTAGTAATTTGAAAGCTTAAAACGGTTGGTAGGGTGATTTTAACCAATCATCAAGCTTTTACTCTCCCCAGGATGACACAGGGGTAGAAAAGTCGTTTCGGATCCATGATTTGTTCACCTTTATGAACGTGAGTCTGTCTACATTATCAGTGGAGAGCCGCGTGCGCTTATCTGTCAGCACACCACCAGCAGCGCTGAACACACGTTCAGACAGAACGCTGGCTGCGGGGCATGACAAGATCTCCAAGGCGTAAGTGGCTAGCTCCGGCCATTTATTCAGATTGGAAGCCCAAAAAGAGCAAGGGTCCAGTGACACAGTCGTGGCTTCAATGTTTACTTGGAGATACTCCTGTACCATCGTCTCTAGGCGTTGACTATGTGTCAGACTTCTTGTCTCCTGTGGCCTTGCAAAGGATGGGCTAAAAAAGTGGTGAAATGATTCCGCAAAATTGATGTTACCAGCAGATACTGTGGTTATGTTACGGTTTGAGAGCTGAACACTTGACGGTCCCACGGTTGGCAAGTTGGAACTGTGAGATTCACTACGTGCACCACTGGTATTTTGTGGAAAAGCACATGTAAGATTCTGCAACAGTCTCTGCTGATACTCCTGCATGCGTGCATCCCTTTCTATGGCAGGAATAATTTCTGCAAATTTACTTTTGTACCGGGGATCTAACAGTGTGGCAACCCAGTAGTCAGGATTATTTCTAATTCTCACAATTCGAGGGTCATGTTGCAGGTAGTGCAGCAAGAAGGCACTCATGTGTGTTGCGCATCCAGCAGCACCAAGTCCCTGTTGTGTTGGTGGCGAGGTAACAATCATGCTTCCTTCCTCTGTCCTCTCCCCCCAACCTCGCACAACAGAAATGTGATCAAGGTCTCCCTCATCTGATGAGTCTTCCATCAGTTCGTCCTCCACTTCTTCCTGGGCTCCTGCACCTTCCTCACTAGTTTGGCTGCTACCATGCGCCCTGGTAAAACCATCTCCCCCACCCTCACATGCCTGCCGCCTTGGTGCTGCCGACCGTCTGGACCTTGCAGATGTTAGCCCTTCCGCATACAACTCCTCCTCCTCTACTTCCTCCACCTCCTCTTGTGCCACCACCTGACTCCGAATTCTGTTTAACATGTGCTCCAGCATGTAAATCACCGGAATAGTCATGCTGATAATGGCATCGTCAGCACTAAACATCTTCGTCGCCATTTCAAAACTGTGCAGAAGGGTGCATAGGTCCCTGATCTGAGACCACTCCTCCAGCGTGAATTGCCCCACCTCTGAATCTCGTTGGCCCAGGCTATACGTCAGAACGTATTGCACCAGGGCTTGTCGGTGCTGCCACAGTCGCTGCAACATGTGCAGAGTTGAATTCCACTGAGTAGGCACATCGCATTTTAGCCGGTGAAGTGGCAGGCCCAACGACTTCTGTAGAGATGTAAGTCGCTGAGCTGCGGGATGCGAACGGCGGAAGTGAGCACACAGCGACCGTGCCCTCTGCAGAAGGCCATCTAGTCTGGGATAGTGGGCTAAAAATTGCTGGACAACCAGGTTCAACACGTGAGCCATACAAGGCACGTGTGTGACATTGCCCCGGCGAAGGGCCGCACCCAGGTTTGCAGCATTGTCGCACACGGCCTTCCCTGGTTTCAGGTCCAGTGGAGACAACCATTCATGAAATTGGTTCTCCAGAGCTGACCACAATTCCTCAGCTGTGTGACTCACATTTCCCAGACATTTCAATGTAAAAACCGCCTGATGACGTTGAGCCCTACTGCCAGCATAGTAAGGAGGTGTGCAGGATCCCTTCTGCGCAGTTAGAAAGCTTGTGGCATGACCAGACAGGCTTTGGGTGCAGGTGGAGGACCGAGAGGAGGTTGAGGAGGCAGAAGCAGTGGAGGAACTTTGACATAAAGAGGATTGACGCACAACTCGTGGGGACGGCAAGACTTGGACAGCAGCCCCTTGTCTTGCTGTCACCATAGTTACCCAGTGCCCAGTCAGCGACATGTAACGCCCCTGTCCATGCCTACTCATCCAAGTGTGTGTGGTGAAATGCACCCTGTCACACACAGAGTTTCTCAAAGAAGCGGTGATGTTGTGTGCGACATGCTGGTGGAGCGCAGGCACACCTTTCTTTGAGAAGTAGTGCCGACTGGGCATCTGGTACTGGGGCACTGCGACGGACATAAGGTCTCGAAAATCCTCTGTGTCCACCAGGCGGAAAGGCAGCATTTCTGTAGCCAAGAGCTTGCAGATGGTGAAATTCAACCTCTTAGCTTTCTCATGGCTAGGAGGAAATGGTCTTTTACTTGTCCACATCTGAGGGACCGAGGGCTGGCTATTGTGCTTAGACGGGGTTGATAAGGGTGTCCCCGGCAAACTGCCGGTCTGTGAGGAAGATGCAGGCGGACATGTTAGGTTGCCTTGATCCAAAGGTGGTGCTATCGATGTCGGACAGCGCTCAACACCAGCTGGTGTTACCACCTCCAAAGAAAATGATGACCTGCCAATCACGCTGGCTGTTGCGGGTAAAGAGGTGGCAGGTCTGCGCCCCAAAACAGGTGTGACTGCTGTCCCCCCAGTCACAGAGGATGAAGAGGCCGCGGATGCACAAGATATGGCAGATGGTGGTTGGCCCGGCCGGCTAGGCCGCATTGTAGCACACTGAGCTTCCCACTGCAACTTATGCTTCATGTCCATGTGCCGGTTCATGCATGAAGTACTCAAACTATGTATTTTTTGGCCTCTACTTAGCTTTTGCTGACAAATGTTACAGATAACACGAGTTGGGTCATATTTATCGATCTGAAAAAATGCCCAGGCTATGCAAGGCTTAGCACCCATGCGACCTGAAGAGCCACCACGACTTGTGGTGAGAGGCAGAGTTGTGTTTGAGGATGCAGTTGTTGACGTGCTTCCAGTACTACGTCTCTGTCCAGGAAGGCGCAACCTGACCTCGTCGTCACTAGCATCTTCCTCTACCTCCTCTGCTGACCTCATCTCTTGGCTGACTGTGGGTTGACAGTAAGTGGGATCTCCAACCTCATCATCATCACCCTGTGCGTTATCACACCCGTCGTCCTCAGAGCCAACCTGTTCCTGCCCTGACAAAAAACTAAAGTTGTCGCTCCAATCAGGTATTTGAGTCTTATCATCGTCTTCCTCATTGTCTCCACCAACAGGAGTTACAGTTTGGGAATGAGGGTCTACATTATGGTCAGAACCTTCTGCGTCTGGTCCTGGATCCGACTAATAAAGATTCTGGGCATCAGTGCAGATCATTTCCTCGTCTGGATTCACAGAAGCGCTGGAGTCGACCTCTGATTCCCAGGCTATAGTATGAGTAAACAGCTCTGCAGACTCAACCATCTGTTCTACCTCATACTCAGACGGGCAGCTGGAGATTTGGGAGCTGTGAGGAAGCAAGTGCGATTGGGGTGACACCTTTGAGGACTGGAGTATTTGTGATGTTGAAGTTGATGTGGAGGAGAGCCCACTTAAAGGAGCACTTGATATCCGTTGAAGCACCTGCTGTTTTTGTGCCTCATCTGGAATTTGTAGCGATTGGCGTGGTCGTAAGAAAGGGATCTTATCACATTGTCCGCTAAAAGAAGTAGACATTTTAGTTTGGCTGGAAGATGGTCTTTCTTCTGCAGATGTTACTGTTGCTTTAACACCTACCCCACGGACACAACCTTTTTTCCCCTTCCCAACACGCCTATTCCCCTTTCCACCAGCAGCAGGCCTTTTTCCACTCATTTTGGTGGTTAACTAATTCACAACTCTGGAGTTGTTTGCACAAAAAAACAATGGATGGGAACCGAGCAGAGCTGAGTGGCCAAACTGTGGTATTAGGCCAAAACTATTGGCTGGGTTAGATGCAGAAAAAAATTCTATTCAATTTGCAACCTGATGGAGGTCTGTATAGATGGACTAATAGAACAAGTCCCACACACAGCTAGAAGGCCAAATATTTTTTCAGAGGTAGATGCAGAAAAAAATTATATTCAGTTTGCAACCTTATGGAGGTCAGTATAGATGGACTAATAGAACAAGTCCCACACACAGCTAGAAGGCCAAATATTTTTTCAGAGGTAGATGCAGAAAAAAATTATATTCAGTTTGCAACCTTATGGAGGTCAGTATAGATGGGCTAATAGAACAAGTCCCACACACAGCTAGAAGGCCAAATATTTTTTCAGAGGTAGATGCAGAAAAAAATTATATTCAGTTTGCAACCTTATGGAGGTCAGTATAGATGGACTAATAGAACAAGTCCCACACACTGCTAGAAGGCCAAATATTTTGTCAGAGGTAGATGCAGAAAAAAATTATATTCAGTTTGCAACCTTATGGAGGTCAGTATAGATGGACTAACACAACAAGTCCCACACACAGCTAGAAGCCCAATATTTTTTCAGAGGTAGATGCAGAAAAAAATATATTCAGTTTGCAACCTGATGGAGGTCTGTATAGATGGATTAATAGAACAAGTCCCACACACAGCTAGAAGCCCAATATTCTTTCAGAGGTAGATGCAGAAAAAAATATATTCAGTTTGCAACCTTATGGAGGTCAGTATAGATGGACTAATAGAACAAGTCCCACACACAGCTAGAAGGCCAAATATTTTGTCAGAGGTAGATGCAGAAAAAAATTATATTCAATTTGCCACCTTATGGAGGTCAGTATAGATGGACTAATACAACAAGTCCCACACACAGCTAGAAGCCCAATATTTTTTCAGAGGTAGATGCAGAAAAAAATATATTCAGTTTGCAACCTGATGGAGGTCTGTATAGATGGATTAATAGAACAAGTCCCACACACAGCTAGAAGCCCAATATTTTTTCAGAGGTAGATGCAGAAAAAAATATATTCAGTTTGCAACCTGATGGAGGTCTGTATAGATGGATTAATAGAATAAGTCCAACACACAGCTAGAAGCCCAATATTTTTTCAGAGGTAGATGCAGAAAAAAATTATATTCAGTTTGCAACCTTATGGAGGTCAGTATAGATGGACTAATAGAACAAGTCCCACACACAGCTAGAAGGCCAAATATTTTTTCAGAGGTAGATGCAGAAAAAAATTATATTCAGTTTGCAACCTTATGGAGGTCAGTATAGATGGACTAATAGAACAAGTCCCACACACAGCTAGAAGGCCAAATATTTTGTCAGAGGTAGATGCAGAAAAAAATTATATTCAGTTTGCAACCTTATGGAGGTCAGTATAGATGGACTAATACAACAAGTCCCACACACAGCTAGAAGCCCAATATTTTTTCAGAGGTAGATGCAGAAAAAAATTATATTCAGTTTGCAACCTGATGGAGGTCAGTATAGATGGACTAATAGAACAAGTCCCACACACAGCTAGAAGCCCAATATTTTTTCAGAGGTAGATGCAGAAAAAAATATATTCAGTTTGCAACCTGATGGAGGTCTGTATAGATGGATTAATAGAACAAGTCCCACACACAGCTAGAAGCCCAATATTCTTTCAGAGGTAGATGCAGAAAAAAATATATTCAGTTTGCAACCTTATGGAGGTCAGTATAGATGGACTAATAGAACAAGTCCCACACACAGCTAGAAGGCCAAATATTTTGTCAGAGGTAGATGCAGAAAAAAATTATATTCAATTTGCCACCTTATGGAGGTCAGTATAGATGGACTAATACAACAAGTCCCACACACAGCTAGAAGCCCAATATTTTTTCAGAGGTAGATGCAGAAAAAAATATATTCAGTTTGCAACCTGATGGAGGTCTGTATAGATGGATTAATAGAACAAGTCCCACACACAGCTAGAAGCCCAATATTTTTTCAGAGGTAGATGCAGAAAAAAATATATTCAGTTTGCAACCTGATGGAGGTCTGTATAGATGGATTAATAGAATAAGTCCCACACACAGCTAGAAGCCCAATATTTTTTCAGAGGTAGATGCAGAAAAAAATTATATTCAGTTTGCAACCTTATGGAGGTCAGTATAGATGGACTAATAGAACAAGTCCCACACACAGCTAGAAGGCCAAATATTTTTTCAGAGGTAGATGCAGAAAAAAATTATATTCAGTTTGCAACCTTATGGAGGTCAGTATAGATGGACTAATAGAACAAGTCCCACACACAGCTAGAAGGCCAAATATTTTGTCAGAGGTAGATGCAGAAAAAAATTATATTCAGTTTGCAACCTTATGGAGGTCAGTATAGATGGACTAATACAACAAGTCCCACACACAGCTAGAAGCCCAATATTTTTTCAGAGGTAGATGCAGAAAAAAATTATATTCAGTTTGCAACCTGATGGAGGTCAGTATAGATGGACTAATAGAACAAGTCCCACACACAGCTAGAAGGCCAAATATTTTTTCAGAAGTAGATGCAGAAAAAAATTATATTCAGTTTGCAACCTTATGGAGGTCTGTATAGATGGACTAATAGAACAAGTCCCACACACAGCTAGAAGGCCAAATATTTTTTCAGAGGTAGATGCAGAAAAAAATGATATTCAGTTTGCAACCTTATGGAGGTCAGTATAGATGGACTAATAGAACAAGTCCCACACACAGCTAGAAGGCCAAATATTTTTTCAGAGGTAGATGTAGAAAAAAATTATATTTAGTTTGCAACCTTATGGAGGTCAGTATAGATGGACTAATAGAACAAGTCCCACACACAGCTAGAAGGCCAAATATTTTTTCAGAGGTAGATGCAGAAAAAAATTATATTCAGTTTGCAACCTTATGGAGGTCAGTATAGATGGACTAATAGAACAAGTCCCACACACAGCTAGAAGGCCAATATTTTTTCAGAGGTAGATGCAGAAAAAAATTATATTCAGTTTGCAACCTTATGGAGGTCAGTATAGATGGACTAATACAACAAGTCCCACACACAGCTAGAAGCCCAATATTTTTTCAGAGGTAGATGCAGAAAAAAATATATTCAGTTTGCAACCTGATGGAGGTCTGTATAGATGGATTAATAGAACAAGTCCCACACACAGCTAGAAGCCCAATATTTTTTCAGAGGTAGATGCAGAAAAAAATATATTCAGTTTGCAACCTTATGGAGGTCAGTATAGATGGACTAATAGAACAAGTCCCACACACAGCTAGAAGGCCAAATATTTTGTCAGAGGTAGATGCAGAAAAAAATTATATTCAGTTTGCAACCTTATGGAGGTCAGTATAGATGGACTAATACAACAAGTCCCACACACAGCTAGAAGCCCAATATTTTTTCAGAGGTAGATGCAGAAAAAAATATATTCAGTTTGCAACCTGATGGAGGTCTGTATAGATGGATTAATAGAACAAGTCCCACACACAGCTAGAAGCCCAATATTTTTTCAGAGGTAGATGCAGAAAAAAATATATTCAGTTTGCAACCTGATGGAGGTCTGTATAGATGGATTAATAGAACCAGTCCCACACACAGCTAGAAGCCCAATATTTTTTCAGAGGTAGATGCAGAAAAAAATTATATTCAGTTTGCAACCTTATGGAGGTCAGTATAGATGGACTAATAGAACAAGTCCCACACACAGCTAGAAGGCCAAATATTTTTTCAGAGGTAGACGCAGAAAAAAATTATATTCAGTTTGCAACCTTATGGAGGTCAGTATAGATGGACTAATAGAACAAGTCCCACACACAACTAGAAGGCCAAATATTTTGTCAGAGGTAGATGCAGAAAAAAATTATATTCAGTTTGCAACCTTATGGAGGTCAGTATAGATGGACTAATACAACAAGTCCCACACACAGCTAGAAGCCCAATATTTTTTCAGAGGTAGTTGCAGAAAAAAATTATATTCAGTTTGCAACCTTATGGAGGTCAGTATAGATGGACTAATAGAACAAGTCCCACACACAGCTAGAAGGCCAAATATTTTGTCAGAGGTAGATGCAGAAAAAAATTATATTCAGTTTGCAACCTGATGGAGGTCAGTATAGATGGACTAATACAACAAGTCCCACACACAGCTAGAAGCCCAATATTTTTTCAGAGGTAGATGCAGAAAAAAATATATTCAGTTTGCAACCTGATGGAGGTCTGTATAGATGGATTAATAGAACAAGTCCCACACACAGCTAGAAGCCCAATATTTTTTCAGAGGTAGATGCAGAAAAAAATATATTCAGTTTGCAACCTGATGGTGGTCTGTATAGATGGATTAATAGAACAAGTCCCACACACAGCTAGAAGCCCAATATTTTTTCAGAGGTAGATGAAGAAAAAAATATATGCAGTTTGCAACCTGATGGAGGTCAGTATAGATGGACTAGTACAACAAGTCCCACACACAGCTAGAAGCCCAATATTTTTTCAGTAAAGGTGCAGTAAAAAAATTGGTATTCTATACACAGGTGGTATATCTTGCAACACAGATAGGCTACTCCACTGACTAACACACTCTGCAATAGGCCAAAAAGGATTAGCTTTGCTAGATTCAGCCAAATGCTGTGAAAAAAACTTGCACAGCACTGGCACAGACCTGCCTGGCAAAAACTGATAGGAACTGATGTAACCTAGTCCTGAAAAGGACTCCAATTACAATTAGTCTTTACTCCCACAATCTATCTATTTAAGAGCACAGATCTGCCTGATAAAAGTCGTAGGAAATGCTGAAACCTAGTCCTTAAAAGGACTGCAATCACAACTATTCCCTACTCCCAAGCTATCTGTAGATTTGTGCGAAAATTGGCTTGAAATTAACAAGGTATAGCGCACACAGCAACAGCGGTGCCGTCTAAAACGCAGCTGCAGCAGTGAGAAAATGGTGGCGACGGGGAAAATGGCTTGGTCTTATAGGGCAAGGACATGTGACATACACTGCCAATGACACATGCCCTTGCTTGTGTGAAAAAAAGCACTTCGCTCCGTGTGTGCGCTGCTGATAGGCTGACAGATTGCACCTCCCCACTGCAAATGCGGGAAAGAGAAAAAAAAATGGAGATCTTCATTGTTCCTGCAGAGATCCATCCCCTGCCCCTCCCCCCACCCCGCTGTACACTCAAACTGCGTATTAACATTAATTTTCATCATTACTGAGAAAAAATCCAGTTATGATTTTGGTGCACGAACAGTTATCGAACATAACCTCGAACAGCCGAATTTTTCTCAAATTGTTCGTGTTCGCCGAACGGCTCGAACACCGCCCAAAACAGCTCGAATTTGAGATTGGCGAACAGTTCGAGTAGAACAACGCTCATCTCTAAAATTAAGTCATGAAGAAGGAAAATTTCTATACACAAATTCATCCTTGACATGACTGGACAGGTAGGCAAATTAGATGCCCAGGAGTGCCGGATGTCATAATGTCCCACTAAGTTAATCCCTTGTCTTAGCTGTAGTATGGAGTGAGTGAACATGACCTGGTTTATCCAACACTTGACAGAATACAGACAGGAGGGTAGAGAATGCATAAAGGGGTCATCCCATTCCCACAATGGTGTGGCCCTCGCCAAAACATTAACAGACAATAAAGAAAAAAACTGTATGCCACTTTGCACCGGTCAAAACAAAAATGCTGAGGGTACAATTCAAATACTGCACATTAAGGTGTGGCAGGTGTTGAGTAGCTGGTGGATAGACAGCAGGAGTCTGAGGCAGTGCAGCCATATGGGCAAGGTTTTGCACTGCCAGTTGCACCACAAGTCTAGATATCCCACAGAAATTATGTTATTATTGCTGTGCCTTTGGGATCCATTGTCTTGGCATTGTACTAGACTGATGAGGTGGATCATCCAAGCCCAAGATCTGGGTGGACACACAGCCATGGGTATCGGTGCAGCAGGCAGGTGAGGCTCACGGGAAAAAGATAGCTGAGGTACTGGAGACTGTAGGTGGATAGGAGACTGGGAAGCAGGTAACAGAGGTCCTGAAGACTACTGGCTGGCAGGAGGCCAGGAACAGGTAGCAGAGGTCCTGGGGACTGCAGGCAGACAGGAGACCAGGAACAGAAAGTAGAGATCCTGTAGACTGCCTGTGGACAGGAGACCAGGAGCAGGTAGCAGAGGTCCTGGAGATGGCAGACAGACAGGAGATGGGCAACAGGAAGCAGAGGTCCTGGAGGCTGCTGGCACACAGGAATCCGGAGCGCTTAAAACTCTTAACACCAAGATGCATACAATCTGTAATATTGTTTAATTTCAAAAATGTGGTTTCTATGGACATGCCTTAATACATACAATAATATATCTCATTCTAGTGAGTTTTAGTTGTCCTTGGTAACATACTTCTTGTGGGGTGTAGTCTGCCTTTGCATATATAGGATGCCAGGGTATGCGTTTTCTTCGGCTACAGATTCAAACAAACCGCACCTGGGCTATGGCATTCTACTGCCGGCCAACGCCGACTGTGCGCTCCACTGTGAAACGCATGGTGACTCCACCCATATTTTGCGCGGCACTTACGGTTGCGCGTTCACCTTTGGCGGACACTGGTCGGGATCTTGCGTTCCAGGCTAAACCGCATGCCATATTCAGGTGTGCGTCCTTGCTTCCTACATCCCTCTATCGCAGACTTCATTAAAGTTATATTGGACTTACCTCTATTGCCTCTTGTATGGTGGGTAGGAGTATTGTGGGCTCTATGGAGTTAACCTATTATGGCTCTATTTAACACACCTGTCCCATACACATTTATAACGATCCTTGCATGTTTTTAGCTCACTACCCCTGAAGAAGCCACAATGGTGGCGTAAAGCATAGGGTTTGGTATCCCTGGCCTCTGAGTTCATTGGTGTCGCATACGTAAGGTTTGTATTCTATACTGAATTTGATATGTACCATTCTTTGGGCAATATTGCCTTTATTAGTTTTTCAGTGCTCAATATTTCATCTCTTAATATATACCACTCATTTGAGTGTGTTGTCTGTGACACTTTATGAACTTGTTTTAGTCAAGGTTTTGACTTATATGAATTAACCACAGTCTGGGATACCTTTCTAATAATATAAACCTATAATATAAAAACATTATTGCAAAACTGTATAATATATCTATGCATATCAATCTTCATAAGGTGGCATTTTTTCTGTGTTTTTAATAGCTTTTTAATTGTATGTCTATGGGTTTTTTGAATAAAGACTTTTTTGTACTATACTTATATACATTGAATTTGTTATTTATTTTTTTGTTTGTAGCATTACTGGTGCTAGATCACCATATGTTCTCTTTCCGCTAAGATGCAGGTGTATGTCACGGTAGGCCTTATATAGGAAGGAAGATGATCACATGAGATCATGCCGGTTGATCTGGAAAGCCGACGTGGAGCACAGCAGAGTTCAGTGAACAGGCGTATGGGGAGCAAAGCCGGGAACAGGCATAACATATCTTTTCTTTCTCTTGCCTGAGTGTGTAAGCTCTTATGGTCAGCTAGGTCCTCTTTCTCCCTCTCTCTTTTGCTTGTAAAGTGTAAGCTCTTATTGTCAGCGAGGTCCTCTCTTTCTCCTGTAGAATGTAAGCTCTTATGGTCAGCGGGATCCTCTCCCTCTCTCTCCTATAGAGTGTGAGCTTTTACAGTCAGTAGGGGGTGAGAAAAACGTATACAGACTTTACAGCATGGGATCGCAAATGATTATTTTTTTGACGTAAAACATTGTTTGAAAACAGTCAGTGAAATGTTTTGCCTCACAAAAAGAATCAGCTGCGATCTTGTACTGTCCGGCCTGTATACTCTTTTGCTAACCCCCCTGTCCAGGAGATGTGGTATGATCAGACCATGTTCCAGCAAGGTCAGACACAGACATTACACAGTACACAGCAGGGGCACATTTAAAAGATTATCTCAGCACAGGAACATTTTATTTAAACACATCCAATTGTGGAACTTATTATTATTCCAAAATCTATTGATTAAAATAAACTTTTGTTGGTAGGAAAACCGCTTTAACCCCTTTAAAGCCCATGACGTACTAATACGAGTCTGTGCCCTAGGACTTAAGAGCCTGACCCGTATTAGTGCGTCATCGCGATCGCGCGCGCACACAGGCTGTGCGGGCGCGATCGCCGCCGGGTGTCAGCTGATTGTCACAGCTGACACCCGGTACTATGTGCAGGGAGTGGTCCCGCACCGCTCCCGGCACATTAACCCCCGCAATGCTGCGATCGAAGTCGATCACAGCATTGCGGTGGCTAAGGGGAGGTGATCGGTATACTCACCTCCTCTTCCGGCCTCCAGCGCTGTCTGCCGCGGCTTCCCGGGTGTTGCCATGACGACCTGATGTCGTCATGACAACATCCGGGTCACCAGACAGCAGGAAGATTGTTTGGTCATGCGCAGTGCATGACCAAACAATCTTCTCACTGTGCAGCGCTGACTACCAACATGGCACAGGGATGGTGCTCCATCCCTATGCTATGCAGGCGATCAGAATAAAAAAAGTGAAAGTCCCACAGTGGGACAAAGTAAAAAAGTAAAAAAACTCTCAGAAAGTGAAAAAAAATGTAAAAAAAATTCTAAAAATATTTAAAAAAAAATAAAAAAAATAATCCACCAAAAATAAGAATATAATGTACCCATCAATAAATATTATTATGAAAAAAAACAAAACAATAAAAGTACACATATTTGGTATCGCCGTGTCCGTAACGACCTGACCTATAAAACTGTCCCACTAATTAACCGCTTCAGTGAACACGGTAAAAATAAAAAACGAAGCAAAAAACAATGCTTTATCATCATACCACCAAACAAAAAATGGAATAACACGCGATCAAAAAGACGAATATAAATAAAAATGGTACCGCTGAAAATGTCATCTTGCCCCGCAAAAAAGAAGCTGCCATACAGCTCCATCAGCCAAAAAATCAAAAAGTTATAGCTCTCAGAATAAAGCGATGCAAAAAAATATTTTTTTCTATAAAATAGCTTTTATTGTGTAATAAAACATACTGACCCGAAGAATAAAGCTACCTTATCAATTTTACCACACGCGGAGTAGAATAAAAAAATTAAAAAAAAACAATTCCTGAATTGTTGGTTTTTGTTTATTCTGCCTCCCAAAAGCTGTAATAGAAAGCGATCAAAACATGTCACGTGCCTGAAAATGGAACCAATAAAAACGTCAACTCATCCCGCGAAAAACAAGCCGTCACATGACTCTGTCAGCCAAAATATGGAAAAATTATAGCTCTCAAAATATGGCGATGCAAAAACTAGATTTTACAAAATATGTGTCTTTTAGTGTGTGACAGCTGTCAATCATAAAAACCCGATATGATTCTGGTATCTCTGTAGTCGCACTGACCCGAAGAATAAGGTGGTCTAATCACTTATACTGCACTAGGAACGGCGTAAAAAATAAACGCTAGGGCTGGGGTTGGGGTTAGGGTTGTGCTAATGTTAGGGTTGGGGTCAGGGTTGGGCTAGGGTAGGGTTAGGGTTGTTTTTTTTTCAAAAGTAAAAAAAAAAAAAAGATGATGATATGGCAACTAGTGTTGAACGCAAGTGCTCGCTACTTGAGTTTGCATCGGGTGCTTGGGTATGCATTGAGTATCACGGGTGCTCGAGTCTCCGCCCGATATGCTTCGTGGCCAAAAAAACCTTGCGGGGATTGCCTGCCATGTACCATGCACAATCGATCCCCGCATGTTTTTTTTGGGGTGTCTAATAACCGTGAAACATGCGGGCGGGGACTCAAGCATTTCACTTGAGCACCCGTGATACATGGTGCACACCTGAGTACCCGATGCAGACTCAAGTAGCGAGCACTTGCGCTCAAGACTAATGACAACTTATTCAATATGATGACCTAATGTCATCAAATTCTGTGTCGTACCGCTGGGTTCAAAATATTCACTATACCCCATGAAAAAATCCTTGAGGGGTGTAGTTTCCAAAATGGGGTCACTTGTGGGGGGTTTCAACTATTTAGGCACATCAGGGGCT
This sequence comes from Phyllobates terribilis, assembly GCF_046119375.1. Taxonomy (NCBI): domain Eukaryota; kingdom Metazoa; phylum Chordata; class Amphibia; order Anura; family Dendrobatidae; genus Phyllobates; species Phyllobates terribilis. The sequence goes on along the minus strand of NW_027362761.1, from coordinate 376,968,809 downwards.
CTTCAAACGCAACATGGCGTTCGCTCTCGATTCCAACCGATTTTGCGTTTAAAAAGTCACACAGTGCTCCTTCCCTTCTGAACTCTGCCGTGCACCCAAACACTGTATTTTCCCCACATATGGGGTATTGGCGTACTCAGGAGAAATTGCACAAAAGTTTTTGGGGTCCATTTTCTCCTCTTACCCTTGTGAAAATAAAAAAAAATGGGGCTAAAACATAATTTTTGTGGAAAAAGTTTGATTTTTTTATTTTCACGGCTCCATGTTATAAACTTCTGTAAAGGACTTGAGGGTTCAAGGTGCTCACCACACATCTAGATAAGTTCCCTGAGGGGTCTAGTTTCCAAAATGGTGTCACTTGTGGGGGGTTTCCACTGTTTAGGCACATCAGGGACACATCCGCTAATTATTCAAGCAAATTTTACAATCAAAAATTCAAATGGCGCTCCTTCCCTTCCGAACCCTGCCGCGTGCCCAAACAGTGGTTTTCCCCCACATATGGGGTATCTGCTTACTCAGGAGAAATTGCACAACAAACTGCATAGTGCAATTTCTCCTGTTACCCTTATGAAAATGCAAAAGTGGGGGCTGAAAAACATTTTTTGTTGGAAAAATGTGAAAATTTTATTTTTACGGCTCAATGTTATAACCTTTTGTGAAGCACCTGGGGGTTCAAGGTGCTTACCACACATCTAGATAAGTTCCCTGAGGGGTCTAGTTTACAAAATGGTGTCACTTGTGGGGGGTTTCCACTGTTTAGGCACATCAGGGGCTCCCCAAATGCAACATGGCATCCACTAATTATTCAAGCAAATTTTACATTCAAAAAGTCAAATGGTGCTCCTTCCCTTCCAAACCCTGCCGTGCACCCAAACAGTGGTTTTCCCCCACATATGGGGTGTCTGCTTACTCAGGAGAAATTGCACAACAAATTTTGGGGTCCATTTTTTCCTCTTACCTATGCAAAAATAAAAAAAATTGGGTCTAAGGTAACATTTTTGTGAAAAAAGTTAAATGTTAATTTTTTTCTTCCACATTCCAAAAATTCCTGTGAAGCACCTGAAGGGTTAATAAAGTTCTTGAATGTGGTTTTGAGCACCTTGAGGGGTGCAGTTTTTAGAATGGTGTCACTTTGGGTATTTTCTGTCATAAAGACCCCTCAAAGTGACTTTAAATATGATGTGGTCCCTAAAAAAATGGTTTTGTAAATTTTGTTGGAAACATGAGAAATCGCTGGTCAACTTTTAACCCTTATAGCTCTCCAATAAAAAAAAATTTTGGTTCCAAAATTGTGCTGATGTAAAGTAGACATGTGGGAAATGTTATTTATTAACTATTTTGTGTGACATATCTCTCTGATTTAAGGGCATAAAAATTAAAATTTTGAAAATTGCAAAATTTTCAAAATTTTTGCCAAATTTTCGTTTTTTTTCACAAATAAACGCAAGTGATATTGAAGAACTTTTACCACTAGCATGAAGTACAATATGTCATGAAAAAATAATCTCAGAATCAGGGGGATCCGTTGAAGCGTTCCAGAGTAATTACCTCACAAAATGACAGTGGTCAGAATTGTAAAAATTGGCCTGGTCATTAACGTGCAAACCACCTTGGGTTGTAAAGGGGTTAATGTTCACTGTTTGAACATTTCCATATGCACCACTGACAAAGCGGAGTGATGGTCATTGTTGCATAGAGCTCAATATTCCACACACAGACATCTGAGGGGGCCCAACAACTGGATGTCTTGTGATCAGAACTTGTTGTTACAAAAAGACATTATGCAAATAGATAACAAATAGTTGAAAATGGAACAAAATTGCATGTTGTCTTTATTAATAGCCCGCTACATTGAAAAAGATAGATACTGTAAGCATTTTTAAAATAATCACTATGATTAAATGTTATTTTCCTCGCATACCCGGTGTGACCTCTTACAAAGACCACAAGAAAGAACCCATATGTCAAGTTATATCTTGTCATACTGAAGCTCTTGACACAAAATCCAGCAAACTGCACTCATAATATTGCCCTGATATGCACAAAGAAGAGATGCAATACTGCGGATTTTCAAATAGGAAAGTATGCTAAAGCCCTAAGGGTCTTTGATATCAAACATAGTACAGAAGGTCGATTGAATGTCCCCAGCAGCATTGATGCAGATGATAAAATATCATGTCGACTTTCAGAGGCCTGAAAGAGTTTGAAAGTCCCAAATTCCCTAAAGGCTTAATTTTGCCACTTAGTTCAGACATCATAGATGAACTGGATACAGAAATGTATCAAGTGCATCAGCATGGAGCAGCCCTGTTGGCTGTTTTCTAAATGTAGAAAAGTCTGCAGCAGAACATGGATTGTGGCACCAAAACAGACTCAGATGTTTTGCTTTTGGAATTTTTCTCCCTCTCAAAACACAGACTTTAACAGCTTGGCTTGCTCTATTCTATCAGAATGATGAATAGTATATTCCTCTGCAGATGTAGCATTGCAATATGCTCTATCATTGAAATACAAAAAATGGAAAGCAATGTCTAAATGTTATATGTATTTTAACTCACATAGTTAATGTCTCTGACATTGCAGATTCACCTAATTTTAGGAATGTAACTGTGAAAAATGTGTTTTTTACTAACATATTTAAAACTAGATATGCAAGCACATAATCTACAAAGACGGAAACATTCATTTGTGCTGGCCAACAAACATTGCATTCATTTATATTTTAAGTGCCACACATAAACCCTTTAGGTCTAGACATTTGATTTATCCCATTATTACCACTGATTATTGCAATGGTCATTACTTTTTGACTATGTAACTGCAAATTATATATATTTATGTGGCACCCCAGGGGTCTGGTTCCCACAGTGATAGCAATATTACGTCTGTGAGCAGGTGGGAGGTTTCCTGGTCAGACATCCTATGCATGCCACACCTTCTGCCCAGTCCTGGGAGGGGAAGAACTTCCCCTATATAAAAAGCTGGGGCTGAGGCAGGGTGAGTGAGTAGAGTGAGAGAACACAGACAGAGACACAGTCTGGTCTGGAGAGGAGCAGCAATAGGAAAGAAAGATCAGGAGCTCAGTGGGAGCTGTGCTAAAAGAGGTCAGGGCTGGAAGCTGTAGAGCTCGCCCTGATTGAAGAATTCTTACCGGACCCAGAGTCCGAGGCTGTGGGGACTGATCCTTACCCCGCAGCAGAAACCGCCCGGCAGGGGATTTCAGGTCCTCTGGCCAAGAAACCCGAAGGCACGGTCACACGCAAGGGACCAGCACCGCGACGTGGAGCGGAAGCTACCAAAAGGCCCCGAGTCACCGGCCATACGGGTGAGCACCACACGGTACACTCAGGGACGTGGGCTACTTTTATCAGCCTCTAGCAAGGTAGCCAGAAGAGTACGATTAGTTGGGGAGGCCTACAACTCCGCCTGGCCAGGGGAGATCCCATCAGCTCACGGACTGACCAGGCCCCGATCGCTAGCCAGTACTCCGGGAGGGTCTACTTTGTCACCAGTAAAGACCCAGAACTACACCGCACCGTCTCTGAGTGGTTCCTGCTACCCCCTTCAAACACGTCGGTTGCCCTGAGGCCATACCCCTCCCGTTGGGGGTTCTACCAGCTACGCTGCACCACCTTACCACCAGCCTCAGCGGTCTGCCCTGCAGCGGCGGCTTCATAGCCGCATTCAACGGGTGGCGTAGTCGAACACCGTACCATCGTCTGCTAAAAACTGCCACTCAGCTTGACTCCCTGGGCACGGACCGGGTCACTGCCACGAGACTACTACCCCTATCAGATCCGGCTCCGGGTAGGCTCCCGCGTGCGCAACGCTACTCAGCACAGGCCCAGGGGCGCGTCATTTATGTACATTGATATTATTATAAGGCATATTTTGAATGACAGTTATCTTAATCCTGTTAAGTGAGATAACGTTCTGCTGTGTTATCAAGATGGAAAACAAAAAACTGACCAGCACCTCCGAACAGAATAAAACAAGTGAGAGCAGGTGCAAAATGCTATGACTGCATAATATACAAACAAAAAAAGCAGTAATGCAGTCTAAATTTCATATATTCAATGTTTGCATGCATTCTTAGCATTTACACAGTGCTGCAGTATTCTTTTGTTTGTACATTATGCAGTTATAGCAGCTTGTACCTGTTCACACTTGCTTTATTCTGTTTGAAGGTGCAGGTCAGTTTTTTATTTTTTGTAATATACTATTGGAGGTGACAGCCTTCATATTTGGACGAGCACTCCTCCCATCACCTGTTTTTAATTAGTGCTAGATTCTACCTGATCTATAAATTTGTAGACTTTTAGGCCAAGAGAGGCATGTTTGATAAATATTACAGTAGCTTTAGGGTCCAATCAAAGAAAGGTATGCCTTGTTGCAGCTGATGGGCTCTCACGAATTTGCCAATTTATGTGCTAAGTACGTTAATTGCCAAAGTACCTTAGTAATGCAGTCCAAATGTGATATACATTCAATGTTTGCATAAATCTTAGTACTTACAGAGTGCTGCTGTATTCTTTTGTTTATAAGTTATCAAGATGGTGCATAATTTGTCAAGTTGAACTTGGTTATACGTATCTGAAAAAAAAGCATTGTAACCAGCTTCTAGGCAATGTGCCAATGAACTGTTTGTCAACCATGGGTCTTATCCAATAGAAAAACAAAGAACTTGCAGCACTCCCAAAATAAGATGAATGTGTGGTTTATTCACTCATGTTCAGCATTGCTTGATCTCATAGCCATGGAAGTGTGTCACCCTGGCCTGGATGCCACAAGTGTAATAAAGCTGTGTCTGAGAGCAAGGGGGGAGGTTCTCTAGTCAGGGGAACATTAGCATGCAGTACGTCCTGTCTCAGGCCAGTAGGGGGAGAAGGGCTGCCCTTATAAAAGCTGGTGCTGGGGGCAGGGTTAGGGAGAACTGGATGACCTGTCTCAGTACTGAGACGTGTCCCGGAGCAGAGCAGGGACAGAAAGTTGTATTGCACCTAAGAGGAAGTGTGGCAGGAGGAGAGCCACAAGCCAGAGACAAGAGGCGAAGTGAGCCTGTCTTGGCAGATAAAGGACTTAATTCACCAGACTTTGGTGTCTGAGGCTGGGAGGATTCCACATCCTACAGCAGATAACCAGTCTGCAGGGGACTGTATATTCCTTGGCCTAAGAAGCCTGGAGGCTCTGCCACAACAGAAGGGACCAGTAAAGCCGTACCAGGCCGGGAGCAGAAAGGAACCCACGTCGCAGGCCATACAGGCGAGAGTATACGGAAAGCTGGGAAACGTGGGCTGTTACCCTATCAGGAGGAGATAGCCAGAAGGAGCGCAGAAAGCACGGTAGGCCTACACCCTCACCCTGACCAGGGCCAATTTCCCCATTGCTCTCAGACATCCAGGTCCCCTCCTAGCCGGGACTGTTTATGGGTCAGTTTACCTGTTTTAGTAAAGACCCTGGACTGCAACCTGTTGTCTGTGTGCTCCTTCGCGCCTCCAGCACTACCGGTACTGGGACTCTCACCACCATCACTCCCACCATCCATTATACTGCCCTGGGGCCGCACTCTTCCCGTGGGGAGTCATACTACCCTAGCTGCACACCTCATCAGCCCCAGCGGTCTGCATGCAGCGGCGATTCCTAATAACCGCAATCCACGGGTGGCGTAGTCGGACATAATCAACAGCACATAACGGACTACCACTGGCCTGACCACCCTGAGCCACGGAACCGGGTTGCCACTACTACTCCCATCGTTCCCTACTGCCCGGATCCGAGTGCCCCACGGCCCAGGGGGCGAGTCAGCTTTGGCGTAGTCGGCAGGATTGCAACCAACACGCCACAAACGGGTATTGCGTGCCTGAAAAAGATTTTGCACTTACCTGAAAAGAGGTTTCCCGCCGTCCGGAGCCGTTTCCCACCATTTTCAGCCGTCTCCCGCCATCTTCCATCGGTTCCCGCCATCTTCAGCCGTTTTCCCGCCATCTGACGCCATCTTCAGGACGCCGCGCGGGAAGTAGAAGGGCGTGGACGTCCAAACGGCGCGAGACCCGAAGCTCCGCCCCACGCACCGACGCTGCGCAAGGTCCTGGAAGGGAGAGAGAGCGACGCTGACGTCACCAGGACGCGACGCAAGGTCCTCGTCCAGAGCAGCAGCAGCGGAGCCGCGGCCTACAGAAGAGGATCATCGGAAGGTAGGCCGCGCTTAACTAGGGGGGAGGAAGATGTCGGATACAGAGGCGCCCACTACCACCAACGCAGCTGCAGCAGCGGTGATGCCATTTTCCCTGCCCTACATCCCTGGAGCGGCCTGGCTGCCCAAGTACTCAGGGGAGCCCCATGCCCTAACTGACTTTAAGGAAAGGCTGTACAGTTTGTTCCAAGTCTACCCCCTGACAGAGGAACAGAAGGTCAGCATATTAACAGGGCAGTTAACTGGCACAGCCCAAAGGGAGGTAAAATCATGGCCCACTGAGGAGAAAAGGACCGTGAAGGGTATTCTGGCCCGGCTGCGGGGTGCCTTTGACACACGTACCTCCGCTGAAATTAAAATGAGGTTCTATGGATATAAGCAGCAGGCACAGGACAGCATCAGAGACTATGCCCTAAATTTGCAGGAAGCCTTGAGGGCCATCCAACAAGCTGACCCTGGCAGCGTGCAGGAAACGGATAAGCTACTAACAGAACAGTTTATAGAAGGTCTGCTGTCTAGCGCCCACAGGACCCAGCTGCGCCTCATGTTCTTTCAGAACCCTGATCTGACCTTTGCCCAATTCAAGGACAGGGCCATAAGGGTGCTCCGTGAATCCGCAACAAGTGGCGCTATAAACCCCCGGCGCCCTGCTCTCACCTACCACCAGGAGGTGGCGCCCTCCTCTATGGACTCTGTGGGGGCTGATGCACAGGCCCTGAACCAAGCCCCGTCGAAAGATCTGCACCACCAAGTCCAGGAGCTGACCAGGAGCGTCGCGGCGTTGACCAGGACCGTCCAGGCGTTGCAAGTGGACCCATCAAGGCCCATCGAGTTGGCTTCAAGTCCGGAGGATGTCCCATGGCGTCGACAGAGGAGGATCCCGTCGTTCTGAGGGAGGCCCACAGACCGCTACGCAGAGGATGGACAGCCCATTTGCCGTCGATGCAACCAGCCCGGACACATTTCCAGGTACTGTAATTTAAACGGGTCCAACCTGGGGCAGAGGGCCAACCTCCAGGCATAAGATCACCAGGCCCTTACAATTGGCGCAATAAGTACGTTGGGGGGCACCCGGTTTTACCCGTGGTGCTGGACGGTATCCCCATGCGCGCCTTGCTGGATACTGGGTCGCAAGTAACCACTATCCCTTATGTACTTTTTAAGCAGTATTGGACTGATGCTGATATCACACGGTATCCAGACAGTAACTTAAGCATTATCGCCAGTAATGGCTTACCCATGCCGCAGATGGGGTTCAAGGAGATGACCATTAAAATTGGTAGAGTTGAACTACCGGCACAGGGAGTAAATATTGTGGACATTGACCGTCGTGAGAGTCACCCTAAAATAACTGTGGGTACTAACGTGATTGAAAATTGTCTTTCAGAGGTAATTGTAATTCTACAACAGGTGGCGGTGAATGCTAGTTCCAGCCAACAGAGAGTCCTCAACAAGGAGATAAAAGCCCTGATGAGACGGCAGCAGGTAGAACTGTCTGGTGGTGAGATCGGTAGCGTAAGACTGAGTGACCCATTCCCCATTTCCATGCCTCCCAAAAGTGAAATGAGATCTGGTGTCGGACTGCAATCGGGTTGAGAGGTAGAGACTACCAAGCCATGGTAGAACCCGTGTACTCGGACAGCAGGCCCACCATTTTGACTGCCCGGGGGGTGATTGATGTCCGCCATGGGAGAGAGAGGTACACTTACCCAGGTATGCTACACTTGCCAAACTGTTTGTTGTCGAACACAAAGCTATCAGGGCCATGCCACCCTTGCCTCCATCTCCTCAGGCGGAGGGTAATGGCTCCCAGAAACAAAAGGAGGACTGGTGCCAGAAACTCCATGTGGGTGCTGACTCCACTCCCCTGCACCAAAAACAAGGAGTCTACCGGGTGGTACAGGAGTACGAGAGAGTCTTTAGTAAGCACCCGCTAGACTTCGGCAGAGTAAAGGGGATAGAACACCACATCCCCACAGGGAGCCACCCACCGATAAAAGAAAGACACAGACCTGTACCCCCTGCACATTATCAGAACGCAAGGGGCATGCTAAAAGAAATGAAAGAAGCTGGGGTAATTAGAGACAGCTGTAGCCCCTGGGCAGCCCCCTTGGTTCTGGTAAAAAAGAAAGACGGCACCATGAGAATGTGCGTGGACTATAGACAAATCAACCGTATCACCCATAAAGACGCATACCCGCTGCCTAGAATAGAGGAGTCTTTAGCCACACTAAAATCAGCTAACTTCTTTTCTACTTTGGACCTTACTAGCGGGTACTGGCAGGTTCCTGTGGCAGAGGCTGACAAGGAGAAGACCGCCTTCACCACCCCGATGGGACAGAGTGAGTTCAACTGTATGCCCTTCGGGCTCTGCAACGCTCCAGGGACCTTCCAGAGGCTGATGGAATGCTGTCTAGGGCACCGAAACTTCGAGACGGTCCTCCTTTACCTGGACGACGTGATCGTCTATTCGAAAACCTACAAGTACCATCTAAAGCACCTGGCCGAGGTGTTCGAAGCCCTGGCAGGCTATGGCCTGAAGGTGAAACCATCGAAGTGTCACCTGCTGAAACCAAAGGTCCAGTACCTAGGGCACGTGGTAAGCGCGGAAGGAGTGGCCCCCGACCCTGACAAGGTCACGGCAATCAAGAGCTGGCCAAGCCCCTCGAACATCAAAGAGGTGAGACAGTTTCTCGGATTGGTAGGCTACTACCGAAGGTTCATCCCCGGGTTCACTAGGATAGCAGCTCCTATGCAGGACCTCCTAATCGGACAGTCTAAGTCCAGAAGTCAAAAGCCACCCTTCAAGTGGGATAAACCGGAAGAGGAGTCCTTCCGCCAGCTAAAGATGGCCCTCACAGGGGGCGAGATCCTGGCCTACCCTGATTATGGCCAGCCTTTCATTCTCCACACAGACGCCAGTAATGTGGGACTGGGAGCCGTACTGTCCCAAAACCAACAGGGCAGAGAAAGGGTGATCGCGTACGCCAGCCGGAAGCTGAGACCCACCGAGAGGAACCCGGAGAATTACAGCTCCTTCAAGCTAGAATTCTTGGCGGTGGTGTGGGCCGTGACAGAACGCTTCAAGCATTACCTGGCCTCCGCAAAGTTCACCGTGTACACGGACAACAACCTGCTGACACACCTGGACAATGCAAGACTGGGTGCCCTAGAACAGCGGTGGATGGCCCGTCTCTCCAACTATGACTTCGTGATCAAGTACCGGGCCGGCAAAACCAATACCAACGCTGACGCCCTATCGAGGATGCCTCACTTATCTGAAGGTGACGAAGACCCAGAAGAGCTGGAGGAGGTAGAACTCCCCGCGTTTCACCGGTATGGAGCCGCTCAATACTCCCACCGCGTGAAGGAGGAGGATCTAACAACCGTGATGATCAATCCCCTACCTCACCACAGCTGGGCCGAGACCCAAGATAGTGACCCTGCCATCCGCCTGGTGAAAGATCTGTTGACCCAGGAAGACGCCCGCATGGATCCGGACGCCCCAGAGGAAGCCAAGCAGCTATGGAAAGAGAAGAGCAAGCTGTTCCTCTACGAAGGCAAGTTGTGCAGAAGGATTGTCAACCACCGGACGCACGAGCTGACTTGGCAAGTCGTGGTCCCAAGGCGGGATGCAGCTATGGTCCTGGGGGCTTACCAAGACAGAGCGGGGCACTTCGGTTGGAAGAAACTGGAGTTCCTGCTAAGAGGACGGTTCTTTTGGGTCGGCATGAGAGGGGCTGTAGAGAAGTGGTGCAGAGCCTGTGGCCCTTGTCACCTAAGGAGGAAGGACCGTGCCAGCCAGAAGACACCCTTGAGGCCCATCGTCACCACGCAGCCTCTTGAGCTGGTAGCTCTAGACCACGTCAAGTTGGCTCCAAGCCGGACAGGGTACATCTACGCCCTGACAATCGTTGACCACTATTCCCGTTTTCTCGTGGTGGTCCCGGTAAAAGACTTGACAGCCCAAACAGCGGCCAGAGCCTTCCAACAATACTTCTGCCATCCACACGGGTATCCGAAACAGGTCCTGACAGACCAGGGTCTAGCGTTCGAGGCTGAAATCTTCCAAGAGTTCTGCAACCTCTATGGCTGTAAGAAGATTCGGACAATGCCTTACCACCCACAAACCAACGGGATGTGTGAGAAAATGAACAATATAGTCATTGACCTCCTGAAGACGTTGCCCCTGGAGGAACGCAGCCTGTGGCCAGAAAAACTGCCGGATCTAATAGACTTATACAACCATATCCTGGTGAATGCTACAAACTGCACCCCGGCTTACCTGATGCGAGCTAGACCAGGTAAGGTGCCCGTAGACCTGGAGATGGGAGTCCTAACACCTGGGAACACCTCCCTGGATGTGGACTGGGATACGGAAAGGCAACTTCAGTACAAGAAGGTACAGGAGAGTGTGGAGAAGAGCCTGGCCCAGGTGAGAGAGAGGCAAGAAAAACTCTTCAACCAACACGCCCCTGCTGGTCCCCTAGAACCTGGTGAGCAGGTCCTGAAGCGAAAGAGAAGGCTTCACAAGTTGGACGACCAATGGGAAAGGGAACCCTACACCATACTGAAGTCTGATCACGACAACCCGAAGGTGTGCGTGATCACCAAGGACAGAGGAGAAACCACTAGTACCGTCTCCAGAGACCACCTAAAAAGGAGCCCCGAGCAACTCCGTAGTGCAGAAGAGGATCAAAGTAACCTTGAACCCGCAGAGGACAAGGAAGAAATGATCAGCACTGTTCTCGGAGAGTTCCCTCAGTCCTGGACTCGGATAAACGATGCCATAGTGGTACCCGTCCTGCATTTCCTGCAACCGGCACAGCAACAACCAACACCAGAGCCGGAAGGTGAAGAGGAGCAAGCAGTTCCAGAGGCAGAAGAGTCTGTACCAGCAGTCCAGGAGAGTCAACCCTCTGCTGACAGTGAGCCTGCCATGCCTGCGGTAAGCCAAAGGACCCGCAGACAGCTGCCTGCCCTACCTGTAAACCCAGCTGGTAGCTGTACCCCTAACGCTAGTGGGGAAAGCCAGGTCGGTCCACCACCAGACAGTGGGTTAAGGAGGTCAACCAGGAGCACAAAGGGGCAGATACCCGCTCGCTGGAGAATATAGGGTGCACTAATTGTAAATAACCCTGTTGTCAAATGTTGAAATGTTTGCAAAGTTACATGCATGTTTGGTAATTCTGTGTTTCAGTTTCTTGCAGTTACCGTAAGGACTCAAAGGTTATGGACTTTTTATAACCGGGACCTTGTATGGACTGCGTTCGGAGCCTAACCAAGGAATGAACTAAGACTGTAAAGGACTTGGGGTAGGACAGACCCCCACCTGGTTAAGGCTCCCCGTTGTATTGGTGATATGGACACCCGGTCACAGACCACACTGTGACCTTAAGAACTCAAGCTGTGCGTCATCTGTCTGTTAATGTTATAGTCATGCATATTGTCTTTGTTTACTGTTTAGTCCCGGAGTACTAAATTTTACTAGGGGGGAATGTGCCACAAGTGTAATAAAGCTGTGTCTGAGAGCAAGGGGGGAGGTTCTCTAGTCAGGGGAACATTAGCATGCAGTACCTCCTGTCTCAGGCCAGTAGGGGGAGCAGGCTGCCCTTATAAAAGCTGGTGCTGGGGGCAGGGTTAGGGAGAACTGGATGACCTGTCTCAGTACTGAGACGTGTCCCGGAGCAGAGCAGGGACAGAAAGTTGTATTGCACCTAAGAGGAAGTGTGGCAGGAGGAGAGCCACAAGTCAGAGACAAGAGGCGAAGTGAGCCTGTCTTGGCAGATAAAGGACTTAATTCACCAGACTTTGGTGTCTGAGGCTGGGAGGATTCCACATCCTACAGCAGATAACCAGTCTGCAGGGGACTGTATATTCCTTGGCCTAAGAAGCCTGGAGGCTCTGCCACAACAGAAGGGACCAGTAAAGCCGTACCAGGCCGGGAGCAGAAAGGAACCCACGTCGCAGGCCATACAGGCGAGAGTATACGGAAAGCTCGGAAACGTGGGCTGTTACCCTATCAGGAGGAGATAGCCAGAAGGAGCGCAGAAAGCACGGTAGGCCTACACCCTCAACCTGACCAGGGCCAATTTCCCCATTGCTCTCAGACATCCAGGTCCCCTCCTAGCCGGGACTGTTTATGGGTCAGTTTACCTGTTTTAGTAAAGACCCTGGACTCCAATCTGTTGTCTGTGTGCTCCTTCGTGCCTCCAGCACTACCGGTACTGGGACTCTCACCACCATCACTCCCACCATCCATTATACTGCCCTGGGGCCGCACTCTTCCCGTGGGGAGTCATACTACCCTAGCTGCATACCTCATCAGCCCCAGCGGTCTGCATGCAGCGGCTGTTCCTAATAACCGCAATCCACGGGTGGCGTAGTCGGACACAATCAACAGCACATAACGGACTACCACTGGCCTGACCACCCTGAGCCACGGAACCGGGTTGCCACTACTACTCCCATCGTTCACCTACTGCCCGGATCCGAGTGCCCCACGGCCCAGGGGGCGAGTCAGAAGCATGCTTACATTCAACTTATTTAGAAAATGCCACAAGTTTTTCATTTTTTTCTTTAAATTACAACAACTTACTAAAATTCAGCAACAAGATTTGGTCATATTATAGACAAGGTCCACATACCAGATGCCTAAGGACCTCATACAACCTGCCAGCATCCTCGGCATCTCTTCTGATTAGTAGGTCCCGCAATGTCATTGCATTGTTGCGCAGCACATGCATGAAGTTGCGCTTCACCTAATAATCAGAAGAGGTATCAGGGATGCCGGAAGATAGTACGCAGGGCACCAATACGCTGACCACATTGAATCAATGTGGCCGCTAGACGTAGGTGCTGCAAATCTTTTTTGCTCAACTCTATGTGGTACCTTTTTAGATTGTCAACCATAGGCATGAGAACATAAAACAAAACACAAACTAAAAACCTAAAATAAAACACAAAAGCAAATATTAATTTACAGCCAAATGACTGGATCAATTTGTCACGTAGGTAAATCAGGTACTCCAGAAGATTTTATATTGGGATTTAGCTCTCTCGGACATAGCGTTATCGACATATTCACCCAAAAATAGCATAATAGGAAAGCATATATGAACTTACAGCCAAGCAAGATCAGTAAATGCCGTAAATTTGCCACACAAGTAAATCAGGCATTTTGGAAGGTTTTACACTGGGTTACCGCTCTTTAAGATCTACGGTTATTGCCATATTCTCCAAAAAAATGGAATACAAAAGGAATCTCAAGATACATTATCACTAGAGATGGGCGCATCATTTGGTATTTGAATTCGCCAGCTTTGCCGAATTTTCCAATAAAATTCAATTTGAGGAGAATGAATTTGTTGTAAATTGTAATACTGAAAAGACACAAATTGACCGGAAAATATGCATAACACTGAGTTCTCTTAGGTTACATTGATCCTCTGTTGAGCTCTTTACTGCAAACACAGGTCCAAGTGACCTCATCTTATTTGGCTAGGGGAAAACAGATGAGCAAAACATTTGTTTTACAACACACACTATATAAGGTAGACAGCTGTGATTAAATGTCTGAATTATGGACATTTTTCTTCATTTTGCCTTGCCCGTCTCACAATGCAGGAAGCATATTTTATTTCACACACAATCCCTGGTTTCAGAATTTTGGTTTAGTAGGAAAATGAGCACCGAGGTTTTAGGGAATCTATCACAAGCTTTTTGCCACCTAATTTACCTATTTCAGCTATGTGTTACTTACTGGGGTTCTTGTTGTAGTTTTGATAAAAATACTGTTTTATTAGCAGAAGTTTATCACTAGAGAACTAGTAAACTTGCTGCCCGACCTCCTTATTCATGAGCTCTCTATAACTCTGCCTCCAGCATTGATTGGCAATTTTCTGCCTATGCACAGCATACATTATGGAGATATTGGTGTGCACTCTGTAGGATGCGGGAGGCTGGTTGTTCGGGTTATTGCCCCAGCCATATTCTTCAGTGCTTTCATTATGTGATTGAAACTACTCAGGGAATCATGCTAAATTCATACAGTTCAAACATTTATACCCAAGGAACTCAACAGAGAATTAGATTTTCTGATATAATTCTAATATCTTTAGGTTCTTCCTCTTCCAGACTAGTTGATCTATCTTTGCTATTAAGGGTAAGTGAACTGACTACCTTGTGTCTCGCATTACATAACTTCTCATTTTCTAATCGCTGCACCTTTTTCTTTAAGGCTGTGTGCCCACTATGTGTTTTTTAAGTGTTTCCGCAGCGGCAAAAACGCTTAAAAAATTCATGGTAGAAGGTCATGTTCCCCAATGATAATCCACATGTGCTGTGCACATGCTGCGGAAATTTCCGCTGCGGATTATCATTGCGGAAAAAAACGCAGCACTACCAATTATTTTGCGGAAGTGCTGCGTTTTCGCCGCCATTGACTTGCATTAGACCTCATGTATTCCGCTTCAGTAGATAAGCACATGCGGAATACATGCGTTCAATGTGCGGATGGTACCTGAGTTTGGAGGACAGGAGACTCTCCTCCGGACCCAGGTACCACAGAAATTGTAAAAAAAAAGAATAAAATAAAAAATAAATATGATACTTACCTTCTGATGGCCCGCGGTGCGCTCCTCCTCCCTTGCCGGCAGATAGCGATGGACTGGAGGACATGCGCTGACGTCATAGTCATGTGACGGGTCACGCGACGCTGACGTCGGCAGGTCCTTCAGTGTACCGCGATCTGCCGGCAGTCAGCACCGAGCGAAGCAAGACTGCGGGGGCCATCGGGAGGTAAGTATAGATTTATTTTTTTATTTTTTACCATTCTTTCGGTCACACTATATAAATCCATGCCGGTTGCATGGATTTATATAGTGTGACCAAGTTGTCAAGCACTTTCCAAGTGATGCTAAAATTGCTTGGAAAGCGCTTGTCAACCCGCATGTGGAAATGCATGTGAAGAACGCTTCACATCCGCATGTCCCTGACAGGAAAATGCATGTACAATCCGCATGCGTTTTTTCTGCAAGAGAGATGCAGAAACGCTCAGGAAAAATCCGGAGCATTTCTGCATCGTGGGCACATAGCCTTATCGCCATTTTTGGATGTTTACCATTTTTGTTTTTTACCATTATCTATTTTCATGATATGCTTTTAGAAGGTATTTTTCTATGTATTGTGCCTTAATTATATACCCCCTGTGCTGAGTACAATTGATGAAATTATTCCTCTGTAGTTCTTCCTGGCAGTCCCTAAATGCGCCATTTTTATTGAGTCTATTATTTAGTTACCACTCTACTTTTTCTTTAATTTTGACTTGATCATATCTTGCAATTTTTGTTGCTTCATTTTATGAATTTTTTCCATCACTACCGGATTCTTTATGTGTATATGGAATTGTTCACTGTATATGTTATCAGGGTCGGACTGGGCTGGCGGGGTACCAGGAATTTTCCCGGTGGGCCCCGCCCCTGCTGCAGAGGAGAGGGGGAGAAGAGAACGAAAAAAAAAACCTGCGATTTTAAGGGGCACGGGCCCTTTAAAAGCGCAGGCAGAGTGTAAGCAGGGACGCGCGCACGCGGCGTTCATTACCTGAACCACCGTAGCGCATGTCCCAGTGAAGAAGCTGAAGCTGCTCGTCTCCCTTCGCCAGCCGGCGTATGACGTCATCGTCATGCGCCTGCCGTGATGGAGGCGCGCAAATTAGCCGCTGAAGAATGACGACACCGCACGGGAGCACAGGAAGGTAAGAGGTGTGTGTGTGTGTAGAATGGGATGGGCCCCTGGCTGGACACACAAGGGGGGCCCTGGCTGGACACACAAGGTGAAACCCTGGCTGGACAGACAAAGGGGAACCCTGGCTGAATACACAAGGGGGGGCCCTGGCTGGACACACAAGGGGGAACCCTGGCTGGACACACAAGAGGGGCCTTGGCTGGACACACAAGGGGGGCGCAGCTGGACACACGAGGGAGGAGCCTAGCTGGCCACACGAGGGGGAACGCTGGCTGGACACACGAGGGGGAACCCTGGCTGAACACATGGGAAGGGGGGGCAGGCTGGACACATGGAGGCCAGGATGGATATATGGAGGGCAGGCTGGACACATGGAGGCCAGAATGGATATATGGGGGGCAGGCTGGACTTATGGAGGCCAGGATGGATATATGGGGGGGCAGGCTGGACACATGGAGGCCAGGATGGATATATGGGGGGCAGGCTGGACACATGGAGGTCAGGATGGATATATGGGGGGGCAGGCTGGACACATGGAGGCCAGGATGGATATATGGGGGAGCAGGCAGGACACATGGAGGCCAGGATGGATATATGGGGGGGCAGGCTGGACACATGGAGGCCAGGATGGATATATGGGGGGGCAGGCACGATACACGTGGGCTAGGATAAATATATGGAGTGGCCACCCTGGATATATGGGGGCCAGAAGAGACATATGGGAGTGCCTGGCTGGACAAGAGACTTAATTACTGTATGGAGGCAAGATTGAGGAACATACTTTATTAGTTTATGGTGGCCAGTGGGGAACATTATTACTTTAGAGTCCAATTAGGGACACGATTACTTCTGTAATATAATTTACTTTTTAGGAAATTTTTTTCCATGGGATGGGACAAAAGAGGGGTCCTGTTACTGTGCAGAGCGGCACTATGTAGCTTTTTTTCTTCAACTGGTGTAGTGTAGTAGTCGGGAGGGAAAAGTGGGAATGTGCTCTAGAAGAGATCAGTTATTGATGACTGTGTGTTATTTTCTGCTGAGATGATTCCTGGCTGGAAGAAGTGATGGCGGTCTGTGCCAGATGAAGAAGAAAAGCGAAGATGGAGGACTTCACCTAGAGATGTCACTGGTGAGTCAGTGTATTACATATACACTTACACCACACACGTGGTCAAAATTGTTTGTATCCCTCGTTTAATGAAAGAAAAACCCACAATGGTCACAGAAATAACTTGAATCTGACAAAAGTAATAATAAATTAAAAATCTATGGAAATGAACAAATGAAAGTCAGTCATTGCTTTTCAACCCTGCTTTCACAGAATAAAAAATAAATAAAACTCCTGAAATAGGCCTGGACAGAAATGGTGGTACTCTTAACTTAATATTTTGTTGAACAACCTTTTGAGGCAATCACTGCAATCAAACGATTCCTGTAACTGTCAATGAGACTTCTGAACCTCTCGACAGGTATTTTGGCCCACTCCTCATGAGCAAACTGCTCCAGTTGTCTCGTGTTTGAAGGTTGCCTTTTCCAGACGGCATGTTTCAGCTCTTTCCAAAGTTGCTCAATAGGATTTACAGTAGGTCAGGGCTCATAGAAGGCAACTTCAAAATAGTCCAATGTTTTACTCTTAGCCATTCTTGGGTGTTTTTAGCTGTGTGTTTTGGGTTATTATCCTGTTGCAAGACCCATGACCTGCGACTGAGACCAAGCTTTCTGACACTGGACAGCACATTTCTCTCTAGAATCCCTCGATAGTCTTGAGATTTCATTGTATCCTGCACAGATTAAAGACACCCTGTGCCAGATGCAGCACAGCAGCCCCAGAACATAACAGAGCCTCCTCCATGTTTCACAGTAGGGACAGTGTTCTTTTCTTGATATGCTTCATTTTTCCATCTGTGAACATAGAGGTGATGTGCCTTGCCAAAAACTTCCAATTTTGTCTCATCTGTCCATAGGACGTTCTCCCAGAAGCTTTGTGGCTTGTCAACATGTAGTTTGGCAAATTCCAGTCTGGCTTTTTATGATTTTAGTTCAAAAATGGTGTTCTCCTTGGTCGTCTCCCATGAAGTCCACTTTGGATCAAACAACGACGGATGGTGTGATCTGACACTGATGTTCCTTGAGCTTGAAGCTCACCTTTAATCTCTTTAGAAGTTATCCTGGGCTCTTTTGTTACCATTCGTATTATCCGTCTCTTTGATTTGTCATCAATTTTCCTCCTGTGGCCATGTCTAGGGAGGTTGGCTACAGTCCCATGGATCTTAAATTTCTGAATAATATGTGCACCTGCATCACAGGAACATCAAGCTGCTTGGAGAGGATCTTATAACCTTTACCTTTAACATGCTTGTCTATAATTTTTTTTCTAATCTCCTGAGACAACTCTTTCCTTTGCTTCCTCTGGTCCATGTTGAGTGTGGTACACACCATGTCACCAAACAGCACAGTGAGTATCTGTAACCCTATATATAGGCCTACTGACTGATTACAAGATTGTAGACACCTTTGATGCTAATTATAGGACACAACTTGATTTAACATGTCCCTTTTGTCACATTATTTTCAAGGGTACCATCATTGCTTTCCAGGCCTATTTCATGAGTTTAATTTTTTTTATAAATTCTGTGGAAGCAGGGTTGAAAAGCAATGTCTGACTTTCATTTGTTCGTTTTCATGAATTAAAAATCTATTATTACTTTTGTCAGATTCAAGTTATTTCTGTGACCATTGTGGGTATTATATTCATTAAACGAGGGGTACCAACAATTTTGACCATGTGTGTTTATAGTATATACAGAGCTCCTGTGTATGTCACTGGTGATCACTGTATTACCTGTACACTATATACAGAGCTCCTGTGTATAATGTCACTGGTGACCACTGTATTACCTGTACACTATATACAGAGCTCCTGTTTATAATGTTGCTGGTGGTAATAACAGTGTTGTTAGTATTGTGGTTTGTATTCATGATTAGTGTTGAGCAATACCTTCCGATATCGGGAAATATCGGATCGGATTGGATCGGACCGATACCCAAAAAATATCGGATATCGCCGATTCCAATACCGGAAACCAATGCAAGTCAATGGAACACAAATATCGGAATGAAAATAAACCCTTTCTTTCCTTGTAGGTTAATTCTACATGAAGGAAAACAACTAAGAATAATGTACAATGTATTGGGGGAGGTGGGGGAGACAATAAAGGCATAGAGGTTTAGCCCAATCAAATGGAATAGCAGGAATTAATATTTTTTTTAAGACGTTCTGAGTTACAAAAATATTGACTATGTTAAGTTTTTTTATATTTTGTCAGATATTTATGTTTCACTATTTCCATGCTCTTCACCTTCTTTTTAACTTTTCCCACACTTTCTCCTTCATCATCCTCAGCATCAGCATCTTTTTCATCAAACTTCTTCTTCACCTTCTTCATCTTATTCTTTTTTTTTACATTCTTCATATTCTTCTTATTCAACTATTATTCTTCTTCATATTCTACTTCTTCATCTTCTTCTTCTTCATCATATTCTTATTTGTGACAGGCATTCCTGTAGTTGTTATCTATAAAAGTTTGAAGATTACACCTTTTGTTCTGCCTGTCACAAAAGATTTACAACAGGATTTGTCCGCGTTCAGTTTGGCCTGAAGCAGCAGGTCTTTTCCAGGGGCACCAACAGGAGGAACGGACTCACCCTCAAACACTGCTTAGTCTTCTTTTGCTTATAATTTAGATAATATCTTTTGCTCTGATTTTTAGTCTTATGCTTAATGTTCTTCTGCTTTTTGTTCTGCAGCTTCCTGTTCTTCTGCTTCTTGGTTTTCTGTCTCTTGTTCTTCTGTATCTTGGTGGTTGTCTTCTTGTTCTTTGTCCTCTTGGTCATCTTCTTCAGGGTCATCTTGGTCTTCTTTGGGGTGGTCTTCAGGGTCCTCGTCTTCAGGGTTATCATCTTCAGGGTCCTCGTCTTTTTCGGGGTGGTCTTCAGGGTCGTCGTCTTAAGGGTTGTCGTCTTCGGGGTCCTAGTCTTCTTCAGGGTGGTCTTCAGGGTCCTCGTCTTCAGGGTCGTCGTCTTCGGGGTCCTCATCTTCTTCGGGGTGGTCTTCAGGGTCCTCGTCTTCAGGGTCGTCGTCAGGGAGATCCAGAGTGATTACCAAAAACCATTTCAAAAAGCTTGAACTTGGAAATGCATCAGAAGGTACAAGAAGGCCGAGGAACTGCCGAGAACCAGCTGACGGTACTGGAACCCGGATGGGTAGCAGAAGGTACTAGAGCCAATGGAACTGCTGAGAACCAGCTGACGGTACTGGAACCCGGTTACTAAGCAGGAGGTACCTGTGCCAGAAAGCACTACCAAGGACCAGCAGACGTTGGTGGAACTTGGATACCGAGAAGGAGGCACCTAAGCCAAAGGCACTGCCGAGAACCAGCTGACGGTACTGGAACCTGGATGAGTAGCAGAAGGTACAAGAGCCAATGGAACTACCGAGGACCAGCTGATGGTACTGGAACCCGGTTACTAAGCAGGAGGTACCTGTGCCAGAAAGCACTACCAAGGACCAGCAGACGTTGGTGGAACTTGGATACCGAGAAGGAGGCACCTAAGCCAAAGGCACTGCCGAGAACCAGCTGACGGTACTGGAACCCGGATGGGTAGCAGAAGGTACAAGAGCAAATGGAACTACCGAGGACGAGCTGATGGTACTGGAACCCTGATGGGTAGCAGAAGGTACAAGAGCCAATGGAACTACCGAGGACCAGCTGACGGTACTGGAACCCGGTTACTAAGCAGGAGGTACCTGTGCCAGAAAGCACTACCAAGGGCCAGCAGACGTTGGTGGAACTGGGATACCGAGAAGGAGGCACCTAAGCCAAAGGCACTGCCGAGAACCAGCTGATGGTACTGGAACCCGGATGGGTAGCAGAAGGTACAAGAGCAAATGGAACTACCGAGGACCAGCTGACGGTACTGGAACCCGGATGGGTAGCAGAAGGTACAAGAGCCAATGGAACTACCGAGGACCAGCTGATGGTACTGGAACCCGGTTACTAAGCAGGAGGTACCTGTGCCAGAAAGCACTACCAAGGACCAGCAGACGTTGGTGGAACTTGGATACCGAGAAGGAGGCACCTAAGCCAAAGGCACTGCCGAGAACCAGCTAACAGTACTGGAACCCGGATGGGTAGCAGTAGGTACACATGAAAAAAAAAGTTGCAAGGCAGCGAGCCGGCCTGAGTTATCGAAACCCACAGTCCTACAGGGGGTGCTTGTCCTATTGGCACTATGGAACCAGCCTTCATTGCCAGATCCCGCAGCCCACATAAGAGTCACCTAAACTGCAGGTACCACAGAGTCGGCTAACCCGACCGCAACATGACAGGACAACGCATTGGAGGCAAAGTGACGTTGACACTACCCGGAAACAGCTGGCGTGCTGGAACCAGGCTGGGCAGGAGGGAGTACCCATACCAAAGACACTGCCGGGAAACAGCTGACAGTACTGGAACCCGGATGGGTAGCAGAAGGTACAAGAGCAAATGGAACTACCGAGGACCAGCTGACGGTACTGGAACCCGGATGGGTAGCAGAAGGTACAAGAGCCAATGGAATTACCGAGGACCAGCTGATGGTACTGGAACCCAGTTACTAAGCAGGAGGTACCTGTGCCAGAAAGCACTACCAAGGACCAGCAGACGTTGGTGGAACTTGGATACCGAGAAGGAGGCACCTAAGCCAAAGGCACTGTCAAGAACCAGCTGATGGTACTGGAACCCGGATGGGTAGCAGAAGGTACACATGAAAAAAAAAGTTGCAAGGCCGCGAACCGGCCTGAGTTACCAAATCCCACAGTCCTACAGGGGGTGCTTGTCCTATTGGCACTATGGAACCAGCCTTCATTGCCAGATCCCGCAGCCCACATAGGAGTCACCTAAACTGCAGGCACCATAGAGTCGGCTAACCCGACCGCAACATGACAGGACAACGTATTGGAGGCAAAGTGACGTTGACACTACCCGGCAACAGCTGGCGTGCTGGAACCAGGCTGGGCAGGAGAGAGTACCCGTGCCAAAGACGCTGCCGGGAAACAGCTGGCGGGGCTGTAACCCAGGGTAAATACTGAAAACAGAGAAGAGCCAGAGGTGTAATTGGAGCAAGTTTTAAATCTGTAGTAGAGTGGATGAGGACAGAGCAGGAGATATTGCCGGAAACACAGCTGGGGATCAGCTGACGCTACTGAACCCCAAAAACACAGCAGCAAGTGTTGACTGTGCATACGGCACTTCTGAGCAGCAACTGGCAGTGTTGGAGCTCAGGGATAATACTGAAAACACAGAGGAGCCAGAGGTGTAACTGGAGCAAGTTTTAAATCTGTAGTAGAGTGGATGTGGACAGAGCAGGAGAATTTGCCTTACACACAGCAGGGGATTAGCTGACGTTACTGTACCACAATAACACTGGACCAAGTGTTGACTGTGCAGACAGCACTTCTGTGCTGCAACTGGCGGTGTTGGAGCTCAGGGATAATACTGAAAATAGAGAGGAGCCAGAGGTGTAATTGGAGCAAGTTTTAAATCTGTAGTAGAATGGATGTGGACAGAGCAGGAGATATTGCGGGACACACAGCTGGGGATCAGCTGATGTTACTGAACCCCAATAACACGGAAGCAAGTGTTGACTGTGCAGACGGCACTTCTGAGCGGCAACTGGCGGTGTTGGAGCTCAGGGATAATACTGAAAACAGAGAGGAGCCAGAGGTATAATTGGAGCAAGTTTTAAATCTGTAGTAGAGTGGATGTGGACAGAGCAGGAGAATTTGCCAGACACACAGCAGGGGATTAGCTGACGTTACTGTACCACAATAACACTGGACCAAGTGTTGACTGTGCAGACAGCACTTCTGTGCTGCAACTGGCGGTGTTGGAGCTCAGGGATAATACTGAAAATAGAGAGGAGCCAGAGGTGTAATTGGAGCGAGTTTTAAATCTGTAGTAGAATGGATGTGGACAGAGCAGGAGATATTGCCGGACACACAGCTGGGGATCAGCTGATGTTACTGAACCCCAATAACACGGAAGCAAGTGTTGACTGTGCAGACAGCACTTCTGAGCAGCAACTGGCGGTGTTGGAGCTCAGGGATAATACTGAAAACAGAAAGGAGCCAGAGGTGTAATTGGAGCAAGTTTTAAATCTGTAGTAGAGTGGGTGTGGACAGAGCAGGAGATATTGCCAGACACACAGCTTTGGATCAGCTGACGTTACTGAACCCCAATAACACGGCAGCAAGTGTTGACTGTGCAGACGGCACTTCTGAGCGGCAACTGGCGGTGTTGGAGCTCAGGGATAATACTGAAAACAGAGAGGAGCCAGAGGTGTAATTGGAGCAAGTTTTAAATCTGTAGTAGAGTGGATGTGGGCAGAGCCTGAGAATTTGCCGGACACACAGCTGGGGATCAGCTGACGTTACTGAACCCCAATAACACTGGACCAAGTGTTGCCTGTGCAGACAGCACTTCTGAGCAGCAACTGGCGGTGTTGGAGCCCAGGGATTACAGTTCAGGTGGTAGAAACATGAACACAACAGGAGACCTGGATACTGTTGCCAACCAATTATTTATTCTGGAAGAGGACTGGCAAATTCATGCGAGATCCAGGCCTTGTTCATTTTCAGAAAAGTAAGCTGGTCAACGTTATCGGAGGATAGTCGCATGCGACGGTCTATTAGTACACCACCTGCGGCACTAAAGACGCGTTCCGATAATACACTAGCAGCAGGGCAAGCCAGCACCTCCAATGCATACTGGCTAAGCTCTGACCATGTATCCAGCTTAAAGACCCAAAACTTGAAAGGGGAAGAGCTGTCTGGGAGTACACTGAGAGGGCAAGACATGTAGTCTGTCACCATCTGACGGAAACGTTGCCTCCTGCTGACTGGAGCCATCTGTGATGGTGTAGACATTTGTGGCGGGGACACAAAACTTTGCCACATTTGGGCCATACTGGTCTTGCTTGTGCTGAGGACATGTTTCTGCTCCCTCTTTGTGCAGAGCTTCCTCCACTGCCTCGATGCACTGAGATGCTTTGTAAAGCACTAGCAGCACTGCTCTCGGGTGGAATGCAGTGTTTTTTCAAGCAGGCAGAAAAGGGGGATAGTCATGCTGACTAGTGGATCATCTGCACTCACCATCCGCATGGAATAATCGAAGGCACGCAAAACGTGGCAAATGTCCTTCATAGAGACCCACTCAGTGGTGGTGAAGTGTGAACGGCGCGCACTGCGACTTGTTTGCGCCTGCTGCAGCTGGTACTCCATTACTGCTGCCTGCTGCTCACACAAACTCTCCAACATATGTAACGTTGAATTCCACCTGGTGGGTAGGTCACATATGATGCGATGTTCCGGAAAACGTAATCGGCGCTGCTGAGCTGCAAAGCGCGATCTTGCGTTGCTGGAATGCCTCAAGTGAGCGCACTCTATGCGGACCTTGTGCAGCAGTGCATCAACATCCGGATAGTCTCTCAAAAAACTCTGCACAACCAAGTTGAGCACATGTGCCAGACATGGGATGTGAGTGAGGTTGCCTAGGCCCAGAGCTGCCACCAGATTTCGGCCATTGTCACACACTACCATGCCTGGTTGGAGATTCGCTGGCACAAACCACACGTCGCTCTGCTGCTTGATGGCATTCTAGAGATCCTGCGCTGTGTGGCTTCGATTCCCCAAAGAAATTAATTTCAATACAGCCTGTTGACGTTTGGCCACGGCTGTGCTCATATCGGTCGTAACAGGTAACCCGTTCACGGGTCAATGTGGAGGTAGACCGTGACGGCTCCTGCAGCACTGATTCAGAGGAACTGGATTATGAGGAGGAGTCAATGTGTACAGACTGGATTCCTGCAATCCTTGGAGTTGGCAGAACACGTGCAGCACCACTCTCAAGATCTGTACCCGGCTCCACAACATTTGCCCAATGGGCAGTGAGGGAAAGGTATCGTCCCTGTTCATGCTTACTGGTCCACGCATCGGTGGTCAGGTGGACATTGCTACTGACGGTGTTTTGTAGCGCATGTTTAATTTTTCCCTCCACATGCTGTTGCAGGGCAGGGACGGCTTGCCTGCTGAAATAAAAGCGGCTGGGCACGTTTTATTGTGGGACTGCCAATGCCATCAAGTTACGGAAGGTGTCAGTCTCCACCAGCCTGAATGATAGCATTTCAAGGGTCAGTAGTTTTGCAATGACAGCATTCAGACCCTGTGCTCGGGGGTGGTTTGCCGAGTATGGGCGCCTTTTCTCCCATGCTTGTGCTAACGATGGCTGTAGACTGGCCTGGGAGTGTGAGGATGACAGGGAACATGGTGCTGTGGGTGGAATGACACTGTGTCTCTGTACAACAGTGCCAGAGGTTCTTCCATGGCGATCCTGTGAGGAAGCCGAACCAGCTGTGTGTGAGCTGGAGGAAGAGGCTACAACACGAGCTGAAGAGGTGGAAGGTGGCGCTGTAGGTTGGCCTAGGTCTTCAGCGTGTCTTTGTAACTCCACCAGGTGCTTGGTCCGTACATGTTTCCACATATTTGTGGTATTGAGGTTGCTGACACTTTTCCCTCTTTTCACCTTCGGATTACACAGCTTGCATTTGACAAAGCAAATGTCATCTGCAACTGTGTCAAAAAAGGACCAGACACTGCAAGTCTTGGGAGCGCCCGCTTTGGGTTTTGGAAGAGCCATGCTCCTAATGGGTGCCGAAGTGGAGGCTACAGGCAACCAAGTCTGCCCCCTCCCTCTCCCTCTTTTTTGGGCTGTTCGAGGAATCCCTTCCTCAGAGCTGCTCCCACCACCTTCCTGTCCCTCACGTCATGATGGGTCAAGGACCTCATCATCTACACCACCCTCTTCAAACAACTGCTTCTCCTGGGTAGTCTCGACAGCACAGTACACACCAGAAAGTGGCACCTGAGTCTCATCATCAGATGCGTACTGAGGTGTGCTGCTGACAATAGGCATTGGCCCACCCGCCTCTTCAGATTCAGAGAGACAAAACGGTTGCGCATCACTGCATACTACCTCTTCTTCAAATTCTCGAATTCTGCTTGGCTTGACCCCTCTTTCCAAGCCAAGAGATTCAGAGAACAGAAGTAGAGATGGTTCCTGTCCCGGGCTCTCTGACTGCCTGGGCAATTTGGCAGGTGGTGAAGAGACAGATGTGTGCTCTTCAGTGCTCAGGACCTGAGAGGATCTGGAACTAATTGAAGTCGATGTGTTAGCTGCCATCCATCCGACAACGGCTTCAATTTGGTCCTCCCGCAGCAGTGGGGTTCGGCTAGCTCCTACAAAGCTGCGCATAAAGGACTGTTCCCTGGTAAAACTGGGGGGATGCTGAGTAGAGAAGAGCGGTGTTCGACTCGAACTGTTCGCCAATCTCAAATTTGAGCTGTTTTGGGCGGTGTTCGAGCCGTTCAGCGAACACGAACGATTTGAAAAAAATTCGGCTGTTCGAGGTTATGTTCAATAACTGTTCGTGCACCAAAATCATGACTGGATTTTTTCTCTGTAATGCTGAAAATTAATGTTAATACGCAGTTTGAGTGTACAGCAGGGCGGGGGAGGGGCAGGGGATGGATCTCTGCAGAAATAATGAAGTTCTCCATTTTTTTTTCTCTTTTCTGCATTTACAGTGGGGAGGTGCAATCTGTCAGCCTATCAGCAGCGCACACACGGAGCGAACTGCTTTTTTTCACACAAGCAAGGGCATGTCATTGGCAGTGTATGTCACATGTCCTTGCCCTATATATTTCCTACGACTCTTATCAGGCAGGTCTGTGCTCTTAAATAGATAGGTTGGGAGTAAAGACTACTTGTAATTGCAGTCCTTTTCAGGGCTAGGTTACATCAGTTCCTATCAGTTTTTGCCAAGCAGGTCTGTGCCAGTGCTGTGCAAGTTTTTTTCACAGCATTTGGCTAAATCTAGCAAAGCAAATCCTTTTTGTCCTCTTGCAGTGTGTGTTAGTCAGTAGAGAAGCCTATCTGTGTTGCAAGCTACACCACCTGTGTATAGAATACAATTTTTTTTACTGCACCTAGTGAAGTAAAATCTTTTGGGCATAGCATCATTCTATGAGTCCATCTATACTAACCTCCATCAGGTTGCAAATTCAATATTATTTTTTTCTGCATCTAGCTCTGAAAAACTATTTCGGCTTCTAGCAGTGTGTGGGACTTATTCTATTAGTCCATCTATACTAACTTCCATCAGGTTGCAAATTCAATATAATTTTTTTCTGCATCTAGCTCTGAAAAACTATTTCGGCTTCTAGCAGTGTGTGGGACTTGTTCTATTAGTCCATCTATACTAACCTCCATCAGGTTGCAAATTCAATATAATTTTTTTCTGCATCTAGCTCTGAAAAACTATTTCGGCTTCTAGCAGTGTGGGGGACTTGTTCTATTAGTCCATCTATACTAACCTCCATCAGGTTGCAAATTCAAAATTTTTATCTGCATCTAACCCAGCCAATACTTTTGGGCTAATACCACAGTTTGGCCACTCAGCTCTGTTCGGTTCCCATCATTGTTTTTTGTGCAAACAACTCCAGAGTTGTGAATTAGTTAACCACCAAAATGAGTGGAAAAAGGCCTGCTGCTGGTGGAAAGGGGAATAGGCGTGTTGGGAAGGGAAAAAAAGGTTGTGTCCGTGGGGTAGGTGTTAAAGCAACAGTAACTTCTGCAGAAGAAAGACCATCTTCCAGCCAAACTAAGATGTCTACTTCTTTTAGCGGACAATGTGATAAGATCCCTTTCTTACGGCCACGCCAATCGCTACAAATTCCAGATGAGGCACAAAAACAGCAGGTGCTTCAACGCATATCAAGTGCTCCTTTAAGTGGGCTCTCCTCCACCTCAACTTCAACATCACAAATACTCCAGTCCTCAGAGGTGTCACCCCAATCGCACTTGCTTCCTCACAGCTCCCAAGTCTCCAGCTGCCCGTCTGAGTATGGGGTAGAACAGATGGTTGAGTCTGCAGAGCTGTTTACTCATACTATAGCCTGGGAATCAGAGGTCAGCTCCAGAACTTCTGTGAATCCAGATGAGGAAATGATCTGCACTGATGCCCAGAATCTTTATGAGTCGGATCCAGGACCAGACGCAGAAGGTTCTGACCATAATGTAGACTCTCGTTCCCAAACTGTAACTCCTGTTGGTGGAGACAATGAGGAAGACGATGATGAGACTCAAATACCTGATTGGAGCGACAACTTTAGTTTTTTGTCAGGGCAGGAAGAGGTTGGCTCTGAGGACGACGGGTGTGATAACACACAGGGTGATGATGACGAGGTTGGAGATCCCACTTACTGTCAACCCACAGTCAGCCAGTCGATGAGGTCAGCAGAGGAGGTGGAGGAGGATGCTAGTGATGACGAGGTCAGGTTGCGCCTTCCTGGACAGAGACGTAGTACTGGAAGCACGTCAACAACTGCATCCTCAAACACAACTCTGCCTCTGACCACAAGTCGTGGTGGCTCTTCAGGTCGCATGGGTGCTAAGCCTTGCATAGCATGGGCATTTTTTCAGATCGATAAAGATGATCCAACTCGTGTTATCTGTAACATTTGTCAGCAAAAGCTAAGTAGAGGACAAAAACATGCATGAACCAGCACATGGATATGAAGCATAAGTTGCAGTGGGAAGCTCACTGTGCTACAATGCGGCCTAGCCGACCGGGCCAACCGCCGTCTGCCACATCTTGTGCATCCGTGGCCTCTTCATCCTCTGTGACTGGGGGGACAGCAGTCACACCTGTTTTGGGACGCAGACCTGCCACTTCTTTACCCGCAACAGCCAGCGTGATTGGCAGGTCATCATTTTCTTTGGAGGTGGAAACACCAGCTGGTGTTGAGCGCTGTCCGACATCGATAGCACCACCTTTGGATCAAGGCAATCTAACATGTCCGCCTGCATCTTCCTCACAGACCGGCAGTTTGCCGGGGACACCCTTCTCAACCCCGTCTAAGCACAACAGCCAGCCCTCGGTCCCTCAGATGTGGACAAGTAAAAGACCATTTCCTCCTAGCCATGAGAAAGCTAAGAGGTTGAATTTCACCATCTGCAAGCTCTTGGCTACAGAAATGCTTCCTTTCCGCCTAGTGGGCACAGAGGATTTTCGAGACCTTATGTCCGTCGCAGTGCCCCAGTACCAGATGCCCAGTCGGCACTACTTCTCAAAGAAAGGTGTGCCTGCGCTCCACCAGCCTGTCGCACACAACATCACCGCTTCTTTGAGAAACTCTGTGTGACAGGGTGCATTTCACCACAGACACTTGGACGAGTAGGCATGGACAGGGGCGTTACATGTCGCTGACTGGGCACTGGGTAACTATGGTGACAGCAGGACAAGGGGCTGCTGTCCAAGTCTTGCCGTCCCCACGAGTTGTGCGTCAATCCTCTTTATCTCAATGTTCCTCCACTGCTTCTGCCTCCTCAACCTCCTCTCGGTTCCCCACCTGCACCCAAAGCCTGTCTGGTCATGCCACAAGCTTTCTAACTGCGCAGAAGGGATCCTGCATACCTCCTTACTATGCTGGCAGCAGGGCTCAACGTCATCAGGTGGTTTTTACTTTGAAATGTCTGGGAAATGTGCGTCACACAGCTGAGGATTTGTGGTCAGCTCTGGAGAACCAATTTCATGAATGGTTGTCTCCACTGGACCTGAAACCAGGGAAGGCCGTGTGCGACAATGCTGCAAACCTGGGTGCGGCCCTTCGTCGGGGCAATGTCACACACGTGCCTTGTATGGCTCATGTGTTAAACCTGGTTGTCCAGCAATTTTTAGCCCACTATCCCGGACTAGATGGCCTTCTGCAGAGGGCACGGTCGCTGTGTGCTCACTTCCGCCGTTCGCATCCCGCAGCTCAGCGACTTACATCTCTACAGAAGTCGTTGGGCCTGCCACTTCACCGGCTAAAATGCGATGTGCCTACCCGGTGGAATTCAACTCTGCACATGTTGCAGCGACTGTGGCAGCACCGACAAGCCCTGGTGCAATATGTTCTGACATATAGCCTGGGGCAACGAGATCCAGAGGTGAGGCAAATCACGCTGGAGGAGTGGTCTCAGATCAGGGACCTATGCACCCTTCTGCACAGTTTTGAAATGGCGACAAAGATGTTTAGTGCTGACGATGCCATTATCAGCATGACTATTCCAGTGATTTACATGCTGGAGCGCATGTTAAACAGAATTCGGAGTCAGGTGGTGGCACAAGAGGAGGTGGAGGAAGTAGAGGAGGAGAAGTTGTATGCGGAAGGGCTAACATCTGCAAGGTCCAGACGGTCGGCAGCACCAAGGCGGTAGGCATGAGAGGGTGGGGGAGATGGTTTTACCAGGGCACATGGTAGCAGCCAAACTAGTGAGGAAGGTGCAGGAGCCCAGGAAGAAGTGGAGGACGAACTGATGGAAGACTCATCAGATGAGGGAGACCTTGATCACATTTCTGTTGTGCGAGGTTGGGGGGAGAGGGCAGAGGAAGGAAGCATGATTGTTACCTCGCCACCAACACAACACGGCCTTTGTGCTCCTGGATGCGCAAGACAGATGAGTGCCTTCTTGCTGCACTACCTGCAACATGACCCTCGAATTGTGAGAATTAGAAATAATCCTGACTACTGGGTTGCCACACTGTTAGATCCCCGGTACAAAAGTAAATTTGCAGAAATTATTCCTGCCATAGAAAGAGATGCACGCATGCAGGAGTATCAGCAGAGACTGTTGCAGAATCTTACATGTGCTTTTCCCCAAAACACTAGTGGTGCACGTAATGAATCTCACAGTTCCAACTTGCCAACCGTGGGACCGTCGAGTGTTCAGCTCTCAAAACATAGCAGAAACACAGTATCTGCTGGTAACATCAATTTTGCGGAATCATTTCACCACTTTTTTAGCCCATCCTTTGCAAGGCCACAGGAGACAAGAAGTCTGACACATAGTCAACGCCTACAGACGATGGTACAGGAGTATCTCCAAGTAAACATTGAAGCCATGACTGTGTCACTGGACCCTTGCTCTTTTTGGGCTTCCAATCTGGATAAATGGCCAGAGCTCATCACTTACGCCTTGGAGATCTTGTCATGCCCCGCAGACAGCGTTCTGTCTGAACGTGTGTTCAGCGCTGCTGGTGGTGTGCTGACAGATAAGCGCACGTGGCTCTCCACTGATAATGTAGACAGACTCACGTTCATAAAGATGAACAAATCATGGATCCGAAACGACTTTTCTACCCCTGTGTCATCCTGGGGAGAGTAAAAGCTTGATGATTTGTTAAAATCACCTCACCAACCATTTTAAGCTTTAAAATTACTAATCAAGTTTATCTGTATCATGGCTGGAAAATAATTTGGGCCTTGTAGCAGTGTGCAGTACTGATTCTTTTAGGCCATCTATACTAAGCTCCACCAGATTTAAAATTACTAATCATGTTTATCTGTATCTTGGCTGGAAAATAATTTGGGCCTTGTAGCAGTGTGCAGTACTGATTCTATTAGGCCATCTATACTAAGCTCCACCAGCTTTCAAATTAATACTAATTTTTAGCTGCATCTAGCCCGGAAAATAATTTTGGGGCTCCTAGATGCGCAAGACAAGAGTGCCTTCTTGCTGCACTACCTGCAACATGACCCTCAGATTGTCAGAATTCGAAGCAATCCTGACTACTGGGTTGCCACACTCTTAGATCAACCTTTTCATTTTAATAAAGAACAAAAAAATGGTCATTTTTGAAATTATAAGCATTAGCAGGTTATTAGAAACTGAAATCAAACAGTTTTCAACTCAAAACTTTATTCTAGGTGATGTTACATTTGCACATAGGATCCCTTGTTCGAAAGGAGCTTCTCAACTCTCTCGTCCATTGAATTTGTCAGGTATTGGATGGTTTCTGCTTCAATTGTTTTGCATGAGGACAGAATACCCTACCAGAGATGTGGCTTAGATGTGAACTGCCTCCCGCCATCATAGACACTCCTATTGATGATGCTCCAGAGGTTCTGAATGGGGTTGAGGTCAGGGGAGCATGGGGGGGTCACACCATAAGTTTGTCCCCTTTTATGCCCATATCAGCCTTAGATGCAGATGTGTTATGTGCAGCATGAGACGGTGCATTATCATGCATGAAAATGATCTTGCTGCAGAATACACGGTTCTTCTTCTTGAACCATGGCAGGAAGTGCTGTTTGAGAAACTCCACATACATTATGGAGTTCATCTTTACCCCTTCAGGGATCCTAAAGGGGCCGACAATCTCTCTCCCCATGATTCCAGCCCAAAACATTACTCCACCTCCTCCTTGTTGGCACTATAGCCGTGTTTGCGTGGGGTGTCCATCAACCAGCCATCCTCCACTCCATCCATCTGGACCATCGAGCGTTGCACGGCACTCATCGGTGAACAAAACAGTTTTGAAGTCAGTCTTCATGTATTGTTTGGCCCACTGGAGCCATTTCTGCTTGTGCCCAGTGGATAGAGGAGGTCGACAGGATGGCATACGCACAGCTGCAAACCTCTGAAGGACTCTGCATCTTGTTGTTCGGGGGACGTTGGAGGCACCAGCAGCTTCAAAAACTTGTCTGCTGCTATGACAAGATTTTTTTGCCGCTGCTCTTTTAACCTGACGTAATTGCCTGTAGGAAAGAGTCCTCAATTTTCCCTTATCAGCACGCACACGTGTGTACTGTGAATCAGCTACATACTTCTTGATTGTGCGATGATCAGGATGAAGTCTCTTGGCAATGTTGATTGTAGTCATCCCTTGACCTAAACACTCCACAATTTGTTGCTGCTCAGCAGCCGACACATCCTTTTTCTTTCCCATTTTGGCAGAAAATGTAGGCTGCTTAATAATGTGGGACAGCCTTCTTAAGTAGTCTTGCCTTTCATTGGACACACCTGCAAAACTAATTAGCATGGGTGTCTGCAATTGCTTACAGTGATATAAAGAGCCCTGACACACATCACCATCAATGAGTTTAACTGACAAACAAAAAAATTCTTCCCTTATCACTCCTAAACACTTTTTGCATAATAATTTGGAACACAGTGTACATGTGCTTTTCCACAAAACACCAGTGGTTCACGTAGTGAATCTTACAGTTCTAACTTGCCAACCGTGGTCTGTATGGAGTTGTTCAATAAAGGGCCCAAAATTAAGATAACATAGACTGGAGAGGTCTCTATGAATAGGAATTCCTAAGTATTTGATACCCTGTGAGGGCCAGGCAAAGGGAAAGTTGAACTGGATGGAATCCTGTATGGATTTGGGGAGGGAGACATCGAGGGCCTCAGACTTCGCTGCATTGATTTTAAAATTTGACCATGTAACAAAGTGATCTATTTCAGCCATAACAGCAGGGATGGATATATGTGATTGAGTGATATATACTAGGACATCATCAGCAAATAGAGAGCACTTGTACTCGGTTCCTCCCACCTCAATCCACCTAATATTGGGGTTATGGCGAATTGATGAGAGCAGGTGCTCCGTCACTAGGATGTATAAGAGAGGGGACAGAGGACATCCCTGCCTTGTCACATTGGTGATTATGAAAGGTGATGAAAATGTTCCATTTATCTTCAGCCTAGGTGGACGTATTGCGATACAGGGCCGTGATTTTGCCTTAAAAATGGTCCCCTAGACCCCTACCCCAAGCTTTTTAAGAGAATAATATATGGCGTGCCAGGAGACTCTATGGAGTGCTTTCTCAGCATCCAACGAGAGTATCTAATTACAAATTTTTAACTGCATCTAGCCCAGGAAATACTTTGTGCCTAGTAGCAGTGTCTGCTAGTCAGCGGATTATCCCAGCTGTTAAGCAAGCTACACCACCTGTAGTTTGAACACTTAATTTTTTCAAAGGAAATGGTTCGGGCCCCCGGGACACTCAGTGAAGAGCATCGGGGAGGCACCCCAAGGCATAGGGGCTGGGACTAGTGTTAGGACGCCTTGCGGTGGACCCCCGAGCTCGATCCTTATAAATGCTTTTTAACTGCAGCAGCTTTAGTGGACGCTACTGGAGCTGGAATTACGCGGCTGCTGGCATGAGACTTGCCCTCCAATAGATCCCTGTAAAAGGATTTAAAGTTTATTCATTCAAATTAGAGAGACAATTTAAATTAAAAAGCTTAGACCTGCCTCCACCGCAGGGGGGCTCGCTCGACCCACCAGTGGACAGGCACCAGTATTGGGAGAGGGGGGCTGGCCGTCAGGGTCCACCGCAGCTCTGGCACAAACCCGGCGACACGGAGGTCGCACGGGCAGGAACAGACTGGCCGTGTCGGCTTCGCACTTTTTTTGGTTTTAGAAGGGCATAACATGCCTATATCTGTGTCTCCCCCTCCTTTTACTCCTCCACCTCTTTTCTTTTCGCATGACTATATGTACTTGTCACTTTTCCATGTGTTAGTTGTGTCTTCGGAGCAGTTTGTCAGCTTTTGGACACCTTTGAAGGTGTTTTCTGTTTCTATGTGTTTTTGTTTGCCTGCCATTGGTTTTAACGGTGTTCGACGGTGTTCGACGAACAGTTCGGCGAACATATGGGTGTTCGACGAACCGAACTCGAACACTACGGAGGTGGCTCAACACTAATGCTGAGTCACTGGTGCCCGCAGCAGGCACAGAATCCCCACGTCCTCTCCCTGCAGGCACAGAATCCTCACGTCCTCTCTCTGCAGAAACTCCACGCCCACGACCACGACCACATGCCTTACTTCCTGCCTTCTTCATCTTGGTAGACTGATAAAGATAGGCAGAAAAGTACTAAGGGCTTAGTCTGCTTTTTCCTGAACAGCTGCTAACAGGTATAAGAAACACTAATTTTATAAAGTGTGGACTAGACTTTAATATGAGCTAATGTGGCCTACACAACTGTAAAGTGGAGTGTTTGGTGAACTTTATTTAGTTTTTTTTTGTCACAAAAAGACACTGGATGTGACCAAAGATGTAATACCGATAGTATCACAAACTTTTTGTAGCTATTACAATGCAGGAAGGTAACCTACAATGCAATAGATGAGGCTACAAAAAATAGGCTAATACTAATCTGGCTGGGGCTGTAGGGCACAAGGCTGCAGAAAGGCTCCTCTATCTACTCCTTTATAGTGTGTTTGGAACCAATCTAGCTGGATACGTATGGAACCACCACACTAATAGGAGAAATCAGGAAAAAAGATCAATTAGCCAAAGAGGACAATGTATGAGGCAGTGACACACGCTGAGCGCACTACAACCAGACGTGGCTGAAGCACACACTACAGAGTGAGCTGCACTCACACACAGAGACCTTGCAGACAGCCATGAACAGTGCAGATGCAGAGCACTGTGCACTAGCACTGCAATGCAAAATAAAGCTTCTCTATCTACTCCTATATAGTGTGTTTGGAACCAATCTAGCTGGATACGGATGGAACCACCACACTAATAGGAGAAATCAGGAAAAATGATCAATTAGCAAAAAAGCACAATGTATGTGTGGCACCCCAGGTCTGGTCGCCACAGTGGCAGCAATGTCATGTCTGACAGCTGGTGGGAGGTTCCCTGGTTGGGGACAATTAGCATGCAGCACCTCCTGCCTCAGTCCAGGGAGGGGAGAAACCTGCTCTTTATAAACTGGATCTGGGGCGGGGTTAGAGAGACCAGCCAGAGACAAGTTCCAGACAAGTTGCAGATAGGGACAGGTCAGCAGCAGGCTGAGGAGTCCCTGTAGGCAGAGGAGGAACACAAGGCCAGGAGGGGAACTAGCAGAGTTCGTCCTGACCAGAGACTTACTAAGCCGGACACTGGAGTCCGAGGCTGTGAGGGTTATAAGCCCAGCAGCAGAAAACCACCACGCAGGGGACTTCAAGTCCTCTGGCCCAAGGAAGCCCGGAGGCTCAGCCACACGAGAGGGACCACTACTGCCCTGGAGGAGTGAGGAGCACGGAAGGCCCGAGTCGCCAGTCATACGGGTGAGAACAACATGGTACACTCAGAGACGTGGGCTACCACTACACTACAGTGGGATAGCCAAGAAAGGTTGAAGTCAGCATGGTAGGCCTACAAACTCCCCCTGACCAGCAGGATTTCCCAGTTGCTCTCAGACTGACCAGGCCTCCATTGTTAACCTGTATTCCGGACGGGTCCCTTAATACCACCAACAGTAAAGACCTTGAATTGCATGACAGACTCCGTGTGATTACTGCTGCTCCCGCGCACCATCACCACCAACATCCCTAT
The DNA here is from genome assembly GCF_046119375.1 of Phyllobates terribilis. NCBI lineage: Eukaryota > Metazoa > Chordata > Amphibia > Anura > Dendrobatidae > Phyllobates > Phyllobates terribilis. The sequence goes on along the minus strand of NW_027362761.1, from coordinate 376,932,607 downwards.
TTACGGCGCTGAGGCTATACTCCTCCCATGGGGAGTTATACTACCCTCTGCTGCACCCACAACACCAGCCTCAGCGGTCTGCCCTGCAGCAGCGGTTCACTCTGACCGCAATCCACGGGTGGCATAGTCGGACATTCAGCATATAGACTGCTATTTGGGTTGACCACCCTGAGCCACGGGACCGGGTCCCCGCCACGCAAGGACTACAACCCCCAGCATCCACAAAAGGTCCGGTTCCGGGTATCCCCACATACACACACACGGCCCAGGGGGCGCGTCATATGAGGCAGTGACGCACGCTGAGCGCACTACAACCAGACGTGGCTGAAGCACACACTACAGCATGAGCTGCACTCACACACAGAGACCTTGCAGACAGCCGTGAACAGCACAGAGAACTGTGCACTAGCACTGCAAGGCACAGCGGTTTATAAAGTAGCTTGGATAAAGCAGAATAGAGCAAATAGGTAGCTAAAACTGTCCCTCAGAACAGCAGCGTCCTATCCCTAACTGAATTCACAGCAGAGTGAGCTCAAAATGGCGGCGGCGGCTTTTATAGTGCATCATGACATCATTTCAGCAGCCAATCACAGCCATGCCATTAGTTAACATGCCTACATGCCTAACAGGATGTGCCCACAGTTCTTAGGATCCTCATTGGCTGAATAAAATGAAACTGGCTCATTGCATTATGGGAACTTCCGATTCCGGTATCCGTTATTCTAAAAGCATCGGAACTAAGTATCGGAATTCCGATACCGCGAATATCGGCCGATACCCGATATTTCAGTATTGGAATGCACAACACTATTCATGATCAGTATTGTAGCATTTGATCACTTTGGGGTGGCAATATGTGATCTAGTCATGGTGTGGCGATATTTGTCCCTTTTGTATGTGGTATTATTGGTGTTGATATAGTGGACTGCGTTGTGTATGGCGGTCATTTTGTTCTCGCTGATATTAACTAGGAAAATATTTTTTTCCATTATGCCACAGCCCCACTATCAGTATTCGGTCAGTATTTTTTCTCAGGAGTGGCTGCCAAAACTAGGAGTGGGTGATAAATGCAGAATTGGTGACTTGTTTCTATTAAACCTTTTTCTCTGATTGTTCCTCACCTGGTTTTGGCTCCCACTCCTGAGAAAAAATACTTACCGGATACTGACCGAATACTGATAGTAGGGCCGTGGCCTTAGAGATTAAATACTTGGACCAGAGCTGCAGAGATGCACTTACAGGGGTTCTCCAGTGAAAACAAGTAATCACCTCTCCACAGGATCAGTGATAATATTGATTAGTGGGGCCCTGACTGCTGGCACACATTCAGCAGAATGTGGAGCTTTTCTCCCCATTAGACTGGAGCAGCATGTGAGATGCGACCACTGATCCATTCATTCCCTCAGTGGCTGTGAGCGCTGCTCTTTTTTGGAAGGCCCCAAGAGAATGAATCGAGCTGCGGTCAGACGTCCCACCCGTCGCTGCATTTTAAAATGGGGATAACTAAGTGTCCTGACAGGGATAAAACTTCCCCATTCTTCCGATAGGTGCGTTTTCCAATGTTCGGACCCAAACGATCAATAAGTGATCACCTATCCTGTAGAGCCCATGGATCGGTGATAACTTGTTTTAACCAAATAAGCCCTTTAATGCAAACTACAGTAATTGTACATCCCAGTAATAGCATGTGCACAGTAGATGTGCCGGAGCCGCCAGTCAATGCTCCACTATAACAGGGATAGCGGATAACAGATATTTGCATATTGCTGAAGGTGGGCCCCTAGAGTTAGTTCCCCCTGTGGGCCCCAGACACCCCAGTCCGACCCTGTATGTTATAATTAGAGATGAGCGGTGTTCGACTAGAACTGTTCGCCAATCTCAAATTCGAGCTGTTTTGGGCGGTGTTCGAGTTGTTCGACGAACCCGAACGATTTGCAAAAAATTCGGCTGTTCGATAACTGTTCGTGCACCAAAAGCGTGTCCTGCATGTCTGGCGCTATTTAGAGCACCAATCATGCAGGGATTGTCTGCCACTCACTGTAATGCCACAGCCATGGTGGTTGTGGCATTACAGTGATTGCCCAAATCGATGGGAACAGTGCCAACAGTGAAACATGAAAAGCCGGCAATTCAGCAGCGGCATACACCTGTACCCGACAATTTAGAACCGAAAGAATAGAGCTTCACACATAGATTAGATAGATATAAACATGTCAGCCACATATATACGAAGTACAGTGAAAGTGCTGCTTACTGTACTTGTCATTTAGCGTAAAGGATTTATCAAAAAAAATAATAGTGTTTTCATGCACCGTCTCTTTAAAAAAGCCGGCCGGCAATTCAGCAGCGGTACCCGACAATTTATAATAGACAGAATAGAGCTTCACACATAGATTAGATAGATAGAAACATGTCAGCCACATATATACGAAGTACAGTGACAGTGTTGCTTACTGTACTTGTCATTTAGCGTAAAGGATTTATCAAAAAAAATAATAGTGTTTTCATGCACCGTCTCTTTAAAAAAGCCGGCCGGCAATTCAGCAGCGGTACCCGACAATTTATAACAGACAGAATAGAGATTCACACATAGATTAGATAGATAGAAACATGTCAGTCACATATATATGAAGTACAGTGATAGTGTTGGTTACTGTACTTGTCATTTAGTATTAAAATAAAGGATTTATTATTAAAAAAATTGGCGTGGGGTTCCCCTTAATTTTAGGCTCTAGCGGAGGTTAAGCAGACGGCTGGGGCAGATGTTTGAAGCCTGGGAAGGGGGTAATACCCACGGAGCTTCCCAGGCTACTAATATCAGCCCCCAGCTGAATACATAGCCTTTACTAGCTATTAAAATGGGGGACCCCCCAAAAAAAATGACGTGGGGTCCCCCCTAATTTAATAGCTAGCAAAGGCTAGGCAGACAGCTGGGGGCTGATATTAATAGCCCAGGAAGGGAGCCATGAATATTGGCCCCCTCCCAGGCTAGAAACACCAGCCGTCAGCCGCCCCAGAAATGGCGCATTCATAGGATGCGCCAATTCTGGCACTTAGCCTCGCTCTTCCACGCTGCCCTGGTGCGGTGGCAGGGGGTAATAGGGTTGGGGTTGATGTCAGCTTATAATGCTAGCTGACATCAAGCCCAGGTTAGTAATGGAGAGGCGTCTATAAGACACCCCCATTACTAACCCCATAGTCAAAGTTAAAAAAAACACAAACACCCAGAATAAAGTCCTTTAATTGAAATAAAGACACAATCCTTTATTGTTCTAAATTAAACCATACTTACCGTCACGCCCATTCCAGCTGAAGCCAACGATCTCCTGCAATAAAAGAAAAATAATAAAGCAACCTCATCCTTACCTTTCCATGGTTCCCACGACAGCTTCAGCTCTGCTACATCGAGATGACAGGCTGGACCGCAGCAGAACGCTGCCATCCAGCCTCTCATCCCGCAGACACTGAGAAGCGCAGGCTTGCTTGCGCTGCTCAGCGTCTCTCTGTGACGACATCCAGATGAGCCGAGTTCATGTCCAATGAACTCGGCTCACCTCATGCACGTCACTGACAGCGTGGGAAAATTCTCACGCCGAAGAGGTGAGTGCAGGAGAATTCTCCCACGCTGTCAGTGACGTGCATAAGGTGAGCTCATGTCCAATGAACTCAGCTCACCTCCTGCACGTCACTGACAGCGTGGGAGAATTCTCCTGCACTCAGCGCTTCAGCGTGAGAATTCTCCCACGCTGAAGCGCTGAGTGCAGGAGAATTTTCCCACGCTGTCAGTGACGTGCATAAGGTGAGCTCATGTCCAATGAACTCAGCTCACCTCCTGCACGTCACTGACAGCGTGGGAGAATTCTCCTGCACTCAGCGCTTCAGTGTGAGAATTCTCCCACGCTGAAGCGCTGAGTGCAGGAGAATTTTCCCACGCTGTCAGTGACGTGCATGAGGTGAGCCGAGTTCATTGGACATTAACTCGGCTCATCTGGATGCCCTCACAGAGAGACACTGTGGAGCGCAAGCAAGCCTGCGCTTCTCAGTGTCTGCGGGATGACAGGCTGGATGGCAGCGTTCTGCTGCGGTCCAGCCTGTCATCTCGATGTAGCAGAGCTGAAGCTGTCATGGGAACCATGGAAAGGTAAGGATGATGTTGCTTTATTATTTTTCTTTTATTTCAGGAGATCGTTGGCTTCAGCTGGAATGGGCGTGATGGTAAGTATGGTTTAATTTAGAACAATAAAGAATTGTGTGTTTATTTCAATTAAAGGACTTTTTTCTGGGTGTTGTGTTTTTTTTAAATACTTTACTAGAAATTCATGGTGGTCATGTCTAATATTGGCGTGACCCCATGAATTTCGGGCTTAGGGCCAGCTGATAATGCCAAGCTGGCCTTAACCCCTTTATTACCCGGTGAGCCACCGCATCAGGGCCCTGGATGAGTTGGGTACAGCGCCAGAAGATGGCGCTTCTATGAACGCGCCATTTTCCGGGGTGGCTGCGGACTGCAATTTGCAGCGGGGGTGGCCCAGAAAGCTTGGGCCTCCCTGCGCTGCGGATTCCAGCCCCCAGCTGCCTAGTTGTACCTGGCTGGACACAAAAACAGGGCGAAGCCCCACGTCAATTTTCTTTAAATTATTTCATGAAATAATTAAGAAAAAAAGGGCTTCCCTATATTGTTGTGTCCGGCCAGGTACAAATAGGCAGCTGGTGGTTGGGGGCAGCCCGTTCCTGCCTGCTGTACCTGGCTGGACACAAATATAGTGCGAAGCCCCACGTCAATTTTTTTTAAATTATTTCATGAATTTCCTGAAATAATTTAAAAAAATTGAAGTGGGGCTTCGCACTATATTTGTGTCCAGCCAGGTACAGCAGGCAGGAACGGGCTGCCCCCATCCACCAGCTGCCTATTTGTACCTGGCCGGACACAACAATATAGGTAAGCCCTTTTTTTCTTAATTATTTCATGAATTTCATGAAATAATTAAAAAAAATTGAAGTGGGGCTTCGCACTATATTTGTGTCCAGCCAGGTACAGCAGGCAGGAACGGGCTGCCCCCAACCACCAGCTGCCTATTTGTACCTGGCCGGACACAACAATATAGGGAAGGCCTTTTTTTCTTAATTATTTCATGAATTTCATGAAATAATTAAAAAAAAAGTACGTGGGGCTTCGCCCTATTTTTGTGTCCAGCCAGGTACAACTAGGCAGCTGGGGGCTGGAATCTGCAGCGCAGGGAGGCCCAAGCTTTCTGGGCCCCCCCCCCCGCTACAAATTGCAGTCCGCAGCCACCCCGGAAAATGGCGCGTTCATAGAAGCGCCATCTTCTGGCGCTGTACCCAACTCATCCAGGGCCCTGGTGCGGTGGCTCACTGGGTAATAAAGGGGTTAGGGCCAGCTTGGTATTATCAGCTGGCCCCAAGCCCAAAATTCATGGGGTCACGCCAGTATTAGACATGACCGCCATGAATTTCTAGTAAAGTATTTAAAAAAAACACAACACCCAGAATAAAGTCCTTTAATTGAAATAAAGACACAATTCTTTATTGTTCTAAATTAAACCATACTTACCATCACACCCATTCCAGCTGAAGCCAACGATCTCCTGCAATAAAAGAAAAATAATAAACCAACCTCATCCTTACCTTTCCATGGTTCCCACGACAGCTTCAGCTCTGCTACATCGAGATGACTGGCTGGACCGCAGCAGAACGCTGCCATCCAGTCTGTCATCCCGCAGACACTGAGAAGCGCAGGCATGCTTGCGCTCCTCACTGTCTCGCTGTGACGGCATCCAGATGAGCCGAGGTCATGTCCAATGAACTCGGCTCACCTCATGCACGTCACTGACAGCGTGGGAAAATTCTCACGCTGAAGTGCTGAGTGCAGGAGAATTCTCCCACGCTGTCAGTGATGTGCATGAGGTGAGCTCATGTCCAATGAACTCAGCTCACCTCCTGCACGTCACTGACAGCGTGGGAAAATTCTCCTGCAATCAGCGCTTCAGCGTGAGAATTTTCCCACGCTGTCAGTGACGTGCATGAGGTGAGCCGAGTTCATTGGACATGAACTCGGCTCATCTGGATGTCGTCACAGAGAGACGCTGAGCAGCGCAAGCAAGCCTGCGCTTCTCAGTGTCTGCGGGATGACAGGCTGGATGGCAGCGTTCTGCTGCGGTCCAGCCTGTCATCTCGATGTAGCAGAGCTGAAGCTGTCGTGGGAACCATGGAAAGGTAAGGATGAGGTTGCTTTATTATTTTTCTTTTATTGCAGGAGATCGTTGGCTTCAGCTGGAATGGGCGTGATGGTAAGTATGGTTTAATTTAGAACAATAAAGGATTGTGTCTTTATTTCAATTAAAGGACTTTATTCTGGGTGTTTGTGTTTTTTTTAACTTTGACTATGGGGTTAGTAATGGGGGTGTCTTATAGACGCCTCTCCATTACTAACCTGGGCTTGATGTCAGCTGGCATTATAAGCTGACATCAACCCCAACCCTATTACCCCCTGCCACCGCACCAGGGCAGCGTGGAAGAGCGAGGCTGAGTGCCAGAATTGGCGCATCCTATGAATGCGCCATTTCTGGGGCGGCTGACGGCTGGTGTTTCTAGCCTGGGAGGGGGCCAATATTCATGGCTCCCTTCCTGGGCTATTAATATCAGCCCCCAGCTGTCTGCCTAGCCTTTGCTAGCTATTACATTAGGGGGGACCCCACGTCATTTTTTTTGGGGGGGTCCCCCATTTTAATAGCTAGTAAAGGCTATGTATTCAGCTGGGGGCTGATATTAGTAGCCTGGGAAGCTCCGTGGGTATTACCCCCTTCCCAGGCTTCAAACATCTGCCCCAGCCGTCTGCTTAACCTCCGCTAGAGCCTAAAATTAAGGGGAACCCCACGCCAATTTTTTTAATAATAAATCCTTTATTTTAATACTAAATGACAAGTACAGTAAGCAACACTATCACTGTACTTATTATATATGTGACTGACATGTTTCTATCTATCTAATCTATGTGTGAAGCTCTATTCTTTCTGTTCTAAATTGTCGGGTACAGATGCTGAATTGCCGGCCGGCTTTTTTAAAGAGACGGTGCATGAAAACACTAATATTTTTTTTAATAAATCCTTTACACTAAATGACAAGTGCAGTAACCAACACTGTCACTGTGCTTCTTATATGTGTGACTGACATGTTTCTATCTATCTAATCTATGTGTGATGCTCTATTCCTTCTTGTCTAAATTGTCGGGTACCGGTGTATGCCGCTGCTGAATTTGCCGGCCGGCTTTTTTAAAGAGAGTGTCTTCTGAGCAGTTTGTCAGCTTTTGGACACCTTTGCAGGTGTTTTCTATGTGTTTCTATGTGTTTTTGTTTGCCTGCCATTGGTTTTAACGGTGTTCGACGGTGTTCTAAGGTGTTCGACGAACAGTTCGACGAACAGTTCCTCGAACATCCCGGTGTTCGACGAACCGAACCGAACCCGAACACTACGGGGGTGGCTCAACACTAGTTATAATATATTATATAGCACAATTTATAGTATGTTCCATTCTCCCTTCCTCACAAAGCAACTACACGATAAAGACCCGGGAAGGGTCGAAACATCTTTAATTGGTCGCAAATTTCCCTGCATCCTACACTACCCACTTTGTGCTTTTCTCACAATAAATGATTTGTAGCTTTCAAACCTTGAAGAGTGCGGTGAATTATTCTATTATATGCACAATACACAACTGAAAGCTGTCAATAAGTGATATAAGCGAGGTTATAGAGAGCTCAGCATTCAGACAACTAGTAGATCTGCAGCGGATAAAACAGGGATTTTATCAAACCTGTAGCAAGCAACTCAACAAGTGATACATCTGTGGAATCAGGGTCTCTGCCCCTACATCATTTTACTTTCAGATGGAGTAGCAAAAACATAGTGACAGATTTCCTTTAACCCCTTCACGACCTTGCGATTTTTCGTTTTAGCTTTTTATTTTTCAGCCTACAAAGCTGTATGAGGGATTGTTTTTGCAGGAAGAGTTGTACCTTTGAATGACATCATTCATTTTATCATGTGATCTACTGGAAAGCTGGAAAAAAAATAATTCCAAGTGCGTTGAAATTGCAAAAAAAAGTGCAATTCCACACTTGTTTTTTGGGTATTTTATTTACCATATTCACTACATGGTAAAACTGACAAGACAGTATTATCCTTCATGATTCACCAAACATGTATAGTTTTATTTAAGTGGTGACATTTTTTTTTTTTAAAAATTGTAAGGAAAAAAACATTTTTGCTTTTGTCACCATTTTCCAAGACCCATAATGATTTTATTTTCGGGATATGGGACTGTGTGATGGCTTATTTTTTGCACCCTGAGCAGACTTTTGGTACAATTTTTTAGATACGATGATTTGATCGTCTCTTGCTGCATTTTATTGTAATGTTGAGGCAGCCAAGAAAACATAATTCTGGCATTTTTTTTTCTCATTATAATGTTTACCAATCAGATTAATTTATTTAATATTTTGATAGATTGGACTTTTAAAGAATGAGCGATACCAAATGTGTATTTTTTTTTTTATTTTTTAATGGGGCAAAAGGGGAATGATTTGAACTTTTGTAGTTTAAATTTTTTAAAACTTTTTTTCTCACTTCTTACCGTATTTGTTAGTCCCCTTAGGGGACTTGAAGCTGTGATGATCCGATTGCTTGTGCAATTCATAGCAGTGCATCAGCACTATTATGCATAGCTAAAATGACGATCTCCTGTGAACATCAGCCACGGGCTGGCTTTCACAGGAGGATCATAATGACATGCACGGGGGTCTTTAGAAGACCCCTGGCTGTCATGGCAACCCATCACTGGGTGTGCATGTGGAATGACATGCCCCCCCAGCCAGTGCATGTAAAATCCCATTGTCAGAGGCTGACAATGGGATTTAACAATTTAACAGCCAAGGGCAGAGCAAAGCTTTGTCCATGGCTGTTAAAGGCACATGATGGCTGATTAAATCAGCCATCATGTGTGGTGAAAAATGCAGGCTCAGTGTGAGAGCCTGTGTCAAAGCCAGGGACATAACTTTTGACATAAAAGTACTTGAAAGGTCATGAAGGGGTTAATATTGCCCTTCTTGTTTGCAGTGTGTGAAGACTAAAAAATGTTGTTATTAAGGTGCTGTTGCTGCAGTATATCACAGATCAATCAATTTACAGTCACAGAGGGTGACTATGCAGGTCAAGCACTTCCCTATATTACTTGAATCTTTGCATTATTATTCACAGACTCAGACTACCATTCCAATTTTCAGTGTAATTCAGTCCCTGAGACTGAGGTGTGCACCTCCAATCCCTACGTTTGAAAAGCCTAAAATGACATTGCAAGGCTGTCCCCCATCTTTTATACTGGCTATAAAGTCGACCCTGATTGGCTGCGCTAAATCATGTGATGCAGGGCATTATGGGGAAGCCCATGCTCCTGCGCCTAATGTCATCAGTAGAGATGAGTGAACCTTTAAAGCAGGGCCGGCTCCAGGTTTTTGTGGGCCCTATGCGAAAGAGTCTCAGTGGGCCCCTTTAACACATACCACGATTCATGATGGACAGATACCGCAGAGAAAAAAAAAAATATATATATATATATATATATAGTACAATGCCAAAGATTTCACTTATAACATTACATGACAGATATCTATTGTAAATTCCACAATAGCTCAGAAACCGGTGAATCGCTCCATATAGAATACTGGCCCCCATAAAATGCTCCATACAGAATACTGGCCCCCTTATAATGCTCCATACAGGATACTGGCCCCCTTATAACGCTCCATACAGGATACTGGCCCCCACATAATGCTCCATGCAGGCTGTGCCCCCACATAATGCTCCATGCAGGCTGTTCCCCCTTATAATGCCCATGCAGACTGTTCCCCCCATATAATGCCCCCTGCAGGATGTCACCACCCCTTATAATGCCCAATGCAGATGTCAGCCCCCCTTATAATGCCCAATGCAGAATATCACCCCCCTTATAATGCCCCATACAGGATGTCACCCCCCTTATAATGCCCCATACAGGATGTCACCCCCCTTATAATGCCCCATGCAGGATGTCACCCCCCTTATAATGCCCCATGCAGGATGTCACTTCTCCCCCCCCCATATAATGCCCCATGCAGGATGTCACTTCCCGCCCTTTTAATGCCCCATGCAGCATGTCACACACCTCTCCCTTATAATGCCCCATGCAGAATGTCACTCCCCCTCCCTTTTAATGCACCATGCAGGATGTCACCCCTCCCTTATAATGACCTTATAATGACCCCATGCCTTCGCACATTAAAAAAAAAAAAATCAAATACTCACCTCACTTCTCACCTGCTGCTGCTGCTGCTCAGCTCTGGACTCCAGCGTCGCTGTCGTCTTCCTGCTCTGCGCTGTGACAGCTCAGCAGAAAAGATGTCACCATGCCCTCTGACCTGAGACGTCACAATCAGAGGACGGGGAACAGACCGGAGCTGCTGTGGAGGCACGGGAGAGGTAAGTATTATGCTGCCGGCTGCTGGGGCCCTGAGCAAGTGGGGGGAGCAGGCACTGACACCGCTCTCCTCCGCTCACGGGTCCTATAGCGTGCCAGGGTGCCCGACGGCGAGTGGGCCCCCCGCCTGCTCAGGGCCCCGGCACTTGCCCGGGTGCGCCGGGTGCTGACGCCGGCCCTGCTTTAAAGGTTCGATTAGTTTCAGATTGGCGAACTTCCCGTTGTTCGCCAAACAGTTCGTCGAACAGTACATCGAACATATCCGAATCACATTGCATTTAATGGGAGGCAAATCCAAACGCATACACAACACCTTCAAAGAGGCCCAAAAGCTGCCAAAACAGCTCAAATAGTATAATTATAATTATTATTATTTTTTATTATAGAGCCATTTATTCCATGACATTTTACATGTGAAAAGAGGTATGCATAGCAAACAACAAGTACAATAATTTTGAACAAAAAAGAGTCACCGACTGGTATAGGAGGAGAGAGGACCCTGCCTGCGAGGGCTTACAATCTACAAGGGATGGGTGAAGATACAGTAAATGAGGGTAGAGCTGGTTGTGCAGCGGTATGGTGGAGCGAGGGTTACTGCAGGTTGTACGCTTGTTGGAAGACACAGGTCTTCAGGTTCCTGAGGATCGGAGGATGCATGCAGTTAAGTACTGGGAGACTAGGTCACAGATGTATAAAGGAGACAGGTTTTGGATGGCTTTGTATGCCATGGTTAGAGTTTTGAACTGGAGTCTCTGGGCAATGGGGAACCAGTGACAGGATGGATAGAGAGGAGAGGCCACTTGGGGATGGAGAACTAAATCACTACCCACCAGAAGATGGAGAACTAAACTACTAGACAACAGGGGTTGGAAAACTAAACTACTAAACACCTAGAGTTGGAGAATGAAACAAATACACACCAGAAGATGGAAAATTAAACTAATAGACAACAGAGTTGGAGAACTAAACTAATAAACAGCTAGAGTTGGAGAACTAAACCACTATACACCAGGGGATGCAGAACTAAACTAATAGACAACGGGGGTTGGAGAACTAAACTGCTAAACACCTAGGGTTGGAGAACTAAACCACTATGCACCAGGGGATGGAGAACTAAACTACTAGACACCAAGTCTTGGAATCCCCAAAGCTTGTGGGACAAACCTCTGTATCTAAACACTTCCTCTACTGCTTCTGCCTCCTCCACCTCCTCTAGGGCCTCCACCTGTGCCCTTAACCTCTGCCTTAATGAGACATGCTTTCCAACAGTGAAGAGATAATCCCCCCCATCTCCATACTGCACAGCCAGGGCACACCGCAATCAGGCAGTGTTTAAATTAATATGCCTTGGAGATCGTAGCCATACAGATCAACAGTTGTGGACAGCTATCCATACCAAGTTTGAGCAATGGCTGTCTCCGCTGAACCTGGAGCCAGGGAAGGCCGTGTGTGATAACAGTGCAAACCTGATGGTGGCCCTATGCCAGGGAATGGCTCACATCCTCAACCTGGCGGTACAGCAATTTCTCTGCCACTATCCCATCCTGTATACGCTGATGCAGAAACCACAGTTGCTGTGTGCTCCCTTCCGCCATTCGCAACCCGCGGGTCTTCGCCTTGCATTGCTATAGAGATCTTTCGGCCTACTGATTAACCGGTTGATATGGGATATTACGATATGGTGTAATTGAAATCTGCACATGTTGCAGCGACTGTGGCAGCAGCCATGAGCCCTGATGCAGTATGTCATTTTGCATAGCCTGGCCAACGCAGTACAGATGTGATGCAAATCACACTTGCGGAGTGGACACAGATGAAGGACCTCGGCACTCTTCTGCACATTTTCGAAAAAGCTACTAAGATGGTTAGCGCTGACTATGCCACCATCAGCATCACTATTCCGGACATCTACATACTGGAGCACACTTTGAATAGTCTGCGGGGGGAGGTGGTGGTCCCAGAGGAAGAGGAGGAAGAAGCGGAGGATGTGGAAGGGATAACAATATCTCTAAGTTCCAGACTGTCGTCGCACAGGTGGGTGCTAAGGGAGGGTGGATTACAGCGATCGAGGGGGGCTCATGGTACCAGATAAACTGTTAGTGAAGGTGCCGGAGCCGAGTAACAAATGGAGGGGGATGAGAAGGAAGAGGTGATGTGAGCACAACAGTCAGGAGATGAAGAGGATAATGATCCCCGCTCTGTTGTCCATTATTGGCGGGAGGGGATGGAGGAATCAAGCTTCAGTGTTATCAAGCCACCAACACACCATGGGCTTGGACCTTATGGAAGAGCCCGACACATGAGTGCCTTCTTGCTGCACTATCTGCAACATGATCCCCGTATTGTTAGGATTCAAAACAGTGTGGGTACTGGGTTGCCACTCTGTTAAATCCACGGTACAAGAGTAAATTTTGCAAAATGCTTCCCGCCCTGGAAAGGGAAGCTCACATGCTGGAGTATTGAAACATGCTTTTAGACAACCTTATGAGCGGTTTTCCCAACGACAGTAGTGAGGTACACTCTGCATCTTAGTTGTAGACTTCCAATTAATGTCAATTCGTCAATGCAAAAACATTATCATCAGCAGTGTAAGTGGAAGAAGCAATTTCTGTGAGTCGTTTCACACATTTTTTAGACCAGCCTGTGCACCAACACAACAAATTACAAGTCTGACACGTAGTGAATGACTGGAGAGGCTAGTGCAGTAGTATTTCGAGCTCAATATCAATGTCATCAGGGAGGGTTTGGAACCTTTTGCATTTTGGTCTTTAAATATGGAAGAATAGCCTGAGCTGGCCTGTCACGCCTTAAAGGTTTCGTCATGTCCGGCAGCCAGTGTTGTCTCAGAACGTGTCTTCAGTACTGCTGGTGGTGTCCTGACGGATAAGCGCATCCAGCTGTCCCCTGAAAGTATAGTCTGCCTAACTTTCATCAAGATAAACAAATCATGGATCTCCAAGGACTTTTGTTCCCAAATCGCAGACTGAAGACTAGGTGATGGCGTAGTTTTTAGTGTGCTGCATTGATTTCGCGTTATTGCAGTCTGTGACACCTTTGTCGTGGCTTCTGTGCCTGCTATTGTTACTGCTGCTGATGTTAGCAATAATTTTTTGAAATGTGAAGACTCCTGGTTGGGTCTCCATGTGGTGGGTTGGCTGTAGTGGAAAGAGTGTCAGTCCCCATTATACTGTTTCTACTCTGGTGAAATTGATGACACTTTTGTGGTGTATGGCAATAATTTTTTTACATGTGAAGACTCCTTGTTGGGTCTCCATCTAGTGTGTTTCCTCTAGTGGAAGGGGTGTCAGTCACCATTATACTATTTCTACTCTGTTAAAATTGATGCCACTTTTGTGGTGTATGGCAATATTTTTTGGAAATGTGGAGACTCGTGGTTGGGTCTCCGTCATGTGTGTTGCCTGTAGCAGTATGGCTCCCAGACCAGCAGGCCTGCACTTACGTTCAGTCAACTACCTGTGTTACTATCCTTAAATTTTTCTACGAATAGTAGTCTATGAAACTTATGTTTGTACCATTTGGGTGTGGCTGAGCAGAAAAGCAGCTTAAGGTGTTACATGAGGTATCAGGGCTCCCAGCACAGCAGGCCTACACCGATAACTCACCCACCTCCTCTTAATTTTAAGTTAAATTCAAAGCTTCAAATGCTGGCCCAGACCCTGATACCTCATGCTTAGCCCATGGCTGACTGCTGCTGTGCTATTATAAAATTTCGACTGTGGGTCAATTGATGCCACTTTTCCTGATGTCTGCCCCTAATTTGAGCTGTTTTGGCAGCTTATGGGACCCTTTGAAGGTGTTGTATCCAATGTATGCAATAGGATTCAGATATGTTCTATGAACTGTTCGGCGAACATCGGGAAAGTTGTCGTTCAGAACCGAATCGAACCTTGAAAGGCTCGCTCATTTCTAGTGATAATCTCCTGCTGATAAAATACTGATTGAATTGAAACTACAAAACTCAGCCTAATAAGTCACACATTCCTGAAAACAGAATCTCGTGCCGTATTATCACGGGGATACCACGACGGAGAGTGGTTTCCTCTATTTCAGAGGTCAGAAGATCACAACGTTTGGCTATATGCACACCTGCACTAGTTGGATTTTCTTTGCTTTCCAGTAAACTATGCAGATTTCCCTTGTTTGTTGGTTGCAAGGGTTAAACTCTCCTGCTTGCCTCCTAAAGCCTTCCATCCTGATTTATCTCAGCTGTTCTCATTTTATCCATTCCCCTCTGGTATAAGTACTCACCTCTTAGCTTGGGTAGTTGCCAGTGATAGCTTGCTATACCTTGGAATTGGTTTGGAGCTGTGAGCCATGGAAGGGGAAATTGTTTAGGAGTTTTCTCCAGAGATTGCTATTTGGAAGTTTGTCTGGTGTCTTCCTTATCTCCTTTTTGGTTTGCCTTTCTCTTCCTTTCCCTTTACACATCATTCCATCGTCTGGGTGCGCTAAGCGTGATTGCTGTTTTCTTTTACCTTTATCTTTTTCCCTTTGTGTCTGTATTATAGAGCAAGGCTAGGGTTCCTGCTGCCCCACGCACTAGCCAGGGCCGTGCTTAGGGCAAGTCAGAGATAGGACCGTGATCGCCGCATGGAGTGAAAGAACTCTTCTAGGGACTTCAGGGAGCTCAAGGTTGTGCAGGACAAGATTCAGGGGTGTCTCTGTAATCTTTCCCTAGTTGCAGTGCTTACCTTCCCATCCATCTCGCCGTGCGCTATCTGGCTCTTTGGTGGAGCATGACACCTTTGTTGTGCTGTTCTAAGATTAAATAGCAACAACCTGCTAACAGATTACCCTTAAATAGATACAATATATGTATGCATTTTAATAACAAAGACAATATGAACAATTAGCAAAAACAAGGGGATGGTTAAAAACACCATTCAAGTCCTCCCACATCACCAGCAAACCCTGCGGCAATTGCATAGCCAAAATAAATCTGTTCATATTTCATTTCTAGCGATTTGTACAAATAGTAATCACAGTATTTTTTCAGATCTAGCCCTGCTGTAAATTAAATCTGCAAATCCCAAAATGCTTATATGAAAGAGCTACAAATCGCCTTTTGGTATTAGCATCTTTAAAATTTATTCCACAGGCATAAATGGAAATTATGTTTGTTCAGGTTTTTCTGTTACTGATTTATTAATAATCAGTAGGGTTAATAATTGCCTGTCTTTAAGTACACACAGAGGAATTTATTAGGCTAATATCTCTGCAGGGTATTGGAAACACAACTCAGACACCACTGCAAGCACCTGAGTCATATTCCAGGCAATGGGGACAGGATTTTCATTACTCCGGGTGATTGTAGCACTCCAGCTCTACCATACAGCTAGCTATATAAAACCGTGTAAATATTACAGAAGGGAACAATACAAGCACTCATGACAACTAAGCATAGAAATCAACATTATTATGTGTAAATTATCTACACAATTAAACTCTGCAATTTATAATGCAGGAACCCAGTCAACTGTATTTCTACTTTATGTGGTAGAATGATAAACACTTTCACATAAAAGCTCTTTTATAGTTTATGTCTAGGGCACCTAAAGGCATAGCTTTCCCAGATCAGTCTTTGTTTTTGCCAATGCAAACCATTAACTAAAAATATATATGTCTTAAGAATCTAGGCTTCTAATCTATACAGAGTAACAACTGATGTATTGAATAGAATCACTGCATAGGCAGAAACGGGTAAAATGTGGAAAATTAATAAATTATATATTATTACAAAATGCAAAGTTTATTCTCTTAATTACCATATTTTTCGCTTTATAAGACTAACTTTTTCCCCCAGATTTGGGGGGAAAATAGGGGTGCGTCTTACAAGGCAAAAACATCTTACCGGTTGCGGTGAACGGGGTCCCAGAAATGCTGTGGAGGCAGGAGATGCTGCGGGGTCCTGAAGATGCTGCGGAGGCAGGATGGGGTGTTTGGAGGCAGGAGGCGGCTGCAGGCCCCATGATGTCTGCCAAGTTCTGCTGGAGGTGTTCAGTAGTGCGGGGGCTCCACCGACATTTTGTGGCAGCCAGAGCCCCACACCTTCCATATTGTCCCATGAGGTGGAGACCGGAAACATGGCCGCTGAAGGCGGCGCATGCTCAGATTGAGATCTCGGCACTGAGATCTCGCCTCCCGAGAATGTGGCAGACAGCATGGGGCCCACAGCCATCTGCCGACTCCCGCCTCCAAACACCCCGTCCTGCCTCCGCAGCATCTCCGGGATCCCACAGCATCTCCTGTCTCTGCAGCATCTCCGGGACCCCGCAGCATCTCTTGCCTCCGCAGAATCTCCTGCCTCAGCCAGCGGCAACCCTGGGACCCCCCCCTCTACCAACGCCACTTCCCCCAGGTAAGCTGATTATAATACACACCGGTTTATTAAAAAACATTTTTTTCCTATTTTCCTCCTCAAAATTTGGGGTGTGTCTTATAAACCGGTGTGTTTTATAATCCGCAAAATATAGTACTTATTTTTGCCTTTTAAAATGAATCTGTCAGCAGGTTTTTACTATGTAATCTGAGGACAGCATGAGGTAGGGGTTAAAATACAGATTTCAACGATGTACCACTTATCAGGCTATGTGCTGTTGTTTATTTACAATTAAGGTTTTATCACCCGGTGATTTTCATTGTCCAGACTACAGGGCACGCGCTTGCTAGTCTAAATCCGTTCCCTCCTGTGATACGCAGCTCACTATCTATAGACAATGTACATACAGAGTTTGGTGTGGGCAAGGGCATCTTTCTCAGCTCTGTTTCAACCTACATCTAAGAATTCTGATTGTGTCACAACTGCTGCACCCAGTAATCTAAGGTATTGATTGTTGGATTCAGGGTCTCTTTGTCTACATCATGCTGCTCTCAGATGAAGTAGCAAAAACCTGCTGGCAGATTCCATTTAAATACATAACAGAGAGAAATTCTACACATGATAGATACAGTGGTGTGAAAAAGAGTTTGCCCCCTTCCTGATTTCTTTTTCTTTTGCACATTTGTCACACTTAAATGTTTCAGAAAAGCTCAAAACAAATTTAAAATATTAGACAAAGATAACATAAGTAAACACAAAATGCAGGTTTTAAATGAAGGTCTTTATTATTAAGGGAAAAAGAAATCCAAACCTACAGGGTCCTGTGTGAAAAAGTGATTTCCCCCACCCCCCATAAATTAAACATAAATTAACTGTGGTTTATTACATTTTTGGGAAGCTGAGTTCAATTTCCCTATCTACACACAGGCCTGGTTACTGCCACACTTGTTCTCAGTCAAGAAATCACTTAAATAGGATCTGCCTGAAAAAGTGAAGTGGACCAAAAGATCCTCAAAAGCTAGACATCATGTTGCGATCCAAAGAAATTCAGGAACAAATAAGAAACAAAGTAATTGAGATCTATCAGTCTGTTAAAGGTTATAAAGCTATTTCTAAAACTTTGTGACTGCAGCGAACCACAGTGAGAGCCATTATCCACAAATGGCAAAAACATGGAACAGTGGTGAACCTTCCAAGGAGTTGCTGGCCGACCAAAATTACCCCAAGAGTGCAGCGATGACTCATCCAAGAGGACACAAAAGACCCCTCGACAACATCCAAAGAACTGCAGGCCTCACTTGCCTTAGTTAAGTTCAGTGTTCATGACTCCACCATAAGAAAGAGACTGGGCAAAAATGGCATGCATTGCAGAGTTCCAAGATGAAAACCACTGCTGAGCAAAGAAAACAAAGTCTCATCTGAGTTTTGCCAGAAAACATCTGGATGATCGCCAAGACTTTTGGGACAATGCTCTGTGGACTGATGAGACAAAAGTTGAACTTTTTGGAAGGTGTATGTTCCATTATATCTAGCGTTGAAGGAACACAGCATTTTAGAAAAATAACATCATCTCAACAGTAAAATATGGTGGCAGTAGTGTGATAGTCGGGGCTGATTTACTGCTTCAGGACCTGGAAGACTTGCTGTGGTAAATAGAACCATGAATTTTGCTGTCTTCCAAAAAATAGTGAAGGAGAATGTGCAGCCATCTGTTCGTGACCTCAAGCTGAAGAGAACTTGGGTATGCAGCAGGACAATGATCCAAAATACACCAGCAAGTCCACCTCTGAATGGCTTAAGAAAAACAAAATTAAGACTTTGGAGTGGCCTAGTCAAAGTCCTGACCTTAATCCGATTGAGATGCTGTGGTATGTCCTTAAAAAGGCGGTTCAAGGTCAGAAACCCTCCAATGTAGCTGAAATACAGCAATTTTGCAAAGATGAGTGGGCCAAAATTCTTCCAGAGCATTGTAAATGACTCATTGCCAGTTATCGCAAACGTGTGGTTGCAGTAGTTGCTGCTAAGGGTGGCTCAACCAGTTATTAGGTTTAGGGGGCAATCACTTTTTCACATAGGGCCCTGTAGGTTTGGATTTATTTTTCCCTTAATAATAAAGACCTTAATTTAAAAACTGCATTTTGTGTTTACTTGTGTTACCTTTGTCAAATATTTAAAATTTGAAATAAGGAAGGGGGCAAACAGTTTTTCACACCACTGTAGATAGATAGATAGATAGATAGATAGATAGATAGATAGATAGATAAAGATTACATTAAAAAATCAAAGTATTATAAAATAAGATATTGTGATAACTATAACACTGCTACATATACTTTATACACACAAATTTGATAAAGATACAACTACTGTGAAGTGATAAGGAGCAGAAGAAGCAGAGCTGAGTTGCATAACAGGTTTGATGTAGCAGAGGTGGCACAGAGACTCAAAAACTCATTCAGTGTTGAAGGATCAGAGAAGTAGAGCTGAGTTGCATAGAAAGTTCAATGTAGCAGAGTCCAAGTAGCAGAGCTATTACAGCGATACAGTAGACTTACCCAGTGATGTGAGCCAGGAGTAGTAGAGATATGGTTGCCATAAAGTTGAATTCTAGTGCTGGCCAGAAGATATCTGTAGTAGTGTGGATGCCAGCTATCTAAATAGGCAATCACTGCTCTTTCAGATGATCTTATTTGATAATGCCCTAACATAATGTCCTAACTAGGAAATTTGCGAATTACTTTTTTCAAAAATGATATTGTGTTATCTTTAAAATTGCTTCCAAAAAGAGTTGGTTATTAGGTGTCTCCCTTCAGTATAACTTAGAGGGGTGGTCCAAAAATAAAACCTATTTTAACTTTAATTCTTGCGGGGGTGGCTCTAGTCTCTGCTTTTCCTGCATGGTGCCAGGTAATCTTACCACATGCTATCTTGCAGGTTATTACTTCTGCTCAGAGCTGGCAAGGGAGCGCGCTGTCATTGTGCATATTGCACAGTGGCAGAATCTACTGAGAATCTAAATCGAAGGAGAACTTTTACAATTACAAATTGATTGAAGACAGCTGGGGTGACAGTAAAGGAGAGCTAGTGACAGAATCTACTGATGGACTATAGTGAGGATATGTCAGAATTGACAATTGGTGCATGCTTTGTAGAGACAACCCCAGCCCCTGAAACAGGCATCACTGATAAAGCTTGGTTTCACGGTGTAGAAAGAGGCTAAGGCTGTGACTGCAACCTCTGCCCCCTGATGACGCTTCATTTGACTATCCCAGCATGCCCTGGGATTTTCAAACAAAGCGTCATCAAAGAGGAAGTAGTAAAAATAATAAATCAGTTAGAGTATAGAGGGAACAGTAGGGAATTTTTAATGAAAGTATATTAGAAAAATTATTAGATTATTACATTAAATAGGCATTTAGGATTAAATTAGGTTTTACTTTCGGACCACTCCTTTAATATCTAATACTTGTTGCTAAGTGTAATCTGCTTCTAGCAACAAAAGTGTCAAAAGGGATTACAAGGAATGGGAAAATCTTGGAAGATAAAAAAAGGAAGTTCCTGCAGAAATGGTGCTTTCAGAATGCTAAATCACCCACTAAAAAGAAGTCAAGATACACAGTATTAGCATTACGACAGTTCCTGGACATTGTCATGGGTGTGTCAGGTTTGACAGACAGTCACCCTGTAGTTGGTTGCAGGAGATCTCTTCGTTTGGCATTACAGACACCTTCTTAGATCTATCTTACTCTAGGACCCAGCGGCTACCTTCCTCTTGCTAATTAACACCCTGGCCTAGGTGTATAAATACCTTCACTTTGCAATAGGGAGGCGCCAGTGATATTCACATGACCCCTTGTGAAGGCTTGGAGCAAGTGCAGTTCTTACTTTCTCTCTGGTGCTAAGAAGACGTTTGTGCAATCTCTCTGAAGTTGACTCAAGCTAAGCTTGTTCCCCCATGTCTGTCTCCCCTTGCTGTCTTTAGTGTTAGTGGGGACTGACTAGCGCTCATCCCCCCCGTTCCCTAGCCAGACCCTAGCTCTAGGGAGAGACAGGGTTTTAGGTTTCTGCTCTGCCATTGTTGAGCAACCAATATAGGGACGGTAGGGAAGGACAGGGTGATATCAGATCAGCCTAGGAGGTCTCCACCCCCTCTGTCCTTAGTGTCTGGGCTCCCTTCCCCTCATCCCTTCGTGTTGCACTTTGTCTTTCCTACACTGTGCTTGACATTATCATCGGCCGTGCACATTTAGAGAAAAAAAAAATCATACTTGTGTTTAATTGTGTTTTTTTTTTTTTCAGGCGTGTTTTTTTTTTCCTTTCTCCCTTGGAATGGGTTCAGTTGCAGAGCGGCTGTACAATCTGTCTCTGGAGGTGAAATACCTCTGCTGTGAGATTCAGCAACAGCATCAGCGGCTACAGGTCGCTAATGTGGGGGTCTCTGCAGGTAGGCCTGTCCAGCCTGAACCCAAGGTTGTCCTCCCAGACAGGTTTTCAGGAGGTAGGGGTAAGTTTTTTGTATTCAAGGAGGCCAGCAAACTGTATTTTAAACTTCGTCCTTACTCCTCCGGAAATCAGGAGCAATGGGTTGGAATTGTGATCTCTCTACTGCATGGAGATCTCCAATCGTGGGCGTTTTCTTTGCCGCAGGATTCGGTTTGTCTCCAGTCTGTAGAGGGTTTTTTGGGGGTTATTGCCCTCATCTATGATGACCCTGACTGAGCCGCCTTGGCTGAGTCTAGGTTACGTCGCCTTCATCAGGGAAATCAGTCAGTGGAGACGTATACAGTAGTTCTGAATTCCGTAGATGGGCAATGGATTCCAAATGGAATGACTCAGCCCTTAGAAGTCAATTTTATGAGGGTCTTACTGAAAGGTTGAAAGATGCCTTGGCAGTATATGAATCCCCTCAGTCCTTGGAGGCTGCCGTGTCGTTGGCCATACGTCTTAATAGACGCCTTCGGGATAGACGGGTGAGACCAACTTCTCTGGGGCCTTCTTGTTATGTACCTCTGCAGGGGGAGCGGTCTGGCAGTGAAACAGTACTGGAGGAGGTGGAGGAATCCATGCAGTTAGGGGTGCCTTGACATCATACATTTCCCCAGAGATTCGCAAGAAAAAAGGTGTATTTTTTTTGTGCGAAAAGGGACATTTTATTGGGACCTGTCCTTTAATTCCTAAACAAAAGGAGTCTCAATTAACTCTTGGTAGTCTGGAGTTGGCTAAACAAGGGGTGCATTTGTTGCCAACCTGCAGTTCCGGTTTGTCCTGTTCCGGTTTCTGTCTTTGTTGACACTGGAGTCAGAGCCATCATGGTTGATGCTGAGTTTGTGAAAACTCATGGTCTTGCTTGCTGTACTCTAGCGAAACCTATTTTCATCTTCGCCATGAACTCGGCGCCACTTGCACAGAAAGCATTTACTCATATTGTACATAATGTAAAACTGAGGATGGAGTTCATTGTGAAATAATCCCTTGCTATGTCTTGGACAGTCTTCCCACACCTATTGTTCTGGTTCTTCCCTGGCTGGTGAAACATAATCCGCTGGTGGATTGGCAAGCCAGGGAGATTGCTCCTATGAGAACTGTTGAGATATTTCACTTGCTACTGTCTCTACGGAAATATTAACTGCTTTTCTGTCTGGTTTTCAGGACGTTTATTCTGAGAGGGGGTGTCAAGATTTGCCTCCTCATCGTGCATATGACTGTCCTATTAACCTGACCCCCGAGAACATAAAGGCTCTACAACATTTTCTGGGTTTTACAAATTTTTACCGGAAATTCATCCAAAATTACTCAGTAATTTTGAAACCCCTTACTGACATGACTAAGAAGGGGTCTAATTTTTCCAAATGGTCGGATGCCTCCCTCCAGGCTTTTTTTTTCTTAAAGAATCATTTTGCCACTGCACCTATACTCAGTCAACCCAATGCTTCCCAACCCTTTATTGTGGAAGTTGATGGATCGGATGTGGGGGTTGGGGCTTTGTCTCAGGGTCCGTCCCCTGGTAAATAGCGTCCATGCGCCTTTTTTTCTAAAAAATTATCTTCAGCTAAGAGAAATTATG
Source organism: Phyllobates terribilis (assembly GCF_046119375.1). NCBI lineage: Eukaryota > Metazoa > Chordata > Amphibia > Anura > Dendrobatidae > Phyllobates > Phyllobates terribilis. The sequence goes on along the minus strand of NW_027362761.1, from coordinate 376,909,675 downwards.
ACGTCGGTAATATGGAACGTTTGGCGATCAAATTGGCGTTCGAAGAATGGCGACCTTGGTTGGAGGGCGCTGTACATCCTATTACTGTTATTACTAACCATAAGAACCTGTCATATCTCCAGTCAGCTAAACGCCTCTACCCTAGGCAAGCCAGATGGTCCTTGTTTTTTACTAGGTTCAATTTTGGTGTCATTTTTTGTCCAGGGGTCAAAAATGTCAAGGCTGATACTTTGTCCCGGAGCTTCCCTGGTGGTGGTGACCAAGAGTACCCTGCCCCGATATTACAGAAAGGGGTATTAATTCCAGCACTGAATCCTGAACTGGAAGGTGAGGTGTTGGAGGCTCAGGTGGGCGCCCCTGCCTCCTGCCCTTCAGGATGGTTACTTGTACCATCTAATCTGCGCCGCAAAGTAATTAAGGTACATCATAACTCTGTGCTTGCTGAGCATCCAGGTGGCAAGACAGACCTCTTCTCTCGTCGTTTTTGGTGGCCGGGATTGCATCGGGATGTGATTAAACACGTATCTGCTTGTAGTATTTGCGCGCTTTCTAAGGTTTCGCATACCCGTCCATCTGGTACTCTTCTTCCGCTACTTATTCCTAGTAGACCATGGACACATTTGTCCATGGATTTTATTACTGACCTACCGGTTTCTGCAAGAAAAACAGTTGGCTTTGGTGGTTGTAGATAGGTTCAGTAAAATGGTTCACTTCATCGCATTACCTGCACTTCCAAATGCCAAGACACTTGCTCAGGTGTCCATAAATGAGATCGTGAAGCTTCACAGGGTTCCCTCTGATGTGGTGTTAGATCGGGGGACCCAGTGTGTTTCCAAGTTCTGGAAGGCAGTCTGTTCTCAACTGGGGGTGCAGCTGTCCTTTTCCTCTGCCTTCCACCCTCAGTCGAATGGACAGACCGAGAGTGACAATCAGAATTTGGAGACCGACCTGTTTCATCTCCGAAAATCAGGAGGATTGGGCATCCTACTTACCGCTGACAGAATTTGCCATTAATAATCATCATCAAGAATCCACTGGAAGGTCACTGTTCTTTGGTGCATACGGTTATCACCCACAATTTGGTACCTTTAGTGGGGGAGGAGCTTCGGGAGTTCCAAAGGAGGAACATTTTGCTTTGTCGCTCTCCTCGGTGTGGCGGGGTGTCCTGAGTAATTTAAAGTTCATGGGAGACAGGTATAAACGTATCTCTGACAGAAAACGCTTGCCAGGTCCGGAACTGAATGTGAATGACTTTGTGTGGTTGTCTACCAGGAATACTAAGTTGAAGGTCCCTTCTTGGAAGCTGGGACTTAGGTTTTTTGGTCCCTATAAAAGGTCCACAATGTTTTTCACAGGTCGTTACTCAAGAAATATGTGAAACCTCTTGAGCCCTCACCCTTACCGCCACCCCCAGTAATGGTTGATGGTAATCTTGAGTTTCAGATTTGGAGGATTGTAGATTCTCGTCTCCAACGTTGTTCCCTACAATACTTGGTGCACTGGAAGGGTTATGGTCCAGAAGAGAGGATGTGGGTTTCAGCACCAGAGGTGAACGCTCCCAGGTTGGTTCGTTCATTTCACACCTCTTATCCTGAGAAACCTGGTCCCGAGTGTCCGAAGGCCACTCATAGAGGAGTTAGTACTGTTGCGGGTGTGTTAAATGTGAAAGACAGTCGCCCTATAGTTGGTTGCAGGAGATCTCTTTGTTTGGCATTATAGACACTTTCTTAGATCTGTCTCTCTCTAGGACCCAGCGGCTACCTTCCTCTTGCTAATTAACACCCTGGCCTAGGTGTATAAATACCTTCACTTTGCAATAGGGAGGCACTGGTGATATTCACATGACCCCTTGTGAAGGCTTGGAGCAAGTGCAATTCTTACTTTCTCTCTGGTGCCAAGAGGACGTGTGCAATCTCTCTCAAGTAAATTCAAGCTAAGCTACTTCCCCCATGTCTGTCTCCCCTTGCTGTCTTTAGTGTTGGTGGGGACTGACTAGCGTTCAACCCCCCCCCGTTCCCTAGGGAGAGACATGGTTTTAGGTTCCTGCTCGGCAATTGGTGAGAAACCAATATAGGGACGGTAGGGAAGGACAGGGTGATATCAGATCAGCCTAGGAGGTCTCCACCCCCTCTGTCCTTAGTGTCTGGGCTCCCTTCCCCTCGTCCCTTCATGTTGCAATTTGTCTTTCCTACACTGTGCATGACAGTCATTCTGGATCTGGTTGTAGAAGGTCGCTGCGCTTGGCCTTGCAGACACCTTCATGATCGTCTCATCCTGCCTCCCTCTCTAGGACCCAGAGGTGATCTCCACCTTCTGCTGCTAATTAACACACCCATGCTGGATCTTTAAATACACTCAATTTCTCCAGAGAGTTGCTGGTGATAGAGTAAATTCCTCTATTCAGGTATGGAGTTCTACTAGTCAGCTAGATTCTTCTTGGAGTTCCTTAGTGGATTGTAGTCGTGATCTCTCTGGTATCTTCTCAAAGCTAAGTGTAACCCCTTGTCTGTTTCCCTTGTTTGTCTTTAGTTGCAGTGGGGCTGACTAGTGCTCACCCCTCCCCCTCCCACCTAGGGCCTAGCTCTAGGGTCAGCCAGGGCTAAGGTATCCTGTTCGGCGATAGGTGTGGAACCTATTTAGGGATGATAGGGGAGTCAGGGTGTTGTTAGATCTGCCTAGGGGTCTCCACTCTCCCTTTCCCTAGTTGATGGGCTTCCCCACTTTTCCCATCGTTGTACGCTGGGTCCTTCCAATACCTAGCATGACAGACATATATTAGACTAGTATAAACCACAACGGTCCAAGTATAATTTCCCAATAATACACTAGAGGCACAAAAACTGCCACAAAATTAGTGCAGCTTCAACAGGAAAGCATAAAACTCATGGCTTAAAAGTATAATTTTTATTTAGATGTACACATAAAAGGACTAACAAGAATAAAAAATAATAAAAAAGCAGGAACCCTTGAGTTCCCTACAAAATAGCTCACTCAACCATGCAATAATAACATTAAATCCAATGTTTGGGTAAAAATATATCCCCTTACAAGTAATGATCATAAACAATGAAGGTACATGTACTAAAAAATAACAATAGTAAGAAATCATTAGTTGTGTAAGGTGCTAGTGCATGTAGAGGATACTCATACCTAATATAAGCACATAAACAGTAGATAAGGTAAGCAGGTAATAGGATAAGCATAGACAAAGTAGTAAGTCTTAATGCTTCCAAGGAAAAAGTAGTGGTGTATATAAAAATACAAGTGTATATAAAGTGTATATAAAGATCCAAGGATTAGGGTATAGTACTTGCCAAGGGAGAGAGCTTGTAGGGAACCAACCCCGACGACGCCGTTTCGCGAGTGCTTCTTCTGAGGGGACTAGTAAGAACAGTTTCAACATTGTTGTGGTGGGTTGAGCTCAGCAAGACCATGCTTTTCTAATGTTTTTCTTATAGAAAATATACTTGAAACAACATATTCATACATTCCATTATTTTCAGAGATATTGTGCTTTCATTTTAATGCTTTATAACTGCAACATTTGAAGGTTGAGAAGTTGGTGTTGTTTCCTAAACACTGGCAATTGTACATTAACATTACACTCACGAGTAGAGCTCATTGTATTGACTGAGCACAGTGTGAAAAGAGGTACTGAATACAGGAAAGGCTGCTCTCCAAAGATTAAAAGCACACTGTTTAAAGATTAGTACCTTACTGAGAAATTCTGATGATCAGAACAGAAACACCTGGACATCAGCCTGTAAGATTGTGTGAGCAAGTTCAGACATGTTGTACGTCCACTGATTATAGATTATCAATACAAAAACCGGGCTGTGCCAAAGGCATTTGCTTTTAACCTTCACATTGCCCTTGTGGTGTCGACTGAACATCAACACTAGTTTAATCATATCACTCGTATCCCCAGATAAAGACTGCAGCTTTTATTGCTGTGCTCAATAAAAAGGATATAGTAGTTATAAAAATGAAACAAATGTATAAATACTAGTTTACCATAACCAAAAAATACAGGTAAGAAATAAAGTATTTTTTTGTAGTAAGATTAATGGTATACATATGTAATAGCAGAAGAAAAGTCTTTCAGAGAATCAGTGCGAGATGTACTGTATGTAGTAAGGAGAAAGAGCGCCATCTGGTGAGCATTTCAAGTTTGGACTCTGGACCTGGTCAGGTGACCTCCAGCAGAGGATTTCAAAATTTAACGGTCGAGCTCGCAGTGTCTGAGGTGATTTCGGCGCCAGACACAGGGAGAGACGTGACGTAGGCCGGACGCGCTGAAGGAACCAGCGAGAGAGACCCGGGTGAGAGACCCGTAAGGCAAGACGGGTGGCTGCCGGTGAACGAGCGCAGGATTCAGCGCAGCGGTCCCTCGGGTGTTACGGCTACGGAAGAGGACCGGGACTTGGATACGCCATTAAGGAAATGTACAAGACCCTCCTTGATTGATAGGACAAAGAGAGGATAGAGACAAGTCGTGCCGGAGAGATCACGTCAGTGTCATCACTGAACAGGGCTGTCACTTCAACCACTCCCTCACGGTACCAGGAACAATCGGGTTTAGGGTATCAGGTTGGGAGGGGGACAGGTGAGGTAGAACAAGCCAAGCGGGATCTAATTGATTTTGTCAGAAAAAGACTAAAAGGCCTAGTGGGAATAACCGGAGACCCCCGCTAGGGCCATTTGCAGAACCGATGGACTTCAGTGATTAATCCCATATTTGGGCTAGATACAGTATTTTAGAGAAGGATTTTATTGCTGTTTCATAAGTATTTGTTATTGTTCTCATTACTAACCCCTGTTGCAATCCCTGTCAGCGTTGTTTAATATACAGTACTGTATATACATATATAAATTGTTATTTATAGCTATCTGACTGCCCTCATTTTGTGACTCTGCGCGTTGCATTCTGACACCTGCATTACACATACATACAGTACTTTTTAGGAAGATCAATGCAATATGAAAGTTTGTATGTTCTCTCCGTGTTTGCGTGACTTTCCTCTGGGTTCTACGGTTTCCTCCCACACTCCAAAGACATACTGATAGGGAATTTAGATTGTGAGCCCCAATGGGGACAGCACCCATAATGTCTGTAAAGCGCTGTGGAATTAATGGCGCTATGTAAGTGAGTAAAATAAATAAATACAAAATAAAATATGAATGTGTGAGTAAAACCTGTGGCAAACATAATTCAACAAAATGAAAAGCTAATATGTATTAATTTTCAAAATCCAAAGTAAATGAACAAAAGAGTAATCTAAATCAAAATCAATATTTTTTTTGATCACCCTTTGAATTTAAAACATCATCAAATCTTCTAGGCACGTTTGCGCACAGATTTTGAAGGAATTCAGCAAGGAGGTTGTTTCAAACATCTTGGAGAACTAATCACAAATCTTCTGCGAATTTAGGCTTGCACAATTTCTTCTGTCTCTCAATGTAATTTGTAAGCAGGTGACATGGGGTGCGCATGCAATGGTTAATTTATCTCCTCTCACTCAATCCTGTTCTAGGCTATAAAGTGAGCATAAATCACACCCCGACACAGTCCACGCAACCTGGTTATTTAACATGCTGCCACCACTCATCAAACACATGGGGTGATGAGTCACCAATATATGTTACTGTCAGACAATCAAAAAGGCCACATACTCTATAAAAGGCTATGGATTCTTTAGAGCATACAAAGATCAAATGTATTAAAAATTGTAAGCTTTAATATAAAAATATACAGTACTTAGAAATAAAAAAAATTAAAAGGTAGAAATAAAATGACACACGAATATGCAAAACAGTTCTAATACAAATGGGGAGAAATAACTTAAATACCTAAATGTTTCCGTCTACAGTAATCTTCTATTTCCTTGAGGGAAGGAGAAATTAATTATGGATCACAACCAACCACAGTTGACCCCCACATGTTGAACCACTTTCTTTGTGCAGCCCAGCTCTTATATGCTTGGTCCTGGGCTCATATTTCCAGGATGACCTGGATTGGGCTATTTAAAAAATTACTGTTTGTGACTGGATGGACGGTGGGCTTTCCATTTCAATTATCCTGTGTCTCCTCTATTTCTCTCTATACAGTGAAGGAGAAATATTCTGCCTAGTTAAAAACCATTTGTTTCTCTTTGAAGCTCAGGGTTCAGGAGCTGATGTGCCATGTTTGACACCTCCAGGGAAAGCCCCTTTTTGCTTGCAATTCTGGTAAATCCAATTTTCCCCTTTTGTCAACTAAATGTAACTCTACTGCTGTTATATATCATTTCCAGGACCCCTTGTTCTTATTTACACTAACGATAGTTATTAATTACTTTGGCCATGTGTTTGGAGTTGTAGTCCTCCTGCAGAATACATTTAGAGCCAATTAGACGCCTCCTTGATGGTATTGCTTGATGGATAAGTATCTGCCTATATTTGTCAGCATTGGTGACACCATTAATCCTGATGAAATACACAACTCTGTTTGCAGAAATACAACCCCAAATATGCAAAGAACCTCCACACAATGCTTCACTGTTGCCTGGAGATACTATTATTGTACTGCTCTCCAGCCCTCTTATAAAAAACTGCCTTCTGTTACAACCCAATATTTCACCTTTTGACTCATTAGTCCAGAACAACTGTTGCCATTTTGTGAATCCCAGTTCCTATGTTTTCACGCACAATTGAGTCACTTGGCCTTGTTTCCATGACAAAGGTATGGTTTTTGGCCACAATTCTTCCATAAAAAAAAAAACATTTCTGCCTAGACTTCTCTGAACAGTAGATGGGTGTAATTGTGGGTCACTGGTTGCTGCTAGATTTGAGCTGATAGTATCACTGGACAATTTCCAATTTCAAAGGAAAGTTAGCATGATATGTATTTCTTCTACTGCACTGTTTCCGTGGCCAACAACAGCATCTATGGTGCTCAACTTTGCTCATTTCTATAGCAGGACAGAGACCCCAAATAAAAAAAAACAACTTTACAAACTATTTTCAGAGTAAATAGGAGCAAGGAGTCCTGGAAGTGATGATATGGCTCCTATATGGCCCCTACAGAGGTTTGATCTCAACATCATCCAGCCTGTCTTGGGTTCTTTCAAAAACTGTGTGCAAGTGTACATAAAAGAATTGATGCTGTGAAGCTGTTTTGAACGTAAAGGTTGGCCATGACAAATCTTAATTTGATTTAGACTTCTCTTCTGTTCACTTACATTCCATTTTGTAAATTGATCAAAGTAAACTATTAACACTTCTATTTTTTAAAACGTTTTTAATTAGCATGTTTTCCACACCTGCCTAAAACTTTTACACAATACAGTATACCAGATATAATTAAAATACTTATAGAGATTGCAGCAGTGCTACAAATTCATTAAAATAGATGATATTGGAGAGTTTGAGCTCTAAACTCACAAACTGTTTTAGTGAAATTTAAAGTCTATTGAGATGCCCATTCATTTGCTTGGTTCAAGTGAAAGATTATGCTCTGGAAATCACAAAAGAAAACCTGTTTTCCATATATTGGAAAGGGAATTATGCAGAAAGCCTGATAACTAGCAATCTATCCTCTCAGATGTTCTGCTGAATTCCTGGTAAATATACATTTTCCTGCATACAGAATTTAAACTCAGGTTCAGTTTTGCACCAAAGTTACAGACTCACATAAATCTGATCTCAAAGGATGAGTATTTACTAGACCTGCTGTCAGTTCTACTGGCATGACTGATTGAGTAAATACAGTGGCTTGCAAAATTAATCCTTTGGCATTTTTTGAATTTTGCTACCTCACAACCTTGGGGTTTTACTGTTTTTTTTAGGGTTTGGATCAGTTCATGTAAACATTCCTTCAACTTTGAACATTTGATTTTCTTTTTATTGTGAAACAAACAACAAATAGGACAAAGTAACTGAAAACTTCAGTGTGCATAACTATTCACCCCCCTAAAGCCAGTACTATGTAAAGCCTCCTTTTGTGGCAATTACAGCTGTCAGTTGTTTTGCATATGTCTCTATGAGCTTTTCACATCTTGTCACTGAGATTTTTGCCCATTCCTCAAGGCAAAACTGCTCCATCTCCTTCAAGTTGGGTGGTTTCCTCTGGTGAACAGCAACCTTCAAGTCTGACCACAGATTCTCAATTGGATGAAGGTCTGGACTTTGACTAGGCCATGCCAAAATATTTACACATTTCCCCTTAAACTACTCAAGTGTTGCTTTAGCAGTATGCTTTCGGTCATTCTCTTGTTGGAAGGTTAACCTTCATCACAGTCTCAAACCACTGACAGACTGAAACAGGTTTTGCTCAAAAATATCCCTGTATTTTCCACTATCCATCTTCCCCTCGAATTGGACCATTTTCCCTGTTCCTGCTGCCGAATAGCATCCCCACAGCATGATGCTGCCACCACGTTTCACTTTGGGGATGGTGTTCTTGGAGTGATGAGTTGTGCTGGTTTGGCGCCAGACATAGCATTTACCTTGGTGGCCAAAAAGTTCAATTTTGGTCTCATCAGCACCTTCCTCCATAAATTTGGGGAGTCTCCTACATGTGTTTTGGCAACCTCAAAACAAGCCTTACAATTTTTGTATGTAAGTAAAGGCTTTTTTCTGCCCACTCTTCCATAAAGGCCACCTCTGTGGAACGTACGGCTTATTGTGGTCATATGGACAAATATTACAGTCTTTGCTTTGGAACTCTGCAGCTTCTTCAGGGTTACCTTTGGTCTCTGTGCTGCCTCTCTCATCAATGCCCTCCTTGGCCAGGCTGAGTGTTTTGGTGGGCGGCCGTCTCTTGGCAGGTTTATTGTGGTACAATTCTCTTTCCATTTGATGATAATGGGTTTGATGGTGCTCCGGGGGATCATCAGAGATTGGGGTAATTTTTTAGAACCCAACCCTGACTTGTACTCCTCAACAACCATGTCCCTGACTTGTTTGGAGATCTCCTTGGTCTTCGTGGTGTTTGGTTAGTGGTGCCTCTGTGGCCTTTCAGAAAAGGTATAACACTTATATTGCACACAGGTGGAAATCCTTTCACTAAGCATGGGACTTATGAACTTAATTGCTGGCAGCAGAAATTTTTAGGGGCTTCATAGCAAAAGGGGAGAATACATATGCACATATTTATTTATTTTATCCCATAAATTTATTTTTTGCCTTTATTTTTCTCACTTCACCAAGGTAGGCTATTTAGTGCTGATGCATCACACACAAATTGGATTAGAAAAATATTTAAAAACAGGTTATAATGTAACAAAATAGGTAAAAAGCCAAGGGGGTGAATACTTTCACAAGCCATTGTACCTGTATTCCAATTAAATAACATATCCTATTTTCTTAAAATTCCATGTTGCACCATTCCTTTGATACTTCTCAAAGAAATGTATAGATATAGTGGCCTCGACTCATCGGCACTGGCAATTTTCTTGCCAGTATTGATGAGGGGATGTGGTGGAGTGAGACGCTCCTGATTCATAAAGGGGTGCTACTCAAGAAAACCATGTGCCACACCAGAAATCTTACTCTTAGACACCCCGACTATACCCCTGTCCCGCTCCAGCTCAGCCAAATTTGGTGGAACCGGGAGAAACTGGCGTGAAAAAGCCAAAAGTTGCAAATGTTTGTGCAATTCCAAGTTGCACAAAAACTTTCCAACTTTTCAAAGCAATTTACACCAGTATTTTGGTGAATTTGATCTGATGAATTGAGGCCGTTGACTTTTGGATGTTAGCATTTTCTTTGTCCTTGGGGTATTGTTCTAAAGAGTTTGACACCATCAACACTAATTGGATAGTGTCCATGTGTGTGCCAACTGTTAACACTCAGCACAAAGTTTCAAGAAAATATACTCCAACATTGTTATATTTTATAAAATGCAAGAATTTACAAAAACGGCCATGTCATAAAGCTTGATAACTGAAACTCATTTGTAGTGTCAATGTTGTAGTTTTATTAAGCCCGAGATCAGGGCCTGATCCAGGTTTTTGTGGGCCCCCGGCGAAAGAGTCTCAGTGGGCCCCTTTAGCACATACCACGATTCATGATGCACAGATACGGTGGAGAAATATAGGTATAGTACACAGGGCCCAGCCTGCCACCTCATCCTTCACATATGCAAACATGCACGCACACACACATGCACACACACACACAGTATGCAGACACGCACACACACAATACACACACAATACGCAGACACACACACAATACACACACAATACGCAGACACGCACACAATACGCAGACACGCACACAATACGCAGACACGCACACAATACGCAGACACGCACACAATACGCAGACACGCACACACAGTGCACAGACATGCGCTTGCACACGGTATGCAGGCATGCACAGACATGGACATGGTACACAGATATAAACACACACAATACGCAGACACGCACAGATACATACACATACATATTTGAACACATTCTTAAAAACACATAAAACAGACAAATATATATATACACAGTCATACACACCGACATACAGAGACATTCACATCAGAAATATTTTTTATATGGGGATTGGGGAAGCTCGCTTACCTGCCCCCTGGCCTGTGTCCCGTCCAGCTCCTCAGTCATGTGGCAGTGCAGGGCCTCAGGCATGTCACATGGCCCTGGACCATCAGGGGGGCCCACTCACCGTCAGGGCCAGGGCCGCTTCCCTGGCATCTGTGCAGGACGTCAGGTGCTGTTCAAGCCCTGCTCTGCTACATGCAGCAGCAGCAGTGTGCGGTCAGTGTGCTGCTGCTCCACCAATCAGACCCAGTGCTGTCACTTTCCAGACATGGCCGCGCGCTGTGCGGCTGTGTCTGGTAGTAATGACGTGGCCGGTGCGACACACAAGCACAATTAAAGGCGCAGTGTCGCCCCTGCATGTCATTACTACCAGACACAGCCGCACTGGGCACAGCGCGCGGCCATGTCTGGAAAGTGACAGCACTGGGCCTGATTGGTGGAGCAGCAGCACACTGACCGCACACTGCTGTTGCTGCATGAAGCAGAGCAGGGCTCGGACAGCACCGGCGGCCCTGCACAGATGCCGGGGAAGCGGCCCGGGCCCCGATAACGAGTGGGCCTTCCTGATGGTCCAGAGCCCCGGCACTTGCCCGGGTACGCCGGGTGCTGACGCCAGCCCTGCCCTAGATTATTGAACCAGTAGCCATAATAGTTTCAAAATGTTAAAGCATTGCTATGTAAATTTGGTCCCATGCAATGGAATTAGTAGTTAAATTTGAGAAGATGGAAACATCCAAGCCTACACAGATGAAGACACATAAGTAGATCTAATGCTTTCATGGTGGCAATAAAGACCTTACAGATTATAGCGTAAGTGATAGTAAATCCGACAATGGTTCTGAGCAAAGTCTACCAGGAAAAGACTAGGTTAAAGGTAGAAGATTTTAAATGCTTCACTGACTTTATACTATAAAGAATTAAGCTGTGACAAAAGAAGCCAGCCACAGTCTGCCAGAAGGATTTAGAAGTTCAGATAAACAAAGAAGACATGCTTGAGAATTTATCTCTGGCTTTGGGGAGAAAATTGTAGAGTTTTGTTAGTATTACAAACAGTAAAATGGTAAAAAGCTAAAATTGTAAATGACATGTCAGTCTGTACTTCTTTTCTTCTTCCAGAATTGATGTATCTATTATTAAACCAATTATTAAGTCAAGACCAATCAACAATTGTGTAACAGATGTATGCAACACCTACAAAAATACACAAAACTGAATGTCATACAGCATTATAGTAATAGATCGATCCACAACAGTGTATAACAAGGCAAATGCAAAACGACCAAAAGGAATATTGGGAAACTTTTATTTAAACTGGTGTACTTTATAACAGTCTTAATAAATAGCACACTAGCGTAAATGTTTACATTATAGTAAATCTGTCTAGCTGCACATACGTACACCCACCCCCTTCCATTAAACTCAACCTACTTTTTAGAAAAGTTGCATGAGCAGAATTGAAAGTTTAAAAAGTCACAAATTATGGTCATAATTTGCGTCTTTTTTATGCCTAAAAGTAGTGAATCTCAATAATACGTGTTATCCATTGCATCACAATTCTGCATGTGCATGAACAGAAGTAACTGAATCTAACATGCCAGCGCTAATGTAACTGTGGTGTAGAACCAAAATAGTCACACTGGCAATGAATTTACCCAAGTCAACGGAAGTAACAAAGTTTTGTGGTGCCCCATTGAGTATTTTGCAGTAGGTTTACAGGAGCATAATGAAGCTATGGTGAGTAATTAACATATTAGAGATCATTATAAGGATTTCCCTACTATCAGACCAGTTTACCAGTCAACACCAATACTGTGTACGTCTGGAAACTGTAGAAGTACCAGTTCTATACTGGCAAAGCTCTTTCAGACTCTCTGGCCTAGCCAGGCCGCAAAGCCCTCTGCTTCATCAGATTTATTACACACTTCCCTGCTTCTGCTTCTCTAGCACATGCCATACTATTCCCACTGTAGGCATCGAAGCATCAGCTCTTCTAGTAAACACCTGCACACAGTTTTTGAAGGAACTGGGCAGGTTGTTCCAAACATCTTAGAAAACTATCAGACTCCTCCCTGATGGTATTGCATGATGGATAAGTATCTGCCTTTATTTCTCAGAATTGAGGACACCATTAATCTTAACCAAATTCCCAACTCCACTTGCTTGCTAAAATGCAGCCCAAGACTTGTAAAGAACCTGTACCTTCCATCACTGTTGCTTGCAGACACCCATTATTTTAACATAAAAAAAATAGCACTAGATGAGTCTAGACACCCATTATTGTCCAGTGCTTTGGCAAACAAATTGTCTTATTTATAGCCAAATATTTCACATTTTGACTCCAGAACACCTGCTGCCATTTTTTTAACCCCATTTCCTATGTTATCGTGTATAGTTTAGTCACTTGGCCTTGATTCCATGTTTTCCATGATTCCAAGTTATGTTTTTTACCAGCAGCTCTTCTATGAATGCCACTTCTGGCCAGATATCCACGATCAGTAGATGAGTGCAGCTGGGTCCCACTGATTGCTGCTAGAACTGCCGAGCATCTTCCGATTTCTAAGGCAAGTAAGTAAGCAAGATGTGTCTTTCATCGGCTGCACTAAATTTCCTTGACTGACCACTGAGTCTATGGTCCTCAACATTGCTCATTTCTTGATGTCCTCACAGCTGAGAAGTACAGGCGGATACTTATTCATTGTGCAATATCATCAGGGATGTATCAAATTGGCTCAACATTCAATCTGCAGCAGGACAAAGACCCAAAATAAACAGTTACCACCATGTACTCAATGCTGACAAGTACAGGCAGATACTTCTCCATTATGCATTACCATCAAGAAGGTGTCATATTGGCTTCAAATTAATTCTGCAGCAAACCAATAACCCCAAACATACAATCAATGTTATCAAGAACCATCTTCAGTGTAAAGAAGAAGCCCTAGAAGTGGTTAAATGGCCTCCACAGGACCTAGATCTGAACATCATCAAGTCTGTATGGAATTACATGACGAGACAGAAGAATATGAGTAAGACTACATCCACAGAAGATCTGTGGTTTGTTCTCCAAATGTTTGGAACCCCCTCCCTACTGAGTTGTTTCAAAAACTATGTGCAAGTGTACGTAGAAGAATTGATGCTTTGATGCTGTTTTGAAGGCAAAGGGCAGGGGGGGGGGGCGTTTCCCCAAATATTAATTTGATTAATTACATATCTCTTTTGTTCATTCAATTTTGTTAATAGATAAAAATAAACTACTGACACTTCTATATTTTTGAATCATTTTTACTTGGCAGCACTTTTCTACACCTGCATAAAACTTTTGCTCAGTACTTTACCTTGATTTCTTGGGGAAACTTCAATCATTAGACATTATGTACAAGTTCCCTGACAGATTTTTAATTGCGAATAAATCTAATTTCCTAAGCTAAGATTTTATCAAATAGTGTTTTCCTTTAAATGTCATTGATATTCATGAAAATGCAAATAAGCATATGGCATTTAGTAGGTGAGTACACAACTTTTATTATTTGAGATGAGACTATGGCTTGGTTTACTTATAATTTGCATGTTAAGTTAGAGACTGAAGAGTAAATTTATGACACGAAGTCTTATGTGTGAGACGTATATTTGGTGATAACTTAAACTGAAGCAATTTATTCAAACTGATCCATAAAGTGTGTACTGAGTAAAGGGAATGCATCACCTATATTTTATTGCATTAGTTTAATCCAGATACTACAACATATTTTGACCTCTTTTAATTTTCTAACTGTACTATTTTGAGGGCCCTCGCTATGTGTTGTCAGGGGAATTCTCTGTATTGCCTATTTTTGGAAGTTAAATATAGTTATGACACCAATGTCTCTGAAATACTATATTTGGGGGTAAAGTGCAACACAAAAGGTGTAGTAATGGAGGCTCCAAAAGGCATATTATTGGGGGTATCAGCAGAATTTGTGAAAAGTTGGTGGGGAGAGAATGGAAAGGTTATGATGACGCAACAATCTTTGGGCAGCAAACTCTAGACACAAAGTTGAAAAAAGCCTCCATTGTAGTCTGGGGCTAAGGTAAAAGAGAAATATGAACAACTTTATAGTAGAAAACACCATCTGTGAATCACTGAATTTAGCTTTTCTGTAATAAATACTCTGGACATAGTATAAATTGAGTAGAATTGGTGCCTCCACTGTATGGTCACTGTTAAGTGGTAATAACAATATGGTAATATAATAGTCACTATGAAGTAGTAATGGTAGTAGGGACGATGTGGCCCTTGTAAAATGGTATCATGGATAATATTGCTTTTATATACTGTGCTTTATTCACTAACAGTATAGAGGTAATGTTTAACCACGGTATGGTGATAATATTGGGTCCAGGACCGCCCTGTTTTATTATTCAATAACTATGTATGTAGATTACTAAATGTGTGGGGGAAATACAGTCAGGGTTGCCAACCATCTAGAAAATTCCTGGACAGGCCGTAAAACTAGGGTACTTTTTTCACCCTGTCTGTAAAAAATAGAATTGATGTTTTCATGATTATTTTCAAGCTGGAGAGACTTGAACAGACTTTTTTTTATTGTATTTATCACTCTTTTACAGTTCACAGTGAATGCAGCTGATGTCTTCATATAGGATTTATCGTCTGTAGACATGTATTACTTATAATCGTAATGATTTATTATGGTCATCTAATGTGTCTGTGAAAAAAGTTATCTGTTCGTGATGTTTTGAGAAGTGGTCCAGAAAAAATACAAAATGAAATTGGTAACCTTGTATACATTATGTTTTGGGGCTTGTCTCATATTAGATTTGTATAACCTGATTGCAATTTATAGATAAAAACTCAAAACTCCAACGGTACTGTAGGAGGAACAAATTTTATTACTATTTGACTATTTGTACCAACCAACTTGTGTGTTATTTTCGTCCTACATGGGACCTTCCCTAGATTCACAGATTCTGATACAAAAACTGAAAAACAGTTAATCAACCTAGAAGACTAATAGCATGGTGACATCCTAATTATGTTTCCTTGGGCCATTCCTTTGAGCCTACCCGAGTAGCCAAAAGTGTCATGCATTCTTTTTAGACCCTAGCAATTCCCCCAGAGGAACCAGAGATTAGTTCCACAGCACTCTGCA
Organism: Phyllobates terribilis; assembly: GCF_046119375.1. Classification (NCBI taxonomy): domain Eukaryota; kingdom Metazoa; phylum Chordata; class Amphibia; order Anura; family Dendrobatidae; genus Phyllobates; species Phyllobates terribilis. The sequence continues at coordinate 376,893,993 of NW_027362761.1, read as the reverse complement.
CTCCACCTTCTAAAATTGACTGAATGTGATTGTGATGTTGATCATCCCAAGTTCTTCAGCAGTTATGTTAACCTGTCCAGCTAGTTTTGTGCCCTCAGTCAATCAATTGCCTATTATTTCACAAACCAGACTGTCATCATATAAAAAAAACTTTTGACTGTGTGGAAGTCTGGTCTAATTGTAGTGTTTTTAGCACATTTAGATGTATAAAATCTCTGAAGAATTTACAAAGTCAAGGCTAGATTCAGAAATTTTCATACCCAATACATTTATATGGCCAATGTCCTCTGTACTGTCATGGCCGAAAGTTTCAAGACTGACACAAATTTTGGTTTTCACAAAGTTTGATGATTCAGTTTTTATATTGGTAATTTAAATTGCTCTAGATTGTAATGGAGAGTGATCAGATGAATTGCCAAAAATGCTAAATCATTCCCTGCCATGAAAATTTACTTCATCACAAAAAAAACATTTCCACTGAATTTCATCTGGGAAACAAAATGACTTGCTCACATTCTTTAAGTGATGTTCATTTTCCTGGCTTAAGGAGAAAATATTAACAAGGACAATGTAGCTGATATAACTCTGTTGTACTGAACACCTCTAAATCAACCATTTATCCCATCACAAAGAACTTCAAAGAAAGAGGTTCAATTGTTGTGAAGAAGGTTTCAGGGTACCCACGAAAGTCCCACAAGTGCCAAGACCATCTCTTAAAGGTGATTTAGCTATAAGCCAGTTCAACACCAGTTCAGGACTTGCTCAGGAAAGGCAACAGGTAGGTAGGTGTCAGTTTATGTGCACGGAGAGGAAGGCAAATTCTTTTGGAGGCGGGTCTGATTTAAAAAAAGGGCAGCAATGAAACCATTACCCTCCAAGAAAACCATCAAGGACAGATGGACATTCTGCAGGAAGTGCACGGATTGGTCTTCAGAAGACTGGAGTAAAGTTATTTTATTTGATGAAGCTCACCTTTGTGACACCAGGAAGAATGACTGCCCAGAGAAGACCAAGTAAGCACTACCATGAGTCCTGTATGTGAGCGAAAAGAATCCTTCTTGTTTGTCTGTGGTATCCATTTTGTCTTCACTCTTATGTAATGGTCATCAGGTAACAGTGATGGGCAGTGAGGTTTCACATTACTGTTCACTCCCCTATGGTTACTATTGGTTCATAGGTCAGAGGGAACTATTCCTTTGTCTCTGACACTATTTAAAGGGCCCCATATGTTAATAAAGCAGAAGTCTTTCCTAGTACACCATTATAAGGCTGTGCTGTATTGATTTCCTCGAGATCTCGAAAATATAATTTTAATATTTGGAGTTCGGAAGGCATAGAGGAGAGCATATTTCGCTCACAGAATTTGGTGCCGAAACCCGGAACTAGATGCGCATTATACCATCTGGATCTAGAGTGAGGAGGACCCTCCAGGAAAAGTGAATTCAATCGCTGCAGCATAAGGTAAGAAACTTATTCTTACAATTGTATTTCACTTTTACTGCGAGCTGGTTCACCTCCAATCCGGGTGAGTTATTTTTGCAATTAATAGTCTAGTCCAAGAACAGGGAAGAGATACCTATGCCTTTTGGAACTGTGTGCATGTGACCTGATCAGTGTTTGATTATAATATCGTGGTACTTCTACTTGGAGGAGTTGTTGATGCTGTATCTTGTTTGACTACGGAGAGTGATCAAACTCAGCAGGAAGAGTATCTTATAGGCCATTTACTGGTGTATGGTAGTAGTGGCTAGGTGCCAGACTACAGAGTAATAGGATTTGTGGCTGTGTGCCTGCCAAATGAACCCTTGGCTTTGTGCCTATTGTGGATATTGTGCTAGCACTGATTTTAAGGCAAGTATGGGAAACTTGTCGAGTAAATGGAACAAAGATACAATTGGAAAAACAGCAAAAAGAATAGTCAGAGAACGTGAAGGAAAAGATGCTGTCAGAGATTGTACAAGAATGTTGAAAAAGGCTGTAATGTCCCCTGAGGGAAGTGTGGATGTGATTAAGTGGAGACTGTTCATGAAAGAGCATCGTGGTTGGTTGTTGGACAATGGGCTGACAGGAAAAGCTGACCAGTGGAAGAAAGTGGCTGAAGAAGTAATAAGTGGAGGTTGTAAAGAAATCACGATGGGAAATAGAATTTTGTATGAATGTTTTGATAATGGACTGGACGGACATAATGAGATAGAATCATCAGTACCTCCTCCTTATAACGGACCAGGACGGTGGACATGTAAAGTATGTAGGGTACAGAATTTGGGATGGAAAAATAACTGTTCAAATTGCAAGACAACTAACTCTAAATTCAAAACCCCAAATGCTCCAATTTTTCCAGTTATAACAAAGACGCATGTGGTAGCTGATAGTACACCCCCTCCCCCAGAGCTAATTACATGGGATGGGGAGGGGGAAGAGAGCAGTGAGGGGGGGGGGGGAAGCTGATAGAGGATACACTCACATACCAACGACTAGTACTCCTCACACACGAGGCATGGCCCCCCCTCACAAGGTGACTACAAAGGAATGCAAGCCTTGGAGCCCAAGTGAGAAGTTAGCTATGATGAAACAGCTTTCTGACCCCGACAAGAAGCCTGTTCCTTTCTATAGACAAATTCAGCAGATAAAGGTTACATATAATTGTACAAGGCAGGATTTAGAATCGTTAGTAGACGCAAAAGGAGGAGATGTGACTGCACATATTATAAAGCAAGAGACAGGACCGTCAAAAGACTATCTGATTGACAGACATGGAACAGAATATTTACAGACATTAGAGTCATGGGAAGAATATTGTAAGATGTTGCAGCGTTGGGCATTGACAAAACAGAGAGAACAATCTATATCTTTAAATGACATCACTCAGGAAAAAGATGAGACGGTAGAAAAATATTTTGCCTGTTTACAGATGACTTGGACAGATATGGGATATTTTCCAGGGGATACTCTTAATATACGTATATTGGGAAATGCTTTTGTGGATGGGTTAAAGAAACCAATTAGAGAGGGACTTGTAAAAGCACGCCCAGAGTGGAGAGGGAAGGACCCAAAGGATTTGTTACAAGTAGCCAAAGGGGTGGAGCAAGAGTTGATTCAAACTCGCAGAACAAAAGGCGTTATGTCTTACCAGGAAGGGGGGAGGAAGGGAGGATATGGCAGGAGGCGTGGCTCTATCGTCTGTTACAACTGTGGACAGCAGGGTCACATACAAAGAAACTGCAGAGCACCCCCCAAGCAGCAGCCTCCTCCCACTCAGCAGATTGCTGTGAATGATTCTTCTTCATACTAGGAATTCGGCAACCCAGTAGCTAGCATTCACCCTATTTTAGTTCCAAGTTCTACAAGTCCTACCCCAATGGTTAAATTAACTCTGCCTGGAGATAGAACATTAGATTTCTTAATAGATACTGGGGCAGCCAAGTCAGTTATGCATGCAAAAAATGTTTTTCCGTGGGAAATCACCGATGATTTTATTGAATGCATTGGGGTGGATGGTGATCCAAGAAATACACCACTAACCAAACCTCTTGCAGTGACACTACACCCATCCCAAAGACTGATTACCAGATTTTTGATTAGTGACACAGCACCAACAAATCTGTTGGGAGCAGATGTCCTTCGTGCCCTGCAAGCAAACATTCAATACAATGGAAATGGGACGGTATCATTAACTTCTAATCTTACAGAAGAGCAACTCTGTGCAATCGGAGCGTTTTTGTACCTTCACCAGTCTACACCTGAGGACAAAAATCATTTGCCAGATGATTTTCTAGCTCAGGTCCCTGAAACATTATGGGCGACTGGGAAGACTGATGTCGGCCGACTACCAGTCCCACCAGTGGAGGTAAAATTAAAACCAGGTGCTCCACTGCCACGTGTTAAACAGTACCCCCTCAGCCCTGCACAAGATGCAGCCATTGGAGTGTCAATTCAAGAATTACTCAAGTCAGGGACAATCATTCCTACCACCTCCACCTGTAATACGCCCTTGTACCCAATAAAGAAAAAAGTTGAAAAAGGGCAACCAGCAAACTACCGTATGGTTCATGATTTGAGGGCTGTAAACGAGGTCACTGAGCTTATAACACCTATAATGCCAAATCCTCACTTTATTGGCTCAAATCCCACACAATTCCACATATTTCACGGTGATTGACTTAGCAAATGCATTTTTTTCTGTGCCTCTGAACCCAGACTGCCAGTATTTATTTGCCTTCACTCATGGTCATCAACAGTATACATGGACGGTGCTACCTCAAGGTGCACAAAATTCACCGACTATGTATACTGTTGCAATGTACTCAGTTTTGCAAAGATGGACTCCTCCTTATCTGGAAGTTGTGTTGCTTCAGTATGTGGATGATTTATTACTTTGCTGTCCTAACCAAATGTCATGTAATGAGTAATCTATCTCGCTTTTTTGTTTCCTAGCAGAACATGGATGTAAAGCCTCTAAAAACAAATTACAATTTTGTCAACAGAAGGTAGTGTTTTTAGGTCATTGTTTGGCTCAAGGTACTAAACATCTAACAGAGGAAAGGAAAGTTACAATACAACAGCTTACATTGCCCCAAAAACCTTACACGACTTACAACTTTCCTGGGTCTGGTGTCATATTGCAGGCCATGGATACAGTCAGCATCCCAGCTCATGCAGCCCTTGTATGATTGTCTGCCTACACAACCCTTCCATCTGACCCCAGAAGCTGAACAAAATTTTTACTCTCTAAAACGCTCGATTATCTCTGCACCAGCTCTTTGTCAACCCAACTATACTAAACCATTTTCTTTATTCTCACTGAAATGACAGGCCATGCCACTTCAGTACTAACCCAAAAGCATGGACAACAACAAAGACCAGTGGCCTACTACTCAGCTAGGCTGCATCCTGTTGCCAGGGGGGCACCCTCTTGTGTTAGAGCCATTTCTGCGGTTCAAGCAATGCTTGAAAAGGCCACAGAAATAGTTCTTGATTACAAGGTCACACTTTACACTAAACATGACATTCATGGTGTCCTCAGTCAAGAACAACCTAGACACATTTCAATGGCCCGACAACTTCGACTTCAATGTGCCCTTCTCATGCCCCCAAATGTAGAACTCAAGCGATGCACAGTTTTGAATCCAGCTACGCTTCTGCCAGTGGATTCAAAAGGGGGGAAATTTGGGGAAAATGATCTATTTTTACATTCTTTGACAGAGGAGGAAATAACCGACATGCATACACCCCATGATTGCGTAGCTCTGATGCAACAAGAGACGGCAGGGTTTGAACATGTCTCAGATGAACCCATTGCTAATGCAGATTTTGAGTTTTTTCTAGATGAATCCAGATACCAAGATGCTGGTTGGCTCTACACTGGATATGCTGTGGTCACACAACATGAGGTAATAAAAGCAGAACCCCTCCCTCCTCACCTATAGGCACAGGAGGCAGAGCTGAGGGCACTCACTGAGGCGTGTAGAGCGGCTGAGGGTAAGACTGCCAATGTGTATGTAGATAGCAGGTATTCTTTTGGAATTTGTTATGATTATGGTCCAATATGGAAAGCAAGGTCTTTCCTAACATCAAATGGGAAACCTATAAAGAATGCAGAGAGCGTGTGAGCTCTGATGGAGGAGCTTTTGTTACCAACTAAGCTTGGCGTGGTGAAGATAAAAGCTCATACTCGAGCTGACACCAATGAAGCCAGAGGAAATGCTTGTGCAGATACTGCCGCCAAGGAAGCAGCAAAGAGGCCTAGAGTTGAGAGTTTAGCAGCGGTACAGACCGTGACCTCAGTGGCACCTGTCACTCCTGATATTCTTAAATCTCTGCAGAAACAGGCAGTTCAACAGGAAAAGAAGGAGTGGGAGATGCAGGGAGCCCAGCTGACTGAGGAAGGTTTATGGAAAAAAGGCAGTAAGCTCTGCCTGCCGCGAGCTCTTTACTCAATGATGGCCCAGGTAACCCATGGACTAACACATTTGTCAAAAACAGCTATGTGTGCTTTGGTAGACAAGGTATGGGTGGCGCCAGGGTTCAGTACCCAGGCAGCCAAGCACACGCAATCTTGTATGACATGTGCCCGACACAACATAGGGAAAACTGTAAAGACCGCGCAGAAACACACCCCTCGTCCGCTCTACCCGTTCCAGAGATGGCAGATTGACTATATACAACTACCACGAGTAGGGGTATATGAGTTTGTGCTTGTGTGTGTTGATCTCTTCACAGGTTGGCCTGAGGCATATCCGGTGCAGAAAGCTACAGCAAAGGTTACTGCTCAAAAACTCATGAAGGAGGTGGCATGTAGATATGGGGTTCCTGAAGTGATTGAAAGTGATAGAGGTACGCATTTCACTGGACAAATCATGAGAGAGATCTTAAAGTCTTTGGGAATTGAGCAGGGTTTACACACACCTTACCATCCACAGAGTAGTGGGAAGGTAGAAAGACTGAATGGGACATTAAAGTTAAAGATTCAGAAGGCAAAAGAGGAAACCGGCAAACCATGGACCGAATGCTTGCCTCTAGCTCTTTTCTCAATTAGGTACACTCCAAGTAGAAGAACAGGTCTCTCTCCATATGAGATACTTTTTGGTTCAGTACCAAGAACAGGGTTATATTTCCCGCAATCACTTCAGATGCAGAATGACAGCTTGATTAGCTATGTGCAAGCCTTGCATAATCGCCTAAACAGTGTGCATAAACTGGTGTATTCTTCCATTCCAGACCCTGAATCAGTGTCTGGAGCACATGATCTCAAGCCTGGAGACTGGGTGGTCCTAAAAAGACACGTCAGAAAAAGCCTTGATCCAAGATTTGATGGGCCATTCCAAGTTCTTCTGACCACAGCAACTTCGGTGAAGCTTGAGGGAAAATCCACTTGGATACACGCCAGCCACTGTAAACGAGTCACTCCACAAGCAGAATGGTAACCTTTTTACCAGTTCTAATGGGGATAGTGGTGGCATTGCCTCTAGCAAAAACATTAAATGAAGTTCTGAATGATGACTGGGATAATAAATTCATCAGACATCACCAAGTACTTTTAAGAGACATGGACACGAGTACATTACCAAAAGACTGTTGGATTTGCACTCACAGTCCTGTGAGCTCCAATACTATGCCTTATTTAGCCATTCCAGTGACTTTGGAAGAAATGTTCTATTTGAGTAACCACACTTTTCCCACTAAGCTAGATAACAACAGGAAAGAGAGCTGTAGGTTTGCCTGTTGCTACATGGGTGACAGAGCCGTGGTTGTTGTTTAACAGGAGTGGTCCGCCTCTAAGACAGACAGGAATGCCTTGGGCTTCTAGCTGTGTCGACCTCTCCTGTTATCCGAGCTTCACCTCTTGCAGCTGCATCCAGATAAGATCCAGAGATGTCGCTTTCTCTACAGCTGAGTATTCTGAGTGTACCGGGTCTGCTACCGACATCACACAGTGTGTAGCGGTCGATGCCACGCTCAATCCTGAGCTTCACTGTGTAAATGTCACCTTGAAAAGACTGATATCAGGTATTATGTCAAATGACACTCAGTATCAGGAAGAGATGATGGACATATTAAGCTCCACCTTGTTGTCTAAATGGATTGCTAGTCTATTCAATAACACGGTTATGGGAGCACCGGAGAGTTTGTACATTGTATGTGGGCATCAGGCCTACAAGTGGTTACCTAATTACTTCACAGGGGTCTGCACACTGGCCTTCCTGACCCCATCAACCTTTATAGTGCCTCACACCAGAGTAAAGGTTAAAGCAATCCCTCTACACACATTATACAGACGAGCTGCAGACAACAATCCCAGACCCAATGGTAAACCTCATCTTGTAGAAATGGGGGTGGCAAATAAGATTGTGAGCAGCGTATTAATTTACCTATTCATAACACAGATGTTGGATAAGCTGGTAGAGGCGACTGATTATCTAGATGACCAGATCTTCCAGGTGCTTGATGTCCTTAATGCATCTAATATAACACAGAAGCAGCTAATTGTAGTCACTAATCAACACACTATAGTGCTGGACTACCTGACCGCTAAGGAATGAGGGATGTGTCAGATCATCGGTCCTGCATGTTGTCATTACATCGACGTTATGGGGAATCTCCAGGTTAGGACTGATATACAGAAGATAACCGAGATAAGGGATAAGTGGTTACAGGAACATGATGCAAACAAGGACTCCTGGTGGGGAGAAACATTCTCTTTCCTGAATCCCACTAATTGGTTCAAGGGTCTAGGTGGGTGGCTCTCAGGGATTATACATACATGTATGCAATTATTATTATTCTGTTTGTTGATATACAGTTATATGAAAAAGTTTGGGCACCCCTATTAATCTTAAGCTTAATGTTTTATAAAAATTGGTGTTTTTGCAACAGCTATTTCAGTTTGATATATGTAATAACTGTTGAACACAGTAATGTTTCTGCCTTGAAATGAGGTTTATTGTACTAACAGAAAATGTGCAATCTGCATTCAAACAAAATTTGACAGGTGCATAAGTATGGGCACCCTTGTCATTTTCTTGTTTTAAATACTCCTACCTACTTTTTACTGACTTACTAAAGCCCTTTTTTTGGTTTTGTAACCTCATTGAGCTTTGAACTTCATAGCCAGGTGTATGCAATCATGAGAAAAGCTACTTAAAGTGGCCACTTGCAAGTTGTTCTCCTGTTTGAATCTCCTCTGAAGAGTGGCATCATGGGCTCCTCAAAACAACTGTCAAATTATCTGAAAACAAAGATTATTCAACATAGTTGTTCAGCGGAAGGATGCAAAAAGCTGTCTCAGAGATTTAACCTGTCAGTTTCCACTGTGAGGAACATAGTAAGGAAATGGAAGAACACAGGGACAGTTCTTGTTAAGGCCAGTGTAGCGCTGGCGTCCCTGCCCTCTGCTAGGCAGGGACGCTGCTCCCCTCACCGCTCTGCTCCGTGCCCGGCGTCCTCTCCCCGCTCTGCTGTCAGCGCGCGCTCCTTCCCGGCGTCCTCCTCCCGCTCTGCTCTCAGCGCGCGCTCCTTCCCGGCCCCTGTGCTTAGGGCGCGCGCGCGCGTGCTCCCCTCCTCTTAAAGGGGCCGCGCGCGCCGTCCTAAGGAGTCCCCGGCCAATGGCCGGAGGACTTCATCATATATAAGGCACCTCCTCCAAAATGGAGGTGCCCGAGCAATGTTGTTTGCACCTGTGTCTCACCTGTGCTTCAGCCCTCAGGTCCCGTTGCCAGTTACCTGCCAGTTTCCTGCCAGTTTCCTGCTAGTTACCTGCCAGTTACCTGCCTGATTCCTGCCTGAATACTTGTTACCTGTCTGCCAGTCTGAGGTCCGACGGTCTGCCTTACTACTCCTGTCAGTCTGTCTAAAGGACCAGCCTGCCCGCTCACCTGGGAGCGCTTATCAGCTACCTGCCTGCTTGCCTGAGGTCCGACGGTCTGCCTTACTACTCCGGTCAGTCTGTCTATGGACCAGCTTGCCCGCTCACCTGGGAGCGCTTCTCCGTTATCTGCCTGCTTGCCAGCCCGGAGGCTCCGTTGTCACGTGCTGTGACCACCAGCTATCTCAGAGACTCTTGCCCGCTCACCTGGGAGCGCATCTCCGTTACCTGCCTGCTTGCCAGCCCGGAGGTCCCGTTGTCACGTGCGGTGACCACCAGCTATTCCAGAGACTCTTGCCCGCTCACCTGGGAGCGCTTCTCTGTTACCTACCTGCCTGCCAGCCCGGAGGTTCCGCCGTCACGTGCCGTGACCACCTGCTATTCCAGAGATTCTCGCTTGCTCACCTGGGAGCACACATCTACCATCTGCCTGCTAGCCTACCCGGAGGCTCTGCCATCACAGGTCGTACCTACCCCTTACCCAGAGACTGCCCTGATCACTTGCCGTAACTCCCTGTCCGTTCACCCAGAGACTGCCACCCGCTCCCTTACAAGGGCCGCCCCCTTGTATAGTAGCTCAGAGGTTCCGCCTCCCAGACCCGTTACAGTTTGCTCGGGCCATGGAACCCGGTGGCACCCAAGCTCCCTCGCTCACGGACCTGTGTCATGAACTGTCCCGTCAAAGGTCCCAACAGGAGTCCATCCTGGGTCACCTGCGGAATGTCAATACTCGCCTGGACACTCTGACTGCACCACCTGCAGCCACTGCCAGTACCATGACTCGCAACCCGGCAGCTCCGCTACCCACTAATACCATGGTAACCTATCCCGGTCCCCGGCTGTCTGCTCCTCCTCGCTTCGGAGGCGACTCCGTCCAGGCTCGGGGCTTCATAAATCAGTGCACCCTGCACTTTGAACTTTTGTCCCATCAGTTTAATTCCGACCGGGCCAAAATTGCCTTTATCATGTCCCATCTCACCGGGGAGGCCCTGGCCTGGCTAAATCCTCTATGGGAGAGAGGAGACCCCCTGGTGTCCAACTTGCCTGCTTTTCTCTCGGCTTTCCGGAAAGTCTTCGACGAACCCGGACGGAAGACCTCATCCGCATCCTCTCTGCTACGCCTCCGTCAGGAGGGTCTCACCGTGGGCCAATATGCCATACGGTTCCGCACCCTTGCCTCGGAGCTGGCCTGGGATAACGACGCTCTGGTATCCGTCTTCTGGGAGGGTCTGTCCGGTCGTATTAAAGATGAACTTGCTGGTCGGGACATTCCTACCTCTCTCGATGATCTAATAACCCTTGCCACCCGGATTGACCTACGGTTCCAGGAGCGTGCCAAAGAGGTCACCCGTGAGAGAAGGATTCCACGTTTAGCTCCTACTTTCCAGAAACCCGTCATTGCCTCCATCTCTCCCCAGGTACACTCTCCTGAGCCTATGCAGGTCGACCAGACCAAGATGGTCAAAACCCGTCAGGACTCACGCCGTGCCGAGGGGAGCTGCTTCTACTGTGGCAGTAAGGAGCACCGGATCCGTGCCTGCCCGGAGAGGTCGGGAAACGCCTGTGTCTAGGTTCGCTCAGAGAGGTCCACCTAGACAAGAATAAATCCTCTCCATCCCTGCTGTTGTCAGTTTCGATCATCTACGGGGAGAACCGTTATTTCGAACTAGCCCAACTTGACTCTGGAGCAGCCGGGAACCTTATTTCACAGTCCCTGGTTGAGAAATACCGCATCCCCACCAAACCTCTGGCTGTACCCTTGTCTGTCGCTGCCGTGGATGGGGGCCTCTTACCTCGCCCCATTCAACTCATCACCGAATCCATTACCCTGCAGGTGGGAATGCTGCATTCTGAAAGTATCTCCTTTCATGTTCTGCCTGGACTCTCTCACGCCCTCTTGCTAGGTCTGCCCTGTCTCCAGAGACATGCACCCGTGCTAGACTGGCAAACCGGAGAGGTCCTTCGCTGGGGACAAGACTGTCATAAAACCTGCCTGGTTCCCGTCCATCCCGTCCGTCCCTCTCCTACCCCAGCTAATCTACCTGGACTTCCGATTCCTTATTGGTCTTATGCAGATGTCTTTAATAAAAAGGAGGCAGAGACATTACCACCACATAGACCATACGACTGTCCCATCGATCTGCTACCCGGTACTACTCCTCCCCGTGGGCGTATCTATCCTTTATCCGCTGCTGAGACCCGGTCAATGTCCGAATATATTGAGGAGAATCTGGCCAGAGGATTCATCCGGAAATCCACCTCCCCGGCGGGAGCAGGCTTCTTTTTCGTCAAAAAGAAGGACGGCTCTCTCCGTCCCTGTATAGACTATAGAGGTCTAAACCTGATCACGGTGAAGAATAAGTACCCCCTTCCGCTCATTCCAGAATTATTTGATCGCCTGAGGGGGGCTAGGATCTTCACCAAACTGGACCTTCGTGGGGCGTACAACCTGGTTCGTATTCGTCAGGGGGATGAATGGAAGACGGCATTCAACACCCGGGACGGCCACTATGAATACCTGGTAATGCCCTTTGGTCTCTGTAACGCTCCTGCCGTCTTTCAAGAGTTGGTCAATGACATCTTCCGGGACCTTCTCTACTCCTGCGTAGTGGTGTACCTGGACGACATCTTGGTCTTCTCTCCGGATCTCCAGACTCACCGGAGGGACGTTCGTCAGGTCCTGCTCAGGCTAAGGCAGAACCATCTCTACGCTAAATTTGAGAAGTGCCTCTTTGAGCAGACCTCGCTTCCGTTTCTGGGCTACATTATCTCTCAGACCGGCCTACAAATGGATCCTGAGAAACTGTCTGCCATCGAGAAATGGCCCCGACCGGAGGGGTTGAAGGCCATTCAGCGATTCCTGGGCTTCGCCAACTACTACCGCCTCTTCATACCACACTTCTCTTCCCGGACGGCCCCAATTTCTGCGCTCACCCGTAAAGGTACTAATCCCAAAGAGTGGCCACCCGAAGCAGAGGAGGCCTTTCTTTCCCTTAAACAGGCCTTCTCTTCCGCCCCGGTGCTGCATCGCCCAGATGGCAACAAGCAGTTCTTCCTGGAAGTTGACGCCTCCTCCTCTGGAGCCGGAGCGGTACTTACTCAAAAATCATCTTCCGGGAGGATGGTAACTTGTGGCTTCTTCTCTAAACTCTTCTCCTCCTCTGAGCGCAACTATTCCATAGGAGACCGAGAGTTATTGGCCATCAAACTGGCATTGGAGGAGTGGCGTTACCTGCTCGAGGGGGCTCTTCACCCGGTAATAATTTACACTGACCACAAGAACTTGGCTTACCTCCAGCATGCCCAGAGACTTAATCCGCGCCAAGCCCGGTGGTCCTTGTTTTTTGCTCGTTTTGATTTTGTCCTTCATTTTCGCCCGGCTGACAAAAACGTCAAGGCGGACGCCTTGTCTCGGTCCTTTCTGGTGTCTGACCTCGAGGAGGATCCGAAACATATCATCGATCCCGCCAGAGTAATGCAGGTGGCTCCCGTGAGTCTAAATCGTCTTCCTCCTGGTAAGACGTTCGTACCAGTACCTGATCGGGAGAAGATCCTACACTGGGGTCATTCGTCTAAACTAGCTGGCCACGCCGGTCAGAAAAAGACCCTCCAGCTTATTACCCGGCACTACTGGTGGCCTAACCTGCACAAGGATGTAATAGACTTTGTTTCTGCCTGTGTGTCCTGCGCCCGCAACAAAGTTCCGAGACACCTGCCGGCCGGCCGCCTCCTACCTCTGCCAGTACCTGCTGCCCCCTGGCAGCATATAGCGATGGACTTCATTACTGATCTACCCGTCTCTGCCGGTTGTACGGTCATTTGGGTGGCCGCTGACCGCTTCTCCAAGATGGCTCACTTCATTCCACTGCCAGGTCTTCCGTCTGCACCCGAGCTGGCTAAAGACTTTATCCGCCACATCTTCCGTCTTCATGGCCTGCCCCGTCACATCGTGTCGGATCGTGGGGTACAGTTCACTTCCCGTTTCTGGAGAGCCACTTGTAAATTGCTGGACGTCACCCTGGACTTCTCCTCCGCTTACCACCCACAGTCTAATGGTCAAGTGGAGCGGATCAATCAGAACCTGACCAGTTACCTTCGGCACTTCGTTAATGCCCACCATTCTGACTGGGTGGATCTCCTGCCATGGGCCGAATTCTCGTACAACAATCACGAGAGCGAGTCTTCCTCCAAATCCCCGTTTTTTGTAGTCTACGGTCAGCATCCTCGGATCCCGTTTCCCGTCTCCACCTCGGCGGACAATCCGGCTGCGGAATCTCTTGTTAACAAATTTTCCTCCATATGGGAGAGTACCCGGTCCGCACTCCTTCTGTCATCCGAGCGTATGAAAAGACACGCTGACAAAAAACGTCTGGACCCTCCTCAATTCCGCCCTGGGGATAAAGTCTGGCTCTCGTCCAAATATGTCCGGCTCAAGATCCCTTCCTATAAGTTAGGGCCTCGGTTCATCGGTCCTCTGGAGGTCATCAGTCAGATCAACCCGGTGGCCTATAAATTGAAACTCCCGGCCAACTTACGGATCCCTAACTCCTTCCATGTGTCTCTCCTCAAACCTGTGGTGCTTAACTCTTTTTCCAAGTCTACAGGTACGCCTCCTGCTCCGGTTTCTGCTGAGGACGAGTTTGAGGTAGAGAACATTCTTGCCACCAAAAGGGTAAGAGGAAAGACCTTTTTTCTGGTAGATTGGAAGGGGTTTGGTCCTGAGGAGAGAACGTGGGAGCCCCGGGAGAACATCCATGCCCCTCTCATCCTAGCTACATTTCTGTCTGGCCTAAAAAAGGGGGGGCCTAAAGGGGGGGGTACTGTAGCGCTGGCGTCCCTGCCCTCTGCTAGGCAGGGACGCTGCTCCCCTCACCGCTCTGCTCCGTGCCCGGCGTCCTCTCCCCGCTCTGCTGTCAGCGCGCGCTCCTTCCCGGCGTCCTCCTCCCGCTCTGCTCTCAGCGCGCGCTCCTTCCCGGCCCCTGTGCTTAGGGCGCGCGCGCGCGTGCTCCCCTCCTCTTAAAGGGGCCGCGCGCGCCGTCCTAAGGAGTCCCCGGCCAATGGCCGGAGGACTTCATCATATATAAGGCACCTCCTCCAAAATGGAGGTGCCCGAGCAATGTTGTTTGCACCTGTGTCTCACCTGTGCTTCAGCCCTCAGGTCCCGTTGCCAGTTACCTGCCAGTTTCCTGCCAGTTTCCTGCTAGTTACCTGCCTGATTCCTGCCTGAATACTTGTTACCTGTCTGCCAGTCTGAGGTCCGACGGTCTGCCTTACTACTCCTGTCAGTCTGTCTAAAGGACCAGCCTGCCCGCTCACCTGGGAGCGCTTATCAGCTACCTGCCTGCTTGCCTGAGGTCCGACGGTCTGCCTTACTACTCCGGTCAGTCTGTCTATGGACCAGCTTGCCCGCTCACCTGGGAGCGCTTCTCCGTTATCTGCCTGCTTGCCAGCCCGGAGGCTCCGTTGTCACGTGCTGTGACCACCAGCTATCTCAGAGACTCTTGCCCGCTCACCTGGGAGCGCATCTCCGTTACCTGCCTGCTTGCCAGCCCGGAGGTCCCGTTGTCACGTGCGGTGACCACCAGCTATTCCAGAGACTCTTGCCCGCTCACCTGGGAGCGCTTCTCCGTTACCTACCTGCCTGCCAGCCCGGAGGTTCCGCCGTCACGTGCCGTGACCACCTGCTATTCCAGAGATTCTCGCTTGCTCACCTGGGAGCACACATCTACCATCTGCCTGCTAGCCTACCCGGAGGCTCTGCCATCACAGGTCGTACCTACCCCTTACCCAGAGACTGCCCTGATCACTTGCCGTAACTCCCTGTCCGTTCACCCAGAGACTGCCACCCGCTCCCTTACAAGGGCCGCCCCCTTGTATAGTAGCTCAGAGGTTCCGCCTCCCAGACCCGTTACAGCCAGAAGTGGCAGGCCAAGAAAAACATCAGAAAGGCAGAGAAGAAGAATGGTGAGATCAGTCAAGGACAATCCTCAGACCACCTCCAGAGAGCTGCAGCATCAACTTGCTGCAGATGGTGTCACTGTGCATTGGTCAACTATACAACGCACTTTGCACAAGGAGAAGCTGTATGGGAGAGTGATGCGAAAGAAGCCGTTTCTGCAAGCACGCCACAAACAGAGTCGGCTGAGGTATGCAAAAGCACATTAGGAGAAGCCAATTTCTTTTTGGAAGAAGGTCCTGTGGACTGATGAAACCAAGATTGAGTTGTTTGGTCATACAAAAAGGCGTTATGCATGGCGGCAAAAAAACACAGCATTCCAAGAAAAACAGTTGCTACCCACAGTAAAATTTGGTGGAGGTTCCATCATGCTTTGGGGCTGTGTGGCCAATGCCGGCACCGGGAATCTTGTTAAAGTTGAGGGACGCATGGATTACACTCAGTATCAGCAGATTCTTGACAATAATGTCCAAGAATCAGTGACAAAGTTGAAGTTACACAGGGGATGGATCTTTCAGCAAGACAATGATCCAAAACACCGCTCCAAATCTACTCAGGCATTCATGCAGAGGAACAATTACAATGTTCTGGAATGGCCATCCCAGTCCCCAGACCTGAATATCATTGAACATCTGTGGATCATTTGAAGGGAGCAGTCCATGCTCAGCGACCATCAAACTTAACTGAACTGGAATTGTTTTGTAAAAAGGAATGGTCAAAAATACCTTCATCCAGGATCCAGGAACTCATTATAAGCTACAGGAAGCGACTAGAGGCTGTTATTTTTGCAAAAGGAGGATCTACTAAATATTAATGTCACTTTTCTGGTGAGGTGCCCATACTTATGCACCTGTCAAATTTTGTTTGAATGCAGATTGCACATTTTCTGTTAGTACAATAAACCTCATTTCAAGGCAGAAACATTACTGTGTCCAACAGTTATTACATATATCAAACTGAAATAGCTGTTGCAAAAACACCAATTTTTATAAAACATTAAGCTTAAGATTAATAGGGGTGCCCAAACTTTTTCATATAACTGTATGTAGCCGTAAAAGCGCTGATCTATGTTATACCTAAGTTACTCAGGTTTATATGTAAGGAAAACCGTGTCACAGAACCCCTGATTGTATACTATGGGCCCCAAACAAGAAAAGATCAATTGCTGTGATACAATTATAGGTGTTTAGGTAGGGAACTGAGCCGAAGCAGGTAGGAAAGTCCCGAGGACGCAACTAGCGCACTCCTATATACCTACCGAGATGCCATAATTGGTCACAAAAGGGGGGAAATGTGAGAGAAAAGAATCCATCTTGTTTGTCTGTGGTATCCATTTTGTCTTCACTCTTATGTAATGGTCATCAGGTAACAGTGATGGGCAGTGAGGTTTCACATTATTGTTCACTCCCCTATGGTTACTATTGGTTCATAGGTCAGAGGGAACTATTCCTTTGTCTCTGACCCTATTTAAAGGGCCCCATATGTTAATAAAGCAGAAGTCTTTCCTAGTACACCATTATAAGGCTGTGCTGTATTGATTTCCTCGAGATCTCGAAAATATAATTTTAATATTTGGAGTTCGGAAGGCATAGAAGAGAGCATATTTCGCTCACATGTATCATGCCAATAGTAAAGCATCCGGATACCATTCACGTGTGGGATTGCTTTTTGTCCACAAGATTGGGCTTATTCACAATTTTGCCTAAGAACACTGCCATGGATAAAAAATGGTATCTAAACATTCTCCAAGAGCAACTTCTTCCAATGACTCAGGAGAAATTGATGATGAGCAATGCTTGATGGAGCACCATGTGGCAAGACAAAAGAGATAACTATGTGGCTCAGTGAACAAAACATTGAAATGTTGGGTCCATAGCCAGGAAGTTTTCCAGATCTCAATTCTATTGAGAACATGTGATCAATCCTCAAAAAGTGGATGTATATACAAAAACACAGAAATTGTAACACCAAGCACTGAGTAGTCAAGAATGGGTTGCCATCAATCAGGATTTGGCCCGGATGTTGATATCCAGCATGCCAGAGCAAATGTAGAAGTCTTGAAAAGTAATGAACAACACTGTAAACATTGAATCTTTGCATAAAAGATGTATTTGTCAATAAAAGGTTAACAACTTATGAAATGCTTAGAATTATACTTAAAGTAGCCAAGGAAACATTTGATTAAAATATCTAAAAATAATGGAGCAGCAAACTTTGTGAAAACCAAAATTTGTGTCAGTCTATACACTTTTGGTCATGACTGTGAATGGGCTCAGTAGATAGCACTGTAATTTCGCAGCTCTGGGGTCCTAAATCTGACCAAGTACAACATCAGTACAGAGTTTATATGTTCTCCATATGTTTGTGTGGGTATCAGACAAACTGATTGGGAATTTAAATTGTGAGCCCCATTGGGGACAGTGAATGATAACAATGTCCATAAAGCGCTGTGACATATGTAGGGGCCACATAAGCAACAGAAATAATTTTCAGCTTTCATTGAAAGCTGGCAGATTCTTCAGCAAGGGAAGGGGCACAGTGCGCAGCCAACTACTTCTGATGGTTTATTTTTGCAATCAGTGGGGGTCTGAAACGTTGGAATTTTTTTAAAATATCTGTTAACTTCTAACGCACCCATTTAGACCGGTCCCTTAAGTGAATAATGAATCACAATTACATTTTGAAATCCAGGCTGTGTGAAGGCATCTCTACGGAAAGGTCAGGAGTAAGATATTGGTGACCTATGTAGGATAGTTGAAGCGGTCAGCAGCACTCCTCCAACACCCAGACACAAAGTCCAAAACCAAGGAATTCCACTTGGTAACAGATCCATAATCACATGCAATTAGACAGCATCCAACAGGCAGTACTAGTGAGGAAAAAGACGCATTTATTATGCCAAATATTTACATCTACGTTTTGACATACTATAAGTCTTTATCAAACATGTTAAAGACCTATAATAGGTCGAAACATAGCTGTGATGTATTTGGCATAATAAATTAGTCTTTTACCTCACTAGTACTTCCCGTTGGACGCTGTCTACTATCTGTAGGATAGGTCATCAATATCAGATTGGTGTGGGTCTGTCACCCAGTAGCATCATGGTCATCTGTTAGCAGATCACAAATCCACAGAAATACATAGTGTATGGAGCCAGAGCACTAAAAGGTACAGTCACTGTATAGTAGCCACTTACATTACTTCAATAGGAGTTAAGCTGCAGTGCCCAAGAATTACGGAGGTAATCTATTGGAGTGCTTGGTGTCGGACTCACACAAATCAGACATTTTTTACCTATTCTATGGATAGGTCATCATCAATATCCGGGACAAACCCTTCGTTACTACTACCTTTGAAAAAAACAAAGAAAATGGCTGGCACAAACTGTGATTAAAAAGAGGGTGCAGCTTCTAACATGCAAGACAACAAACAACAAAAACACAAAAAAGCAGTGTGTAGATAAAAAGAGCGCACACCAACACTTATAAATTGAAAAAATATAGTTTTTTCTTACATCTTTGTTAAAAAAACTGTAAACTCAGTCAATGGCAATATAATATATAATAAATCTACCACGCCAAAACCACCTCAAACATGAAATATCACAAAAGTACACACCAAATAATATACATTATATCTATATCTAGATAGGTAGATACAGTAGACAGATACATATTAGTATTTATATGATAATGTACAATAAATGTAGGATGGTAAATCCCTTAAAAAAATAAAATATACGAACCTAATCATTAAGCATAAAATGTCATGAAAAGGAGCAACACAATATAGAGCAAGATATAATGAGTTGCTCTAATACTGCAAGATATGACAGCAAATCAGAATAAGCAAACATGAAGGTAAATGTAAGTATTTAACATACAGTACAGACCAAAAGTTTGGACACACCTTCTCATTTAAAGATTTTTCTGTATTTTCATGACTATGAAAATTGTACATTCACACTGAAGGCATCAAAACTATGAATTAACACATGTGGAATTAAATACTTAACAAAAAAGTGTGAAACCACCGAAAATATATCTTATATTCTAGGTTCTTCAAAGTAGCCACCTTTTGCTTTGATGACTGCTTTGCACACTCTCGGCATTCTCTTGATGAGCTTCAAGAGGTAGTCACCGGGAATGGTTTTCACTTCACATGTGTGCCCTGTCAGGTTTAATAAGTGGGATTTCTTGCCTTATAAATGGGGTTGAGACCATCAGTTGTGTTGTACAGAAGTCTGGTGGATACACAGCTGATAGTCCTACTCAATAGACTGTTACAATTTGTATTATGGCAAGAAAAAAGCAGCTAAGTAAAGAAAAACGAGTGGCCTTCATTACTTTAAGAAATTAAGGTCAGTCATTGCGAAAAATTGGGCAAACTTTGAAAGTGTCCCCAAGTGCAGTTGCAAAAACCATCAAGCGCTACAAAGAAACTGGCTCACATGAGGACCGCCCCAGGAAAGGAAGAGCAAGAGTCACCTCTGCTTCTGAGGATAAGTTTATCCGAGTCACCAGCCTCAGAAATCGTAGGTTAACAGCAGCTCAGATTAGAGACCAGGTCAATGCCACACAGAGTTCTAGCAGCAGACACATCTCTACAACAACTGTTAAGAGGAGCCTTTGTGCAGCAGGCCTTCATGGTAAAATAGCTGCTAGGAAACCACTGCTAAGGACAGGCAACAAGCAGAAGAGACTTGTTTGGGCTAAAGAACACAAGGAATGGACATTAGACCAGTGGAAATCTGTGCTTTGGTCTGATGAGTCCAAATTTGAGATCTTTGGTTCCAACCACCGTGTCTTTGTGCGACGCAAAATAGGTGAACGGATGGACTCTACATGCCTGGTTCCCGCCGTGAAGCATGGAGGAGGAGGTGTGATGGTGTAGGGGTGCTTTGCTGGTGACACTGTTGGGGATTTATTCAAAATTGAAGGCATACTGAACCAGCATGGCTACCACAGCATCTTGCAGCGGCATGCTATTCCATCCGGTTTGCGTTTAGTTGGACCATCATTTATTTTTCAACAGGACAATGATCCCAAACACACCTCCAGGCTGTGTAAAGGCTATTTGACCAAGAAGGAGAGTGATGGGGTGCTACGCCAGATGACCTGGCCTCCACAGTCACCAGACCTGAATCTAATTGAGATGGTTTGGGGTGAGCTGGACCGCAAAGTGAAGGCAAAAGGGCCAACAAGTGCTAAGCATCTCTGGGAACTCCTTCAAGATTATTGGAAGACCATTTCCGGTGACTACCTCTTGAAGCTCATCAAGAGAATGCCAAGAGTGTGCAAAGCAGTCATCAAAGCAAAAGGTGGCTACTTTGAAGAACCTAGAATATAAGACATATTTTCAGTTGTTTCACACTTTTTTGTTAAGTATATAATTCCACATGTGTTAATTCATAGTTTTGATGCCTTCAGTGTGAATGTACAATTTTCATAGTCATGAAAATACAGAAAAATCTTTAAATGAGAAGGTGTGTCCAAACTTTTGGTCTGTACTGTATATGTGTAGAATTTTATAATATATAGACAGTATTATCCAGTGTAAGGCTGATAGAAATAATAAATATATTTTTAGTTTGAGAGATAAGAAAATATTTTTTGAGGCTATTATTATCTCCTGTTGGAGAGGAACACATCCCACATACCTATTTGTTCTTCACTAAGAACCACTACACAGTAGTAAACAACATTTGTGAGATTAAATTGGTTTGAGAGATAATTACTCTTTCCCCCTACAGATTTTCAGTGCTGACTAGTGTTGAGCATTCCGATACTGAAATATCGGGTATCGGCCGATATTCGCGGTATCGGAATTCCGATACTTAATTCCGATACTATTGCAATATCGTATACCGGAATCGGAAGTTCCCATAATGCAATGAGACATTTTCATTTTATTCAGCCAATGAGGATCCTAAGAAGTGTGGGCACATCCTGTTAGGCATGTAGGCATCTTAACTAATGGCATGGCTGTGATTGGCTGCTGAAATGATGTCATGATGCACTATAAAAGCCACCGCCGCCATTTTGAGCTCACTCTGCTGTGAATTCAGTTAGGGATAGGACGCTGTTGTTCTGAGGGACAGTTTTAGCTACCTATTTGCTCTATACTGCTTTACCCAAGCTACTTTCTAAATCACTGTGCCTTGCAGTGCTAGTGCACAGTTCCCTGTGCTGTTCACCGCTATCTGCAAGGTCTGTGTGTGTGAGTGCAGCTCACCCTGTAGTGTGTGCTTCAGCCAAGTCTGGTTGTAGTGCACTCAGTGTGTGTCACTGCCTCATACATTGTCCTTTTTTGCCAATTCATAATTTTTCCTGATATCTCCTATTAGTGTGGTGGTTCCATCTGTATTCAGCTAAATTGGTTCCAAACACACTATATAGGAGTAGATAGAGAAATTTTTTTCCGTCTTGCAGCACTAGTGCACAGTGCTCTGCATCTGTACTGTTCACCGCTGTCTGCAAGGTCTGGTGTGTGAGTGCAGCTCACCCTGTAGTGTGTGCTTCAACCCCGTCTGGTTGTAGTGCACTCAGTGTGTGTCACTGCCTCATACATTGTCCTTTATTGCCAATTCATAATTTTTCCTGATATCTCCTATTAGTGTGGTGGTTCCATCTGTATTCAGCTAAATTGGTTCCAAACACACTATATAGGAGTAGATAGAGAATTTTTTTTCCGTCTTGCAGCACTAGTGCACAGTGCTCTGCATCTGTACTGTTCACCGCTGTCTGCAAGGTCTGGTGTGTGAGTGCAGCTCACCCTGTAGTGTGTGCTTCAACCCCGTCTGGTTGTAGTGCACTCAGTGTGTGTCACTGCCTCATACATTGTCCTTTATTGCCAATTCATAATTTTTCCTGATATCTCCTATTAGTGTGGTGGTTCCATCCATATTCAGCTAAATTGATTCCAAACACACTATATAGGAGTAGATAGAGGAGCCTTTCTGCAGCATTGGGCCCTGCAGCCCCAGCCAGATTAGTATTAGCCTATTTTTTGCAGCCTCATCTATTGCATTGTAGGTTACCTTCCTACATTGTAATAGCTACAAAAAGTTTGTGATACTATCGTTATTACATCTTTAGGCACATCCAGTGTCTTTTTGTGACAAAAAAAACCTAAATAAAGTTCACCAAACACTCCACTTTACAGTTGTGTAGGCCACATTAGCTCATATTAAAGTCTAGTCCACACTTTATAAAATTAGTGTTTCTTATACCTGTTAGCAGCTGTTCAGGAATAAGCACACTAAGCCCTTAGTACTTTTCTGCCTATCTTTATCAGTCTACCAAGATGAAGAAGGCAGGGAGTAAGGCATGTGGTCGTGGTCGTGGGCGTGGGCGTGGAGTTTCTGCAGGGAGAGGACGTGAGGATTCTGTGCCTGCAGGGAGAGGACGTGGGGATTCTGTGCCTGCTGCGGGCACCAGTGACTCAGCATCCCCCAGTTTTACCAGGGAACAGTCCTTTATGCGCAGCTTTGTAGGAGCTAGCCGTACCCCACTGCTGCGCGAGGACCAAATTGAAGCCGTTGTCGGATGGATGGCAGCTAACGCATCGACTTCAATTAGTTCCAGATCCTCTCAGGTCCTGAGCACTGAAGAGCACCCATCTGTCTCTTCACCACCTGCCAAATTGCCCAGGCAGTCAGAGAGCCCTGGACAGGAGCCATCTCTACTTCTGTTCTCTGAATCTCTTGGCTTGGAAAGAGGGGGCCAGCCAAGCAGAATTCGAGAATTTGAAGAAGAGGTAGTATGCAGTGATGCGCAACCGTTTTGTCTCTCTGAATCTGAAGAGGCGGGTGGGCCAGTGCCTATGGTCAGCAGCACACCTCAGTACGCATCTGATGATGAGACTCAGGTGCCACTTTCTGGTGCGTACTGTGCTGTCGAGACTACCCAGGAGAAGCAGTTGTTTGAAGAGGGTGGTGTAGATGATGAGGTCCTTGACCCATCATGGCGTGAGGGACAGGAAGGTGGTGGGAGCAGCTCTGAGGAAGAGATTCCCCGAACGGCCCAAAAAGGAGGGAGAGGGAGGGGGCAGACTTGGTTGCCTGTAGCCTCCACTTCGGCACCCATTAGGAGCATGGCTCTTCCAAAATCCAAAGCGGGCGCTCCCAAGACTTGCAGTGCCTGGTCCTTTTTTGACACAGTTGCAGATGACATTTGCTTTGTCAAATGCAAGCTGTGTAATCAGAAGGTGAAAAGAGGGAAAAGTGTCAGCAACCTCAATACCACAAATATGTGGAAACATGTGCGGACCAAGCACGTGGTGGAGTTACACAAACACACTGAAGACCTAGGCCAACCTACAGCGCCACCTACCACCTCTTCAGCTCGTGTTGTAGCCTCTTCCTCCAGCTCACACACAGCTGGTTCGGCTTCCTCACAGGATCGCCATGGAAGAATCTCTGGCACTGTTGTACAGAGACACAGTGTAATTCCACCCACAGCACCACTTTCCCAGTCATCCTCACACTCCCAGGCCAGTCTACAGCCATCGTTAGCACAGGCATGGGAGAAAAGGCGCCCATACTCGGCAAACCACCCCCGAGCACAGGCTCTGAATGCTGGCATTGCTAAACTACTGGCCCTTGAAATGCTATCATTCAGGCTGGTGGAGACTGACACATTCCGTAACTTTATGGCATTGGCAGTCCCACAATACAACGTGCCCAGCCGCTTTTATTTCAGCAGGCAAGCCGTCCCTGCCCTGCAACATCATGTGGAGGGAAAAATTAAACATGCGCTACAAAACGCCGTCAGTAGCAAGGTCCACCTGACCACTGATGCGTGGACCAGTAAGCATGGACAGGGACGATACCTTTCCCTCACTGCCCATTGGGTAAATGTTGTGGAGCCGGGTACAGATCTTGAGAGTGGCGCTGTACGTGTTCTGCCAACTCCAAGGATTGCAGGAATCCAGTCTGTACACATTGACTCCTCCTCATACTCCAGTTCCTCTGAATCAGCGCTGCAGGAGCCGTCACGGTCTACCTCCACATCGACCCGTGAACGGTTACCTGTTATGATGACCGATATGAGCACAGCCGTGGCCAAACGTCAACAGGCCGTATTAAAATTAATTTCTTTGGGGAATCGAAGCCACACAGCGCAGGAGCTCTGGAATGCCATCAAGCAGCAGAGTGACGTGTGGTTTGTGCCAGCGAATCTCCAGCCAGGCATGGTAGTGTGTGACAATGGCCGAAATCTGGTGGCAGCTCTGGGCCTAGGCAACCTCACTCACATCCCATGTCTGGCACATGTGCTCAACTTGGTCGTGCAGAGTTTTTTGAGGGACTATCCGGATCTTGATGCACTGCTTCACAAGGTCCGCATAGAGTGCGCTCACTTGCGGCGTTCCAGCAATGCAAGATCACGCATTGCAGCTCTGCAGCGCCGATTATGTCTTCCGGAACATCGCATCATATGTGACCTACCCACCAGGTGGAATTCAACGTTACATATGTTGGAGAGGTTGTGTGAGCAGCAGGCAGCAGTAATGGAGTACCAGCTGCAGCAGGCGCAAACAAGTCGCAGTGCGCGCCGTTCACACTTCACCACCACTGAGTGGGCCTCTATGAAGGACATTTGCCACGTTTTGCGTGCCTTCGATTATTCCACGCGGATGGCGAGTGCAGATGATGCACTAGTCAGCATGACTATCCCCCTTATCTGCCTGCTTGAAAAAACACTGCAAGCACTAAGGGATGAGGTTTTGGAAGAGGTGGAGGATGAGGAGTCACAAATGCCATCTGCTTCTCTACAGTCTGCGCAACGTGGTTCCTCACAAAGGCCTAGGCAGGGGACACTTTGTGAGGAGGATGAGGAGGAGTCAATGGATGAGGAAGACATCTGTCCAGAGGAGGGAGGTACACAATGCTCTAGTAGTCAGTATCTAGAGCGAGGGTGGGGTGATGCAGAGCAGGCAGAGATCACGCCTCAAGCAGGGGACAGCGTTTCTTGGCCAGTTGGCAGTCTGCAGCACATGGTTGATTTCATGCTGCAGTGCCTCAGAAACGACCGCCGCATCGCCCACATTCTCAACACGGCTGATTATTGGGTGTCCACCCTCCTAGATCCTCGCTACCGGGACAACTTACAAAGCCTCATAACACCATTGAACCGGGAGCGTAAAATGCAGGAGTACCAAGACGCACTGGTGCATTCCATCATGTTCTCCATTCCAACCGAGAGCAGTGCTGCTAGTGCTTTACAAAGCAGCTCAGTGCGTCGAGGCAGTGGAGGAAGCTCTGCACAAAGAGGGAGCAGAAGCAGCGCCTCAGCACAAGGCAAGACCAGTATGGCCGAAATGTGGCAAAGTTTTGTGTCCCCGCCGCCACAAATGTCTACACCATCACAGACAGCTCCAGTCAGCAGGAGGCAACGTTTCCGTCAGATGGTGACAGACTACATGTCTTGCCCTCTTAGTGTACTCCCAGACGGCTCTTCTCCCTTCAAGTTTTGGGTCTGTAAGCTGGATACATGGCCAGAGCTTAGTCAGTATGCACTGGAGGTGCTAGCTTGCCCTGCTGCTAGTGTATTATCGGAACGCGTCTTTAGTGCCGCAGGTGGTGTACTAACAGACCGTCGCATGCGACTATCCTCCGATAACGTTGACCGGCTTACTTTTCTCAAAATGAACAAGGCCTGGATCTCTCATGAATTTGCCAGTCCTCTTCCAGAATAAATAATTGGTTGGCAACAGTATCCAGGTCTCCTGTTCTGTTCATGTTTCTACCACCTGAACTGTAATCCCTGAGCTCCAACACCGCCAGTTGGCGCTCAGAAGTGCCGTCTGCACAGTCAACACTTGCTGCCGTGTTATTGGGGTTCAGTAACGTCAGCTGTTCTCCTGCTGTGCGGACGGCAATTTCTCCTGATTTGTCCACATCCACTGTACTACACATTTTAAAGTTGCTCCAATTACTCCTCTGGCTCCTCTGTTTTCATTCTTATCCCTGGGCTCCAGCACCGCCAGTTGGCGCTCGGAAGTGCTGTCTGCACAGTCAACACTTGCTACCATGTTATTGGGGTTCAGTAACGTCAGCTGTTCCCCTGCTGTGCGGACGGCAATTTCTCCTGCTCTGTCCACATTCTCACTACTACAGATTTTAAAGTTGCTCCAATTACACCTCTGGCTCCTCTGTTTTCAGTATTATCCCTGAGCTCCAACACCGCCAGTTGGCGCACGGAAGTGCCGTCTGCACAGTCAACACTTGCTGCCGTGTTATTGGGGTTCAGTAACGTCAGCTGTTCTCCTGCTGTGCGGACGGCAATTTCTCCTGCTTTGTCCAAATCCACTGTACTACACATTTTAAAGTTGCTCGAATTACACCTCTGGCTCCTCTGTTTTCATTCTTATCCCTGGGCTCCAGCACCGCCAGTTGGCGCTCGGAAGTGCCGTCTGCACAGTCAACACTTGCTACCATGTTATTGGGGTTCAGTAACGTCAGCTGTTCCCCTGCTGTGTTCACGGCAATTTCTCCTGCTCTGTCCATATTCACTGTGCTACTTATTTAAAACTTGCTCCAATTACACCTCTGGCTCCTCCGTTTTTAGTATTTACCCTGGGCTCCAACACCGCCAGTTGGCGCTCGGAAGTGCTGTCTGCACAGTCAACACTTGCTGCCGTGTTATTGGGGTTCAGTAACGTCAGCTGTTCCCCTGCTGTGCGGACGGCAATTTCTCCTGCTCTGTCCACATTCTCACTACTACAGATTTTAAAGTTGCTCCAATTACACCTCTGGCTCCTCTGTTTTCATTCTTATCCCTGGGCTCCAGCACCGCCAGTTGGCGCTCGGAAGTGCTGTCTGCACAGTCAACACTTGCTACCATGTTATTGGGGTTCAGTAACGTCAGCTGTTCCCCTGCTGTGCGGACGGCAATTTCTCCTGCTCTGTCCACATTCTCACTACTACAGATTTTAAAGTTGCTCCAATTACACCTCTGGCTCCTCTGTTTTCATTCTTATCCCTGGGCTCCAGCACCGCCAGTTGGCGCTCGGAAGTGCCGTCTGCACAGTCAACACTTGCTGCCGTGTTATTGGGGTTCAGTAACGTCAGCTGTTCTCCTGCTGTGCGGACGGCAATTTCTCCTGATTTGTCCACATCCACTGTACTACACATTTTAAAGTTGCTCCAATTACTCCTCTGGCTCCTCTGTTTTCATTCTTATCCCTGGGCTCCAGCACCGCCAGTTGGCGCTCGGAAGTGCTGTCTGCACAGTCAACACTTGCTACCATGTTATTGGGGTTCAGTAACGTCAGCTGTTCCCCTGCTGTGCGGACGGCAATTTCTCCTGCTCTGTCCACATTCTCACTACTACAGATTTTAAAGTTGCTCCAATTACACCTCTGGCTCCTCTGTTTTCAGTATTATCCCTGAGCTCCAACACCGCCAGTTGGCGCACGGAAGTGCCGTCTGCACAGTCAACACTTGCTGCCGTGTTATTGGGGTTCAGTAACGTCAGCTGTTCTCCTGCTGTGCGGACGGCAATTTCTCCTGCTTTGTCCAAATCCACTGTACTACACATTTTAAAGTTGCTCGAATTACACCTCTGGCTCCTCTGTTTTCATTCTTATCCCTGGGCTCCAGCACCGCCAGTTGGCGCTCGGAAGTGCCGTCTGCACAGTCAACACTTGCTACCATGTTATTGGGGTTCAGTAACGTCAGCTGTTCCCCTGCTGTGTTCACGGCAATTTCTCCTGCTCTGTCCATATTCACTGTGCTACTTATTTAAAACTTGCTCCAATTACACCTCTGGCTCCTCCGTTTTTAGTATTTACCCTGGGCTCCAACACCGCCAGTTGGCGCTCGGAAGTGCTGTCTGCACAGTCAACACTTGCTGCCGTGTTATTGGGGTTCAGTAACGTCAGCTGTTCCCCTGCTGTGCGGACGGCAATTTCTCCTGCTCTGTCCACATTCTCACTACTACAGATTTTAAAGTTGCTCGAATTACACCTCTGGCTCCTCTGTTTTCATTCTTATCCCTGGGCTCCAGCACCGCCAGTTGGCGCTCGGAAGTGCTGTCTGCACAGTCAACACTTGCTACCATGTTATTGGGGTTCAGTAACGTCAGCTGTTCCCCTGCTGTGCGGACGGCAATTTCTCCTGCTCTGTCCACATTCTCACTACTACAGATTTTAAAGTTGCTCCAATTACACCTCTGGCTCCTCTGTTTTCATTCTTATCCCTGGGCTCCAGCACCGCCAGTTGGCGCTCGGAAGTGCCGTCTGCACAGTCAACACTTGCTGCGGTGTTATTGGGGTTCGGTAACGTCAGCTGTTCCCCTGCTGTGTTCACGGCAATTTCTCCTGCTCTGTCCATATTCACTGTGCTACTTATTTAAAACTTGCTCCAATTACACCTCTGGCTCCTCCGTTTTTAGTATTTACCCTGGGCTCCAATACCGCTAGTTGCTGCTCAGAAGTGCCGTCTGCACAGTCAACGCTTGCTCCAGTGTTATTGGGATTCAGTAACGTCAGCTGATCCCCAGCTGTGTGTCCGGCAAATTCTCCTGCTTTGTCCACATCCACTGTAGTACGGATTTAAAACCTCCTCCAAATACACCTCTGGCTCTTCTGTTTTTAGTATTTACCCTGGGCTCCAGCACCGCCAGCTGGTTCTCGGCAGTTCCATTGGCTCTTGTACCTTCTGCTACCCATCCGGGTTCCAGTACCGTCAGCTGGTCCTCGGTAGTTCCATTTGCTCTTGTATCTTCTGCTACCCATCCGGGTTCCAGTACCGTCAGCTGGTTCTCGGCAGTGTCTTTGGCACGGGTACTCCCTCCTGCCCAGCCTGGTTCCAGCACGCCAGCTGTTTCCGGGTAGTGTCAACGTCACTTTGCCTCCAATGCGTTGTCCTGTCGTGTTGCGGTCGGGTTAGCCGACTCTATGGTGCCTGCAGTTTAGGTGACTCCTATGTGGGCTGCGGGATCTGGCAATGAAGGCTGGTTCCATAGTGCCAATAGGACAAGCACCCTCTGTAGGACTGTGGGTTTTGGTAACTGCGGCCGGCTCGCGGCCTTGAACTTTTTTTTTACATGGGTACCTTCTGCTACCCATCCGGGTTCCAGTACCGTCAGCTGGTTCTCGGCAGTGCCTTTGGATTAGGTGCCTCCTTCTCGGTATCCAAGTTCCACCAACGTCTGCTGGTCCTTGGTAGTGCTTTCTGGCACAGGTACCTCCTGCTTAGTAACCGAGTTCCAGTAACATCAGCTGGTCCTCGGTAGTTCCATTGGCTCTTGTACCTTCTGCTACCCATCCGGGTTCCAGTACCGTCAGCTGGTCCTCGGTAGTTCCATTTGCTCTTGTATCTTCTGCTACCCATCCGGGTTCCAGTACCGTCAGCTGGTTCTCGGCAGTGCCTTTGGATTAGGTGCCTCCTTCTCGGTATCCAAGTTCCACCAACGTCTGCTGGTCCTTGGTAGTGCTTTCTGGCACAGGTACCTCCTGCTTAGTAACCGAGTTCCAGTAACATCAGCTGGTCCTCGGTAGTTCCATTGGCTCTTGTACCTTCTGCTACCCATCCGGGTTCCAGTACCGTCAGCTGGTCCTCGGTAGTTCCATTTGCTCTTGTATCTTCTGCTACCCATCCGGGTTACAGTACCGTCAGCTGGTTCTCGGCAGTGTCTTTGGCACGGGTACTCCCTCCTGCCCAGCCTGGTTCCAGCACGCCAGCTGTTTCCGGGTAGTGTCAACGTCACTTTGCCTCCAATGCGTTGTCCTGTCGTGTTGCGGTCGGGTTAGCCGACTCTATGGTGCCTGCAGTTTAGGTGACTCCTATGTGGGCTGCGGGATCTGGCAATGAAGGCTGGTTCCATAGTGCCAATAGGACAAGCACCCTCTGTAGGACTGTGGGTTTTGGTAACTGCGGCCGGCTCGCGGCCTTGAACTTTTTTTTTACATGGGTACCTTCTGCTACCCATCCGGGTTCCAGTACCGTCAGCTGGTTCTCGGCAGTGCCTTTGGATTAGGTGCCTCCTTCTCGGTATCCAAGTTCCACCAACGTCTGCTGGTCCTTGGTAGTGCTTTCTGGCACAGGTACCTCCTGCTTAGTAACCGAGTTCCAGTAACATCAGCTGGTCCTCGGTAGTTCCATTGGCTCTTGTACCTTCTGCTACCCATCCGGGTTCCAGTACCGTCAGCTGGTCCTCGGTAGTTCCATTTGCTCTTGTATCTTCTGCTACCCATCCGGGTTCCAGTACCGTCAGCTGGTTCTCGGCAGTGTCTTTGGCACGGGTACTCCCTCCTGCCCAGCCTGGTTCCAGCACGCCAGCTGTTTCCGGGTAGTGTCAACGTCACTTTGCCTCCAATGCGTTGTCCTGTCGTGTTGCGGTCGGGTTAGCCGACTCTATGGTGCCTGCAGTTTAGGTGACTCCTATGTGGGCTGCGGGATCTGGCAATGAAGGCTGGTTCCATAGTGCCAATAGGACAAGCACCCTCTGTAGGACTGTGGGTTTTGGTAACTGCGGCCGGCTCGCGGCCTTGAACTTTTTTTTTACATGGGTACCTTCTGCTACCCATCCGGGTTCCAGTACCGTCAGCTGGTTCTCGGCAGTGCCTTTGGATTAGGTGCCTCCTTCTCGGTATCCAAGTTCCACCAACGTCTGCTGGTCCTTGGTAGTGCTTTCTGGCACAGGTACCTCCTGCTTAGTAACCGAGTTCCAGTAACATCAGCTGGTCCTCGGTAGTTCCATTGGCTCTTGTACCTTCTGCTACCCATCCGGGTTCCAGTACCGTCAGCTGGTCCTCGGTAGTTCCATTTGCTCTTGTATCTTCTGCTACCCATCCGGGTTCCAGTACCGTCAGCTGGTTCTCGGCAGTGTCTTTGGCACGGGTACTCCCTCCTGCCCAGCCTGGTTCCAGCACGCCAGCTGTTTCCGGGTAGTGTCAACGTCACTTTGCCTCCAATGCGTTGTCCTGTCGTGTTGCGGTCGGGTTAGCCGACTCTATGGTGCCTGCAGTTTAGGTGACTCCTATGTGGGCTGCGGGATCTGGCAATGAAGGCTGGTTCCATAGTGCCAATAGGACAAGCACCCTCTGTAGGACTGTGGGTTTTGGTAACTGCGGCCGGCTCGCGGTCTTGAACTTTTTTTTTACATGGGTACCTTCTGCTACCCATCCGGGTTCCAGTACCGTCAGCTGGTTCTCGGCAGTGCCTTTGGATTAGGTGCCTCCTTCTCGGTATCCAAGTTCCACCAACGTCTGCTGGTCCTTGGTAGTGCTTTCTGGCACAGGTACCTCCTGCTTAGTAACCGAGTTCCAGTAACATCAGCTGGTCCTCGGTAGTTCCATTGGCTCTTGTACCTTCTGCTACCCATCCGGGTTCCAGTACCGTCAGCTGGTCCTCGGTAGTTCCATTTGCTCTTGTATCTTCTGCTACCCATCCGGGTTCCAGTACCGTCAGCTGGTTCTCGGCAGTGTCTTTGGCACGGGTACTCCCTCCTGCCCAGCCTGGTTCCAGCACGCCAGCTGTTTCCGGGTAGTGTCAACGTCACTTTGCCTCCAATGCGTTGTCCTGTCGTGTTGCGGTCGGGTTAGCCGACTCTATGGTGCCTGCAGTTTAGGTGACTCCTATGTGGGCTGCGGGATCTGGCAATGAAGGCTGGTTCCATAGTGCCAATAGGACAAGCACCCTCTGTAGGACTGTGGGTTTTGGTAACTGCGGCCGGCTCGCGGCCTTGAACTTTTTTTTTACATGGGTACCTTCTGCTACCCATCCGGGTTCCAGTACCGTCAGCTGGTTCTCGGCAGTGCCTTTGGATTAGGTGCCTCCTTCTCGGTATCCAAGTTCCACCAACGTCTGCTGGTCCTTGGTAGTGCTTTCTGGCACAGGTACCTCCTGCTTAGTAACCGAGTTCCAGTAACATCAGCTGGTCCTCGGTAGTTCCATTGGCTCTTGTACCTTCTGCTACCCATCCGGGTTCCAGTACCGTCAGCTGGTCCTCGGTAGTTCCATTTGCTCTTGTATCTTCTGCTACCCATCCGGGTTCCAGTACCGTCAGCTGGTTCTCGGCAGTGTCTTTGGCACGGGTACTCCCTCCTGCCCAGCCTGGTTCCAGCACGCCAGCTGTTTCCGGGTAGTGTCAACGTCACTTTGCCTCCAATGCGTTGTCCTGTCGTGTTGCGGTCGGGTTAGCCGACTCTATGGTGCCTGCAGTTTAGGTGACTCCTATGTGGGCTGCGGGATCTGGCAATGAAGGCTGGTTCCATAGTGCCAATAGGACAAGCACCCTCTGTAGGACTGTGGGTTTTGGTAACTGCGGCCGGCTCGCGGCCTTGAACTTTTTTTTTACATGGGTACCTTCTGCTACCCATCCGGGTTCCAGTACCGTCAGCTGGTTCTCGGCAGTGCCTTTGGATTAGGTGCCTCCTTCTCGGTATCCAAGTTCCACCAACGTCTGCTGGTCCTTGGTAGTGCTTTCTGGCACAGGTACCTCCTGCTTAGTAACCGAGTTCCAGTAACATCAGCTGGTCCTCGGTAGTTCCATTGGCTCTTGTACCTTCTGCTACCCATCCGGGTTCCAGTACCGTCAGCTGGTCCTCGGTAGTTCCATTTGCTCTTGTATCTTCTGCTACCCATCCGGGTTCCAGTACCGTCAGCTGGTTCTCGGCAGTGTCTTTGGCACGGGTACTCCCTCCTGCCCAGCCTGGTTCCAGCACGCCAGCTGTTTCCGGGTAGTGTCAACGTCACTTTGCCTCCAATGCGTTGTCCTGTCGTGTTGCGGTCGGGTTAGCCGACTCTATGGTGCCTGCAGTTTAGGTGACTCCTATGTGGGCTGCGGGATCTGGCAATGAAGGCTGGTTCCATAGTGCCAATAGGACAAGCACCCTCTGTAGGACTGTGGGTTTTGGTAACTGCGGCCGGCTCGCGGCCTTGAACTTTTTTTTTACATGGGTACCTTCTGCTACCCATCCGGGTTCCAGTACCGTCAGCTGGTTCTCGGCAGTGCCTTTGGATTAGGTGCCTCCTTCTCGGTATCCAAGTTCCACCAACGTCTGCTGGTCCTTGGTAGTGCTTTCTGGCACAGGTACCTCCTGCTTAGTAACCGAGTTCCAGTAACATCAGCTGGTCCTCGGTAGTTCCATTGGCTCTTGTACCTTCTGCTACCCATCCGGGTTCCAGTACCGTCAGCTGGTCCTCGGTAGTTCCATTTGCTCTTGTATCTTCTGCTACCCATCCGGGTTCCAGTACCGTCAGCTGGTTCTCGGCAGTGTCTTTGGCACGGGTACTCCCTCCTGCCCAGCCTGGTTCCAGCACGCCAGCTGTTTCCGGGTAGTGTCAACGTCACTTTGCCTCCAATGCGTTGTCCTGTCGTGTTGCGGTCGGGTTAGCCGACTCTATGGTGCCTGCAGTTTAGGTGACTCCTATGTGGGCTGCGGGATCTGGCAATGAAGGCTGGTTCCATAGTGCCAATAGGACAAGCACCCTCTGTAGGACTGTGGGTTTTGGTAACTGCGGCCGGCTCGCGGCCTTGAACTTTTTTTTTACATGGGTACCTTCTGCTACCCATCCGGGTTCCAGTACCGTCAGCTGGTTCTCGGCAGTGCCTTTGGATTAGGTGCCTCCTTCTCGGTATCCAAGTTCCACCAACGTCTGCTGGTCCTTGGTAGTGCTTTCTGGCACAGGTACCTCCTGCTTAGTAACCGAGTTCCAGTAACATCAGCTGGTCCTCGGTAGTTCCATTGGCTCTTGTACCTTCTGCTACCCATCCGGGTTCCAGTACCGTCAGCTGGTCCTCGGTAGTTCCATTTGCTCTTGTATCTTCTGCTACCCATCCGGGTTCCAGTACCGTCAGCTGGTTCTCGGCAGTGTCTTTGGCACGGGTACTCCCTCCTGCCCAGCCTGGTTCCAGCACGCCAGCTGTTTCCGGGTAGTGTCAACGTCACTTTGCCTCCAATGCGTTGTCCTGTCGTGTTGCGGTCGGGTTAGCCGACTCTATGGTGCCTGCAGTTTAGGTGACTCCTATGTGGGCTGCGGGATCTGGCAATGAAGGCTGGTTCCATAGTGCCAATAGGACAAGCACCCTCTGTAGGACTGTGGGTTTTGGTAACTGCGGCCGGCTCGCGGCCTTGAACTTTTTTTTTACATGGGTACCTTCTGCTACCCATCCGGGTTCCAGTACCGTCAGCTGGTTCTCGGCAGTGCCTTTGGATTAGGTGCCTCCTTCTCGGTATCCAAGTTCCACCAACGTCTGCTGGTCCTTGGTAGTGCTTTCTGGCACAGGTACCTCCTGCTTAGTAACCGAGTTCCAGTAACATCAGCTGGTCCTCGGTAGTTCCATTGGCTCTTGTACCTTCTGCTACCCATCCGGGTTCCAGTACCGTCAGCTGGTCCTCGGTAGTTCCATTTGCTCTTGTATCTTCTGCTACCCATCCGGGTTCCAGTACCGTCAGCTGGTTCTCGGCAGTGTCTTTGGCACGGGTACTCCCTCCTGCCCAGCCTGGTTCCAGCACGCCAGCTGTTTCCGGGTAGTGTCAACGTCACTTTGCCTCCAATGCGTTGTCCTG
Source organism: Phyllobates terribilis (assembly GCF_046119375.1). Lineage (NCBI taxonomy): Eukaryota > Metazoa > Chordata > Amphibia > Anura > Dendrobatidae > Phyllobates > Phyllobates terribilis. The sequence continues at coordinate 376,859,152 of NW_027362761.1, read as the reverse complement.
TCGTGTTGCGGTCGGGTTAGCCGACTCTATGGTGCCTGCAGTTTAGGTGACTCCTATGTGGGCTGCGGGATCTGGCAATGAAGGCTGGTTCCATAGTGCCAATAGGACAAGCACCCTCTGTAGGACTGTGGGTTTTGGTAACTGCGGCCGGCTCGCGGCCTTGAACTTTTTTTTTACATGGGTACCTTCTGCTACCCATCCGGGTTCCAGTACCGTCAGCTGGTTCTCGGCAGTGCCTTTGGATTAGGTGCCTCCTTCTCGGTATCCAAGTTCCACCAACGTCTGCTGGTCCTTGGTAGTGCTTTCTGGCACAGGTACCTCCTGCTTAGTAACCGAGTTCCAGTAACATCAGCTGGTCCTCGGTAGTTCCATTGGCTCTTGTACCTTCTGCTACCCATCCGGGTTCCAGTACCGTCAGCTGGTCCTCGGTAGTTCCATTTGCTCTTGTATCTTCTGCTACCCATCCGGGTTCCAGTACCGTCAGCTGGTTCTCGGCAGTGTCTTTGGCACGGGTACTCCCTCCTGCCCAGCCTGGTTCCAGCACGCCAGCTGTTTCCGGGTAGTGTCAACGTCACTTTGCCTCCAATGCGTTGTCCTGTCGTGTTGCGGTCGGGTTAGCCGACTCTATGGTGCCTGCAGTTTAGGTGACTCCTATGTGGGCTGCGGGATCTGGCAATGAAGGCTGGTTCCATAGTGCCAATAGGACAAGCACCCTCTGTAGGACTGTGGGTTTTGGTAACTGCGGCCGGCTCGCGGCCTTGAACTTTTTTTTTACATGGGTACCTTCTGCTACCCATCCGGGTTCCAGTACCGTCAGCTGGTTCTCGGCAGTGCCTTTGGATTAGGTGCCTCCTTCTCGGTATCCAAGTTCCACCAACGTCTGCTGGTCCTTGGTAGTGCTTTCTGGCACAGGTACCTCCTGCTTAGTAACCGAGTTCCAGTAACATCAGCTGGTCCTCGGTAGTTCCATTGGCTCTTGTACCTTCTGCTACCCATCCGGGTTCCAGTAACATCAGCTGGTCCTCGGTAGTTCCATTGGCTCTTGTACCTTCTGCTACCCATCCGGGTTCCAGTACCGTCAGCTGGTTCTCGGCAGTGCCTTTGGATTAGGTGCCTCCTTCTCGGTATCCAAGTTCCACCAACGTCTGCTGGTCCTTGGTAGTGCTTTCTGGCACAGGTACCTCCTGCTTAGTAACCGAGTTCCAGTAACATCAGCTGGTCCTCGGTAGTTCCATTGGCTCTTGTACCTTCTGCTATCCATCCGGGTTCCAGTACCGTCAGCTGGTCCTCGGTAGTTCCTCAGCTTTCTTGTACCTTCTGCTACATTTCCAAGTTCAAGCTTTTTGAAATGGTTCTTGGTAATCACTCTGGATCTCCCTGACGAGGACCCTGAAGACGAGGACCCTGAAGACCAACCCTAAGAAGACGAGGACCCCGAAGACAATGACCCTGAAGACGAGGACCCTGAAGACCACCCCGAAGAAGACGAGGACCCTGAAGACCACCCCGAAGAAGACGAGGACCCTGAAGACCACCCCGAAGAAGACGAGGTCCCCGAAGACGAGGACCCAGAAGACCAACCCGAAGAAGACGAGGACCCCGAAGACGAGGACCCCCGAAGACGACGACCCTGAAGACCACCCCGAAGAAGACCAAGAAGATGACCCTGAAGAAGTTGACCAAGAAGACAAAGAAGAGAAGACAAGCACCAAGATACAGAAAAACAAGAGACAGAAAACCAAGAAGCAGAAATACAAGAAGCTGCAGAACAAAAAGCGGAAGAACATTAAGCATAAGACTAAAAATCAGAGCAAAAGATAATATCTAAATTATAAGCAGAAGATGACTAAGCAGTGTATGGGGGTGAGTCCGTTCCTCCTCGTGGTGCCCCTGGAAAAGACCTGCTGCTGCAGGCCAAACTGAACGCGGACAAATCCTGTTGTAAATCTTTTGTGACGGGCAGAACGAAAGGTGTAATGTCCAACCTTTTATAGATAACAACTACAGGAATGCCTGTCACAAATAAGAATATGATGAAGAAGAAGAATATGAAGAAGATGAAGAAGTAGAATATGAAGAATGTAAAAAAAAGAATAATACGAAGAAGGTGAAGAAGAAGAAGGTGAAGAAGAAGTGGATGAAAAAGATGCTGAGGATGATGAAGGAGAAAGTGTGGGAGAAGTAAAAAAGAAGGTGAAGAGCATGGAAGTAGTGAAACATAAATATCTGACAAAATATAAAAATACTTAACATAGTTAATATTTCCGTAACTCAGAACATAATAAAAAAATATTAATTCCTGCTATTCCATTTGACTGGGCTAAACCTCTATGCCTTTATTGTCTCCCCCACCTCCCCCAATACATTCTACATTATTCTTAGTTGTTTTCCTTCATGTAGAAATAACCTACAAGGAAAGAAAGGGTTTATTTTAATTCCGATATTTATGTCCCATTGACTTGCATTGGTTTCCGGTATCGGAATCGGCGATATCCGATACTTTTTCGGTATCGGTCCGATCCAATCCGATCCGATATTTCCCGATATCGGAAGGTATCGCTCAACACTAGTGCTGACACATGCAGCCTCTCTCAATGATTAACATACCCTGTTCTAGAGCCAGCTGAGCTCATGTGACAACTTCACAAGAGATTGAAATGCAAAATGGTATTATTCTTCATTAGGGATGTCTCCATTACATACATTCGATATTTAAGTCTGCTGAGGTCCTGAGTGTTTCACAGTAGCAAAATAAAAAATGAAATCCAAAGAGACTGGGACAACCTGTTACAGGAACATTACCTGGGATCAAAGAAAATGATCTGCCAAGCTAACATAGTGGTGAAGCATGTTTACTGTCCTTAATGCTACGCTTCGCTTACTTCCAATGCTCATAACTGGAAAAGCTCCAGCAGGATAGCACACAAGGGAGACAAAAAAAACTGATATGTGTACATAAGACTATAATCACCTTGGCATAGGTTTGCCACTACTAAATTAATTGTGAACGTTTTGGAAAATCTATAGCAGAAAGACCCAACTTAAATCCAGAATTTTGTCACAACTTGGCCATCAGATCCACAAGTGGATCAGCAAAACTAATTCAATGGAGCTAATGTATCACTTTCCTGTGCAGAATCTGTAGAAATAATTTTCAAACCTCAGAAACCCCTCACATTTTTTTCTGTGGCATACGCTATGTATGGGCTATAAAGGACCCTATTCAAATGCATTGCTGGCAAATCATTAGTGGGCACCAAATTCCTTACAGAATCTTGAAAAGCATTAACACTAAGCAGCATATGTGATGTCAAAAGAGGTGAACTAACAAGATGTTTTTAACAATTTGTATAAAAATAGACAGGGATGATTATTTCATAATCCAAAAGCATATGTAGCACCCTGAGGATTCGGCTGCTACAGGGGTATTACACCTCAAGCCAGAGGTGTGGTATTCCACTCCCGGGTAAGGATGGAGTGTGGAACTGAGCTAGTAGGCTGCATGCACTACATACATCCCATTTCCGGGGGACAGATCAACGGTACTCCCACCAGTATATGTGCAGGTACGACTGCGTCTGTCCCTGGCTGGAGTGGGAGGGGGGTGGAACATCCCAGTAGTGTAGGGGCAGATAGGGGGAGTAGTCTGGGTAAAGATAGGAGCTCATTGGGTGCTGGTCACCTGAGCTCACACATAGAGGGAGTATATAAGGTGGGCACCATCTTAGAACAGGGGGAGTCAGTCAGTCAGTCAGTCGTTCAGAGAGGAGGAGGAGCAGAGCAGAGGAGCTCAGCCAGGAGGGCTGACAGGGAGCTGTGGCTCCGGCTGGGCCCAGCTCCAGAACAGAGCCTGCTGAGAGAGAGAGAGAGGAGTCAGAAGGACCCAGAGAGGAAACAAGAAGGAACCCCAAGATCCCAGAATAAGGACAGAAGGGTGAAGGGTTGGCGCACAAGGGTACCGGAACCCAAGCTGGCAGAGGCCAAAACGAACCTTAACCAGGAACCGGAGGTTGTGGGCAGGACCTGCCACGACCCTCACCAAATCCACTAGAAAGGCACACCGAGCATAGGGTCAGGGAGCCCAGAGGAGGCTTGACCACCAAGAGACCCGAGGGAGCCGGCCAAAAGTGGATCCCTGGTGGGAACGGCCAGAGGAAGGGAGAGTCAGAAAGGAGCTCAGGACCACGCTCCAGAATTGCCTGGGGGTTGGCCGAGTCCAGGACCTGGTGGACGCAGCACGGCTCGGGTGGTCACTCAAGGCCAGAGTGACCAAAAGAACACCAGTAAGTAAAAGCCCTGAACTGCATCTCCTGACTCTGAGTCTCCTTGAGCACCTTCACAACCACCATCCTCCACGTCTGACCCCCTGAGGCTATACCCCTCCCGTTGGGGGTTATACTACCACAGCTGCGCACACACCACCAGCCTCAGTGGACCATCCTGCAGCGGCGGCCTTTTGACCGCAAATCAACGGGTGGCGTAGTCGACACCAAGAACATCTGCAAGGACTGCCGCACACTGAGTTTGACACCCTGGGCACGGACCGGGTCACAGCCACTCGGAGACTACAACCCCCATCTGATCCGGCTCCGGGTATCCCTAACAACATGGCCCAGGGGGCGCGTCAACTTTGGCGTAGTCGGCAGGATCACGTGCCCGCAACAACCGGGTACTGCGTGCCTGAAGAAAAATTCGCATTTACCTCAAAACGAAGTCTCCCGCCAATTCCAGAGGGTCCCCGCCATCGGACGCCATCTCGGATCAGTTCCCGCCATTTGCCCGTCATCTGCAGTCTTTTCCCGCCATCCACGGAGTTTCCCGCCACTGGGAAGCGGTTCCCGCCATTTCAGAAGATTTCCCGCCTTGGCAGAGCGGACGCCATTATGGGCGTGCCAGAAGATGGCAAGAGGCCACCTCCCATCGTGGGCCAGGATCGGAAATGGCGCCAAAAGTGGAGACCGCCCCCACCAGCAGAGACTGTGATGATTGATATGTCCATCAGCGTGAGGGAACTGCCCCTGGAACTGGCAATCACAAAGTTGCCCCAGGACGACCCCCAATGTGGGCGGATACAGAACAAAAGGAAGAAGATGGGAGCAGCCTGGAGGAGTCCAGAGAGAACACACCCGGAGATGGAGGGAGAGTCAGGCAGCACCGACCCTGTGGTCAGGAGCCTGTTGCAGGCCGCCACTCCAGAAGGCCTGGTGGAGATCCTGGCGCAGCTCCCCAGAGACCGGGAGCGTGCACAGACCGCGCTGGAGGGCCTCGCACGAAGGATGGCCCGGGTGCAGCAGGAAACACTGGCGGAGTGGACCCGAGAGATGGCCCTGCAGGCTGGAGCCTGCCAGCGAAGCATGCCACCCGCAGCGAGGAGCAAGTCCACCTCTGAGGACGGCGAAGGAGGGACGACGGCCGGAGACGACGCCGCGGAGGGAGCCGAAGAGATGAAGGCAGGTAATGGGGACGACAATATCCCGTGCCCAGAAGCCGTAAACCTGCCCCAGCTCCCCGTCGCAGAGCCCGAAGCCCCACTCACCGTTCCCGTAGCCGCTGCGTCATCGCTCCAAGCTAGGCCTCAAGCGGCCGGAGCCGCGGCCACGCCCCCTGTGACGTCACGCGCCTCGATCCAGAGCACGGCCAAGCAGGAGACGCCACCGGCCTGGTCGCAAGGCCGAGTGCCCCCGGGCGCCGCAGTGCCAACAGCGCCCTCTACCTCCACTGAGCCACCGGCCTGGTCACTGGGCCAGGTAACCCCGGGCGCCGCCGTCTTCACGGTGCCCTTTACATTCAGGGTGCCCCAGGCCTGGTCGCAAGGCCTGGTGAACCCGGGCGCCGCCACCACAACAGCGCCCTCAACGTCCACAGCGCCACACCTGGGTGAAGACCTATTTGCCCAGCACACATGCCCGGATGGGCAGCCCTTTGTGTGGCCACCGGAGTACTACCATCCCCGACTCCGGAAAGAAAGACCCCTGGATGAGCCCCTGATCCCAGCTCCGGCGCCCGCCAAGATCACCCCACTTTCGTTGGAGGAAGCGCAGTTTGCGTGGGACCCCACTGGAGGAGACCTCATCGGGTTCACTCAAGAGGACCCGGACGGGTCTGAAGAATACACGGAGGAAGGAGCTGGAGGACGTCGCTACTAAAGTACAGTAGGAGCACTGTAAATAGTTACCCGTGAAGGTACAATAACTGTTACCATTATAGTCCCCGTTGGGACCAGTGAACTGTTCCAGTGTGTCCCATCTCCCCACAGGCTGAGGACTGTGAGCAGCCATCCCTAATCCCACTGGCCGAGGACTGAGAGCGGCCATACCTTCCCTTGTATATAGTTGCGCTTTCTAAGGCGCCCCCTACCGGTTTTATAGGAAACTGTTGTTTTTACTACAAGAGACTGTTGCACTTTACCCGGTCACAAGTTGCACCGTGGCCGGAGGAACAAGAATGTTTACTATGAAAAGTTTTATATGAAAAGTTTTATGCTGATGATATATATATAGTGTTTTATATGTTTATGATGTTTTTGAAAGAAAATTTGTATGTTTGTGGATGTTTTTATTCTTTTACAGCCCGAGGACGTGCTGTGATTTACCAGGGGGGAATGTAGCACCCTGAGGATTCGGCTGCTACAGGGGTATTACACCTCAAGCCAGAGGTGTGGTATTCCACTCCCGGGTAAGGATGGAGTGTGGAACTGAGCTAGTAGGCTGCATGCACTACATACATCCCATTTCCGGGGGACAGATCAACGGTACTCCCACCAGTATATGTGCAGGTACGACTGCGTCTGTCCCTGGCTGGAGTGGGAGGGGGGTGGAACATCCCAGTAGTGTAGGGGCAGATAGGGGGAGTAGTCTGGGTAAAGATAGGAGCTCATTGGGTGCTGGTCACCTGAGCTCACACATAGAGGGAGTATATAAGGTGGGCACCATCTTAGAACAGGGGGAGTCAGTCAGTCAGTCAGTCGTTCAGAGAGGAGGAGGAGCAGAGCAGAGGAGCTCAGCCAGGAGGGCTGACAGGGAGCTGTGGCTCCGGCTGGGCCCAGCTCCAGAACAGAGCCTGCTGAGAGAGAGAGAGAGGAGTCAGAAGGACCCAGAGAGGAAACAAGAAGGAACCCCAAGATCCCAGAATAAGGACAGAAGGGTGAAGGGTTGGCGCACAAGGGTACCGGAACCCAAGCTGGCAGAGGCCAAAACGAACCTTAACCAGGAACCGGAGGTTGTGGTCAGGATCTGCCACGACCTTCACCAAATCCACTAGAAAGGCACACCGAGCATAGGGTCAGGGAGCCCAGAGGAGGCTTGACCACCAAGAAACCCGAGGGAGCCGGCCAAAAGTGGATCCCTGGTGGGAACGGCCAGAGGAAGGGAGAGTCAGAAAGGAGCTCAGGACCACGCTCCAGAATTGCCTGGGGGTTGGCCGAGTCCAGGACCTGGTGGACGCAGCACGGCTCGGGTGGTCACTCAAGGCCAGAGTGATCAAAAGAACACCAGTAAGTAAAAGCCCTGAACTGCATCTCCTGACTCTGAGTCTCCTTGCTGCACCTTCACAACCACCATCCTCCACGTCTGACCCCCTGAGGCTATACCCCTCCCGTTGGGGGTTATACTACCACAGCTGCACACACACCACCAGCCTCAGCGGACCATCCTGCAGCGGCGGCCTTTTGACCGCAAATCAACGGGTGGCGTAGTCGACACTAAGAACATCTGCAAGGACTGCCGCACACTGAGTTTGACACCCTGGGCACGGACCGGGTCACAGCCACTCGGAGACTACAACCCCCATCTGATCCGGCTCCGGGTATCCCTAACAACATGGCCCAGGGGGCGCGTCACATACACTCAGTCTTTGGGCCCTGAGCAAGCTGCAGAACTAATAAAAACTGCTCTAATATTATACATGAGCATCATCACAAGTGTGAAAAGTACAAGCGTGAATGTCAGGATTTTTTTCATTCGCTTAAAGAGTTACTAAACGTTTCTTTTTTATATATAATTTTGTCCAACATGGAAAATTATAAAAATTTGCAAACATCTTCTATTTGGGACTTTGTCTGTATTCCTGTAAAAATACATGTATGTGCCTTCCAAACCCCTGATTTTCCTTAGTCTCTTTGTCAGCCTTCTGATGCATTTATAGCATAACATTTGGAGTACAGATGCTGGCAGCGCAAGGGCCAGCTCAGAACCTATATCTCAATAACCCTGGGGATAAGTCTGCTGTATGAGACTGTTCTGATAGGCATTTGCCTGATCTGGTCATTTCTACAGCTGACCCTTTCACTTCCAGCATCTGTACTCCACATAAGTTTGTTCTTATATAAATGCAGCTGAAGCCTGGCAAATAGACTAGTGAAAATCAGGGGTTTAGAAGCCACTTAAATGCATTGTTTTACTGTAATGATGATAAATCCCCTAATAAAGTGATTTGCACGTTTCATAACTTTCCTCGCTGGTCAAAATGATTTAAAAATCTAAAACTTCAGTAACTTTTTAAAGGGATATTTACATAATGTGACGCTAGTCACTAACTCACGGAGCGACCGTGAGGTGGATAGTCAGACGTTCCGAGGTCAATACCAAGAAAGCCCGTAGATACCAAGGGATAAGACAGAGGCGTAACTCAGGTCACAGTCCAGGGTCAGGCAGCAGAAGATCAGAACACAGAGCAACAGAATGAGGCAAACACTCACCAGGAAGCAAAAACTATGTCTGGCAGGGAACAGGGGCAGTCAGCTCAGTTAAATAGCTTGGGAAATCTCCAGAACATGGAACACCTGGAGACTGCCCTGCAAATCCCAAAGATTGGACAGCCGAGCTGTCAATCAAAGCTCCGAGAGCCCGACCTGCCAGTCAAAGGATTGGACAGCCAAGCAATCCATGAAAACACAGCAAGAACCAGTTCAATAGGACAGCATAGCGATCCCACACAGAATGCAGGAATTGTAACACATATCTTTTCTGGCATTTTTGCCTCATTGTTTGGCATGAGAAAAAACACTACAAAAGCAATTAATGTAAATATACTCTAAAACTTTGACAAACCTGTGTTCAACTGGTGGATACCTGAAACTTGATTTTTTTTTTGATGGCACTAAAAACAAATGGTTAAAAATTAGCGCCCCATAAAATGAATATATTGCACAGCAATGTCAAAATGACATTGCTGTGTCCAAGCTCTATCTTATGTCACTTCTGTTTAACCACTTCTGGGTTAAATTGAGACAAATGGATTCTGGAGGCGCTCCCGTGGAAGAAAGAGTAACCAAAATAATTATTGAATTTTTCAACTGTGGTGCATCACATGGAGGATGTTCCACAAGGGATTAATATTTTTAGGTTTATTAAAAAAATCATAAAACCGTGAATACACATAAGGGACATGGATATACAAAAAAGGAAAGGGAGAAGGGAGTCTTTAAAAAGGATCACAAAATGCGTTTATGCTCATAGAGCCTTCATCAGGTGTCACTGTTACTCTTTCTTCCACGGGAGCGCCTCCAGAATCCATTTGTCTCAATTTGTTCACGTGGTGGCTGTCTGTCGGGTAGGGTAAATATACCACCATCATCTATGGAAGAGCTACAAACCATGGTCTGAGGGTCTGAGAACCTTAATAACGGACAAATTCCTCAAATAGAGTTGTGCTTATCAGCACAACTTGCTCAGGTGAGCATAAAAGATTTTTTATTCTTTTAAAATTTTTAGTCTATACTTACTACGCTCAGGTAGTGCTCTCTTTCCCTTTTTCCTCCACATTTTTCTACCCAGGAACAATCACTTCAGTGTTAGGAAACCCTGAAGCGGTTAAAAGAAGTGACATGCTTATTTTTTGTCTGGCTTTTGCTCTTAAGTCGCTCACTCTTTATACTTCGTAGCATAGACTGGGAAAACTCAGCAGCTGCACCAGGGTCTAAAAGACGGCATGTGCACACACCCATATAGCTCATTTAGATGTTACTTTTTTACAGATGAGAAAAACGGACTGAGTTTTATCAGTGATTTCCATCAGAGTTGCAACCGAGTGCTGTCTGATTTTTTCACGGACCCATAGACTTGCATTGCCAATTTAGATCGGAAACTCGATCAATATTGGACATACCTCCGCACTTATGCCGGGACCACTGGGTCAGTAAAAATATCACGGATGTGTGAAAGGCCACATTTACTATAGTAGGCATGAGAACTAGCCATGAAAACCACAGATAGCACTCGTATGCAAAAAAATTACATCTCAATGAGCCCTTAAAGGTCTCGAAAAAAGTTACTGCTTCCTTCTAGAAACATAGATAAACTTCACTTTGGGCTGTTTCTGGTATAAGGCCACGGCCCCACTATCAGTACTTGGTCAGTATTCAATCAGTATTTTTTCTCAGCTTACCAGAGCTGTTTTAAAAATAAAATCTGAACACTGATTGGTTTCTAAGGGCAACACAGACAGGTTATCTTTTAGGCCGTTTTGATAAAGCAATTAATGAACCTATCAATAAGTAGTGACACTTTCATTCCAATAATGTAAAAAGAGGAAAAATAAACTGACTATGGGATATAACCGCGGTGCTTGTTTTCTATTTCCATCCCCTATTATTATGGTGCCAATGTTCTCGATAGTGGAGTACAATATCATAATGAGAGCGTGCTAGGACTGTGAGTGATGAAGTCATGTATAAATAGACATGACAGCTGCACACTGATCCTAATTCACTCTACGGACACCAGGAGAGTAGAAGGTATTAGAGGAAGCACTGAACAAAGGACACCTATCCCCAGCAGCAGCATGTCCTCACTGTCTGTAATACTGCAATGATTAGCAGGGTACTGTAGCGCACACATGATGCACAGCAGCGATCAGTAGCTCCGGAGCTGCACTTAAGATGACATTTTATAGTAACTATCATATTTTAGAAAATACTGTATTAAAGAGTGACATTATAGTTCCCTGATGTATATTAAGCCTTTTCATTTCAAACTGGACAAAAGCATAAACAGTGGGGAAGTGTAATGAAAAATAAAATGTATCAAGAGGCAAATCTGATGGGTTAGTGTTTATACAACACAAGGGCCATGTTTTCTATTCTCCCACGTAACCTACATAAAGTACTTTAAACTCCTAACATCGATAGTGGGCATCCTTTGTTATCGCTGGCACTTTGACATCAAAGATTGATGCTTTATAGAATCAAATAGGGTATTTTTGGGTTATTCTTTTCTTTTGAATAATTTCAAATGTAATATTTACACAAAACTGCAGACTGCAAAATGTTAAGATTAAAAAAAAAATACAGGTTCGTATTGTGGGGACCTGGAGAAAAAAGTATAAGCTAGTTGATGGGTGGTGGTGGGGCGCAGGGGCACTTCCCTTGAGCGCAAAAATACAAAATAAAATAAAAAGAAATCTGTGTCAAAGATTTTTAGCAGTGCACATGCCCTGGATTTCTGGCCAGGTCCTTTTGAATCTCCATGTACTTGCCACTTTGAATTGTATTGGCATCAACATGATGCCAATACAGTTTAATATGGGAGTGCAAGGAGCCTTGGGCTACAAAACATCAGTGTCCTGGCGAAGTGGCTCAGTGACTTCACTGCATTACATAACCTGCTCTGTGTGCAGGGGAGAATAGGACTCAATCATTCACATCAGATGGGTATAAACTTTATTCTTTGTGGAGGTGTGGCACAAATGTGACATTATTTCTTTTCGAGGGAGTTCTCAGAGGGCATCATTATTTTTTAAAGGAGCTATTATTTGTCTTAAAATGAACTATACGTTCAACACACTTTGTTTAAATCAATAGTACAGGCATATAAAAGAAACTTTGTAATACATCTTAACAGGGAAACCAGCTTCCTTCTCCACTTATTAGACACTTCTTCCCTTCCCCCCTGACTCCTGAAGTTATCATCAACCCTGAAAAAAATCCCTCTTGCTCAGACAAGACATCAGAGTGCAGGCTCATTGAGGTGTGATGTGGTATAGCCCTTTAGATTCTTTCATATTCTGTGAAAAGTGGAGGAGGCATGAGGAACAGAGAGAGAAAACATGCAGAGGGAGACACAGCACAATCGTGTTGAACTTTCTAACAGTTCAGTATTTCAGTATAAATTTCTCCAAGCCCCTACTGCATGTTTCTGTGTGCTAAAAAGGGGATAAAGAGCAGGAATCCCTTTCTGAGTCCTGTGTTGCATATGGGAGAGGTCACTGCAGCTGGTCTTCTCCCACCAGCTTTGAATGGATTGTAAATTGAGTGAGGGAGCATGCAGATAGGAAAACTGGTGAAAATGCATGATACAAGTCATTTAATGGCTAGATATAGTGTCCTGTACACACCCAGGACAGCTTATTCTGAAAAGTTACTTAAAAGTATGGTTTCCTTTTAAGTGGAAACTGAAGGGCCACTAGTACTAGATTAGAGGGTGCTCGCAACCCAAGCTGCACTACTGATATAAGCTGTAGGCTTTAAAGACAGGAGGGTTGCTACATGGGGTGCAAAAGTAGCAGACACACTCTGGTCTGGAAGCCTTAAGGGGCCCAATAGTAAGGGATATTGTTACATATTTTGCATTGGGTCACACATTTAGCTATGCCTTTTAAGTTAATCTTCAATCCTTTTTTCATCATAAGTACAAGAATTTATTCTCTTATTTTTCTATATGCTTTTAGAGCCTCTGCTCATATTTTCATCAGGTTTCCATTTGCTTTTGACAGCCAGAACAGAGTTGCATGTTAATGGTACAGCCAGGATCCTTTTGCAAATGGATAATAACTGATTTATCATATCAATCATAGCTGTTGTAACAATCCAGAATCCATTATGCATGTATGAACAGAACTTATGTCTCTCTAGTCAGATAGTGAGGCATCACCACATAAATGGGCACATTTGCTCTTTAGGGATCTAGGAAAGCTTGGAGAGAACTTTAAGCATTAACAACAGCCACATTGCTTAACACTTATTTTTTAAATCACTCATTTTAGAAAAATAATTAGCTAGTGGCTGCCCATTTGTTACTTCAATGAAAAGCCACAGGCTGGTTATAAGGAACATTTTAAGGATACGTTTGCACAGAGTTTTTTTAGATCTTTAAAAATTCTGAGTTGAAATTGTTTCAGTAAACGCTTTTTGTTTAGAGAATTTGGAGGAATTTTTCATTTTGTGAAGTAGTTTTGCAGAGGTTTTGAAGAGTTTTGGTACAATTTTTATACTGAAGCATTTTTGTGCAGCCTTTTCATTTGAGAGGGCATAGTTTGGAGCTGTTTCCACCAGGATCCAGTTAAAGAAGTGACATGCACTTTATTTTTTCCATGAAACGTTTTTTCAAAACTTCTTCAATAAAAAAAAAAACACTCAAAAACTCACATGAACAGCAAAACTGATTTCCCATATAAATGAAAAGGTGGAGTTTTCAAGCGTTTTTGAAGCGAATTTTGGAATGGATCTACTGTAAAAACTCCTAAAAAAACTCTTGAGAATATAGCCTGAGGGACAACATTGTTAAATCATGAGTGGTTATCCCTTTATGACATGCGAGTACCAACATTTTATGATATGCAAATTAAGTCAAACTGTATTTCCTTATAGACAACATTTTCTTGGGTTAAAATGTAAAAACTCAACCAAAAACAGCCTGTTCTAATTCGATTAGTTTAAAATATATTATCTAGCTGGGACTTGAAACAAAGCCATATCACATTTATATACAGTTGAAACCAGAAGTTTACATACACTATATAAAAAGACACATATGAATGTTTTTCTCAATATCTGACATGAAATCAGAATAAACCTTTCCCGTTTTAGGTCAATTAGGATGACCATAATTTGTAATATTTGCCAAATGCCAGAATAATGAGAGAGAGAATGTTTTAAGGCATTTTTATTACTTACTGCAAAGTCAAAAGTTTACATGCATTTCATTAGTATTTGGTACCTGTAGCATCGGCGTCTCTGCCCCCTGCCGGGCAGAGACGCCGTCCCCCTTACCGTGCCGCTCCTGGTCCGGCATCTTCCGGCCTCCCTGCCGCTGCTGCTGCTGGTGCACGCAGCTTCCCACACGCGCTCACTTCCTCTTAAAGGGGCCGCGCGCGCCGTCCTGAAAAGTCCCAGGCCAATGGCCGGAGGACTTTCCCTATTTAAAGCACCTCCTCCAATATGGAGGTGCCCGTGCAAGGTTATTGCTCTGTGATTCTTACTGTTGCTTCAGCCCTCAGGCCCCTTTGCAAGTCAGTCCTGTCCGCCAGTCTGTTCTTCAGTCCAGTCCGCCAGTCTGACTACTATCCAGCCCGACAGTCTGTCTACAGTCCAGTCCGCCAGTCTGTCTATGGGCTCTGCCCACCTGCTTACCTGGAAGCACCTGTCTGCTACCTGCCGTGCCCGTCAGCCTGCTTACCTGGAAGCACCTGCCAGTTACCCATTGTGCTCGCCAGCCTGCCTACCCAGAGCACCCATCTGGCTATCAGCCTGCTTGTCTACCCGGACCACCAGTCAGCCTGCCTGCCATGCTCATCCGCTGTACGGGTGAGTTCCTGCCATCTGACCCATGGGAGTCACCTGCTCTCATACAAGGTCAGTCCCAGAGTGGCACCTGGTCCCCCTGCTCGGTCCCTCCCTGGTTCATGGAGTCGATTGAGCCACCATGCGACCTTGGTCAGGTCGAGTAGGTACTTATTCACGCCCGTCTGGTCTCTCCTTGCACCGCAGCACAGAGGTTCCACCACCCATATCCGTGACAGTACCATTGCCCTTAAACTAAATCACTTGGGTCAAACGTTTGGGATATCCTTCCACAACCTTCTCACAATAGTTGGTCAGAATTTGGGCCCATTCCTCCTGACAAAACTGGTGTAACTGATCCAGGTTTGTAGGCCGCCTTGCTCGCACCTGCATTTTCAGCTTTGCCCATAAATTTTCAATAGGATTGAGATCAGGGCTTGGTGACGGCCACTCCAAAACATCGACTTTGTTATCCTTAAGCCTCTTTGTTACCATTTTGGCAGTATGCTTCTGCTCATTTTCTATTTGGAAGACCCATTTCCACCCAAGCTTTAACTTCCTGGCTGATGTCTTGAGATGTTGCTTTAGTATTGTCACATAATCTTATTTTCTCATGATGCCATCTATTTTGTGAAATGCACTAGTCCCTCCTGCAGCAAAACAACCTCGCAACATGATGCTGCTACTCCCGTGTTTCATAGTTGGGATGGTGCTCTTAGGCTTCCAAGCTTCTCCCTCCAAACGTAACGATGGTCATTATGCCCAAAAAGTTAAATTTTATTTTCATCAGACCACAGGACATGTCTCCAAAAATTAAGGTCCCTGTTCCTGTGTGCATTTGCAAACATTAATCTGGCTTTTTTATGTTTCTTTTGGAGTAATGGCTTCTGTCTGGCAGAGTGGCTTTTCAGCCCATGTTGATACAGTTCTCATTTCACTATGGATATTGTCACAATCTTACCAGCCTCTGCCATCATCTTCACAAGGTCTTTTGCTTTTGTCCTTGGGTTGATATGCACATGTCGGACCAAAGCACGTTCATCTCTGGGACACAGAACCCGTCTCCTTCCTGAGCGGTATGATGGCTGGACATTCCCATCTTGTTTATACTTGCATATAATTGTTTGTACAGATGAACGAGGCACCTTCAGGTATCTTGAAATTGTACCCAAGGATGAACCAGACTTGTGCAAGTCCACAGTTCTTTTCCTGACATCTTGGCTGATTTCTTTAGACCTCCCCATGATGCTACACAAAGAAGCAGTGTGTTTCAGGTGTGCATTAAAATACATCCACAGGTGTGTCTCTAATTAACTCAGATGTTGCCAAAAAACCTACCAGAAGCTTCCAAACGCATGACATCATCTTATGGGCAGTCCAGAATTGTTTAAAGGCATTGTAATCTTAGTTTATGCAAACTTTTGACTTTGCAGTAAGAAATAAAAATGTCTTAAAACATTCTCTCTCTCATTATTTTGGCATTTGGAAAATATTAAAAATTATGGTAATCCTAATTAACCTAAAACAGGAAAGGTGTATTCTGATTTCATATCAGATATTGAGAAAACATGCATCAACGGTTTGTATTTAAGTTATTCCACAGTTCCAAATAGCAATAATAAAAAAATTATAATCTGTGAGTCCGAGGAATTCCAACTGTTATTGGATGTCATCCCAGTGCAGTCCAATGAGTTCCACGCAACCATAGACTTGAATGGGTGCGTGCCATCCAATTTGTGCTGCAAATCGCAACATGCTGCACATTTTTTTCTCATGTTCAGCACGGCCCCATAGAATAACATTGGCCCGAGTGCTATCCGATAAAACATCAGATAGCACTCGTCTGATGTATACACTCAAGTAAGCGAGCCCTAACTGTGATTCTGGCAAGCTTGTGCCTGTTATGCCCAGTGGAAAGTCTGGGCAAACAGTACTCTTTGAAACTATATGTTCCCTGTTTCAAAGCTCTTGGGTAATGAAAGCTAGTCTATCTCGTCCTATTCCACAGAAGGGCTACTGCTACACAAATTCCTGAAAAGTTCATGATGGCGCCTGGCTATGATAGAAAGGTTTCAGAACACACAGTGTATAACAACTAGTAGCAAATGCAACTGTGTACACACAGACGGGTTCCGGGGTGAATGCTAACCTCTTTCCACTTTCAGAATCATCTACGATGAGCAAATGAGGATCAGAACTGGATCCTGTAAAAGTAAAAGAAGGTAGCTTGATCTGAAGAATTCTATTTTTTTTACCTGGATGCGCTATGCACCATTGTTAAGAAAAAAAAATTGGGAATGAAATCACACTCGAAATTTCCCATATCTCAATCTCAGTTTAGAGAACCTACAGTATGGCTATTGACTTGGTGACAGATAGATTCTAGATTCCATGGGAGGCTCATGTTCACAGCCATGTATTCCAATTATAATGCACTGTATATATAGAAAACATACTATATTGTGTCACCACTTCCTTTAAAAAGGAATACCATCAAAAACTGCCTTTGCAAGATTAAAAAATAAACCAGTCTTTAATGGAAAAGTACATTCTAATGCTATACAATTACCTTCATTATAATATAGGAGCCTAAATAATATAGCATTTCATATGAAAACATAGCTATTAAAGAATTAAAAATTACAAGAAAATAAAGTGCTGCCAATATAGTGAAGAATGTACTGTATTATTGTTACCACCTGCTGATACAATGTGACTGCTATATGCTGTAGATTCTCTGACTTAAAAGGTCTTTGGATAAATTCTAATTATGAAGATTACACAAAGCTCTGGAAGCCTGTAGATCTGAATGAGAATTACTTATAGGGAAACAACTAAGGCACTGAAGAAGTCTATCAGTAATAGCACTGACATTCAAGATAAAATCTACAGTGACTTATACATATTGCTGAATGTCACATAGGAAGGACTTAACAGGCTGCGGGAATAGCTATATGTCTACCCTAAGTTTGTGAACTTCATCATAATTGTCCACTCTCTGTGAGAAACATCTGTCATCCAATTCATTGTTTTTATTTGGGTTTTTAACAATGGCTCTGTCATTCAATTTCACAATACAAACTTCAAACAATATTAAATAAACTTGATCATGCTGTTGTACTTATTAGAAAAATACTCTTCAGAATAGCTAAATAATCCTCATATTATAATAAGAGTTGTAAAAAAAAAATATTATACAGACATTTGAAATGGATCAGCAAGTCAGTGATTAAGCCAGTTTTCTCCTTCTTGACCAAGCCAAATGTTTCAGTTCTGACCCATCACTTTATATAGTAATATCTTTGGAATGCTTCTACATATCATAGTGATTCTGAGATTGCTTCTGCACAACATCTTGTACTTTATGTTAATGTTAAATTTAGGTGGATGCGATTTTGCTTGTATTTATGAAACTATATGAAATTTGACAAATTTAGAAAAATTCACAATTTTCAAAGTTTGAATTGTTATGCCCTTGAAACAGTCATACTATACAAAATAGTAAAAAACACTTACTATTAGTGTTGAGCGAACATGCTCGACATTACTCGGTACTCGCCCGAGCATCATGCTACTCTGGATGTTCGGCGAGCACCGAGCATTTCCGGGTTACTCGGGCGGGAGCTCGGGTCTCCGCCCTGCATGTTTGGCGCTCTTTACAGAGCCAATGAACATGCAGGGATTGCCAGCCAGTCACTGTAATGCCGCAGCCATGTTGTTTGTGGGCATTACAGTGATTGGCTGGCCGCACAGCGTCACCTCGAGTATTTAAAACCGGGCGCCGCCATCTTGGACACAGTCGCTCCGGATCAGACAGTGTAGGGACAGCGCTGCTGATTTAGGGAGAGATATATCCTGCAAAATAGTTAGTGTAGTGTATGTAAAGGCTGCCAGATCAAACAAACAGTCCTTCTCAGGACTAATATCCATCCCAGGTATATCAGGCAGGCAGGCAGGCAGGCTGTATAGGAGACGCAGTGGTTATACCAGCAAACGCTGCATTACAGTCCTGTGTGCTGCTCCTGTTGCTGAAATTGCTGGACTTAGCTCCAGGTCCCGGGGGCCAGGAAAAATCCTTTTTTTTTTATCTAAATCCTCTTTTTTTTTCCTCCTTCACAATGTACAAATACCCATCTTATTAACCTTTTGGTGCCACCCCACCCCCCCCCAAAAAAAAAGTGTGCCTCTGATTTTTCAGACACAAATATATCTGTTGAAAATAGTCTGGTGTAGGCCAGAGAAATAGAAGTGTAGTTTTGCAGTTCTATGGGCCATTTGTATCTAAAAAAAAACAGTTTGAGTGTGTCGTTCACTGTTCAGCCCCAAATATATATATATTTTAAAAAGCCTGGTATACACCAGTAAATTATTACTGTGGTTTTGATGTTCCACAGTAAAACATCTCTATTATCCTGTTTTTGGCATTTTTTGCTGTATAAAAATAATAAGTGTCTCCCTGATTTTTCAGACACAAATATATCTGTTGAAAATAGTCTGGTGTAGGCCAGAGAGACAGAAGTGTGCTTTTTCTGTTCCACGGTTAAAAATCTCTATTATCCTGCTTTTTGCATTTTTTGCTGTAAAAAAAAAAAAAATAGTGTCTCCCTGATTTTTCAGACACAAATATATCTGTTGAAAATAGTCTGGTGTAGGCCCGAGAAATACAAGTGTGGTTTTGCAGTTCCACGGTACAAACCTCTGTATTATCCACTTTTGGGCCATTTGTATCTAAAAAAAACAGTTTGAGTGTGTCGCTCACTGTTCAGCCGCAAATATATATATATTTTAAAAAGCCTTGTATACACCAGTAAATTATTACTGTGGTTTTGATGTTCCACGGTAAAACATCTCTATTATCCTGTTTTTGGTATTTTTTGCTGTATAAAAATAATAAGTGTCTCCCTGATTTTTCAGACACAAATATATCTGTTGAAAATAGTCTGGTGTAGGCCAGAGAGACAGAAGTGTGCTTTTGCTGTTCCACGGTAAAAAAATCTCTATTATCCTGCTTTTTGCATTTTTTGCTGTAAAAAAAAAAAAAAATAGTGTCTCCCTGATTTTTCAGACACAAATATATCTGTTGAAAATAGTCTGGTATAGGCCCGAGAAATACAAGTGTGGTTTTGCAGTTCCACGGTACAAACCTCTGTATTATCCACTTTTGGTCCATTTGTATCTAAAAAAAACAGTTTGAGTGTGTCGCTCACTGTTCAGCCGCAAATATATATATATTTTAAAAAGCCTGGTATACACCAGTAAATTATTACTGTGGTTTTGATGTTCCATGGTAAAACATCTCTATTATCCTGTTTTTGGCATTTTTTGCTGTATAAAAATAATAATAGTGTCTCCCTGATTTTTCAGACACAAATATATCTGTTGAAAATAGTCTGGTGTAGGCCAGAGAGACAGAAGTGTGCTTTTGCTGTTCCACGGTAAAAAATCTCTATTATCCTGATTTTTGCATTTTTTGCTGTAAAAAAAAAAAAATAGTGTCTCCCTGATTTTTCAGACACAGATATATCTGTTGAAAATAGTCTGGTGTAGGCCCGAGAAATACAAGTGTGGTTTTGCAGTTCCACGGTACAAACCTCTGTATTATCCACTTTTGGGCCATTTGTATCTAAAAAAAACAGTTTGAGTGTGTCGCTCACTGTTCAGCCGCAAATATATATATATTTTAAAAAGCCTGGTATACACCAGTAAATTATAACTGTGGTTTTGCTGTTCCACGGTAAAAAATCTCTATTATTCAGGTTTTGGTAGTTTTTTACGTAAAGAAAAACAGTAGTGTCTCCTGACTGTTGTGACACAAAAATATATCTGTTGAAAATAGTCTTGTGTAGGCCCGACATCCCAGTGTGGTTTCGCAGTTCCACGGGTCAAATCGCTGTACTATCCAGTTTTGGGCCTTTGGTATCTAAAAAAAAAGCAGTTTGAGTGTGTCGCTCACTGTTCAGCCGCAAATATCTCTATTTAAAAAAGTGTGGTATACCCCAGTAAACAATAACTGTGGTTTTCCTCTTCCACGGTTCTAATCTACTCTTTATTACCCTTTTTCCATTGATAGTGCAAGTGTAAGCTATTTTACTTCATTTACAATGGGCAAGGCGCGTGGCAAGGGACGTGGAAGTGGACGTTCTGGTGATGGTTCGTGCAGAGGACGGGGCCGTGGCCAAGGTGAAAATGTGCCACAACCAACAGCCACATCTTCGCGCTCCCACTTCTTGACCGAATTACTAGGGAAGCACAGAACAACACCAGTATTGAGAACTGATCAATGTGAACAGTTTATTAATTGGATAGCAGACAATACTTCCAGTTACCTGGGCACCACCACCTCCGGTCTGTCTTCCACACGGTCAACTCTTAGTAGCCGTGAGTCTCAACCGCATACTCCTCCTCACCCTGATGCTTCTTCCTCCCACCATGCCGAGTGTCGTCAGACAGCAAGTGATCCCACACTTGGACACTCTGAAGAGCTGTTCACTGGTCCATTTCCATATTTGGGCCCCTCGCCTGATACGCTTGAAGTGGTGGAAGAGGAGATCCCATGTTGCGATGCCCAAATATTTGAACAGCCATGGCCACAGGAAGTCGACGTTGGCAATCTGTCACAAGAGGTGGACGATGACGAGAAACAATTGCCAGGAAGTGAGGAGGAGGATCGTGGTGCGCAAGTGGAAGAGGAGGAGGTGGTGGATGACCTAGTAACTGACCCAACGTGGAAGGAGGACATGCAGAGTGAGGCCAGCAGCACACAGGGGGAGGGAGGCAGAGTACCCCAACAGGCAGGAAGAAGCAGTGTGGTGGCCGCAGACAGAAGGCAGGCAACCGTTCCCCGTAACACCAACACGAGGGACGTTGCCAGTACAACCGGTAGGTCTTCCAGAGTCTGGAATTTTTTTAAAGACTTTGCTGATAACCCCAAAAAGGCCATATGTTCCACCTGCCATGCCAGCATCAGCAGGGGTGACAAAACTACCAGCCTGACCACCACCAGCATGATCAGGCACATGGCAGCAAAGCACCCGACTTTGTGGGGCGAAACCCAGGGTCCACGACCAGTGTCAGCGGGTGTCACCACTGCTTCTTCCACTGTTGTGCGTGCAATAGAACCCCCTGTTGTGTGTGCAAGGCAATCCCCTGTCCATACTGCATGTAAAGATGCCCCCTCCTATCAGTCTTCACTTGTTATGGCAGTTTCTCAAGAAACAGCATCAACGTCCACGTCCACGTCCCACCGCAGCGTTCAGTTGTCCATATCCCAGACCTTTGAACGAAAGCGGAAATTCGCAGCTAACGCCCCACTGCCACAGTCCTAAATTCGCACATTTCACGACTGCTTGCATTGGAAATGCTGCCTTTTAGGCTGGTGGAGACGGAATCCTTCCGCAATCATATGGCGGTGGCCGTCCCTCGGTACTCGGTCCCCAGCCGACACTATTTTGCCCGGTGTGCCATCCCCGCACTACACAAGCACGTGTCCCAAAGCATCTGCCGTGCCCTCAACAACGCAGTTACTGGAAGAGTCCACCTGACAACCGACACGTGGACAAGTGCTTGTGGCCAGGGATGGTACATCTCTCTGACGGCACACTGGGTAAACATAGTGGAAGCCGGGACCCAGTCGGACCTTGGGATGGAACACATCCTCCCCACACCGAGGATTGCGGGCCCTATGTCAGTCAGAGTTGCCCCCACAGTGTACAGCTCCTGCGCATCCTCCTCCTCCTCCTCCTCCTCATGTTAAGCCTCCATCTCAGATATCACCACATCAGTTACAAGCTGGAAGCATTGCAGTACTGCCTCCTCCAAGCGGCAACAGGCTGTGCTGAAACTCATAAGCTTAGGTGATAAACCTCACACTGCTTGTGAGTTGTGGACAGCTGTGAAAGAGCAGGCAGATCTGTGGCTGAGACCACTGAACCTACATCCCGGCATGGTCGTGTGTGACAATGGCCGTAACCTGGTGGCGGCTCTGAGGCGAGGTGAGATCACACACGTACCATGCCTGGCTCATGTGCTTAACCTCGTGGTTCAGCGGTTTCTTAAATCGTACCCCGAGTTGCCAGATCTGCTCGTGAAAGTACACCGCCTGTCAGCTCATTTTCGCAAGTCGGCTACAGCTTCCGCCGCCCTTGCTGTGTTGCAGCAGCGTTTGCAGCTTCCGGCACACCGACTGGTGTGTGATGTCCCCACACGTTGGAACTCTACCCTCCACATGTTGCAAAGGATTTGTGAGCAGAAGAGAGCAGTTGTGGAGTACCAGCTGCAACAAGGCCGTCGATATTCAGGTCAGACTCCACACATAAGACCTCAGGAGTGGACCTGGATGTCTGACATATGTACCATCCTGACAAACTTTGAGGAGGCCACCAAGATGGTGAGTGGCAATGACGCCATCATTAGTGTCAGCATCCCACTTGTCTGTCTTTTGCAACGCTCTCTGCAGAGAATTAAAGAGGAGGCATTGCAGCCAGAGTATGATGAGATGGATCAAGAAGCCGTAGTGGGCGATTACACACAGCCCAGCCTCATCTCATCCCAATGTGCATTGGGGGACAATGAGGGAGAGGAGGAGGAGGAGGAGGAAGAACAGGAGCTGCTATCATGCGTTGTAGATGGTAGTACCTGTACAAGTGTCATACCGTCGGTTCAGCGTGGGTGGCCTGAGGACAGGGGGGAGGAGGAAGAGGAGGAGGAGGAGGAGAGCATGGTCAGTCATCATCTTGGTGAGGACACGGAAATCTTGCCCGTTACTAGTCTGGCACACATGGCTGACTTTATGTTACGCTGCCTTAACCGTGACCCTCGCGTTGTCAAAATTTTGGGTGACAGTCATTACTGGTTGGTGACACTTGTAGACCCCCACTACAAGGAGAACTTTCACTCTCTTATTCCTGAGGTGGAGAGGTCTACAAAAATGGGGCAATACCAGAAGGCCCTTGCTCCAGAACTCTTAAAAAAATTCCCATCTGAACACGCTAGCGGCAGAGGTCACAGTTCGTTGCCCAACCAAAGCGTACAGGCAAGAGAGATGCAACTCCAATCCAGCAGAGGCAGGGGAACACTGTCAACGTTCTTGGACAGTTTTCTGACACCCGCCCAGCTTACAGGCCCTGAGGCGCGGGGTACTCTCACAAGGAGTGGAAAGTTTCAAAAGATGGTGAGGGAGTACCTTGCCGATCGTACCAGCGTCCTCCGTGATTCCTCTGTGCTTTTTAATTATTGGGTATCCAAGCTGGACACTTGGAATGAACTCGCTCTGTACGCCTTGGAGGTCCTGGCCTGCCCTGCCGCTA
This sequence comes from Phyllobates terribilis, assembly GCF_046119375.1. Taxonomy (NCBI): domain Eukaryota; kingdom Metazoa; phylum Chordata; class Amphibia; order Anura; family Dendrobatidae; genus Phyllobates; species Phyllobates terribilis. The sequence continues at coordinate 376,835,353 of NW_027362761.1, read as the reverse complement.
GCGTGTTATCGGAGCGTGTTTTTAGTGCCGCTGGGGGAATTATAACTGATAAGCGCACTCGCCTGTCAACTGACAATGCTGACAAGCTGACCCTTATCAAAATGAACAAGGGCTGGATTGGGCCAGTCTTCTCATCACCACCAAATGACAGCAGAGTAACATAAAGTCAAATCCACTGTGTTATTTCGGGAGGTGTATTCACATGCACCGCTTCACACCCACACATGGGTATACGCTTCCTCGTTTTGGCTGTTTAATCTTCTTCTCCTTATCCTCAGCCTCCACCACCACTATACCACCAGGGTGCCAGCATTGCAAGTTCCTTCGTCCTAATTTTTGGCAGTTTTTGCTGGGAAAGCATAAACAAATACCATGGGACACCCACTCCCCAATAATGGGACTTATGTTTGTAATATGCTGTACTGCATGGCTCTTGTAAGGGGCATTGCAAGTTGCTCCGTCCTAATTTTTGGCAGCTTTTGCTGGGAAAGCATAAGCAAATACTATGGGAGACCCACTCCCCAATAATGGGACTTATGTTTGTAATATGCTGTACTGCATGGCTCTTGTAAGGGGCATTGCAAGTTGCTCCATCCTAATTTTTGGCAGCTTTTGCTGGGAAAGCATAAGCAAATACTATGGGAGACCCACTTCCCAATAATGGGACTTATGTTTGTAATATGCTGTACTGCATGGCTCTTGTAAGGGGCATTGCAAGTTGCTCCGTCCTAATTTTTGGCAGCTTTTGCTTGCAAGGCATAAGCAAATACTATGGGACACCCACTCCCCAATAATGGGACTTATGTTTGTAATATGCTGTACTGCATGTGACGCGCCCCCTGGGCCATGTGTACACGTGTGCCGGGTCTCTGAGGTCTGTAGTCTCCGTGGCGGTGACCCGGTCCCGTGGCTCAGGCTGGTCAAACCAGTGGCAATCTTTCTTAGGTTTTGAGGTTAATTGTCCGACTGCGCCACCCGTGGATTGCGGTCAGGGAGTACCACCGCTGCGAGGCAGACCGCTGAGGCTGGTGTTGTGTGCGCAGCATAAAATGGGATAACTCCCCTCGGGAGGAGTATAGCCTCAGGGCAGTGAGTGTGGATGATGGGGGTGATGGTGCACGAGCGCAGCAGGAATGACTCAGAGTCTTTGCAGTGCAGTTCAGGGACTTTACTGATGATTATAAGGTAGACCCTTCCGGGAGTACTGGCTATCATAAGAGGCCTGGTCAGTCTGTGAGCAAGCAGGAGTTCCCCTGGCCAGGTTGAGTTGTAGGCCTCCCCGTCTGTCTGCACTCTTCCTGGCTACCTTGCTGTAAGCGGGTAGAAGTAGCCCACGTCCCTGAGTGTACCGTGTAGTGCTCACCCGTATGGCTGGTGACTTGGGGCCTTCTGTTAGCCTCCGCTCCACGACGGCGGTGCTGGTCCCTTGCTTGTGACTGAGCCTCCGGGCTTCTATGGCCAGAGGACCTGAAATCCCCTGCCGGCTGGTTTCTGCTGCAGGATATATAAGTCCTCACAGCTTCGGACTCCTGTGTCCGATTCCTATTGTCTTCTGCCAGGGCGAGCTCTGCTCAGCTTCCAGCCCCTCGTCTTTAGCTCCTAGCTCCTACAGAGCTCCTTGCTGTTACTTTCCCTTGCTCTCACTCTGACTCTGACTGTTCTCTGTTCTCTGACTCACTCAACCCCACCCCAGATCCAGTTTATAAGGGCAGAATTCTCCCCTCCCAGGACTGGGGCAGGAGGATGTTGCATGTTTAAGGGATCCTGACCAGGAAACCTCCCACTTGCTCTCCGACGTAATCTCTATTACTGTGGTGACCAGACCCCTGGGGTGCCACACATGGCTCTTGTAAGGGGCATTGCAGTACCTCATAATTTTTGGAAAGCATTCCATTCACTGCTTAGGCCAACAGTGCACAGGAGACCCAGTTGCTATAAATGGAAAAAAAGGTTTAGTTAACGCCCTCTGACCTCCATGTCATTTCCAAGGGGCATTGGAGTGCCTCGAAATTTTTGGTAGGCATTGCACTCACTGTATGCCCTATAACTGTGTAGCCGAACTGCTCCTTTTGTTACAGAAACATATCCTACAAGACATATCTGGTTGACTGGCCTGATATTGATGTGAATGGTCCCTGTTCCTCCTGCTCTTTCTCCTTTGCCACTACCTCATCCATCATTTATCACCTGAAGCTTTGTTTTAACGGGAGTCATAGAACTTGGATAGTAGCAGGAAAACATCCAGCAATCCTCGGAGGAGGTAGGATATGCGCCAAAACGCTGACCTCCTCAGGCCTAGCCGCTACTACATACATGCGCTTGCATTACAACAAAACAAAGCAGATGCTAACTTCTATCATCCTCATCATGCTCCTCACCTTGGCACTCTCAACTCCCCTGATGGAGAAGCCAGGGCCCACCGGAGGAGTCTGATAGTCCGGTGGGCTCGGCCAATGCTGCCCTAAAGCAGGCCAGGCTAAGAAAAGTGTGGGAAAGGTTACCGGTACAAATAGGGGTGGCTGGGGACTGAGTATGGACACCCGGTCACCCCCTGGAGGCTGGGGAGCAAGCGGGGACACCCGGCCACCAGGCGGCTGGGGACTGAGTATGGATACCAGGCCGCCAACACAGTCATGGCGTGGTGGCCAGATTCCGCCTCCACATGCCTAAAAGGCCCAATTTAAAGTGCAAGCAAGCAAGCAGTATGGTATTGCAGCCTGGGGGTGGGTGGGTGGCAGGCTGCATACTTGCGCTTGCATTGCAAGGAATGGGAGAGGTACAATTGAACACTGCCCTGGGACAAGGACTTGAATGGAGATAGCTGCAAGTCTGCAACGACAGGTGCAAGGTGGGAGGCATCTTCGCATGTACCATGAACAGGGGTTTGGCATGCACACACTACAGCGGAATAGGCTCTCCTTCCCACTAAATGCACTGGGGAGGGCACAGGTAATGTTTTGGTATACGCGCTTAATCTTATGTATAAGGCACACCAGGACAAATAGGGGCGGCTGGGGACTGAGTATGGATACCTCGCTGCCGAAGCAGCCATGAGGTAGTGGCCAGCTTCGGCCTCCTCTAAACTAAAAGGCCCCATTTCAAGTGCAAGCTAGCAGTATGAATTGCAGTCTGGGGGTGGGTGGGTGGCAGGCTGCACACTTACACTTGCATTAAAAGAAAACATAGCAGATGCTAACTTCTGTCATCATCATCATGCTCTTCACTTTGGCACTCTCAACTCCACCGATGGAGAAGTCAGGACCCACCAGAGGAGTCTGGTTCTCTGGTGGGCTCGTCCAATGCTGCCTAAAGCAGGCCGGGCTAAGAAAAGTGTGTGGGGGGATGTTCCAAGGAGAAATGGAGGCGGCTGGGGACTGTTTATGGACACCCGACTGCCCCCAGGCGGCTGGGGACCGTGTGGACACTTGGCCGCGGGGCGGCTGGGGACTGAGTATGGACACCCGGCCGCCGGGCGGCTGGGGACTGAGTATGGATTCCAGGCCGCCATCACAGCCATGACGTGGTGGCCAGATTCCGCCTCCACATGCCTAAAAGGCCCAATTTCAAGTTCAAGCAAGCAAGCAGTATGGTATTGCAGCCTGGGGGTGGGTGGGTGGCAGGCTGTATACTTGCGCTTGTATTGCAAGGAATGGGGGAGGTACAATTGAACACTGCCCTGGGACTAGAACTTGCATGGGGATAGTTGCAAGTCTGCATCTTCTGATGCGGCAAGGATCACTTATGATGGGCACACTTTTAGACAGTGACCTGGGAGTCAGAGATGCTTCCAGGGGTCTTCCCCATGCTGTTCCCATGTCTTTTCAACACTTTATGCATGTGTCACACAGCATATGGCCAGATAAGGTTGTAAAATGTTAAAATGACATTTCCCGGTGAATGCATTTGTCATAGTTGAAAGCAATACAAAAGTGCAAAAACGCATAAAAAATGCTACTTGTGAACATAGCCGAAGGTGTGGAGGAGTATTTTTGTTTTTGGTCATTTATTTTAACTTATACACAAGTCTTTTCCCTGGAAAGGATGTTCCTTAACATATTTCACAGGAAAAAAGTTTCACTTTCGTTTTATTGTGAGCCTGTAAAAGTGGCTTAATACCTCTGACCACGTTGTTGACAGCAGTGACCTGGGGGTCAGAAATGCTTCCTGGGGCGATCCCCATGCTGTCCCCATGTCATTTGAGCACTGTCACTATCGTTTTGGGCACTTGTTAGGCTTTTAAAAGACTGCCGGGGGTGCCACCGCAAAAATGCTTGAGTATCCCATAGACTAACATTGGGCTCGTTGCTCGGGTCGAGCACCAGAGTATCACGGCGAGCTCGGCCCGAGCTTCGAGCACCCGAGCATTTTAGTGTTCGCTCAACACTACTTACTATATGTCTATTTTATGTCGGCATTGCTTTTGAAATGTCTATTTCTTTCTGTTAGGATCTTAGAAAGGTTAAAAGTTAGCAGCAATTTTTATTTTTTTAATGAAATTTGCAAAACTAACTTTTTTGGGACCACTTCACTTTCAAAGTGACTATGGGGGTTTTCAGAAATAAAAACTCTTCAATCAGCATTGTGGGCTGGGTTACACTGAATAGCTCATCTGGCATGCCCAGGACACCTAGTCCTGCAGTGATAATCTACTGCTGATAAAAGACTGATTGTATTGATACTACAGCACAGAGCCTTGTAAATTACAAATCCCTGGCTCTTCGCCCCTATATTATGCTGCTCTTAGATTAAATAGCAAAAACCTGCTGACAGATTCCCTTTAACAAAATCATCTATTGGTTTTATAAGCATTTTGAGTCCATAGATGCTTCACAGAGTTTTATACAGCTGGGATGTGGTAACGAAAAATTTAATTTTTTACAATAAAATGTTGCCTTATTTTCACAAGAGGTAATAGGAGAAAATGGACTACAAATTTTATCACACAATTTCTCCTGAACGAGACAATACCCCATATGTGGTCAGAAACTACAGTTTGGGCACATGTCAGGACTTGGAATGGTAGGAGTGCTATTTAACTTTTGGAGCACAATTTTCATAGGATTAGATTGTGAATATACTCAATAGCCTTTGAGGTGCCAAAACAGCACAAACTTCCTCATAAGAGACCTCATTTTGGAAACCACACTAGTGTTGAGCCACCCCCGTAGTGTTCGAGTTCGGTTCGGTTCGTCGAACACCCGTGTGTTCGCCGAACTGTTCGTCGAACTGTTCGTCGAACACCTTCGAACACCGTTAAAACCAATGGCAGACAAACAAAAACACATAGAAACACATAGAAAACACCTTCAAAGGTGTCCAAAAGCTGACAAACTGCTCAGAAGACACAACTAACACATGGAAGAGTGACAAGTACATATAGTCATGCGAAAAGAAAAGAGGTGGAGGAGTAAAAGGAGGGGGAGACACAGATATAGGCATGTCATGCCCTTCTAAAATCCAAAAAGTGAGAAGCCGACACGTTCAGTCCGCTCCTGCCCGTGCCACCTCCGTGTCTCCGGGTTTGTGCCAGAGCCGCGGTGAGCCCTGACGGCCAGCCCCCCTCTCCCAATACTGGTGCCTGTCCGCTGGTGGGTCGAGCGAGCCCCCCTGTGGTGGAGGCAGCTCTAAGCTTTTTAATTTAAATTCTCTCTCTAATTTGAATAAATACACTTTAAATCCATTTACAAGGATCTATTGGAGGTCAAGTCTCATGCCAGCAGCCGCGTAATTCCAGCTCCAGTAGCGTCCACTAAAGCTGCTGCAGTTAAAAAGCTTTTATAAGGATCGAGCTCGGCTGTCCACCGCAAGGCATCCTACTGCCAGTCCGAGCCCCTATGCCTTGGGGTGCCTCCTGATGCTCTTCACTGAGTATCCCGTGGTCCTGAAGCATTTCCTTTGAAAAAATGAAGTGTCCAAACTACAGGTGGTGTAGCTTGCTTAACAGCCGGGATAATCCGCTGACTAGCAGACCCTGCTACTAGGCACAAAGTATTTCCTGGGCTAGATGCAGTTAAAAATTTGTAATTAGATACTCTCGTTGGATGCTGAGAAAGCATTCCATAGAGTCTCCTGGCACGCCATATATGATTCTCTTAAAAAGCTTGGGGTAGAGGTCTAGGGGACCCTTTTATAGCCAAAATCACGGCCCTGTATCGCAATACGTCACCTAGGCTGAAGATAGATGGAACTGTAGCACCCTGAGGGCTCGGTTGCTACAGAGGTATTGCACCTCACCCAGAGGTGTGATATCTCACTCTCAGGTAAGGATGTAGTGTGGATCAGGACCCGACACCTGCATGCATTACACCACATTGCCGTGGGGCAGGGCGACCAATATGCCCCTGAGATGGGCACGACAGTCCCTGTCCCTGGCTGGAGTGGGGGGAGGGAACACTGAGGAAGGGGAACCCTGTAGTGCAGGAGCAGGGAGGAAGCAGTTCCTGGGTGCATTGAGAAGGGAATATAAAAGGTGGGCACCATCTTAGTTCAGTGCAGAGAAGTCTGAGCAGAAGTGGCAGGGAGCAGGGGCTCTGCATGAGCTCTGCTCCGGAGGCGGGCCTAGTAACAGAGGCCCAGGCCTGGAAGAGGGAGAAGGAAGGAAGAGGAGCGGAGAAGGCTCCAGGAACGAGGAACGAAGGGATCTCAGGGGTGCGGACGGGCGAGTCGCCACCGCACGCCCGAATCCACCTGCGTGGAGGGGTCAGGCCAAAGGGGGAGACCGGTCCCCGAAACTAGTGGAGGCAGGAAACAACCCTCAGCTAGAAACAGGAGGCTGTGACATTTTATGTGGCGCAGCCCCTCGCTACACCCGCTAGGAAGGCACCACATAGGGTCAGGGAAACTGGCGCCAAGTTTACCAAGAGGAGGCCCGAGGCAGCCGGACAGAAGGGTTGGTAAGAAAGGCCAGACAAAGGATACACAAAGGGGGTCCTGTGAAGCACTCAAAAGTTATCTGGGAGTTGTCTGAGCTCCTCACCTGGTGAGCACAGTACGACGTGGGCAGCCGTTACCTGCAGACGTGGTCTGGATAATAAGAACTGTGAGTAAAGGCCCTGGACTGCATCACTGACTCCGTGTCATTACTGCTGCTGCCCTGCACCATCACCCCCATCCTCCGCATACACTGCCCTGAGGCTATACTCCTCCCGTGGGGAGTTATGCTACGCTCTGCTGCACCCACAACACCAGCCTCAGCGGTCTGCCCTGGAGCGGCGGTTCACTGTGACCGCAATCCACGGGTGGCGTAGTCGGACATTTAAACATCAAAACCACATAAATAGTTCCGCCACTGGTTTGACCGCCCTGAGCCACGGAACCAGGTCGCCGCCACGGAGACTACAACCACCAGCATCCAACAAAAAGAGTCCGGCTTTGGGTGTCCCAAGGCCCAGGGGGCGCGTCAGAACATTTTCATCACCTTTCACAATCACCAATGGGACAAGGCAGGGATGTTCTCTGTCCCCTCTCTTATACATCCTAGTGACGGAGCACCTGCTCTCATCAATTCGCCATAACCCCAATATTAGGTGGATTGAGGTGGGAGGCACCGAGTACAAGTGCTCTCTATTTGCTGATGATGTCCTAGTATATATCACTCAATCACATATATCCATCCATGCTGTTATGGCTGAAATAGATCACTTTGTTACATGGTCAAATTTTAAAATCAATGCAGCGAAGTCTGAGGCCCTCGATGTCTCCCTCCCCAAATCCATATAGGATTCCATCCAGTCCAACTTTCCCTTTGCCTGGCCCTCACAGGGTATCAAATACTTAGGAATTCCTATTCATAGAGACCTCTCCCATCTATGTTATCTTAATTTTGGGCCCTTTATTGAGCAACTCCATACAGACCACGGTTGGCAAGTTAGAACTGTAAGATTCACTACGTGAACCACTGGTGTTTTGTGGAAAAGCACATGTACACTGTGTTCCAAATTATTATGCAAAAAGTGTTTAGAAGTGATAAGGGAAGAATTTGTTTGTTTGTCAGTTAAACTCATTGATGGTGATGTGTGTCAGGGCTCTTTATATCACTGTAAGCAATTGCAGACACCTGTGCTAATTAGTTTGGCAGGTGTGTCCAATGAAAGGCAAGACTACTTAAGAAGGCTGTCTCACATTATTAAGCAGCCTACATTTTCTGCCAAAATGGGAAAGAAAAAGGATGTGTCGGCTGCTGAGAAGCAACAAATTGTGGAGTGTTTAGGTCAAGGCATGACTACAATCAACATTGTGCGATGATCAGGATGAAGTGTCTTGGCAATCAAGAAGTATGTAGCTGATTCACAGTACACACGTGTGCGTGCTGATAAGGGCAAATTGAGGACTCTTTCCTACAGGCAATTACGTCAGGTTGAAAGAGCAGCGGCAAAAAAGCCTTGTCATAGCAGCAGACAAGTTTTAGAAGCTGCTTGTGCCTCCAACGTCCCCCGAACAACAAGATGCAGGGTCCTTCAGAGGTTTGCAGCTGTGCATACGCCATCCTGTCGACCTCCTCTATCCACTTCACACAAGCAGAAACGGCTCCAGTGGGCCAAACATTACATGAAGACTGATTTCAAAACTGTTTTGTTCACGGATGAGTGCCGTGCAGCGCTCGATGGTCCAGATGGATGGAGTGGAGGATGGCTGGTTGATGGACACCCCACGCAAACACGGCTACAGCGCCAACAAGGAGGAGGTGGAGTAATGTTTTGGGCTGGAATCATGGGGAGAGAGACTGTCGGCCCCTTTAGGATCCCTGAAGGCGCTAAAGATGAACTCCATAATGTATGTGGATTTTCTCAAACAGCACTTCCTGCCATGGTTCAAGAAGAAGAACCGTGTATTTCACAGCAAGATCATTTTTCTGCATGATAATGCACCATCTTATGCTGCACATAAAACATCTGCATCTCTGGCTGATATGGGCATAAAAGGGGACAAACTTATGGTGTGACCCCCATGCTCCCCTGACCTCTACCCCATTCAGAACCTTTGGAGCATCATTAAAAGGAGTGTCTATGATGGCGGGAGGCAGTTCACATCTAAGCAACAGCTCTGGGAGGGTATTCTGTCCTCATGCAAAACAATTGAAGCAGAAACCATCCAAAACCTGACAAATTCAATGGACGAGAGAGTTCAGAAGCTCCTTTCGAACAAGGGGTCCTATGTGAAAATGTAACATCACCTAGAATAAAGTTTTGAGTTGAAAACTGTTTGATTTCAGTTTCTAACAACCTGCTAATGCTTATAATTTCAAAAATGACCATTTTTTTGGTCTTTATTAAAATGAAAAGGTTGATCGAAAAGTTTGGGGGATCTAAGAGTGTGGCAACCCAGTAGTCATGATTACTTCGAATTCTGACAATATGAGGGTCATGCTGCAGGTAGTGCAGCAAGAAGGCACTCATGTGTCTTGCGCATCTCGGAGCCCCAAAATTATTTTCCGGGCTAGATGCAGCTAAAAATTATTATTAATTTTAAATCTGGTGAAGCTTTAGTATAGATGGCCTAATAGGATCAGTGCTGCACACTGCTACAAAGCCCAAATTATTTTCCAGTCAAGATACAGATAAACATGATTAGTAATTTTAAATCTGGTGGAGCTTATTATAGATGGCCTAATAGAATCAGTGCTGCACACTGCTACAAAGCCCAAATTATTTTCCAGCCAAGATACAGATAAACATGATTAGTAATTTGAAAGCTTAAAACGGTTGGTAGGTTGATTTTAACCAATCATCAAGCTTTTACTCTCCCCAGGATGACACAGGGGTAGAAAAGTCGTTTCGGATCCATGATTTGTTCATCTTTATGAACGTGAGTCTGTCTACATTATCAGTGGAGAGCCGCGTGAGCTTATCTGTCAGCACACCACCAGCAGCGCTGAACACACGTTCAGACAGAACGCTGGCTGCGGGGCATGACAAGATCTCCAAGGCGTAAGTGGCTAGCTCCGGCCATTTATCCAGATTGGAAGCCCAAAAAGAGCAAGGGTCCAGTGACACAGTCGTGGCTTCAATGTTTACTTGGAGATACTCCTGTACCATCGTCTCTAGGCGTTGACTATGTGTCAGACTTCTTGTCTCCTGTGGCCTTGCAAAGGATGGGCTAAAAAAGTGGTGAAATGATTCCGCAAAATTGATGTTACCAGCAGATACTGTGGTTCTGTTACGGTTTGAGTGCTGAACACTTGACGGTCCCACGGTTGGCAAGTTGGAACTGTGAGATTCACTACGTGCACCACTGGTATTTTGTGGAAAAGCACATGTAAGATTCTGCAACAGTCTCTGCTGATACTCCTGCATGCGTGCATCCCTTTCTATGGCAGGAATAATTTCTGCAAATTTACTTTTGTACCGGGGATCTAACAGTGTGGCAACCCAGTAGTCAGGATTATTTCTAATTCTCACAATTCGAGGGTCATGTTGCAGGTAGTGCAGCAAGAAGGCACTCATGTGTGTTGCGCATCCAGGAGCACCAAGTCCCTGTTGTGTTGGTGGCGAGGTAACAATCATGCTTCCTTCCTCTGTCCTCTCCCCCCAACCTCGCACAACAGAAATGTGATCAAGGTCTCCCTCATCTGATGAGTCTTCCATCAGTTCGTCCTCCACTTCTTCCTGGGCTCCTGCACCTTCCTCACTAGTTTGGCTGCTACCATGCGCCCTGGTAAAACCATCTCCCCCACCCTCACATGCCTGCCGCCTTGGTGCTGCCGACCGTCTGGACCTTGCAGATGTTAGCCCTTCCGCATACAACTCCTCCTCCTCTACTTCCTCCACCTCCTCTTGTGCCACCACCTGACTCCGAATTCTGTTTAACATGTGCTCCAGCATGTAAATCACCGGAATAGTCATGCTGATAATGGCATCGTTAGCACTAAACATCTTCGTCGCCATTTCAAAACTGTGCAGAAGGGTGCATAGGTCCCTGATCTGAGACCACTCCTCCAGCGTGATTTGCCCCACCTCTGGATCTCGTTGGCCCAGGTTATACGTCAGAACGTATTGCACCAGGGCTTGTCGGTGCTGCCACAGTCGCTGCAACATGTGCAGAGTTGAATTCCACCGGGTAGGCACATCGCATTTTAGCCGGTGAAGTGGCAGGCCCAACGACTTCTGTAGAGATGTAAGTCGCTGAGCTGCGGGATGCAAACGGCGAAAGTGAGCACACAGCGACCGTGCCCTCTGCAGAAGGCCATCTAGTCCGGGATAGTGGGCTAAAAATTGCTGGACAACCAGGTTCAACACGTGAGCCATACAAGGCACGTGTGTGACATTGCCCCGGCGAAGGGCCGCACCCAGGTTTGCAGCATTGTCGCACACGGCCTTCCCTGGTTTCAGGTCCAGTGGAGACAACCATTCATGAAATTGGTTCTCCAGAGCTGACCACAACTCCTCAGCTGTGTGACTCACATTTCCCAGACATTTCAATGTAAAAACCGCCTGATGACGTTGAGCCCTACTGCCAGCATAGTAAAGAGGTGTGCAGGATCCCTTCTGCGCAGTTAGAAAGCTTGTGGCATGACCAGACAGGCTTTGGGTGCAGGTGGAAGACCGAGAGGAGGTTGAGGAGGCAGAAGCAGTGGAGGAACTTTGACATAAAGAGGATTGACGCACAACTCGTGGGGACGGCAAGACTTGGACAGCAGCCCCTTGTCCTGCTGTCACCATAGTTACCCAGTGCCCAGTCAGCGACATGTAACGCCCCTGTCCATGCCTACTCGTCCAAGTGTCTGTGGTGAAATGCACCCTGTCACACACAGAGTTTCTCAAAGAAGCGGTGATGTTGTGAGCGACATGCTGGTGGAGCGCAGGCACACCTTTCTTTGAGAAGTAGTGCCGACTGGGCATCTGGTACTGGGGCACTGCGACGGACATAAGGTCTCGAAAATCCTCTGTGTCCACCAGGCGGAAAGGCAGCATTTCTGTAGCCAAGAACTTGCAGATGGTGAAATTCAACCTCTTAGCTTTCTCATGGCTAGGAGGAAATGGTCTTTTACTTGTCCACATCTGAGGGACCGAGGGCTGGCTATTGTGCTTAGACGGGGTTGATAAGGGTGTCCCCGGCAAACTGCCGGTCTGTGAGGAAGATGCAGGCGGACATGTTAGGTTGCCTTGATCCAAAGGTGGTGCTATCGATGTCGGACAGCGCTCAACACCAGCTGGTGTTACCACCTCCAAAGAAAATGATGACCTGCCAATCACGCTGGCTGTTGCGGGTAAAGAGGTGGCAGGTCTGCGCCCCAAAACAGGTGTGACTGCTGTCCCCCCAGTCACAGAGGATGAAGAAGCCGCGGATGCACAAGATATGGCAGACGGTGGTTGGCCCGGCCGGCTAGGCCGCATTGTAGCACACTGAGCTTCCCACTGCAACTTATGCTTCATGTCCATGTGCCGGTTCATGCATGAAGTACTCAAACTATGTATTTTTTGGCCTCTACTTAGCTTTTGCTGACAAATGTTACAGATAACACGAGTTGGGTCATCTTTATCGATCTGAAAAAATGCCCAGGCTATGCAAGGCTTAGCACCCATGCGACCTGAAGAGCCACCACAACTTGTGGTGAGAGGCAGAGTTGTGTTTGAGGATGCAGTTGTTGACGTGCTTCCAGTACTACGTCTCTGTCCAAGAAGGCGCAACCTGACCTCGTCGTCATTAGCATCTTCTTCCACCTCCTCTGCTGACCTCATCTCTTGGCTGACTGTGGGTTGACAGTAAGTGGGATCTCCAACCTCATCATCATCACCCTGTGCGTTATCACACCCGTCGTCCTCAGAGCCAACCTGTTCCTGCCCTGACAAAAAACTAAAGTTGTCGCTCCAACAGGAGTTACAGTTTGGGAATGAGGGTCTACATTATGGTCAGAACCTTCTGCGTCTGGTCCTGGATTCGACTCATAAAGATTCTGGGCATCAGTGCAGATCATTTCCTCGTCTGGATTCACAGAAGCGCTGGAGTCGACCTCTGATTCCCAGGCTATAGTATGAGTAAACAGCTCTGCAGACTCAACCATCTGTTCTACCTCATACTCAGACGGGCAGCTGGAGATTTGGGAGCTGTGAGGAAGCAAGTGCGATTGGGGTGACACCTTTGAGGACTGGAGTATTTGTGATGTTGAAGTTGATGTGGAGGAGAGCCTACTTAAAGGAGCACTTGATATCCGTTGAAGCACCTGCTGTTTTTGTGCCTCATCTGGAATTTGTAGCGATTGGCGTGGCCGTAAGAAAGGGATCTTATCACATTGTCCGCTAAAAGAAGTAGACATTTTAGTTTGGCTGGAAGATGGTCTTTCTTCTGCAGATGTTACTGTTGCTTTAACACCTACCCCACGGACACAACCTTTTTTCCCCTTCCCAACACGCCTATTCCCCTTTCCACCAGCAGCAGGCCTTTTTCCACTCATTTTGGTGGTTATCTAATTAACAACTCTGGAGTTGTTTGCACAAAAAAACAATGGATGGGAACCGAGCAGAGCTGAGTGGCCAAACTGTGGTATTAGGCCAAAACTATTGGCTGGGTTAGATGCAGAAAAAAATTATATTCAATTTGCAACCTGATGGAGGTCAGTATAGATGGACTAATAGAGAAAGTCCCACACACTGCTAGAAGACCAAATATTTTTTCAGAGCTAGATGCAGATAAAAATTATTTTTAATTTGCAACCTGATGGAGGTCAGTATAGATGGACTAATAGAGAAAGTCCCACACACTGCTAGAAGGCCAAATATTTTTTCAGAGCTAGATGCAGATAAAAATTATTTTTAATTTGCAACCTGATGGAGGTCAGTATAGATGGACTAATAGAGAAAGTCCCACACACTGCTAGAAGGCCAAATATTTTTTCAGAGGTAGATGCAGAAAAAAATATATTCAGTTTGCAACCTGATGGAGGTCTGTATAGATGGATTAATAGAACAAGTCCCACACACAGCTAGAAGCCCAATATTTTTTCAGCGGTAGATGCAGAAAAAAATATATTCAGTTTGCAACCTGATGGAGGTCTGTATAGATGGATTAATAGAACAAGTCCCACACACAGCTAGAAGCCCAATATTTTTTCAGAGGTAGATGCAGAAAAAAATATATTCAGTTTGCAACCTGATGGAGGTCAGTATAGATGGACTAATACAACAAGTCCCACACACAGCTAGAAGCCCAATATTTTTTCAGAGGTAGATGCAGAAAAAAATATATTCAGTTTGCAACCTGATGGAGGTCTGTATAGATGGACTAATACAACAAGTCCCACACACAGCTAGAAGCCCAATATTTTTTCAGAGCTAGATGCAGAAAAAAATTATATTCAATTTGCAACCTGATGGAGGTCAGTATAGATGGACTAATAGAATGATGCTATGCCCAAAAGATTTTACTTCACTAGGTGCAGTAAAAAAATTGGTATTCTATACACAGGTGGTATATCTTGCAACACAGATAGGCTACTCCACTGAGTAACACACTCTGCAATAGGCCAAAAAGGATTAGCTTTGCTAGATTCAGCCAAATGCTGTGAAAAAAACTTGCACAGCACTGGCACAGACCTGCCTGGCAAAAACTGATAGGAACTGATGTAACCTAGTCCTGAGAAGGACTCCAATTACAATTAGTCTTTACCCCGACAATCTATCTATTTAAGAGCACAGACCTGCCTGATAAAAGTCGTAGGAAATGCTGTAACCTAGTCCTTAAAAGGACTGCAATCACAACTATTCCCTACTCCCAAGCTATCTGTAGATTTGTGCGAAAATTGGTTTGAAATTAACAAGGTATAGCGCACACAGCAACAGCGGTGCCGTCTAACACGCAGCTGCAGCAGTGAGAAAATGGTGGCGACGGGGAAAATGGCTTGGTCTTATAGGGCAAGGACATGTGACATACACTGCCAATGACACATGCCCTTGCTTGTGTGAAAAAAAGCACTTCGCTCCGTGTGTGCGCTGCTGATAGGCTGACAGATTGCACCTCCCCACTGTAAATGCGGGAAAGAGAGAAAAAAAATGGAGATCTTCATTGTTCCTGCAGAGATCCATCCCCTGCCCCTCCCCCCACCCCGCTGTACACTCAAACTGCGTATTAACATTAATTTTCATCATTACTGAGAAAAAATCCAGTTATGATTTTGGTGCACGAACAGTTATCGAACAAAACCTCGAACAGCCGAATTTTTCTCAAATTGTTCGTGTTCGCCGAACGGCTCGAACACCGCCCAAAACAGCTCGAATTTGAGATTGGCGAACAGTTCGAGTAGAACAACGCTCATCTCTAAACCACACCCCTCAAGGAATCCATCTAGCAGTGTAGTGAGCATTTTGAACACAAAGATGCTTCACACAATTTTATAAGTTGGGCCATGAAACTAAAAAAATGATGCTGCTTTATCCCCAAATGTATCATTTTTCACAAAGGGTAACAGAAGAAAAAGAACTGCACAATTGTAACATATGTGCTGACTCGTGTCTCCTCTGGTTCTGTTTTGGCTGCTGGACAGCGCATCGTTGTTGCTCGCAGCTCGGGACAGCAACTGTCCTGTTTTTTTCTCGGAACTTTTGGTGCCATACAATCAAGAAGTTAAAGAGTTAATTTTGGTCAGGTTTTGATCACTCTTTCCTGAGAGGTCTTAGCAGGGCTTTCAGCTTTTAAAAACTCGGAAGCTCTGACTTCCACTACCAGTCAATAGTCCTGCTTTCATGGTCTATAGCTCTGTTCTGTGCTCCTGGTGTGTCATCCTAATTTACCCATTCTCTGACCTCGGTTTGTATTATGACCATGCTGAATGGTTCCACCAGAGGGTTTTGCCCGAATCCTGTTTTTCGTAATTTTAGACATAATCCCCGACGTAAGAGCTCAGCGAAGAGCACAGATTAAATGTTAACTGAGCCTAATTCTGAATTTTGGGAGACAGAGTGAACAAATAAACATCAATATAGAAATTGTTTTTATTTATTTTTACGCCATTCACCCTCCAGTATAAGTGATAAGACAGCTTTATTTCTTGTTCGGTATTACAGCGACTGACGATTTTTGGTCACTGCATTTCCCAAAACAAATGCCATAAAAGCAAATTAAAATGTAATATATCTCACAATAGTATCTATAGAAACATCAGTTAAGCGTGCAAAAAACAAGCCCTCCAGCTCAATGGATGGAGAAATCAAAAAAAGTTATAAGTCTCAGAAAATGGAGAAACAAACATAATTTTTTTTTTTTTTTACAAATTTCAGAATTTTTATTAACCCCTAAAATAACAAAATAACTGGACAAGTTTTCTATGTCCATAATCATACTGACCTGGAGAATCATGTTTTGTTTCGGGATTTTTTGGGGGATGGGGGTTTCTTGCAATTTCACTGCACTTGGAATTTTTTCCCCATTTTCAGTACATAGTAACATGTATGATTGCAAACCAAGAAAAAAAAGAGAGCTATCAAAGAAGTCCTCATGAACAATATCATAAAAAAAATAGAAACTTTATTTAATATACAAAATTCCAAAAGTGTGTGTGACAATATAAGGAAAAATGACATGGAAACCATGTGCAAATGCAAACTGGACCTGTGGTCCACCCATGAAGCAACATATTAAGTAAAACTGCAGATAAAGAGACAGCTAAAGCCAATATTTTTAGACACCCATGATCTAAACCTCTGCATAATTGTGCCTATTAAAGATAGTACATGTGTGATAATCTTAGCAAAATGCGCAGGTTCCATGTATACCTTAAATAAGGAAATCTTGGGATAATGCAGCTTGCTGGGTGGGCGCACGTCCGCCCCAACGAGCGTTTCCGCGAGCCTTCATCAGGGGCGGTGCAATGATGTGCCAACAACCTTTTTAAATGTATATCCACAAATCAGATTCCTGAAGGACCTTAATGACATATATTGTGTCATGGTAATCTGGGCGGTCCGCGGCGTCTAAATCATGTGAGTCCCGCGTCAGAGTCACGTGGAACCACGTGACTCCCGCAGGTCCTCACAGAGAGATGCTAAAAGCCGGGTAGCGCACAGAAGACTTGAAACACATGTGTACCGGTACACAGGAGGATAATGTGGGACAGTGGCAATAGATAAGGCTAGGTGTATAACATTAAAACATCCTTACAGAACAAACCACAACTATCCTATCAAAACATGAACCAGTAGATGCTCCAACTATATATAGAGGTCAACAATTATGTGATATACTTTTGGGTATATGGTACCTGAAAAAAATCAGAAAATAACTTTTGTACAGCGTTATCACAGCTACCAAGTATAAGTAAGATCCATGGGAAAAAATGATTATAGAATTACAACCAAGATTCCCCATCAAATTACAGACCCATATACAGTACAGACCAAAAGTTTGGACACACCTTCTCATTTAAAGATTTTTCTGTGTTTTCATGACTATGAAAATTGTACATTCACACTGAAGGCATCAAAACTATGAATTAACACATGTGGAATTATATACTTAACAAAAAAGTGTGAAACAACTGAAAATATGTTTTATATTCTAGGTTCTTCAAAGTAGCCACCTTTCGCTTTGATGACTGCTTTGCACACTCTTGGCATTCTCTTGATGAGCTTCAAGAGGTAGTCACCGGAAATGGTTTTCACTTCACAGATGTGCCCTGTCAGGTTTAATAAGTGGGATTTCTTGCCTTATAAATGGAGTTGGGACCATCAGTTGTGTTGTGCAGAAGTCAGGTGAATACACAGCTGATAGTCCTACTGAATAGACTATTAGAATTTGTATTATGGCAAGAAAAAGCAGCTAAGTAAAGAAAAACGAGTGGCCATCATTACTTTAAGAAATTAAGGCCAGTCAGTCCGAAAAATTGGGCAAACTTTGAAAGTGTCCCCAAGTGCAGTTGCAAAAACCATCAAGGGTGTAACATACCTGGCGGCGTCCTTGCATGGTGGTCCATCTCCCACTGTGCAAGAGCGCGCACTTGATCTCCAGTCCAGAATGTCTCTCTGGCTTCCCTCCATGCTGTCTGTTTGTGTCTGTTTCTGCTGCTTAAGGGCGGCGCCCGATCACTTCCTGCTTTTTGTACCTGCTGTGGGTCACACCCCTTGTGCATCCTCAGCCTATTGCTGTCTGTCACCTGGTATATAGCTCAGCTGCTCCCATCTATTCCTGCCTGAGCATAGTGTTTCATTCAGTGTGTGCTTGCACTCTGAAGGTGCCAGGTCCCGTTCTGTGTTCTCTTGTCTGCCTATCCTGGAGGCTGTATTTCCAGGCCTGTCTGAACACGCTCCTAGCCTGTTCCTCCTGCCTTCTAGGGGCCGATTACCTAGACCCGTTCCTGTATCTTGTCTGACCTGTCTGAACACGCTCCTAGCCTGTTCCTCCCGCCTTCTAGGGGCTGATTACCTAGACCCGCTCCTGTATCTTGTCTGTCCTGTCTGAACACGCTCCTTGCCTGTTCGTCCTGCCTCTCTGGGGGCCGTATTCCCAGACCCGCTCCTGTATTCCGCTGCAGTGTCGGTCTCCTCCGTACACTCAGTTCCAGTCTGAACTCTCTCCTATCCTTTACCTGTTTTGCCTCTATGTCCGTTCCCTTCCTTTTTCTGCAGAGTCTGAACTCGTACCTAACTCCTGCTTGTTGTCTCTGTACTCCCGTTTGTGAGTTTGTGCTCCACTCGCTACTTCTCTGCTAGTACCCTGTGGGTGTCTGGCTCTGCCTTTCCCTTCCTGTCTGTTCCGTGTGAACAGAGCCCTGTCCCCCCTACTCAGCCTAGCCTGCTCTGACTCCTTTGCTCACCGCTCCGGCGGTTCTAGCCTGCTCTGACTCCTTTGCTCACCCCTCCCGGCGGTTCTAGCCTGCTCTGACTCCTTTGCTCACCGCTCCGGCGGTTCTAGTCTGCTCTGACTCCTTTGCTTACCGCTCCGGCGGTTCTAGCCTGCTCTGACTCCTTGCTCACTGCTCCGCAGCCTTGCTCCGCTCTGACCCTTTTGCTCACTGCTCCGGCAGCCTTGCTCCGCTCTGACCCTTTTGCTCACTGCTCCGGCAGTCCTGTCCTGCCCTGCTTCTGCCCGCTGCTCCGGCAGTCCTGTCCTGCCCTGCTTCTGTCCGCTGCTCCGGCAGTCCTGTCCTGCCCTGCTTCTGCCCGCTGCTCCGGCAGTCCTGTCCTGCCCTGCTTCTGCCCGCTGCTCCGGCAGTCCTGTCCTGCCCTGCTTCTGCCCGCTGCTCCGGCAGTCCTGTCCTGCCCTGCTTGTGCTCGCTGCTCCTGCAGCCCCGTCCTGCTCTGTTCTTGCCCACCGCTTCGGGCGTTCCCTCTCTGCTGTGGTTGTCTACCGCATCTGCGGTTCTGTGACCCAGTCTGTACTGGGTCTTAACCTTTCTGTGCTCCAGCCCGTCCTTTCGGCCAGTACCTCCCTGTCTGCACTCTAGCTGCGCTTGCCTTTACCCGCCTGCCTGCATACCAGTCGTGCCTGCCTATACCCTCCAGTCTGTGCGCCAGCCTAACCAGCCTGTTCCAGTAATCCCTGTGTGGGTCAACCCCCGTGTCCGGAGTTTGACCTGGAGTAGCACCTGGTCCCTCTGCCCGGTTTCTCCCTGGTGCACTGGCGTCGTATGCCGTCGTGCCATCTTGGTCGGATCGGCCAGATACTTAGTCACGCCCCTCCAGGCACTCTCCGGTTCATGGTCCAGTGGAACCACAACACCCGCACACGCCAGTCAGTCCGGGCGTGTGCATAACAGCATGCTCAGGCCATGGTTCCCGTTGAGCCCCAACGGGTAATGTGCGTGGGTAGTGCTCCGGTTCTCCTGCCCGAAGAGACTTCTGCCCATCCAGACTCCACACAGGAGAACTTCCTGCACCCGGCATCAGATGCTTCACCCACTTTAACCGGTGTGCATGTCCAAGGATGCTCCAAAGCTGTGGTTACCTCTGAGTCTGTGCACCTCTACTACCTGGCGGAGGACCCCCTGTTGCCTCCTGAATCCTCCGGGATACCACTCGATGACAAATGGAGAGAGACTTCTCTACACTCGGTACTCGATACTTTGTCCGCTTCGTCCTGTGAGCCTGACAATCGGTACCCCAAAGTGGTAGTTACCCCCGAGTCTCTACACCCCTCCGACCAGGCGGAGGACCTCCAGTTGTCTCCAGAACCCTTCGGGGTGCTACCTGGTAGCGAAAGGACAGAGACTCTCCTATACTCTGTACCTGATACCTCGCTCGCTTCGTCCAGTGAGTCCAACCTAGTGTACTCCGAAGCAGAGGTTACTCCCGAGTCTCTACACCCCTCCGACCAGGCGGAGGACCTCCAGTTGTCTCCAGAACCCTTCGGGGTGCTACCTGGTAGCGAAAGGACAGAGACTCTCCTTTACTCTGTACCTGATACCTCGCTCGCTTCGTCCAGTGAGTCCAACCAAGTGTACTCTGAAGCAGAGGTTACCCGTGAGTCTCTACACCCTTCTGACCAGGCGGAGGACCGCCAGTTGTCTCCAGAACCCTTTCGGGGTGCCACCTGGTGGTGAATGGACAGAGACTTTCCTATACTCGGTACCCGATACCTCGCCTGCTTCGTCCAGTGAGTCCGACCTAGTGTACTCTGAAGCAGATGTTTTCTCTGAGCCTCTGCACTCTTCTGACCCGGCGGAGGACCTCCAGTTGTTTCCTGAATCCTCCGGGGTACCACCAGATAACAAACAGACAGTGACTTTTCCTCATTATGTACCTGATAACCCGTCTATTTCTTCCTGTGAGCTTGACAAGATGTACCTCGAAGCAGAGATTACCCCCAAGTCTCTGTCCCCCTCCAACCCGGTGAAGGACTTCCAGTTGTCTCCTGTACC
This sequence comes from Phyllobates terribilis, assembly GCF_046119375.1. Taxonomy (NCBI): domain Eukaryota; kingdom Metazoa; phylum Chordata; class Amphibia; order Anura; family Dendrobatidae; genus Phyllobates; species Phyllobates terribilis. The sequence goes on along the minus strand of NW_027362761.1, from coordinate 376,814,571 downwards.
CTCTGGGGTGCCACCTGAAAATATGTGGAGAGAGACTTCCTTGTGTGCTGTTCCTGGTACTCCACCCGTTTCGTCTGTTGCTGAGGATGGCTGGATAGGAGGTAGCATCCTAGCTAACCAGATGAGATCAGTTTTTCCTGTGGACAGTGGAAGTGATCTCCTTGAAGTGAACGACTGGTCCTCGAATTCCCTGCGGAAGATTCTGGCAGGCCTGAAGAAGAGGGGGCGTAAGGGGGGGGTACTGTAACATACCTGGCGGCGTCCTTGCATGGTGGTCCATCTCCCACTGTGCAAGAGCGCGCACTTGATTTCCAGTCCAGAATGTCTCTCTGGCTTCCCTCCATGCTGTCTGTTTGTGTCTGTTTCTGCTGCTTAAGGGCGGCGCCCGATCACTTCCTGCTTTTTGTACCTGCTGTGGGTCACACCCCTTGTGCGTCCTCAGCCTATTGCTGTCTGTCACCTGGTATATAGCTCAGCTGCTCCCATCTATTCCTGCCTGAGCATAGTGTTTCATTCAGTGTGTGCTTGCACTATGAAGGTGCCAGGTCCCGTTCTGTGTTCTCTTGTCTGCCTATCCTGGAGGCTGTATTTCCAGGCCTGTCTGAACACGCTCCTAGCCTGTTCCTCCTGCCTTCTAGGGGCCGATTACCTAGACCCGTTCCTGTATCTTGTCTGACCTGTCTGAACACGCTCCTAGCCTGTTCCTCCCGCCTTCTAGGGGCTGATTACCTAGACCCGCTCCTGTATCTTGTCTGTCCTGTCTGAACACGCTCCTTGCCTGTTCGTCCTGCCTCTCTGGGGGCCGTATTCCCAGATCCGCTCCTGTATTCCGCTGCAGTGTCGGTCTCCTCCGTACACTCAGTTCCAGTCTGAACTCTCTCCTATCCTTTACCTGTTTTGCCTCTATGTCCGTTCCCTTCCTTTTTCTGCAGAGTCTGAACTCGTACCTAACTCCTGCTTGTTGTCTCTGTACTCCCGTTTGTGAGTTTGTGGTCCACTCGCTACTTCTCTGCTAGTACCCTGTGGGTGTCTGGCTCTGCCTTTCCCTTCCTGTCTGTTCCGTGTGAACAGAGCCCTGTCCCCCCTACTCAGCCTAGCCTGCTCTGACTCCTTTGCTCACCGCTCCGGCGGTTCTAGCCTGCTCTGACTCCTTTGCTCACCGCTCCGGCGGTTCTAGCCTGCTCTGACTCCTTTGCTCACCGCTCCGGCAGTTCTAGTCTGCTCTGACTCCTTTGCTTACCGCTCCGGCGGTTCTAGCCTGCTCTGACTCCTTGCTCACTGCTCCGCAGCCTTGCTCCGCTCTGACCCTTTTGCTCACTGCTCCGGCAGCCTTGCTCCGCTCTGACCCTTTTGCTCACTGCTCCGGCAGTCCTGTCCTGCCCTGCTTCTGCCCGCTGCTCCGGCAGTCCTGTCCTGCCCTGCTTCTGCCTGCTGCTCCGGCAGTCCTGTCCTGCCCTGCTTCTGCCCGCTGCTCCGGCAGACCTGTCCTGCCCTGCTTCTGCCTGCTGCTCCGGCAGACCTGTCCTGCCCTGCTTCTGCCCGCTGCTCCGGCAGTCCTGTCCTGCCCTGCTTCTGCCCGCTGCTCCGGCAGTCCTGTCCTGCCCTGCTTCTGCCCGCTGCTCCGGCAGTCCTGTCCTGCCCTGCTTGTGCTCGCTGCTCCTGCAGCCCCATCCTGCTCTGTTCTTGCCCACCGCTTCGGGCGTTCCCTCTCTGCTGTGGTTGTCTACCGCATCTGCGGTTCTGTGACCCAGTCTGTACTGGGTCTTAACCTTTCTGTGCTCCAGCCCGTCCTTTCGGCCAGTACCTCCCTGTCTGCACTCTAGCTGCGCTTGCCTTTACCCGCCTGCCTGCATACCAGTCGTGCCTGCCTATACCCTCCAGTCTGTGCGCCAGCCTAACCAGCCTGTTCCAGTAATCCCTGTGTGGGTCAACCCCCGTGTCCGGAGTTTGACCTGGAGTAGCACCTGGTCCCTCTGCCCGGTTTCTCCCTGGTGCACTGGCGTCGTATGCCGTCGTGCCATCTTGGTCGGATCGGCCAGATACTTAGTCACGCCCCTCCAGGCACTCTCCGGTTCATGGTCCAGTGGAACCACAACACCCGCACACGCCAGTCAGTCCGGGCGTGTGCATAACAGCGGGCTACAAAGAAACTGGCTCACATGAGGACCGCCCCAGGAAAGGAAGAGCAAGAGTCACCTCTGCTTCTGAGGATAAGTTTATCCGAGTCACCAGCCTCAGAAATCGTAGGTTAACAGCAGCTCAGATTAGAGACCAGGTCAATGCCACACAGAGTTCTAGCAGCAGACACATCTCTACAACAACTGTTAAGAGGAGACTTTGTACAGCAGGCCTTCATGGTAAAATAGCTGCTAGGAAACCACTGCTAAGGACAGGCAACAAGCAGAAGATACTTGTTTGGGCTAAAGAACACAAGGAATGGACATTAGACCAGTGAAAATCTGTGCTTTGGTCTGATGAGTCCAAATTTGAGATCTTTGGTTCCAACCACCGTGTCTTCGTGCGACGCAGAAAATGTGAACGGATGGACTCTACATGCCTGGTTCCCACCATGAAGCATGGAGGAGGTGTGATGGTGTTGGGGTGCTTTGCTGGTGAAACTGTTGGGTATTTATTCAAAATTGAAGGCATACTGAACCAGCATGGCTACCACAGCATCTTGCAGCGGCATGCTATTCCATCCGGTTTGCGTTTAGTTGGACCATCATTTATTTTTCAACAGGACAATGACCCCAAACACACCTCCAGGCTGTGTAAGGGCTATTTGACCAAGAAGGAGAGTGATGGGGTGCTACGCCAGATGACCTGGCCTCCACAGTCACCAGACCTGAACCCAATCGAGATGGTTGGGGGTGAGCTGGACTGCAGAGTGAAGGCAAAAAGGCCAACAAGTGCTAAGCATCTCTGGGAACTCCTTCAAGATTGCTGGAAGACCATTTCCGGTGACTACCTTTTGAAGCTCATCAAGAGAATGCCAAGAGTGTGCAAAGCAGTCATCAAAGCAAAAGGTGGCTACTTTGAAGAACCTAGAATATAAGACATATTTTCAGTTGTTTCACACTTTTTTGCTAATTATATAATTCCACATGTGTTAATTCATAGTTTTGATGCCTTCAGTGTGAATGTACAATTTTCCTAGTCATGAAAATACAGAAAAATCTTTAAATGAGAAGGTGTGTCCAAACTTTTGGTCTGTACTGTATACAGTACTGGAACAAATATACACAATCAAAAGATCTATGGACATCAAATCAATTGACATATATAAAATAAAGCACCACACGCCACCCATCATTTATAGACATTAAATCAATTAACATATGTGTTGTTGAATCGTCATGATTAATGATGAGTAAAGTTGACCTGGCATTATTAGGTAAATGATTGACATTCTCTCCTAAATCGAAATGTGACAAATTTACAGCTATGAAGGACTTACATTTATTTGCTAGAAGTCTTATGTTTAAAAAATACTTTTTTGACAACCAACTTCACACCTTGTTTCCAACAGAGGAGGAACAGAGAGCATTGAGGATACTTGAGGATCTGGCCGTAGAGCATACTTCCACCGAAGGAGGTAAGATCCCAAGTTCCATGAGACCACGATCCAAAAAGTGCAAGTTTAGACCTATTTGTATAGGTAGTAACGAAGGAGTTTTCACATACAGTATCCTGTGCCATGTTGAACATGACAACTTGACATGGAAAGAGAGGAAATGATTGCGGGTGCTTTGAGGGCTCCCTGACGTGGTGCTGAAGCCAGCTGACAAAGCGGGCAACATCGTGATTTTGCCCAAGACCCTCTATGAGAAAGAGGTGTTTAGACAATTAGACAACACCTATTACAAGCCTCTATCATTTAATCCGTTAACATCTCTTTCGCCTAAATTGTTTAAAATCATTGATGTAGCGGTGGACAATGGTGTCATCACTAAAGCACTGGCTTTGGCGCTGCGGGTCGGGGAGCCCTCGATTGCCACCCTACATCTATTACCCAAACTGCATAAAAATATGCAAACACCTCCTGGCCGCCCAATAATATCTAGTGCAGGCAACTATTTAGAAAACATGACTTGGTGGATTTACTCAAAGCTGCAACTACTGGTGGAGACCCTTACATTGTTTCTGTGGGATACTGGGGATCTTTTAAGACAAATTGATGGTCTCAATGTGAGCCCAGATATGGTGCTGGTGGCGGGAGATGTAGAATCTCTTTACACCAGCATCAAACATGCAGATGGAATAAGGGCCACTAAATTCTTTTTGGTTACATCCAACTTGGGTGCAGATATGATTGCACTCATTTTGGAATTACTTGAGTTCTCTCTGACCCACAATTTCTTTATGTTCAAGGGATCCTTCTACTTACAGCTACAGGGGACAGCCATGGGGGCATCCTTTTCCGCCTCATATGCCAACTTGTTCCTGGGTCTGTGGGAGAGGGACCTCTCTCTGCCAGATCAGCAGTTGTCAATGGACCGCGCCCCTTTTTGGACGCAGTACATTGACAACATACTACTGATCTGAAGGGTTCCGTGGAGTCATTACAACAATTTATGGAATTGATAAATAAAAATGATATGAACATTCACATCACTTACCAATTTGATGTAAATGAAATAAATTTCCTTGATGTCACCATAAGGAGGGATGATAATAACTTTCTACAAACCAACATCTTTAGAAAGAGCACAGCCACTAACATGATACTGCACGCCTCCTCGTCTCACCCTAGACATAAGGTCTAATCAGTACCAGTAGGCCAGTTTCTCTGCTTACTGAGAATTTGTTTGGATAACTCCGATTTTGAAAAACAGGCGGAGGACCTTAAAATGCGTTTCTATGAGAGAGGGTACAGTAAACGCGTGGTGAAAAAAGCTTATAATCGGGCAAAATATTCCATACACTCTGACCTCCTTTATAAAAAGAGGGAAGAAAAGAATAATGAAAAGGTCAGTTTCATTACCGATTATCATGCCCAGTTTTCCCGCATGAAAGAATGCTTGGCAAGAGCGTGGCCGATCCTCCAGACCGACTCCACGATCTCAAAATTTATACCAGAGGTGCCAAGTGTCACAATTAGAAGATCTATAAATCTGCGCGACCATCTAGTGTGCAGTCATTATTGGTGTGAGTCAAGGTCCACGTTCTTAGACGATTCTGGTCCTGCCCTGAATGCAAGCCGTATGGTCGGTGTGTTGCATGCCCAAATGTGGAACATGCCAATACCTTCTATAATTCTTCTAGATCAAAAACATAAGACATCCGTAGACACATCACCTGTACATCCAGATGTGTTATATATTTCGCTACATGTCTATGTGCCTCCATCTATGTGAGGCTGCCACCGGCCTCTCAGATGCGTCCACGCTCAGAACCATACCCTGTCATTTTAAAATATTTCACAATTGTGACAGTACCCAACTTAAGGTGAGGGGTATTGACCAATTGCAGGTCAGTGCCAGAGGAGTTAAGACAAGTCAATGTCTGGCCAGGCTGGAGTCCAGATGTATCTGGACTCTGGACACAGTACACCCCAAAGGATTGAATGAGAACCTTAGTTTTGTCCTGTTTATTTGATCGCCTGTGTGTAGCCACATGTTCATTTGTTTTTTTAAGTATTTGTAATATTTTATTTGTTTTTAGATATCTTTTGAACGAGTATGTTCTATTAACCCTTTCGCCGAGTATGCTCGGGCCGAGTATTTACAGCTGCTCGGTGATAAGGTTAAATCACTCCTGTGTGCATGATTTGCAACTGTTTGACAGCTTTATTACATGTGAGGAATGTCTATTTCTTACACATTCCTCACTTGTAATTAAGCTGTCAAACAGTTGCAAATCATGCACACGGGAGCGATTTAACCTTATCACCGAGCAGCTGTAAATACTCGGAGCTCGGCCCGAGCATACTCGGACAGAACATACTCGCTCAACCCTAATATCCACGTAATCATCATTACATCATTCATATAGTCGTCGGATCAACTTGACTATCACTCCATCTTTATTGAGCTGGAATATATCATTATTGATCTGGAATATATGACTACATGCGATCCATCTAATAAATTGTTCATTATTGATTTTGTTGTAGCATACTTGTTTATGTACAAACATGATATAATTGTGTGGATAACAAGTCACCAGTATGCACAGCGATTGATTTAACGCTTATGGATTAATTGATGCAGAGTCATGATGGAATCATCAATCATAACGATTCATCAATACATATGTTAATTGATTTAATGTCTATAAATGATGGGTGGCGTGTGGTGATTTATTTTATGTATTTCAATTGATTTTATGTCCATAGATCATTTGATTGTGTATTTATGTTCCAGTACTGTATATATGGGTTTGTAATTTGATGGGGAACCTTGATTGTAATTCTATAATAATTTTGGCCCATGGACCTATATTTATACTTGATAGTTGTGATAACGCTGTAAAAAAGTTATTCTCTGATTTTTTTCAGATACCCAGTACTCAAATGTATAACACATAATTGTTGACCTCTATATATAGTTGGAGCATCTACTGGTTCATTTTTTTTTATAGGATAGTTGTGGTTTATTCTGCAAGGATGTTTTAATATTATACACCTAGCCTTATCTGTTGCCACGGTCCCACGTGATCCTCCTGTGTACCTGTACGCATGTGTTCCAAGTCTTGCATGCGCGCCATGTCCTCTGTGCGCTTCCTGGCTTTCGGCGTTTCTCTGTGAGGACCTGCGGGAGTCACGTGGTTCCACGTGACTCTGACGCGGGACTCACATGATGCCAACGCTGCAGACCGCCCAGATTACCATGACGCAACATGCGTCATTAAGATCCTTCAAGAATCTGATTCGTGGATACACATTTGAAAAAGTTTGGCACATCATTGCACCACCCCCTGATGAAGGCTCGCCGAAATGCGCGTTGGGGGCGGACGTGCGCCCACCCAGCAAGCTGCATTATCCCAAGATCTCCTTACTTAAGTATACATGGACCCTGCACATTGTGCTAAGATTATTACACATGTACTATCTTTAATAGGCACAATTATGCAGAGGTTTAGATTATGGGTGTCAAAACATATTGACTTTGTCTCTTTACCTGCAGTTTTACTTAATCTGTTACTGCCTGGGTGGACCGCAGGTCTAGTTTGCATTTGCACATAGTTTCCGTGTCAATTGTCCTTATATTGTCATGCACACTTTTGGAATTTTGCATATTAAATAAAATTTCTATTTTTTATGATATTGTTCATGAGGACTTCTTTGATTGCGCTCTTTTATCTCTTGGTTGCAATTGTGTCATTTTCAGCGATTTGTCCTTACAATGGGGGAAATAAGTATTTGATCCCTTGCTGTTTTTGTAAGTTTGCCCGCTGACAAAGTCATGAACAGTCTATAATTTTAAAAGTAGGTTAATTTTAACATTGACAGATAGTATATCCAAAAAAATTCAAGAAAATCACATTGTATAAGTTACATAATTTTTTTTTGCATTTTGCAGTGAGAAATAAGTATCTGATCCCTCTGGCAAACAACACTTAATACTTGGTGGCAAAACCCTTGTTGGCAAGCACAGCAGTCAGACTTTTTTTGTAGTTGATGATGAGGTTTGTACACATGTCGGGAGGAATTTTGGTCCACTCCTCTTTGCAGATCATCTCTAAATCATTAAGATTTTGAGGCTGTCGCTTGGCAACTCGGAGCTTCATGACCTTACTGTGCTTCTTTTTCAGCCACTCCTTTGTTGCCTTGGCTGTATGTTTTGGGTCATAGTCTTGCTGGAAGACCCAGTCACGACCCATGTTCAATGCTCTTACTGAGGGAAGGAGGTTGTTGGCCAAAATCTCATGATACATGACCCCATCCATCTTCCCTTCAGTACGATGCAATCGTCATGTCCCCTTTGCAGAAACGCACCCCCAAAGTATAATGTTTCCCCCACCATAATTCACGGTTGGGACGATGTTCTTATGGTTATACTCATCCTTTTCTTCCTCCAAACACGGCGAGTTGAGTTATTGCCAAAGAGCTCAATTTTTGTCTCATCTGACCACAGCACCTTCTCCCAATAACTCACAGAATAATCCAGGTGTTCATTGGAAAACTTCAGACGGGCCTGCACATGTGCCTTCTTGAGCAGGGGGACCTTGCGGGCACTGCAGGATTTTAAACCTTTAAGGCGTAATGTGTTACCAATGATTTTCTTGGTGACTGTGGTCCCAGCTGCCTGGAGATCATTAATAAGTTCCCCCCGTGTAGTTTTAGGCTGATCTCTAACCTTCCTCATGATCAAGGATACCCCACGAGGTGAGATTTTGCATGGTGCCCCAGATCGATGTCGATTGACAGTCATTTTGTATTTCTTCCATTTTATTACTATTGCACCAACAGTTGTCTCCTTCTCACCCGGGGTCTTACTTATGGTTTTGTAGCCCATTTCAGCTTTGTGCAGGTCTATGATCTTGTCCCTGACATCCTTAGAAAGCTCTTTGGTCTTGCCCATGTTGTAGAGGTTAGAGTCTGACTGATTAATTGAGTCTGTGGACAGGAGTCTTTTATACACTTAACTATGTAAGACAGCTGTCTTTAATGCAGGTAACGAGTTGATTAGTAGCGTCTAACTGGTCTGTAGGAGCCAGAACTCATAATAGTTTGTAGGGGATCAAATACTTATTTCTCACTGCAAAATGCAAAAAAAATTATCTAATTTATACAATGTGATTTTCTTGATTTTATTTGGGATATTGTATCTCTCAATGTTAAAATTAACCTAACCTTAAAATTATAGACTGTTCATGTCTTTGTCAGAAAACAGCAAGGGATCAAATACTTATTTCCCCAACTGTATATCTATAGTCCATAGCGTGTCCCACTAGGAGATTGTATTTTAACAGTGACTTTAACATGCTTGTGTTTTGGTGGAATACCATACGAATAGTAACATGTATGGTGTAATTCAAAACTACAACTTGTCCCACGAAAAAGAAGCCATCATATGGCTATGTTGATGAAAAAATATAAAAGTTCTGGCTCTTGGAACAAAAAGAGGAAAAAACAAAAGCTCAAAGATGAAATTTTAATTCCCAACACTGAAAATTATCAACCATTTGTAAATAAGTTAGGTGCTAAAAGTTAGATTCTGACTTTCTGATAAGTGGTGATCTGACTGCTGGGCCCCCAACTGATCATATTAATGGGGTTCTTTCATTCACTATTGGGCATAAATGGACTCGTGGTTCCACTCATTCTTTGTGTAACTGCTAGAGAAAGCCGAGTACAGCACTCTGTTTTTTCCAGCAGTCTTGTAAACAAAGAATAAAGTGATGATGTGCAAACGTCTCTTTTTTGAAAGTGCATTTCAATGCCCTGTTCCTGGAAACAAATCACTCTACTTCTGATTAGCTAGAACACCCAGTGATCAAAATGTTACTCCTTATTCCTTGTATAGGTGATAACTTTTGATGTTGTGAATAATAATTTTAAGATGACCTATCAGTTGCTCTTAGTTTAGTATATTGTAAAAATCCCTGAGCAATCCTGATTCTGCCCCTTTTTTTCATTTTTCGCTGCGTCACTCAATTGCAGAGATATTCACATTTATTGCTTTTGGACCACAGTATGTGAAATCTCTGCACGTAGATCAACTAGTTATCTTTGCTTGTAGATCAACTTGACATTTCTACAAAGTTTCTCTATAGGCGTGCACTTTTACCCCTCCCTCGCAGACACTGCCACTCAAAGCTTGGAAGCATCTAAGACTGCTAGATCAGCTGCCAAACTCTAATTGATAGCATCTGGGAAGGATGAGAGTGCACGCCCTTAGAGAAGACTCTGAATAAAACTGCAAGCTTTAAATGTGAATATCTTAGCAATGGAGCAATGCAGCACAAAACGGAAAATGAGCTGCAGAATTCTCAGGTATTTTTAACTCATTTTTTCTGAACAAGTGACAGCTCCTCTTTAAAGAGATATTATCAAGTTTGGAAGTTTTTCCCTATCCACTGGATAAGCGATAACTTCCCGATTGCTGGGTGGTCCGTTGGAGCCCCTACCAATCCTGAGAACATGAGTCCTGTGTAAATGGAGCTGTGGTCGATCATGTGTACTTCTGCTCCATTCATTATTATGATAATGCCGAAGACTAGCCAAGCGCACCATTCGGCTATCTCGGGCAGTCCCATTGTGAATGCAGCGGTAGTGCGCACGATCAAACTATTGCTACATTTACACGGGTCTCCGCTTCTCGGGATCGGTAGGTGCTGACATGAAACAACCTTTTTAAGTTTTAAAAGAAAAAGATCTTTGGATTCTTCCTCTGCCTAAGTGAAGTCATGATCTACCCTGTGCTAAAAATTAATGATCATTCACGCAGTTCTGCATTAATGATAACATCACTCTATGCAGATCTTCAAGCCTCAAAAACACAAAATATTTCTGAGACATGCCTGTTCATGAAATAAAACTCATGTATCCAGTCGTGTTCACTAAATTACTTCTACATGTTCTTGTGATATTGTAAAATAGCAAGTAATGACAGTGAAAGCATGTTTCTGCTTTGGAAATGAATTTATCTGTGCTGGAGTTCAGCAGTTATATTATTCAACTGTCCAATTGATTTATTTACCACCTTCCGGCTAGTTACAAAACTTTATTACACTTCCTGAGCTACAGAAATGATTGGGGTAGTTGGGAATACTGTTTTTGTTTGTCATTTAATCCCACACAAATATTTATACTTTTGTTATATCTTCTTGAAATCCCTATGAAACTTTTATTTCTATTCTAACTAGATACTGTGGTGTTTAAAAGAGTAACTAAACCTTTAATATATTTTCTGATATATTAGTGCCCTTTTAAGTGCAAGCAGATCAGTAGGGGTCCGGGACCTGACTCCCTTCGATCAAGAAACCCCAGAGAATTGCGCAACTCAGGAGACAGTGCACAGCTCATGTCTGAGCGTACACACAGAGCGGAGTACAAATACAATGGAAAGCATAGGTTCTCTACTGCATCTGTACGACAGACCATTTTTAGTATTCTACATTTAAATGGGTTTTCTGGATCACAATGTTTTATTTTTTTATCTTTCCACCTAAGTCCACTTAGAAAAGTCAACAGTGCCATGAAAAAAAAGTGTATAAGTATACGGCTTATCGCAGCCCACAACCAAAGGAGAAGGGCACCCTTTCCGCAACCCTATTGATCCTGTGTACCAGAAGGCCACAGCAAAAATCAAGGCTTGGTGGCCTCACCTTGCCGAAGCTTAGGGAGATCCAGTTGTGCTTCCAGCATCCACCTGAGCTGCCAGCCCAGTAAAACTAGGAGCTCAGTCTAGAACAGCTTTCTTCCAGAAGGAGAAGAGCCAGGGCTTTGCAGGGTAGAGTAGAACCTGATAGTCACATACTCCCCCTCACCCTAACCACTTATTGATCAGGAAGGAATTCCTAAAGTAACCACATCCTGAAAAGTCTTTGTGACAAAGCCAACATGAACAGTTGGAAAACAATCTAGAGGTAATAAATCATACATGGCCATCCAGTTCTATGCTTGATTTCTGCAATGTTTCCCATCATCATTGCAGAGGATACATCAAGGTCAATGATTTATTTGGTGAGACTTAAGGATTTAGGACACATCACATTCAGGTTCAACACAGAAGTGTCTGAGCTGTGTATATTACTCTTTCAATCACACTTAAGATTGTATCTCACGACGAGCATGATAAAATATGTTATTGTATCATGTTAATTGTTTCTATTCTAAATGGCCATAACTTATTTCATACACATTAAAAAGCATTAAAATTAGTATAACAAACCAGCTACAATCTATATCTTCTTGTTATAACGTGGAGCGGCATTGTCTATACAGTAATTTACATGATGAATTGTAGGTACAGTACTTGTGTCCAGCAGTGCATAGTGAGTTTCCATTACCACGAGAGATAATTAGTGGATTTGGAAACTGAACATAGATCAATTGAGATGTATTGTATGCTTGAGTCAACCCTCTATTCATTTGTAGCATACATGCTTTTTAGAGTAATGGCTGAGATACCAGGATAAGTATAATACATTATACATGCTAAATGATTATAAAGGTGATATTTCTATGTTGGTTGGAAAATATAATAGATAAAAAGGTAAACATCCATTATTGCATTATTAACTGTCTATCCAACGCTTTCAGCGTGACAATAAAGCTGTGTAGAAAACAAAAATGACATAAAGGTACCACGTCCTTTATTATACTGTATAATACTTAGAATATTTCAAAATTATAGTTTCCCTTTACTGTTAGTAAAATTGTTTCCTGTGTACTTCGTGTATAAAAAGCAACCCTTAATAATTTCCTTTTAAGAAATGTGCTTTTTGTATTTATTTAGTTACATTAAGTAAAAAAATATATACTGTATATTTAGGATTTTATTCTCTATTATTTCATTCAATTCAACAAGCTAAAGTACTCAGTGTAATATAAGTTGCCATAATAATTTAAAGGAGAATTTCCATTTCATAAAGTGATAGTGTATTGCAGGGATTTGCCATCTCTTTGACCAATCTGACGTCTAGGACCGTCACCAGTCCTGAGCATGAAAGAGCTTATAATACTGTTCTAGCTCCACAGCCCCTTCTACATTTACAGAGGTGCCTTGTCCACTCACTACACATAGGAACTGCAGGACAGCACGATTCAAGTGGTGGGGACTGCGGCTATTCAACAAATAGTACTGAAAGAGCTCCATCAATTATAGAGCTCTCCGGCCCCTTCACTTTCAGGATCGGTGAGGATACAAGAGGTGGGAACTCTATCAATGTGTTAGCATATCCTACCACTATGCTATCACTTTATGAGATCGAAATACCGCATTAAAGTGCCCCATTTAATTCTCTGCTTCTGCTCTTTCTTTCATATGGTCCACACCAATTTAGCTGCTCCATACGGCCAATTAAGTTGGCATACCTGCATATAGAAAATTGTCTAAGTAGGAATAGGAGTAGTGCCAGTGCCCTATTGTCTATAACATTTGGTTTAAAGGATATTCTGATTTCAGCAAATGAATTGTATGACAAAACGTTCTACTGTTTTGTAAAAAAAATTAAAAAAAATAAAAATGTCTTAGGTTGATATTGCTGCCTGCTGCTACTCAGTAGGAACGTTCTTTGTTCCTGGTCATGTAATAAACATATAGGTACACAGTGAGTTACAAGATTTAGCTGTCATACATGTGCTATAACTGTTACAAGTGTGTCCATTATATGACACAGACATTATTTTATCCACTGTAAGTAAAAATTAACTTTCCTATTGAATGAAAGAAAATGCATTTCTTGAAATCCACAAGGATTTATACAGGAAATAAATTTAATTGGATCACTTTTTTTTTATACAAAGAAGTAACTTGACTTTGCTGAAACTGAAATGTCCAATTATGAATGTACAAAGTCAAATTAATAACCAAACGGCTACAACTACTTTGTCTTTCAAAATGGAAGAAGCATTGGGTATTTTTAGCAAAACTGTCTAATTCTTAGACAGGGCAAAACTTAAACTAAACAGTCTCAAAATGCATCAGATATATCAAGGTGGATCATGTAGATTGATAAAGCTGTCTAATTTTAAGACTCTTTAGTCTAACTTTACACCATCTAATAGTCGTCTTACTTTGTGCCAGAAATGTACACCACAATTTTGGCGCAACTTAATGGAATAATCAAATACACTCTAACAGATGCATATATAATTCTTCTAGTTAAAATCATTGACTAGTCAATTAATTTGTCTGGCTTTCAACATTCTTGGTTCTGACTGTTCCATCAAAGTACCAAAGAATCATCCAGGCTCTGAAAGAATTATGGTCTGCAAATGTTAGAGCCGATCTATCACCAAATTTCACAACACAAACTTCATACATTATTCAACTGATCCCTTAGATCTGATGAAGCTGGTACTTACTTTGAGAATTTAAAATTGTCTGTATATTTGTTTGATAAAGTTCCCCTGCCTAATACTTATGAGTCTACCTCTTGCTGAATCCATGAAATGCACATTTTAATTTGAGGATTATATACCATTCTGATGTGGATTTTCAAACTAAGTACACCAGTCTCCACCAGTGAGTGGGACTGGTAGTCTGATGATTATTTTCTTATGATTTGATTCACAAATAACTATTTAAATTGTATTGATAATGTTTCCTAACAGTACAATGATAGCAACCAAAATTACAATCCAACTGGCAGAGAATATGTACCTGTTTCATTTAGGTGGAGCTTCAGTTGGAGTGCTGTAGCTCTTAGAAAATATACACCATTTGAACAGATGACAACTGTGGGTTTAACTGAATTGTGTGATATCTTCCTGCTTGTCCCAAGTATAGTGCTGTCCAATAACATATACTGTATAGCACAGACATTCTCCAACTTCAGTGTCTGTAAACAAGTAAAGATGAGCCTTGAACATACTTAAAAGAGGATCTTTCACCACATTTGTCATGTTCAACTGGACACAGGAAGTAAGAGTGGCTGCAGAGCAGAAATATTTTTAAAAGAAAATTTTGCCTCTCTGTTGTGGAGATATTAGCAATCAAAGTATTTGGCACCTAATGAGTTAACACCCACTTGGACTGATAACAAGTTATCAGAGTTTTTACTGGGGTGTGTACTTCTTTCCCCAGTATGATGCTCACCAATAATAAGCAGGTATCAACACTCAAAGGAAAAATAGAACATGCCCCTACCATAGCTTAGAGCATATTTCTCAGTTGTGAGATGTAATAATACAGCTCTGATCTTCTGGTATAATTTCCTGCATGATTAGAAAGCAGAAATGACTAAAACACTTCAGATAAGGTCTTTGTGTGGGGAGGGGCAACATAGCTGAGTTTAACCCTGTCACATTACAAAGCCTTCTATCAGCTCTTCTCCTCTTCTAGCACTCAGCTCTGCTGTACTTCCCCTCCCCCACACTGCCTGTCCAAAGCTGGGAACTCAAAGTGTCATTATCCCACTGTCTATTGGGCTCAACTTGGACTCGGTTTCCAGTGAAATCAGAGCATGCTGTCACTATATTTCAAACAGGAGTAGCCCACAACAGACTCTTTTGTGAGATGTAACTGCAGAGCAATTACAAGTTGCTTTAGCATAGCAGACATAAGAGTGATTAATGATACAATCAGTAATCGGGAGAGCTGATAGTGTTAAGGGAGCATAAAATGAAGATCACCAAAATGGCGCTGACATCCTGGAAGCTTAACCTAAATTTTTAATATTTTAGATGATTTTACATATATTTGAAATTTTGTAATAGATAAAACCACAGAATTTATATCCTTATACGTACACGCTCCCTTTGGTGGGAAGTACTCAAGAGAACATTACAAAATGGTTCTGCTTACTACGCAATAAAAGATCCCAGTCAAGAAAAAGTTATTCAAGGGATCGCCTGCAAAATTTAGAATGGTACAAGACCTGAGAGCTGTCAATTCTCAGCAACCATCTTAGATACCCCAATCGTACCAAACCGACACATGCTACTGGCCTCAATCCCACCAACTGCCTATTGGTTCACAGTCATCAATCTGGCAAATGCTTTCTTCAGCATTCCTCTACACCAGAACAGCCAGTATCTGTTCGCATTTACCCATGAAGGAAGACAATACACATGGACAGTCATACCACATGGGGTCCAGAACAGCCCTTCAATGTTCAGTCAAGCCATGACCACCATATTGGGACCCTGGAGGTTCAAACACGCTCAGGTTTTGCTCCTCCAACATGTGGATGACCTCCTCCTGTGTGAAGACACCAGAGACACAGAATACATCAATTTTATTTTTACAGTTCCTGAATGCTGAGGAATGTAAGGCATCAAAGGAAAAGCTATAGTTCTGTCAACCAAAAGCTGTCTTCCTGGGACACTGCATTTCACACCAGGCTAAACACCTCATGGAAGAAAGGAAAATGGCTATCCAAAACATAATCATTCCCCAAAAATCCAACTCAACTTCAGTCTTTTCGAGGCCTGGTCTCATACTGCCGACTATGGATCCTCAATGCTTTGTTCCTCATGCAACCATTGTTTGACTGCTTACAGACAAACCTCTTCCTACTGACGCCAAAAGCAGTACAGAATTTTCACCAGCTCAAAGATGCGGTTACTGCCTCAGCAGCTTTGGGTCTCCCAGATTATTCAAAGCCCTTCACTCTTTTCGTAATGGAGAAAGGAGGACATGCTACTTGAGTCCTCACACAACCACTTGGTGGCCGCCAGAGCCCGTTAGGATACTGCTCTACAAAACTAGACTCAGTAGCACTAGGAGCATCATCTCGCATGAGAGAGGTTTTCGCAACCCATGTACTTCTGAATAAAACTGCCGACATTATATTGGGTCATCACTTGAAGATTCTGGCACCCCATGACATCAACGCAATACTATCTCAGACACAGCTCAAACACCTCTCTGCAGCATGCCATTTTCTGCTTTAGTGCTCTCTCTTCCTCCACGATAACTTCTCCATCTACCGATGCACAGTCCTGAACCCTGCCAAACTCCTGTCTCTTTCAAGAGGGGAGGAAGAAGACATAGAAGAAACAGGAGATGTTCCAATGACAGAGGCAAGTTTCAAAGAAGCTTGCCAAAAGGCTACCAAAATGAGGGCTACTCTCTTCACAGATTCAAGGTATGCAAATGATCCTTGGACCAATTATGGACCAATCCAGAGGGCTAGCGACTTCATCACAGCGAATGGCATGCCTGTCCGCCACCACCAAGTAATTCAAGAACTGATGGAGGCCCTATTGATGCCGGGACAGGTGACAGTGGTAAAAATAAAAGCACATACGAATGAGACAGCAAGGGAAGCAAAGGGGAATGAGACAGCAGACAGGGCAGCTATGGATGTGGCTGTGCACACGGAAGACCCAGAAGGGCTACACATCTCCACAGAAGGAATAACAGAAGAAAAATGGAGAACCCAAATCAAGGACCTACAGAAGCAAATAGGCAAGGAAGAAAGGGACAAGTGGGTCTCCAGCAGGGCATTGTGAAGACACCTTCAAACGGGTCCAAAAGCTGCCAAAACAGATCAAATTAGCGGCAGACACCAGGAAAGTGGCATCAATTGACCCACAGTACAAATTTTATAATGGCACAGCAGCAATCAGCTATGGGCCATGCATGAGGTATCAGGGTCTGGGCCAGCATTTACAACTTTGAATTGAACTTCAAATTAAGACGAGGTGGGTGAGGGATCGGTGTAGGTCTGCTGTGCTGGAAGCACTGATACCACATGCAACAGCTCAACCTGCTTTTCTGCTCAGCCACATTCAGATGGCAGAAAAATCAGTTTCATAGATTAGTATTGGTACAAAAATTTAAAGATAGCAACATGGATAGTTAACTGACAGTGGCATCAATTTCAGTAGAGTAGAACTAGTATAATGGGGAGAAAATCTCTTCCACTACTGCCAACCCAGCAGATGGAGACCCAATCAGGAAAATCTCCATATTTCCAAAAATTAGGGCCTGACACAACCGAAGTGGGATCAATTTCAGTAGAGTAGAAATATTATAATGGGGACTGGCAGCTCTTCCACTGCAGCCAACCCAGCAGATGGAGACCCAACCAGGAGTCTCCACATTTCCAAAAATTAGATGCTGACTAAAGATGAGCGTTGTTCTACTCGAACTGTTCGCCAATCTCAAATTCGAGCTGTTTTGGGCGGTGTTCGAGCCGTTCGGCGAACACGAACGATTTGAGAAAAATTCGGCTGTTCGAGGTTATGTTCGATAACTGTTCGTGCACCAAAATCATAACTGGATTTTTTCTCAGTAATGATGAAAATTAATGTTAATACGCAGTTTGAGTGTACAGCGGGGTGGGGGGAGGGGCAGGGGATGGATCTCTGCAGGAATAATGAAGATCTCCATTTTTTTTTCTCTTTCCCGCATTTACAGTGGGGAGGTGCAATCTGTCAGCCTATCAGCAGCGCACACACGGAGCGAAGTGCTAATTTCACACAAGCAAGGGCATGTGTCATTGGCAGTGTATGTCACATGTCCTTGCCCTATAAGACCAAGCCATTTTCCCCGTCGCCACCATTTTCTCACTGCTGCAGCTGCGTGTTAGACGGCACCGCTGTTGCTGTGTGCGCTATACCTTGTTAATTTCAAGCCAATTTTCGCACAAATCTACAGATAGCTTGGGAGTAGGGAATAGTTGTGATTGCAGTCCTTTTAAGGACTAGGTTACAGCATTTCCTACAACTTTTATCAGGCAGGTCTGTGCTCTTAAATAGATAGATTGTGGGAGTAAAGACTAATTGTAATTGCAGTCCTTTTCAGGACTAGGTTACATCAGTTCCTATAAGTTTTTGCTAGGCAGGTCTGTGCCAGTGCTGTGCAAGTTTTTTTCACAGCATTTGGCTGAATCTAGCAAAGCTAATCCTTTTTGGCCTATTGCAGAGTGTGTTAGTCAGTGGAGTAGCCTATCTGTGTTGCAAGATATACCACCTGTGTATAGAATACCAATTTTTTTACTGCACCTAGTGAAGTAAAATCTTTTGGGCATAGCATCATTCTATTAGTCCATCTATACTGACCTCCATCAGGTTGCAAATTGAATATAATTTTTTTCTGCATCTAGCTCTGAAAAAATATTTGGGCTTCTAGCAGTGTGTGGGACTTGTTCTATTAGTCCATCTATACTGACCTCCATCAGGTTGCAAACTGAATATAATTTTTTTCTGCATCTAGCTCTGAAAAAATATTTGGCCTTCTAGCAGTGTTTGGGACTTTCTCTATTAGTCCATCTATACTGACCTCCATCAGGTTGCAAACTGAATATATTTTTTTTCTGCATCTACCTCTGAAAAAATATTGGGCTTCTAGCTGTGTGTGGGACTTGTTCTATTAATCCATCTATACAGACCTCCATCAGGTTGCAAACTGAATATAATTTTTTTCTGCATCTACCTCTGAAAAAATATTTGGGCTTCTAGCTGTGTGTGGGACTTGTTCTATTAGTCCATCTATACTGACCTCCATCAGGTTGCAAATTAAAAATAATTTTTATCTGCATCTACCTCTGAAAAAATATTTGGGCTTCTAGCTGTGTGTGGGACTTGTTCTATTAGTCCATCTATACTGACCTCCATCAGGTGGCAAACTGAATATAATATTTTTCTGCATCTAGCTCTGAAAAAATATTTGGCCTTCTAGCAGTGTGTGGGACTTGTTCTATTAATCCATCTATACAGACCTCCATCAGCTTGCAAACTGAATATAATTTTTTTCTGCATCTACCTCTGAAAAAATATTTGGGCTTCTAGCTGTGTGTGGGACTTGTTCTATTAGTCCATCTATACTGACCTCCATCAGGTTGCAAACTGAATATAATTTTTTTCTGCATCTAGCTCTGAAAAAATATTTGGCCTTCTAGCAGTGTGTGGGACTTGTTCTATTAATCCATCTATACAGACCTCCATCAGGTTGCAAACTGAATATAATTTTTTTCTGCATCTACCTCTGAAAAAATATTTGGGCTTCTAGCTGTGTGTGGGACTTTCTCTATTAGTCCATCTATACTGACCTCCATCAGGTTGTAAACTGAATATAATTTTTTGCTGCATCTACCTCTGAAAAAATATTTGGCCTTCTAGCAGTGTGTGGGACTTTCTCTATTAGTCCATCTATACTGACCTCCATCAGGTTGCAAACTGAATATATTTTTTTTCTGCATCTACCTCTGAAAAAATATTGGGCTTCTAGCTGTGTGTGGGACTTGTTCTATTAATCCATCTATACAGACCTCCATCAGATTGCAAACTGAATATAATTTTTTTCTGCATCTAACTCTGAAAAAATATTTGGGCTTCTAGCTGTGTGTGGGACTTGTTCTATTTGCCCATCTATACTGACCTCCATCAGGTTGCAAATTAAAAATATTTTTTTGTCTGCATCTAGCTCTGAAAAAATATTTGGCCTTCTAGCAGTGTGTGGGACTCATTGTATTAGTCCATCTATACCAAGCTCCACCAGCTTTTAAATTAATAATAATTTTTAGCTGCATCTAGCCCTGAAAATAATTTTTCTTCCCAATAGTGGTAGCAATAGAAATATGGGGCGCGCGCCTGGCTTACAAAAATATACGCTTCATAACAAAAAACACCAGCCTAGCGCACTGCATTAATAAGATGGCATCATCGTCTCTCCCAGTGCTAGGCCTACTACCCAGGCTAGCATTCCTGTGCCTAAAACACAATGTATGGGTCCGCGCTAGCCACTATGCTGAGGGGTCTAAAGCTGCTGCTAACGCTTTATAACAATTCAATTGGCAGATTTTCACAGAGCTCTTCCACAACGCCCACCCATCGGGCAACAGTTGCCCACCTTCCCTATGGGATCTAGTGGCGAATAGTTGATGCCATTAATCAGAGCGTCAGTTGCCCCGTCGACGTGGCAAGCATACGGTAAGGCATGGGAAGAGTGGACACGACTAGTAGCAGGCAGACGGGTTGACCAATGTGAACAAGCCAGATCACAAGTCACCATAGAATTTCTCCACCAGCTAATTATGAGGGGCATATCAGGGGCGTCAGCGCAGCGGTGTCTGACCGGAGTAGCATTTCACTTCCAACTACTGAATTGGGGAGATGTGACAAAAGTTCATCATCAGACAATCCATAAAAGGGTGGAAAAGGGGTCAGCCAAGTCAGGAGTGTAGACGTCCCATCCCGTGTCACTAAAACTGATTTCTCACATCATATCCCTAACACCATTAACATGACACTCACAATTTGAAGCAACACTACTGTCTACTGCATTTGTGATCACCTTCTTCGGGGCGCTATGCATAAGCGAATTAGTCCCTCAATCCAAAATTACCACCAGTGGAGGCTTATTACACCAGGACGTAGTCATAGCCAATAATGCAATACGTCTACGCATACACAAATCGAAAACGGTTCCAGCGGGCAGGGGCACTTGGGTACTTCTACAACCCACAAACGGTACACTGAGTTGGGTAACAATAGTAAAAACATATCTAACCATCAGATCACAAAGTAATTTCTTCCTATCACACATTGATGGAATGCCATTATCAAGATACCAGTTCCAAGCTATATTTAATAAATGCATAACATCGGCAGGGAACCACCCCAAAGATTACGGGACACACTCATTCCGCATAGGCGCGGCCACGGAAGCAGCAAGAGCAGGACTGTCAGAAACGGAAGTTCAGAGGATAGGGAGATGGCGATCCACGTGTTTGGCAAGATACATAAGACCGGACTTGTTATCCTAACGTGGTTTGTTTCTTTTACAGGTGACGCTAAGCCAACAGTGTGGGTGATAGGCCACTCGTATATGTATTGGGCAGAAAAAAGGGCGAAAGTCTGCCCAGGCGGGAGGAAATTAGAGTTTCATAACACATATTTCAACTAGAGAGGTATTAGAGGCCTGTTATGGCCACAGGTACTGATGGAGGTAATCAAGGTAGGGAGAGAGGCAAGATGTCCGGTCATCTTAGTTATACAGGCCGGGGGAAACAACCTAGGTCATCATAACAGCGCATAACTAATGGCAATAATGAAACTAGACACTGAGCGCTTCAGAGAATTTTTCACAAAACTAGCGATAGTATGGTCAGAGATTGTGCCGATAGCGGTATGGCAAGGTGCGCGAGACATCACGGCCATCGAACGGACAAGGCGGGTAATAAATATTCGGATGGCAAAATTTAGAAGAGACAGAGGCGGTGTAGTGGTACTACACCGACAACTGGAAGGAGATAAAGCAGGCCTCATACGGCCCGACGTTGTTCACTTAATGAATATTGAACTGGACATATTCCTGTCAGGACTCCAAGACGGAGTGGAACAAGCGTTAAGAGTGATGGGTGGGGGTCAGAGTCCTGCATACGAGTACGCAGGATCCTCCGTGGCCTGGAAATAGAAAGGACATGTTGGAGAAATACACTTGTTGGCCAACTTGCCGGAGTGGAGACCCAGGGCATGCTGCAACAAGCTGAATTATTTTAGAAATAAAAAACGCTTTTCTAAAGGAATGAGTATAAAGAGTTAATAAAGCTGTGACCGATCCTCACCCATCCAGTTGTAAGAGTTACATTATTGTATTGTCAAGGAAAGGGGGGCGGTAGGGGGGCTGAGCGTCTGGGTTTGGTTGGGGGTCCCCACAGTCTGCCTAGGCTAGATGCATTTAAAAATTCTTATTAGATACACAGGCGGTGCAGCTTGCTTTGCAGCTGGGCTACTACGCCCAAAGTATTGCCTAGGCTAGATGCAGTTAAAAATTGTACGCTGACTAGCAGACACTGAAGATTTGGAGCAGACCTCTGAGCTCTTCAGACTCAACCATCTGTGTTACCCAAGCCATAGTGTATCTAGTTTCTTACAGTTAAAAAGGGGGGGGGGGCGACCCAACCCACCTGGAATTGACGATGCCAACGTCACGTAAGACACAGCAAGGGGACTCCAAAAAGAGTCTCCATTTTTTCCCAAAATTGTGGCACAGACACCACTTAACCCTAGAACACATACCTGGGGCCTCGCAGGCCCGCCCTGTTAATTGTTTTCTATTTTCTGCAAGATTACTTTAGTTAGAATTTTGAAACTCTAGGTATTCTTCATGTATATAGTTGTTTGTCATTTGAGTTTGAGTTATTCCATCTTATTTGCACACGAGCCTAAAAGGCCCCAGGTATATGAAAGTGTAGATTTTTATGGTCATGCGTTCTAGGGTTAAGTAGCATCAATTGCCCCACAGTTGCTTAAAACGGTTGGTGAGGTGATTTTACCAAATCCTCAAGGTTTTAGTCTCCCAAGGATAACACAGGGGTAGAAAAGTTCTTGCGAATCCATGATTTGTTCATCTTTATGAACGTGAGTCTGTCTACATTCTCAGTGGACAGACGCGTGCGCTTATCTGTCAGCACACCACCAGCAGCGCTGAACACACGTTCGGAGAGAACACTGGCTGCAGGGCATGACAAGATCTCCAAGGCGTGAGTGGCGAGCTCCGGCCATTTTTCCAGATTGGAATACCAAAATGAGCAAGGGTCCAGTGACACAGTCATGGCTTCGATGTTCACTTGGAGATACTCCTGCACCATCCTCTCTAGGCGTTGACTATGTGTCAGACTTCTTGTCTCCTGTGGCCTTGCAAAGGATGGTCTAAAAAAGTGGTGAAACGATTCCACAAAATTGCTGTTACCAGCAGATACTGTGTTACTGTTACGGTTTGAGCGATGAAGACTCGACAGTCCCACGGTTGGCAAGTTAGAACTGTGAGATTCACTACGTGCACCACTGGTGTTTTGTGGAAAAGCACATGTAAGATTCTGCAACAGCGTCTGCAGATACTCCTGCATGCGTCAATCCCTTTTTATGGCAGGAATTATTTTGGCAAATTTACTTTTGTACCGGGGATCTAAGAGTGTGGCAACCCAGTAGTCGGGATTACTTCGAATTCTGACAATCTGAGGGTCATGTTGCAGGTAGTGCAGCAAGAAGGCACTCATGAGTCTTGCGCATCCAGGAGGACCAAGTCCTTGTTGTGTTGGTAGCGAGGTAAGAATCATGCTTCCTTCCTCTGCCCTCTCCCCTCAACCTCGCACAACAGAAATGTGATCAAGGTCTCCCTCATCTGATGAGTCTTCCATGCCCATCGCCAGTTCGTCCTCCACTTCTTCCTCGGCTCCTGCACCTTCCTCAACAGTTTGGCTGCTACCATGCGCCCTGGTTAATCCCTCTCCCCCAACCTCCCATGCCTGCCGCCTTGGTGCTGCCAACCGTCTGGACCTTGGAGATGTTATCCCTTCCGCATACGACTCCTCCTCTACTTCCTCCACCTCCTCTTGTCCCACCACCTGACTCTGAATTCTGTTTAGTGTGTGCTCCAGCATGTAAATCACCGGAATAGTCATGCTGATAATGGCATCGTCGTCAGCACTAAACATCTTCGTCGCCATTTCAAAACTGTGCAGAAGGGTGTGTGGCGCCCCTGAGGGTTCAGTCGCCACAGAGTTACTGCATCTCACCCAGAGGTGTGGTATCTCACCCTCAGGTAAGGAAGGCATATGGCTCGGGACCCTAACACCTGCATCCAACACATACCCGCAGTGGGGGTAGGGCAAGATTGCTCCTAAGGGAGAGCACAGTCCCAGGTCCCTAGCTGGTGGAAGGGTCCTATGTAGTGGGTGCTTAGGGGAGCAGCTTAGCGGAGCACATGACAGGGAGAGTATAAATAGGAAGCTATCTTAGAAAGAGCAAGCCAGTCAGAGGAGGAAAAGTGACAGGAGCAGAGGCTCGGCATGAGCTCTGCTCCAGAGGCGGGCCTAGCCTGAGAGGCCCAGGACTGAAGGAGAGAAGAGAGGAGTGGGAGCAGGAAGGCTCCAGGAACCGAAGGGACCCTAGGGCTATTGGCCGTGCAGAAGGCCACCCGTACTCCTGCTGCTACCAGGAGGTAGAGGGGTCAGACCAGATAAGGGGAACCGGTCCCTCAACTAGCGGAGAAACAGGAAGGCTCAACTAGAAACCGGAGGCTGCAGCATTTCATGTACTGCAGGTAAAAGTCCACACCAGTCTCACTAAGAAGGTAGCCACATAGGACCCAGGGGACAGAACACAATTCGCCCGCCAAGGCCCGAGGATACCGGATAGAAGTGTCACTGGGTGTGAGGTGCAGGTAGAAGGCCAGAGAAAGGACACACAGAAGGGGGTCCTGCTAAGTACTCCGAGCTATCTGGGGGTGGACTGAGCCCCTCACTGAGTACGCACAGCACGACGGGTGAGATTGCTCTGGTACCTGTAATCTGGACTGCAACAACTGTGAGTAAAGATCTTGGGACTGCATCACACGGACTCTGTGTTCATTATTGACTCCCTGCACTACAACCACCATCATCCACCCACACTGCCCTCAAGCTACACTCTTCCTGTGGTGAGTAATAATACCATTGCTGCAAAACCACCAGCTTCAGAGGACTGTTCCGCAGCGGCGGCCCCTTTTGCCCCACTCCAGAGGTGGCATAGTCGGACATTATAAAACCCATATATACAAATTACCCTTGGATTGACCGCCCTGGATCACGGACCGGGTCACCGCCACAGTGACTACAACCGCCAGCGTCTACCGGCCCGGCTCAGGGTACCCCACGGCCCAGGGGGCGCGTCAACTTCATAGGTCCCTGATCTGAGACCACTCCTGCAGCGTGATTTGCCCCACCTCTGGATCTCGTTGGCCCAGGCTATACGTCAGAACGTATTGCACCAGGGCTTGTCGGTGCTGCCACAGTCGCTGCAACATGGTCAGAGTTGAATTCCACCGTGTCGGCACATCACATTTCAGCCGGTGAACTGGCAGGCCCAACGACTTCTGTAGAGATGTAAGTCATTGAGCTGTGGGATGCGAACGGCGGAAGTGAGCACACAGCGACCGTGCCCCCTGCAGAAGGCCATCTAGTCCGGGATAGTGGGCTAACAATTTATGGACAACCAGGTTCAACACGTGAGCCATACAAGGCACGTGTGTGACATTGCCCCGGCGATGCAGCATTGTCGCACACGGCCTTCCCTGGTTGCAGGTCCAGTGGAGACAACCATTCATGAAACTGGGTCTCCAGAGCTGACCACAACTCCTCAGCTGTGTGACTCACATTTCCCAGACATTTCAAAGTAAACACTGATGCCTTGAGCCCTGCTGCCAGCATAGTAAGGAGGTGTGCAGGATTCCTTCTTCGCAGTTAGAATGCAGGTGGCATTACCAGACAGGCTTTGGGTGCAGGTGGAGGACCGAGAGGAGGTTGAGGAGGCAGAAGCAGTGGAGGAACTTCGAGATAAAGAGGATTGACACACAACTCGCGGGGACGGTAAGACTTGGACAGCAGCCCCTTGTCCTGCTGTCACCATAGTTACCCAGTGCCCAGTCAGCGACATGTAACGCCCCTGTCCATGCCTATTCGTCCAAGTGTCTGTGGTGAAATGCACCCTGTCACACACAGAGTTTCTCAAAGAAGCGGTGATGTTGTGAGCGACATGCTGGTGGAGCGCAGGCACACCTTTCTTTGAGAAGTAGTGCCGACTGAGCATCTGGTACTGGGGCACTGAGACGGACATAAGGTCTCGAAAATCCACTGTGTCCTCCAGGCGGAAAGGCAGCATTTCTGTAGCCAAGAGCTTGCAGATGGTGAAATTCAACCTCTTAGCTTTCTCATGGCTAGGAGGAAATGGTCTTTTACTTTTCCACATCTGAGGGACCGAAGGCTGGCTGTTGTGCTTAGACGGGGTTGAGTAGGATGTCCCCGGCAAACTGCCGGTCTGTGAGGAAGATGCAGGCGGACATGTTAGATTGCCTTGATCCAAAGCTGGTGCTCTCGATGTCAGAGAGCGCTGAACACCAGCTGGTGTTTCCACTTCCCAATAAACTGATGACCTGCCAATCACACTGGCTGTTGCAGGTAAAGAGGTGGCAGGTCTGCGTCCAAAAACATGTGTGACTGCTGTCCCCCCAGTCACAGAGGATGAAGAGGCCGCGGATGCACAAGATGGGGCAGACGGTGGTTGGCCCAGCCTGCTAGGCCGCATTGTAGCACAGTGAGCTTCCCACTGCAACTTATGCTTCATATCCATGTGCCGGTTCATGCATGAAGTACTCAAACTATGGATTTTTTGGCCTATACTTATGTTTTGGTTACAAATATTACAAATATTACAGATAACACGAGTTGGGTCATCCTTATCATTCTGAATAAATGCCCAGGCTATGCAAGGCTTAGAGCCCATGCGACCTGAAGAGCCACTACGACTTGTGGTCAGAGGCAGAGTTGTGGTTGAGGATGCAGTTGTTGACGTGCTTCCAGTACTCCATCTGTGTCCAGGAAGGCGCAACCTAACCTCGTCGTCAATAGCATCTGTGACGCCCCGCTGTGCTTGGTATCACATATCCTAGAAGAGTGTATTGATGGAATCCTCCACAAGAGGCCCCCATAAACATTCACACATCTCCACCTTCCACCTCAGTCCAGCAGAGGGAGCCCGTTAGGGATATAAATAGAGAAGGTGGAGCTAGGCAGTTCAGTTCCTCTGAAGAGTTCCTGCAGTAGAGAAGCCTAAGAGAGGTCAGTCTGCAGTGGAGCTCAGTCTAGTCTAGAGAACTCAGTTAATAGTTCAGCAGTGGAGCACGAGGCTCCTGCTAACTAGATTCAGTAAGGCATAACCGGAATCCCTGGAGAACTACAAGTCCCAGGATGGCTAAGGTGCTGATACGTAACAGAGCCAGGAGATGCTTAGGCCCCGCATAGTGGGAGCGTGAACTCCAAGAGAAGGCCCTACCACAAGGTCAGCCAGCGCAAGACAGAGACAAAGTTAGGCCTAGCTCCAGGCAGGTCAGAAACTTACTACGCAGAGGCAAGAAACAGGAGGCCCTACACCCGCTCATTGGGGAGGATCCTGATATTCACCCTTCACCCTACAGTGCTCCGGGATGTGCCTGAATTTCCTCCAGTAAAAGGTACTGAAGTGACTACCGTGTCCGTTCCCGTTCTTGCTCTGACCCAGCTGGGTCTCGCCTGTCCTGCATTCCCCCTGCATACGCTGCCCTGAGACCTAGCTCCACCTGTGGGGAGCTATACCATCGAGCAGCCTTATCACGGGTCTCAGTGGACTGCTGCAGCGCTGGTGCTTCTCACCAGATACCACAGGTGGCGTCACAAACTCTTATAAAATTAACAATTATCCACTCTTTTAAAGAGTGACCCCAGGGTACGGGCCAGGGAGCCGACCAGCGCGACATCCCCAAGGCCAGGCAAAGTCACATCCTCCTCCACCTCCTCCGTTGACCTCATCGACTGGCTGACTGTGGGTTGACAGTAAGTGGGATCTCCAACCTCGTCATCATCACCCTGTGTGTTATCACACCCGTCGTCCTCAAAGCCAACCTCTTCCTGCCCTGACCGAAAAGTCAAGTTGTCGCTCCAATCAGGTATTTGAGTCTCATCATCGTCTTCATCATTGTCTCCACCAACAGGAGTGACAGTTTGGGAACGAGGGTCTACATTATGCTCAGAACCTTCTTCATCTGGTCCTGGATCCGACTTATAAAGATTCTGGGCATCAGTGCAGATCATTTCCTCGTCTGGATTAACAGAAGCTCTGGAGCAGACTTACGTTTCCCAGGCTATAGTATGAGTAAACAGCTCTGCAGACTCAACCATCTGTGTTACCCCATACTCAGACGGGCAGCTGGAGACTTGGGAGCTGTGAGGAAGCAAGTGCGATTGGGGTGACACCTCTGAGGACTGGAATATTTGTGATGTTGAAATTGAGGTGGAGGAGAGCCCACTTGAAGGAGCACTTGATATCCGCTGAAGCACCTGCTGTTTTTGTGCCTCATCTGGAATTTGTAGCAATGGGCATGTCCGTAAGAAAGGGATCGTATCACATTGTCCACGAAAAGAAGTCGACATCTTAGCTTGGCTGGAAGATGGTCTTTCTTCTGCAGATGTTACCCCCCCCCCACTGCGGGGGGGCTCGACCCACCAGCGGACAGGTACCAGTATTGGGAGAGGGGGGCTGGCCGTCAGGGTCCACCGCAGCTCTGGCACAAACCCGGCGACACGGAGGTGGCACGGGCAGGAACGAACTGGCCCTGTCGGCTTCTCACTTTTTGGATTTTAGAAGGGCATGACATGCCTATATCTGTGTCTCCCCCTCCTTTTACTCCTCCACCTCTTTTCTTTTCGCATGACTATATGTACTTGTCACTTTTCCATGTGTTAGTTATGTCTTCTTAGCAGTTTGTCAGCTTTTGGACACCTTTGAAGGTGTTTTCTATGTGTTTCTATGTGTTTTTGTTTGCCTGCCATTGGTTTTAACGGTGTTCGAAGGTGTTCGACGAACATTTCGACGAACAGTTCGGCGAACACACAGGTGTTCGACGAACCGAACCGAACTCGAACACTACGGGGGTGGCTCAACACTAGTTAAGAGTGATGGGTGGGGGTCAGAGTCCTGCATACGAGTACGCAGGATCCTCTGTGGCCTGGAAATATAACGGACATGTTGGAGAGTTACACTTGTTGGCCAACTTGCCGGAGTGGAGACCCAGGGCATGCTGCAACAAGCTGAATTATTTTAGAAATAAAATGCCTTTCTAATGGAATGAGTATAAAGAGTTAATAAAGCTGTGACCGATCCTCACCCATCCAGTTGTAAGAGTTACATTATTGTATTGTCAAGGAAAGGGGGGCGGTAGGGGGACTGAGCGTCTGGGTTTGGTTGGGGGTCCCCACAGTCTGCCTAGGCTAGATGCATTTAAAAATTCTTATTAGATACACAGGCGGTGCAGCTTGCTTCGCAGCTGGGCTACTACGCCCAAAGTATTGCCTAGGCTAGATGCAGTTAAAAATTCTACGCTGACTAGCAGACACTGAAGATTTGGAGCAGACCTCTGAGCTCTTCAGACTCAACCATCTGTGTTACCCCAAGCCATAGTGTATCTAGTTTCTTACAGTTAAAAAGGGGGGGGAGCGACCCAACCCACCTGGAATTGACGATGCCAACGTCACGTAAGACACAGCAAGGGGACTCCAAAAAGAGTCTCCATTTTTTCCCAAAATTGTGGCACAGACACCACTTAACCCTAGAACACATACCTGGGGCCTCGCAGGCCCGCCCTGTTAATTGTTTTCTATTTTCTGCAAGATTACTTTAGTTAGAATTTTGAAACTCTAGGTATTCTTCATGTATATAGTTGTTTGTCATTTGAGTTTGAGTTATTCCATGTTATTTGCACACGAGCCTAAAAGGCCCCAGGTATATGAAAGTGTAGATTTTTATGGTCATGCGTTCTAGGGTTAAGTGGCATCAATTGCCCCACAGTTGCTTAAAATGGTTGGTGAGGTGATTTTACCAAATCCTCAAGGTTTTAGTCTCCCAAGGATAACACAGGGGTAGAAAAGTCCTTGCGAATCCATGATTTGTTCATCTTTATGAACGTGAGTCTGTCTACATTCTCAGTGGACAGACGTGTGCGCTTATCTGTCAGCACACCACCAGCAGCGCTGAACACACGTTCAGAGAGAACACTGACTGCAGGGCATGACAAGATCTCCAAGGCGTGAGTGGCGAGCTCCGGCCATTTTTCCAGATTGGAATACCAAAATGAGCAAGGGTCCAGTGACACAGTCATGGCTTCGATGTTCACTTGGAGATACTCCTGCACCATCCTCTCTAGGCGTTGACTATGTGTCAGACTTCTTGTCTCCTGTGGCCTTGCAAAGGATGGTCTAAAAAAGTGGTGAAACGATTCCACAAAATTGCTGTTACCAGCAGATACTGTGTTACTGTTACGGTTTGAGTGATGAAGACTCGACAGTCCCACAGTTGGCAAGTTAGAACTGTGAGATTCACTACGTGCACCACTGGTGTTTTGTGGAAAAGCACATGTAAGATTCTGCAACAGCGTCTGCAGATACTCCTGCATGCGTCAATCCCTTTTTATGGCAGGAATTATTTCGGCAAATTTACTTTTGTACCGGGGATCTAAGAGTGTGGCAACCCAGTAGTCGGGATTACTTCGAATTCTGACAATCTGAGGGTCATGTTGCAGGTAGTGCAGCAAGAAGGCACTCATGAGTCTTGCGCATCCAGGAGGACCAAGTCCTTGTTGTGTTGGTAGCGAGGTAAGAATCATGCTTCCTTCCTCTGCCCTCTCCCCTCAACCTCGCACAACAGAAATGTGATCAAGGTCTCCCTCATCTGATGAGTCTTCCATGCCCATCGCCAGTTTGTCATCCACTTCTTCCTCGGCTCCTGCACCTTCCTCAACAGTTTGGCTGCTACCATGCGCCCTGGTTAATCCCTCTCCTCCACCCTCCCATGCCTGCCGCCTTGGTGCTGCCAACCGTCTGGACCTTGGAGATGTTATCCCTTCCGCATACGACTCCTCCTCTACTTCCTCCACCTCCTCTTGTCCCACCACCTGACTCTGAATTCTGTTTAGTGTGTGCTCCAGCATGTAAATCACCGGAATAGTCATGCTGATAATGGCATCGTCGTCAGCACTAAACATCTTCGTCGCCATTTCAAAACTGTGCAGAAGGGTGTGTGGCGCCCCTGAGGGTTCAGTCGCCACAGAGTTACTGCATCTCACCCAGAGGTGTGGTATCTCACCCTCAGGTAAGGAAGGCATATGGCTCGGGACCCTAACACCTGCATCCAACACATACCCGCAGTGGGGGTAGGGCAAGATTGCTCCTAAGGGAGAGCACAGTCCCAGGTCCCTAGCTGGTGGAAGGGTCCTATGTAGTGGGTGCTTAGGGGAGCAGCTTAGCGGAGCACATGACAGGGAGAGTATAAATAGGAAGCTATCTTAGAAAGAGCAAGCCAGTCAGAGGAGGAAAAGTGACAGGAGCAGAGGCTCGGCATGAGCTCTGCTCCAGAGTCGGGTCTAGCCTGGGAGGCCCAGGACTGAAGGAGAGAAGAGAGGAGTGGGAGCAGGAAGGCTCCAGGAACCGAAGGGACCCTAGGGCTATGGGCCGTGCAGAAGGCCACCCGTACTCCTGCTGCTACCAAGAGGTAGAGGGGTCAGACCAGATAAGGG
Source organism: Phyllobates terribilis (assembly GCF_046119375.1). Lineage (NCBI taxonomy): Eukaryota > Metazoa > Chordata > Amphibia > Anura > Dendrobatidae > Phyllobates > Phyllobates terribilis. Next base: position 376,782,925 of record NW_027362761.1, on the reverse strand, counting down.
GAACCGGTCCCTCAACTAGCGGAGAAACAGCAAGGCTCAACTAGAAACCGGAGGCTGCAGCATTTCTTGTACTGCAGGTAAAAGTCCACACCAGTCTCACTAAGAAGGTAGCCACATAGGACCCAGGGGACGGAACACAAGTCGCCCGCCAAGGCCCGAGGATACCGGATAGAAGTGTCACTGGGTGTGAGGTGCAGGTAGAAGGCCAGAGAAAGGACACACAGAAGGGGGTCCTGCTAAGTACTCCAGAGCTATCTGGGGGTGGACTGAGCCCCTCACTGAGTACGCACAGCACGACGGGTGAGATTGCTCTGGTACCTGTAATCTGGACTGCAACAACTGTGAGTAAAGATCTTGGGACTGCATCACACGGACTCTGTGTTCATTACTGACTCCCTGCACTACAACTACCATCATCCACCCACACTGCCCTCAAGCTACACTCTTCCTGTGGTGAGTAATAATACCATTGCTGCAAAACCACCAGCTTCAGAGGACTGTTCCGCAGCGGCGGCCCCTTTTGCCCCACGCCAGAGGTGGCGTAGTCGGACATTATGAAACCCATATATACAAATTACCCTTGGATTGACCGCCCTGGATCACGGACCGGGTCACCGCCACAGTGACTACAACCCCCAGCGTCTACCGGCCCGGCTCAGGGTACCCCACGGCCCAGGGGGCGCGTCAACTTCATAGGTCCCTGATCTGAGACCACTCCTGCAGCGTGATTTGCCCCACCTCTGGATCTCGTTGGCCCAGGCTATACGTCAGAACGTATTGCACCAGGGCTTGTCTGTGCTGCCACAGTCGCTGCAACATGGTCAGAGTTGAATTCCACCGTGTCGGCACATCGCATTTCAGCCGGTGAACTGGCAGGCCCAACGACTTCTGTAGAGATGTAAGTCATTGAGCTGCGGGATGCGAACGGCGGAAGTGAGCACACAGCGACCGTGCCCCCTGCAGAAGGCCATCTAGTCCGGGATAGTGGGCTAACAATTTATGGACAACCAGGTTCAACACGTGAGCCATACAAGGCACGTGTGTGACATTGCCCTGGCGATGCAGCATTGTCGCACACGGCCTTCCCTGGTTGCAGGTCCAGTGGAGACAACCATTCATGAAACTGGGTCTCCAGAGCTGACCACAACTCCTCAGCTGTGTGACTCACATTTCCCAGACATTTCAAAGTAAACACTGATGCCTTGAGCCCTGCTGCCAGCATAGTAAGGAGGTGTGCAGGATTCCTTCTGCGCAGTTAGAATGCAGGTGGCATTACCAGACAGGCTTTGGGTGCAGGTGGAGGACCGAGAGGAGGTTGAGGAGGCAGAAGCAGTGGAGGAACTTCGAGATAAAGAGGATTGACGCATAACTCGTGGGGACGGTAAGACTTGGACAGCAGCCCCTTGTCCTGCTGTCACCATAGTTACCCAGTGCCCAGTCAGCGACATGTAACGCCCCTGTCCATGCCTACTCGTCCAAGTGTCTGTGGTGAAATGCACCCTGTCACACACAGAGTTTCTCAAAGAAGCGGTGATGTTGTGTGCGACATGCTGGTGGAGCGCAGGCACACCTTTCTTTGAGAAGTAGTGCCGACTGAGCATCTGGTACTGGGGCACTGAGACGGACATAAGGTCTCGAAAATCCACTGTGTCCTCCAGGCGGAAAGGCAGCATTTCTGTAGCCAAGAGCTTGCAGATGTTGAAATTCAACCTCTTAGCTTTCTCATGGCTAGGAGGAAATGGTCTTTTACTTTTCCACATCTGAGGGACCGAGGGCTGGCTGTTGTGCTTAGATGGGGTTGAGTAGGATGTCCCCGGCAAACTGCCGGTCTGTGAGGAAGATGCAGGCGGACATGTTAGATTGCCTTGATCCAAAGCTGGTGCTCTCGATGACAGAGAGCGCTCAACACCAGCAGGTGTTTCCACTTCCCAATGAACTGATGACCTGCCAATCACACTGGCTGTTGCAGGTAAAGAGGTGGCAGGTCTGCGTCCAAAAACATGTGTGACTGCTGTCCCCCCAGTCACAGAGGATGAAGAGGCCGCGGATGCACAAGATGGGGCAGACGGTGGTTGGCCCAGCCTGCTAGGCCGCATTGTAGCACAGTGAGCTTCCCACTGCAACTTATGCTTCATATCCATGTGCCGGTTCATGCATGAAGTACTCAAACTATGGATTTTTTGGCCTCTACTTATGTTTTGGTTACAAATATTACAGATAACACGAGTTGGGTCATCCTTATCATTCTGAATAAATGCCCAGGCTATGCAAGGCTTAGAGCCCATGCGACCTGAAGAGCCACTACGACTTGTGGTCAGAGGCAGAGCTGTGGTTGAGGATGCAGTTGTTGACGTGCTTCCAGTACTCCATCTGTGTCCAGGAAGGCACAACCTAACCTCGTCGTCAATAGCATCTGTGACGCCCCGCTGTGCTTGGTATCACATATCCTAGAAGAGTGTATTGATGGAATCCTCCACAAGAGGCCCCCATAAACATTCACACATCTCCACCTTCCACCTCAGACCAGCAGAGGAAGCCCGTTAGGGATATAAATAGGGAAGGTGGAGCTAGGCAGTTCAGTTCCTCTGAAGAGTTCCTGCAGTAGAGAAGCCTAAGAGAGGTCAGTCTGCAGTGGAGCTCAGTCTAGTCTAGAGAACTCAGTTAATAGTTCAGCAATGGAGCACGAGGCTCCTGCTAACTAGATTCAGTAAGGCATAACCGGAATCCCTGGAGAACTACAAGTCCCAGGATGGCTAAGGTGCTGATACGTAACAGAGCCAGGAGACGCTTAGGCCCCGCATAGTGGGAGCGTGAACTCCAAGAGAAGGCCCTACCACAAGGTCAGCCAGCGCAGGACAGAGACAAAGTTAGGCCTAGCTCCAGGCAGGTCAGAAACTTACTACGCAGAGGCAAGAAACAGGAGGCCCTACACCCGCTCATTGGGGAGGATCCTGATATTCACCCTTCACCCTACAGTGCTCCGGGATGTGCCTGAATTTCCTCCAGTAAAAGGTACTGAAGTGACTACCGTGTCCGTTCCCGTTCTTGCTCTGACCCAGCTGGGTCTCGCCTGTCCTGCATTCCCCCTGCATACGCTGCCCTGAGACCTAGCTCCACCTGTGGGGAGCTATACCATCGAGCAGCCTTATCACGGGTCTCAGTGGACTGCTGCAGCGCTGGTGCTTCTCACCAGATACCACAGGTGGCGTCACAAACTCTTATAAAATTAACAATTATCCACTCTCTTTTAAAGAGTGACCCCAGGGTACGGGCCAGGGAGCCGACCACCGCGACATCCCCAAGGCCAGGAAAAGGCCCGGGTACCGAGTCATCCCCATGCCCTGGGCTAGTCACATCCTCCTCCACCTCCTCCGTTGACCTCATCGACTGGCTGACTGTGGGTTGACAGTAAGTGGGATCTCCAACCTCGTCATCATCACCCTGTGTGTTATCACACCCGTCGTCCTCAAAGCCAACCTCTTCCTGCCCTGACCGAAAAGTCAAGTTGTCGCTCCAATCAGGTATTTGAGTCTCATCATCATCTTCATCATTGTCTCCACCAACAGGAGTGACAGTTTGGGAACGAGGGTCTACATTATGCTCAGAACCTTCTTCATCTGGTCCTGGATCCGACTTATAAAGATTCTGGGCATCAGTGCAGATCATTTCCTTGTCTGGATTAACAGAAGCTCTGGAGCAGACTTACGTTTCCCAGGCTATAGTATGAGTAAACAGCTCTGCAGACTCAACCATCTGTGTTACCCCATACTCAGACGGGCAGATGGAGACTTGGGAGCTGTGAGGAAGCAAGTGCGATTGGGGTGACACCTCTGAGGACTGGAATATTTGTGATGTTGAAATTGAGGTGGAGGAGAGCCCACTTGAAGGAGCACTTGATATCCGCTGAAGCACCTGCTGTTTTTGTGCCTCATCTGGAATTTGTAGCGATGGGCGTGTCCATAAGAAAGGGATCGTATCACATTGTCGACATCTTAGCTTGGCTGGAAGATGGTCTTTCTTCTGCAGATGTTACCCCCCCCCCACTGCGGGGGGGCTCGACCCACCAGCGGACAGGCACCAGTATTGGGAGAGGGGGGCTGGCCGTCAGGGTCCACCGCGGCTCTGGCACAAACCCGGCGACATGGAGGTGGCACGGGCAGGAACGAACTGGCTGTGTCGGCTTCTCACATTTTGGATTTTAGAAGGGCATGATATGCCTATATCTGTGTCTCCCCCTCCTTTTACTCCTCCACCTCTTTTCTTTTCGCATGACTATATGTACTTGTCACTTTTCCATGTGTTAGTTATGTCTTCTGAGCAGTTTGTCAGCTTTTGGACACCTTTGAAGGTGTTTTCTATGTGTTTCTATGTGTTTTTGTTTGCCTGCCATTGGTTTTAACGGTGTTCGAAGGTGTTCGACGAACAGTTCGGCGAACACATGGGTGTTCGACGAACCGAACCGAACTCGAACACTACGGGGGTGGCTCAACACTAATGCTGACACCATCAAAGTGGCAACAATTTCACTAGAGCAGAAATATTACAATGGGGACAAACACCTCTTCCACTACTGCCAATCCAGCAGATGGAGACCCAATCAGGAAAATCTCCATATTTCCAAAATTTAGGACCTGACACCACCAAAGTGGCATCAATTTCAGTAGAGTAGAAATATTATAATGAGGACCGACACCTCTTCCACTACAGCCAATCCAGCAGATGGAGACCAAACCAGGAGTGTTCACATTTCCAAAAATTTGTGTTAACATCTGCAGCAGCAGCAACAGCAGGGACAGAAGCCATACTAAAGATATCACAGACTGCAATTACGTGAGATCGATGCAGCACACTAAAAACGACATCGCCTAGTCTGTACAGTCTGCGATTGGGGTGCAAAAGTCCTTGGAGATCCATGACTTGTTCATCTTGATGAAAGTTAGGCGGTCTACACTTTCATGGGACAGCTTGTTGCGCGTATGCGTCAGGACACCACCAGATGCGTTGAAGACATGTTCTGAGAGAATGCTGGCTGCCGGGCATGATAAAACCTCCACGGCGTGACAGGCGATCTTAAGCCACTCATCCATTTTTGAAGACCAAAATGTCAAAGGGTCCAAACTCTCCCTGATGGTATTGAGTTCTAGATATTCCTGCACCATCCTCTCCAGTTGTTTACCATATGTTAGACTTGTACTCTGTTGTGCTGGTGCATGAAAAAAATGCGTGAAAGGACTCACAGAAATTGCTTCTGCCATTTACACTGCTGCTGCTGCTGCTAATGTTTTGACATTGACGAATTGATGTGCCGGAGGCTGGAAGTGTAGAGCTGCGATGCAAAATGTGTGCCTCACTTTTGTCTTGGGGAAAACCTCTCTTAAGGTTGTGTAAAAGCGTGTTTCAATACTCTAGCATTCGCGGGTCCCTTTCCAGGGCGGGAAGCATCTGGCAAAATGTGCTCTTATAACATGGATCTAACAGAGTGGCAACCCAGTAGTCAGCACTATTTCTAATCATAACTATACGGAGATCATGTTGCAGATAGTGCAGCAAGAAGGCACTCATATGTCGGGCTTTTCCATGAGGTCCAAGCCCATGCTGTGTTGGTGGCTGGGTAACTCTGATGCTTGTTTCCTCCATCCCCTCCTGCCAACTGGAAACAACAGAGAGGGGATGATTTTCCTCTTCATCTCCTGACAGTTGCTCGCCCATCACCTCTTCCTCCTCCATTTGTTCCTCGCCTTTACTAACACCTTCATTAACAGTTTGTCTTGTATCACCAGACCTACTCGATCACAGTAATCCACCCTCCCTTGGCACCCACCTGTGTGATGACAGTCTGGAACATTGAGATATTCTTATCCCTTCCGCATCCTCCTCTTCCTCTGGGACCACCACCTCCTCCCGCAGGCTATTCAAAGTCTGCTCCAGCATGTAAATGACCGGGATAGTGATGCTGATGATGGCATCGACAACACTAACCATCTTAGTAGCCATTTCAAAACTGTGCAGAAGGGTGCAGAGGTCCTTAATCTGTGTCCACTCAGTATATGTGATATGCCTGACATCAGCACTGCGTTGGCCCAGGCTATATAACATGACATTATGCATCAGGGCTCGTTGCTGCTGCCACAGTCGCTGCAACATGTGCAGAGTGGAATTCCACCATGTCGGCACATTGCATATCAACCTGTTAACTTGCATGGACAAAGACCTCTGTATCGATGCAAGTCGATGACCTGAGGGAGGCGAATGGCAGAAGTGAGCACACAGCTTCCGTGCTTTCTGCAGCAGCTCATCTAGGCCAGGATAGTGGCGGAGAAATTGCTGTACCATCAGGTTGAGGACGTGAGCCATGCAAGGCACGTGTGTGAGCTTGCCTTGGCGTAGGACCGCCACCAGGTTCGCACCATTATAGGACACGGCCTTCCCTGGCTCCAGGTTCAGCAGAGTCAGCCATTGTTCAAATTCAGCCTGAAGAGCTGTCAACAACTCTTCAGCTGTATGACTGCAATCTCCAAGGCATATTAATTTTAACACTGCCTGATTGCGGTGAGCCCTGGCTGCGCAGTACGGAGGTGGTGTGGATCCGCTCTGCACTGTTGGAACACGTGCCTCATTAAGGCAGATGTTAAGTGCGCAGGTGGATACCCTAGAGAAGATGGAGGAGACAGAAGAAGTGGAGGAAGTGTGAAATACAGAGGTTTGTTCTGCAAGCCTTGGGGATTCCAAGACTTGTTGTCACGCAACGTGTGGGAAAGACTTAGAGCAACACAAAGGGAAGAGGGAAAGGGAGCTCAGACTCTATGGAAAGGGGGGAGTGGAGATCTCCTAGGCTGATCTAACGTCACCCTGTCTCCACTAAAGTCCCTATATTGGCACTTCACCAATCGCCGCACGTGAACCTCACCCTGTCTTTCCCTGGCGTTTGACCCTGTTTAGGGAAGGGAGGGGGATGAGCTCTAGGCTATCCCCACTGACCACTAAAGACAACAAGGGGGCACAAACAAGGGAAGATAGCTTAGCTTTTAGTCGACTTCAGAGGGATGAACACCCGTTCTCATAGCTCCAGAAAGGATGAAGTAATGCACTTGCTCCGAGCCTTCACAAAGGGTAATGAGTATCGCCGGTACCTCCCTCTAGTAGACAGCAGGTATTTATACACCCAGGCCAGGGTATTAATTAGCCAGAGGAAAGTAGCCGTTGGGTCTTAGAGAGACAGCCTCTAAGAAGGGGTCTGTAATGCCAAACGTAGAGATCTCCTGCAACCAACTGCAGGGCGACTGTCTGTTACTTCTGACACACCGATGACACTTGTGGAGCAGCCCCTTCCCCATCTGCCCCCACAGCCACCAGAGTCACCCAGTGCCCAGTCAGCAAGATGTAACGCCCTTGGCCATGCTTACTCGTCCAGGTGTCTGTGGTGAAATGCACCATGGCAGACATAGATTTAGTCAAAGAACGGGTGATGTTGTCTGCGACATGCTGGTGTAGCACACTTCTTAGAGAAGTAATGGCGACTGGGCAACTGGTACTGGGGGACTGCGACGGCCATCAGTTTTAGGAAACCGTCTTTATCTACCACGCGAAATGGCAGCATTTCCGTGGCCAACAGATTGGAGATGGTGGAGTTCAACTTCTTAGCTTTGTCATGTGTATGATGAAACAATCTTTTATGTGACCACAACTGGAGGACCGAGGGCTGGCTGCAGTGCTGAGAAAGGGTGGAGTACGGTGAACCGGACAAACTGCTGAACCATGAGTGAGGTGCAGACGGAGATGTTACGGTGGGTTGAGAAAAATGTGGTGTGCTCGGTGAAACAAACACCATGTCCGCTTCCATTACAGCTGACAGGCTCTCACTCAGTCTGACTGGAGCTGGTAAACAGCTGGAGGTTCTGTGGTCGGAGACCTGCGTGACAAAACTTGGCACGGTAACAGAAGAGGAGGAAGAAGTAGCAAATGGAGTTGATGGTTGTTTAGGTCTGCTGGTCTGCATTTTATTACAGTGAGTTGCCAGAGTAAAGCATGTTGATTGCGCATGTAATGGTTCTTGCCTGTAGTAGTCAAATTATTACACTTTTTCCCTCCACTGAGTTTTTTCCTGCAAAGTTGACAGATAACATAAGTTGGCTCATCCTTTGCAGTGTCAAAAAAGGTCCAGGCTAGGCAACCCTTGCCACCCCTGCGAGCTGCAGACCTGCAACGGCTGCTGGCCACTGCAACAGTTGTGGCTAAGGATGCAGTGCTCGTCATGGTTGCATCACTCCGTGTCTGCGCCATAGGGCACAACGTAACCTCCTCGTCTTCCTCCTCCTCTACCTCCTCAGATGAGCTACTCAGCTACTGAGAGTCACCCTCCTTCTCTTCTTGCCCTGACAGCAGAGTACAGTCCACGTTAGCCTCAGATATCTGAATCTCATCAGGATCACCTCTCCCTAAGGGGGTTAACGTCTGGTGACGAGGGTCAGGAACCTGCTTGGACCCTACTTCATCCTGCCCCAAATCCAACCTAAAAAAAATTCACACCACACGAGAACTCTGGGGAGAGCGAGTGCCAACACTGTGAGAACGGCACGGGAGGGGAGTATATTTTTTTTTTATTTATCGGGGCTAAGCATGAGGCATGAGAAGGGGATGTCCTAATAGTGGACAACCCCTTTAAAGGGAACCTGTCACATGAAAAATAGCTATTAACCAGCAGGTATGGGGATAATCTGCATGTTAATAGCATTCTGAACCTGCACGGTGGCGGCACTAAGAGCTCTCCTGTCAGGAGGAAACGACATATCCCCCCCCCCCCGACAGCATTAGTCCTGGAGGCAGCACCGGCATGGTTTCAGTCACCGCTCTGTGTATAGAGAGCAGTGGCAGCCCTGAATGACAGCAGGTTCATCATTAGGGCTAGCTGTCAGTCAGTGCTGGGGGCGCAATTACACCAGCCACTCTATATACACAGAGCAATGACTGAAACCGCGCCTGCGCTGCCTCTATGACTGAATGCTGCCAGGGAGAATAAAGGCTCTAAGTGCCGGCACCAGGTAGGTTCAGAACACAATTAACCTGCGGATTAACCCCATATCTGCAGGTTAATAACGTTTTTTCACGTCACAGGTTTTCTTTAAGGCTATTAGCATATACTGTGTACATTTTATTTCTTCGTATTATCCCTGTTTTGTTTTTAAATGCTTTCTTATCAAGTATAAAAGAATCCCAATTTTGGATACATGGGGTTAATAAACCACATCCAATTGTTCTCCTACAATGACTAGTTACGTCTAAAGAACCAGGGAGTTCAAAGGTTCAAAACGCGTAATTAGGCTTTTGTGACATGCAGAAATAGTGCTGTTGCTTTAAAAGCATTCAGCAACTATAAGAAGTAACACAAGCACAGGAGACAGGAAGTGTTGTGCTCCAGAAGCATCCAGCAACTAGAGGGGTTAACACAGTCACAGGAGACAGGGGAGTGTTTTAGCAGAGCCCCAGGGGATTGTGGAGAAGTTGTTTACTGTCTGACCGGAGCGGAGAAAGGTGGCGTATGATCTGCATCTCACAGAAGTCAAGGGAACAGAATTCAGGTCAGGAGGGAAGCTAAACAAAGGTCAGTTAGACTTCCTGAGCTAACAGTGTGGATTGTTATTGGCCAGGAAGATAAGGACTGGAAGGAATCCTGTCATAGAGATCATCTCCCTCATCACACCCTTCCCCCTCCTCCATCTCCATGCAGGATAAATAATGCAGTGTACTATTGAGTCCTTGTGAAGGAAAAGCCTGTGGTTGTGTATGCATAGAAGTGTGCTGCTAAGAGATCTAATCTGTGCTGAATTATGCTACTGAAGAGACTGACGTTACTGTGCCTGCTTTATTAACCTGTACTGTAATGAAGATTGTGGCTGTAATATTCCTGAATTGCACTGGCCATGCTTCAGATTAAATTCCACTGTTAAACTGTTAAAAAAGACTCTTGTCAGATGTGTCTGGTCAATAACTGAATCTATTGTGTGCCTGAGAGAAGCTGCAGTCTCTGGCCGCCCTGAGTGACGGTTACCCAGGATTCCAATGAATTCATGAAACCCGTCTCGCCCTATCTGAACCTAGCGGCGTGCGTGTAACACTCTTGTACACCTTTTGCCTAATCTTTTTATGGAATATACACTGGTGTTTTTAAAAATATTGGAATAAACCTTGATTTTATCTACTCATGTGTGCTGGATCCCCTACTACAATTTTACCGCAAATAATAGTAAAGTTATCTAGCAAATTCTGAATTGTTAGATTAACTGAAATTAATGGTTGTAGATTCCTATTTATTGGAGTAAGAACTTTAAATTGTGATATAAAAGAAAATATAAAAATATGTCTTTTCTTAGCATGCACCAGGGCTTTTCATGTGTGAAATCCTTCCATCTCAAACTCAAGGCGCTAACACAGAGTGAATGGAGACACAGTCTGTGACAGTTGGAATGACAAGTCATCCTTTATGCTGTTCATTTTGACTTGTCTCTGTTCTGCTGCCTACAAATCTGTATTTGTGTGCAGAGACAGCTGGTCACCCCATCTATGTGTCTCAAAGCAGCGAAACAAATAAATGAATACATAGTATGCTCCATTTATTAGATACTGGCAAAAAAGCAAAAATGTTGGTTTCAGAAAACAACACATTTGTCACAAGGAAAACTGGCAACTATCAGTTATTAGTGATTATAAAATATTGCTCAAATTAATTCCTATTTATGTTCTGAAGGCCAAGTGACTCATACATTATGATACTACTGCATTTGTATAAAAATATACATTATAGTCAGTAATGTCATACCCGTCCTTGGGACTCAATGTGGGGCCCATTATACTGTATGGAGGACTATGTGGGATCATTATACTGTATAGAGCATTATATGGGGCCATTATACCGTAGGGAGCACTATGTGGGGCCATTATACAGTATGGAGCACTATATGGGGCCATTATACTGCATGGAGCACTATTTGGGGTCATTATACTGTAGAGAGCACTATATGGGGCCATTATACTGTATGGAGCTCTATGTGGAGCCATTATACTGTATGGAGCACCATGTGGGGCCCATTATATTGTATGGAGCACTATGTGGGGCCAATTATGCCGCATGGAGCACTATTTGGGGCCATTATAATGTAATGTATGGAGGGCTGTGTGAGGATTACAGTTGGGGAATCATACTATGATGGGGTCACCATGCTTTGCCTGGGGGATTGAGGGGAGGGCAGTAGGGTCATCATACCGTGCATGGGGACAGTACTGTGGAGGAATTCACTTTGGGGGTATCTTACTGTATGTGGGTGGCACATTTGTTGACATCATACTTTATCATCTGCATTATTCAAGGTTTTTTATCCTTTGTTAATACATATTTAAATTAGGCCACTGAGCCATATGATTTTTACTGCTCTCACATAACATATTATATTATTCCAATATTTTTTTCTAAGATCTATTAATTAAAATGTACTTTGTTCGTGGGACAAACCCTTTAAGTTTTTTTCCATATGAAAAGGTTCATCATTAGATTTGATGATAAGGAAAAACGTCCTCAATTGTAGACATTTTTTTTTAACCGGTTCCTGACCGCCCACTGTAGATAAACGTCCGCGCTGCCTGGGCTCTGTGCAGCGCCGACGTTTAAAAACGGTGGGTGGTCTCGCAGTGCTCAGGACCCCCAGGGTCCTGCAAGCGCTGCGATTCCGGTGCAGAGCGTTAGCTCTGATAGGGTACATCATCGGGACCTGATTAGATCAGGTCCCAGTGATGTTAACCCTTTGCTGTCTTCTATATGCTGTGATCTATAGTGATCGCGGCATATAGGAGACAGCAGGAAGAGAGGGGGTCGTCTTACTTACCTCCGAAGACCTCCGTTTCGTTTGAGGACCTGGGGTTGCTATGGCAGCTGGAGGTCACATGACCGCCTCCAGCTCTGCCATATATGGTGTCCTTCCTGTCTGGCTTCAGCCTGTATGTAGCTGATGCCAGACAGGAAACTGACTGAAACAGTCAGTGAAGATCTCATGTAATGTAATATATGTCTATTACATTACATGAGATCAGTGATCAGAAAAATAAAAATTAATGTCCCATACAGGGACTAATTCAAAATGTAAAAAAAAGTAAAAAAAAAGTTTTTAAACTATTAAAAAAAAATCACAAAATAAATAAAAATAAATAAATAAAATATTAAACCAATAAATCCGTATATTATTACAAAACCAAAAAAAGTACACATATTTGGTATCGCCGCGTCCGAAACAACCCGAGCTATAAAACTGTTACACTAATTAACTCCTTCTGTGCACACCGTAATAAAAATAAATAAAAAACGGAGCAAAAAAATATGCTTTTTCATCATATCGCCAAACAAAAAGTGGAAAAAAATGCGATCAAAAAGCAGAATAGAAATAAAAATGGTACCACTGAAAACTTCATCTTGTTCCGCAAAAAAAAGCCGCCATACAGCTCCATCAGCCGAAAAATAAAAAAGTTATAGCCCTCAGAATAAAGCAATGCAAAAAAAAATTTTTTCTATAAAATTGTTTTATTGTGTAAAAGCGCCAAAACATAAAAAAAATACAGTAAGTGTAGTATCGCTGTAAACGTACTGACCCGAAGAATAACGCTGCCTGATCACTTTTACCACACGCAGAACGGCATAAAAAAAAACTCAAAAAACAATTCCTGAAGTGTTTGTTTTTGTTAACTTTACCTCCCAAAAAACGGAATAGAAAGCGATCAAAAAATGTCACGTACCTAAAAATGGTTCCAATAAAAATGTCAACTCGTCCCGCAAAAAACAAGCCATCACATGACTCTATCGGCCGAAATATGGAAAAATTATAGCTCTCAAAATATGGTGATGCAAAAACTAGATTTTGCAAAAAAAGCGTATTTTAGTGTGTGACAGCTGTCAGTCATAAAAACCCGATATAAATCTGGTATCTCTGTAATCGCACCGACCCGAAGAATAAAGTAATCTAATCAGTTATATCACACTAGGAACGGCATAAAAAATAAATAAAACAAATATTATTCACCTGCTACTGATTTGTTTATTATGTCTCCCAAAGATCCCAGTAAGGCTCTGCTCACATTTATCCTGTGCTCTGCGCTGAGCACTTACACCAGAGTTTCCGTGTAAATCTCTGAAATATGTGATTCAGCCAGAACCCATGATGGAAGATTCCCTGTAATGAGGCAGATATAGGCCACTGTGGACGCCGTCTAGCCTGGGATCCCACGGTGTCATTTGTTTTAGGCGTGCATAAAAGTGCGGTTGGCCACAGTTTTGTGCACTTCTGAAAAAAAGGACACCACTAAACAGAGGCCAGACGGAGTCCAGAGTAACTCTGCTGCCTCATTATAGTGAATAGATCCTGCAGGGGTTTCATCTGAATTACATCACTTGGAAATTTAGATGGAAACCCCGATGTAAGTGCTCAGCCTAGAGCGCCGGATAAATGTTACGTAAAATGTTCCCAATAAAAGCTTCAACTCAGTCCTCAAAAAAAGCTAGTCCCCACTCAGGTCCATCATCTGTTAAAAATATAAGGGACTTCCAAGTTACTGGTAGCAGAAAGGCTCTGGAAAAGCAAAATGGTCCTTGCCCCCCAAAAGAAATTCAGAAAATTTTGTGCTCCCAAATCCAAATGCCTATTCTACAATAATTTGTTCTCCAATTGTCAAATAGCACTCCTTCCCCCTCAAATCTCACCGTATGGCTAAGTGGTACGATACAGCCACATATGGGGTATTAACACTTTTAGAAGAAATTGTGTGACACATTTCGGCACCATTTTTACCCATTGCCCTGTGTGAAAATGTAAAATCTGAGGATAAAACATTTTTTTGTGGTAAAAATATAATTATGCTTTTTTCACTGCCCAATGGTATAAATTTAAAAATTAAAAAATGCTCACTACTTCCCTAGATGAATTCCTTGAGAGGTGTAGTTTACAAAATGGGGTCACTTGTGGGGGTTTCTGCTGTTTTGGCATGTCAGCGACTCTTCAAATGTGACATGGTGTCTGCTGCCTATCCCAGCCAACATAGCGCTTCTTTCTCTTCCGAACCCTGCCGTACACCAAAGCAGTGGTTTTCCCCCACATATGGGGTATCGGCGTACTCAGGAGAAATTTTACAACAAATTTCATGGTGCAATTTATCCTGTTACCCTTATGATAATGCAAAATTAGGGAATGAAAAACATTTTTTATGGGAAAAATGTGAAAATTTTATTTTTACGGCTCAATATTATAAACTTCTGTGAAGCAGCTGGGGGTGCAAGGTGCTCACCACACATCTAGATAAGTTCCCTAACGGGTCTAGTTTCCAAAATGGTGGCACTTGTGGGGGGTTACCACTGTTTAGGCACATTAGGGGCTCCCCAAATGTGACATGGCGTCCGCTAATTATTCAAACAAATTTTACATTCAAAAAGTCAAATGGCGCTCCTTCCCTTTCAAACCCTGCCATGTGCCTAAACAGTAATTTGCCTCCACATATGGGGTATCGGCGTGTTCAGGAGAAATTGCATAACAAATTTCATGGTGCAATTTATCCTATTACCCTTATGATAATGCAAAATTAAGGGATGAAAAACGGTTTTGTGGGAAAAATTTGAAAATTTTATTTTTACAGCTCAATATTATAAACTTCTGTGAAGCACCTTGGGGTTCAAGGTGCTTACCACACATCTAGATAAGTTCCCTAAGGGGTCTAGTTTCCAAAATGGTGTCACTTGTGGGGGGTTTCCACTGTTTAGGCACATCAGGAGCTCTCCAAACGCAACATAGCGTCTGCTAATTATTCAGACAAATTTTACATTCAAAAAGTCTAATGGCGCTCCTTCCCTTCCGAACCCTGCCGTGCGCCCAAACAGTGGTTTTCCTTCACATATGGGGTATCAGCACGCTCAAGAGAAATTGCACAAAAAAATTTGGGGTCCATTTTTTCATGTTACCCCTGTGAAAATAAAAAAAATTGGGTCTAAAGTAACATTTTTGTGAAAAAAGTTAAATGTTAATTTTTTTCTTCCACATTCCAAAAATTCCTGTGAAGCACCTGAAGGGTTAATAAAGTTCTTGAATGTGGTTTTGAGCACCTTGAGGGGTGCATTTTTTAGAATGGTGTCACTTTTGGGTATTTTCTGTCATAAAGACCCCTCAAAGTGACTTCAAATATGATGTGGTCCCTAAAAAAATGTTTTTGTAAATTTTGTTGGAAAAATGAGAAATCGCTGGTCAACTTTTAACCCTTATAGCTCCCTAACAAAAAAAAATTTTGGTTCCAAAATTGTGCTGATGTAAAGTAGACATGTGGGAAATGTTATTTATTAACTATTTTGTGTGACATATCTCTCTGATTTAAGGGCATGAAAATTCAAAGTTTGAAAATTGCAAAATTTTCAAAATTTTCGCCAGATTTCCGATTTTTTCACAAATAAACACAAGTTATATCGAAGAAATTTTACCACTATCATGAAGTACAATATGTCACGAAAAAACAATCTCAGAATCAGGGGAATACGTTGAAGCGTTCCAGAGTAATTACTTCATAAAGTGACAGTGGTCAGAATTGAAAAAATTGGCCCGGTCACGAAGGCAAAAACAGGCTCTGGCGCGAAGTGGTTAATAAATATCAATGTTGGCCCGTGACTTTGTCCAAGCTTTTAATTTTGGACTTCTGTGTATTTGAGTTTAACATCCCTGCTTTAAAGGGAATCTATCAGCAGGTTTTTGCTATGTAATCTGAAGACAGCATGCTGTGGAGGATAAAGCACAGATTTCATGTTTGTTTATTAGCAATGATTGTTTTAGCACCAGGAGCTTATCATTAGTGTTGAGCCACCCCCGTAGTGTTCGAGTTCGGTTCGGTTCGTCGAACACCCGTGTGTTCGCCGAACTGTTCGTCGAACTGTTCATCGAACACCTTCGAACACCGTTAAAACCAATGGCAGGCAAACAAAAACACATAGAAACACATAGAAAACACCTTCAAAGGTGTCCAAAAGCTGACAAACTGCTCAGAAGACACAACTAACACATGGAAAAGTGACAAGTACATATAGTCATGCGAAAAGAAAAGAGGTGGAGGAGTAAAAGGAGGGGGAGACACAGATATAGGCATGTCATGCCCTTCTAAAATCCAAAAAGTGAGAAGCCGAGACGGCCAGTCCGCTCCTGCCCGTGCCACCTCCGTGTCGCCGGGTTTGTGCCAGAGCCGCGGTGAACCCTGACGGCCAGCCCCCCTCTCCCAATACTGGTGCCTGTCCGCTGGTGGGTCGAGAGAGCCCCCCTGTGGTGGAGGCAGCTCTAAGCTTTTTAATTTAAATTGTCCCTCTAATTTGAATGAATACACTTTAAATCCATTTACAAGGATCTATTGGAGGGCAAGTCTCATGCCAGCAGCCGCGTAATTCCAGCTCCAGTAGCGTCCACTAAAGCTGCTGCAGTTAAAAAGCTTTTATAAGGATCGAGCTCGGCTGTCCACCGCAAGGCATCCTAGTGCCAGTCCCAGCCCCTATGCCTTGGGGTGCCTCCTGATGCTCTTCACTAAGTATCCCGTGGTCCCGAAGCATTTCCTTTGAAAAAATTAAGTGTCCAAACTACAGGTGGTGTAGCTTGCTTAACAGCCGGGATAATCCGCTGACTAGCAGACACTGCTACTAGGCACAAAGTATTTCCTGGGCTAGATGCAGTTAAAAATTTGTAAGTAGATACTCTCGTTGGATGCTGAGAAAGCATTCCATAGAGTCTCCTGGCACGCCATATATGATTCTCTTAAAAAGCTTGGGGTAGGGGTCTAGGGGACCCTTTTATAGCCAAAATCACGGCCCTGTATCACAATACGTCACCTAGGCTGAAGATAAATGGAACTGTAGCACCGAGGGCTCGGTTGCTACAGACGTATTGCACCTCACCCAGAGGTGTGATATCTCACTCTCAGATAAGGATGGAGTGTGGATCAGGACCCGACACCTGCATGCATTACACCACATTGCCGTGGGGCAGGGCGACCAATATGCCCCTGAGATGGGCACGACAGTCCCTGTCCCTGGCTGGAGTGGGGGGAGGAACACTGAGGAAGGGGAACCCTGCAGTGCAGGAGCAGGGAGGAAGCAGTTCCTGGGTGCATTGAGAAGGGAGTATAAAAGGTGGGCACCATCTTAGTTCAGTGCAGAGAAGTCTGAGCAGAAGTGGCAGGGAGCAGGGGCTCTGCATGAGCTCTGCTCCGGAGGCGGGCCTAGTAACAGAGGCCCAGGCCTGCAAGAGGGAGAAGGAAGGAAGAGGAGCGGAGAAGGCTCCAGGAACGAGGAATGAAGGGATCCCAGGGGTGCGGACGGGCGAGTCGCCACCGCACGCCCGAATCCACCTGCCTGGAGGGGTCAGGCCAAAGGGGGAGACCGGTCCCCGAACTAGTGGAGGCAGGAAACGACCCTCAGCTAGAAACCGGAGGCTCTGACATTTTATGTGGCGCAGCCCCTTGCTCCACCCGCTAGGAAGGCACCACATAGGGTCAGGGAAACTGGCGCCAAGTTTACCAAGAGGAGGCCCGAGGCAGCCGGACAGAAGTGTTGGTAAGAAAGGCCAGACAAAGGACACACAAAGGGGGTCCTGTGAAGCGCTCCAAAGTTATCTGGGAGTTGCCTGAGCCCCTCACCTGGTGAGCACAGTACGACGTGGGCAGCCGTTACCTGCAGACGTGGTCTGGATAATAAGAACTGTGAGTAAAGGCCCTGAACTGCATCACTGACTCCGTGTCGTTACTGCTGCTGCCCTGCACCATCACCCCCATCCTCTGCATACACTGCCCTGAGGCTATACTCCTCCCGTGGGGAGTTATGCTACGCTCTGCTGCACCCACAACACCAGCCTTAGCGGTCTGCCCTGTAGCGGCGGTTCACTCTGACCGCAATCCACGGGTGGCGTAGTCGGACATTTAAACATCAAAACCACATAAATAGTTCCGCCACTGGTTTGACCGCCCTGAGCCACGGAACCGGATCGCCGCCACGAAGACTACAACCACCAGCATCCACCAAAAAGGGGCCGGCTCCGGGTGTCCCAAGGCCCAGGGGGTGCGTCAGAACATTTTCATCACCTTTCACAATCACCAATGGGACAAGGCAGGGATGTCCTCTGTCCCCTCTCTTATACATCCTAGTGACGGAGCACCTGCTCTCATCAATTCGCCATAACCCCAATATTAGGTGGATTGAGGTGGGAGGCACCGAGTACAAGTGCTCTCTATTTGCTGATGATGTCCTAGTATATATCACTCAATCACATATATCCATCCCTGCTGTAATGGCTGAAATAGATCACTTTGTTACATGGTAAAATTTTAAAATCAATGCAGCGAAGTCTGAGGCCCTCGATGTCTCCCTCCCTAAATCCATATAGGATTCCATCCAGTCCAACTTTCCCTTTGCCTGGCCCTCACAGGGTATCAAATACTTAGGAATTCCTATTCATAGAGACCTCTCCCATCTATGTTATCTTAATTTTGGGCCCTTTATTGAACAATTCCATACAGACCACGGTTGGCAAGTTAGAACTGTAAGATTCACTACGTGAACCACTGGTGTTTTGTGGAAAAGCACATGTACACCGCGTTCCAAATTATTATGCAAAAAGTGTTTAGGAGTGATAAGGGAAGAATTTGTTTGTTTGTCAGTTAAACTCATTGATGGTGATGTGTGTCAGGGCTCTTTATATCACTGTAAGCAATTGCAGACACCTGTGCTAATTAGTTTGGCAGGTGTGTCCAATGAAAGGCAAGACTACTTAAGAAGGCTCTCTCACATTATTAAGCAGCCTACATTTTCTGCCAAAATGGGAAAGAAAAAGGATGTGTCGGCTGCTGAGAAGCAACAAATTGTGGAGTGTTTAGGTCAAGGCATGACTACAATCAACATTGTGCGATGATCAGGATGAAGTGTCTTGGCAATCAAGAAGTATGTAGCTGATTCACAGTACACACGTGTGCGTGCTGATAAGGGCAAATTGAGGACTCTTTCCTACAGGCAATTACGTCAGGTTGAAAGAGCAGCGGCAAAAAAGCCTTGTCATAGCAGCAGACAAGTTTTTGAAGCTGCTTGTGCCTCCAACGTCCCCCGAACAACAAGATGCAGGGTCCTTCAGAGGTTTGCAGCTGTGCATACGCCATCCTGTCGACCTCCTCTATCCACTTCACACAAGCAGAAACGGCTCCAGTGGGCCAAACATTACATGAAGACTGATTTCAAAACTGTTTTGTTCACGGATGAGTGCCGTGCAGCGCTCGATGGTCCAGATGAATGGAGTGGAGGATGGCTGGTTGATGGACACCCCACGCAAACACGGCTACAGCGCCAACAAGGAGGAGGTGGAGTAATGTTTTGGGCTGGAATCATGGGGAGAGAGATTGTCGGCCCCTTTAGGATCCCTGAAGGCGCTAAAGATGAACTCCATAATGTATGTGGATTTTCTCAAACAGTACTTCCTGCCATGGTTCAAGAAGAAGAACCGTGTATTTCACAGCAAGATCATTTTTCTGCATGATAATGCACCATCTCATGCTGCACATAAAACATCTGCATCTCTGGCTGATATGGGCATAAAAGGGGACAAACTTATGGTGTGACCCCCATGCTCCCCTGACCTCTACCCCATTCAGAACCTTTGGAGCATCATTAAAAGGAGTGTCTATGATGGCGGGAGGCAGTTCACATCTAAGCAACAGCTCTGGGAGGGTATTCTGTCCTCATGCAAAACAATTGAAGCAGAAACCATCCAAAACCTGACAAATTCAATGGACGAGAGAGTTCAGAAGCTCCTTTCGAACAAGGGGTCCTATGTGAAAATGTAACATCACCTAGAATAAAATTTTGAGTTGAAAACTGTTTGATTTCAGTTTCTAACAACCTGCTAATGCTTATAATTTCAAAAATGACCATTTTTTTGGTCTTTATTAAAATGAAAAGGTTGATCGAAAAGTTTGGGGGATCTAAGAGTGTGGCAACCCAGTAGTCATGATTACTTCGAATTCTGACAATATGAGGGTCATGCTGCAGGTAGTGCAGCAAGAAGGCACTTATGTGTCTTGCGCATCTCGGAGCCCCAAAATTATTTTCCGGGCTAGATGCAGCTAAAAATTATTTTTAATTTTAAATCTGGTGAAGCTTATTATAGATGGCCTAATAGGATCAGTGCTGCACACTGCTACAAAGCCCAAATTATTTTCCAGTCAAGATACAGAAAAACATGATTAGTAATTTGAAAGCTTAAAACGGTTGGTAGGGTGATTTTAACCAATCATCAAGCTTTTACTCTCCCCAGGATGACACAGGGGTAGAAAAGTCGTTTCGGATCCATGATTTGTTCATCTTTATGAACGTGAGTCTGTCTACATTATCAGTGGAGAGCCGCGTGCGCTTATCTGTCAGCACACCACCAGCAGCGCTGAACACACGTTCAGACAGAACGCTGGCTGCGGGGCATGACAAGATCTCCAAGGCGTAAGTGGCTAGCTCCGGCCATTTATCCAGATTGGAAGCCCAAAAAGAGCAAGAATCCAGTGACACAGTCGTGGCTTCAATGTTTACTTGGAGATACTCCTGTACCATCGTCTCTAGGCGTTGACTATGTGTCAGACTTCTTGTCTCCTGTGGCCTTGCAAAGGATGGGCTAAAAAAGTGGTGAAATGATTCCGCAAAATTGATGTTACCAGCAGATACTGTGGTTCTGTTACGGTTTGAGTGCTGAACACTTGACGGTCCCACGGTTGGCAAGTTGGAACTGTGAGATTCACTACGTGCACCACTGGTATTTTGTGGAAAAGCACATGTAAGATTCTGCAACAGTCTCTGCTGATACTCCTGCATGCGTGCATCCCTTTCTATGGCAGGAATAATTTCTGCAAATTTACTTTTGTACCGGGGATCTAACAGTGTGGCAACCCAGTAGTCAGGATTATTTCTAATTCTCACAATTCGAGGGTCATGTTGCAGGTAGTGCAGCAAGAAGGCACTCATGTGTGTTGCGCATCCAGGAGCACCAAGTACCTGTTGTGTTGGTGGCGAGGTAACAATCATGCTTCCTTCCTCTGTCCTCTCCCCCCAACCTCGCACAACATAAATGTGATCAAGGTCTCCCTCATCTGATGAGTCTTCCATCAGTTCGTCCTCCACTTCTTCCTGGGCTCCTGCACCTTCCTCACTAGTTTGGCTGCTACCATGCGCCCTGGTAAAACCATCTCCCCCACCCTCACATGCCTGCCGCCTTGGTGCTGCCGACCGTCTGGACCTTGCAGATGTTAGCCCTTCCGCATACAACTCCTCCTCCTCTACTTCCTCCACCTCCTCTTGTGCCACCACCTGACTCCGAATTCTGTTTAACATGTGCTCCAGCATGTAAATCACCGGAATAGTCATGCTGATAATGGCATCGTCAGCACTAAACATCTTCGTCGCCATTTCAAAACTGTGCAGAAGGGTGCATAGGTCCCTGATCTGAGACCACTCCTCCAGCGTGATTTGCCCCACCTCTGAATCTCGTTGGCCCAGGCTATACGTCAGAACGTATTGCACCAGGGCTTGTCGGTGCTGCCACAGTCGCTGCAACATGTGCAGAGTTGAATTCCACCGGGTAGGCACATCGCATTTTAGCCGGTGAAGTGGCAGGCCCAACGACTTCTGTAGAGATGTAAGTCGCTGAGCTGCGGGATGCGAACGGCGGAAGTGAGCACACAGCGACCGTGCCCTCTGCAGAAGGCCATCTAGTCTGGGATAGTGGGCTAAAAATTGCTGGACAACCAGGTTCAACACGTGAGCCATACAAGGCACGTGTGTGACATTGCCCCGGCGAAGGGCCGCACCCAGGTTTGCAGCATTGTCGCACACGGCCTTCCCTGGTTTCAGGTCCAGTGGAGACAACCATTCATGAAATTGGTTCTCCAGAGCTGACCACAACTCCTCAGCTGTGTGACTCACATTTCCCAGACATTTCAATGTAAAAACCGCCTGATGACGTTGAGCCCTACTGCCAGCATAGTAAGGAGGTGTGCAGGATCCCTTCTGCGCAGTTAGAAAGCTTGTGGCATGACCAGACAGGCTTTGGGTGCAGGTGGAAGACCGAGAGGAGGTTGAGGAGGCAGAGGCAGTGGAGGAAAAATGACATAAAGAGGATTGACGCACAACTCGTGGGGACGGCAAGACTTGGACAGCAGCCCCTTGTCCTGCTGTCACCATAGTTACCCAGTGCCCAGTCAGCGACATGTAACGCCCCTGTCCATGCCTACTCGTCCAAGTGTCTGTGGTGAAATGCACCCTGTCACACACAGAGTTTCTCAAAGAAGCGGTGATGTTGTGTGCGACATGCTGGTGGAGCGCAGGCACACCTTTCTTTGAGAAGTAGTGCCGACTGGGCATCTGGTACTGGGGCACTGCGACGGACATAAGGTCTCGAAAATCCTCTGTGTCCACCAGGCGGAAAGGCAGCATTTCTGTAGCCAAGAGCTTGCAGATGGTGAAATTCAACCTCTTAGCTTTCTCATGGCTAGGAGGAAATGGTCTTTTACTTGTCCACATCTGAGGGACCGAGGGCTGGCTATTGTGCTTAGACGGGGTTGATAAGGGTGTCCCCGGCAAACTGCCGGTCTGTGAGGAAGATGCAGGCGGACATGTTAGGTTGCCTTGATCCAAAGGTGGTGCTATCGATGTCGGACAGCGCTCAAGACCAGCTGGTGTTACCACCTCCAAAGAAAATGATGACCTGCCAATCACGCTGGCTGTTGCGGGTAAAGAGGTGGCAGGTCTGCGCCCCAAAACAGGTGTGACTGCTGTCCCCCCAGTCACAGAGGATGAAGAGGCCGCGGATGCACAAGATATGGCAGACGGTGGTTGGCCCGGCCGGCTAGACCGCATTGTAGCACACTGAGCTTCCCACTGCAACTTATGCTTCATGTCCATGTGCCGGTTCATGCATGAAGTACTCAAACTATGTATTTTTTGGCCTCTACTTAGCTTTTGCTGACAAATGTTACAGATAACACGAGTTGGGTCATCTTTATCGATCTGAAAAAATGCCCAGGCTATGCAAGGCTTAGCACCCATGCGACCTGAAGAGCCACCACGACTTGTGGTGAGAGGCAGAGTTGTGTTTGAGGATGCAGTTGTTGACGTGCTTCCAGTACTACGTCTCTGTCCAGGAAGGCGCAACCTGACCTCGTCGTCACTAGCATCTTCCTCCACCTCCTCTGCTGACCTCATCTTTTGGCTGACTGTGGGTTGACAGTAAGTGGGATCTCCGACCTCATCATCATCACCCTGTGCGTTATCACACCCGTCGTCCTCAGAGCCAACCTGTTCCTGCCCTGACAAAAAACTAAAGTTGTCGCTCCAATCAGGTATTTGAGTCTTATCATCGTCTTCCTCATTGTCTCCACCAACAGGAGTTACAGTTTGGGAATGAGGGTCTACATTATGGTCAGAACCTTCTGAGTCTGGTCCTGGATCCGACTCATAAAGATTCTGGGCATCAGTGCAGATCATTTCCTCGTCTGGATTCACAGAAGCGCTGGAGTCGACCTCTGATTCCCAGGCTATAGTATGAGTAAACAGCTCTGCAGACTCAACCATCTGTTCTACCTCATACTCAGACGGGCAGCTGGAGATTTGGGAGCTGTGAGGAAGCAAGTGCGATTTGGGTGACACCTTTGAGGACTGGAGTATTTGTGATGTTGAAGTTGATGTGGAGGAGAGCCCACTTAAAGGAGCACTTGATATCCGTTGAATCACCTGCTGTTTTTGTGCCTCATCTGGAATTTGTAGCGATTGGCGTGGCCGTAAGAAAGGGATCTTATCACATTGTCCGCTAAAAGAAGTAGACATTTTAGTTTGGCTGGAAGATGGTCTTTCTTCTGCACCTACCCCACGGACACAACCTTTTTTCCCCTTCCCAACACGCCTATTTCCCTTTCCACCAGCAGCAGGCCTTTTTCCACTCATTTTGGTGGTTAACTAATTCACAACTCTGGAGTTGTTTGCACAAAAAAACAATGGATGGTAACCGAGCAGAGCTGAGTGGCCAAACTGTGGTATTAGGCCAAAACTATTGGCTGGGTTAGATGCAGAAAAAAATTATTTTTAATTTGCAACCTGATGGAGGTCAGTATAGATGGACTAATAGACCAAGTCCCACACACCGCTAGAAGCCCAAATATTTTTTCAGAGCTAGATGCAGAAATTTTTTTTATTCAATTTGCAACCTGATGGAGGTCAGTATAGATGGACTAATAGACCAAGTCCCACACACTGCTAGAAGCCCAAATATTTTTTCAGAGCTAGATGCAGAAAAAAATTATTTTTAATTTGCAACCTGATGGAGGTCAGTATAGATGGACTAATAGACCAAGTCCCACACACTGCTAGAAGCCCAAATATTTTTTCAGAGCTAGATGCAGAAAAAAATTATTTTTAATTTGCAACCTGATGGAGGTCAGTATAGATGGACTAATAGACCAAGTCCCACACACTGCTAGAAGCCCAAATATTTTTTCAGAGCTAGATGCAGAAAAAAATTATTTTTAATTTGCAACCTGATGGAGGTCAGTATAGATGGACTAATAGACCAAGTCCCACACACCGCTAGAAGCCCAAATATTTTTTCAGAGCTAGATGCAGAAAAAAATTATATTCAATTTGCAACCTGCTGGACGTCAGTATAGAAGGACTAACAGAACAAGTCCCACACACTGCTAGAAGCCCAAATATTTTTTCAGAGCTAAATGAAGAAAAAAATTATTTTTAATTTGCAACCTGATGGAGGTCAGTATAGATGGACTAATAGACCAAGTCCCACACACTGCTAGAAGCCCAAATATTTTTTCAGAGCTAGATGCAGAAAAAAATTATTTTTAATTTGCAACCTGATGGAGGTCAGTATAGATGGACTAATAGACCAAGTCCCACACACCGCTAGAAGCCCACATATTTTTTCAGAGCTAGATGCAGAAATTTTTTTTATTCAATTTGCAACCTGATGGAGGTCAGTATAGATGGACTAATAGACCAAGTCCCACACACTACTAGAAGCCCAAATATTTTTTCAGAGCTAGATGCAGAAAAAAATTATTTTTAATTTGCAACCTGATGGAGGTCAGTATAGATGGACTAATAGACCAAGTCCCACACACTGCTAGAAGCCCAAATATTTTTTCAGAGCTAGATGCAGAAAAAAATTATTTTTAATTTGAAACCTGATGGAGGTCAGTATAGATGGACTAATAGAACAAGTCCCACACGCTGCTAGAAGCCCAAATATTTTTTCAGAGCTAGATGCATAAAAAAATTATTTTTAATTTGCAACCTGATGGAGGTCAGTATAGATGGACTAATAGACCAAGTCCCACACACCGCTAGAAGCCCAAATATTTTTTCAGAGCTAGATGCAGAAAAAAATTATATTCAATTTGCAACCTGCTGGAGGTCAGTATAGAAGGACTAATAGAACAAGTCCCACACACTGCTAGAAGCCCAAATATTTTTTCAGAGCTAAATGAAGAAAAAAATTATTTTTAATTTGCAACCTGATGGAGGTCAGTATAGATGGACTAATAGACCAAGTCCCACACACTGCTAGAAGCCAAAATATTTTTTCAGAGCTAGATGCAGAAAAAAATTATTTTTAATTTGCAACCTGATGGAGGTCAGTATAGATGGACTAATAGACCAAGTCCCACACACCGCTAGAAGCCCAAATATTTTTTCAGAGCTAGATGCAGAAAAAAATTATATTCAATTTGCAACCTGCTGGACGTCAGTATAGAAGGACTAACAGAACAAGTCCCACACACTGCTAGAAGCCCAAATATTTTTTCAGAGCTAAATGAAGAAAAAAATTATTTTTAATTTGCAACCTGATGGAGGTCAGTATAGATGGACTAATAGACCAAGTCCCACACACTGCTAGAAGCCCAAATATTTTTTCAGAGCTAGATGCAGAAAAAAATTATTTTTAATTTGCAACCTGATGGAGGTCAGTATAGATGGACTAATAGACCAAGTCCCACACACCGCTAGAAGCCCAAATATTTTTTCAGAGCTAGATGCAGAAAATTTTTTTATTCAATTTGCAACCTGATGGAGGTCAGTATAGATGGACTAATAGACCAAGTCCCACACACTGCTAGAAGCCCAAATATTTTTTCAGAGCTAGATGCAGAAAAAAATTATTTTTAATTTGCAACCTGATGGAGGTCAGTATAGATGGACTAATAGAACAAGTCCCACACGCTGCTAGAAGCCCAAATATTTTTTCAGAGCTAGATGCAGAAAAAAATTATTTTTAATTTGCAACCTGATGGAGGTCAGTATAGATGGACTAATAGACCAAGTCCCACACACTGCTAGAAGCCCAAATATTTTTTCAGAGCTAGATGCAGAAAAAAATTATTTTTAATTTGCAACCTGATGGAGGTCAGTATAGATGGACTAATAGACCAAGTCCCACACACCGCTAGAAGCCCAAATATTTTTTCAGAGCTAGATGCAGAAAAAAATTATATTCAATTTGCAACCTGCTGGAGGTCAGTATAGAAGGACTAATAGAACAAGTCCCACACACTGCTAGAAGCCCAAATATTTTTTCAGAGCTAAATGAAGAAAAAAATTATTTTTAATTTGCAACCTGATGGAGGTCAGTATAGATGGACTAATAGACCAAGTCCCACACACTGCTAGAAGCCCAAATATTTTTTCAGAGCTAGATGCAGAAAAAAATTATATTTAGTTTGCAACCTGATGGAGGTCAGTATAGATGGACTAATAGAATGATGCTATGCCCAAAAGATTTTACTTCACTAGGTGCAGTAAAAAAATTGGTATTCTATACACAGGTGGTATATCTTGCAACACAGATAGGCTACTCCACTGACTAACACACTCTGCAATAGGCCAAAAAGGATTAGCTTTGCTAGATTCAGCCAAATGCTGTGAAAAAAACTTGCACAGCACTGGCACAGACCTGCCTGGCAAAAACTGATAGGAACTGATGTAACCTAGTCCTGAAAAGGACTCCAATTACAATTAGTCTTTACTCCCACAATCTATCTATTTAAGAGCACAGACCTGCCTGATAAAAGTCGTAGGAAATGCTGTAACCTAGTCCTTAAAAGGACTGCAATCACAACTATTCCCTACTCCCAAGCTATCTGTATATTTGTGCGAAAATTGGCTTGAAATTAACAAGGTATAGCGCACACAGCAACAGCGGTGCCGTCTAACACGCAGCTGCAGCAGTGAGAAAATGGTGGCGACGGGGAAAATGGCTTGGTCTTATAGGGCAAGGACATGTGACATACACTGCCAATCACACATGCCCTTGCTTGTGTGAAAAAAAGCACTTCGCTCCGTGTGTGCGCTGCTGATAGGCTGACAGATTGCACCTCCCCACTGCAAATGCGGGAAAGAGAAAAAAAAATGGAGATCTTCATTGTTCCTGCCGAGATCCATCCCCTGCCCCTCCCCCCGCCCCGCTGTACACTCAAACTGCGTATTAACATTAATTTTCATCATTACTGAGAAAAAATCCAGTTATGATTTTGGTGCACGAACAGTTATCGAACATAACCTCGAACAGCCGAATTTTTCTCAAATTGTTCGTGTTCGCCGACCGGCTCGAACACCGCCCAAAACAGCTCGAATTTGAGATTGGCGAACAGTTCGAGTAGAACAACGCTCATCTCTACTTATCATTGCTCGGACACAGCAGCATGTGCCTCCTGGTCCAACTCTGCCCCCTTCTGTGATAAACAGTTCAGGGTCTATAGCCATTGTATATAGAGAGCCTGGTGTGGGCGGGGTTAGCTTTCTCAGCTCTGCTTCAAGCTAAATCTAAAAATTCTAATTTGTGTCAAAACCGCTACACCCAGTAAACTAAGTGATACATCGCTGGATTCAG
This sequence comes from Phyllobates terribilis, assembly GCF_046119375.1. Lineage (NCBI taxonomy): Eukaryota > Metazoa > Chordata > Amphibia > Anura > Dendrobatidae > Phyllobates > Phyllobates terribilis. The sequence continues at coordinate 376,754,963 of NW_027362761.1, read as the reverse complement.
CTTATCTTTGCCTACATGATGCTGTTCTCAGATGAGGTGGCAAAAAACCTGATTCCCTTTAATGACTTGTGACTAGGGTTGAGCGAGTATGTTCTGTCCGAGTATGCTAGGGCCGAGCTCCGAGTATTTACAGCTGCTCGGTGATATGGTTTAATTGCTCCCATGTGCATGATTTGCAACTGTTTGACAGCTTTATTACATGTGAGGAATGTGTAAGAAATAGACATTCCTCACATGTAATAAAATTGTCAAACAGTTGCAAATCATGCACACGGGAGCAATTCCACCATATCACCGAGCAGCTGTAAATACTCGGAAAGGGTTAATAGAACATACTCGCTCAACACTACTTGTGACGTATAAAGGAGCTGATCCTACTCTATAATGGACACATGATGGCTGTGTTACACAGCCCACATCTGTCTGTAACAGCAGAGGCAGGATCTACCTCCAATCAGTGTTGTTTAACCATTTAAATACTGCTGTCAATCACTGTCTGTTGCATTTATGTGGCTTGTTTTCCAGGACACAAAAGTGCGTAATCTTCATGTGAAGCGCAGCCTTGCTGGGTTTCATAGTAGTATGTTATTTGTACTTTACACTGTAATACTGATTGTAGGTTCAAGTCCCCTAAGGACTTAGACTAAAAAAATAAAGTAAAAATAAAAAATATATATTGTGAAAAATAAGAACATTGAAAGAAAACAAAAGTTTTAATCCCTCCCCTTTTCATTTTCAAAAATAAAAAATATAAAAAATAGTAAAAACTTATCAAATTTGTTATTCACATGTCAGTGTCTCCAGTACATGTGGTGACAGTTTTCAAACTCACTGGAGACACTGACACACGTAGACCCATTGAAATGAAAGGGTCTGTGCACATGTCAGTGTGTTTCCACAAACCGTGTGTCCATGGGCAAAACACGTCCCCACTGCACAAGACTCAAAACATCCATGTGTCATCCGTGTGACATGTACCAGTGCCTAGGACTCAGCGGTACAGTTAGCGCTGTTCCCAAGCGCCGGGTGCTGAAGCGATCACTCATCATTGTCCCCTGCTTGCACCGCGATCAGTGATAGCAAGGGACAATGTTGAGAGTAGTATTCTGCTGCAGACGTCTTCAAAAGCTGTAAAAATAAGAATAAAATAAAAAAAAATTATAGTCACCTGGCTTTAGGCGACCGCACATGCTGAGGAGCAGAGGAAAATGACTCCCTGCAGCAAGCAGGCCCCAGACCTGCGCTGAGCTCAGTGAGTGACAGGACACCGCTCATGAGCTCAGCGCAGGTCCGGGGCTCACTCGCTGGAGCGACTCATTCTCCTCTGCTCCTCAGCATGTGGAGTATTTTTTATTCTTATTTTTACAGCTTTTAAAGACAATGGCAACAGAATACTACTCTCAATACTGTCCCTTGCTAATGCTGATTGCAGCGACAGCAGGGGACAATGATGAGTGATTGCTTCAGCACCCGGCGCTTAGGAACAGCACTAACTGTACCGCTGATTCCCAGGTGCCGGTACGTGTCATCCTGATGCGACACACGGGCGGCACACGATTGCCACACAGGTAGACACGGACACACGGACATGGATATCTCCGGTACTGTTTTTTCCAGTACCGGAAAAATTCGGACATCTGAAAGGGGCCTTAGATGGTTTCCTCTGGTGAACAGCAATCTTCAAGTCTGACCACAGATTCTCAATTGGATTGAGTTCTGGGATTTGACTAGCCCTCTCCAAAACATTTTTAAATTTCCCCTTAAATCATTTGAGTGTTGCTTTAGCTGTATGCTTTGGGTCATTGCCTTGTTGAAAGGTGAACCTCCATTCCAGCCTCAAATCACTGACAGACTGAAACAGGTTTTGCGCTATAATATCCCTGTTTTTCGCACCATCCATCTTTCCCTCGACTCAGACAATTTTCCCTGTCCCTGCTGCCGAATAACATCTCCACAGCATGATGCTGCCACCACCATGTTTCACTGTGAAAATGGTGTTTTTGGGTGATGAGCTGTGTTGGTTTGGCACCAGACATGGTGCTTACCTTGGTGGCCAAAAAGTTCAATTTTGGACTCATCTGACAGCAGCACCTTCTTCCATTCATTTGGGGAGTCTCCCACATGTCTTTTGGCAAACTCAAAATGAGCCTTACAATTTTTGTATGTAAGTAAAGGCTTTTTGCTGCCCACTCTTCCATAAAGGCCACCTCTATGGAGTGTACGGCTTATTGTGGTTGTATAGACTGATACTTCAGTCTCTGTTTGGGAATTCTGTAGCTCCTTCAGGGTTACTTTTGGTCTCTGTGCTGCTTCTCTGATTAATGCCCTCCTTGCTTGGGCTGAGAGTTTTGGTGGGCAGCCCTATCTTGACAGGTTTGTTGTAGCACCATGTTCTTTCCATTTGATGATAATGGATTTGATGGTGCTCTTGGGGATCATCAGAGATTGGGATATTTTTTTATAACCCAACGCTGAACTGTACTTCTCAACAACTTTGTCCCTGACTTGTTTGCAAATCTCCTTGGTCTTCATGGTGTTGTTTGGTTAGTGGTGTCTCTTGCTTAATGGGGTTGCAGCCTCTGTGGCCTTTCAGAAAAGGTGTGTAAATACTGAGAGACTATGTGACACTTAGATTGCACATAGTTAGAATTATTTTAGAATTGTTTCCACTACGCATGTGACTTATGAAGGTAATTGCTTGCACCAGAAATTTGTAGGGACTTTATCACAAAAGGGGTGAATACATATGCACATGCCAATTTTTAGTTATTTAATCTCATAAATTTAATTTATGCTTTTTTTATCACTTCACTTCATCAACTTAGACTATTTAGTGGTGATGCACCACACCCAAATTGGATTACAAATATACACTGCTCAAAAAAATAAAGGGAACACTTAAACAACAGAATATAACTCCAAGTAAATCAAACTTCTGTGAAATCAAACTGTCCACTTAGGAAGCAACACTGATTGACAATCAATTTCACATGTTCTTGTGCGAATGGAATAGACAATAGATGGAAATTATTGGCAATTATCAATACACACTCAATAATGGAGTGGCTCTGCAGGTGGGGACCACAGACCACATATCAGAACCAATGCTTTCTGGCTAATGTTTTGGTCACTTTTGAATGTTGGTTGTGCTTTCACACTTGTGGTAGCATGAGACGGACTCTACAACCCACAGAAGTTGCTCAGGTAGTGCAGCTCATCCAGAATGGCACATCAATGCGAGCTGTGGCAAGAAGGTTTGCTGTGTCTGTCAGCGTAGTGTCCAGATGCTGGAGGCGCTACCAGAAGACAGGCAAGTACTTCAGGAGACGTGGAGGGGGCCATAGGAGGGCAACAACGCAGCAACAGGACCGCTACCTCTGCCTTTGTGCAAGGAGGAACAGGAGGAGCACTGCCAGAGCCCTGCAAAATTACCTCCAGCAGGCCACAAATGTGTCTGCACAAACGGATAGTAACCGACTCCATGAGGGTGGTATGAGGGCCCGACGTCCACAGATGGGGGTTGTGCTCACAGCCCAACACCGTGCAGGATGCTTGGCATTTGCCACAGAACACCAGGATTGGCAAAGTCGCCACTGGTGCCCTGTGCTCTTCACAGATGAAAGCAGGTTCACACTGAGCACATGTGACAGACGTGACAGAGTCTAGAGACTCCGTGGAGAGCGATCTGTTGCCTGCAACATCCTTCAGCATGACCGGTTTGGCAGTGGGTCAGTAATAATGTGGGGTGGCATTTCTTTGGAGGGCCGCACAGCCTTCCATGTGCTCGCCAGAGGTAGCCTGACTGCCATTAGGTTCCGAGATGAGATCCTCAGACCCCTTGTGAGACCATATGCTGGTGCGGTTGGCCCTGGGTTCCTCCTAATGTAGGACAATGCCAGACCTCATGTGGCTGGAGTGTGTCAGCAGTTCCTGCAAGATGAAGGCATTGAAGCTATGGACTGGCCTGCCCATTCCCCAGACCTGAATCCGACAGAGCACATCTGGGACATCATGTCTCGCTCCATCCACCAACATCACGTTGCACCACAGACTGTCCAGGAGTTGCCGGATGCTTTAGTCCAGGTGTGGGAGGAAATCCCACAGGAGACCATCCGCAACCTCATCAGGAGAATGCCCAGGTGTTGTAGGGAGGTCATACAGGCACGTGGATGCCACACATAATACTGAGCCCCATTTTGACTTGTTTTAAGGACATTACATCAAAGTTGGATCAGCCTGTAGTGTGTTTTTCCACTTTAATTTTGGGGGTGACTCCAAATCCAGGCCTCCATTGGTTAATAAATTTGATTTCCATTGATGATTTTTGTTTGATTTTGTTGTCAGCACATTCAACTTTGTACAGAGCAAAGTATTCAATGAGAATATTTCATTCATTCAGATCTAGGATGTGTTATTTGAGTGTTCCCTTTATTTTTTTGAGCAGTGTATTTAAACACAGATTGTAATGTAACAAAATAGGTAAAAAGCCAGAGGGGTTGAATACTTCTGCAAGCCACTGTAAAAAACACAAGAATTGCAAATGTACCAAAATGTTTTATATACCCCAAAATAGTATAAAAATGTAACTTGATGAGCAACAAACAAGCCCTCATACAAGTTAATTTATGAAAGAATTAAAAAAGTTATGGGTCTCGGAAAATGGTGACACAAATCAAATTTTTTTTTTACAAAGTTCAGAACTTTTTTAAATCTCTTAAATATAAGAAACACCTTGTGTTTGGTATCACCAAAATCATACTGACCTGAAAAATCATATTGTCAGGTGATTTTTACACTACAATGAACGCTGTAAAAATAAAAGCCCCAAAACAATAGTGGAATTGCTAAATAAAATTATTATAGCTAAATAAAGCTGTGAGCGGCTTGTGCCATAAACTCAGGCAGAACCACTGAGCCCAATTATTGGCTGCATCGCTGTCAATGTGATGTCAGCGCTGCAGTCAATAACAGACACCAGAAGCTGTGGCTGAGGCACAGTATTGGACCTGCGTAGTAGTTTTTAAAACAAACTGCAGCCAAAGGAGAGCAGTTTTGCAAAACCAAAAAACCCCTTTAAACTTTAACGGGGTTTACTTTCTAATGACATCGATTTTAGATTGAGCACTACACATATTTCTATAATTTTTTTTACTATTTTTTTTTATATAAAAGGTCCTTTATGTTTACTTCACAACACTCAAACTCCCAGAGTGAACTTATGTATATACAGTTACATGCACATTCAAGCAGGTGCTAGTTTTTAAAATTGGTGAAAATATTCTTCTGTATGTCTTCAAGACACCAATATCTCAACATGTATAATCAAAGTTTTTCAGATCGATAACCAGAGAGTATAGACAAAGAAGACTATGAATGAAAACCAATGTAGAAGTAATTCTAATTTCAAATGCTTACAAATGTAACATTCCAGCAAAATGCAAACACAATTGGACAAAATGTTCCGTTTTTTTTTTCCAGGATCAGCTCCCCTCTTTCCATGCTCTGTACCTGGCATTGCAAACCACCCTACTTGAATATACACTATCTGAAATACTAGGCACAGTCCAGATGGATAAGATTGGCACTGTATATACAGTATATAAAAAATATAAATTTTCCTGAATATTTTCTAATTCTGAATAACTTTTTTAAGACAAGAAAAAGTTAAAGGGGTTGTCCATGTTTTTTCAGTGATGCCAATATAAATAGCATCAGAACTGACCGATTGGCTGCAGTAGTCATGTGATGTTGAGATGACAAAACCGCTGCAGCCTTATCAACAAAGATTGCTCGCAGCAGCAGACAACCTAACACTAATACCAGGAGACAAAAGGATATTATTAATCTATTTCACTTTATTGTTTTTTGTTATTTATTTTTTGGAGAGAAAATATATAGAGAAAATGTTCTCATTAAGACTACGATCAAACGGCCGTTGATTCTCTCATTAGAAAGAATCGTGTCGATTATGCAAATTAAACTCTGATCAAACTCTGATCACAGTTTGATCAGCGTGTCAGAATAGTGTGATCTGATTCTCACAGTTGAGAGAATCAGAGCACATTGTGAGAAGTTTCAGAATTCCTGCTGTCCTTTTACAGTTTGACCACTAGTGGCTACTATTGTTTACCTTAATAATTGTGCTGCAATCTTACTCCTTACCACTGGAGGCTGCTGTTGTGTTCTGCAATTGCCCTTTACTAAGATGGCAGATTTTGAATCTGTGGGATCCATCTTGTTTCCTGTTTGGGCCTACTTAAAGCCACATAGATCTCTCACTCATTGCTTGAGTATTGTGTCTAGCTGTTAGCCTAGTTCCAGTTCTCCAGCTTCTGAGCATTCTTATCCAGACTGTTCTCACCTAGCTACGGATTGTTCCCTACAACTCCTTTTGCTAACTCCAAGAACTTCTACTACTGCTTGCTGTTCCTTCTCATGCTCCTTCGGCCACTGGTTTCCAGCAGTACTATGCCAGCATCCTAACAAGATACTCAAACCTTCCTCATGGGTGCCGCCGAGGGAAATTTGGAGGTTCGTGTAAATAAGATGAATTGTTTGCTTACCAACATCTATGCCGATATGCAAACACTAAAAACAAAATTTGAAACTCAGACATTTCATAAAGTTCAAATTTTTGGACAAGCTACACAGGATCTACAGAATATTGTACAAGATCTAAGCAATAAGATCCTTCAATTACAAAATCAACATATTGCTCCGGCCCCTTCACCCACCCTTCCACTGCCACCTTTCAGGTTTGGTGGAGACAGTGATAAATTTTGTGGATTCATCAACCAGTGCAGATTATACTTTGGTGCACACCCTGCTCACTTCCATACTGACAGATCAAAAGTATTGTGTATCATTATGCTACTGACACATAAAGCTTTAGCTTGGGCCAGCCCCCTTATTGAAACTCATGATGATCAACTTAATGATCTGGATGTTTTCCTAGCAGCCATGAGGCAGGTGTTTGATGACCCTAATCGTTGTGCAACAACTTCAGCTACACTGATGGCACTACATAAGGGTAAACGCTCTGTTGTAGAGTACGCCACAGAATTCAGATGGTGGGTGATTGATACCGAATTGAATAATGCTGAAAAATTATCTTTAAGAACGGACTCTCCAACGCACTGAAAGATAAACTAGCCTGGACCGGTGAGCCCACAAATCAAATTTTGATGACTTCATTCACCATTGTATTCATATAGACAACCGATTATTAGAGAGAAGATTGGAAAAGTGGAATTCAAATTGGTCCCGCAACAGTAATCATTATCCACGTGTTTCAACCACCACTCCCAGAGACTTTGAGATAGTCATCACTAGTGACGAGCGAGCACTAAAATGCTCGGGTACTCGATACTCGGGTCGAGCAAATTGGAATACTCGGGTGCTCGACCCGAGCAACAAGTCCAATGTAAGTCTATGGGAACCTGAAGTATTTTTCAGGCGGCTCCCCCCGGCGGTCTGCAGAGGGCTTAAAAATTGCCCAAATCGATGGGAACAGTGCTCAAATGACATGGGAACAGAATGGGGAAGACCCCAGGAAGCATCTTTGACTCCCATATCACTGCTGTCAGCAATGTGGTCAGAGTATTACGCCACTTTTACGGACTCACAATAAAACATACAAAAACGAAACCAAAATGGATTTTCCTGGGAAATATGGTAAGGAACATCCTTTCCAGGGTAATGACTTGTATATAAGGCAAAATAAATAACCAAAAACAAAAATACTTCTCCACAACTTGGGCTATGTTCACACGTAGCATTTTTGATGCGTTTTTGCACTTTTGAATTGCTTTCAACCAAGACAAATGCATTCACCAGGAAATGTCATTTTAACATTTTACAACCTTATCTGGCCATGTGGTGTGTGACACATCATCAGACACATGCATACAGTGCTGAAAAGACATGGGAACAGCATGGGGAAGGCCTCTGGAAGCATCTCTGACTCCCAGGTCACTGGCTAAAAGTGTGCCCATCTTAAGCAATCCTTGGCGCATGCGAAGATGCCTCCCGCCATGCACCTGTCGTTGCAGACTTGCAACAATCACCATCCACGTCCTTGTCCCAGCGCAACATTCAGTTGTCCCTAGCTCATTCCTTGGAAATGCAAGCGCAAGTATGCAGCCAGAGACCCACCCACCCACAGGTTGCAATAGTAAACTGCCATATTTCTGGGCAGCTGCTTGCACTTGAAATGTGGCCTTTTAGGCTCGTGGAGGTGAAAGCTTTTCACAACCTCATGCCGGCGGCGGCCGGGTGTCCATACTCAGTCCCCAGCCACCACTATATTTCCCGGTATCGCCTCCGCCTTCCACAAGCATGGGTCCCACAACATTACCCGTGCCCTCCCCAGTGCACGTACTGGGAAGGACCGCCTAACCACAAACACGTGGACAGGTGAATGTGGCCGAGGTCGGCGAAAGGACTGGCATAGAGGGAAACCGTATGTACTCTGCGTGTCATTTCTCCCAGGAAGTCTTGTAATTGAACTTGTTGCAGAAGCAATGGCAGCCCGTCCAACATCAACTCGCACTTCTTGGTGGTGCTTTGACACACACACATCTTTCTTTGCACATTTAATTTCTTGAATACAGAGTTGGACAATGGCCTGATCTGTAATGCGTTTTGAGAAATAACATGCATAAGCATGGCCGATCCACATTAAAAAAGCAGCCATAGAGTGTCCTGGAACTTTCCCCCACACTTTTCTTAGCCAGGGCTGCTTTTCAGCAGGGTTGGACGGGCCCACCAGAGAACGGCAGACTCCTCCGGTGGGCCCTGGCTTCTCTTTCAGGATAGTTCATAGTGTTGAGGTGAGGCCATGATGATGATAGAGGCCACCATCTGCTTAGTTTTCTGTTACTTGGAATGCAAGTGCAAGTATGCAGCCTGCCACCCACCCACCCACAGGCTGCAAAACTAAACTGCCAGATTTCTGGGCAGCTCTTTGCACTTGAAATATGGCCTTTTAAGCTCGTGGAGGCGGAAGCTTTTCACAACCTCATGACGGCGGCGGCCGGGTGTCCATACTCGGTCCTCAGCCGCCACTATATTTCCCGGTATCACCTCCGCCTTACACAAGCACGGGTCCCACAACATTACCCGTGCCCTCCCCAGTGCACTTACTGGGAAGGACCGCCTAACCACAAACACGTGGAGAGGTGAATGTGGCCAGGGACGGCACGGAGTCAGTCCACAACTTTTTTTGCTGAGAGTTGTATTTAGCTCGGTGAAAGGACTGGCGTAGAGGGAAACTGTATCTACCCTGCGTGTCATTTCTCCCAGGAAGTCCTCTAAAGCTGCTTGCACTTGAAATGTGGTCTGAACATTATTGCTGGTACTTTTCTGGGGAATTTGCTTGCCTCCTACCAGCCTGGAATATTTCCAGCAAACTATGGTACGACGCCATGGTATTAGCATTGCCCCCAGTATCAGTAGTGAAGCCATCCCCAATTTCCTTCTCAGGAATTTTATTTGGTAGACTAAGTGGCTGCCCAAATACATTTTCTCACAAAGGAGCTGAAGATAGAGTGGCAGTAGGTGCAAGTTTCTCCAGTCTGTTAGATATTAGAGGGTGAACGGCAGCACATTGGATCAGTGGTTAGCACCGAAGCCTTGCAGCGCTGGGATCCTGGGTTCAAATCCCAGCAAGGACAACATCTGCAAGGACTTTGTATGTTCTCCCCGTGTTTGCATGTGTTTCCTCCTCAGTAAAAAAGCAGCCATAGAGTGTCCGGGAACCTTCCCACACACTTTTCTTAGCCGGTACTGCTTCTCGGCAGGGTTGGACGGTCCCACCAGAGAATCCTCTGGTGTACCTTGGCTTCTACCTCAGGAGAGTTCATGATAGTGCTAACTTTGCAGCTGCTATGGGGCTCTTGAGCGGGTGAGAAAGATTAGCCCTCAGAATCAAATCCTCTGGCGGGCACAATGTTTTTCAATCTGAAACAGCTTCTTAGTGGGAGTTGTATTTCACCACAGCCATATTCTTTAGCTCGGTGAAAGGACTGGCATAGAGGGAAACCGTATCTACCCCGGCTGTCATTTCTCCGTCACCAGGTTCCGCCCATTGTCACACACGACCATGCCTGGCTGTATCTTCAGCAGTGAGAGCCACAGATCGGCTGCTGTGTTACAGCTTTCAACAACTCTGCAGCGCTGGGCGGTTTGTCAATTAAGCATTAAGCATGTTATCTTCAGCACAGCCTGTTGACGCTTGCCAAAGGCAGTGCTGCAGTGCTGTTAGCTTGTGACTAATGTGGTCATTTCAGAGATGGAGGAGGAGGTGCATGAGCTGAACAATGTGATTACATTGAGGTTAAATTGGTGACGCTGTTTTTTATACTAAAGAAAGATCCTATTGTTTTTTTTTTTACGTTATTTTTTAAGACAAATGCATTCACCGGGAAATGTCATTTTAACATTTTCCATCTTATCTGGCAATGTGGTGTGTGACACATCATCAGATACATCCTTTTTTATTTATGATGGAGGGACTCTGAAAGTCATAAATAGTGTTGAGCATTCCGATACTGTAATATCGGGTATCGGCCGATATTCGCGGTATCGGAGTTCCGATACTGAGTTCCGATATTTTTACAATATCGAATACCGGAATCGGAAGTTCCCATAATGCCTGCGCTCTGCAGTGTCTCTGAAGGATGACAAGCTGGATGGCAGCGCTCAGCTGCGATCCAGCCTGTCATCAGAATGCCATCCCAGCGTGAGAGAATTCTCCTGATTGTTTAAAAGCCGGCGGGCGGTAAAAAGCCGGCGGGCGGTAAAAAGCCACCGGCTTTTAAACAATCACACAGCCCCATACTGCTTCCCCGCAGCCTCCCATCCCGATCCGCCGCTCCCCTCGCCACCTCCCATCCCGATCGTAAGTTAGGACCGGGCGGGGAGCACAGCACCAAGGAGCGGGGAGCGAAGGACCCTGGCTGGGGAAGCCGGCAGTGAAAAGACTTCACCGCGGGCTTTCCCGTTCTGTGCTGCGCTCTCCCGCCGGTTATTTCAAATGAACAGCTCAGGTATCAGGTGATGCCGATCAGCTGTTCATTTGAAGTCGCCGCGGTGCCCTCAGACGGTTCATGTGAGTTCATGCTTGACTGCATTGCATGAACTCACATGAACTTTCCCTCAGCCGCACAGGTCAGCCACACCTCGCAGACCATCAGACCCGTCATGATTGGTTTGTGCGGGTGTCTGTGCGATGTCTGCGGGTGTCTGTGCGATGTCTGCGGGTGTGTGCATGCAGGCAGACATAGGCTGATGTGACACTACTACTCCCATCGGCCTATGTCTGTCCCCCGTCCACTCGTGCCCGCAGGATCAGCTCGATGGGAGCAGTAGTTCCCATCAGCCCGATCTTGCTATTTAAACTGCCCCATGTGTTATTTTTGCCCCTATACGTGTTTTTTTAGGCCCCCATATTTTTTTCTTGTTTTTGGTCCCCAACAAATTTTAAATACATTTCATTGGTGGCCAGTGGTTACCTAAAATAAATTAGTTTATACATTACCTGTCCCCGCCGATCGCCACCTAAAATAAAGTAAAAAATAAAAAAATACACCTATACTCACCTAGACACCTACAGTCATGGCCAAAAGTTTTGAGAATGACACCAAAATTATATTTTCACATGATCTGCTGGCCTCTGGTTTTTATTAGTGTTTGTCTTATGTTTATATCACATACAGAAATATAATTGCAATCATATTATGAGTACCAATAGGTTATATTGACAGTTAGAATGAGTTAATGCAGCAAGTCAATATTTGCAGTGTTGCCCCTTCTTCTTCAAGACCTCTGTAATTCTCCCTGGCATGCTCTCAATCAACTTTTGGACCAAATCCTGACTGATAGCAGTCCATTCTTGCATAATCAATGCTTGCATTTTGCCAGAATTTGTTGGTTTTTGTTTGTCCACCCGTCTCTTGATGATTGACCACAAGTTCTCAATGGGATTAAGATCTGGGGAGTTTCCAGGCCATTGACCCAAAATTTCTATGTTTTGTTCCATGAGCCATTTAGTTATCACCTTTGCTTTATGGCAAGGTGCTCCATCATGGTGGAAAAGGCATTGTTGGGCGCCAAACTGCTCTTGGACGGTTGGGAGAAGTTGCTCTTGGAGGATATTCTGGTACCATTCTTTATTCATGGCTGTGTTTTTAGGCAAGACTGTGAGTGAGCCGATTCCCTTGGCTGAGAAGCAACCCCACACATGAATGGTTTCAGGATGCTTTACAGTTGGCATGAGACAAGACTGGTGGTAGCGCTCACCTCTTCTTCTCCGAATAAGCTGTTTTCCAGATGTCCCAAACAATCGAAAAGGGGATTCATCAGAGAAAATGACTTTGCCCCAGTCCTCAGCAGTCCACTCCCTGTACCTTTTGCAGAATATCAGTCGGTCCCTGATGTTTTTTCTGGAGAAAAGTGGCTTCTTTGCTGCCCTCCTTGAAACCAGCCCTTGCTCAAAGAGTCTCCGCCTCACAGTGCGTGCAGAAGCACTCACACCAGCCTGCTGCCATTCCTGAGCAAGCTCGGCACTGCTGGTAGTCCGATCCCGCAGCTGAAACAGTTTTAAGATACAGTCCTGGCGCTTGCTGGTCTTTCTTAGGCGCCCTGGAGCCTTTTTCACAACAATGGAAGCTCTCTCCTTGAAGTTCTTGATGATGCGATAGATTGTTGACTGAGGTGCAATCTTTGTAGCTGCGATACTCTTCCCTGTTAGGCCATTTTTGTGCAGTGCAATGATGGCTGCACGTGTTTCTTTAGAGATAACCATGGTTAACTGAAGAGAAACAATCATACCAAGAACCAGCCTCCTTTTAAAGTGTCCAGTGATGTCATTCTTACTTAATCATGACTGATTGATCGCCAGCCCTGTCCTCCTCAACACCCACACCTGTGTTAATGGATCAATCACTAAAACGATGTTAGCTGCTCCTTTTAAGGCAGGACTTCAATGATGTTGAAATGTGTTTTGGGGGTTAAAGTTCATTTTCTGGGCAAATATTGACTTTGCAAGTACAGTAATTGCTGTTAAGCTGATCAATCTTTGACATTCAGGAGTATATGCAAATTGCCATTACAAAAAATGAAGCAGTAAACTTTGGAAAAATTACTATTTGTCTCATTCTCAATACTTTTGGCCATGACTGTAATTCCCCGAAGCCATCGATCTCCTGTAATAAAATATAAAATAATAAACCACAAGCTTATCCTTACCCCTCCGTAGTAGTCCACGAGTGTCCCACGATGATCTCCAGTTTAGAGCAGCCACATAGAATGTGACAGCTCTAAACCGCTGCCCCCGCTAGAATGACAGGGCTGTAAAGCAGCCCCGTCATTGCATAAGCGGGTTTTCCGGAGTTCAGGCAGCGCTGCTCCGGTTAGCTCCTTTACGGCCCTGCTGTACCGTGAGAAATTCCCATGGTACAGCAGTGCCGTAAAGGAGGTCTCCGGAGCTGCGCTGACTGAATGCACTCCGGTGACCTCAGTCAGTGGCTCCCGCTGCCGGGAGCGGACGTGTTCTCGGCAGTGTGAGCTTACAGCAGCCATGCACAGCTGTCACCATCTCCAGATGTGACAGCTGTGCATGGGAGATCAGCGCAGGAACGTGGACAGGTAACTATTTTTTTTTAGTAAACTAAGAATTAAATAAAATGGTGTGTTTTATTTCAAATAAATTATTTTTTTCTGGGTGTAGTGTGTGTTTTTCTTTTTAACACTTTGTAGGTTAGTAATTGGGGTGTCTTATAGACGCCCATCATTACTAACCTGGGCTTCATGGCAGCTGGCGCTGACATGAACCCCAACCCTATTACCCCCTGCCACCGCACCAGGGCAGCGTGGAAGAGCGAAGCTAAGTGCCAGAATTGGCACATCCTATGGATGCGCCATTTCTGGGGCGGCTGACGGCTGGTGTTTCTAGCCTGGGAGGGGGCCAATATTCATGGCACCCTTCCTGAGCTAGTAATATCAGTCCCCAGCTGTCTGCCTAGCCTTTGCTAGCTATTAAAATAGGGGGGACCCCACGTCATTTTTTGGGGGGGGGTCCCCCATTTTAATAGCTAGTAAAGGCTAGGTATTCAGCTGGGGGCTGATATTAGCAGCCTGGGAAGCTCCGTGGGTATTACCCCCTTCCCAGGCTTCAAACATCTGCCCCAGCTGTCTGCTTAACCTCCGCTAGAGACTAAAATAATTGGGGAACCCCATGCCAATTTATTTTTCAATAAATCCTTTATTTTAACACTAAATGACAAGTACAGTAACCAACACTATCACTGTACTTATTATATATGTGACTGACAAGTTTCTATCTATCTAATCTATGTGTGATGCTCTATTATTTCTGTTGTAAATTGTCGGGTACCGCTGCTGAATTGCCCGCCGACTTTTTTAAAGAGACGGTGCATGAAAACACTAATATTTTTTTAAATAAATCCTTTACACTAAATGACAAGTACAGTAAGCAACACTGTCACTGTACTTCATATATATGTGACTGACATGTTTCTATCTATCTATTCTATGTGTGAAGCTCTATTCTTTCTGTTCTAAATTGTCGGGTACCGGTGTATGCCGCTGCTGAATTGCCGGCTTTTCATGTTTCACTGTGAGCACTGTTCCCATCGATTTGGGCATCACCTCCCCCAATACATTCTACATTATTGTTAGTTGTTTTCCTTCATGTAGAATTAACCTACAAGGAAAGAAAGGGTTTATTTTCATTCCGATATTTGTGTCCCATTGACTTGCATTGGTTTCCGGTATCGGCGATATCCGATACGTTTTGGGTATCGGCCCGATCCAATCCGATCCGATATTTCCTGATATCGGAAGGTATCACTCAACACTAGTCATAAAGCCTATTTTTAGAGGGACATCAGACGGCCCTTACTATTCTTAAAAGGCCAGCAGTCGGCCCTAGCTTTTGTTAGAGAGCCATAAGCCGGCTATGCTTTGTTGTTCCCATTATTAACAAGTGGGTCTCCTATACTGTTATTGCATATCCAGTGACTGCAAGGGCTGCCAAAAATTTGGACGCAACTCAATACCCCTTTGAAGAGACATAGAGGAGGGTCTCAGTAAAAAAAATGCTCCCATTATAAAGGAGCGGGTCTCCTATAGTGGTAATGCCCATGCTGTGACTGCAAGGGCTGACAAAATTTGGGAAAAACCCCACTAAGAATTTAAAGACACATAGAGCAGGGCCACAGTAACAAGGTACGACATGTTCCCATTAGAAAGGAGAGGGTCTGCTATACAGTTATAGGGTATGCAGTGAGTCCAACGGCTGACCAATTTTAGGAAAAACACCACTAAGAATTTAAAGACACATGGAGCAGGGCCACAGTAACAAGGTACGACATGTTCCCATTAGAAAGGAGAGGGTCTGCTATACAGTTATAGGGTATGCAGTGAGTCCAACGGCTGACCAATTTTAGGAAAAACCCCACCAACAATCTAAAGACACACGGAGCAGGGCCACAGTAACAAGGTACAACATGTTCCCATTAGAAAGAAGAGGGTCTGCTATACAGTTATAGGGTATGCAGTGAGTCCAACTGCTGACCAATTTTAGGAAAAACCCCACTAAGAATTTAAATACACACAGAGCAGGGCCACAGTAACAAGTACGACATGTTCCCATTAGAAAGGAGAGGGTCAGCTATACAGTTATAGGGTATGCAGTGAGTCCAACGGCTGACCAATTTTAGGAAAAACACCACTAAGAATTTAAAGACACATGGAGCAGGGCCACAGGAACAAGGTACAACATGTTCCCATTAGAAAGGAGAGGGTCTGCTATACAGTTATAGGGTATGCAGTGAGTCCAACGGCTGACTAATTTTAGGAAAAACCCCACTAAGAATTTAAAGACACACAGAGCAGGGCCACATTAACGCCAAATTCGCATTAGAAAGGAGAGAGTTTCCCATAGTGTTGGCCTATGCAGTGAATGCAAGGGCTGCCAAAAATTTGGAGGCACTTCAATGCCCCTTGGAAGAGACGTGGAGTAAGTCTGTGTGCCCACGATGTGTTTTTAATGCGTTTCTGCAGCGTTTTTGCAGCTGCGGAAACGCATTAAAAACACATGGTAGAAGGGCAGCAATGTTCCCCAATGATAATCCGCATGTGCTGTGCACATGCTGCGGAAATTTCCGCTGCGGATTATCATTGCGGAAAAAAACGCAGCACTACCAATTATTTTGCGGAAGTGCTGCATTTTCGCCGCCTTTGACTTGCATTAGAACGCGCCAATTCCGCAAGACTGCATCTGTACTTGCATAATTGGCGCATTCTAATGTGCGGATGGTACCTGGGTGTAGAGGAGAGGAGAGTCTCATTGACACCCAGGTACCATTAAAAAATCTGTAAAAAAAGAATAAAATAAAAAATAAATGTATAATTACCTTCCGGCGGCCCGCGCTGCGCTCCTCCTTACTTCCCGGTGGATTGAAGGACCTGCGCTGACGTCAGAGTCATGTGACGGGTCACGCGACGCTGACGTCGGCAGGTCTTTCAATCCACCGCTGTCGGCAAGGGAGAATGGAGTGTAAAGCAGGACACCGGGGGCTATCGGAGGGTAAGTATACATTTATTTTTTTATTTTGAACCACTCTCTCGGGTCACACTATATAAATTCATGCCGTTTGCATGGATTTATATAGTGTGACCTAGTTGTCACAAGCACTTTCCAAGTGATGCTAATCGCTTGGAAAACGCTTGTCAATCCGCATGCGGTAATGTCAGTGAATAACGCTCCATTTCCGCATATCCCTGGCAGGAAAACGCATGTACAATCCGCATGCGTTTTTTTCTGCCAGGGAGATACAGAAATGCTCAGGAAAAAATCCTGAGCATTTCTGCATCGTGGGCACATAGCCTTAGGCCTCATAAAAAAATGTTCCCATTAGAAAGGAGCGGGCCTCCTATACTTGTAATGCCCATGCACTAAGTGTATGAGTTGACAAACATTTACCCCTGGAGGGTATACATGAACATACTGCATAAAAAAAAATTTTTACGGGCATCATAAACACCCTTTAAAAAAATTATGTGGGTGTTGCATCACGGACCACGGTCACCCTGGTGATATGGTGGTGGAAGATGAGGAGAAGGAGGAGGACAAGAGCAAATAGACAAAATCAGGAAGCGTATACCCATGTGTGGGTGTGAAAAGGTGCATGGGAATACACCTCCCAAGAAAAAACACTGGATTTGAGTTTATGCTACACTGCTATCATTCGGTGGTGTTGAGAAGTCTGGCCCAATCCATCCCTTGTTCATTTTTATAAGAGTCAGCCTGTCAGCATTTTCAGTTGACAGGCGGATGCGCTTATCAGTTATAATTCTACCAACAGCACTGAAAACCCGCTCTGATAAAACGCTGGCGGCAGGGCAGGCCAGGACCTCCAAGGCATAGAGAGACAGTTCATTCCACGTATCCAGCTTGGATACCCAATAATTATAAGGCAGAGAGGAATCACGGAGGACATTGGTACGGTCGGCAAGGTACTCCCTCAGCATCTTCCCAAACTTTGCACTCCTTGTGAGAGTACCTTGCGCCTCAGGGCCTGTGCGATGGGAGGGTCTGAGAAAACTCTTCCAGAACTTTGACAGTGTTCCCCTACCTCTGCTGGATTGAAGTTGTGTCTCTCTCGCCTGTACTCCTTGGTTGTTCAACGAAGTGTGCCCTCTGCCGCCAGCGTTTTCAGATGGGAATTTTTTTAATAGTTCCGCAACAAGGGCCTTCTGGTAATGCCCCATTTTTGTAGACCTGTCCGCCTCAGGAATAAGAGATATAAAATTCTCCTTGTAGCGTGGGTCTAGAAGTGTCACCAACCAGTAATGACTGTCACCCAAAATGTTGAGAACTCGAGGGTCATGGGAAAGACATAAACTCAGCCATGCGTGCCAGACTACTAACAGGCAAGACTTCCGTGTCCTCATCAAGAGGATGACTGACCATGCTCTCCTCCTCCTCCTCTCTGTCCTCTGGCCATCCACGCTGAGCAGACGGTATGACAGCTGTGCAGGTAGTACCATCTATAGTGCATGAAATAAGCTCCTGTCCTTCCTCCTCCTCCTCTTATTCCTCATTGTCACCCAATCTACATTGGGATGAGATGAGGCTTGGCTGTATGTAATCACCCTGTATGGTCCTTGCTCCATCTCATCGTGCTCCGCCTGCAATGCATCCTCTTTGATTGTGAGCAGAGAGCGTTTCAGAAGACAGAGAAGTGGGATGGTGACAATAATTATGGCGTCATCGCCGCTCACCATCTTGGTGGAGTCCTCAAAGTTTTGGAGGATGGTACATATGTCTGACATCCATGTCCACTCCTGAGGTCTTATGTGTGCAGTCTGAACTAAATACCAACGGTCTTGTTGATGCTGGTACTCAACAACTGCCCTCTTCTGCTTACAAATCCTTCCCAACATCTGCAGTGTAGAGTTCCAACGCGTGGGGACATCACACACCAGTCTGTGAGCCGGAAGCTGCAAACACTGCTGAAACACGGCAAGGGCGGCGGAAGCTGTAGCTGACTTTCTAAAATAGGCACACAGGTGCGTACTTTAACAAGCTGATCCGGCAGCTCCGAGTAAGATTTGAGAAACCGCTGAACCACGAGGTTAAGCACATGGGCCAGGCATGGTACGTGTGTGAGCTCTCCTCGCCTCAGAGCCGCCACCAGGTTCCGGCCATTGTCACACACGACCATCCCTGGCTGTAGGTTCAACGGTGTGAGCCTCAGATCTGCCTGCTCTTTCAGAGCTGTCCACAACTCTTCAGCATTGTGCGGTTTTTCACCTAAGCATATTAGCTTCAGCACAGCCTGTTGCCGTTTGGCCGATGCAGTGCGGCAGTGCTTCCAGCTTGTGACTGATGTGGTCATTTCTGAGATGGAGGCTGAGGAGGAGGAGGTGCTGGCGCTGTAGACCGTGGGGGCAACCCTGATTGACCTAGGGCTTGCAATCCTTGGTGTCGGGAGGACATGTTCCGTTCCAAGGTCCGACTGGGTCCCAGCTTCTATGTTAACCCAGTGTGCCATCAGCGAGATGTACCGTCCCTGTCCACAAGCACTTGTCCATGTGTCCATGGTTAGGTAACTGCATTGTTGAGAACACGGCTAATGTTTTGGGACACGTGCTTGTGTAATGCGAAGATGGCACACTGGGAGAAATAGTGGCGGCTGGGGACCGAGTACCGAGGGACGGCCGCCGCCATCAGGTTGTGAAATGCTTCTGTCTCCACGAGCCTAAAAGGCAACATTTCGAGCGCAAGTAGTCGTGAAATGTGAGAATGTAGTAGTGTGGCCTGTAGGGCGTTGGCTGCATATTTGCGCTTGCGTTCCAAGGACTGGGGTATGGACACTGAACGCTGCGCTGGGACAAGGACATGGACATGCTTCCTGATGCTGAGAGTGTGCAACAACAGGTGCAGGGCTGGAGGCGTCTTCGCATGCACCATGGACAGGGGATTGGCTTGCATGCACAACAGCGGAAGAAGCAATGGTTCCACCCGCAGACAATGTTCCTGGACCCTGGGGTTCGGCCCACAAAGTTGGGTGCTTTGCTGCCATGTGCCTGATCATGCTGATGGTGGTCAGGCTGGTCGTTTTGCCCCGCTTCAAGTGGATCGGGCGAGAGGCCCGAATCTATAAATGGAAAAGTGAACAGCTCTTCAGAGTGTCCAAGTGTGGGATCAGTTGTCTCTGGGTACTCCGCATGCTGGGAGGAAAGAGGACCAGGGTAAGGAATATGCGGTCCAGACTCATGGCTACTGAGACTTGACCGCGTGGAAGACAGGGTGGTGGTGGCTAAGTGACTGGAAGCATTATCTTCTATCCAACCAACAACCTTTTGGCAATGCTCTGGGTTCAATAGTGGTGTGCTGCGGTCCCCTAGAAATTGCGACCGGAAGATCAGGCGAGAAGATGTGGGTGTTTGTTGTGGCACAATTTTGGCTTGCCCACAGCCTTGTCCTCGGCCTCTGCATGCACCATTACCATCACGTCCAGTTCTCCGTCCCTTGCCACGTGCCTTGCCCATTTTAAATGGAGGACAATATCTTCCACGCTCACTACAAATGACTGACTTTGGAGCGAACTTATATGTGATCCGTGTGATAGAGAAAACAGAGTTTTAAATACCTGGCCTGTAGGTAAGTAGTTTGCACAGCAAAATGCGGTGAATTGCTTCAATAACACACTAAAGGAAATTTTTAATGGAGGCCAGAACGTATATGTGATCCGTTTGACGGAGAAAACAGAGTTTTAAATACCTGGCCTGTAGGTAAGTAGTTTGAACGGCAAACTGCGGTGAATTGCTTCAATGACACACTAAAGGAAATTTTTAATGGAGGCCAGAAATGACAATATATTCTGACAATGTGTATGTGATTCGTTTGACGGAGAAAACAGAGTTTTAAATACTTGGCCTGTATGTAAGTAGTTTGAACGGCAAACTGCGGTGAATTGCTTCAATGACACACTAAAGGAAATTTTTAATGGAGGCCAGAAATGGCAGTATTTTCTGACAACGAATATGTGATCCGTTTGACGGAGAAAACACAATTTTAAATAGCTGGATTTCTAGCTGGAAAGGACCTGGCTGTATTCTGCAGTGCCAACAAGCAAATGGCGCAGAAAAAATGGTGTTCTCTGGATTGCTTTTTAAGCAAATAATGAGGATTAAGATCCAAAGAAAAGTATTCCTGGCCCCTGAGACCTGGGCCTTTGTATAGAAATATCTAACAGCATCAGAAGGCAGAATTGGAATGGAGCCTCTTGTGCTATATGCACTGCAGTCTGCTATATACACTGCCTGACTATACACCCTACCTGCCTGATACCTCTGCAGATGGATTAGTCCTCAGAAGGACTGTTTATTAAGATGGATATGTGTAATGTACGGTTTTTCTCCCTACACTACACTACCTAATACACAAGCAAATCTGTCCCTGACGCAGCAGCACCTCTCACAAAACAAGCAAATGGCGCAGAAAAACGGTGTTCTCTGGACTGCTTTTTAAGCAAAGAATGAGGATTAAGATCCAAAGAAAAGTATTCCTGGCCCCTGAGACCTGGGCCTTTGTATAGAAATATCTAACAGCAGCAGAAGGCAGAATTGGAATAGAGCCTCTTGTGCTATATGCACTGCAGTCTGCTATATACACCGCCTTCCTGATATTAGTCCTCAGAAGGACTGTTTGTTAAGATGGATATGTGTAATGTACGGTTTTTCTCCCTACACTACCTAATACACGATCAAATCTGTCCCTGACGCAGCAGCAGCTTTCCCTACACTGTCTGATCCGGAGTGACTGTGACGAGCATGGCGGCGCCAGGTCTGATATAGACCTGATGATGCTGTGTGGCCAGCTAATCACTGTAATGCCCACAACCAACATGGCTATGGCATTACAGTGCATGGCAGGCAATCCCTGCATGTTCATTGGCTCTCTAAAGAGCGCCAAACATGCAGGGAGGGGATCCGAGTTCTCGCTTGAGCAACCCGGAAATACTCGGTGAGCGCCGAGCATGTCAAGCAGTGAGATGCTCGGGCGAGCACCGAGCAGTAGCGAGCATGCTCGCTCATCACTAGTCATCACATATCTGAAGTTGAATCTAAGGAGGTCGACAGCCAGTTAAAACGTGAAAGTGCTGAGAGAAAAGACTGCAGACTTCGGGAAAATCAGTGTTTTTATTGTGGCAAGACTGACCCCTTTCTCCTCAATTGTTCTTCTCGACTACATAAAACAGTGGCAGTGGAAGTGTATCCCAACTTTTCAGATGAAGAATCAGTCTTGTCTGAACCATTGCCTCCAGTGAATGCTGTCATCCATTCAATTTCTTCTATTACATCCAACATTAAAAAAGAAAACAAGGAATCTCATTGCTTAATTTCTATCAAGTTTCAAGTTGATTCACAATGGATGTCCACATCTGCCATGGTTGATTCAGGAGCAAATGGAAATTTTATGGACATCTCTTTCACAAAGGAACATGGGGTAAAAAATCAAAACAGACTTTCATCTATTATCATGGAAACTATTGACGGATCTCCACTAAATTCGGGACTAGTGGATCAAGAGACTGAACCCCTAGAGATACTTATGGAACCTAATCACCATGAGATTTTATCCTTCCTACTACTCTCATCTCCACATTTTCCAATAATCCTGGGGTTGCCATGTCTACAGACTCAAAATCCCACAATCAATTGGGAAACCAAAGAAGTGTCTTTTCCATCTACTGTACACTTCCCACAGGCTTCACCAAGTGAAGAGGTTGTAGGGGATCCTGAACAATCTTCTAAACTACCATCTATGTACAGGGTGGGCCATTTATAGGGATACACCTAAATTAAATGGGAATGGTTGGTGATATCAACTTCCTGTTTGTGGCACATTAGTATATGGGAGGGGGGGGGACTTTTCCAGATGGGTGGTAACCATGGTGGCCATTTTGAAGTTGGCCATTTTGGATCCAACTTTATTTTTTTCAATGGGAAGAAGGTCATGTGACACATCAAACTTATCTTCGAGAGACATACAACTTGGTTCATGTTAGACCAGGTGATGAATGGAAAATGGAATTCAGATAACATTATGGACACTATGAGCACTTAGTCATGTTGTTTACACTCTGCAATACTCCTGCAATGTTTCAGCATTTCGTTAATGACGTTTTCAGAGACTTGCTTGATCAATTTGTAGTCATTTATCTAGATGTTATACTAATCTTTTCTAATTCTGCAGAAGAGCATCAGAATCATGTCAAAACTGTGCTAGAGTGTCTAAGAACCAATCATCTTTATATTAGGCTGGAACAATGTGAGTTCTATCAAACACAGATCCAGTTCTTGGGCTATTTAATTTCTACTCAAAGATTGCAAATGGACTCTAACAAGATTTAAGCTATCATTGAGTGGCCAACACCATTAAACGTGAAAGAAGTCCAATGATTTGTGGGCTTTGCCAATTTTTCCAGACGTTTCATTAACAATTTTTCAGGTATAATTGCATCAATCACCAAATTAACAAAGAAAGGCATATCTTTTGTTTGGTCTTCTCAAGCAAAAGATGATTTTTTTTGTCTGAAGACAAAGTTCATCACTGCTCCTATACTAATTCATCCCAATCCTGAACATGCCATTATTGTAGAAGTGGATGCTTCAGGTGGTGCAGTAGGGGCCATTCTATCACAAAAAACAGGAACAAAAGATTTGCTACATCCTTGTGCTTATTTCTCCAGAAGTTTGACTTAGTCAGAGCAGAATTATGATGTGGGGAACAAAGAGCTCTTAGCTATCATTGCTGCTTTCAAGGAATGGAGACATCTAGAAGGAGCAGCTCAACAAATTGTTGTTCTAACTGACCATGGTAACCTTAAATTCATCAGGTCTGCTAAATGTTTGTCCCCCCGCCAAGCTTGATGGAGTCTCTTTCTTAACCGATTCAACTTTGTTATCTCTTACAGACCTGGCTCCCATAACGGTAAGGCTAACGCTTTATATAGGATCTTTCACAAAGATCCTTCTACAGCAGCACCACCAACAACTAGATATGAGCGAACATTTCAATGTTCAGTTCGGAAATGTTCGTCGAATATTTAGACATTCGCCTATTTTATTCGTCGAATGTTCGTCGAACATTTCCAAACGTCATAGGATTCAATGGGGGGACAAAAAAAAAGCATATGCAACACCTTCAAACGGGCCCAAAAGCTGCCAAAACACATCAAATAAGGGGTAGACACGAGGAAAGTGCCATCAATTGACCCAGAGTACAAGTAGTAAAATTATTATTACTATTACAGCGACATTTATTCTGTGGCGCGTTACATGTGTAAAGGGGTCACCGACTGGTACGAGAGGAGAGAGGACCCTGCCCACGAGGGTACATAAACAATGTACAAGGAATGGATGAGGGTACAGTAGGTCAGGGCACAGCTAGTCGTGCAGCGGTATGCTGGAGCGAGGGTTACCGCAGATTGTATGCCTGTCACAAGAAGTGGGTCTTCAGCTTCCTTTTCAAGGTTTCCACAGTAGGCGACAGTCTGATGTGTTGGGGTACAGGGTTACACAGAAGGTGAGATGCACGGGACAAATCTTGTATGCGATTGTGACAAGAAGAGATAAGAGGGAAGTAGAGAAGGAGATCTTGGAAGGATGGGAGGTTGCGTGCAGGTAAACTGGAATCTCTGGGCAACAGGAACCCAGTGCAGGGATTGACAGAGGGGAGAAGCCTGGAAATAGTGGAGTGACAGGTGGATTAATCAGCCAACACAGTTTAGGATAGATTGAAGGGGTGCGAGAGTGGTAGGAGGGAGGCCACAGAGCAAGAGCTTGTCGTAGTCAAGGCAGGAGATGATGAGGGCATGCACTGGTGTTTTTTAGATTCATGGTTGAGAATTGTGCGGATCCCTGAGAAACTTTGGAGGTAGAGTCAGCAGCAAGTGGAAAGGGCTTGTATCTGACGTTTGAAGGACAGATCAGAGTCAAGCTTGCGGGACTGGGGAGAGTGGGCAGCCATTCACTTTGATGGATAGGTCAGTTGGGGGGAAATTAATGAAATGGTGGAAAGAAGATGCATTCTGTTTTATCCATGTTAATTTTTACAAATCTAGCAGAGAAGAAAGATGAAATACAGGACACACATTGTGATATCGAGTCCAGAAAGGTAGATCTGTGTGTTATCAGCATAGAGGTGATACTGAAAGCCATGAGACTGCGAGCTGTCCCAGGCCGAAGGTGTAGATGGAGAAGAGCCTTGGTCCCAGAACTGAACCTTGGGGGACACCGACACATAAGGGGAGAGATGAGGAGGTGGTGTGTGAGTGGGAGACACTGAATGTCCTGTCGGTTAGGTATGAAAAGATCCAAGACAGGGCCAAGTCTGTGATGCCGAGAGATGAGAGTCTGTAGTAAGAGGGTATGGTCTCCTGTGTCAAAGGCAGATGACAGGTCTAGGAGGAGGAGGACAGAGTAGTCTTACTTGGATTTGGCAGTTAGTAGGTCGTTGGTGACTTTAGTCAGGGCAGTTTCAGTGGAATGGTGAGGTCGGAAGACAGATTGTAAGCGGTCAAAGAGGGGGCAGGAGGAGAGGTGGGAGGACAGTTCAAAATAGACGTGTTGATCCAGTAGTTTGGAGGCATAGGGGAGAAGTGAGATGGGGTGATAGCTAAACATAGGATGGGTCAAGGGAGGGCTTTTGGAGGATGGGTGTGATCGAGGTAGTTTTGAATCATGAGGAGAAGACGCCAGTTGTTAGTGACATTTTGAAGAGGAGGCTTGGGATGAAGACTGTGGTACGGTTTGGAATGAGGTAGGATGGTATTGGGTCAAGTTCACAGGTGGTGAGTAGTAATGAGCGAACGTGCTTGCCACTGCTCAGTACTTGTCCGCGCATCACAGTGCTCAACAAGCTCGGCGCTCGGCAGGTATTTCCGGGTTGCTCGGGTGGGAACTCGGGTCCCTACCATGCATGTTTGGAGCTTTTCAGAGAGCCAATGAAATGCAGGGATTGCTTGCCACACACTGTAATGCCGCAGCCATGCTGGTTGTGGGCATTAAAGTGATTGGCTGGCCGCACAGCATCATCAGGTCTATATAAGACCTGGCGCCGCTATGCTCGTCACAGTCTACCCCGGAACCAGGCAGAGTAGGGAGAGCTGCTGCTGTGTAAGGGAGAGATTTGCTTATTTATAGTTAGTAAACGTATTTCACAGCATATCTATATATCCATCTGAACTAACAGTCCTCCTCAGGACTAATCCAGCTGCATATATTCACTAGTGATAGCAGGAGTTAGGCAGGCAGGCAGTGTATGTGGCAGACTGCAGTGCATATAGTGCAAGAGGGTCCATAGCACATTCCTGCTGCTGCTGTTCTTACAGATATTTGTAGACATAGCCCCATATATCAGGGGCCAGGGCAGAATTTTTTTTATCTTAATCCTGGTTATTTGCTTAAAAAGCAATCCAGAGCACACCATTTTTCTGCTCCATTTGCTTGTTAGCGCTACAGAATACAGCCAGATCTGTTTCATATTTCAGCGATAAAAATCCAGAAATTTGAACTAAACATGGAAAATATCGGCCTCCTTTTCCATTCTGTTGCAGTGTGTCGGTCAAGCTATTCACACTAGGTCTCTGTGAAGAATAGTATTAGTAAATTACAGGCCTGCTATTTAAAACCGTGGTTCTCTGTCAGACATATCACATATAAAAGCGTTCCAAAATCAGCCATTTCTGCCTTCTATTTGGTTGCAGTGTGTCGGTCAAGTTATTCACACTAGGTCTATGTGAAGAATAGTATTAGTAAATTACAGGCCTGCTATTTAAAACTGTGGTTCTCTGTCAGACATATCACATATAAAAGCGTTCCAAAATCAGCCATTTCTGCCTTCCATTTCGTTGCAGTGTGTTGGTCAAGCTATTCACAATAGGTCTCTGTGAAGAATAGTATTAGTAAATTACAGGCCTGCTATTTAAAACCGTGGTTCTCTGTCAGACATATCACATATAAAAGCGTTCCAAAATCAGACATTTCTGCCTTCTATTTGGTTGCAGTGTGTCGGTCAAGTTATTCACACTAGGTCTATGTGAAGAATAGTATTAGTAAATTACAGGCCTGCTATTTAAAACTGTGGTTCTCTGTCAGACATATCACATATAAAAGCGTTCCAAAATCAGCCATTTCTGCCTTCCATTTCGTTGCAGTGTGTCGGTCAAACTATTCACACTAGGTCTCTGTGAAGAATAGTATTAGTAAATTACAGGCCTGCTATTTAAAACCGTGGTTCTCTGTCAGACATATCACATATAAAAGCATTCCAAAATCAGCCACTTCTGCCTTCTATTTCGTTGCAGTGTGTCGGTCAAGCTATTCACACTAGGTCTCTGTGAAGAATAGTATTAGTAAATTACAAGCCTGTTATTTAAAACCATGGTTCTCTGTCAGACATATCACATATAACAGTGTTCCAAAATCAGCCATTTCTGCCTTCCATTTCATTGCAGTGTTTCGGTCAAGCTATTCACACTAGGTCTCTGTGAAGAATAGTATTAGTACATTACAGGAATGCTATTTGAAAGCGTGGTTCTCTGTCAGACATATCACATATAACAGCGTTCCAAAATCAGCCATTTCTGCCTTCCATTTCATTGCAGTGTTTCGGTCAAGCAATTCACACTAGGTCTCTGTGAAGAATAGTATTAGTAAATTACAGGTCTGCTATTTAAAACCGTGTTTCTCTGTCAGACATATCACATAAAACAGCGTTCAAAAATCAGCCATTTCTCGTGAACGTGGAAAATATTGATTGGATAGCAGATAATGATTCCAGTCACTTTTCCACCACCACCCTGTCTTCCACACGGTCAAGTCTCAGTAGCCATGTGTCTGGACCGCATAGTCCTCACCCTGATCTCCCTTCCTCCCACCATGCTAAGTGCCCACCATGCTAAGTGCCACACTTGGACACTCAGAAGAGCTGTTCACTTTTCCATTTGTTGATTCGGGCCTCTCGCTCAGCTTACAAGTGAGTCAAGAGGAGAACGAGTGTAGCGATGCCCAAATATTTGAGCAGCCACAGTCACATGAAGGCAACGGTGGGAAAGTGCAATTACTGTCACAAGAGGTGGATGATGATGATGAGACACAATTGCCAGAAAGTCAGGAGGAGGACCAGGGTGTGGAAGTGGAAGACAAGGTGGAGGATGATGTAGTAACTGACCCAATCTGGCAGGGGGACATGCACAGCAAGGACAGCAGCACACAGGGGGGAGGCGTAGCACCACAACAGACAGGAAGAAGCAGTGCGGTGGCCGCAGACACAAGGAGGGAAAATTTTCCCTGTAATGCCAACACGAAAGAAGTTGCCAGTAAAACTGTGAGGTCTTCCCGAGTCTGATTGTTTTTTAAAAACTCTTCAGATAACACCAAAAAGGCCATTTGCACCACCTGCCAGGCCAGCATCAGCAGGGGTAGCAAAACTAGCAGCCTGACCACCACCAACATGATCAGGCACATGGCAGCAAAGCACCCGAATAAGTGGGTCGAACCCCAGGGTCCAGAAACAGTGTCTGCGGGTGACATCACTGCTTCTTCCGCTGTTGTGCATGCACACCAATCCCCTGTCCATGGCGCATGCGAAGATGCCTCCCACCCTGCACCTGTCATTGCATACTCTCAACTAGCACCATCAGCAAGCACGTCCACATCCTTGTCCCAGCGCTGCGTTCAGTTGTTCCTACCCCAGTCCTTGGAACGCAAGCGCAAATACGCATCCAACGCCCCACAGGCCACACTACTAAATTCACACATTTCGCAAATACTTGCTCTCGAAATGTTGCCTTTTAGGCTTGTGGAAACGGAAGATTTCCGCAACCTAATGGCGGCGGCCGTCCCTCGGTACTCGGTCCCTCACCACCACTATTTCTCCCAGTGTGAAATCCTCGCATTACACAAGCACGTGTCTCACAACATTAGCCATGCCCTCAACAACGCAGTTACTGGTAATGTCCACCTAACCACGGACACGTGGACAATGCTTGTGGGCAATGACGGTACATCTCGCTGAAGGCACACTGGGTTAATATACTGGAAGCCGGGACCCAGTCGGACCTTGGGACGGAACACGTCTTCCCGACGCCGAGAATTGCGGACCCTGGGTCAATCAGGGTTGCCCCCACATTCCACAGCTCCTGCACCTCCTCCTCTTCTTCAGCCTCCATCTTCGAAATGACCACATCAGTCAGAAGCTGGAAGAACTTCAGCACTGCCTCGGCCAAGCGGCAACAGGCTGTGCTGTAGCTAATATGTTTAGGTGATAAACCGCACAACGTTGAAGAGTTGTGGACATCTCTGAAAGAGCAGGCAGATCTGTGGCTTACACCGCTGAACCTACAGCCAGGCATGGTCGTGTGTGACAATGGCCGGAACCTGGTGGCGGCTCTGAAGCGAGGTGAGCCAGAGCTGTTTGTGAAAGTACAATGTGTGTGTGCCCATTTTAGAAAGTCAGCTATAGCTTCCGCCACCCTGGCAGTGCTTCAGCAGTGTTTGCAGCTTACAGCTCACCAACTTCTGTGCGATGTCCCCACGCGTTGGAACTCTACATTGCAGATGTTGGGAAGGATTTGTGAGCAGAAGAGGGCAGTTGTTGACTGCCAACATCAACAAGGCCGTCGGTATTCAGGTCAGACTCTACACATAAGACCTCAGGAGTCGACATGGATGTGAGACATCTGTACCATCTTCCAAAACTTTGAGGACTCTACCAAGATGGTGAGCGGCGATGACGCCATAATTAGCGTCACCATCCCACTTCTCTGTCTTCTGAAACGCTCTCTGCTCACAATTAAAGAGGATGCATTGCAAGTGGAGCACGATGAGATGGAGCAAGGAACCATACAGGGTGATTCCACACAGCCCAGCCTAATCTCATCCCAACGTGGATTGGGTGACAATGAGGAAGAAGAGAAGGAGGAACAGGAGCTAGTTTCCTACGCTATAGATGGTACTACCTGCAACTGTCATACCATCTGTTCAGCATGGATGGGCTGATGACATGGAGGAGGAGGAGGAGAACATGGTCAGTCATCCTCTTGGTGAGGACATGAAAGGCTTACCCATTAGCAGTCTGGCACACATGGCTGAGTTTATGTTACGCTGCCTTTCCCGTGCACGCATTGTCCAAATTTTGGTTGACAGTCATTACTGGTTGGGACACTTCTAGACCCACGCTACAAGGAGAACTTTCTGTCTCTTATTCCCATGCCGTACAGGCCTAATAAAATGGGTCAGTACTAGAATGCCTTTGCTGCAGAATTATTAAAAAAATTCCCATCTGAAAACGCTGGCTGCAGAGGTCACAGTTCGATGGACAACCAAGGAGTACAGGCAAGAGAGACACAAATGCAATCCAGCAGGGGCAGGGGAACACTGTCAAAGTTCTGGGACAGTTTTCTCAGACCCTCCCATCTCACAGGCCCTGAGGCACGGGGTACTCTCACAAGGAGGGAAAAGTTTCGGAAGATGGTGAGGGAGTACCTTGCCGACCGTACCAACGTCGTCCGTGATTCCTCTGCACCTTATAATTATTGGGTATCCAAGCTGGACACGTGGCATGAACTGGATCTCTACGCCTTGGAGGTCCTGGCATTTTGTCAGAGCAGGTTTTTAGTGCCGCTGGTGGAATTATAACTGATAGGCGCATTCGCCTGTCAACTGAAAATGCTGACAGGCTGACTCTTATAAAAATGAACAAGGGCTGGATTGGGCCAAACTTCTCAATACCACCGAATGATAGCAGCGTAGCATAAACTCAAATACTGTATCTTTTTTGGGAGATCTAGCTCTATTCTCATGCACCTCTATCTTCACAGCGAGACATGGGTATACGCTTCCTGATTTTGTCTATTTGCTCTTCTCCTCCTGCTTCTCCTAATCCTCATCCTTCACCACCATATCACCACCATATCTACCATATCACCATATCTACATCTCTTGCAAGGGACATTGGAGTTCCTCCAAATTTTTGGCAGCCTTTGCATTCACTGCATAGGTAAACAGTATGGGAGACCCACTTCCTAAAAATTGGAACATTGTTTACAGAAGGCCCTCCGACCTCTATGTCTCTTGCAAGGGACATTGGAGTTCCTCCAAATTTTTGGCAGCCGTTGCATTCACTGCATAGGCAAACAGTATGGGAGACCCACTTCCTAATAATGTGAACATTGTTTTCAGGAGGCCCTCCAACCTCTACGTCTCTTGCAAGGGACATTTGAGTTCCTCAAATTTTTGGCAGCCGTTGCATTCACTACATAGGCGAACAGTATGGGAGACCCACTTCCTAATAATGAGAACATTGTTTTCAGGAGGTCCTCTGACCTCTATGCCTCTTGCAACAGACATTGGAGTTCCTCCAAATTTTTGGCAGCCTTTGCGTTCACTGCATAGGTAAACAGTATGGGAGACCCACTCTCTAAAAATGGGAACATTGTTTTCAGTAGGCCCTCCGACCTCTATGTCTCTTGCAAGGGACATTGGAGTTCCTCCAAATTTTTGGCAGCTGTTACATTCACTGCATAGGCAAAAAGTATGGGAGACCCACTTCCTAATAATGCGAACATTGTTTTCAGGAGGCACTCTGACCTCTACATCTTTTGCAAGGGACATTGGAGTTCCCCCAAATTTTGGGCAGCCTTTGCATTCACTGCATAGGTAAAGAGTATGGGAGACCTACTTCCTAAAAATGGGAACATTGTTTTCAGTAGGCCCTCTGACCTCTATGTCTCTTGCAAGGGACATTGGAGTTCCTCCAAATTTTTGACAGCCATTGCATTCACTGCATAGGCAAACAGTATGGGAGACCCACTTCCTAATAATGTGAACATTGTTTTCAGGAGGCCCTCCAAACTTTACGTCTCTTGCAAGGGACATTTGAGTTCCTCAAATTTTTGGCAGCCGTTGCATTCACTACATAGGCAAACAGTATGGGAGACCCACTTCCTAATAATGAGAACATTGTTTTCAGGAGGCCCTCTGACCTCTATGTCTCTTGCAAGAGACATTGGGTTCCTCCAAATTTTTGGCAGCTGTTGCATTCACTGCACAGGCAAACAGTATGGGAGACCTACTTCCTAATAATGGGAACATTGTTTTCAGGAGGCACTCAGACCTCTACATGTTTTGCAAGGGACATTGGAGTTCCTCCAATTTTTGGCAGCCGTTGCATTCACTGAATTGGAAAACCGTATGGGAGACCCACTCCTTTTTAATGGGAACATGTCATTACTGTGGTCCAGCTCTATGTGTCTTTAAATTGTTAGTGGGGTTTTTTAAATTTTGGCAGCCGCTGGACTCACTGCATACCCTATAACTGGATAGCAGACCCTCTCCTTTCTAATGGGAACATGTCGTTACTGTGGCCCACCTCTATGTGTCTTTAAATTGTTAGTGGGGTTTTTCCTAAATTTTGGCAGCCGTTGGACTCACTACATACCCTATAACTGTATTTCAGACCCTCTCCTTTCTAATGGGAACATGTCATTACTGTGGCCCAGCTCTATTTGTCTTTAAATTGTTAGTGGAGTTTTTCCTAAATTTTGGCAGCTGTTGGACTCACATGTAAACTAGAAGCTTGGGCTGATAAATGGCAAGTGAGCTTTAATGGGGATAAATTTAAGGTAATGCACTTGGGCAGAGGAAATAAAGTGTATAATTATATGCTTAATTGTAAAAAACTGGGCAAAACTGTCACTGAAAAATACCTGGGTGTATTGGTGGACGACAAGCTCACGTTTGGTGGCCAGTGTCAGGCAGCTGCTGCAAAGGCAAATAAAATAATGGGATGCATTAAAAGAGGCATAGATGCTCATGGTGAGAACATCATTTTACCTCTATACAAGTCACTAGTGCGACCACACTTAGAATACTGTGTGCAGTTCTGGTCTCCGGTGTATAAGACAGACATAGCTGAACTAGAGCGGGTGCAGAGAAAAGCGACCAAGGTTTTTAGAGGACTAGGGGGTCTGCAATACCAAGACAGATTATTACACTTGGGGTTATTTAGTTTGTTAAAACGAAGGCTTAGGGGTGATCTTATTACTATGTACAAATATATGAAGGGACAGTACAAAGACCTTTCTACTGATATTTTTACTCTGAGGTCTGAGACGGGGACAAGGGGGCATCTTCTACGTCTGGAGGAAAGAAGGTTTAATCATAATCACAGATGCAGGTTCTTTATTGTAAGAGCAGTGAGACTATGGAACTCTCTGCCGCATGATGTTGTAATGAGTGATTCACTACTAAAATTTAAGAAGGGCTTGGATGCCTTTCTTTAAAAGTATAATATTACAGGTTATATATACTAGATTCCTTGATAAGGCGTTGATCCAGGGAACTAGTCTAATTGCCGTATGTGGAGTCAGGATGGAATTTTTTTCCAAATGTGTCGCTTAGTGTTGCCACATGGATTTTTTTTGCCTTCCTCTGGATCAACATGTTAGGCTATGGGTTGAACTAGATGGACTTAGTCTTCCTTCAACCTTAAAAAAACTATGTTACTGCATACCCTATAACTGTATAGCAGACCCACTCCTTTCTAATGGGAACATGTTGTTACTGTGGCCCAGCTCTATGTGTCTTTAAATTGTTAGTGGGGGTTTTCCTAAATTTTGGCAGCCGTTGGACTCACTGCATACCCTATAACTATATAGCAGACCCTCTCCTTTATAATGGGAACATGTCGTTACTATGACCCAGCTTTATGTGTCTTTAAATTGTTAGAGGGGTTTTTCCTAAATTTTGACAGCCGTTGGAATCACTGCATACCCTATAAATGGATAGCAGACCCTCTCCTTTCTAATGGGAACATGTCATTACTGTGGCCCAACTCTATGTGTCTTTAAATTGTTAGTGGGGTTTTTCCAAATTTTGGCAGTCATTGGACTCAATGCATACCCTATAACTGTATAGCAGACCCTCTCCTTTCTAATGGGAACATGTCGTTACCGTGGCCCAGCTCTATGTGTCTTTAAATTGTTATTGGAGTTTTTCCAAAATGTTGGCAGCCATTGCAGTCACTGCATGGACATTACCACTGTAGGAGACCCAATCCTTTATAATGGGAACATTTTGTTTACTGAGACCCTCCTCTATGTCTCTTCAAAGGGGTATTGGGGTGCGTCCAAATTTTGGGCAGACCTCGCAGTCACTGCCTACGCAATAACAGTATAGGACACCCACTCTTTAATAATGGGAACAACAAAGCTTAGCTGACTGCTGCCCTTTAAGAATAGTAAGGGCCGCCTGATGGCCCTATAAAAATAGTGTTTGTGACTTTCAGAGTCCCTCCTTCATAAATGAAACAAGATGTGTCTTATCATGTCTCACACACCACATGGCTAGATAAGGTAGTAAAATGTTAAAATGACATTTCCTGGTGAATGCATTTTTCACCATTGAAAGCAATCCAAAAGTGCAAAAACGCATCAAAAACGCTACGTGTGAACATAGCCCAAGGTGTGGAGGAGCATTTTTGTTTTTGTATATTTATTTTGCCTTATATGCAAGTTATTACCCTGGAAAGGATGTTCATTACCTGTATTTCCCAGGAAAATCCATTTTGGTTTTGTTTTGTATGTTTTATTGTGAGATCGTAAAAGTGGTGTAATACCTCTGACAACATTGTGGACAGCAGTGACCTGGGAGTCAGAAATGCTTCCAGGGGTCTTCCCCATGCTGTTCCCATGTCATTTTAGCACTGTTCCCATCGATTTGGGCAATTTTTAGACCCTCTGCAGACCGCCGGGGGGTGCCGGAAAAATGCTCGAGTTTCCCATAGATTTACATTGGGCTCGTTAATCGGGCCGAGCACTCGAGCATTCCAATTTGCTCGATCAGAGCAACGAGTACCCGAGCATTTTTGTGCTCGCTCATCACTAGTGGTGAGATGTGATTTGGATAGTAAAGATGATCTTCCGTGATGGCGGAGAGGCTGGTTTTGGAGGAGGAGAGTTGAGTCGTTACGAGAAAGGACTGCTGGGACTTTAAGCAAAAGCTTTTACCTATGTTGTCAATCTTCTGCTTGAAGAATGAGGCTAAGTCTTCAGCTGAGATGAGAGGAGTGGAGAGGGAGTGGGAGCTGGTCGACAGAGGAGGGACTTGAAATTTCTGAATAGCTGATTAGGGTTGTGAGACACGTATGATATGAGAGATGAGAAGTAGGTTTGTTTTGCTGCAGTGAGCAATTGTGCAGCATTTTGAAAACTTCTGTTACGGGACTCCACTCCCTTGCTTTGGCATTTGCACAGTGGTACGCCTTGTAGATGAGGGGCAGGAAGAGCATGTGCTCCAGTAGATGACAGGCATTGCATCAAGTGGCCTCTGCTCCTCTTCCTCCACCTTAACATCACACACAGTACAGTCCTCAGAGGTGACACCCCAATTACCCTTGTTTTCCCCCACGTCACAACTCTCCAACCGGCCAACTGACTGTGGGGAAGCACAGATGGACCAGTCTGTAGAGCTGTTCACACATTCTATTCTGAGGCATCAGAGGTCTGATCCAAAGCTTCCCAGACTCAAGAGGGGGCAAGCATGTGATGCGATGCCCAAAATCTTTTTCAGTTGATCCGGACCAGGGTGAAGTAGGGTCCGAGAAGAATCCAAACCCTCGTCACCAGACGTTAACCCCTGGGGGTGGGCATGGATGGGTTGGAGAAAGAAAGAAATACACACCTGAACATGGAGAACTAAACTAATATACAACAGGGGTTGGAAAACTAAACTGCTAAACATCTAAGGTTGGAGAAAGAAACAAATACACACCAGAACATGTAGAACTAGACTAATAGAAAAGAGGGGTTTGAGAACTAAACTATTAAGACAACAGGGGTTGGAGAACTAAACTACTAAACAGCTAAGGTTGGAGAATGAAACAAATACACACCAGAACATGGAGAACTAAACTAATAGAAAACAGGGGTTGGTGAACTAAACTAATATAACAACAGTGGCTGGAAAACTAACCTACTAAACAGCTAGGGTTGAAGAACTAAACCACAACACACCATGGGATGGAGAACTAAATCACTAGAAAACAAGTGTTGGAATCCCCAAGGCTTGCGGGACAAACCTCTGTATCTAACACTTCCTCTAGTGCTACTGCATCCTCCACCTCCTCTAGGGCCTCCACCTGCACCCTCAACCTCTGCCTTAATGAGACACACGTTCTAATAGTGCTGAGAGAATCCCCTCAGACACATACTTGCATGGCTCGCAAAATCATGCCTGATGGTACAGCAGTTTCTCCGCCACTATCCCAGCCTGGAAGCGCTGCTGCAGAAACCACGGTCTCTGCTTGCTCATTTAAAACTATAAAAATGAGCAGGATCTTTAGTATAAAAGCCAAACTACTAGACAACAAGCAAACTCCTTCATGATGATAGAGGCCACCATCTCTTTAGCTTGCTGGTACTTTTCTGTGGGAATGAACTTGTCTCCAACCAGCCAGGAATATCCAGTGAATGGCACGCCACGGTTTGGTATTATCACCCAGTACCAGAAGCAAAGCCATTCACAATTTCCATGCCTCAGGAATTTTATTTGGTAGACTGGCTGAGCAAACATTAGTTTCTCACAAAGGAGCTGAAGACACTGAGTGGCAGTAGGTTCAAGTTTCTCTAGCATGACCTGTTTGTTATTGCTAGGTATCAGAGGGAGAACATAACTGGGCTTTGCCAAGGTGCCATATTGCATCTTAAGTCTTATAGATCCTGCACTTGCGGCCTTACATTCTACAGGATGGTGGGGAAGGAGACAGTAGGTTGTGGAGTTGCATTAGCTCTGGTGGTGTTGAGGTGGCAGCAAGGCAATGGCAGGCTGTAGACTGTCTTGAAAAGACACGTTTTTAGGTTGTATCTGAAGGATCCAAATGTGGTGGCTAATCGGACATGTTGAGGTACAGAATTCCAGAGGATGTGGGGATATTTGGTAGAAGTATTGGAGGCGATTGGGTGAGCACTGAGGAACAAATAATTGTGGAGAGAAGGAGGTCTTGGGAGGACCTGCGATTACATAAGGTAATATATCGCCAAGTCTCCATACTCGGTCCCCAGCTGCCACTATTTCTACCGGTGTCTTCCCCGCCTTCCACAAGAACTGATCCCAGAACATTACGCGGGTTCTCCCCAAATGCACTTAGTGGAAGGACCACCTAACCACAAACACGTGGACAAGTGAATGTGGCCAGCGACGGTACATCTCACTGGAGGCAGTCCACAGTAAAAAAAAAAGCAGTCAGTGTCCGAGAATCTTCCCACAGACTTTTCTTAGCCAGGGCTGCTTCTCGGCAGGGTTGGACGGGTCCACCAGAGAACCGGAGAATCTTCCGGTGGGCCCTGGCTTCTCCTTCAGAAGAGTTCATAGCCTAAACCTTGCAGCTGTTATGGGGCTCTTTAGTGGAGGAGAAAAGTGGTCCCTCAGAATCAAATCCTCTGGTGGGCCCAATGTTCTTCAGTCTGACACTGCTTCTCGGTGAGAGTTGTATTTCACCACAGCCATATTCTTTAGC
This sequence comes from Phyllobates terribilis, assembly GCF_046119375.1. Lineage (NCBI taxonomy): Eukaryota > Metazoa > Chordata > Amphibia > Anura > Dendrobatidae > Phyllobates > Phyllobates terribilis. The sequence continues at coordinate 376,717,846 of NW_027362761.1, read as the reverse complement.
TCGGTGAAAGGACAGGCATAGAGGGAAACCGTATCTATTCCGGCTGTCATTTCTCCCAGGAATTCCTCTAATGCAGCTTGTTGCATAAGCAATGGCAGCCAGTCCAACATCAGCTCACACTTCTCGTCGGTGCTTAGTCCCAGACAAAGATCTTTCTTTGTGTCTTGAATTTAATCTACAGAGTTGGACAATGGCCTGATCTGCAATGTGTTTTGAGAAATAACGTGCATAAGCAAAGCCATGGTTTAGGCCACTGAAGGTCATTAAGCTCATACAGCTTTCCCCCTGAAAGAGGGGTATCAAGACTTTCAAGACAGCCAGGAGTTCTCTGTCTTCCCCAAGAGGACGACTATCTATGTTCTCCTCCTCATCCTCCTCCTCATTATCACCCAATCCGCGTTGAGATGAGATGAGGCTGGGCTGCATAGTTCCTTGCTCTGCCTGCAATGCCTCCTCTTTAACTGTGAGCACCAAGCGTTTCAGTAGACAGAGAAGTGAGATGGTGACGCTAATTATCACCGCTCATCATCTTGGTGGAGTCCTCAAAGTTTTGGAGGACGGCGCAGATGTCAGACATCCATGCCCACTTATCAGCTTTTATGTGCGGAGGCTGACCTGAATGCCAATGGGCCTGTTGAAGCTGGTACTCAGCAACTGCCCTCTGCTGCTCACACACCCTTCTCATCATCTGCAACGTTGATTTCCAACATGTGGTAAAATCGCATAAAAGTCGGTGAGCTGGAAGCTGCAAACGCTGCTGAAGCACTGCCAGGGCAGCGGAAGCTATAGCTGACTTTCTGTAATGGGCACACACGCGTTGTACTTTCACAAGCAGCTCTGGTAGATCTGGGTAGATTTTGGGAAACCGCTGAACCACTAAGTTGAGCACATTTAGTGCTCTCTGATTACTAATGTGTACCCTTGTATGGAAAACAATGTCAGCACCGAAAAATTAACAGATGAAATATAGCCTGCTTTATATACCACGGTACTAAGAAAACCAGTTTCGATTATATCTTGTGTTCCCCTGTGACAAAAATATCTGCACCAAAGAATTAATTTCACTAGAGTAGAACTAGTATAATGGTGACCGACAACTCTTCCACTACAGCCAAACCCAATAGAATCAGGATTCTCCACATTTCCAAAAAATTAGTATCAGACACCAGCAAAGTGGCATCAATTTCACCAGAGTAGAAGTAGTTTAATGTAGACAGAAACCTCTTCCACTACAGCCAAACCCAATAGATGGAGACCCAATCAGGATTCTCGACATTTCCAAAAATTAGTGGCAGACACCAGCAAAGTGGCATCAATTTCACCAGAGTAGTAGTTAAAATGTAGACAGAAACCTCTTCCACTACAGTCAAACCCAATAGATGGAGACCCAATCAGGATTCTCCACATTTCCAAAAATTAGTGGCAGACACCAGCAAAGTGGCATCAATTTCAGTACAGTAGAAATTGTAGAATTAGGAATGGCACCTCTTCCCCTACAGCCAATCCAGTAGATGGAGCCCCAATCTGGAGTGTTCACATTTTAATAAATTAGGGCCTAAAGGCACCAAAGTGGCATCAATTTCACTAGAGTTTAAGTAGTAGAATGGGGACCGACACCGTTTCCACTACAGCTAACTCAGCAGATGGAGACACAATCAGAACTGTTCACATTTTAAAAGATTAGGGCCTAAGAGACCACCATTTCCATGGCATACAGTTTGGAAATGGTGGATTTCAACCTCTTAGCTTTGTCATGTGTAGGAGTAAACAATCTTTTACGTGAACAGAACTGCGGGACCAAGGGCTGGCTGCAGTGCTGAGAGAGGGCGGAGTATGGTGAAAAGGACAAACTGCTAGACGGTGAGTGAGGTGCAGGCGGAGATGTTACGGTGGATTGCGAAACATGTGGTGTGCTCAGTGAAACACCGCAGGCATGTCCGCTTCTGTTACAGCTGACAGGGTCACACTCAGCCTGACTGGAGCGAGTATACAACCATAGGTTCTGCGGTGTGTACCCCTTTGTGGATAACAATATCTGCATCAAATAATTAATTTTACTACAGTATAACTATACAAATGGATGGAGACCAAAACCTCTTCCACTACGACCAACCCAGGAGATGGAGACCTAACCAGGAGTGTCCACATTTCCCTAAATTAGGGCCTAACACCAACAAACTGGCATAAATTTCAATAGAGTAGAAGTAGTATAAAGGAGACAAAAACCTCTTCCACTACAGCCAAATGCAATAGATGGAGACCCAATCAGAATTCCCCACATTTCCAAAAATTAGTGGCAGACACCAGCAAAATGGCATCAATTTCACTACAGTAGAAATAGTGTAATGAGGACCGACACCTATTCCAGTACAGCCAACCGAGTAGATGGAGACTCAATCAGAAGTGTTTACATTTCCCTAAATTAGGGCCTAACACCACCAAAGTGGCATCAATTTCACTAGAGTAGAAGTAATATAAGAAACCTCTTCCACTACAGCCAAACCCAATAGATGGAGACCCAATCAGGATTCTCCACATTTCCAAAAATTAGTGGCAGACACCTGCAAAGTGGCATCAATTTCACCAGAGTAGAAGTAGTTAAATGGAGACAGAAACCTCTTCCACTACAGTCAAACCCAATAGATGGAGATCCAATCAGGATTCTCCACATTTCAAAAATTTGTGGCAGACACCAGCAAAGTGGCATCAATTTCACTACAGTAGAAATAGTGTAATTAGGATTTGACACCTCTTCCAGTACAGCCAACCCAGCAGATGGAGACTCAATCAGGAGTGCACTATCATCTCCAGTCGTTCACCATGTGTCAGACTTGTACTCTGTTGAGCAGATGCATGAGCTGGTCTAAAAAATGTGTGAAAGGACTCACAGAAATTGCTTCTGCCACTTACAATACTGCTGCTGCTAATATTTTGGCATTGACGAATTGACGTGCTGGAGGTTGGAAGTGTAGAGCTGCGATAAACTGTATGTGCCTCACTGCTGGCTTGGGGAAAACCTATGTTAAAAATATGTAAAAGAGTGTTTTGATTAGTGTTGAGCAACCCCCGTAGTGTTCGAGTTCGGTTCGGTTCGTCGAACACCCGTATGTTCGCCGAACTGTTCGTCGAACTGTTCATTGAACACCTTCGAACACCGTTAAAACCAATGGCAGGCAAACAAACACACATAGAAACACATAGAAAACACCTTCAAATGTGTCCAAAAGCTGACAAACTGCTCAGAAGACACAACTAACACATGGAAAAGTGACAAGTACATATAGTCATGCGAAAAAAAAAGAGGTGGAGGAGTAAAAGGAGGGGGAGACACAGATATAGGCATGTCATGCCCTTCTAAAACCAAAAAAGTGCGAAGCCGACACGGCCAGTCCGTTCCTGCCCGTGCGACCTCCGTGTCGCCGGGTTTGTGCCAGAGCCGCGGTGGACCCTGACGGCCAGCCCCCTCTCCCAATACTGGTGCCTGTCCGCTGGTGGGTCGAGCGAGCCCTCCTGCGGTGGAGGCAGGTCTAAGCTTTTTAATTTAAATTGTCTCTCTAATTTGAATGAGTACACTTTAAGACCTTTTACAAGGATCTATTGAAGGGCAAGTCTCATGCCAGCAGCCGCGGTAATTCCAGCTCCAGTAGTGTCCACTAAAACTGCTGCAGTTAAAAGACTTTTATAGGGATCGAGCTTGGCGGTCCACCGCAAGCCGTCCTACCGCCTCCCCGATGCTCTTCACTGAGTGTCCCGGGGCCCGAACCATTTCCATTGAAAAAATTAAGTGTCCAAACTACAGGTGGTGTAGCTTGCTTAACAGCTGGGATAATCCGCTGACTAGCAGACACTGCTACTAGGCAGAAAGTATTTCCTGGGCTAGATGCAGTTAAAAATTTGTAATTAGATACTCTCGTTGGATGCTGAGAAAGCATTCCATAGAGTCTCCTGGCACGCCATATATTATTCTCTTAAAAAGCTTGGGGTAGGGGTCTAGGGGACCCTTTTATAGCCAAAATCACGGCCCTGTATCGCAATACGTCACCTAGGCTGAAGATAAATGGAACATTTTCATCACCTTTCATAATCACCAATGGGATAAGGCAGGGATGTCCTCTGTCCCCTCTCTTATACATCCTAGTGACGGAGCACCTGCTCTCATCAATTCGCCATAACCCCAATATTAGGTGGATTGAGGTGGGAGGCACCGAGTACAAGTGCTCTGCATTTGCTGATGATGTCCTAGTATATATCACTCAATCACATATATCCATCCCTGCTGTTATGGCTGAAATAGATCACTTTGTTACATGGTCAAATTTTAAAATCAATGCAGCGAAGTCTGAGGCCCTCGATGTCTCCCTCCCAAAATCCATACAGGATTCCATCCAGTCCAACTTTCCCTTTGCCTGGCCCTCACAGGGTATCAAATACTTAGGAATTCGTATTCATAGAGACCTCTCCCGTCTATGTTATCTTAATTTTGGGCCCTTTATTGAACAACTCCATACAGACCACGGTTGGCAAGTTAGAACTGTAACATTCACTACGTGAACCACTGGTGTTTTGTGGAAAAGCACATGTACACTGTGTTCCAAATTATTATGCAAAAAGTGTTTAGGAGTGATAAGGTAAGAATTTTTTTGTTTGTCAGTTAAACTCATTGATGGTGATGTGTGTCAGGGCTCTTTATATCACTGTAAGCAATTGCAGACACCTGTGCTAATTACTTTGGCAGGTGTGTCCAATGAAAGGCAAGACTACTTAAGAAGGCTGTCCCACATTATTAAGCAGCCTACATTTTCTGCCAAAATGGGAAAAAAAAAGGATGTGTCGGCTGCTGAGAAGCAACAAATTGTGGAGTGTTTAGGTCAAGGCATGACTACAATCAACATTGCCAAGACACTTCATCCTAATCATCGCACAATCAAGAAGTATGCAGCTGATTCACATTACACACATGTGCGTGCTGATAAGGGAAAATTACGGACTCTTTCCTACAGGCAATTACGTCAGGTTAAAAGAGCAGCGGCAAAAAAGCCTTGTCATAGCAGCAGACAAGTTTTTGAAGCTGCTGGTGCCTCCAACATCCCCCGAACAACAAGATGCAGGGTCCTTCAGAGGTTTGCAGCTGTGCGTAAGCCATCCTGTCGACCTCCTCTATCCACTGTACACAAGCAGAGATGGCTCCAGTGGGCCAAACAATACATGAAGACGGACTTCAAAACTGTTTAGTTCACCGATGAGTGCCGTGCAACGCTCGATGGTCCAGATGGATGGAGTGGAGGATGGCTGGTTGATGGACACCCCATGAAAACACGGCTACGGCGCCAACAAGGAGGAGATGGAGTAATGTTTTGGGCTGGAATCATGGGGAGAGAGATTGTCGGCCCCTTTAGGATCCCTGAAGGGGTAAAGATGAACTCCATAATGTATGTGGAGTTTCTCAAACAGCACTTCCTGCCATGGTTCAAGAAGAAGAACCGTGTATTCCGCAGCAAGATCATTTTCATGCATGATAATGCACCGTCTCATGCTGCACATAACATATCTGCATCTCTGGTTGATATGGGCATAAAAGGGGACAAACTTATGGTGTGACCCCCATGCTCCCCTGACCTCAACCCCATTGAGAACCTCTGGAGCATCATCAAAAGGAGTGTCTATGATGGCGGGAGGCAGTTCACATCTAAGCAACAGCTCTGGGAGGGTATTCTGTCCTCATGCAAAACAATTGAAGCAGAAACCATCCAAAACCTGACAAATTCAATGGACGAGAGAGTTCAGAAGCTCCTTTCGAACAAGGGGTCCTATGTGCAAATGTAACATCACCTAGAATAAAGTTTTGAGTTGAAAACTGTTTGATTTCAGTTTCTAATAACCTGCTAATGCTTATAATTTCAAAAATGACCATTTTTTTGTTCTTTGTTAAAATGAAAAGGTTGATCGAAGAGTGTGGGGGATCTAAGAGTGTGGCAACCCAGTAGTCAGGATTATTTCGAATTCTGACAATCTGAGGGTCATGTTGCAGGTAGTGCAGCAAGAAGGCACTCATGTATCTTGCGAATCTAGGAGCCCCAAAATTATTTTCCGGGCTAGATGCAGCTAAAAATTATTATTAATTTGAAAGCTGATGGAGATTAGTATAGATGGCCTAATAGAATCAGTACTGCAAACTGCTACAAGGCCCAAATTATTTTCCAGCCAAGATACAGATAAACATGATTAGTAATTTTAAATCTGGTGGAGTTTAGTATAGATGGCCTAATAGAATCAGTACTGCACACTGCTACAAGGCCCAAATTATTTTCCAGCCAAGATACAGATAAACATGATTAGTAATTTGAAAGCTTAAAACGGTTGGTGAGGTGATTTTAACAAATGATCAAGCTTTTACTCTCCCCAGGATGACACAGGGGTAGAAAAGTCGTTTCGGATCCATGATTTGTTCATCTTTATGAACGTGAGTCTGTCTACATTATCAGTGGAGAGCCGCGTGCGCTTATCTGTCAGCACACCACCACCAGAGCTGAACACACGTTCAGACAGAACGCTGGCTGCGGGGCATGACAAGATCTCCAAGGCGTAAGTGGCGAGCTCCGGCCATTTATCCAGATTGGAAGCCCAAAAAGAGCAAGGGTCCAGTGACACAGTCATGGCTTCAATGTTTACTTGGAGATACTCCTGTACCATCGTCTCTAGGCGTTGACTATTTGTCAGACATCTTGTCTCCTGTGGCCTTGCAAAGGATGGGCTAAAAAAGTGGTGAAATGATTCAGCAAAATTGATGTTACCAGCAGATACTGTGTTTCTGTTATGTTTCGAGTGCTGAACACTCGACGGTCCCACGGTTGGCAAGATGGAACTGTGAGATTCACTATGTGCGCCACTAGTGTTTTGGGGAAAAGCACATGTAAGATTCTGCAACAGTCTCTGATGATACTCCTGCATGCGTGCATCTCTTTCTATGGCAGGAATAATTTCTGCAAATTTACTTTTGTACCGGGAATCTAACAGTGTGGCAACCCAGTAGTCAGGATTATTTCTAATTCTCACAATTCGAGGGTCATGTTGCAGGTAGTGCAGCAAGAAGGCACTCATGTGTCTTGCGCATCCAGGAGCACCAAGTCCCTGTTGTGTTGGTGGCGAGGTAACAATCATGCTTCCTTCCTCTGCCCTCTCGCCACAACCTCGCACAACAGAAATGTGATCAAGGTCTCCCTCATCTGATGAGTCTTCCATCAGTTCGTCCTCCACTTCTTCCTGGGCTCCTGCACCTTCCTCACTAGTTTGGCTGCTACCATGCGCCCTGGTAAAACCATCTCCCCCACACTCACATGCCTGCCGCCTTGGTGCTGCCGACCGTCTGGACATTGCAGATGTTAGCCCTTCCGCATAAAACTCCTCCTCCTCTACTTCCTCCACCTCCTCTTGTGCCACCACCTGACTCCGAATTCTGTTTAACATGTGCTCCAGCATGTAAATCACCGGAATAGTCATGCTGATAATGGCATCGTCAGCACTAAACATCTTCGTCGCCATTTCAAAACTGTGCAGAAGGGTGCACAGGTCCCTGATCTGAGACCACTCCTCCAGCGTGATTTGCCCCACCTCTGGATCTCGTTGGCCCAGGCTATATGTCACAACGTATTGCACCAGGGCTTGTCGGTGCTGCCACAGTCACTGCAACATGTGCAGAGTTGAATTCCACCGGGTAGGAACATTGCATTTTAGCCGGTGAAGTGGCAGGCCCAACGACTTCTGTAGAGATGTAAGTCGCTGAGCTGCGGGATGCGAACAGCAGAAGTGAGCACACAGCGACCGTGCCCTCTGCAGAAGGCCATCTAGTCTGGGATAGTGGACTAAAAATTGCTGGACAACTAGGTTCAACACGTGAGCCATACAAGGCACGTGTGACATTGCCCCTGCAAAGGGCCGCACCCAGGTTTGCAGCATTGTCGCACACGGCCTTCGCTGGTTTCAGGTCCAGTGGAGACAACCATTCATGAAACTGGTTCTCCAGAGCTGACCACAACTCCTCAGCTGTGTGACTCACATTTCCCAGACATTTCAAAGTAAAAACCGCCTGATGACGTTGAGCCCTGCTGCCAGCATAGTAAGGAGGTGTGCAGGATCCCTTTTGCACAGTTAGAAAGCTTGTGGCATGACCAGACAGGCTTTGGGTGCAGGTGGAGGTGGAGGACCGAGAGGAGGTTGAGGAGGCAGAAGCAGTGGAGGAACTTTGAGATAAAGAGGATTGACGCACAACTCGTGGGGACGGCAAGACTTGGACAGCAGCCCCTTGTCCTGCTGTCACCATAGTTACCCAGTGCCCAGTCAGCGACATGTAACGCCCCTGTCCATGCCTACTCATCCAAGTGTCTGTGGTGAAATGCACCCTGTCACACACAGAGTTTCTCAAAGAAGAGGTGATGTTGTGTACGACATGCTGGTGGAGCGCAGGCACACCTTTCTTTGAGCAGTAGTGCCGACTGGGCATCTGGTACTGGGGCACTGCGACGGACATAAGGTCTCGAAAATCCTCTGTGTCCACCAGGCGGAAAGGCAGCATTTCTGTAGCCAAGAGCTTGCAGATGGTGAAATTCAACCTCTTAGCTTTCTCATGGCTAGGAGGAAATGGTCTTTTACTTGTCCACATCTGAGGGACCGAGGGCTGGCTGTTGTGCTTAGACGGGGTTGAGAAGGGTGTCCCCAGCAAACTGCCGGTATGTGAGGAAGATGCAGGCGGACATGTTAGGTTGCCTTGATCCATAGGTGGTGCTATCGATGTCGGTCAGCGCTGAACACCAGCTGGTGTTTCCACCTCCAAAGAAAATGATGACCTGCCAATCACGCTGGCTGTTGCGGGCAAAGAGGTGGCAGGTCTGCGTCCCAAACCAGGTGTGACTGCTGTCCCCCCAGTCACAGAGGATGAAGAGGCCGCGGATGCACAAGATGTGGCAGACGTTGGTTGGCCCGGCCGGCTAGGCCGCCTTGTAGCACAGTGAGCTTCCCACTGTAACTTATGCTTCATATGCATGTGCCGGTTCATGCATGAAGTACTCAAACTATGTATTTTTTGGCCTCTACTTAGCTTTTGCTGACAAATGTTACAGATAACACAAGTTGGGTCATCTTTAACTATCTGAAAAAATGCCCAGGCTATGCAAGGCTTGGCACCCATGCGACCTGAAGAGCCACCACGACTTGTGGTCAGAGGCAGAGTTGTGTTTGAGGATGCAGTTGTTTGACGTGCTTCCAGTACTACGTCTCTGTCCAGGAAGGCGCAACCTAACCTCGTCGTCACTAGCATCCTCCTCCACCTCCTCTGCTGACCTCATCGACTGGCTGACTGTGGGTTGACAGTAAGTGGGATCTCCAACCTCGTCATCATCACCCTGTGTGTTATCACACCCGTCGTCCTCAGAGCCAACCTCTTCCTGCCCTGACAAAAAACTAAAGTTGTCGCTCCAATCAGGTATTTGAGTCTCATCATCGTCTTCCTCATTGTCTCCACCAACAGGAGTTACAGTTTGGGAACGAGGGTCTACATTATGGTCAGAACCTGCGTCTGGTCCTGGATTCGACTCATAAAGATTCTGGGCATCAGTGCAGATCATTTCCTCGTCTGGATTCACAGAAGCTCTGGAACCGACCTCAGATTCCCAGGCTATAGTATGAGTAAACAGCTCTGCAGACTCAACCATCTGTTCTACCCCATACTCAGACGGGCAGCTGGAGACTTGGGAGCTGTGAGGAAGCAAGTGCGATTGGGGTGACACCTCTGAGGACTGGAGTATTTGTGATGTTGAAGTTGAGGTGGAGGAGAGCCCACTTAAAGGAGCACTTGATATCCGTTGAAGCACCTGCTGTTTTTGTGCCTCATCTGGAATTTGAAGCGATTGGCGTGGCCGTAAGAAAGGGATCTTATCACATTGTCCGCTTAAAGAAGTAGACATCTTAGTTTGGCTGGAAGATGGTCTTTCTTCTGCAGATGTTACTGTTGCTTTAACACGTACCCCACGGACACAACCTTTTTTTCCCTTCCAAACACGCCTATTCCCCTTTCCACCAGCAGCAGGCCTTTTTCCTCTCATTTTGGTGGTTAACTAATTCACAACTCTGGAGTTGTTTGCACAAAAAACAATGGATGGGAACCGAGCAGAGCTCAGTGGCCAAACTGTGGTATTAGCCCAAAAGTATTGGCTGGGTTAGATGCAGATAAAAATTATTTTGAATTTGCAACCTGGTGGAGGTTAGTATAGATGGACTAATAGAACAAGTCCCACACACTGCTACAAGCCGAAATATTTTTTCAGAGCTAGATGCAGAAAAAAATTATATTGAATTTGCAACCTGGTCGAGGTTAGTATAGATGGACTAATAGAACAAGTCCCACACACTGCTACAAGCCGAAATATTTTTTCAGAGCTAGATTCAGAAAAAACTTGTATTGAATTTGCAACCTGGTGGAGGTTAGTATAGATGGACTAATAGAACAAGTCCCACACACTGCTACAAGCCGAAATATTTTTTCAGAGCTAGATGCAGAAAAAAATTATATTGAATTTGCAACCTGGTGGAGGTTAGTATAGATGGACTAATAGAACAAGTCCCACGCAGTGCTACAAGCCGAAATATTTTTTCAGAGCTAGATGCAGAAAAAAATTGTATTGAATTTGCAACCTGGTGGAGGTTAGTATAGATGGACTAATAGAACAAGTCCCACACACTGCTACAAGCCGAAATATTTTTTCAGAGCTAGATGCAGAAAAAAATTATATTGAATTTGCAACCTGGTGGAGGTTAGTATAGATGGACTAATAGAACAAGTCCCACACACTGCTACAAGCCGAAATATTTTTTCAGAGCTAGATGCAGAAAAAAATTATATTGAATTTGCAACCTGCTGGAGGTTAGTATAGATGGACTAATAGAACAAGTACCACACACTGCTACAAGCCGAAATATTTTTTCAGAGCTAGATGCAGAAAAAAATTATATTGAATTTGCAACCTGCTGGAGGTTAGTATAGATGGACTAATAGAACAAGTCCCACACACTGCTACAAGCTGAAATATTTTTTCAGAGCTAGATGCAGATAAAAATTATTTTGAATTTGCAACCTGGTGGAGGTTAGTATAGATGGACTAATAGAATGATGCTATGCCCAAAAGGTTTTACTTCACTAGTAAAAAAAATTGTATTCTATACACAGGTGGTGCAGCTTGCAACACAGATCGGCTACTCCACTGACTAACACACACTGCAAGAGGCCAAAAAGGATTTGCTTTGCTAGATTTAGCCAAATGCTGTGAAAAAAACTTGCACAGCACTGGCACAGACCTGCCTGGCGAAAAGTGATAGAAACTGATGTAACCTAGCCCTCAAAAGTACTGCAATTACAATTAGTCTTTACTCCCAACCTATCTATTTAAGAGCACAGACCTGCCTGATAAAAGTGATAGGAACTGATGTAACCTAGCCCTGAAAAAGACTGCAATTACAATTAGTCTTTACTCCCAACCTATCTATTTAAGAGCACAGACCTGCCTGATAAAAGTCGTAGGAAATTATGTAACCTAGTCCTTAACAGGACTGCAATCACAACTATTCCCTACTCCCAAGCTATCTGTAGATTTGTGCAAAAATTGGCTTGAAATTAACAAAGTATAGCGCACACAGCAACAGCGGTGCCGTATAACACGCAGCTGCAGCAGTGAGAAAATGGTGGCGACAGGGAAAATGGCTGGGTCTTATAGGGCAAGGACATGTGACATACACTGCCAATGACACATGCCCTTGCTTGTGTGAAAAAAAGCAGTTCGCTCCGTGTGTGCGCTGCTAATAGGCGGACAGATTGCACCTCCCCACTGTAAATGCGGGAAAGAGAAAAAAAAATGGAGATCTTCATTATTTCTGCAGAGATCCATCCTCTGCCCCTCCCCCCGCCCCACTGTACACTCAAACTGCGTATTAACATTAATTTTCATCATTACTGAGAAAAAATCCAGTTATGATTTTGGTGCATGAACAGTTATCGAACATAACCTCGAACAGTCAAATTTTTTTCAAATTGTTCGTGTTCGCTGAACGGCTCGAACACCGCCCAAAACAGCTCGAATTTGAGATTGGCGAACAGTTCGAGTCGAACACCGCTCATCTCTAGTTTTGATACTCCAGCATTCGCAGGTCCTTTTCCAGGGTGGGAAGCATCTGGCAAAATTTACTCTTATAACGTGGATATAACAGAGTGGCAACTTAGTAGTCAGCACTATTTCGAATCATAACTATACGGGGATCATGTTGCAAATAGTGCAGCAAGACCGCACTCATGATGCTTGTTTCCTCCATCACCTCTCACCAAACACGAACAGAGAGGGGATGATTATCCTCTTCATGTTCTGACTGTTGATCGTCCACCACCTCTTCCTCTTCCATTTGTTCCTCGCCTTCACTACCACCTTCACTAACAGTTTTTCTGGTATCGCCAACCCCCCTCGATCGCAGTGAACCATCCTCCCTTGCTACCCTGAGATGTCCCCTAGTGTATGACGTTAGTAACAGAAGAAAGTATTTTTTTAGTGTGGACGGGGCCTGTATAACATAGGAGATATGCTACGAACAATTTCAAACTGAAATGTCCCCTACTGTATGACATTAATAACAGAAGAAAGTATTTTTTTATTGTGGATGAGGCCTGTATAACATATCCTGCTGTATAACGCTATGTTACACATATGCCGCCTAAGTTCAGATAGGGGTGAGACAGGTTACATGAATTCGTTGGAATCCTGGGGGAACCGTTACTGAGGGTGACCATAGGCTGCAGCTTCTCCCAGGCACAGGATAGATTCAATTGCTGACCAGACACATTTGACAAGAGTCCTCAGAAACTGTGGAACAGTAACAATTAATGAGGCACAGCCAGTGCAATTTAAGTGTCTCTTTGAGCAACAGGCTCCAGTAACAACAGTGCAATCTCCTTCGCAGCACAGTAGTACACAGTCTATCCAGAAGCACAGTACAGCACAGTTTTAATGCATACACAACCACAGGCTTTTCCTTCACAAGGACTCAATAGTGCACAGCATTCTTTATCCTGCATGGGGATGGAGGGGGGAGGGTTTTATGAGGAAGATGATCCCTATGACAGGATTCCTTCCAGTCCTTATCTTTCTGCCCGATATAATACTCCACACTGTTAGCTCAGGGAGTCTATCTGACGTGTGTTTAGCTTCCCTCCTGACCTGAATACTGTTCCCTTGCCTTCTGTGAGATGCAGATCATACACGACCTTTCTCTTCGGCTCTAGCCAGACAGTAAACAACTTCCCCACAATGTCCCTGGGGCTCTGCTAAAACACTCCCTGTCTCCTGTGACTGTGTTAATCCTCTAGTTGCTGGATGCTTCTGGAGCACAACACTTCCTGTCTCCTGTGCTTGTGTTACTTCTGATAGTTGCTGGATGCATTTGACTACTTCTGCATGTCTCAGTTAGGAATAGAAGAAAGTATTTTTTGACTGTGGATGAGGCCTGTAAAACATAGAATATATGCTCCAAGATATTTCAAACTCATATCTAGCCTGCTGTATCACGTTAGTCAAAGTCAAAAATAGATTTTTTTACTCAGCATGAGCTCTGCATACAGCTGAATTTCACCACCACTAAAATAGTAGGTGGCATTTATCAAAGTGTATCACGTTTGCGGCACAAAAAATTTTTTTGTGGACTCTGCCTAGTAAGACAAAAAATTAATTTTTTTACCCTGAAAACAGCTGAGGTTCACCGCCACTAAGATAGTGAGTAGCTTTTAGCAGAGTGTATCCCGTTTGCAACATAAAAAAATCTTTTGTGGACTCTGCCTGTAAGAGAATGAGAAGTGCTAATATTCTGAACAGCCATGTTAAACCTAGCAGCAATCTTGGTCAGAAGTTTGAGAACTGAGTTTTGCAGCTAATAAGATGCATGCCCTACACATGTCCTAGTCACAATGGAGCGATAAAATGATGTCAGTGCCATTAGCAGGGATGGTGGTATACACAAAGGTTAATAGCAGCAGCTGCAGGTCAATGTGAGAGTAAATAAGTGGTGTCATAAGGTAGTAAATAATGTTATTGTAATTGTGGTATAGAAATTAGGACAATATAGTTGTCAATATGTCATTTCTTAAGTAAGGACATGGGGATTTATGGAATTAATGGAGTTTGGTAAAAAATACTCATAAATATTGTCATGTTGCATCATCACATTGTTGTTCTAAAATGCACGTCTTCCCTGCAGTATGTTGTTATCATGTATATGCCTTTTGTCGCAATATGTAGTTCCTTTGTTTAAGCTATGCATAAAAAGGCTCTGATACTGTTGTTCGGGGCCATTCTATCGCCAGTCTACAGGCAGTCTATCGCCAAGGCCACACCATTGCCAGACCAAAGCCACACCATGACCAGACCATAGCCAGATATCCCAATGCTGTTTTGCTTATCTAGATACCTGCGAGTGTCAAGCGCATTTTCCCTGCCTGCCTTCTGTACTGTTCTGCTGCATACCTCTGAATAAACTTCATTCTCTGCTTTGAAGAATTATCTACACTGTTTTCCAGGTTCTTCCAGCTCTCAGTAATGACTTTCTTACAATTGGCGCAGCCAGCCAAGAAGAGCAGCTCAGGAGAGCTGCCTTCAGAAGAACCAAAGGAAAGGATTGTAGATGAGGAGCTAGAGACTGGAAGGGTAGAAAAGGTGTGGCACCATGTGTAAATCGCTTAAAGTAAGCCAGCCGGATAGAGGACCTCTCGTGGAGCACTTCAAGCCTGCCAGAATTTATAAGAAGACTTCAAAAGCGAAGGACTATAAAAATATATGTGCAACTAAGAAGAAACCTGTATGTGAGTTATCTACAAGGACGTGAAGAAGACGTTGTGAGCCTGGTAGCAAAGAGGCTTTAAAAGGCGGAGGGAGAAGCCTGGCAAGCGTAACGAGAGATGCTGGAAACGCGGCAACACTTCTTTTGGTCGACTCAGGCCGGCAAAGGGTCTTCCACACAGATAGGTGTGAGTATCTAACTTTTACTTAAATTGCACTTGTTAATACCAGAACAGAGAAAACGCGTCCTTGTAGTCCTCCAGAATGGAGTGGTTACAGAAAACAGGCAGATAAGCATACTGGCACACCCTAGCTGGAGGGGGTTAATGTTAAATCCACTTGGCTAAATTGTATGCAGTGGTTAACAAAAGAAAGCAGGGAACTAGATGAGAAAAGGGTGTTAGGGAAAGACAGTAGCAAAACAGTGGCTTTGTGTAAGAGAGTTATTGCTTTCTTCAGTCCATTGATAGATTTCCTGCAAGACAGCATGTTAATGTGATTACCCAGGGAGGGGCAGTGTTCAGAGAGAGAGTAGAAAAGCTGGATGAAACTCTAAAGGAAGCAGAGATAGTAGGGAAAGATGGGTATGAATACTGGGCTTTATAAATAGTTATTGATGAAATGGGAGGGGTAGCAGAGAATGACAGGAATAAGATTGAGGACAGGAGACATAGAATAGAAGAATGGACATTTAGAGAAACAGAATGTGGTGATAAGACACCTTGAAAGCATTGAGGAACAGTTTATAAAAGTGTTTATGCAATTTTTAGAGAAAATACCCTTGGAGGGGGCTTTCAAGCCTGGAGTCTTGCAGAATGCTGAATCTATTGATGATGTTGTAGAGACTTTGTTAACCGGTGATCTCCTTATCCTGCTGTGAATGATCCTAGGCTATGTCAGCAGTATAAAAGGTCTTCAAATGGTTAACCCTGTCTCTCAGGAGCCTTCAGCTCCTGCTTTTTCTCCAGCAGACCCCAGCTGTCCAGCCCGGAGATCAATGTTATTCAAGTGGGAGCCACCCCTCCTCATCTCCATGCTTCTTTAATGAAGGAGCTGGGGGATCATGAGGACTGGTTTCTTACTGAAGATCTCTTTGGGGCGGAGGTGGGAGCTGAAGGATGGAAACTTTCTCAGATGGGGATGATGGATTTTTTGGGCTTCCCACCGCAGGTAACACTGACTGATAATGTGCTTCCCCTGTTCCCCTTGCCTTCCTTGTCCCTTTTCCCTGGGCAAGGATGAAAGACCTTATGTCAAAGGGAGAATAGAGGGACTGCCATGGGAAGACATCCTCATCAATACAGGAGCCTCAGTTTCAGTAACAGGACACAAATTTCAGTCATCCCCTGGACTGCCTGAGACTACCACTTTGGTAGGATTTGAGGGCTCCTATATTCATGCAGTAAAAAGTCATCCAGTGAACATGAAATTTCAGGATGCCGGGGGATTGAAGAAAAGGGATCTTCGATGCACTTTTTGGGTAAATCCACAATTATGGTCCACTATTCTGGGTACCAATGTTTTGGGAGCAATGGGGATTGTTGTTGATATATGTAACAAAGTTCTGTGGTGGAACAAAGAAGAAAATATTTGTTCTATTATTGTACCTGTGGAGGAGGAGTTGGAGTGTCACAAATTACCCATTGCCAGTCTAGGTTTATGTACTTACTGATGAAAATGATGAAAATGTTGATAATGATGTTCTTAAAAATGAATTGAAACAAAGGTTCCCGGAATAATGGATCTCAAAGAAAACTGATTATGTGTTAATGCAAACTCAAGTTAAAATTGATAATGAAGAGCTACCACCTGTCCAGCATCGGCACCAAATTCCTGAGGATGCAATGCCTTACATAAGGGTTGCGGTCAGTGAATTAGAAAAACAAGGTTTTGTTATAAAAGGTAATTCTCCATGTAACAGTCCCATTTTACTTGTAAAAAAGGAAGATGGTAGCTTTCAAATGGTTGTGGAATTTGTATTTGTAAATAAGTACACTCCCTCAGGTGATCACCTAGTTGCATCTGTCCTTGAAGTTATGTCACAGCTGAGGAGTGATTGTAAAGTGTTTTCTTGTTTGGATATTGCAAATGGCTTTTTCTCAGTACCCCTAACACCTAAATCTGCCCTCCGCTTTGCATTCACCTTTAAGAATGTGCAGTGTATTCCACAGTTACCTTGTGTATTTCCATCAGGCATTGGCTCAGGTCTTAGAACCCCTTGGTTACGGAGACAAAATCTTACAATATGTGGATAATTTGTTAATTCAAACTGCTGATGAATATGAACACATAGAGACCCTTGAAACTTGACGCGGGACTCAAAATGAGCCTGACAAAGTACAATTGACGAAGTCAGAGGTTAAATTTTTGGGTTTGTAAATTTCAGCAGAAGAAAAAAAAATGCATGACAGGGTTAATGCTATTGAAGCTGTTCCCATACCAACTAATATTATTGAGCTTAGAAAATTTGGGGTCTTATTAATTTTTCCAGAGAATTTGACTTTGCTCATCTGGCTAAACCATTGTATGATTTGTTAAAAGAAGTTGATAACCATCACGCCCCTGTCATTGGAGAGGGAGAAGCCTTACAGGCTCTAGAAGGTTTGAAGCAAGCCCTTATGGCAGCCCCTGCGTTAATCAGCAATGACTAGTGTTGAGCGATACCTTCCGATATCAAGAAATATCGGATCGAATTGGATCCGGCCGATACCCAAAAAGTATCGGATATCGCCGATTCCGATACCGGAAACCAATGCAAGTCAATGGGACACAAATATCGGAATGAAAATAAACCCTTTCTTTCCTTGTAGGTTAATTCTACATGAAGGAAAACAACTAACAATAATGTAGAATGTATTGGGGGAGGTGGCTGCCCAAATCGATGGGAACAGTGCTCACAGTGAAACATGAAAAGCCAGCAATTCAGCAGCAGCATACACCGGTACCCGACAATTTATAACAGAAAGAATAGAGCTTCACACATAGATTAGATGTTAGAACCTTGCTCTTAGGTTTTTTCCTTTGCTGGTCACATGACCTTGTTGGCCTATTTAATCCTGCTCCGCCCTTCTGGCTTTGCTGGACTTCATTGTATAACTACTTTCTAGCTAGCCTGTGCTCTGTATCTAACTATGTTAGTTTGCTTGGTCTATGGACCTCTATGTTCTATATATTTTGTTTGTTCGTCTGTCTGCTACTATTTCTGTTAGGAGGTGTCCCATTTTCCTCCCAGTCCTTAGTACTTGTAGGGATTCCTTCCCCACATCTATAGGTCTCCGTACAGACTAGCTAAGGACTTTAGCAGGTCTGATCGCAGGATCAGGTCCCCTGTTACATCGTAGGGATTAAGCTGAGTTCTATCGTAGGGACAGATCTCCTCTCTTTCCTTAGCTCTGGTAGCAGAACATAACAGTAAGTCCAGCCTGCAAATTCTCTAAGGAAAGATTTTTCTGTTCCATCATGGTGTCGGTTCAGGATTTGGCTCATCGCCTG
The DNA here is from genome assembly GCF_046119375.1 of Phyllobates terribilis. Taxonomy (NCBI): domain Eukaryota; kingdom Metazoa; phylum Chordata; class Amphibia; order Anura; family Dendrobatidae; genus Phyllobates; species Phyllobates terribilis. Next base: position 376,699,496 of record NW_027362761.1, on the reverse strand, counting down.
CAGGGACTCTCTCTGGAGGTGGCCGAGCTCCGTCAGCACGTGAGTAACTGTCCTGGAGCACATTTCTTGGAGCCTAAGGTATGTTTGCCGGATTTATTTTTTGGTGAACACCGAGAATTTTTTTCATTTAAAAATGCTTGCTTATTGTATTTTCGTTTGAGACCCAAGTCCTCTGGGGATGAATCCCAGCGCATAGGGTTCATAATGTCACTTTTGCGCAAAGAGCCTCAGGAGTGGGCCTTTTCTTTGCAGCCTAGTGATACATGCTTCAGATCAGTGGATAGTTTTTTTTCTGCTTTGGGACTGTTGTATGATGATCCTGACCGTGTCTCATCAGCTGAGACTGAGTTGAGGCGTTTGAGACAGGGATCAGGTAATGTGGAAAAACCAGGATGTTGAGCAGTTCTTGTGTTGTTTTGTGGCAGACAATCAAGAGGGGTGGTCTGAGTTTCTGCCACTTGCTGAATTTGCTCTGAACAATCATACATCTTCTTCTGCTGGTTGTTCGCCTTTTTTTTGTTGTTCTGGGAGACATCCGTCGTTTGGGTCGTTCTCCAAGTTAGGATCTGCCGTGCCTGAGGAGGAGAATTTTTCCGGTGATTTGGAGAGAGTTTGGACGGATGTGCGTGGTAATCTTCAGGAGGCCAACAGAAAATCTAAAGACTACTTTGATAGGAAACGACAGGAGGTTTTGTTCGCTGTTGAAGACATGGTTTGGTTGTCCTCTAGGAATCTGCGGTTGAGGATTCCTTCTAAGAAATTGGGTCCCAAGTTTGTAGGGCCCTTTAAGGTGCTTCAGGTTGTCAACCAATCTGCTGTTAGGTTGGAGGTTCCTACCTCCTGGAGAATTAATCCGGTATTTCATGTCTCTCTGTTGAAAAAAGCTGTTGTGTCGGATGGTGACGCCTCTGCCTCTGTTCCTCCGGTGGTGGAGGACGGGGAATATGAAATTTCTCGCATCCTTAACTCTAGACTGTATAGAGGTAGTTTGCAGTATCTTGTGGCCTGGAAAGGTTTCGGACCCGAGGATAACTCTTGGGTGAGGTCGGATGATGTTTCCGCGTCCAGACTTATCAGAGCGTTTCACAGGAGATTTCCTGATAAGCCTGGTCCTAGGGGATCCGGAGGATCCTCTTAGAAGGGGGGGTACTGTTAGAACCTTGCTCTTAGGTTTTTTCCTTTGCTGGTCACATGACCTTGTTGGCCTATTTAATCCTGCTCCGCCCTTCTGGCTTTGCTGGACTTCATTGTATAACTACTTTCTAGCTAGTCTGTGCTCTGTATCTAACTATGTTAGTTTGCTTGGTCTACGGACCTCTATGTTCTATATATTTTGTTTGTTCGTCTGTCTGCTACTATTTCTGTTAGGAGGTGTCCCATTTTCCTCCCAGTCCTTAGTACTTGTAGGGATTCCTTCCCCACATCTATAGGTCTCCGTACAGACTAGCTAAGGACTTTAGCAGGTCTGATCGCAGGATCAGGTCCCCTGTTACATCGTAGGGATTAAGCTGAGTTCTATCGTAGGGACAGATCTCCTCTCTTTCCTTAGCTCTGGTAGCAGAACATAACATTAGATAGATTGAAACATGTCAGTCACATATATAATAAGTACAGTGACAGTGTTGCTTACTGTACTTGTCATTTAGTGTAAAGGATTTATTAAAAAAAATATTAGTGTTTTCATGCACCGTCTCTTTAAAAAAGCCGGCCGGCAATTCAGCAGCGGTACCCGACAATTTAGAATAGAAAGAATAGAGAATCACACAGATTAGATAGATAGAAACATGTCAGTTACATATATATGAAGTACAGTGACAGTGTTGCTTACTGTACTTGTCATTTAGTGTAAAGGATTTATTTAAAAAAATATTACTGTTTTCATGCACCGTCTCTTTAAAAAAGCCGACCGGCAATTCAGCAGCGGTACCCGACAATTTAGAATAGAAAGAATAGAGAATCACACCTAGATTAGATAGATAGAAACATGTCAGTCACATATATATGAAGTACAGTGACAGTGTTGCTTACTGTACTTGTCATTTAGTGTAAAGGATTTATTTAAAAAAATATTAGTGTTTTCATGCACCGTCTCTTTAAAAAAGCCGGCCGGCAATTCAGCAGCGGTACCCAACAATTTATAACAGAAAGAATAGAGCATCACTCATAGATTAGATAGATAGAAACATGTCAGTTACATATATAAGAAGTACAGTGACAGTGTTGATTACTGTACTTGTCATTTAGTGTTAAAATAAAGGATTTATTAAAAAAAAAATTGCCGTAGGGTTCCCCCTAATTTTAGTCTCTAGCGGAGGTTAAGCAGACGGCTGGGGCAGATGTTTGAAGCCTGGGAAGGGGGTAATACCCACGGAGCTTCCCAGGCTACTAATATCAGCCCCCAGCTGAATACCTAGCCTTTACTAGCTATTAAAATGGGGGACCCCCCCCAAAAAATGACGTGGGGTCCCCCCTATTTTAATAGCTAGCAAAGGCTAGGCAGACAGCTGGGGGCTGATATTAATAGCCCAGGAAGGGTGCCATGAATATTGGCCCCCTCCCAGGCTAGAAACACCAGCCGTCAGCCGCCCCAGAAATGACACATCCATAGGATGCGCCAATTCTGGCACTTAGCCTCGCTCTTCCCACTGCCCTGTAGCGGTGGCAGTGGGGTAATGGGGTTGGGGTTGATGTCAGCTTATAATGCCAGCTGACATCAAGCCCAGGTTAGTAATGGAGAGGCGTCTATAAGAAACCCCCATTACTAACTCCATAGTCAAAGTTAAAAAAAACACAAACACCCAGAATAAAATCCTTTAATTGAAATAAACACACAATTCTTTATTGTTCTAAATTAAACCATACTTACCGTCACACCCATTCCAGCTGAAGCCAACGATCTCCTGCAATAAAAATAAAATAATAAAGCAACATCATCCTTACCTTCCCATGGTTCCCAGGACGGCTCCAGCTCTGCTACATCGAGATGACAGGCTGGACCGCAGCAGAACGCTGCCATCCAGCCTGTCATCCCGCGGACACTGAGAAGCGCAGGCATGCTTGCGCTCCTCAGTGTCTGGCTGTGACAGCATCCAGATGAGCCGACAATGAACTCAGCTTACCTCATGCACGTCACTGACAGCGTGGGAGAATTCTCCTGCGCATGCGGTGACTGTGAGAGACTCGGCTCATCTGGATGGCGTCACAGCCTGGCACTGAGGAGCGCAAGCATGCCTGCGCTTCTCAGTGTCCGCGGGATGACAGGCTGGATGGCAGCGTTCTTGAGGTCCAGCCTGTCATCTCGATGTAGCAGAGCTGAAGCTGTCCTGGGAACCATGGAAAGGTAAGGATGAGGTTGGTTTATTATTTTTCATTTATTGCAGGAAATCGTTGGCTTCAGCTGGAATGGGCGTGATGGTAAGTATGGTTTAATTTAGAACAATAAAGAATTGTGTGTTTATTTCAATTAAAGGACTTTATTCTGGGTGTTGTGTTTTTTTTTTAAATACTTTACTAGAAATTCATGGCGGTCATGTCTAATATTGGCGTGACCCCATGAATTTCGGGCTTAGGGCCAGCTGATAATGCCAAGCTGGCCCTAACCCTTTTATTACCCAGTGAGCCACCGCACCAGGGCCCTGGATGAGTTGGGTACAGCGCCAGAAGATGGCGCTTCTATGAACGCGCCATTTTCCGGGGTGGCTGCAGACTGCAATTTGCAGCGGGGGGGGCCCAGAAAGCTTGGGCCTCCCTGCGCGGCAGATTCCAGCCCCCAGCTACCTAGTTAAACCTGGCTGAAATTCATGAAATAATTAAGAAAAAAAGAGCTTCCATATATTGTTGTGTCCAGCCAGGTACAAATAGGCAGCTAGTGGTTGGGGGCAGCCCGTTTTTTAATTATTTCAGGAAATTCATGAAATAATTAAAAAAAAATTGATGTGGGGCTTCGCCCTATATTTGTGTCCAGCCAGGTACAGCAGGCAGGAACGGGCTGCCCCCAACCACCAGCTGCCTATTTGTACCTGGCTGGATACAACAATATAGGGAAGCCCTTTTTTTCTTAATTATTTCATGAATTTCATGAAATAATTAAAAAAAAAAAATACGTGGGGCTTCTCCCTATTTTTGTGTCCAGCCAGGTACAACTAGGCAGCTGGGGGATGGAATCTGCAGCGCAGGGAGGCCCAAGCTTTCTGCCCCCCCCCCTCCCCCCCCCCAGCTGCAAATTGCAGTCCGCAGCCACCCCGGAAAATGACGCGTTCATAGAAGCTGGATGCTGTACCTGGCTGGCATACAAAAATATGGCAAAGCCCACGTCAAAATTTTTGGGAAAAATTAATTAAAAAATAAATAATAATTTAGGGACTGCATCTTTATTAACTCCTCAAATGTCATTTAGTGTTAAAATAAAGTATTTATTTAAAAAAAAATTGGCGTGGGATCCACCGTAATTTTAGTCTCTAGCGGAGGTTAAGCCTTTACTAGCTATTAAAATGGGGGACCCCCCCCAAAAAAATGACGTGGGGTCCCCCCTATTTTACTAGCTAGCAAAGGCTAGGCAGACAGCTGGGGGCTGATATTAATAGCCCAGGAAGGGTGCCATGAATATTGGCCCCCTCCCAGGCTAGAAACACCAGCCGTCAGCCGCCCCAGAAATGGCGCATCCATAGGATCCGCCAATTCTGGCACTTAGCCTCGCTCTTCGACGCTGCCCTGGTGCGGTGGCAGGGGGTAATAGGGTTGGGGTTCATGTCAGCGCCAGCTGCCATGAAGCCCAGGTTAGTAATGATGGGCGTCTATAAGACACCCCCATTACTAACCTACAAAGTGTTAAAAAGAAAAACACACACTACACCCAGAAAAAAATAATTTATTTGAAATAAAACACACCATTTTATTTAATTCTTAGTTTACTAAAAAAAAAGTTACCTGTCCACGTTCCTGTGCTGATCTCCCATGCGCAGCTGTCACATCTGGAGATGGTGACAGCTGTGCATGGCTGCTGTAAGCTCACGCTGCCGGGAACACGTCCGCTCCCGGCAGCGGGAGCCACTGACTGAGGTCACCGGAGTGCATTCAGGCAGCGCAGATCCGGAGACCTCCTTTACGGCACTGCTGTACCGTGGGAATTTCTCACGATACAGCAGGGCCGTAAAGGAGCTAACCGGAGCAGCGCTGCCTGAACTCCGGCGAACCCGCTTATGCAGTGACGGGGCTGCTTTACGGCCCCATCATTCTAGCGGCGGCAGCGGTTCAGAGCGGTCACATTCTATGTGGCTGCTCTAAACTGGAGATCTTCGTGGGACACTCGTGGACTACTACGGAGGGGTAAGGATAAGGTTGTGGTTTATTATTTTATATTTTATTACAGGAGATCGATGGCTTCGGGGAATTAGGTGTCTAGGTGAGTATAGGTGTAGTTTTTTATTTTTTACTTTATTTTAGGTGGCGATCGGCGGGGACAGGTAATGTATGAACTAATTTATTGTAGGTAACCACTGGCCACCAATGACATGTATTTAAAATTTATTGGGGACACAGTAGGGCAATTTAAATAGCAGGATCAGGCTGATGGGAACTACTGCTCCCATCGAGCTGATCCTGCTGGCACGAGTGGACGGGGGACTGACATAGGCCGATGGGAGTAGTAGTGTCACATCGGCCTATGTCTGCCTGCACGCACACACACCCCAGACATCGCATAGACACCGCGCACACCCGCACACACTCGCAGACATCGCACAGACACCGCGCACACACCCGCAGACATCGCACAAATACCGCGCACACCCGCAGACATCGCACACACACCACGCACACACCAATCATGACGGGCTGATGGTCTGGGAGGTGTGGCTGACCTATGCGACCGTGGGAAAGTTCATGTGAGTTCATGCAATGCAGTCAAGCATGAACTCACATGAACCCTCTGAGGGCACCGCGGCTACTACTTCGAATGAACAGCTGATCGTCATCACCTGATACCTCAGCTGTTCATTTGAAATAACCGGCAGGAAAGCGCAGTACAGAACGGGAAAGCCGGCGGTGAAGTCTTTTCACTGCCGGCTTCCCCGCCCGGGTCCTTTGCTCCCCGCTCCTTGGGGCTGTGCTCCCCGCCCGGTCCTAACTTACGATCGGGATGGGAGGTGGCGAGGGGAGCGGAGGATCGGGGTGGGAGGCTGCGGGGAAGCAGTATGGGGCTGTGTGATTGTTTAAAAGCCGGCGGCTTTTTACCGCCCGCCGGCTTTTAAACAATCAGGAGAATTCTCTCACGCTGGGATGGCATTCTGATGACAGGCTGGATCGCAGCTGAGTGCTGCCATCCAGCTTGTCATCCTTCAGAGACACTGCAGAGCGCAGGCATTATGGGAACTTCCGATTACGGTATTCGATATTGTAAAAGTATCGGAATTAAGTATCGGAACTCCGATACCGCGAATATCGGCCGATACCCGATATTTCAGAATCGGAATGCTCAACACTAGCAATGACCCATTCCAGCCCTTTTACATTCAAGCCCACACCGATGATATATCTATTTCCTCGGTGCTTTTACAAAAATGGCCCAAAGATAGTCCTGAAGTGTCCAGTCAGTTGTATTCCCTGGGTTACTCAAGGTTGCTGACCCCTGTGGAGAAAGGTTTTACTCCGTGCATGAAGCACTTACTGGCCGTGCACTGGACGATGAATCAAGTAAGACACATAGTGGGATTTGCACCATTAATTCTACAAACCCCACATGTCACTCTAAAAACCCTGTTGAAAGGAAATGCCTTGGGGGTAAATTCACAGAGAATGGCTCAATGGATCATTGACTTTGAGACCAGAGACTTACAAGTTGAAGTGGGTGAAAATTATAATTTAGCCCAGATGATGTAGTATGCAGGAAAATGTCATGATTGTCAAGTTGAACAGGCTAATGTCACTCCCTCCCACTTCCGAGCAGACTTTCAGGAGGGCGTCCCTTGTGCCTATATCGACAAAGCTTGATACTGGTATAATGGATGCTATGCCACAGGCTATGCTGTATGGTTTCACAATAAACAATTGTTGCTGTAGTACAGACTCCCGGGTCACTTTTCTGCCCAGAGAGCTGAATTAGAAGCATCTCTACAAGTTATTCCAGCGTTCAACGTACCTATGAATATTTTCAGTGACAGTGCCTATGTTGTTTCCTCCCTCACTTTGTATCTAAATGTTACGGCCCTGAAGAGGATGGTTGATTCACAGAACAAGCCCTTACAACCTGCAGAGATTCTCAGACAAATTGTGCAATGGAGCAAAGAATTCCCAAATTTATGGTCCTTTTGTAAAATCAAAGGTCACTAAAAACTTGTTTTATTCCCTCGAGTCTCTGCCCATGGAAAAAGGGGAGTGTCTGTACTACAAAAGGGTTAATGACAAGCTTGTGCCTTACATACGCACAACAATGATCAAGCCCCTGATTAAATTTAATCATTCAGTTTTTGCTCACCCGGGACCAGAGGCTTTACTAGAGCTTGTATAACACAAAATGTGGCATCCCCACTTGAGAGATTTGTGTCATGAGATACATGATAAATGCCTTATTTGTTTACAGAATAATCCCAATAGACTTTTGTGGAAAAATGTCTTCTCACATTGGGGTCTCCTTAAAAAAATTGAAAGTGACAATGGCCCTCACTTTGTGGAACATGTTATGACCCAGCTTTGTGTTTTGCTGAGGATCCAGCAGCGGTTTCATGTCCCCTATCATCCACAGTCTGCAGGAAAGGTATAGCGCATGAACAGAACCCTAAAGTCGAAAATGTCCATGATTATCCAGGAAAAAGGCAATGATTGGGTCAGTCATTTACCGGCTATTCTGTTAGCCATCCGTGCTGCGACATTCAAGTGCAACGGCCTTTCCTCATTTGAATTAATGACTTGGAGACAGATGCCTGTTCAGTTGCCAAGTGATATTGTACTTCCTAGTCCTGAGCAAGCCGTAGTGCAGAGGGATCAGTGGTTACAACAAATACAACAACACATTAAGCACCTTCAGCAGTATGCTGCTTTTCAGATGGCAAAGAGTTGTACAGATCCTACTGAAAAATCCTACGAGTCTAAATTTGTTGAAGGAGCTCAGGTGATTATTAAGAATTTCAGAAAAACAGGACCATGGGAAGCTAATTGGGAAGGTCCCTTTGTTCTCACTCACGTAATTGACCTTACAGTTTTAGGAGTGTGCAGGGTTAACGAACCAAGGGACAAAGGTGTTAAAATTGTTCATATTGATCAGTGTAAACTTCTTAATTATCTTACTGAGATTTCTGATAAGGATTGATACTCCACCTTTTTTTCTCCCCAGGTCAATTGAAGATTTTATATTCGACTCCTGTGACCATGAACCTACCAGATGATCAGGAGAAGATGTTTCACACTATACAGTGGGAATCTGATAGTGTGAGAGGGGGAGAAGACCAGGAAAATCTGGAATCCAAAGAATAAGAAGAAAAAGAGAAAATAGGGATCAAAATACTTAACTATTAGAGTCCTTATTATCTTGGGACTAATACTTTAATGACTTTTTATTATTTTTTTTAGCTTTTTTTAGGGATTTTTGTCGCTCCAGACATAAGTTTATAAAATGATGAATTACCATAATAATCATGTTTATAATAATTCACCTTTGCATATTACATCAATGTAAAGTTGTACTCTGGAAAGAGTACGAGAGGGGGACTTATAAGAGAATGAGAAGTCCTAATATTCTGAACAGCCATGTTAAACCTAGCAGCAATCTTGGTCAGAAGTTTGAGAACTGAGTTTTGCAGCTAATGAGATGCATGTCCTACACATGTCCTAGTCACAATGGAGCAATAAAATGATGTCAGTACCATTAGCATGTATGGTGGTATACACAAAGGTTAATAGCAGCAGCTGCAGGTCAATGTGAGAGTAAATAAGTGGTGTTATAAGGTAGTAAATAATGTTATTGTAATTGTGGTATAGAAATTAGGACAATATAGTTGTCAATATGACATTTCTTAAGTAAGGACATGGGGATTTATGGATTTAATTGAGTTTTGTAAAAATACTCATAAATATTGTCATGTTGCATCTTCACATTGATGTTCTAAAATGCATGTCTTTTCTGCAGTATGATGTTATCATGTATACGCCTTTTGCCGCAATATGTAGTTCCTTTGTTTAAGCTATCCATAAAAAGGCTCTGATACTGTTGTACGGGGCCATTCTATCGCCATTCTATCGCCAGTCTACAGGCAGTCCATCGTCAAGGCCACACTATGGCCAGACCGAAGCCACACCATGGCCAGACCATCGCCAGATATCCCAATGCTGTTTTGCTTATCTAGACACCTGCGAGTGTCAAGTGTATTTTCCCTACCTGCCTTCTGAACTGTTCTGCCACGTACCTCTGAATAAACTTCATTCTCTGCTTTGAAGATTTATCTACACTGTTTTCCAGGCTCTTCCAGCTCTCAGTAATGACTTTCTTACATGCCTAGCAAGACAAAAAATCTATTTTTTAACTCTGAAAACAGCAGAACTTCAATGCCACTAATGTTGTAGGTGGCTGTTAGCAGAGTGTATCACGTTTGCAACACAAAAAAATATGTTGTGGACTCTGCCTAGCAAGACAAAAAATACATTTTTTTACTCTGAAAACAGCTGAGGTTCACCACCACTAAGATAGTTGGTGGCTTTTAGCAGAGTGTATCATGTTTGCGACACAAAAACAACTTTTATGGACTCTGCCTGCCAGCACAAAAGATATATTTGTTTTACTGTGCATACAGCTGAAGTTCATCTACTGAAAAAATGACAAACTGAGCTAACACAGTTTGCACTATCACATTAGCAAATGAAAAAAATAGTTTTTTGTGCTCTGCACTCAGAAGCTCTGCACTGACAAGCTCTGCAGATAGCTGAATTTCAACCCCACAAAATCAAAAAGTAGAAGTGGCCTACAAGGGCTTGCTTGCTTTATCACATTAGCAAGTGCAAAAAAAAAATTGAAGGTATACTCGTGCATGGAGCATAATACAACCGGTGCACAACACTGTTCTATGGCATGGGCCCTGCTCTTTCTGTCAGAATCTCAGTAATTGCACAAGAAAAAAAAATGTGCTGGAAGGTCAACTGAACTGGTACACAGCACAGGACTTTTCTACACTATCTGACTTCCAAACAAGCGGCCATCTATCTAGCTAATATCTCTCAGTACGCGAGCACACACTGAGCAGCATCTGTCTCCAGCAGTGACATGGATAAAATGGCGCTGAGGGAAAATGGCCGCTTTTTACATAGAGAGGACATGTGATTTCAGCAGCGAATTACAGAAGCCCTTGTGTCTGGACAGTGAGGATGCTTCCTGCACTCTGATTGGCTAGCCATGCTTTCCTGACTTAAAGTTACCGCCTACAGGAAGAAAAAAAAATTACAAGCGCGCCACTGATTTGACCTATTCTGAGCTATCACCAGCTCACCCACTTCTCTACCACGTCCCCCCACTTATCATACATAAGCACTATGCTAGCCAAGTGGTTCAATACGCTGTCGTTGCCTCAGAATCACTTTCCGGCATTTATTCGCCGAACGTTGTCGATTTTTCCCGAATTTAATAAAATTTGCTCGCCTTTCCGATCACAAATCCAAATGTGCCATATTCGTGTCGAATTTAAGTTGTAAGTTCGGATTTTGAACAAATTCGCTCATCACTACCAACAACTATTCTGCCTGAGTCCAACTTCCTGGGGGTGATCCATAACAAAGACTTGCTGGAAGATATGTGGGAAGCATATGAGACAGACCCAATTCTTCTGCATGCACCAGATGATATATATCTTACCTTTGAAAATAAAGTATGGACAAATAATCATTGCATCTATGTTCCAGAAACTGTGAGACTTAAATTTTTAAAACTAATCCATGACTCCAAGTTAGCAGGACACAAAGGAATTAAAAAAACACGAGAATTTGAGTCTTGTTTCTTTTGGTGGCCCAGTTGCCAAAATTATGTTAATATGTATCTTCCTGTAGCACCTGTGCCATGTACAGTGGGTACAGAAAGTATTCAGACCCCTTTAAATTTTTCACTCTTTGTTTCATTGCAGCCATTTGGTAAATTCTAAAAAGTTCATTTTTTTCTCATTAATGCATACTCTGCACCCTATCTTGACTGAAAAAAAACAGAAATGTAGAAATTTTTGCAAATTTATTAAAAAAGAAAAACTGAAATGTTACATGGTCATAAGTATTCAGACCCTTTGCTCAGTATTGAGTAGAAGCACCCTTTTGAGCTAGTACAGCCATGAGTCTGCTTGGGAATGATGCAACACGTTTTTCACACCTGGCTTTGGGGATCCTCTGCCATTCTTCCTTGCAGTTCCTCTCCAGTTCCGTCAGGTTGGATGGTGAACGTTGGTGGACAGACATTTTCAGGTCTCTCCAGAGATGCTCAATTGGGTTTAGGGCAGGGCTCTGGCTGGGCCAGTCAAGAATGGTCACAAATTTGTTCTGATGCCACTCCTTTGTTATTTTAGCTGTGTGCTTAGGGTCATTGTCTTGTTGGAAGGTGACCCTTCGGTCAAGTCTGAGGTCCAGAGCACTCTGGAAGAGGTTATCATCCAGGATATCTCTGTACTTGGCCGCATTCATTTTTCCTTCAATTGAAACCAGTCGTTCTGTCCCTGCAGCTGAAAAATACCTCCATAGCATGATGCTGCCACCACCATGTTTCATTTTTGGGATTGTATTAGGCAGGTGATGAGCAGTGCCTGGTTTTCTCCACACATACTGCTTAGAATTATCACCAAAAAGTTCTATCTTCATCTCACCAAGCCAGATAATCTTATTTCTCATCGTCTGGGAGTCCTTCATGTGTTTTTGAGCAAACTATGCAAGCTTTCATATGTCTTGCACTGAGGAGAGGCTTCCGTTGGGCCACTCTGCCATAAAGGCCTGACTGGTGGAGGGCTGCAGTGATAGTTGACTTTGTGGAACTTTCTCCCATCTCCCTACTGCATCTCTGGAGCTCAGCCACAGTGATCTTGGGGTTCTTTTTTACCTCTCTCACCAAGGCTCTTCTCCCATGACTGCTCAGTTTGGCTGGACGGCCATGTCTAGGAAGACTTCGGGTGGTCCCAAACTTCTTGCATTTAAGGATTATAGAGGCCACTGTGCTGTTAGGAACCTTGAGTACTGCAGAAATTCTTTTGTAACCTTGGCCAGATCTGTGCCTTGCCACAATTCTGTCTCCGAGCTCCTTGGGCAGTTCCTTTGAGCTCATGATTCTCATTTGGTCTGACATGCAATGTGAGCTGTGAGGTCTTATATAGACAGGTGTGTGCCTTTCCAAATCAACTCCTATCAGTTTAATTAAACACAGCTGGACTCCAATGAAAAAGTAGAACCATCTCAAGGAAGATCACAAGGAAATGGACAGCATGTGACTTAAATATGAGTGTCTGAGCAAAGGGTTTGAATAGTTATGACCATGTGATATTTCAGTTTTTATTTTTTAATAAATTTGCAAAATCTAAATTTAATGGTCAGACTGAACTCACAAACCAAACCTTAGACTAATATTTTAGATGTTACATTTATCATCTCCAGGATGACTGGGTTGATTTGCTTCCTATGGCTGAATTTTCATACAATAATTCTCAAAATGCTTTGACCAAACAAACACCAATCTTTGCAAATTCTGGGTACCATCCAAGTATCCTTCATGATTTTCCAAGAGAATCGCCTATCCCTGCTGTCACTGACCGAATACAATCCCTGCAACAGAATCTAGACATACTAAAAGACACTTAAGAACTGCCCAGGAGAAATATAAGGATGCAGCAGATAAATCTGGCAGACCGTCTCCAAGCTTCCAAGTGGGCGATGAAGTATGGCTTTCCACCAAGAATTTGAAACTCCATATGCACTCACCAAAACTGGGTCAGAAATGTATTGGTCCTTTTAAAATAATTGGACAAGAAAGCTCAGTAGCTTTTCGCCTTCAACTGCCCAGAACAATGAAGATACATCCAGTGTCCCATGTCTCCTTACTAAAGCCATTTGTTCCAAATTCTATTCCAGGGTGTCGTCTACCTCCTCCTAATCCTATTGAAGTGGATGGGCACGAACATTACAAAGTTGAAAAGGTCCTGGATTCCAGAATATTCAGAAACAAGTTGCAGTACTTAATAAAGTGGCAAGGGTACGGACCTGAAGATAAGTCCTGGGAACATGTAGAAAATGCTCCTCGACTGCTTAAAGAGTCTCACCCAAAAATACCCACATAAATCAAGCCAAGCATCATCTGAAGGTAGCTGTTGAAAGCGGGGAGTAATGTCAGAATTCCTGTTGTCCTTCTATAGTTTGACCACTAGTTCCTGCTATTGTTCACCTTAATAATTGTACTGCAATCCCACTCCTTACCACTGGAGGCTGCTGTAGTGTTCTGCAAATGCTCTTTACTAAAGATGGTAGATGCTGAACCTGTGGGATCCATCTTGTTTCCTGTTTGGGCCTACTTAAAGCCGCATGAATCTTTCACTCATTGCTTGAGTATTGTGTCTAGCTGTTAGCCTAGTTCCAGTTCTCCAGCTCCTGAACATACCCAGACTGTTCTTACATAATCTACGGATTGTTTCCTACAACTTCTTTTGCCAACTCCAAGAACTTCTACTACCACTTGCTGTTCCTGCTCGTGCTCCTTGAGCCACTGGTTTCCAGCAGTACTACGCCAGTATCATAACAAGAAGATGGAAAACAAAATGTTTCCATCTTCTTCATTCTCTGAGTCTGCGAGAATCAGACTGCACTCAGATGTCATCCGAGTGCAGTCCGATGATTTCCACGCAGCCATAGACTTCAATAAGTGAGTGGCATCCGATTTCAAACTGAAAAAAATTGCAGCATGCTGAGATTTCACTGACAAATTCTATGTGTGAAAAAAATTATGCAACAGCACTGCCTCAATTAATAAAAATTGAATAGCACTCATCCGATGTATATGCTGGTGTGAGCGAGCCCTAAGTTTAATGTTACACTTCAACTCATACTTATAGGCAGTGTCTAATTATTGAGATTTATGATCCAGTTAAGTGGAGAGCAGATTTTGCTGTCTGTCTTGTACATAAGGAAAACTGACTTGGATAAGTTAATTTCTAAAAAAATATCTATTTCTAGTTGGGGGAATTTATTTTTGGCTTGATGTCACATACTTGCCTACCAAAAGTCATAAGTTTTGGAGCAAACCTCGCTCGCACAAAATCTTTTGTCCACTTGTGTGTTTTTGTCGTTACCATTAAAAAGTGCCAAGAAAATTAGGCTGAATTTAGCAATTAAGAGCAGGGCACCTACTCCCAAACATATTTGTTATATTTTACTCGAGAAACCGTCTTAAAGGGAACCTGTGACAGAAATTAGATGGACCACATTATAGTCAATGAAGTCTGATTGGTGCCCTTGGTTTTCGTCATGGAAGGTCTGGCCTTTTCATTACTTACATTATTTTTATATTTCTGTTCCTATAATAGAATGTAAATATGAAAATGACAGATGTGAAAAGAGCCTAAGACCATTACATTAATCTTTAAGAACCACATAATTATGCACTGGCAGCAGTTAGGTATTAAAATTATTGAATGCAACATAAAATTTTACATTTTGACTAAAAGTAAAACTGCAGTGCAAGAAACGATATGGAAGTAAATATTAATGACATACAAATATGATTGATGAACAAGAAATATGTAAAAGCTCATTGTTTAACTATTGTCAGTTGAATCGCAATTCCGAAAAAGTTTTAAATAACCACATGAATAGATAAAAGTTACAATATATATGGCAAAAGAAAATGCTGCAAATGAAATAAAATGACTTTTCTTCAGAACAATTACCCATTTTGTAACATAAACAAGCAGCTGGAAGGAAGGCGTTGAGGACATGGAGAACTAGCAAGGAGTTGGTGGCAAGACAAATGAGTCTCATTTGAATGAAGAATTTGTCCTTATCTAGAACAAAATGCAGCAAATTACTGCAGGCTGTGCTCTGATATCCAGTGTCTCCAAATCTCTGTTGCTGATGTGGATCTTTCAGGGCATGATAAACATTCTCTATCAGAGGGACATGATTTATTTGGCTGTTATTACCTTCTTGGGATGTCCAGATGTTGCTAGAGTATCTTTTATCAGGTCCTCTGAGGCTTTTCTCCTGAGTACAGTCCCATCTGGTTGTCAAAATGAATGGCCTCCAGTACCTGCAGTCCCATCCCTCTTCAATAACTCTCAAATATATAGGACGATCACTACAAGACAGCAAATAAATAGGTTGTTTGTGTTACAGAAACCCTGGTGCTGGATTCAGAACATCCATCTATTTCATATGTCTGTTTTTTGAGACCACAGGCAATGTTCTTTATTTTGAAGTGGCTCTGAATGCTTATTTCTTAGAATATATTATTGTATATTTTACTTTTAGCGACATCCTTGCAGGGAAGCCACACCTTATACTACATTATAATTAACTGTACAGGATATAGGTGCCCATTATATATGATTATATCACTTTGAGAAGAGAAGTAATCACAATTGTACTTTAATTCCTATGCTCAAACATGTTGTTTTCGAAGATATAAAAATACAATTAAATTACTATAAAACTGAATTCAGCACAGTTCTGAATGAGGGTTATAAGCCATGGGATTTGCATTGAGAGGCATTATAACTGTAGACTCTTAAATATCTCACTTAGGGCTGCAGACGACAGTATAACTTGGACGAGTGCTATCAGTGGTTTTGTCTGATAGTACTTGCCCCCAAGTTATTCTAACTGTGACTTAAACACTCCTTTAGGCCCCCTTCACATGTCAGTGTCTCCAGTATGTGTGGTGGCAGTTTTCACACATACTGGAGACACACACGTAGACCCATTTAAATCTATGGGGCTGCGCACATGTGTCTGTGTGTTCACACAGACCATGTGTCCATATGACCGACACGTGGACAAGTCCGTTTTTTTCCGGACAATATGTTCAATATGTCAATATGTTCTGCACATGTGCACATGGATGACATTTGGTGTGTTATCTGTGCGCTGTCCGTGTTACACGTACCGGAATAGAATGCAGAATAGAAATGTCTGATGTTTAGGTGTTAGATGTGCAAAGATAGCGATAGATACAGTGGCTTGCGAAAGTATTCACCCCTCTTGGCAGTTTTCGTGTTTTGCTACCACACAACCTGGAATTTCACTGTTTTTTTTAGGGGGTTGCATCAGTTCATGTAAAGAACATGCCTACAACTGTGAACATTTGGTTTTCTTTTTATTGTGAAGCAAACAACAAATAGGACAAAATAACTGAAAACTTCAGAATGCATAACTATTCACTCCCCATAAAGTCAAAACTTGGAAGAGCCTCCTTTTGTGGCAATTACAGCTGGAAGTTGCTTTGGATAAGTCTCTATGAGCTTTCCATATCTTGCCACTGGGAATTTTGCCCATTCTTCAAGGCATACCTGCTCCAGCTCCTTCAAGTTAGATGGTTTTCTAGGGTGAACAGCAATCTTCAAGTCTGACCACAGATTTTCAATTGGATTAACATCTGAGCTTTGACTAAGCCACTCCAAAACATTTCCCCTTAATGCACTTGAGCGTTGCTTTAACAGTATGATTTGGGTCATTGTCTTGTTGGAAGGTGAACCTCTGTCCCAGTCTCAAATCACTGACAAATTGAAACAAGTTTTGCTCAAGAATATTCCTATATTTCGCACCATCCATCTTCCCCTCGACTTGGACCATTTTCCCTGTCCCTGCTGCTGAAAAACATCCCCACAGCATGATGCTGCCACCGACATGTTTCATTTTGGGGATGGTGTTTTTTGGGTGATGAGCTGTGTTGGTTTGACACTAGACATAGCGTTTACCTTGGTCGCCAAAAAGTTAAATTTTGGTCTCATCTGACCACAGCACTTTCCTCCATAAATTTGGGGAGTCTCCCACATGTCTTTTGGCAAACTCAAAATGAGACTTAAATTTTTTGTATGTAAGTAAAGGCTTTTTTCTGCTCACTCTTCCATAAAGGCCACCTCTATGGAGTGTACGGCTTATTGTGGTTGTATGGATAGATGCTCCAGGCTCTGCTTGGGAACTCTGCAGCTCCTTCAGGGTTACCTTTGGTCTTTGTGCTGCCTCTCTGATTAAAGCCCTCCTTGCCCGGGCTGAGAATTTTGGTGGGTGGTCCTCTCTTGGCAGGTTTGTAGAGGTACCATGTTCTTTCCATTTGATGATAATTACAAAGGGGGGAAACAAAATAAATGACGTGGGGCCCCCCTCATTTTTAAAAACAAGCAAAGGCTAAGCAGACAGCTGCCGGCTGATATTAATAGGCTGGTAAGGTCCATGGATATTTCCCCCTTCCCAGCCTCAGACGAGTCCTCAGCCACCCCAAAAATGGAGCATCGATTAGATGCGCCAATTCTGGCACTTAGCCTCGGCCCTTCCCGACTGCCCTGGTGCATTGGCAATTGGGTTAATGGGATTGTGGGGTTGATGTCAGCAGCTGGTGCTTAGCCTTTGCTGGTTATTAAAAATAGGGGGGACCCCACGTTATTTTTTTAGGGTCCCTCTTTTTTAATAATCAGTAAAGGCTAAGCAGACAGCTGTGAGCTAATTTTACTAGAATGGGAAGCTTCATGTTTATTGGCCCCTTCCCAGCAAAATAAGACCAGCTCACAGCTGTCTGCTTTCGCTTAGATGGTTATTAAAAATAAGAGGACCTAAAGCCATTTTTTTCATTTATTTATTTATTTACCTAAATACAAATACAGTAAACTACACACACACAGCACTAATTATTTATCTCATTGACATCTTTCTATCTATCTAGTCTTTATCTTTGCACATCTAATATCTAAACATCTGTCATTTCTATTCTGCATTCTATTCCGGTATGTGTCATACGGATTGTACACACAGACACGGATAGCACCGATAATGTTTTTTTCCAGTACCGGAAATATCAGGATGTGAGGCCTTATGTATATAAACACTTAAACTTACTGTAATTTTGCCATGCTCTGTCTAGTCCTCTCAACCATAAATTCATTATATAACATACTGTATATGCTCCTCTCTATGCACTTTGAGTCTAAACGCTAAAATTCAAAGAAGCAGTTGCCATTGTCAGTTGAGCAGCAAGCAACCTCACATTTCTGCAACCATACCAACCGCAAAGGGGATTTTAGTATTGTATAGCATCCATTCAAATGAATGAACAGCTATTTATTAGAAGTCCAAGAGAGAGAGCTCCTCCCTGCATTGGATCTCCACTTTTGCTCTTATGGGATCAATGGGCTGCGTGTCCTAATAGAACAAATACTCCAGGTTACTATTTCTTATTGTTACGCACATGCCCCAGTCTGTTTGATGTTCTTGTGCTCCACATCAGACTTTGCAAGTAGCCCAACATGCTCCCATGTGTTGCATTTCTTGGGCTACATAAGGCTTCCCAAGACACACATCTGTGTCTTGATATTGTATTAATACTTTCTAGTAACTCTTTTATTTGTCTGTGTGCAGTTCCAGTCCATAGTCATCAGGACATCTCCTGGCTGTCTATGGTTTCCCGTAAATAAGTTACCTGTCTGTGGTTTCCAGTAACCTTGCTACCTGACAGAGGTCTGCAGGACTTTACCTACCTGCCTGCGCTTTCTAGTATCGCTACCTACTTGCCTGCGTCTTCCAGTAACGCAACCTGCCTGTGGTTTTCAGGACGTCTTCCTGGCTGTGTGTGGCTTCCATGGTATTAGACTTTCTTGTTACTATGGAGTTTTGCCTGCTACCTGTCTGCGTCTGCATGATGCCTCCTTTCTGCCCAAGGTCTTCAGTAACTCTGCAATCTGCCCCAGGTCTTCAGTAACTCTTACATTATATAGGTGCACAAGGAGTGTAGCAGTGTAATACTGCAGATGTAACAGATTAGTACATTTATGGTCTGCACATCTGAAGAACTCTTGATATTTTTATAGATTTCCTATCTACTAGTATCACATCCTATTATACATTTGCTAGTAGTGTCTCCTCCGATATGATTATTGCCCATTATTTTTCTATGACTATAATTGTAAGTATTTAAGGAAATTTTCATGATATTAGATATGTAGAGAAATAGAATCTAAGCTACTTGAAATTTTAAAGAAAATGGTATAATTTTATATTAAGAATGTGCGCTCTCCTTGTGAGCAGAAGATTGTTCGGATATTACTTGTTAAAGAAAAGTAGGATCTACAGACTTTAAAGAAACCCACATTTGGAATGTGCATTTTACCTTGCCCCAACAACCTCCCGCCAAAACTCATTGGTCCAGAAAGAGCTGCAAATACATTTAGAAATATAAACATATAAATATTTCATTGCTTGATCATCGAATTCAAAGCCAGAATCTGTGCATGCCTAGCAAAAGACACTCAGTTGAAAACTGTGACCTGGATTAATGTGCATTTATGGTATATAATTCATGCAACATAAAACATGCTGCTTTCATTGTGCATTGTGTAACAGATTTACTGCCATCAGTGTTCTTCAACAGGAATAATGGGCATAAGCTTTCTGTTTGTGTTTAGTTAAATATTGTATACTAGCAGCCTGAGTTCCGAAACAAATACGTTTCGGAAGCTAGAAAAGTGTGCTCTACATAAAAAAAACTAACTCAAATTACCTATGTCTATTTACTTTCAGCCTTTTTACACGATAAACAACAAAGTGGTCATAATTAATAAATTAGTAAATGGCATTATGGAAAACAAAAATAATATTTAGAAGATTACAGAGACGTTCGCCAATTCAAAAAGTGAATTGCCCAGGGCAGATCGCATGGAAATCTCTCTGTATGCCTTATCACCTTCAGCTGATCCTGTTAAAATCTCTGCCTCAAAAACATTTCTATTCAATGATGTTACAAGTAATCGTGTACCATTTCAGAGTACTCGTTTTGTATTCAAATTTCTCAACAACATAATAATGCTGCCCACCTTAAGTCTAAGGCAATGACTTGGCATGCCTGATGGGGTTAAGCTATTTCAAAATTCAATAGGAAAATGTTCCTTTTCATTGTCGTCATCTACAACAACAGAGTCATCGCTCTAACGTCAGCTGATGTTTTTCTCGGACTCACCTCAACATTAAGCTCTTCATGTAGTAAGATTCTTCCATTTTCACCACTGCTTATAGATATCTTCATGTCTGAAAATTTCCTTGAAGAAGCACTCCCATCAAAAAGTCCATCCCCTAATTCATCCTAAAAGCATCTGTAATGTACTATAGGTGTATTAAAGGGAAGGTGCTGCGATTTTTAATTTTGCATTAATAGTTATTGATTATGTAATCAATTATTTTAATACAAAATGAAATGTACCAGTTTATTAGTTTTTTATTTATTCATTTTAACATTAGCCACCGGGGGCTGCTATTTTCATTAGGTGGGTGTGTAAGAGTCTAAGCAGCACTGTTACACACCTCACTTACGGCAGCATAAGAGACTGCAGTCGGTCTCCGATCACATCTCTAACATTAGAGGATGCTCCTCCTGCCGCTAGCTGCGACCTTGGCATGCCCCCTGGGCTGTCCAGGTTACAGCCATGGGAGGAGACCATGGCCATCTTTGTGGAGCCCGCAGCATAAGCTGCGAGCTTCGCATTCCCCCGTCATCGCGCACACTGCTCAGTCAGTGCGTGCCATGACAGGAGCTGCTGGGGAGAAAGTACACGAAGGTCCCGGGTGATTATCTGCATCAGCTGCTGTGGGAAATGGTGATCTCAGTCTGTAAGCTGTTAACACCGCTCACCACAGACGTCTTCAGAGCACAGAGACACAGTGCTGCGTGGGAGAATGGAAGGTGATGTAGGGCGGCAGTGTTCACACCGTGCAGTAACTGAGGCAGTGACCCAAGCAAGTCCAACATAAGCAGCTTTTATTCAGCAAAACTCACAGGTAAACAGAAAGTCCCCCGGTTCACAGCCGGGTTAACACAAGTCCATAACAATGGTTGCCAGGGCAACGGCCTCGCCGGGCCGCTCAGAACCTGACAGTTGCAGAGCCTTCCCAGGCGTGGGTTCAGCTACACACAGGCCCGCCGAACTTTCCTGCTATACTCCTAGCAGGTCCCAACACTGAACAACACTAATCCTTAATGCAGGGTTTTTAAAGGACCTGTGGCAAGAGCCACTGGAAAACCCGGGTTGGAGCCTCCCCCAAGAAATGAAGGCCCTGCCGGGTTTTACTTGATCTGCCTTAGCCAGATATCCTGACCAGGTCAATGCTCACCTTCATTCCTGCATTGCAGCCGCAGCTGTGTCTGTGACTGCAATGCACTCCAATGGATTTAATAGGTCTCTGTACACATTCTGGGGAATATATAACGTCCCTCATATATGATCCCAGTCACTGCCTCACCGTGAGTAGAAGTGTTTATTGTTCTTTTTTTCTTTGCATTGAATATATGGGAGCATATTCCCAGGATGGGGGGCATATACACAGGATGGGGGGCCATATACTCAGAATGGAGGCATATACCCAGGATGGGGGCATGTACCCATGATGGGGGCATAAACTCAGGATGCAGGGGCCATATACCCAGGATAGAAGGGCCATATACCCCGAATGGGGGTGCCATATACCCAGGGTGTAGGGCCATATACCCAGGAAGGGAGCATATACCCAGGATGGAGGGCATATACTCAGGATGAAGGGGCCATATACCCAGGATGGAGGGGTCATATACTCAGGATGGAGGGTCATATACCCAGGATGGAGGGCTAAATACCCAGGATGGGATGCCATATACCCAGGATGGGATGCCATATACCCAGGATGGGGGGCCTGATACCCTGAATGGAAGTCCATATACCCTGGATGGGAGGGCCATATACCCAGGATGGGGGACATATACCCAGGATGGAGGGCCATATAGCCAGGATGGGTGGCCATATACCCAGAATGGGGGGCCATATACCCAGGATAGAGGGGCTATATATGCAGGATGGGGCCATATATCCAAGATGGAGGGGCCATATGCCCAGGATGGGGAGCTATATACCCTCGATGTGGAGCCATATATCCAGGATGGGGGGGCCTTGTACCAGGATGGGGGGCCATGTACCAGAATGGGGGGTATATACCCAGGATGGGGACATATACCCAGGATGGGGGCCATATTCCCAGGAAGGGAGTGTATACCCAGGATGGAGGGCATATACTCAGGATGGAGGGGCCATATACCCAGGATGGAGGGGTCATATACTCAGGATGGAGGGTCATATACCCAGGATGGGGGGCCAAATACCCAGGATGGGAGGCCATATACCCAGGATGGGGGGCCTCATGCCCAGAATGGAAGTCCATATACCCACGATGGGAGGGCCATATACCCAGGATGGGGGCCATATACCCAGGATGGAGGGCCATATAGCCAGGATGGGTGGCCATATACCCAGAATGGGGGGCCATATACCCAGGATAGAGGGGCTGTATATGCAGGATGGGGCCATATATCCAAGATGGAGGGGCCATATACCCAGGATGAAGGGGCCATATACCCAGGATGGAGGGGCCATATACCCAGGATGGGGAGCTATATACCCAGGATGGGGAGCTATATACCCTCGATGGGGAGCCATATATCCAGGATGGGGGGGCCTTGTACCAGGATGGGGGGGCCATGTACCAGAATGGGGGGCCACATACCCAGGAAGGGGGGCAAAGTACCAGGATGGGGGGCCTTATATCCAGGATGGGCACTATATTCCATATACCCAGGATGGGGGTATATACCCAGGATGGGGGCCATATTCCCAGGAAGGGAGCGTATACCCAGGATGGAGGGCATATACTCAGGATGGAGGGGCCATATACCCAGGATGGAGGGGTCATATACTCAGGATGGAGGGTCATATACCCAGGATGGGGGGCCAAATACCCAGGATGGGAGGCCATATACCCAGGATGGGGGGCCTCATACCCAGAATGGAAGTCCATATACCCAGGATGGAGGGGCCATATACCCAGGATGTGGGCCATATGCCCAGGATGGAGGGCCATATAGCCAGGATTGGTGGCCATATACCATGAATGGGGGGCCATTTACTCAGGATGGAGGGGCCATATATGCAGGATGGAGCCATATATCCAGGATGGAGGGGCCATATAGCCAGGATGGAGGGGCCATATACCCAGGATGGGGGGCCATATACCCAGGATGGGGAGCTATATACCCTCGATGTGGAGCCGTATATCCAGGATGGGGGGGGCATTTACCAGGATGGGGGGCCATATACCCAGGATAGGGGGCAATGTACCAGGATGGAGGGCCTTATACCCGGGATGGGGACCATATTCCATATACCCAGGATGGGGGTATATACCCAGGATGAGGGCCATATTCTATATACCAGGATGGGGGCATGTACCCAGGATGAGGGCCATGTACCAGGATGGGGCCATATACCAAGATGGGGGCATATGCCAGCATGGGGTGGGGCTAGATAGCAGGATGGGGGGGCATATACCAGGATGCACTATATGGAGCCATTATACTGTGGGGCACAGATGGGGGCATATGCCAGGATTGGGTGGGGCCATATATCAGGATGGGGGGGCATATACCAGGATGCACTATATGGGGCCATTATACTGTGGGGCATTATATGATGCCATTATACTGTGGGGCACTATATGACGCCATTATACTGTGAGGCACTATATGACGCCATTATACTGTGGGGCACTATATGACGCCATTATACTGTGGGGCACTATATGACGCCATTCTACAGAGGACTCAGCCGCCCTGTCTTGTGGAGTACAGCGGGATGCGGAGTGGCTGCTGCTACAGCCTATGGAGAGTCATTCTCTGAACAAGGCTCCATAGCATTTGGATGGTGGATTCGGGAATAGTAGTGGGAGCGCCATGGACTATGGTGGACCTGCATGGGTTGTTTTTTTTTTCAAAAATAAATTGGTGAACCAGGGAAAGTGGCAGGGAGTCTTTATTTAAATAAAATGTATTTTTCTGTCTGTGTATTTTTTTTTCATTAGTGGGTTAGTAATGGGGTTGTCTGATAGACACCTCTCCATTACTAACCACAGGGCTTCATACCAGATGTGACATTTCACAATTCACAGCTGTCATCAACCCCAATAACCCCAATACTATTAGCCCGATTGCCACTGCACCAGGGAAATCGGGAAGGGGTGGGAAAAGCGCCAGAATTGGTGTATCTAACAGGATGCTCCAATTCAGGGGCAGCTATGAGCTGCTATTTTTAGGCTGCAAAGGGCCCAAAAACCAGGGACCTTTCTAGCCTGATAATATCAGCCCACAGCTGTCTACTTTACCTTGACTGGTTGCCAAAAATAGTGGAGAACCCAAGCTGCTGTTTTTTTAATTTATTTATTAGGGTAAACACCCTTTAGTGCCACATGAAAGGCACAAAAGGGTATAAGTTTATTATATGTAGGGGCTTGTGAAATTCTATATATATAGGACATTTATTCTATTGCACCTCTGCTCCTATAGAAGTGGACAGAGTAGGGTTACACATTTCTAAGGGAGCAGTGGTGTAATGTGTGACCACGCTCCATTCACTTCTATGGGGGCAGTGGTGTAATGTGTCACACCGCTCGGTCCACTTCTATGGGGGCAGTGGTGTAATGTGTGCCCCCGCTCCATGCATTTCTATGGGAAGCAGTGGTGTAATGTGTGACACTGCTCCATTCGCTTCTATGGGAGCAGTCGTGTAATGTGTGACCCTGCTCTGTCCACTTCTATGGGTCAGTGGTGTAATGTGTGACCCTGCTCTGTATAATTCTATGGGAACAGTACTGTAGAGGATATGTCACACATTACACCACTTTAGATATTGCATTATCTAATCCCATCCTGTATAATACACTCCGCTGAGCCCAATATCCATTCCAATACTGCGAGCAGCACTAACACAATCAGCGCTGCCGGCCGTCCTTGGTGACACTGTACTTGTCAGTATCACTGGCAGTTACCAACAAAATAGCTCCTCACCGTGATCCTAAACTTCATTCTTTGTTATCCTTTTACAAACACCCAGAAGGGGAGGAGAGGAGTGACATCACACCCATGAGAGCAGATCCCGCCCACATTTACTGTAGTCCTAATGTGAGCTAGTTGTACACTAGGTTTTCATGGCAAATTTCAGCAGCTGCTCCCCCTAGTGTTTAAAAGTGGAAATACCAAACCTTTAAAAATTATTTTTCATATTTTACTTAAAAATAAATCATAATATTTAAAAGAAAAAATTAAACATTAATACTTTACATTTTTTCAATTGTTGATAATTTTTTTTTTTATGGCACCTATCCTTTAAATACTTACCGATCTACCTGGGTTTTTCAGTGAGACTGATCGTTTGTTGGATCATTTTACTTCAAATCAGACCAGCCGGCTCGCACAGCAGCTTATGTGTGGAAACTCATATGCTGTATACTCATTCTGATTCACCATAGCCTTACATTGGTGAAAGTAGCTCTGCCCTACACAGTGTCACTGTCAAAAAGACTGGAGCAAGGCTGGAAATTTATGTAGACAATGACCAGTAAGGTTTTACAATTCCAGATTTCAGTTCTTGCTGACTTGGAAGATGATGTACACTAGTTTGGGGCTTATGTCACAAAACAATAATAATGTCTCATTTGTATTTTACAATCATAAATACATTTACAGAAACTGATAAGTAAATACGGGTGAAAAACAAACAAACATTGTGTAGGGATATATTTTTTTAGCTGCAGTAGTAAGAAGTTCCAGATACATAGGAAGGAATAAAACAAAATGTTCAAACACTTACTCATGTAAAATTCATTATGCTATGTTAATTTATAGTCTGCATTAAATGATGCTATCATATGTTGTACATTAGATCTCTTTAACACCGCATTTAATTTGTTGCCATTCTAATTAAGGGCACCTTGGAAAATAACAAACCCTAGCCAGCATCTCCCCAGTCAGCACTGGTTGCTGTCCTTGGTGCTGATGCTATTCAAGAGGCTTCCCGCAGTGCAGAGTTTTCAATGCTGATATTGTTACTGGTTGACAGAAGAGAGGGAGGAAAAAAAAGCGAATATATTGTAAAAAGGAAGCAGGTTTCTTAAGAAAACAATTGCAGCTACCGTATGTGAACAAACAATGTACTTGCAATAAGAATTCCAGAGCAATCGGAGCCTAAGACAAGTCCTTGATCCCTTGCATTGCTAGTGTAAATATTGTATTTTAAAATCCAACTTGGATTGCTGAAATTATTCTTGTATGTATATTATAACGATGACAGTGACAGTATGACGGGTGTGCTGTGACATTCATTTCATTGGACGCCACGCGTCATTTATTTTCAATTAAAAGGCAAGGGGTGGCATTTTTTCATGCTTTCATCTCCCACACTGCAGATTCTTTGGACTGGTACTAACGCTAGTGTTGGATGGAAAGTAAGCTGTATGAGCAGGGAAGTGGATAATGACTTGGAAGCATCTATCTATGGCATTTTCAGATACCCTTACAAATGTCATCAGGCATTTATTATGCTCACATATGGTAAAAGACTAGACTGGAGCATGTTCTCATCAATTTCTAAATGAAGCTTTGGTTTCCTTGAAGATTGATACCAAACATAAAATTATTGAATTAAAGCTGTCAAGTGTTGCAGCCACTATCTAATAACTGTAATACCAGTACTTTACAGCAGTATAATTAATATGGCTATTAATAAAGACTAGGCTTAGCTAGCTTTGACATTTATATAATTATAAATCATTTCTGGAGCATTATTAACAATGCTGGGTGTTTTTATCTCATCCCAAGCTCTGAGTGTACTGTCCTACATTATTATGCTGAAAGATTTAATGCCAATGGTGCATACATAAGCAAATTAAAGCAGCAGGTAAGCCATGTTCTTAGATTTCTTCTGTCCTGCACTTTAGTTCTGTATGAGGTTCAAAATGTCATCTTTTTGTCACATGTGAGCCAAACTATAATGACAGTAAAAAAAATTAAATATGTATTTTTAGCTCAGTAAAATCACAGACTGCTGGATCCAGCCACCTTTTTAATTAAGATAACTTTTATTATAAAAACCTTTTATTTGTGATACCTTGATTATAAAAGCCTTTATTTATGATATCTTGATTATAAAAGCCTTTATTTATGATACATTTATAATAACATTTTTTATTAGTGTTAACTTTATGATAAAACCATTTATGTAAGACGACTTTATGGTAAAACCATTTATTTATGATGATTAGTACGAAAATAATCTACAGTTAAGAAGACCTCACACTATAGGAATTTGGATTT
Source organism: Phyllobates terribilis (assembly GCF_046119375.1). Lineage (NCBI taxonomy): Eukaryota > Metazoa > Chordata > Amphibia > Anura > Dendrobatidae > Phyllobates > Phyllobates terribilis. The sequence goes on along the minus strand of NW_027362761.1, from coordinate 376,672,141 downwards.
AACTACAGCAAGCATTATAGGATGGTGGAGGTCCCTGGGCAAACAATTCAGTTGAGGCCAACACAATATAACACATGGCTAACTTAAGCATACAATATACACTGTGTGCCGAATTATTAGGCAAATGAGTATTTTGATCACATGATACTTTTTATACATGTTGTCCTACTCCAAGCTGCATAGGCTTGAGAGCCAACTACCAATTAAGTAAATCTGGTGATGTGCATCTCTGTAATGAGGAGGGGTGTTGACTAATGACATCAACACCCTATATAAGGTGTGCTTAATTATTAGGCAACTTACTTTCCTTTGGCAAAATGGGTCAGAAGAGACATTTGACGGGCTCTGAAAAGTCCAAAATTGTGAGATGTCTTGCAGAGGGATGCAGCAGTCTTCAAATTTCCAAACTTTTAAAGCGTGATCACCGAACAATCAAGCGTTTCATGGCAAATAGCCAACATGGTCGCAAGGCGCAAAACAACTGCCCATGAATTGAGGAAAATCAAGAGTGAAGCTGCCAAGATGCCATTCGCCACCAGTTTTGCCATATGTCAGAGCTGCAACGTTTCTGGAGTATCAAAAAGCACAAGGTGTGTGATACTCAGGGACATGGCCAAGGTAAGGAAGGCTGAAAAACGACCACCTTTGAACAAGAAACATAAGATAAAATGTCAAGAATGGGCCAAGAAATATCTTAAGACTGATTTTTCAAAGGTTTTATAGACTGATAAAATGAGAGTGACTCTTGATGGGCCAGAGGCTGGATCTGTTAAGGGCAGAGAGCTCCACTCCAACTCAGACGCCAGCAAGGTGGAGGTGGGGTACTGGTATGGGCTGGTATCATCAAAGATGAACTTGTGGGACCTTTTCAGGTTGAGGATGGAGTGAAACTCAACTCCCAGACCTACTGCCAGTTTCTGGAAGACAACTTCTTCAAGCAGTGGTACAGGAAGAAGTCGGTATTGTTCAAGAAAAACATGATTTTCATTCAGGACAATGCTCCATCACATGCATCCAACTACTCCACAGTGTGGCTGGCCAGTAAAGGTCTAAAAGAAGAAAAAATAATGACATGGCCCCCTTGTTCACCTGATCTGAACCCCATAGAGAACCTGTGGTCCATCATAAAATGTGAGTTCTACAGGGAGGGAAAACAGTACACCTCTCGGAACAGTGTCTGGGAGGCTGTGGTGACTGCTGCACGCAATGTTGATCGAAAACAGATCAAGCAACTGAGAGAATGTATGGATGGAAGGCTGTTGAGTGTCATCATAAAGATCACTAATTTTTTTTTGTTTCTTTTTTTACATGTCAGAAATGTTTATTTCTAAATTTTGTGCACTGATATTGGTTTACCTGGTGAAAATAAGCAAGTGAGATGGGATTATATTTGGTTTTTATTAAGTTGCCTAATAATTCGGCACAGTAATAGTTACCTGCACAAACAGATATCCTCCTAAGATAGCCAAATCTAAAAAAAAAAACACTCCAACTTCCAAAAATATTAAGCTTGGATATTTATGAGTTTTTTGGGTTGATTGAGAACATAGTTGTTGATCAATAATAAAAATAATCCTCTAAAATACAACTTGCCTAATAATTCTGCACACAGTGTAATGTGTATTGGGGAAACTCAATTGTTTTAAAAAGTCTGCAGTTAGGGAATAACTGCATTTAGGGATAATTGGATTTTAGTAAGCTTGATATGCAAATCAACTCAAAACTAATGTATTGGTACAGTAGTCACAGACAGCAGTTTCACTTTCCCTTTTTATAGTCCTTCCTTTATGTATATGAAGGTCAGCAATGCAATCTTGCATAACAGAATAATACGATGGTAGACCTTAGTTTCTTTGTGTTTAACCAGTTCAATCTATTCATGACCCGTGACCTTCTGGATGTTTTATTCTTATCATAACATGCCTTCACTGGTCAGATCATATAATGAATATCGATGCAATTCAGTAGGGTACAAAGAGTGTCCAAGAAGCATGGGTAACATGACATTTCTGGGGAGTTATACTCTCTTTCTTCAATGCTTTTCTCTGTCACCTTGAAGGGTCTTAGAGGGTCCAAGGAATTTTAGGCAAATAGTATAACGGAGATCATGGCTGCAACTTGAATTTTTCACTTTCACTCACTCCATTTAGTAATCTGCTATTTGACATGTACTTTGTAAATACAAGGCCAAGTAAGCTATGCGCTTATTAGTCTTATTACTAGCTTGACTTCAAGGCATTAATGTGTTCATTACGACAATTAAGTGCCCTCAAGTAATCACCCTCTGTTATAATGCACTGTGGGCATTTGCCCTTTTTTACCTTCCTATAATCAGTTTGTGATTATAATACCTAATAATATCCTATTCGCTTGGTTTTTGTATTATTTTATATATTTTTTTATTGTTTGTATAGAAAAACAGAGTAAACAAGTATCAATTAAGGAGTCCTTAACCATGAACAGGGTTTTATCTTTAAGTCCTTGTGTTCAACTCCGACCTTAGTAGCAACATTGAATCTTTATTTCATTTATATCTTCCTTGAGTGTCCTCTGGGTGCTTTGTGAATACACAATACTTTTCATAAAGCAAGCTAGTGCATATGCTGGCACTATAAAAAAACATAATAATGCTCCCAGATATGGTTTATGCAAACTTGCTAAACTTTCTTAAGACAAGCTATAGTCAATATTTCTGACGAAGCAGACAAGCAGATGGGGAGAAGCTTTGTTTCTGTGCTTGAAAGTCCTTACAAATGAGATACTGAAGTATTTTCACAAAATGAAAACAGTAGATTGGTAGATTAATTAAATTGAGGACCTGAGCATTGTTGGTCAATGCTAAAATGACTACAATCCAGAAAAAACTCTCAGACACTGATTGGCTGCAGTGGTCATCTGATGCCCTGCGCCTGAAGAGGAAGTCAGGACACAAGCTGGGGACACTAGCAGAGTAGAGATGGCAGTTCTGTACTGTTTTTTTTTGTTTTCTGCTTTTTTTTTCATTTTGGCAACGCAATTAGTCGATTTTAAAATATTTCTTAACAGTGGAACACCCCTTTAAACAAATGAAGTAAAGATGGTAAACTCTAATGATACAGTAGAATAAAATGAGGAAGTTGAGGTACTGTCTTTTTAAACTTATTGCATCTGCTGCTTTATAAAGAGATTTTGGCAGTATACACCGACGATTAAGCAGATCACAGTGCTGCATAATATTTCAATGATCTTGATAAATCATCTTGATATTTTATGGTCCAGTGGTATAACAAAAGGGATGGAGGAACATTATACTGGTCAGAGATGGTAAACATAAAGATCGCTAAGGCCATGTGCACACACTGAGCATTTGGTCAGTATTTTACCTTTGTAAGACCAAGGCAGAAGTGGGTAAAAGATGCAGACGTGGTGACGTGTTTCTATTCTACTTTTCAGAGGATTGTTCCACTCCAGGAGCTGTGGTATGTGCTTACCATGAACTGGAGTAGTTCTGCACATTTGGGCACAGCAAATAAACAGTGCAGGACATATTTATAACATTATCTCAAGAATATTTTTTAGCACATTCAATTTTGGAACTTATTGTTTCAAAATGTATTGATTAAAAGGGACTTTGATCGTGGGACAACCCCTTTAATGCAATTTACATAAAAGAATTGCTTGCCATCAAAACAACCCCATTCACATGATTGATGCTGATTTCCAGTTACAGAAATTTTTGCAGCAAAGTATGCAGCATGTGAATCCAGTAATCCATCATTGTCCATTTCTCTCAAAGACTAAAAACATCATACTGTCTGTGGAGAGCTGTGGGATCCATCATACTGTGTGTTTGGGTGGCTATAGGGTCCGTCTTACAGTGGGAGGGGGGCTGTGGGGTCCATCACACTGTGTGTTTGGGAGGCTATGGGGTCCATCATACTGTGAAGGGGGGCTGTGGGGTCCATCATACTGTGTATTTGGGAGGCTATGGGGTCCGTCATGCTGTGTGTGTGGGAGCCTGTGAGGTCCATCATACTGTGTGTCTGGGAGGCTATGGGGTCCACCATGCTGTGTGTGGGGGAGGCTGTGGGGTCCATCATACTGTGGGGGGGGCTGTGGGGTCCATCATACTGTGTGGGGGGGAGCTGTTGATCAAGGTACATTTATACTTATTAAATATACTTAAGGCTGAATAACAGGAGCAGTAAGTTTCATAAACTTTATAAAAAGCAAGAAATTAAATGGTTTTGATTAGCGGCTACCTGTGAAAATAAACCCTATCATAAACTGTCATCATCAATAGCAGCAATTAAAACCTGCACAGTATTAAAGGGGTTGTCCATTACTTTCTAAAAATATCTTCTGTGTATTAAAGCTGTGTACACATGCACAATACATAAAATTCTGCACAAAACTCACAATCCATATGACACCTAACTAATTGATCCTGTAGCTGCATCTTCTTTTAAGACATTCATATAGTTCTTTGCTTACCTAGCAAATTGTTAGTCCTAATGAGTTGTCTACATTGCTGGAGCTCAGCAAAGCTTTATGTAAGCTGCCAAGTCCTGAAATATCTATATTAGTTGTAGTTTTTATTATTTATTGCTCGTGCTTTAAGTAGGCTTATTTAATAAAAAAAAACGTGTTTTCTTTTAAATGTCATTAGTCTTATTCGCTAAATTTATTTGATTTGAGATATTGGGTTATTATAGGCATTAATGAACACACTAGTGAAGTTATTCTCAGATGCTTCAATGGTCTAATATTTTTGTCAATAGTCACAATCTGTCCTCATAAGAATATCTCAAGGAACATACAGTCTTAAACATGTCCAATTTTGTTGATGGTCTTAATGGCCAACTTACTGCATACAACATATTAAATGGGAACTATACTTTCAACAAAGCTGGTATAAGTCAATAGTACAAGTGAATCTAATAAACTTTGTAATATCTTAACCCCTTAGTGACCAATAGACGTATTTTTACTGACCTGCGACATAAGAGACTAGCGTTCCCCGACAGGTGACTATCCTGTAACTATCAGCTGTACATTATAGCTGACAACTTGCTGCATCAGCCACGATCAGTGTTGGCACTGACCAAGGACGTTTAACTCCTTAGATTCTGCTGTCAATAGTGACTACAGAATCTAAATAGTTAACAGAGTGAAAGGGCTCCCTCTTTAACCTCATCGGCACCCTGAGATCTTGATTGTGTGGTCCTGATGTTTGCCATGGCAGGTAACAGCCAAATAACGGCCTTATAGTCTGCCGACTATAGCGGCCTGTTCAGAAGTTGTCAAAATTTAGATGGTAAAATAAACTTTTTCATTCTTGTCATGCCACTTTCCATTAATTCCTGAAAACAACCAGAAGGGTTAATAAACTACCTGAAAATTTTAAATACGTTGAGGGGTGCGGTTTTTAAAATGGTATCACTTTTGGGTGGTTTCCAAAATATAGGACCCCCAAAGTCACTTCAAAACTGCACAGGTCCCTATAAAAATAAGTTTTGTAAATTTCCTTCAAAAAATGAAGAATTACTGCTATATTTTTAAACCTTCTAAAATGCTAACAAAATAAAAGAACACTTTACAAATGGTGCTGATGTAAAGCGGACATGAGGGAAATGTTATTTATTAATGTTTTTGTGTGGTATGACTATTTGGATTAAAGGGATAGTCATTAGTGATGATCGAGTGTATTCGTTACTATTCGCTATTCGCATGGAAAGTACGGTATTCGGGTTACTCGTTATATTGCGAGTATTTGTGTACTTGCCTCGCTATATTCGGATGTCCTGACCTGCACTTTTGGCGCCTCCTTTGCAGCCACTAAACATGCTTGGCTTCTTAACCAATCACAGTAAAGCCACAGACATCTTGGTTGTGGCATTACTGTGATTGGCTGGCCGCCCAGCATCATAGGGTCTATTTAAACCCTCCCGCCGCCATTTTGTGCACATTGCATCTGGAGCCTGAGTTCTATAAGCATTGGGAGAGATTGCTGAGCTGCTAGGGAGAGTGTTTAGGCCTCTTGATAAATCAAAAGCCCTTTTAAGGGCTACCTGCAGTGTGTACTAGGTTAGTGTTTAAAGGAGCCGCTCACTAGCTCCATAATACCACCAATAAATAGCTCTTTTCAGAGCTGAAGACACACAACAAAGTCAGAGTACAGGGAGGGAGAGATTGTGTATTAGGTAGGGAGAGGTTAAAGTGTTCTTCCAGTGTCCATCTTAAAACAGCTCTTGTCAGAGGCAAAGCAATATTTTTCCAGCAAACAGAGTAATAGCATTTTGTGCTTCCTTTTTTTTAAAAGCACCGGTCTATTTTCCCCGCTGTTTTAGGGGTCAGAGCCTGGCTTCTGCTGTCCACATTAGTCCACTTAAAAAGGCGGTTAGGGCCCAATGCCATGCAGTAGTCCAAACATTTCCTACTGCCTGCTACAAAGCACGCACCAGCCCATTTTCCCCGCTGTTTTTGGGTGACAGCCTGCCTTCTGTCCACATTAGTCCACTTAAAAAAGCGTTTAGTGCCCTACACAAAGCAGTAGTCCAAACATTTCATACTGCCTGCTACCAAGCACGCACCAGGCCATTTTCCCCGCTGTTTTTAGGGTGACAGCCTGCCTTCTGTCCACATTAGTCCACTTAAAAAAGCGTTTAGTGCCCTACACAAAGCAGTAGTCCAAACATTTCATACTGCCTGCTACCAAGCACATACCAGGCCATTTTCACCGCTGTTTTTAGGGTGACAGCCTGCCTTCTGTCCACATTAGTCCACTTAAAAAGTCGTTTAGTGCCCTACACAAAGCAGTAGTCCAAACATTTCCTACTGCCTGCTACAAAGCATGCACCAGGCCATTTTCCTCGCTGTTTTTGGGGTGACAGCCTGCCTTCTGCTGTCCACATCAGTCCACTTAAAAAGGCGTTTAGTGCCTACGCAAAGCAGTAGTCCAAACATTTCCTACTGCCTGCTAATAAGCACGCGCCAGGCCATTTTACCCACTATTTTGGAAGCCACCATCCCACGGGCTATCAATCACAAATAGTAGTTAGGCAGGAGTAGGAATACAGTCCTGGTTTGTCCACTGCACAATATGCATAGGGTTTGTAAAAATTAGCCCTATGGGCTGAGTCATGGTTGATGCAGGAAGCCACCATCCCAAGGGCCTCCAATCACAAATAATAGTTAGGCTGGAGTAGGAATACTGTCCTGGTTTGTCCACTGCATAATGTGCATAGGGTTTGTAAAAATTAGCCCTATGGGCTGAGTCATGGTTGACGAAGGAAGGAAACGGGTTTTAATGGGAAGGGGGTTACGTTAACAGCAGTAGCATGAATCTGCATTTTTGGTGAATTTAGGTTGGCTTGTTGTCATCTGGAGGGATTACAAACTGTGGAGATATCCAGTTCTTGTTAAATTTAATCTGAGTAAGTCTGTCTGCATTTTCCATGGAGAGGCATGTGCGCCTATCAGTGATGATTGCCCCAGCAGAACTGAAAACACACTCTTATACCACACTAGCAGCCGGGAAGGCCAGCACCTCCAAGGCATATAAGGAGAGGTCGGACCAAGTGTTCAGCTTAGACACCCAATAATTAAAGGGAACTGAAGCATCAGAAATGACGCACGTATAGTCACTTAAGTACCGCTTGACCATGTTCTGCAACTTATCCCTCCTTGGCATTGTTACAGGCACAGATAGCCCTTGCTGTTGAGCTGGTTTATTGAAAATTGCCCAATTTGTGCACATTTTCCTCCCACCTCTACTGGAACTGGTGTTCGTGTCTCTCCCCATTATGCCTTGGTGTTGAAAAGAGCCGGTACCTCTACCACCAGCATTGTCTGAGGGTGATGATTTCAGCAACTGATCTACAACGGCCCTCTTGAACGATTCCATTGTAAAACTCTTTGGTGACTCCAAAAGGAGAGAAGGAAATTTCTCCTTGTACCGTGGATTGAGAAAGGTGGCCAACCAGTATAGGTCGCTCTTGTCACCTGCACCTTAAAAACATCTCCAGAATCCGCCTTTTCTCACCTTTGAAACTGCTAAAACTCTTACAGTCGCTCTTACTCACTGTCCTCTGGATTACTGCAACTCTATTCTGATCAGTCTCCCTCTTACCAAACTTTCTCTTCTCCAATCCGTCCTGAATGCGGCAGTCAGGGTCATATTTCTGTCCAGTCGCTTCACCGATGCTTCCTTCTTGTGCCAGTCATTACACTGGTTGCCCATTCGCTACAGGGTCCAATATAAACTCATCACTCTCACCCACAAAGCTCTCCACAGTTCTGCACCGCCTTATAGCTCCTCTATCATCTCTGTCTATCGCCCTACACGTGCCCTCCATTCTACAAATGACCCAAGACTAACATCCCCCAAAATTCGAACCTCGCACCTCCATCTGCAAGACTTCTCTCGTGCTGCACCAGTTCTCTGGAATGCTCTACCCCAGATGATCCAACTGATGCCTAGGCCCCACGTCTTCAAGCACGCTTTAAAAACCCATCTCTTTAAACAAGCCTACCACCTAAACTACTCAGTAAACTATCTTTCCCCTTTTCCCTCCTTCTAAATATTATTCAGAATCTGAATCCTACTATTCATCTGTCTCCACACCCCCAAATGCACACAATAACTGCACTCAATACTTGATTATTGCATTTAAGCATACCGGCTAATGACCGGATCATGCAGCTCTATATGAAAATCCCTACTTATTATAATTGCTAGACCAGAAATAACAAGCACTTTTCACCTATTGTGTCCACCCATTTCCTTGTAGAATGTAAGCTTGCGAGTAGGGACCTCAATCCTAATGTACTGTAACTGTTTAAACTGTCTTACTTTGTATTGAATTTATTGTATGTACATGTCCCCGCTTAATTGTAAAGTGCTGTGGAATATGTTGGCGCTATATAAATAAAAATTATTATTATTATTGTTGGATAAAATGTGTATCACGCGAGGGTCTTGACCACAGACACTTACACATGAACTGTGCCATGTGGGCCAAGCTGCAAAAAGGCAAATGTTCTGTGTCCCCAACAGTAGAAACAGTACCCATCCTCTCCTCATGCTGACTCGCCTCCTCCTCCTCCACCTCCTCCTCTCCAGCACTTCCAGGCTGGACAGACATGAAGCTTGGATTGGGTGTCCCCTCTGTAGCATTACAAGTCCCCTCGATAGCACAGAAAAACAAGTCCTCTCCCTCCTCATCTTCCTCCTCATCACCCAATGTTGACTCAGAATATTGGCTGGGCTGGCTAATATCACCCATTGGGAAATCTGGCTCCATACCAATATGCTGGGCACTCAAAGCTTCCACTTTGAGATTATGCAGTGATTGTTTCAAGAGACACAGCAGCGGGATGGTTACGCTGATAATAGCCTGATTACCGCTCACTAGGTTGGTGCAGTACTCAAAATTCTCAAGAACCTCACAAATGTCAGCGATCCACACCCACACGACAGTTGTTAAGTGTGGTGGCTGACTCTCAGTCTGACGGGCATGTTGAAGCTGGTATTCAGCTACTGTCCTCTGCAATCATCGCCAAAATATGATATTTTGAGTTCCACCATGTGGGCAGGTCACAAATGAGTCGCTGACTTGGCAAATTCAAGCGCTTTTGCAGTGCTGTAAGAGCAGCAAAAGCGATAGAGGAATGACGGAAATGGGCGCTAATATGGCGCACCTTCTCAAGTAGGTACGGCAAGTGAGGGTAAGTTTTCAGAATAAAGGAAGCTGAATAAAATGATACTTTGATATCTGCGATGAAATGTCTTATTCCAGAGAAATCTATGTTTTTCTTATTTGTAAATGAGCTGTTCCAGGCTATGAGGCAGACACTGATCAGCGTGAGAATCTGCCTCCAGAGATTATTTTAAATAAAAGATGACATTTCCTGGGTGATGTGTAATGGCTGCTCTCTGCTATCCTCTGAGATGTGCAACTGACACAGTGCAGTAGAACTGAGCTTTGTCTCCCTACATTTTGCTGCAGCTCTCACACCTCTGCTGTATTGCAACACTATTGCATCACTGTCTGCCTGTGAGATGGAAGCTGAAGCTGAGAGGAACCTGCAGATGTGTCAGGTATAATCACACACAGCTCTGCAGTGGGAGCAGAGAACGCCCACTACACATCACACTGGTAACGCCTCTTTCACTTTACAAAAGCACAAACCTTGTGGGCATTGAATCCCTACTCCAAACAGCACTGTTACATGCAGTGTACCATATACAATCTGTCTGAAGAAGGTCCTTTTGACCATCACTGTTTTTGGATTGCTTTTCTAATAAATCTGATATTATGTTTCTGTAACTCAATAGATGGCTGGATTTTTTCTTCACTGACTATATGGCGTTGTATGCTATCCTGGCACCGTATATTTATACAGAGTGACATATATCCTCTCTATAATTTACAATAAGCTCTGGAGGAAGATTCTCATGCAGATCAGTGTCTGGTCCATAGTCCTGAACAGCTCATTTACATATCAGAAAAAGGTGGATTTCTCTGAAATATGACATCGGATCGTAGATATCAAGTGTAATGATACAGCTTTTAATCTTAATTGTCCAAACATGTAAAGTCAGTAGGCCAGGAGCCATACACCTTTATCTTAATGTTGACATTTGAATTTGTGTTCTTCTTTGGTTGATCAACACAGACTATTGTTTGAATAAGTTTGGATGTTGATCACTTGAGTTGATATTTGTTAATTGATGAATGGCTTTTATTTACATCTTATATCAGCTCCTACAATGTATTGTCTGCTGGTTTTGAAAGGCAGCGACTTGGAGTCTTGGAACAATGATGTTTTTTAATATGCTAATTAGATATTGTACTAGGCCAGCTAGTTTGTTGATCTGCAGAGCAGTGGGATACCAACTATGCAAATTGATTAAATGCTCAAACAATGAGACATGAGCCCCTGCCACCTTTTCCCCTGACCTGTGAATGATAACCTGAGCCACAGATCTAAATATAAAAAGGGATTTCTATAGTTTTGGAGGAGAATCAGAGAGATTCTTCAGGACAGCAACCAGTACACATTGCTCCATCAAGAGGGATACAGATATGACTCTACAGGGTGTCAGCTTAGAGGACCCCATTCCTAGCTGAAGGTATACAGATCTGCTCCATTGACTATCACAGAACCCATGGATACATTTGGGGAAACCAGGTTGGGACCATCCGGTCACCTGGTTGCATGAATATGTTGTTTAGGGTTGACAGGTGGGACCCTCTGGTCACCTGGAACCCATGGATACCCTCGGAGAAAGCCAGGTTGGGACCATCCACTCACCTTGTTCCATTGATATGTTCGGAGAAGCCAGGGTGGGACCCTCGGGTCTCCTGGCCACGTACCTCAATGGACTCTCAGCTTCCTAAGCTTCCCACTACCTCCTTTCTGTGGGTGTCCACCCAAAGCGGGGTGCCACTGGTTTAGGTAGTTGGCCTTGGAAGTTCCAAAGTCGCAGCTGCTCTATTCCCGGCGGGTGAGCGGAAGGGTATGACTGAGTAATTTTGTACCATCTTGGGTATTTGCTGGAACTGTTCTATATATTTATTGTCTGTTTAGTGGTTCAATAAAGCATTGCCATACTGTTTTACCCTCACCCTGTGTTGTCTGAGTAGTATTATGCCCACAGAAGACCCTATGTCTTCACATCAATGTATAATATTATTCAGCTTCCTAAAACCTACATGTCCATATAGACTACTTAGGAGTGTTGATCCTACTGACAGATTTTCTTTAATAGAACTGTAGCTAACAATAGTAGTGGTGTTATTGGAAGGACCACATAAGAGTGCAGGATCTTAGTGAATCTGTTGCTATAAAGATCCAACATTATATCACCATGACAACTTTTAGTGATTTTTTATCATCTTTTTGTCATAACTTACATAAAGAATATCTTAAACTAGTGCAGTTTTGACACGAACCACAACAGGCAGACACTTTTTGTTTTCCATAGCTCACTTTTTAGCTTTGCTTTACAAATTGGGAGAGAATGAACAAAGTCATCTCATTATCTTTAGAGGGTGGATAAATTATTGACAGCTCTAGTAGCTGAAGTACTACGCAAGGGAGGATAGTAGCACTATACTTTGTATACTTATCCACTGTCACTCCTTGGTTTCTAGAAGAGGGGAACGTACGCTAACACTTTCTAAAGATTTTAATAATCTGTACTATTTCTCTGTCAATTAGCTATCATTCATTCCAGCTGTCATAAAGTGCATATACTGCTATGCTGTATATACAAGCAATGTAAAGGAGTCTGTCTTTAATATAACTGCAACAATGTTAAAAAAGAACAAAAATATATATTTTTTTGCATTGAAATCTAGTTAATTAATTAAAAATATCTGAATACTCATAATGTATTGAATGTAGTGGATTTGCTTACCATGTAAACATTCAAAACCAAGGTTTCCAAGTTATAGACCTTAAGTAAGCTCCAGCATTTCAGAGAAAATATATTTTGAACAGCCGGAGAGGGATTATATGTAGAGACAAGACTAGTCCGGCGTTGCCCCATGCCAGCTTTTCCCCTCACCTCTTTAGGTGATTGACAGGTCTCCTATGTTTGTACTTAGTAAGAGATCTGTCAATCACCTGGAGTGGCGCTGGAAAAAGCTAGTTGTGGGTGGTGCTGAACTAGTCTCCTCTCTGCCTACGGTCTCTAGTTGGCTCTATATACTATATTTTCTCTGAAATGCTGAAACATTTCAGCAAAAAATATACCTGGCTACAATCATGCAGCTAGGATCTGACTCATGCTGCTTGTGGTTTAGGCAGCATGAATCTAAAAAAAGGTTCCCTTTAAGAATTTGTTAGATAAGAACCATTACTTCTCCTTCAGCACCTTATTCCTGATTGCAACCAAGGCAGTGATGTGAAATCCATGAGATTCTTAGCTGAGGGATGTAAGGTAAATACATCCTATCCACTTCCCTCCTTTTATAAGGCTTAAGGAGAATGTCAAAATAAAATGTAGTTGGACTTAAATGCTAGCATAGGCCTGTAGTGCTGTTTCTTGTATGTAATGCAAATCCTTGAGGGAGATTTGAGGGATAAAGTTTAACATTTTCTATAATCCTTATGAGGCTACTCTGGACTGCCGTTACTATACATACCAAGATTGAAAATAAGAGTCAACCTATACCTTTATTATCTGTACTTAGCAGAAGGATAGGAATGTATAGTCAGCAGGATAAGTGAGTGACAGGTTGGGGTTTATATTAAAGGTAATTTTATATTCAACCTTTCTCTGCAGAAAAAGATCATGCTGTCTGCGTCTCCAGAGAAGAGTGATGTGTAATGAAAATCAAATGGGCAAATGTAGGTTTTCCATTGAAATGTTATTGATTTTAAGAGTATAATCTGCATATGTAAAAATATATAGTCTAGATGTACTGTATATGAAAACACGCTTAGAAAAAAATTGCTGTCCAAATCATAGTACACTGAAGAAATCTATTTTATAAATTAACAGGGACAGCTAAACAACAAAGGATGTAAGCAGTCAAACAGACCCCTAAAATGTCAAAAACTGTAATCTTTGTAAGGCAATGTATTAAAGGGTAATTCCCAAAATCACTATGCGGTCTTATAATAATTCATAATATAGTATCATTACTTCCAGTGTTCCTGGTCAATTATGCACTGTGCAGTCTGTCTCATCTGGATTCCGGCCAGAATAGCTATGCTCTGGGTTCTGTTTAGAAATGAGCTGCTCTTGTATGGAATGATGTTAAAGAAAGTGGGGAAGCCTCTCACACTACAGTGCAGTGCTAATGAGATAAACTTCAGAATGGGACTGTATTCAGGAGGCTGAAAGAAGCGATATTTCACATGAAGGGTCTCTATGTTGGGGGATGAAAGGAGTGATATTCTGTAGGACACAGTTGTATATAGAGGGGATGTGAAGGGTTGAGCTGTGTTTGTTGCATGCTGCTGAAAGATTAGTTATGTGAAGCTCCAAACTCTGTTGATGCATATGACAGAAGATAATCCTCTGCCATATGCATCAATAGAGCAGCATTTGCAGTTTCACATCACTTATCTGTAAGCAGCAGATAACAAACACAGCTCTGCAATGCCTGGTAATTACAAGCTCCATTGTAAAAGAGTGCAGGAGAATTGAGCTCAGAGAGAATACAGCTAAAAATTATGTAAAACCACTCCGCAGGGTCAGACAGAGTGTTATACAGGAGTAGTGTTGAGCCACCCGCGTAGTGTTCGGGTTCGGTTCGGTTCGTCTAACACTGTCATGTTCCCCCAATGGTTCGTCGAACACCGTTAAAACCAATGGCAGGCAAACAAAAACACATAGAAACACATAGAAAACACATAGAAAACACCTTCAAAGGTGTCCAAAAGCTGACAAACTGCTCAGAAGACACAACCAACACATGGAAAAGTGACAAGTACATATAGTCATGCGAAAAGAAAAGAGGTGGAGGAGTAAAAGGAGGAGGAGACACAGATATAGGCATGTCATGCCCTTCTAAAATCAAGAAAGACTAGAGTAAAAATCTAAAATCAGCCTACCAACACCCAGACGTCGTGACAAGAAAATTAAAAAAAGAAATATCTTTAGGTAGAATGGCAGTTCCATTCAGAACACTTTCCTTACAAGACATAGTGGTATCCCTGTTGGGAGTCATGCCAAAAACGGAACCCAATACATTCGGACTAATCCACCATTTGTCATATCCAAGGGGCAGGTCAGTAAACAACATCGATGCGGAACCAAGTACAGTAGTATATACTGTACATCCTTTGACAAGGCATTCAGGCGGGTCAAGAAGTTGGGAAGGGGCACCCTAATGGCCAAAACAGACATTGAGGGGGCGTTCCGATTACTTACTACCTGTGCCTCCGAATAGTGGCCGCCTATTGGGCTGCTTCTGGGAAGGAGCATACTATATAGATCGCTGCTTGCCCATGGGGTGCTCCAGATCCTGCTCACTATTTGAGGCGTTTAGTTGCTTCCTTGAATGGGTCGTCATGGATGTTTCTAAGGGGGCACATATTATCCATTACCTCGACGACTTCTTATGCCTGGGCCCAAAAGATTCGCCACAGTGTGAATACATGCGGTAGTCCACCTGTGAGAAGGAGAGAGCTGGAGGGAGAGCGGACACCACAGAGCCGAGGGGTTAGATGGAGAATGGAAGAAGGAAAGAGGGAGAGGGAGGTAAGGGAGTACGGTGGAAGGTCAACCTGAGCTCCCCCACGTTCCTGCTGGGCAGGGAACAGCCCTGGGAAGAAAAGCCACTTGCGCATCCCTTTGAGGTTACGGGCGCGAGTGGGCAGAGGGACTACGCTGGAGTGCGAAGCCGACATGGCCAGGTTCCTGCCCGTGCGACCTCTGTGTCGCCGGATTTGTGCCAGAGCCGCGGTGGACCCTGACGGCCAGCCCCCCTCTCCCAATACTGGTGCCTGTCCGCTGGTGGGTCCAGGCCCCCCACGGTGGAGGCAGGTCTAAGCTCTGTAATTTGAATGAGTACACTTTAAATCCTTTTTCAAAGATCTATTGGAGGGCAAGTCTTGTGCCAGCAGCCGTGGTAATTCCAGCTCCAGTAGCGTCTACTAAAGCTGCTGCAGTTAAAAAGCTTTTAAAAGGATCGAGCTTGGCGGTCCGCCGCAAGGCGTGCTACCGCCAGTCCCAGCCCCCTTGCCTTGGGGCGCCTCCCCGATGCTCTTCACTGAGTGTCCCGGGGGCCCGAAGCGGTTCCTTTGAAAAAATTAAGTGTCCAAACCACAGGTGGTGTAGCTTGCTTAACAGCTGGGCTACTCCACTGACTAGCAGACACTGCTACTAGGCCCAAAGTATTGCCTGGGCTGGATGCAGTTAAAAATTTGTAATTAGATCTACAGGCGGTGTAGCTTGCAAAACAGCTGGGCTACTCCGCTGACTAGCAGACACTGCTACTAGGCCCAAAGTATTGCCTGGGCTAGATGAAGTTAAAAATTGTTATTAGATACAAAGGCGGTATAGCTTGCTTCAGATGGGCTACTCCGCTGACTACGAGACACGGCTACTAGCCTAAAATGATTGGCTGGGTTAGATGCAGTAAAAAATTTGTTATTAGATACAAAGGCGGTGTAGCTTGCTTCAGATGGGCTACTCCGCTGACTACGAGACACTGCTACTAGCCAAAAATGATTGGCTGGGTTAGATGCAGTAAAAAATTGTTATTAGATACAAAGGCGGTGTAGCTTGCTTCAGATGGGCTACTCCGCTGACTACGAGACACTGCTACTAGCCAAAAATGATTGGCTGGGTTAGATGCAGTAAAAAATTGTTATTAGATACAGTACACAGGCAGTGTGGTAGCTTGCTTCACAGCTGGGCTACTACGCTGACTACCAGACACTGAAGCTTTGGAGCAGACCTCTGATTCCCAGGCTATAGTATGAGTAAACAGCTCTTCAGACTCAACCATCTGAGTTACCCCAAGCCATAGTGTATGTAGTTTCTTACGGTTAAAAGGGGGGGGGGCGACCCGACCCACCTGGAATTGACGATGACAACGTCATGTAAAACACAGCAAGGGGACTCCAAAAAGACTCTCCATTTTTTCCAAAAATTGTGGCACAGACACCACTTAAGGGCATCAATTGCCATAGAGTTGCTTAAAATGGTTGGTGAGGTGATTTTCCAAAATCCTCAAGCTTTTAGTCTTCCCAGGATGACACACATCGCATTTCAGCCGGTGAACTGGCAGGCTCAACGACTTCTGTAGAGATGTAAGTCGTTGAGCTGCGGGATGCGAACAGCGGAAGTGAGCACACAGCGACCGTGACCTCTGCAGAAGGCCATCTAGTCCGGGATAGTGGGCTAAAAATTGCTGGACACGTGAGTAGTGTTGAGCGAGCATGCTCGACACTGCTCGGTACTCGCCTGAGCATCACGCTACTCGGGATATTCGGCGAGCACCGAGTATTTCCGGGTTACTCGGGCGGGAACTCGGGTCTCCGCCCTGCATGTTTGGCGCTCTTTACAGAGCCAATGAACATGCAGGGATTGCCAGCCAGTCACTGTAATGCCGCAGCCATGTTGTTTTTGGGCATTACAGTGATTGGCTGGCTGCACAGCGTCACCTCGAGTATTTAAAACCGGGCGCCGCCATCTTGGACACAGTTGCTCCGGATCAGACAGTGTAATGACAGCGCTGCTGATTTAGGGAGAGATACATCCTGAGAAATAGTTAGTGTAGGGTCTGTAAAGGCTGCCAGATCAAACAAACAGTCCTTCTCAGGACTAATATCTATCCCAGATATCAGGCAGGCAGGCAGGCTGTATAGGAGACGCAGTGGTTATACCAGCAAACGCTGCATTACAGTCCTGTGTGCTCCTGTTGCTGAAATTGCTGGACTTAGCTCCAGGTCTCGGGGGCCAGGAAAAATCTTTTTTTTCTTCATCTAAATCCTCCTTTTTTTTTCCTCCTTCACACTGTACAAATACCCGTCTTATTAACCTTTTGGTGCCCCCCCCCACCCCCCCCCCAAAAAAAAAAAGTGTGTCTCTGATTTTTCAGACACAAATGTATCTGTGGAAAATGGTCTGGAGTAGGTCAAAGAAATAGAAGTGTGGTTTTGCAGTTCCATGGGCCATTTGTATCTAAAAAAAAACAGTTTGAGTGTGTCGCTCACTGTTCAGCCGCAAAAATATATATATTTAAAAAAGTCTGGTATACACCAGTAAATTATAACTGTGGTTTTGCTGTTCCACGGTAAAAAATCTCTATTATCCTGCTTTTGTCATTTTTTGCCGTAAAAAATAAATAGTGTCTCCTGATTGTTCAGACACAAATATATCTGTTGAAAATAGTCTGGTGTAGGCCCGAGAAATACAAGTGTGGTTTTGCAGTTCCACAGGTCAAATTTCTGTATTATCCTGCTTTTCGCAATTTTTGGCCGTAAAAAATAAATAATAATGTCTCCTGATTGTTCAGACACAAATATATCTGTTGAAAATAGTCTGGTGTATGCCCGAGAAATACAAGTGTGGTTTTGCAGTTCCACGGTTCAAACCTCTGTATTATCCACTTTTGGGCCATTTGTATCTAAAAAAAACAGTTTGAATGTGTCGCTCACTGTTCAGCCACAAATATATATATATTTAAAAAAGTCTGGTATACACCAGTAAATTATAACTGTGGTTTTGCTGTTCCACGGTAAAAAATCTCTATTATCCTGCTTTTGGCATTTTTTGCCGTAAAATATAAATAGTGTCTCCTGATTGTTCAGACACAAATATATCTGTTGAAAATAGTCTGGTGTAGGCCCGAGAAATACAAGTGTGGTTTTCCAGTTCCACGGTTCAAACCTCAGTATTATCCACTTTGGGGCCATTTGTATCTAAAAAAAACAGTTTGAGTGTGTCGCTCACTGTTCAGCCGCAAATATATATATTTAAAAAAGTCTGGTATACATACACCAGTAAATTATAACTGTGGTTTTGCTGTTCCACGGTAAGAAATCTCTATTATTCAGCTTTTGGTATTTTTTCCATAAAGAAAGAACAATAATATTTTCTCCCTGATTGTTCAGATTGTTTAAAAGAGTCGGGTGTAGGCCAGAGAAATAGAACTGTGGTTTTCCTCCTCCATGGTTCTAATCTATTTTTTATTACCCTTTTTCCATTGATAGTGCAAGTGTAAGCTATTTTACTTACTTTACAATGGGCAAGGCACGTGGCAAGGGACGTGGAAGTGGATGTTCTGGTGATGGTGAGTGCAGAGGATGGGGCCGTGGCCAAGGTGAAAATGTGCCACAACCAACAGCCACATCTTCTCGCTCCCACTTCTTGACCGAATTACTAGGGAAGCACAGAACAACACCAGTATTGCGAACTGATCAGTGTGAACAGGTTATTAATTGGATAGCAGATAATACTTCCAGTTACCTGGGCACCACCACCTCCGGCCTGTCTTCCACACGGTCGACTCTTAGTAGCCGTGAGTCTCGACCGCATACTCCTCCTCACCCTGATGCTCCTTCCTCCCACCATGCCGAGTGTCCACACTTGGACACTCTGAAGAGCTGTTCACTGGTCCATTTCCAGATTTGTGCCCCTCGCCTGCTCTGCTTGAAGTGGTGGAAGAGGAGATCCATGTAGCGATGCCCAAATATTTGAACAGCCACGGCCACAGGAAGTCGACACCGGCAATTTGTCACAAGAGGTGGACGATGACGAGACACAATTGCCAGGAAGTGAGGAGGAGGATCGTGGTGCGCAAGTGGAAGAGGAGGAGGTGGTGGATGATCTAGTAACTGACCCAACGTGGCAGGAGGACATGCAGAGTGAGGCCAGCAGCACACAGGGGGAGGGAGGCAGAGTACCCCAACAGGCAGGAAGAAGCAGTGTGGTGGCCGCAGACAGAAGGCAGGCAACCGTTCCCCGTAACACAAACATGAGGGACGTTGCTAGTACAACCGGTAGGTCTTCCAGAGTCTGGAATTTTTTTAAAGCCTCTGATGATAACCCCAAAAAGGCCATTTGTACCACCTGCCATGCCAGCATTAGCAGGGGTGACAAAACTACCAGCCTGACCACCACCAGCATGATCAGGCACATGGCAGCAAAGCACCCGACTTTGTGGGGCGAACCCCAGGGTCCACGACCAGTGTCAGCGGGTGTCACCACTGCTTCTTCCGCTGTTGTGCGTGCAATAGAACCTCCTGTTGTGTGTGCAAGGCAATCCCCTGTCCATACTGCATGTAAAGATGCCCCCTCCTCTCAGTCTTCACTTGTTATGGCAGTTTCTCAAGAAACAGCATCAACGTCCACGTCCACGTCCCACCGCAGCGTTCAATTGTCCATATCCCAGACCTTTGAATGAAAGCGGAAATTTGCAGCTAACGCCCCACAGGCCACAGTCCTAAATTCGCACATGTCATGACTGCTTGCGTTGGAAATGCTGCCTTTTAGGCTGGTGGAGACGGAATCGGTCCCCAGCCGACACTATTTTGCCCGGTGTGCCATCCCCGCACTACACAACCACGTGTCCCAAAACATCTGCCATGCCCTCAACAACACAGTTACTGGGAGAGTCCACCTGACAACGGACACGTGGACAAGTGCTTGTGGCCAGGGACGGTGCATCTCCCTGACGGCACACTGAGTAAACATAGTGGAAGCCGGGACCCAGTCGGACCTTGGGACGGAACACATCCTCCCCACACCGAGGATTGCGGGCCCTATGTCAGTCAGAGTTGCCCTCACAGTGTACAGCTCCTGCGCATCCTCCTCCTCCTCCTCATGTTCAGCCTCCATCTCAGATATCACCACATCAGTTACAAGCTGGAAGCACTGCAGTACTGCCTCCGCCAAGCGGCAACAGGCTGTGCTGAAACTCCTAAGCTTAGGTGAGAAACCTCACACTGCTTGTGAGTTGTGGACAGCTGTGAAAGAGCAGGCAGATCTGTGGCTGAGACCGCTGAACCTACATCCAGGCATGGTTGTGTGTAACAATGGCCGTAACCTGGTGGCGGCTCTGAGGCGAGGCGAGATCACACACGTACCATGCCTGGCTCATGTGCTTAACCTCGTGGTTCAGCGGTTTCTTAAATCGTACCCCGAGTTGCCAGATCTGCTCGTCAAAGTACGCCACCTGTCAGCTCATTTTCGCAAGTCAGCTACAGCTTCCGCCGCCCTTGCTGTGTTGCAGCAGCGTTTGCAGCTTCCGTCACACCGACTGGTGTGTGATGTCCCCACACGTTGGAACTCTACCCTCCACATGTTGCAAAGGATTTGTGAGCAGAAGAGAGCAGTTGTGGAGTACTAGCTTCAACAAGGCCATCGATATTCAGGTCAGACTCCACACATAAGACCTCAGGAGTGGACCTGGATCTCTGACATCTGTACTATCTTGACAAACTTTGAGGAGTCCACCCAGATGGTGAGTGGCGATGATGCCATCATTAGCGTCAGCATTCCACTTGTCTGTCTTTTTCAACGCTCTCTGCAGAGAATTAAAGAGGAGGCATTGCAGCCAGAGTATGATGAGATGGATCAAGAAGCCGTAGCGGTCTATTACACACAGCCCAGCCTCATCTCATCCCAACGTGCATTGGGGGACAATGAGGGAGAGGAGGAGGAGGAGGAGGAGGAAGAACAGGAGCTTGTATCATGCACTGTAGATGGTAGTACCTGTACAACTGTCATACCGTTGGTTCAGCATGGGTGGCCTGAGGACAGGGGGGAGGAGGAGGAGAGCATGGTCAGTCGTCATCTTGGTGAGGACACGGAAGTCTTGCCCGTTACCAGTCTTGCACGCATGGCTGACTTTATGTTACGCTGCCTTAACCGTGACCCTCGCGTTGTCAAAATGTTGGTTGACAGTCATTACTGGTTGGTGACACTTTTAGACCCCTGCTACAAGGAGAACTTTCACTCTCTTATTCCTGAGGTGGAGAGGTCTACAAAAATGGGGCAGTACCAGAAGGCCCTTGCTGCAGAACTGTTAAAAAAGTTCCCATCTGAACATGCTAGCGGCAGAGGTCACAGTTCGTTGACCAACCAAGCCGTACAAGCGAGAGAGAGGCAACTCCAATCCAGCAGAGGCAGGGGAACACTGTCAACGTTCTGGGACAGTTTTCTGAGACCCGCCCAGCTTACAGGCTGTTATGCACACTGACTGACTGGCATGTGCGTGATTAGTGATCCCACTGTACCATGAACCGAGAGTGCCTGGAGGGGCGTAACTAAGTATCTACGCGATCTGACCAAGGTCGCACGGTGGCTATTGACTCCATGAACCAAGGAGAAACCGAGCAGAGGGACCAGGTGCTACTCCAGGTCAGACCCCGGTCACAGCTGTTGACCCACACCGGGGAGTACAGGAACAGGCAGGTTAGGCTGGCACACAGACAGGTGGGTATTGGCAGGCATGGCTGGAGTGCAGACAGGAGGATACTGGCAAGCACGGCTGGTATGCAGACAGGGGGGTACTGGCAAGCACGGCTGGAGTGCAGACAGGGAGGCACTAGCAGGCTGGAGCACAGGCTGGATAGGGTCCAGTACAGACTGGGATTCAGGAACAGAACCACAGATGCGGTAGACAAGCAGAGCAGAGAGGAACCGCTGGAGCGGTGGGCAAGGCAGAGCAGAGAGATACCGCCAGAGCGGTGAGCAAGACAGAGCAGGGCGAAATCGCCGGAGCGGTGGGCAAGGAAGAGCAGAGAGGAACCGCCGGAGCGGTGAGCAAGACAGAGCAGGGCGAAACCGCCGGAGCGGTGGGCAAGGAAGATCAGAGAGGAACCGCCGGAGTGGTGAGCAAGGCAGAGCACAGAGGAACCGTCGGAGCAGTGAGCAAGGCAGAGCAGAGAGGAACCGCCGGAGCGGTGAGCAAGGCAGAGCAGAGAGGAACCGCTGGAGCGGTGAGCAAGGCAGAGCAGAGAGCAACCGCCGGAGCGGTGAGCAAGGCAGAGCAGAGTGGAACCGCCGGAGCGGTGAGCAAGGTAGAGCAGGAAGGAACCGCCGAAGCGGTGAGCAAGGCAGAGCCGAGTGGAACCGCCGGAGCGGTGAGCAACGCAGAGCAGAGTGGAACCGCTGGAGCGGTGAGCAAGGCAGAGCAGGAAGGAACCGCCGGAGCGGTGAGCAAGGCAGAGCAGAGCGAAACAGCCGGAACGGTGAACAAGGCAGAGCAGGAAGGAACCGCTGGAGCGGTGCGCAAGGCAGAGCAGAGCGAAACCACCAGAGCGGTGAACAAGGCAGAGCAGAGAGGAACCTCCGGAGCGGTGAGCAAGGCAGAGCAGGAAGGAACCGCCGGAGCGGTGAGTAAGGCAGAGCAGAGAGGAACCGCCGGAGTGGTGAGAAAGGCAGAGAGGACAGGGCTCTGTTCACACTGAACAGACTGGAAGGGACAAGCAGAACCAGATACACACAAGGTACTTGCAGTGAAGTAGCGAGTGACTCTAAACTCACAACAGAAGTACAGAGACTACGAGTGGGAGTTAGGTGCAGGTTCAGAGACTGCAGGAAAAGGGAAGGTACGGACACAGAGACAAACAGGCTAGGAGAGTGTTCAGACAGGAACTGACACTGCAACAAGATAAAGGAGCGAGTCTGGGTATACGGCCCCCAGAGAGGCGGACAAACAGGCTAGGAGAGTGTTCAGACAGGAACTGACACTGCAACAAGATACAGTAGCGAGTCTGGGTATACGGCCCTAAGAGATAGTTCAGACAGGCCTGGGAATACAGCCTCCAGGTTGGCGGACAGGCAAGAAACAGAACGGGACCTAGCACATGAGAGGCAAGGAGCCCTCTGAAGGTAAGAGTTGCTCAGGCACCTCCTACTGGGTGGAGGGGGTTTAAATATCCAGTGACTCACAGCAATAGGCTGGAGACGCATTAGGGGTGCGCCCACCACAGCTATAAGAATCAGGAAGTAACCGGGCCGCACACAGCATGCACTGGAGCAGGAATAGCAGATTGGACAGACAGGTAAGATTGCGGTCTTGCATAGTGGGAGGTGGTGCACTATGCAAGCACGCCGCCAGGGATGTTACACAGGCCCTGATGCGCGGGGTACTCTCACAAGGAGTTGAAAGTTTCAAAAGATGGTGAGGGAGTACCTTGCCGACCGTACCAGCGTCCTCCGTGATTCCTCTGTGCCTCTAAATTATTGGGTATCCAAGCTGGACACTTGGAATGAACTCGCTCTGTACGCCTTGGAGGTCCTGGCCTGCCCTGCCACTAGCGTGTTATCGGAGCGTGTTTTTAGTGCCGCTGAAGGAATTATAACTGACAATGCTGACAAGCTGACCCTTATCAAAATGAACAAGAGCTGGATTGGGCCAGACTTCTCATCACCACCAAATGACAGCAGAGTAACATAAAGTCAAATCCACTGTGTTTTTTCGGGAGGTGTATTCACATGCACCGCTTCACACCCACACATGGGTATACGCTTCCTCATTTTGGCTGTTTTATGTTCTTCTCCTTATCCTCAGCCTCCACCACCACTATACCACCAGGGTGACCGTGGTCCGTGTTGCCATTATTGAAAGTTCCTCCGTTCTTATTTTTGGGGAGGAATAATGGGAATAATGTTTGTAATATGCTGTACTGCATGGCTCTTGTAAGGGGCATTGCAAGTTCCTCCGTCCAAATTTTTGGCAGCTTTTGCTTGGAAGGCATAAGCAAAGACTATGGGAGACCCACTCCCCAATCATGGGAATAATGTTTGTAATATGCTGTACTGCATGGCTCTTGTAAGGGGCATTGCAAGTTCCTCCATCCTAATTTTTGGCAGCTTTTGCTTGGAAGGCATAAGCAAATACTATGGGAGACCCACTCCCCAATCATGGGAATAATGTTTGTAATATGCTGTACTGCATGGCTCTTGTAAGGGGCATTGCAAGTTCCTCCGTCCTAATTTTTGGCAGCTTTTGCTTGGAAGGCATAAGCAAATACTATGGGAGACCCACTCCCCAATAATGGGAATAATGTTTGTAATATGCTGTACTGCATGGCTCTTGTAAGGGGCATTGCAAGTTCCTCCATCCTAATTTTTGGCAGCTTTTGCTTGGAAGGCATAAGCAAATACTATGGGAGACCCACTCCCCAATCATGGGAATAATGTTTGTAATATGCTGTACTGCATGGCTCTTGTAAGGGGCATTGCAAGTTCCTCCGTCCTAATTTTTGGCAGCTTTTGCTTGGAAGGCATAAGCAAATACTATGGGAGACCCACTCCCCAATCATGGGAATAATGTTTGTAATATGCTGTACTGCATGGCTCTTGTAAGGGGCATTGCAAGTTACTCCGTCATAATATTTGGCAGCTTTTGCTTGGAAGGTATAGGCAAATACTATGGGAGACACACTCCCCAATAATGGGAATAATGTTTTTAAGATGCTGTACTGTATGGCTCTTGTAATGGGCATTAAAAGCGTCTTGTTAAGCTACTGCGACCTCCACCACTTTTCCGAGGGGCATTAAAAGCGTCTTGTTAAGCTACTGTGACCTCCACCACTTTTCCGAGTGGCATTAAAAGCGTCTTGTTAAGCTACTGGGACCTCCACGTCTCTTCTGAGGGGCATTAAAAGCGTCTTGTCAAGCTACTAGGACCTCCACCATTTATCCGAGGGGCATTAAAACCGTCTTGTTAAGCTACTGGGACCTCCACGTCTCTTCTGAGGGGCATTAAAAGCGTCTTGTTAAGCTACTGGGACCTCTGCATCTCTTCTGAGGGGCATTAAAAGCATCTTGTTAAGCTACTGTGACCTCCACCACTTTTCCGAGGGGCATTAAAAGTGTCTTGTTAAGCTACTGGGACCTCCACGTCTCTTCTGAGGGGCATTAAAAGCGTCTTATTAAGCTACTGTGACCTCCACCACTTTTCCAAGGGGCATTAAAAGCGCCTTGTTAAGCTACTGGGACCTCCACCACTTTTCCGAGGGGCATTGAAACCGTCTTGTTAAGCTACTGGGACCTCAACGTCTCTTCTGAGGGGCATTAAAATCATCTTGTTAAGCTACTGGGACCTCCACCACTTTTCCGAGGGGCATTAAAACCGTCTTGTTAAGCTACTGGGACCTACACGTCTCTTCTGAGGGGCATTGAGAGCGTCTTGATAAGCTACTGGGACCTCCACCACTTTTCCGAGGGGCATTAAAAGCGTCTTGCTAAGCTACTGAGATCTCCACGTCTCTTCTAAGGGGCATTAAAAGCATCTTGTTAAGCTACTGGGACCTCCACGTCTCTTCTGAGGGGCATTAAAAGCATCTTGTTAAGCTACTGTGACCACCACCACTTTTCCGAGGGGCATTAAAAGCGTCTTGTTAAGCTACTGTGACCTCCACCACTTTTCCGAGGGGCATTAAAACCATCTTGTTAAGCTACTGGGACATCCACGTCTCTTCTGAGGGGCATTAAAATCATCTTATTAAGCTACTGGGACCTCCACCACTTTTCCGAGGGGCATTAAAAGCGTCTTGTTAAGCTACTGGGACCTCCACGTCTCTTCTGAGGGGCATTAAAACCATCTTGCTAAGCTACTGTGACCTCCACGTCTCTTCCAAGGGGCATTCAAACCATCTTGTTAAGCTACTGGGACCTCCACGTCTTTTCCGAGGGGCATTAAAACCGTCTTGTTAAGCTACTGTGACCTCCACATCTTTTCAAAGGGGCATTAAAAGCATCTTCTTAAGCCACTCTGAACTCCACAGCTCTTCAAAGGGGCATTGAAATGTTGTTTTTAATTACCTCTAACCTCCACGACTCTTCCATCGGGCATTGCATTTCCTCCTAATTTTAGTCAGTGAAAAGGCGAAAACTAAAGGAGACCCACTCCCCAATAATGGGTAGAAGGTTTTTAGTACACTGTAATCCATGTCTGTTTCAAGGGGCATTGCAGTTCCTCATAATTTTTGGAAAGCCTTCCATTCACTGCTTAGGCCAACAGTGTACAGGACACCAAATAATATGGAAAAAGTCTCATATAAGTGATGAAATAATAGATGCTTTATTTCTCCAACATCAACTGGTTCAAATAATAATCAGTGTACAGTTGCCTGCCCAACGTTTCAACCCCAACGGGGTTTTCCTCAGGGGCATCAAAGGAGCTTGAAAACCAGAAAATAAACAAAATAAAGACATAAGTGTGACATAAAATAAAAGACAATACAATGAGTAATATACAACAAAATAGGCATATGTGAACGGAACAAGGCAAAGGGGAGAGAAGGGGAGTAGGGGGGGGAAAAAAAGGAAGCGAGGGAAGAAAAAAGCGGAGGGGGGGGGGGAAATAGGGGAGAACAATGGGAACAAAAGGAAGAGGGAACAATATACATACAGAGCAAAAGAACGGATCGATGTGAAAATAAAAGGAAAAAGGATACCTAGTTGCTATGCGCTGAATGATATCTGGGAGAAAATCCCAGTGGTGGTAGAGAAACTCAGGGGAAAAATAAAAAGAACCAGTCTTGGTAGTGGTAAGGGAAAAAAGGGGATCAGCCGGCAAAATAGCTGTAAACAGACGGCAAAGGGAAAATGAGACACCAGTAACCAGACTAAAACCAGTATCCAAACAGAAGAGATGACTTGACTTAAGTGAAAGAAGGTCAAAATGCAGAAGTCTGAGGGAATAGCCAAGGAGACCTGCCCACGGGGTAGGGTAGGTAGACCTGAGGGTAAAGAAAGGGGGTAAAAAACCGGAGAATATGGGGACATATAGGATGCCAAGCATAGAGGGCTCTTACCTATGTGTGGTAAAGGAACAAAAGTCCGGCCGTTGGTGGTGTAGTGTCTAGAGCGTTGGCGGTGTTATAAGCGCTATGAGGCTTCCTGCTTCCGGAGTGCGAGGACGCAACTTCCGGTTTGGTGGAACGCAACATCCGGTAGCGTGGAACGCATAAACGCGCATGCGCGCGGCCAAAAGGGAGAGAATTACAGAAAGGAATAAAGGCACAGCGGCGCGTGCGTGGGATATGTATAAAGGAGCTAGGGGACCACAAGGAGAAAATAAGAGACAGGGGGAGCAGAGGCACCAAAAGGATGGGGGTAAAATGGATAAGGGGGAGGAGAAAAATAAGGGAAGAGAAGACCAAAACTATGTAATGACGACCACTTGACACCTTCCTCTACTGCACCACAGAATCTTGAACGGTTGTCACTGAAGGAACTGGGATTGAGGCTACCCTCACGCTTTAACCCTCCAAAAACATACCACCCTGTGGAAACTTACATTTCGCTAGTCAATAAGGACATTGAATTACTCAGGACAAAAATACAAAAATACAACGTAATGAATACCCTTTACATACCAACCTTACTAGAGAGGAAAAACAAACCCTGAATTTCCTATCCAAGAATAACCGGATCATGATTAAACCAGCGGACAAAGGGGGCGCTATAGTGGTCATGGACCGCTCTTACTATGTGAGTGAGATAGAGGGACAGTTGAGTGACGAACAAGTATACACCCAGGTCACTACTAACCCCACACATCACATTAGTCGACTTATACGGACCAAAATAGAATCACTATCTAGCCGTGGCATTATCGACCAGAAACTAGCGGAGTACCTCATTAACACACATCCGGTCACCCCAGTATTTTATACACTTCCCAAAATTCATAAAAATTTACTACATCCTCCAGGACGCCCCATTGTGGCATCTACAGACTCACTATTATCCCCTCTAGCTAAAACTGTAGAAAAAATCCTGACACCATTGCTATCGACCATTCCATCCTATATCAAAGACTCCTCTGATTTTTTGTCACAACTTCACCATCTTGACACCTTCCCCCCAGGATGTATTCTTGTCACACTTGATGTGAATAGCCTATATACATCGATTGATCATACTCTTGGCTTGCAGGCATTACAATGGTTCCTGGATAAGTATAGCGGATATCCCCAATCACGGATAGAACTTTGTAGGGATTTAGCAGACATTATCCTTAATAACAACTTTTTCCTCTTTGGAGATAAATATTACATCCAGAAACGTGGGACAGCTATGGGATCTAATATGGCCCCACCATATGCTAACATTTTTATGGCACACTTCGAACACCAGTACGTACCTTTGGACACTTTCACTGACGTGAAAATGTGGAAACGCTATATCGACGACGTTTTTGTCATCTGGGACAACACTGAGACTAAACTTATCGAATTTGTCAACTATCTCAATAACTGTACCCCTCAAATTTCCTTTACGATGAATCATGACCCACATCGCATTAACTTCCTTGATATTACCATCATCAAGGAGGAGGGAGGTCACTTCACAACGGATCTGTTTGTTAAACCCACAGACCGTAATAGTCTACTTCACTACAACAGTTGTCATCCCCGACATATTAAAAATTCCCTACCCATTTCACAACACACCAGAGTCAGTAGAATTGTTTCGGATCCATCCTCACGCACCCTACGACACTTGGAAATGGGACAAAAATTTGTTAACAGAGGTTACCCACCTCCCACAGCTTTTCCACCTCTTATCCCCCGACAGCGGACACCCAAGACAAACCGCATGACTTTTGTTAACACCTATCATCCCTACCAGACCCTTATCCGTGATATACTTAGGACTCATTGGCCAATACTGAGCAATTCATACCCCAAGATCCCGGACTTTCAGGAGCCAATCATGGTATGTAACAAAAGACCTCTAAACCTTAAGAACAAACTTGTACGGGCCGACATTGGGAGTTCTAACCCAAGGACACACCAGACGACATTATCGACACCACCCTCAGGCAATTTCCCATGCTTAGGCTGCCGTCAATGTTCTAACATAACCCGAGGTAGTTCATTTACACACCCTTTGACAGGCAAGAGATTCCCGGTCAAGGGCTACTTCACTTGTGACTCTTCATTCGTAGTGTATTTGATCAAGTGTCCATGCGGTCTAGGATATGTGGGGGAAACAACACAGCACATCAGAGACAGGATTAGCAAACATAAATCCACTATTCGATGCAAATATAATCTATTACCAATTCCTAACCATTTCCTTGCCCATCATCACTCTATTGCACAATTACGCTACCAGGTGATAGACCACGTCCCACCAGGCAGAAGAGGGGGCAATAGGATCCAGAGGCTCAAAGAAAGGGAGGCATTCTGGATCTTTACCCTTAAGACATTGGAACCTCATGGCCTCAACCGAGAGTATGAGGTTCACGTTTGAGATACCTTCTCTTTTATTATCTTACCAATGTGGTTCCTTTGCTCTTCCTGAGGTTTATACAGGTAGATTGGGTTAATTTTATTTATTGCCCATGATTGTCGCTTTGTCTGTATTTCTTATATTATATTTTTACTTCTTTCACAGACCCTACATATTTGAACCGGATATATCCTTTTTGTCACCGTATATAATAATTTCCATATTGCACCGGATTACTTATTATATTGCAGATGTTATATGACATGTACTTTGTATAACATACATTTCCCCTGTCTTCCTTTCACATTGCGATATGTATACATCTCTATAATTCTATATATCCATTCCCCCTCCCCCTTTCTCTTTCCCCTTCTCCCTACAGGTACCGTCATTGTCTCCCCTGCCTTCCCCTCTTATTATTTTTAATTTTTATTTTTTATTATTACTTTTATTCATCTGTCTTGCCCCTTTTCTTTACATAGTTTTGGTCTTCTCTTCCCTTATTTTTCTCCTCCCCCTTATCCATTTTACCCCCATCCTTTTGGTGCCTCTGCTCCCCCTGTCTCTTATTTTCTCCTTGTGGTCCCCTAGCTCCTTTATACATATCCCACGCACGCGCCGCTGTGCCTTTATTCCTTTCTGTAATTCTCTCCCTTTTGGCCGCGCGCATGCGCGTTTATGCGTTCCACGCTACCGGATGTTGCATTCCACCAAACCGGAAGTTGCGTCCTCGCACGCCTCATAGCGCTTATAACACCGCCAACGCTCTAGACACTACACCACCAACGGCCGGACTTTTGTTCCTTTACCACACATAGGTAAGAGCCCTCTATGCTTGGCATCCTATATGTCCCCATATTCTCCGGTTTTTTACCCCCTTTCTTTACCCTCAGGTCTACCTACCCTACCCCGTGGGCAGGTCTCCTTGGCTATTCCCTCAGACTTCTGCATTTTGACCTTCTTTCACTTAAGGCAAGTCATCTCTTCTGTTTGGATACTGGTTTTAGTCTGGTTACTGGTGTCTCATTTTCCCTTTGCCGTCTGTTTACAGCTATTTTGCCGGCTGATCCCCTTTTTTCCCTTACCACTACCAAGACTGGTTCTTTTTATTTTTCCCCTGAGTTTCTCTACCACCACTGGGATTTTCTCCCAGATATCATTCAGCGCATAGCAACTAGGTATCCTTTTTACTTTTATTTTCACATCGATCCGTTCTTTTGCTCTGTATGTATATTGTTCCCTCTTCCTTTTGTTCCCATTGTTCTCCCCTATTCCCCCCCCCTCCGCTTTTTTCTTCCCTCGCTTCCTTTTTTTTCCCCCCCTACTCCCCTTCTCTCCCCTTTGCCTTGTTCCGTTCACATATGCCTATTTTGTTGTATATTACTCATTGTATTGTCTTTTATTTTATGTCACACTTATGTCTTTATTTTGTTTATTTTCTGGTTTTCAAGCTCCTTTGATGCCCCTGAGGAAAACCCCGTTGGGGTTGAAACGTTGGGCAGGCAACTGTACACTGATTATTATTTGAACCAGTTGATGTTGGAGAAATAAAGCATCTATTATTTCATCACTTATATGAGACTTTTTCCATATTATTTGGTGTGCCGGAATCTTTATTTACACGGATGCATTTGTTGTATTCCTGGCACCCGTCTTGTCCATAGTTGAGCTTGGTCTTTATTGTTTATTTACTTCAACAGTGTACAGGAGACCCAGTTGCTATAAATGGAAAAAACGGTTTAGTTAAGGCCCTCTGACCTCCATGTCATTTCCAAGGGGCATTGGAGTGCCTCAAAATTTTTGGTAGGCATTGCACTCACTGTATGCCCTATAACTGTGTAGCCGAACCGCTCATTTTGTTACAGAAACATATCCTACAAGACATATGTGGTTGACTGGCCTGATATTGATGTGAATGGTCCCTGTTCCTCCTGCTCTTTCTCCTTTGCCACTACCTCATCCATCATTTATCACCTAAAGCTTTGTTTTAACGGGAGTCATAGAACTGGGATAGTAGCAGGAAAACATCCAGCAATCCTCGGAGGAGGTAGGATATGTGCCAAAACGCTGACCACCTCAGGCCTAGCCGCTACTACATACATGCGCTTGCATTACAAGAAAACAAAGCAGATGCTAACTTCTATCATCATCATCATCATGGTCCTCACCTTGGCACTCTCAACTCCCCTGATGGAGAAGCCAGGGCCCACCGGAGGAGTCTGGTTCTCTGGTGGGCTCGTCCAATGCTGGCCTAAAGCAGGCCGGGCTAAGAAAAGTGTGTGGGGGGATGTTCCAAGGAGAAATAGGGGCGGCTGGGGACCGTTTATGGACACCCGGCCACCCCCAGGCGGCTGGGGACCGCGTGTGGACACCCGGCACGGGGCGACTGGGGACTGAGTATGGACACCCGGCCGCCCCCTGGCGGCTGGGGACCAAGTGTGGACACCCGGCCGCTGGGCGGCTGGGGACTGAGCATGGATTCCAGGCCGCCAACTCAGCCATGATGTGGTGGCCAGATTCCGCCTCCACATGCCTAAAAGGCCCAATTTCAAGTGCAAGCAAGCAGTATGGTATTGCAGCCTGGGGGTGGGTGGGTGGTTGGCTGTATATTTCTGCTTGCATTGCAAGGAATGGGGGAGGTACAATTGAACAGTGCCTTGGGACAAGAACTTGCACGGAGATAGTTGCAAGTTTGCATCTTCTGATGCGGCAAGGATGACTTCTGATGGGCACACTTTTAGGCAGTGACCTGGGTGTCAGAGATGCTTCCAGGGGTCTTCCCCATGCTGTTCCCATGTCTTTTCAGCACTGTATGCATGTGTCACACAGCACATGGCCAGATAAGGTTGTAAAATGTTAAAATGACATTTCCCGGTGAATGCATTTGTCACGGTTGAAAGCAATACAAAAGTGCAAAAACGCATAAAAAATGCTACTTGAGAACATAGCCCAAGGTGTGGAGGAGTATTTTTTTGGGGGGTTATTTATTTTACCTTATACACAAGTCTTTACCCTGGAAAGGAACTTCCTTAACATATTTCACAGGAAAGCAGTTTCAGTTTAGTTTTTGAACGTTTTATTGTGAGCCCTTAAAAGTGGCTTAATACTGTAACGGGTCTGGGAGGCGGAACCTCTGAGCAACTATACAAGGGGGCGGTCCTTGTAAGGGAGCGGGTGGCGACCAGGGAAGACGGGCAGGCAGTCACAGCAGGTGACCGGGACAGTCTCTGAGTGAACGGGCTGGAGGTCACGGCAAGTGACCGGGGCAGTCTCTGGATGAACGGGCAGATGGTCACGGCAAGTGACCGGGGCAGTCTCTGAATGAACGGGCAGATGGTCACGGCAAGTGACCGGGGCAGTCTCTGGGTAAAGGGTTGGTACGACCTGTGGCGGCTGATGATAGACGTGAGCTCCCAGGTGAGCAGGCGAGAGTCTCTGGATGAACGGGTGGTCACAGCATGTGACGGCGGAGCCTCCAGGAAAACCAACAGACAGGCGGCAGATGAGCGCTCCCAGGTGAGCGGGCAGAAGTCTCTGGACAGACGGGTGGTCACAGCACGTGACGGCAGAGCCTCCAGGTAGGCTAGCAGACAGGCAGCAGATGAGCGCTCCCAGGTGAGCGGGCAGGAGTCACTGGACAGGCAGGTGGTCACAGCACGTGACGGCGGAGCCTCCAGGTAGGCTAGCAGGCAGGTAGCAGATGTGTGCTCCCAGGTGAGCAGGCAAGTTGGTCCATAGACAGACTGACAGGAGTTGGAAGGCAGACCGTCGGACCTCAGGCAAGCAGGCAGGTGGCTGAAGTGCGCTCCCAGGTGAGCGGACAGGCTGGTCCTTAGACAGACTGACAGGAGTAGTAAGGCAGACCGTCGGACCTCAGACTAGCAGGCAGGTAGCAGATAATCAGGCAGGAATAAGACAGCAAGCTGGCAGGAATCTGGCAGGTATCTGGCAGGTAACTGGCAACGGGACCTGAGGGCTGAAGCAGAGTAGTGAACAGTGCAACAACATTGCTCGGGCACCTCCATTTTGGAGGAGGTGCCTTATATATGGTGAAGTCCTCCGGCCATTGGCCGGGGACTCCTTAGGACGGCGCGCGCGGCCCCTTTAAGAGGGAGGGAGAGCGCGCGCGCGCGCCCTAAGCACAGTGGCCGGGAAGGAGCGCGCGCTGCCAGCAGAGCGGGAGGAGGACGCCGGGCACGGAGCAGAGGGGTGAGGGGAACAGCGTCCCTGCCTAGCAGAGGGCAGGGACGCCTGCGCTACAAATACCTCTGACCACGTTGTTGACAGCAGTGACCTTGGGGTCAGAAATGCTTCCTGGGGCGATTGAGCACTGTCACTATCGTTTTGGGCACTTGTTAGGCTTTTAAAAGACTGCCGGGGGTGCCACCGCAAAAATGCTCGGGTCTCCCATAGACTAACATTGGGCTCGTTGCTTGGGTCGAGCACCCGAGTATCACGGCGAGCTCGGCCCGAGCTTCGAGCACCCGAACATTTTAGTGCTCGCTCAACACTACATGTGAGCCATACAAGGCACATGTGTGACATTTCCCCGGTGAAGGGCCGCACCCAGGTTTACAGCATTGTTGCACACGGCCTTCCCTAGCTGCAGGTTCAGTGGAGACAACCATTCATGAAACTCGATCTCCAGAGCTGACCACAACTCCTCAGCTGTGTGACTCACATTTCCCAGACATTTCAAAGTAAACACCGCCTGATGCCGTTGAGCCCTGCTGCCAGCATAGTAAGGAGGTGTGCAGGATTCCATCTGCGCAGTTAGAACGCGGGTGGCATTACCAGACAGGCTTTGGGTGCAGGTGGAGGACCGAGAGGAGGTTGAGGAGGCAGAAGAAGTGGAGGAACTTCTAGATAAAGAGGATTGACGAACAACTCGTGGAGACGGCAAGACTTGGACAGCAGCCCCTTGTCCTGCTGTCACCATAGTTACCCAGTGCCCAGTCAGCAACATGTAACGCCCCTGTCCATGCCTACTCGTCCAAGTGTCTGTGGTGAAATGCACCCTGTCACACACAGAGTTTCTCAAGAAAGCGGTGATCTTGTGTATGACATGCTGGTGTAGCGCAGGCACACCTTTCTTTGAGAAGTAGTGGCGACTGGGCATCTGGTACTGGGGCACTGCGACGGACATAAGGTCTCGAAAATCCTCTGTGTCCACGAGGCGGAAAGGCAGCATTTCTGTAGCCAACAGCTTGCAGATGGTGAAATTCAACCTCTTAGCTTTGTCATGGCTAGGAGGAAATGGTCTTTTACTTGTCCACATCTGAGGGACCGAGGGCTGGCTGTTGTGCTTAGACGGGTTGAGTAGGGTGTCCCCGGCAAACTGCCAGTCTGTGAGGAAGATGCAGGCGGACATGTTATGTTGCCATGATCCAAAGGTGGTGCTCTCGATGTTGGAGAGTGCTCAACATCAGCAGGTGTTTCCACTTCCAAATGAACTGACGACCTGCCAATCACACTTGCAGTTGCGGGTAAAGAGGTGCCAGGTCTGCATCCAAAAACATGTGTGACGGCTGTCCCCCCAGTCACAGAGGATGAAGAGGCCGCGGGTGCACAAGATGGGGCAGATGGTGGTTGGCCCGGCCCGCTAGGCCGCATTGTAGCACAGTGAGCTTCCCACTGCAACTTATGCTTCATATCCATGTGACGGTTCATGCATGAAGTACTCAAACTATGGATTTTTTGGCCTCTACTTAGGTTTTGGTGACAAATGTTACAGATAACATGAGTTGGGTCATCCTTATCTATCTCAAAAAATGCCCAGGCTATGCAAGGCTTAGAGCCCATGTGACCTGAAGAGCCACCACGACTTGTGGTCAGAGGCAGAGTTGTGGTTGAGGATGCAGTTGTTGACGTGCTTCCAGTACTCCGTCTCTGTCCAGGAAGGCGCAACCTAACCTCGTCGTCAATAGCATCCTCCTCCACCTCCTCTGCTGACCTCATCGACTGGCTGACTGTGGGTTGACAGTAAGTGGGATCTCCAACCTCATCATCATCACCCTGTGTGTTCTCACACCCGTCGTCCTCAGAGCCAACCTCTTCCTGCCCTGACCAAAAAGTCAAGTTGTCGCTCCAATCAGTTATCTGAGTCTCATCATCGTCTTCCTCAATGTCTCCACCAACAGGAGTTACAGTTTTGGAACGAGGGTCTACATTATGCTCAGAACCGTCTTCATCCGGGCCTGGATCCGACTCATAAACATTCTGGGCATCATTGCAGATCATTTCCTCGTCTGGATTCACAGAAGCTCTGGAGCAGACCTCAGATTCCCAGGCTATAGTATGAGTAAACAGCTCTGCAGACTCAACCATCTGCGTTACCCCATACTCAGACGGGCAGCTGGAGACTTGGGAGCTGTGAGGAAGCAAGTGCAAATGGGGTGACACCTCTGAGGACTGGAGTATTTGTGATGTTGAAGTTGAGGTGGAGGAGAGCCAACCTGAAGGAGCACTTGATATCCGTTGAAGCACCTGCTGTTTTTGTGCCTCATCTGGAATTTGTAGCGATGGGCGTGTCCGTAAGAAAGGGATCGTATCACATTGTCCACGAAAAGGAGTAGATGTTAGAACTCTCCTGTTGGTTTTTTTCTACTTTGCTGATCACATGACTTTTTTTGCCTATTGAATCTGGCTCCGCCCTCCTGGCCTTGCTGGACTTCATTGTATTACTACTCTTGAGCTAGCTTGGTGCTCTGTTACCTTTCTCTGTTAGTTTTGCTAGGTCTTCTGACCTCTATGTTCTATGTTGTGTGTTTGTCTTTTACTGCTACAATTTCTGCTAGGAGGTGTCCAACTTTATCCCAGTCCCTAGATCTTGTAGGGATCCCTCCCTTGCATCTATAGGTCTTCGTACAGACTAGCTGAGGACTTTAGCGGGTCGGATTGCAGGATCAGGTTCCCCGTTACATCGTAGGGATCCAGTTTCTTTCTATTGTAGGGACAGATCTCCTGTCTTTCCTTAGTGCTTGTAGCAGATCATAACAGTAGACATCTTAGTTTGGCTGGAAGATGGTCTTTCTTCTGCAGAAGTTACTTTTGCTTTACCACCTACCCCACGGACACAACCTTTTTTTCCCTTTCCAACACGCCTATTCCCCTTTCAACCAGCAGCAGGCCTTTTGCCACTCATTTTGGTGGTTAACTAATTGGCAACTCTGTAGTTGTTTGCACAAAAAACGATGGATGGAAACCGAGCAGAGCTTAGTGGCCAAACTGTGGTACTAGCCCAAAAGGATTGGCTAGGTTAGACGCAGTAAAACAAATTTATTAGATACACAGGCAGTGTAGCTTGCTTCAGTTGGGCTACTCCACTGACTACCAGACACTGCTACAGGCCCAAATGGATTTACTGGACTAGATGCAGTAAAAAAAATTTATTAGATACACAGGTGGTGTAGCTTGGTTCAGATGGGCTACTCCACGGACTAACAGACACTGCTACAGGCCCAAAAGGATTTACTGGGCTCGATGCAGTAAAAAATTGTTATTAGATACACAGTTGGTGTAGCCTGGTTCAGATGGGCTACTCCACTGACTACCAGACACTGCTACTATGCCCAGATGGATTTACTGGGTTAGATGCAGTAAAAAATTGTTATTAGATACACAGGTGGTGTAGCTTGGTTCAGATGGGCTACTCCACTAACTAACAGACACTGCTACAAGCCCAAAAGGATTTACTGGGCTAGATGCAGTAAAAAATTGTTATTAGATACACAGGTGGTGTAGCCTGGTTCAGATGGGCTACTCCACTGACTACCAGACACTGCTACAGGCCCAAAAGGATTTACTGGGCTAGATGCAGTAAAAAATTGTTCTTAGATACACAGGTGGTGTAGCTTGGTTCAGATGGGCTACTCCACTGACTACCAGACACTGTTACAGGCCCAAAAGAATTTACTGGGTTAGATGCAGTAAAAAATTGTTATTAGATACACAGGTGGTGTAGCTTGGTTCAGATGGGCTACTTCACTGACTACCAGACACTGCTACAGGCCCAAACATATTTACTGGGCTAGATGCAGTAAAAAATTGTTATTAGATACACAGGTGGTGTAGCTTGGTTCAGATGGGCTACTCTACTGACTACCAGACACTGCTACAGGCCCAAAAGGATTTACTGGGTTAGATGCAGTAAAAAATTGTTATTAGATACACAGGTTGTGTAGCTTGGTTCAGATGGGCTACTCCACTGACTAACAGACACTGCTACAGGCCCAAAAGGATTTACTGGGCTAGATGCAGTAAAAAATTGTTATTAGATACACAGGTGGTGTAGCTTGGTTCAGATGGGCTACTCCACTGATTACCAGACACTGCTACTATGCCCAAAATAATTTACTGGGCTAGATGCAGTAAAAAATTGTTATTAGATACACAAGTGGTGTAGCTTGGTTCAGATGGGCTACTCCACTGACTACCAGACACTGCTACAGGTCAAAAAGGATTTACTGGGCTAGATGAAGTAAAAAATTGTTATTAGATACAGAGGTGGTATAGCTTGGTTCAGATGGGCTATTCCACTGACTACCAGACACTGCTACTATGCTAAAAAGGATTTACTGGGCTAGATGCTGTAAAAAATTGCTATTAGATACACAGGTGGTGTAGCTTGGTTCAGATGGGCTACTCCACTGACTTACAGACACTGCTACAGGCCCAAAAGGATTTACTGGGTTAGATGCAGTAAAAAATTGTTATTAGATACACAGGTGGTGTAGCTTGGTTCAGATGGGTTACTCCACTGACTACCAGACACTGCTACAGGCCCAAAAGTATTTACTGGGCTAGATGCAGTAAAAAATTGTTATTAGATACACAGGTGGTGTAGCTTGGTTCAGATGGGTTACTCCACCGACTAACAGACACTGCTACAGACCGAAAAGGATTCACTGGGCTAGATGCAGTAAAAAATTGTTATTAGATACACAGGTGGTGTAGCTTGGTTCAGATGGGCTACTCCACTGACTACCAGACACTGCTACAGGCCCAAAAGGATTTACTGGGCTAGATGCAGTAAAAAATTGTTATTAGATACACAGGTGGTGTAGCTTGGTTCAGATGGGCTACTCCAATGACTAACACACACTCCTACAGGCCCAAAAGGATTGGCTTAGCTACATTTAGCCAAATGCTGTGAAAAACACTTGCACAGCACTGGCACAGACCTGCCTGGCAAAATGTGCTAGGAACTGCTGTAACCTAGCCCTCAAAAGGGCTGCAATTACAACTAGTCCCTACTCCCTAAACCTATCTCTCTATTTATCTGCAAATTCGCTCGCAATTCACACAGTTATACTGTATAGCGCCCACAGCAGCAGCAGTGCCATCTAACACTCAGCTGTAGCAGTGAGAAAATGGTGGCGACAGGGAAAATGGCTGGGTCTCATAGGGCAAGGACATGTGACATACACAGCCAATGACACATGCCCTTGCTTGTGTGAAAAAAAAAGCACTTCACT
The DNA here is from genome assembly GCF_046119375.1 of Phyllobates terribilis. Classification (NCBI taxonomy): domain Eukaryota; kingdom Metazoa; phylum Chordata; class Amphibia; order Anura; family Dendrobatidae; genus Phyllobates; species Phyllobates terribilis. Next base: position 376,633,012 of record NW_027362761.1, on the reverse strand, counting down.
GCGTGCTGATAGGCTGACAGACTGCACCGCCCCACTGTAAATGCGGGAAAAAAATAAAATGGAGATCGGCATTATTTCTGCAGAGATCCATCCCCTGCCCCTCCCCCCGCCCACTCTACACTGAAACTGTCTATTAACATTGATTAACAGTATTACTGTGAAAAAATCCAGTTACGCTTTTGGTGCATGAACGGTTATCGAACATAACCTCAAACAGCCGAATTTTTTGCAAATCGTTCGGGTTCGTTGAACGGCTCGAACACCGCCCAAAACAGCTCGAATTTGAGATTGGCGAACAGTTCGGGTCGAACACCGCTCATCTCTATACAGGGGCAAACAGTGCATAGAAGCACAAGGTGAATTCTACACTTATGTTAGCTTCATGGACAGCATGGTGGGGTTAGCACTGAGGTCCTGGATTCAAATCCCACCAAGGACAACATCTCCAAGAAGTTTGTATGTTCTCCCCATGTTTGCGTGGGTTTCCTCTGGGTTCTCTGGTTTCCTCCAATACTCCAAAGACATACTGATAAGGAATTTAGATTGTGAGCCCCATTGGGGACAGCGATGATAATATATGTAAAGCACTACGGAATATGATAGCGCTATATAAGCAATGTGTAATAAATAATGAATAAATAAATGGTATTTCAGAGATGTGGGGCTAGTCAAGATAAGAACAGGACTGCCCATTCAGCTTAGAGGAGTAAACAGAGATGAAACAATGTCACAATGGTACAAGGAAGAAACTTTACTTTTGGCTTAGTCTGCATATTAACAATAAGTATGCATTTACTGTGCTTTGTAAAAAAGCACAGGATATACCTTTGGATTTCCAAAAACACAATATGTGTATCAATAGCATAATCACAAGATGGTGTTGTGATAGGCTACAAGCACTAAGGAAAGACAGGAGATCTGTCCCTACAGTAGAACTAAGCTAGATCCCTACGATGTATCGGGGAACCTGATCCTGCGATCAGACACGCTAAAGTCCTCAGCTAGTCTGAACGAAGACCTATAGATGTGAGGGAGGGATCCCTACAAGAACTAGGGACTGGGAGAAAGATGGACACCTCCTAGCAGAAATTGTAGCAGTAAAAAGACAAACACACAACATAGAACATAAAGGTCAAAAGACCTAGCTAAACTGACTGAGAAAGGTTACAAAGCACCTGGCTAGCTTAAGAGTAGAAATTACAATGAAGTCCAGCATGGCCAGAAGGGCGGAGCAGAATTAAATAGGCAAAAAGGTCATGTGACCAGCAAAATAGAAAAAACCTAACAGGAGAGTTCTAACAGTACCCCCTCTTCTAAGAGGATCCTCCGGATCCCCTAGGCCCAGGCTTATCAGGAAACCTCTTGTGAAACGCTCTGAGAAGTCTGGAAGCAGAAACATCATCCGCCCTCACCCATGAGTTATCCTCGGGACCGAAACCCTTCCAAGCGACGAGATACTGCAAACTCCCCCTATACCGTCTAGAATTAAGGATGCGGGAAATTTCATATTCCCCGTCCTCCACCACCGGAGGAACAGTGGCAGTGGCGTCTCTATCTGATACATCAGCTTTTTTCAATAGAGAAACATGAAACACCGGATTAATCTTCCAGGAGGTAGGAACCTCCAACCTAACAGCAGATTGGTTAACTACCTGAAGCACCTTAAAGGGCCCTACAAACTTGGGACCCAATTTTTTAGAAGGAATCCTCAACCGCAGATTCTTAGAGGACAACCAAACCATGTCACCAACCGTAAATAAAACCTCTTGACGTTTCCTGTCAAAGTACCTCTTAGATTTTTTGTTAGCCTCCTGAAGATTACCACGCACATCCATCCAAACTCTCTCAAAAGCCCTGGAAAAACTCTCCTCCTCAGCCACAGCCGATACCAATTTGGAGAATGACCCAAAAGACGGATGTCTCCCAGAACAACAAAAAAAAGGAGAACACCCAGCAGAAGAGGATGTATGGTTGTTAAGAGCAAATTCAGCAAGCGGCAGAAACTCAGACCACCCCTCTTGATTGTCTGCCACAAAATAACGCAAGAACTGCTCAACATCCTGATTCTTCCTTTCTGTCTGGCCATTAGACTCAGGATGATATCCAGATGAAAACGACAAATGAACTCCCAACCTGTCACAAAAGGCACGCCAAAAACGAGCCACGAACTGAGGTCCCCTATCAGAAACAATGTCAGTAGGAACACCATGGAGTCTGACAATTTCCTTGACAAAGGCCTTAGCGAGTGTCTTAGCGCAGGGCAGTTTGATGAAGGGAACCAAGTGACACATCTTGCTAAAACGGTCCACGACCACCCAGATGACCGTGAAACCCTCAGAGGAGGGAAGGTCAGTAATAAAGTCCATAGCCAGATGTGTCCAAGGTGCACTAGGAACCTCCAGAGGGCAAAGCAACCCCGCAGCAGGAGTATGAGAAGACTTAGATCTAGCACACACAGAACATTGACGCACCCACTTAATGACTTCCTTCTGCCATCCAGGCCACCAAAAACTGCGACCCACAAGTCTCTTGGTCTTCCTGGATGACCTGCCAACCGAGACTCATGACGCTCAACAAACAAATCTCTCCTAAAGGTCCTAGGCACAAACAACCTCCCATGGGGAGTGTTAGATGGGGCATTCTCCTGTGCTTTAAGAATCTCATCTTCCAAAACGGAGTCCAATGCAGCAATCACAACACCTTCTTGTAAAATGCTCTCCTCCTCCTCAGCACCGACCATGGGAGAAAAGCTGCGAGACAACGCATCAGCTTTAACATTCTTGGTACCCGGGATGTAAGTAACGGAAAAATTAAACCGCAAAAAAAAAAGTGCCCACCTAGCCTGACGGGCATTCAAGCGCTTGGCAGCATCAAGATAGATCAGATTTTTATGATCAGTGAAAACCTGAATGGGAAATTCAGCACCTTCCAAGAGATGACGCCAGTGTTCAAATGCGAGTTTAATAGCCAGCAATTCCTAATTAGCAATATCGTAATTAAGTTCAGTCTCAGAAAAATTTTTTGAAAAAAAGGCACAGAGATGTACTCCATCCTTGTTTTCCTGAGACAACACCGCACCGACCCCCACAGAAGAAGCATCAACCTCAACCAAAAACGGCTTAGTCACATCAGGCTGCATAAGCATGGGGGCAGAGCTGAACCTCTCCTTTAGAAACACAAACGCTTCAATGGCCTCAGTAGTCCACTGAACCGTATTAGCACCTTTCCTGGTGAGATCGGTCAGTGGTTTAACAATAATAGAAACATTTTTAATGAATTTTCTGTAATAATTGGCGAAACCCAAAAACCTCTGTATCAATTTCAAACCAATAGGCCTAGGCCATTCCTGCACAGCTTGAACTTTCACCGGGTCCATCTCAAAGCCCTCGCTGGAGATAATGTAGCCCAAAAAACTAATTCTCTGTACAGCAAACTCACATTTCTCTAGCTTAGCAAAAAGCGAATTGTCAATTAATAACTGTAATACCTCACGTACGCTCCGCCAATGAGACTCCAGATCAGGCGAATAAATCAAAATGTCATCCAAATACACAACCACATTTTTGCCGATCAAAGGTCTAAGGATGTCATTAATAAGATTCTGAAAAAATGCTGGGGCATTGGTAAGACCAAAAGGCATAACCAGATTCTCAAAATGACCCACAGGAGTGTTAAAAGCAGTCTTCCATTCATCACCCTCCTTCATGCGCAACAAATTGTATGCCCCCCGGAGATCAATTTTAGAGAACCAATTGGCCCCCACTAACTGGTTAAACAAATCAGGAATCAATGGCAGTGGGTAGGGATTACGTACAGTAATTTTATTAATCTCGCGAAAGTCCAGACAAGGACATAAACCGCCGTCCTTTTTTTTAACAAAAAAAAATCCAACAGCCACAGGTGACTTAGAGGGTCTGATATGACCGGCGGCCAAGCTCGTCTGTATGTATTCTTCCAAAGCCTTTCTCTCAGGAATAGTAAGATTAAATAAACGACTTTTAGGAAGAGTCGCTCCAGAGACAAATTCAATGGTACAATCATAGTCTCTATGGGGAGGCAAAATTTGCGACTCCTCCTCAGAAAAAACTTTCCAAATATCCTGAATAGGTACAGGTAATTCCCCTTTATCCACAGAAGCAATGCGCCCGTTACAACACTTGTCATAACACTTAGGGCTCCAGGACTTAATTTCATTAGTAGACCAATCCAGTACAGGATTGTGCAATTTTAACCAGGGTAACCCCAAAATAACTGGAGAAGGCAAATTATTTAATACTACCAAATCCAAATTTTCTTGGTGAATACCATTAATAGTGAGGGGAAATTCATAAACCTTGTGAGTAGTGTTGAGCGATACCTTCCGATATAGGGAAATATCGGATCGGATTGGATCGGACCGATACCGAAAAAGTATCGGATATCGCCGATTCCGATACCGGAAACCAATGCAAGTCAATAGGACAGAAATATCGGAATGAAAATAAACCCTTTCTTTCCTTGTAGGTTAATTCTACATGAAGGAAAACAACTAAGAATAATGTAGAATGTATTGGGGGAGATGGGGGAGACAATAAAGGCATAGAGGTTTAGCCCAATCAAATGGAATAGCAGGAATTAATATTTTTTTTAAGACGTTCTGAGTTACGGAAATATTGACTATGTTAAGTATTTTTATATTTTGTCAGATATTTATGTTTCACTACTTCCATGCTCTTCACCTTCTTTTTTACTTCTCCCACACTTTCTCCTTCATCATCCTCAGCATCTTTTTCATCCTCTTCTTCTTCACCTTCTTCATCTTCTTCTTCTTCACCTTCTTCGTATTATTCTTTTTTTTTACATTCTTCATATTCTACTTCTTCATCTTCTTCATATTCTTCTTCTTCATCATATTCTTATTTGTGATAGGCATTCCTGTAGTTGTTATCTATAAAAGGTTGGACATTACACCTTTCGTTCTGCCCGTCACAAAAGATTTACAACAGGATTTGTCCGCGTTCAGTTTGGCCTGCAGGTCTTTTCCAGGGGCACCACGAGGAGGAACGGACTCACCCCCATACACTGCTTAGTCATCTTCTGCTTATAATTTAGATATTATCTTTTGCTCTGATTTTTAGTCTTATGCTTAATGTTCTTCCGCTTTTTGTTCTGCAGCTTCTTGTATTTCTGCTTCTTGGTTTTCTGTCTCTTGTTCTTCTGTATCTTGGTGCTTGTCTTCTCTTCTTTGTCCTCTTGGTCAACTTCTTCAGGGTCATCTTCTTGGTCTTCTGGGTCCTCGTCTTCGGGGTCCTCGTCTTCTTCGGGGTGGTCTTCAGGGTCCTCGTCTTCTTCGGGGTGGTCTTCAGGGTCCTCGTCTTCTTCGGGGTGGTCTTCAGGGTCCTCGTCTTCAGGGTCGTTGTCTTCGGGGTCCTCGTCTTCTTAGGGTTGGTCTACAGGGTCCTCGTCTTCAGGGTCCTCGTCAGGGAGATCCAGAGTGATTACCAAGAACCATTTCAAAAAGCTTGAACTTTAAAATGTAGCAGAAGGTACAAGAAAGCTGAGGAACTACCGAGAACCAGCTGACGGTACTGGAACCCGGATGGGTAGCAGAAGGTACAAGAGCCAATGGAACTGCCGAAGACCAGCTGACAGTACGGGAACTTGGTTACTAAGTGCCAGAAAGCACTACCAAGGACCAGCAGACGTTGGTGGAACTTGGATACCGAGAAGGAGGCACCAAATCCAAAGGCACTGCCGAGAACCAGCTGACAGTACTGGAACCCGGATGGGTAGCAGAAGGTACCCATGTAAAAAAAAGTTCAAGGCCGTGAGCCGGCCGCAGTTACCAAAACCCACAGTCCTACAGGGGGTGCTTGTCCTATTGGCACTATGGAACCAGCCTTCATTGCCTGATCCCGCAGCCCACATAGGAGTCACCTAAACTGCAGGCACCATAGAGTCGGCTAACCCGACCGCAACACGACAGGACAACGCATTGGAGGCAAAGTGACGTTGACACTACCCGGAAACAGCTGGCGTGCTGGAACCAGGCTGGGCAGGAGGGAGTACCCGTGCCAAAGTCACTGCCGAGAACCAGCTGACGGTACTGGAACCCGGATGGGTAGTAGAAGGTACAAGAGCAAATGGAACTACCGAGGACCAGCTGACGGTACTGGAACCCGGATGGGTAGCAGAAGGTACAAGAGCCAATGGAACTGCCGAAGACCAGCTGACGGTACTGGAACTCGGTTACTAAGCAGGAGGTACCTGTGCCAGAAAGCACTACCAAGGACCAGCAGACATTGGTGGAACTTGGATACCGAGAAGGAGGCACCTAATCCAAAGGCATTGCCGAGAACCAGCTGACGGTACTGGAACCCGGATGGGTGGCAGAAGGTACGCATGTAAAAAAAAGTTCAAGGCCGCGAGCCGGCCGCAGTTACCAAAACCCACAGTCCTACAGGGGGTGCTTGTCCTATTGGCACTATAGAACCAGCCTTCATTGCCAGATCCCGCAGCCCACATAGGAGTCACCTAAACTGCAGGCACCATAGAGTCGGCTAACCCGACCGCAACATGACAGGACAACGCATTGGAGGCAAAGTGACGTTGACACTACCCGGAAACCGCTGGCGTGCTGGAACCAGGCTGGGCAGGAGGGAGTACCCGTGCCAAAGTCACTGCCGAGAACCAGCTGAGGGTACTGGAACCCAGATGGGTAGTAGAAGGTACAAGAGCAAATTGAACTACCGAGGACCAGCTGACAGTACTGGAACCCGGATGGGTAGCAGAAGGTACAAGAGCCAATGGAACTGCCGAAGACCAGCTGACGGTACTGGAACTCGGTTACTAAGCAGGAGGTACCTGTGCCAGAAAGCACTACCAAGAACCAGCAGACGTTGGTGGAACTTGGATACCGAGAAGGAGGCACCTAATCCAAAGGCACTGCCGAGAACCAGCTGACGGTACTGGAACCCGGATGGGTAGTAGAAGGTACAAGAGCAAATGGAACTACCGAGAACCAGCTGGCGGTGCTGGAACCCAGGGTAAATACTAAAAACAGAGTGGAGCCAGAGGTGTAATTGGAGCAAGTTTTAAATCAGTAGTACAGTGGATGTGGACAAAGCAGGAGAATTTGCCGGACACACAGCAGGGGAACAGCTGACGTTACTGAACCCCAATAACACTGGAGCAAGCGTTGACTGTGCAGACGGCACTTCTGAGCAGCAACTAGCGGTATTGGAGCCCAGGGTAAATACTAAAAACAGAGGAGCCAGAGGTGTATTTGGAGGAGGTTTTAAATCAGTAGTACAGTGGATGTGGACAAAGCAGGAGAAATTGCCGTCCGCACAGCAGGGGAACAGCTGACGTTACCGAACCCCAATAACACAGCAGCAAGTGTTGACTGTGCAGACGGCACTTCCGAGCGCCAACTGGCGGTGTTGGAGCTCAGGGATAATACTGAAAACAGAGGAGCCAGAGGTGTATTTGGAGGAGGTTTTAAATCAGTAGTACAGTGGATGTGGACAGAGCAGGAGAAATTGCCGTCCGCACAGCAGGGGAACAGCTGACGTTACTGAACCCCAATAACACGGCAGCAAGTGTTGACTGTGCAGACGGCACTTCCAAGCGCCAACTGGTGGTGTTGGAGCTCAGGGATAATACTGAAAACAGAGGAGCCAGAGGTGTAATTGGAGCAACTTTAAAATCTGTAGTAGTGAGAATGTGGACAGAGCAGGAGAAATTGCCGTCCGCACAGCAGGGGAACAGCTGACGTTACCGAACCCCAATAACATGGCAGCAAGTGTTGACTGTGCAGACGGCACTTCCGAGCGCCAACTGGCGGTGTTGGAGCTCAGGGATAATACTGAAAACAGAGGAGCCAGAGGTGTATTTGGAGGAGGTTTTAAATCAGTAGTACAGTGGATGTGGACAGAGCAGGAGAAAGTGCCGTCCGCACAGCAGGGGAACAGCTGACGTTACTGAACTCCAATAACACGGCAGCAAGTGTTGACTGTGCAGACGGCACTTCCGAGCGCCAACTGGCGGTGTTGGAGCTCAGGGATAATACTGAAAACAGAGGAGCCAGAGGTGTAATTGGAGCAACTTTAAAATCAGTAGTAGTGAGAATGTGGACAGAGCAGGAGAAATTGCCGTCCGCACAGCAGGGGAACAGCTGACGTTACTGAACCCCAATAACACGGCAGCAAGTGTTGACTGTGCAGACGGCACTTCCGAGCGCCAACTGGCGGTGTTGGAGCTCAGGGATAATACTGAAAACAGAGGAGCCAGAGGTGTAATTGGAGCAACTTTAAAATCTGTAGTAGTGAGAATGTGGACAGAGCAGGAGAAATTGCCATTCGCACAGCAGGGGAACAGCTGACCTTACTGAACCCCAATAACATGGCAGCAAGTGTTGACTGTGCAGACGGCACTTCCGAGTGCCAACTGGCGGTGTTGGAGCTCAGGGATAATACTGAAAACAGAGGAGCCAGAGGTGTAATTGGAGCAACTTTAAAATCTGTAGTAGTGAGAATGTGGACAGAGCAGGATAAATTGCCATCCGCACAGCCGGGGAACAGCTGACGTTACTGAACCCCAATGACACGGCAGCAAGTGTTGACTGTGCAGACAGCACTTCCGAGCGCCAACTGGCGGTGTTGGAGCTCAGGGATTACAGTTCAGGTGGTAGAAACATGAACAGAACAGGAGACCTGGATACTTTTGCCAACAATTATTTATTCTGGAAGAGGACTGGCAAATTCATGAGAGATCCAGGCCTTGTTCATTTTGAGAAAAGTAAGCCGGTCAACGTTATCGGAGGATAGTCGCATGCGACGGTCTGTTAGTACACCACCTGCGGCACTAAAGACGCGTTCCGATAATACACTAGCAGCAGGGCAAGCTAGCACCTCCAATGCATACTGACTTAGCTCTGGCCATGTATCTAGCTTACAGACCCAAAACTTGAAGGGAGAAGAGCCGTCTGGGAGTACACTAAGAGGGCAAGACATGTAGTCTGTCACCATCTGACGGAAACGTTGCCTCCTGCTGACTGGAGCCGTCTGTGATGGTGTAGACATTTGTGGCGGCGGGGACACAAAACTTTGCCACATTTCGGCCATACTAGTCTTGCCTTGTGCTGAGGCGCTGCTTCTGCTCCCTCTTTGTGCAGAGCTTCCTCCACTGCCTCGACGCACTGAGCTGCTTTGTAAAGCACTAGCAGCACTGCTCTCGGTTGGAATGGAGAACATGATGGAATGCACCAGTGCGTCTTGGTACTCCCGCATTTTACGCTCCCGGTTCAACGGTGTTATGAGGCTTTGTAAGTTGTCCCGGTAGCGAGGATCTAGGAGGGTGGACACCCAATAATCAGCCGTGTTGAGAATGTGGGCGATGCAGCGGTCGTTTCTCAGGCACTGCAGCATGAAATCAACCATGTGCTGCAGACTGCCAACTGGCCAAGAAACGCTGTCCCCTGCTTGAGGCGTGATCTCTGCCTGCTCTGCATCACCCCACCCTCGCTCTAGATACTGACTACTAGAGCATTGTGTACCTCCCTCCTCTGGACAGATGTCTTCCTCATCCATTGACTCCTCCTCATCCTCCTCACAAAGTGTCCCCTGCCTAGGCCTTTGTGAGGAACCACGTTGCGCAGACTGTAGAGAAGCAGATGGCATTTGTGACTCCTCATCCTCCACCTCTTCCAAAACCTCGTCCCTTAGTGCTTGCAGTGTTTTTTCAAGCAGGCAGATAAGGGGGATAGTCATGCTGACTAGTGCATCATCTGCACTCGCAATCCGCGTGGAATAATCGAAGGCACGCAAAACGTGGCAAATGTCCTTCATAGAGGCCCACTCAGTGGTGGTGAAGTGTGAACGGCGCGCACTGCAACTTCTTTGCGCCTGCTGCAGCTGGTACTCCATTACTGCTGCCTGCTGCTCACACAACCTCTCCAACATATGTAACGTTGAATTCCACCTGGTGGGTAGGTCACATATGATGCGATGTTCCGGAAGACGTAATCGGCGCTGCAGAGCTGCAATGCGTGATCTTGCATTGCTGGAAAGCCGCAAGTGAGCGCACTCTATGCGGACCTTGTGAAGCAGTGCATCAAGATCCGGATAGTCCCTCAAAAAACTCTGCACGACCAAGTTGAGCACATGTGCCAGACATGGGATGTGAGTGAGGTTGCCTAGGCCCAGAGCTGCCACCAGATTTCGGCCATTGTCACACACTACCATGCCTGGCTGGAGATTCGCTGGCACAAACCACACGTCGCTCTGCTGCTTGATGGCATTCCAGAGCTCCTGCGCTGTGTGGCTTCGATTCCCCAAAGAAATTAATTTTAATACGGCATGTTGACGTTTGGCCACGGCTGTGCTCATATTGGTCACCATAACAGGTAACCGTTCACGGGTCGATGTGGAGGTAGACCGTGACGGCTCCTGCAGCGCTGATTCAGAGGAACTGGAGTATGAGGAGGAGTCAATGTGTACAGACTGGATTCCTGCAATCCTTGGAGTTGGCAGAACACGTACAGCGCCACTCTCAAGATCTGTACCCGGCTCCACAACATTTACCCAATGGGCAGTGAGGGAAAGGTATCGTCCCTGTCCATGCTTACTGGTCCACGCATCGGTGGTCAGGTGGACCTTGCTACTGACGGCGTTTTGTAGCGCATGTTTAATTTTTCCCTCCACATGATGTTGCAGGGCAGGGACGGCTTGCCTGCTGAAATAAAATCGGCTGGGCACGTTGTATTGTGGGACTGCCAATGCCATAAAGTTATGGAATGTGTCAGTCTCCACCAGCCTGAATGATAGCATTTCAAGGGCCAGTAGTTTAGCAATGCCAGCATTCAGAGCCTGTGCTCGGGGGTGGTTTGCCGAGTATGGGCGCCTTTTCTCCCATGCCTGTGCTAATGATGGCTGTAGACTGGCCTGGGAGTGTAAGGATGACTGGGAAAGTGGTGCTGTGGGTGGAATTACACTGTGTCTCTGTACAACAGTGCCAGAGATTCTTCCATGGCGATCCTGTGAGGAAGCCGAACCAGCTGTGTGTGAGCTGGAGGAAGAGGCTACAACACGAGCTGAAGAGGTGGTAGGTGGCGCTGTAGGTTGGCCTAGGTCTTCAGTGTGTTTTTGTAACTCCACCACGTGCTTGGTCCGCACATGTTTCCACATATTTGTGGTATTGAGGTTGCTGACACTTTTCCCTCTTTTCACCTTCTGATTACACAGCTTGCATTTGACAAAGCAAATGTCATCTGCAACTGTGTCAAAAAAGGACCAGGCACTGCAAGTCTTGGGAGCGCCCGCTTTGGATTTTGGAAGAGCCATGCTCCTAATGGGTGCCGAAGTGGAGGCTACAGGCAACCAAGTCTGCCCCCTCCCTCTCCCTCCTTTTTGGGCTGTTCAGGGAATCTCTTCCTCAGAGCTGCTCCCACCACCTTCCTGTCCCTCACGCCATGATGGGTCAAGGACCTCATCATCTACACCACCCTCTTCAAACAACTGCTTCTCCTGGGTAGTCTCGACAGCACAGTACGCACCAGAAAGTGGCACCTGAGTCTCATCATCAGATGCGTACTGAGGTGTGCTGCTGACCATAGGCACTGGCCCACCCGCCTCTTCAGATTCAGAGAGACAAAACGGTTGCGCATCACTGCATACTACCTCTTCTTCAAATTCTCTAATTCTGCTTGGCTGGCCCCCTCTTTCCAAGCCAAGAGATTCAGAGAACAGAAGTAGAGATGGCTCCTGTCCAGGGCTCTCTGACTGCCTGGGCAATTTGGCAGGTGGTGAAGAGACAGATGGGTGCTCTTCAGTGCTCAGGACCTGAGAGGATCTGGAACTAATTGAAGTCGATGCGTTAGCTGCCATCCATCCGACAACGGCTTCAATTTGGTCCTCCCACAGCAGTGGGGTATGGCTAGCTCCTACAAAGCTGCGCATAAAGGACTGTTCCCTGGTAAAACTGGGGGATGCTGAGTCACTGGTGCCCGCAGCAGGCACAGAATCCCCACGTCCTCTCCTTGCAGGCACAGAATCCTCACGTCCTCTCCCTGCAGAAACTCCACGCCCACGCCCACGACCACATGCCTTACTCCCTGCCTTCTTCATCTTGGTAGACTGATAAAGATAGGCAGAAAAGTACTAAGGGCTTAGTGTGCTTATTCCTGAACAGCTGCTAACAGGTATAAGAAACACTAATTTTATAAAGTGTGGACTAGACTTTAATATGAGCTAATGTGGCCTACACAACTGTAAAGTGGAGTGTTTGGTGAACTTTATTTAGGTTTTTTTTGTCACAAAAAGACACTGGATGTGCCTAAACATGTAATAACGATAGTATCACAAACTTTTTGTAGCTATTACAATGTAGGAAGGTAACCTACAATGCAATAGATGAGGCTGCAAAAAATAGGCTAATACTAATCTGGCTGGGGCTGCAGGGCCCAATGCTGCAGAAAAGCTCCTCTAACTACTCCTATATAGTGTGTTTGGAACCAATTTAGCTGAATACGGATGGAACCACCACACTAATAGGAGAAATCAGGAAAAATTATGAATTGGCAAAAATGGACAATGTATGAGGCAGTGACACACACTGAGTGCACTACAACCAGACGTGGTTGAAGCACACACTACAGGGTGAGCTGCACTCACACACCAGACCTTGCAGACAGCGGTGAACAGTACAGATGCAGAGCACTGTGCACTAGCGCTGCAAGACCAAAAAAATTTCTCTATCTACTCCTATATAGTGTGTGTAACGGGTCGGGGAGGCGGAACCTCTGAGCTACTATACAAGGGGGCGGTCCTTGTAAGGGAGCGGGTGGCGACCAGGCAGGCAGTCACAGCAGGTGACCGGGACAGTCTCTGGATGAACGGGCAGGAGATCACGGCAAGTGACCGGGGCAGTCTCTGGATGAATGGGCAGGAGGTCACGGCAAGTGACCGGGGCAGTCTCTGGATGAACGGGCAGAAGGTCACGGCAAGTGACCGGGGCAGTCTCTGGGTAAAGGGTTGGTACGACCTGTGGCGGCTGATGGTAGATGTGAGCTCCCAGGTGAGTAGGCGTGAGTCTCTGGATAAACGGGTGGTCACAGCATGTGACGGCGGAGCCTCCAGGAAGACCAACAGACAGGCAGCAGATGAGCGCTCCCAGGTGAGCGGGCAGAAGTCTCTGGACAGGCGGGTGGTCACAGCATGTGACGGTGGAGCCTCCAGGTAGGCTAGCAGACAGGCAGCAGATGAGCGCTCCCAGGTGAGCGGGCAGGAGACTCTGGACAGGCAGGTGGTAACAGCACGTGACGGCGGAGCCTCCAGGTAGGCTAGCAGGCAGGTAGCAGATGTGCGCTCCCAGGTGAGCGGGCAAGCTGGTCCATAGACAGACTGACAGGAGTTGGAAGGCAGACCGTCGGACCTCAGGCAAGCAGGCAGGTAGCTGATGTGCGCTCTCAGGTGAGCGGGCAAGCTGGTCCTTAGACAGACTGACAGGAGTTGGAAGGCAGACCGTCGGACCTCAGGCTAGCAGGCAAGTAGAAGAATATCAGGCAGGAATAAGACAGCAAGCTGGCAGGAATCTGGCAGGTAACTGGCAGGTAACTGGCAACGGGACCTGAGGGCTGAAGCAGAGTAGTGAACAGTGCAACAACATTGCTCGGGCACCTCCATTTTGGAGGAGGTGCCTTATATATGGTGAAGTCCTCCGGCCATTGGCCGGGGACTCCTTAGGACGGTGCGCGCGGCCCCTTTAAGAGGGAGGGAGCGCGCGCGCCCTAAGCACAGTGGCCGGAAAGGAGCACGTGCTGCCAGCAGAGCGGGAGGAGGACGCCGGGCTCGGAGCAGAGAGGTGAGGGGAACAGCGTCCCTGCCTAGCAGAGGGCAGGGACGCCGGCGCTACAGTGTGTTTGGAACCAATTTAGCTGAATACGGATGGAACCACCACACTAATAGGAGATATCAGGAAAAATTATGAATTGGCAAAAAAGGACAATGTATGAGGCAGTGACACACACTGAGTGCACTACAACCAGACGTGGTTGAAGCACACACTACAGGGTGAGCTGCACTCACACACCAGACCTTGCAGACAGCGGTGAACAGTACAGATGCAGAGCACTGTGCACTAGCGCTGCAAGACCAAAAAAATGTCTCTATCTACTCCTATATAGTGTGTTTGGAACAAATTTAGCTGAATACGGATGGAACCACCACACTAATAGGAGATATCAGGAAAAATTATGAATTGGCAAAAAAGGACAATGTATGAGGCAGTGACACACACTGAGTGCACTATAACCAGACGTGGCTGAAGCACACACTACAGGGTGAGCTGCACTCACACACAGAGACCTTGCAGAAAGCGGTGAACAGCACAGAGAACTGTGCACTAGCACTGCAAGGCACAGCGATTTATAAAGTAGCTTGGGTAAAGCAGAATAGACCAAATAGGTAGCTAAAACTGTCCCTCAGAACAACAGCATCCTATCCCTAACTGAATTCACAGCAGAGTGAGCTCAAAATGGCGGCGGCGGCTTTTATAGTGCATCATGACATCATTTCAGCAGCCAATCACAGCCATGCCATTAGTTAAGATGCCTACATGCCTAACAGGATGTGCCCACACTTCTTAGGATCCTCATTGAATAAAATGAAAATGGCTCATTGCATTATGGGAACTTCCGATTCCGGTATACGATATTGCAAAAGTATCGGAATTAAATATCGGAATTCCGATACCGCGAATATCGGCTGATACCCGATATTTCAGTATCGGAATGCTCAACACTACTTGTGAGTAACACATTTCAAGGGAGAGCCATCGACAGAAACCACGGCAATAGGGGATGACAAAGGTTTGGGTTTTAATTTAAGTTTTTCCAAGAATCCCCCATCAATCACATTCAGAGTAGAACCACAATCCACAAATACCCGAAATTCAATTAATTCTTCCTGAGCTGCAGTAGTAGCAGAAAGAAATACCCCCTTAGTGTTTAAACAGGCTATACGGGCGTAACTGACCTTTTTTTTCTTCTTTGTTCATACGAAGCACAAACCTTAATGAAATGGTCAGATTTTCCGCAATAAAAGCACAAACCTTCAGAAAACCTGCGGTCTTTTTCCTGAGAGCGAGGGGACATCGCCCCAATCTCCATCGGCTCTCCAATGTCAGTACAGACCCTCTCAAGACTAGGAGCTGACATGGCAAAGGATTTACTCTCATTAACCCTTGCACGCAGTCTCCTGTTCACCCGTATAGCTAATTGCATTGCCTCCTGCAAGTTTCCAGGTGTAGGATAAGCAATAAGCAGATCCTTAAGCCTTTCACCTAGCCCAGCAAGAAACAAACTTTTCAGAGCTGAATCGTTCCACCCCACCTGAGCAGACCACCGAAGGAAGTGAGTACAATAATTTTCCACATTACCTGATCCCTGTCTCAAAAGTCTCAATTCCGTCTCAGCTGATGAGACACGATCAGGATCATCATACAACAACCCCTAAGCAGAAAAAAAACTATCCACTGATCTAAAGCACGGATCACTAGGTTGGAGAGAAAAGGCCCATCCCTGAGGTTCTTTGCGCAAAAGTGACATTATGAACCCTATGCGCTGTGATTCATCACCAGAGGATCTGGGTCTCAAATGAAAATACAATAAACAAGCATTTTTAAAGGAAAAAAAATCTTGTTGTTCACCAAAAAATAAATCAGGCAATCATACCTTTGGCTCCACAAAATGCGCTCCAGATCAGCTACTCACGTGTTGTTGGAGTCCCTGCAGGCGTTGAGCCAAATCCTGAACCGACACCATGATGGAAACTGGAGGTCTTTCCTTAGAGATATTTTTGGGCTGGACTTACTGTTGTGATAGGCTAAGCTAGATCCCTACGATGTAACGGGGAACCTGATCCTGCGATCAGACCCGCTAAAGTCCTCAGCTAGTCTGAACGAAGACCTATAAATGTGAGGGAGGGATCCCTACAAGAACTAGGGACTGAGAGAAAGATGGACACCTCCTAGCAGAAATTGTAGCAGTAAAAAGACAAACACACAACATAGAACATAAAGGTCAAAAGACCTAGCTAAACTGACTGAGAAAGGTTACAAAGCACCTGGCTAGCTTAAGAGTAGAAATTACAATGAAGTCCAGCATGGCCAGAAGGGCGGAGCAGGATTAAATAGGCAAAAAGGTCATGTGACCAGCAAAATAGAAAAAACCTAACAGGAGAGTTCTAACAGATGGAAACATTATAATTATAGAAAATGTATAATTCTGATAAATAAATCACATACAGAAGTATAGCATGATGCACTAGATTTGGCAGCCTATTGTGCCCTTTAAAATTGATTATTTTTAACACAACTTATGATGCATTGCTGTACACAGTACAGTTAGGTCCATATATATTTGGACAGAGAAAAATGTTTCTAATTTTGGTTCTAGACATTACCACAATGAATTTTAAGCAAAACAATTCAGATGCAGTTGAAGTTCAGACTTTCAGCTTTCATTTGAGGGTATCCACATTAAAATTGGATGAAGGGGTTATGAGTTTCAGATCCTTGACGTCCATGAGTTCAAGACTTCAGGCAGTCATTGCCAACAAAGGGTTTTTAACCAAGTACTAGAAATTAACATTTTATTTACAATTATTTAATCTGTCCAGTTACTTTTGGTCCCTTTAAAAACAGGGTGGCACATGTTAAGGAGCTGAAACTCCTAAACACTTCATCCAATTTTAATGTGGTTACCCTCAAATGAAAGTCTGAACTTCAACTGCATCTGAATTGTTTTGTTTAAAATTCATTGTGGTAATGTCTAGAACCAAAATTAGAAAAATGTTGTCTCTGTCCAAATATATATGGACCTAACTGTATATCTGTAATATAGAGTTGTGTTTTCATGTTGTCTTCATGAAGTTTGTATTCTAATCTAAAAGTAGTGCACCACTATAAAATGGCATACATTTGAAAATACTGCAATTTTTTCAGTGATACAGAGGAGTAGTACAGTCCCCTATATTAGTTAATTGGCTCCTTATAAAGTTGGCCCTAGTATGTGCTTGCATCTGAAAGGAGGAAATTACATTGTTAGCCCCAGAGGCGACAGAGATTGATGTGAATTTCTGTACAGCACTGTGAAATATTTTAGAGCTATTAGGCAACAAGAAATAAATAAATCTCTTCCTTCAGTATCACAGATTACATTTCAAATAATGTCATTCTCCCATGCCAACCACTGATTATCTGACAACACATGTTGTGCTCCTTATGTTTAAAATGAGGTTCTTCAGCAGCTTCAGAGTGTACTAGACAAATTGGTGTCCCAGCTGTTATAAAAAAAAACACATTCTAAATCACTTTTCAAATCCTGAACACCTTTTTTTTCAAAGAATAAAGGCACCAATCAATGGTAGACAGGAAGTTCTTCTTCATAATAGTATTCTCCAAAAGCCTTTTGTATGAGAAGACCCTACTGTGAATTTTACTGATATTAGAAGTCATCTCCAGGGAATTGTATACATTTCATCAGTTATGATCTGCAACATGTACTAAGGAAAGATAGGGGAAAGCTGTCCCTACAGTAAGACTAAGCTGAATCCCTACGATGTAGCGGGCTGCCTGTTCCTACTGAACAGACCCGCCTTAGTCCTCGGCTAGACTGAACAAAGACCTATAGAATTAAGGGAGGGGTCCCTAAAAGAACTAAGGACTGGGACAAAAATGGGACACCTCCTAAACAGAGAAGTTGTTGCAGAACACAAAAAGACAAACTGACAAAAATGTACTAGAGGTCCCAGAGGACCAAGCGAACTTGACAGAGAAAGGCACCAAAGCACCAGGCTAGAGAAACAGTCAAACACTGAAGTCCAGCACAGCCACAAGGGCGGAGCTGGAATAAAAAGGTAGATGGTCACGTGACCACAAAACACAAGATGGAAAAAACAAACAGGAGGGTTCTAACATCATCATTGACAACAACCAGTTGCCTCAACCAAGATAGTTGAAATTCAAAATCTCTGTGGTAAGGGCATTGCTAGGGTTAGAAAAGATCAGGGGCCCATGATATATGTTTTGTCCCCCTACTTCAGTTAACCCCTTAATAACATCTGACGTACTAATACGCGTCTGTGCCCTGGGACTTAAGAGCCAGACCCGTATTAGTACGTCATGGCGATCGCGCGCGCACACAGGCTGTGCGGGCGCGATCGCCGCCGGGTGTCAGCTGATTGTCACAGCTGACACCCGGTACTATGTGCAGGGAGCGGTCCTGCACCGCTCCCAGCACATTAACCCTCGCGATGCTGCGATTGAAGTCGATCGCGGCATTGCGGGGGCAAGGGGAGGTGATCGGCGATACTCACCTCCTCTTCCGGCTTCCAGCGAACTGCAAAGGCTTCCCGGGTGTTGCCATGACGGGTCACCAGAGAGCAGGAAGATTGCTTGGGCATGCGCAGTGCATCTCCAAGCAATCTTCACACTGTGCACTTCTGACAGCCTTCATGGCATAGGGATGGTGCTTCATTCCTGTGCCATGCAGGCGATCAGAAAAAAAAAAGTGAAAGTTCCAGAGTGCAGAGTGGGACAAAGTAATAAAGTGTATAACATGTGTGAAAGTGGGAAAAAAAAAAAAAATGTGCAAAAATATTATAAAAAAATAAAAAAAATAATACACCAAAAATAAAAATATAATGTACCCATCAATAAATATTATTATAAAAAAAAAAAAATAAAAGTACACATATTTGGTATCGCCGCGTCCGGAACAACCTGACCTATAAAACTGTCCCACTAGTTAACCCCTTCAGTGAACACGGTAAAAAAAAAAAAAAAAAAACGAAGCAAAAAACAATGCTTTATCACCATACCACCAAACAAAAAGTGGAATAACACGCGATCAAAAAGACGCATATAAATAAAAATGATACCGCTGAAAACGTCATCTCGTCCCGCAAAAAACAAGCTGCCATACAGCTCCATTAGCCAAAAAAGAAAAAAGTTATAGCTCTCAGAATAAAGCGATGCTAAAAAATATTTTTTTCTATAAAATAGCTTTTATTGTGTATAAGCGCCAAAACATAGAAAAATGATACAAATGTGGTACCGCTGTAAACGTACTGACCCGAAGAATAAAGCTACCTCATCAATTTTACCACACGCAGAACAGAATAAAAAAAAAAAAAAAAACAATTCCTGAATTGATGGTTTTTGTTTATTCTGCCTCCCAAAAATCGGAATAGAAAGCGATCAAAAAATGTCACGTGCCTGAAAATGGCACCAATAACAACGTCAAGTCATCCCGCAAAAAACGAGCCGTCACATGACTGTCTGCCAAAATCTGGAAAAATTATAGCTCTCAAAATATGGCGATGCAAAAACTAGATTTTACAAAAAATGCGTCTTTTAGTGTGTGACAGCTGTCAGTCATAAAAACCCCATATGATTCTGGCATTGCTGTAATCACACCGACCCGAAGAATAAAGTCGTCTAATCACTTATACCGCACAAGGAACGGCGTCAAAAATAAACTCTTGGGTTAGGATTGGGCTAGGGTTAGGGCTGGGTTTGGGACTAGGGTTGTGCTGGGGCTAGGGTTGTGCTGGGGCTAGGGTTGTGCTGGGGCTAGGGTTGTGCTGGGGCTAGGGTTGTGCTAGGGCTAGGGTTGTGCTAGGGCTAGGGTTGTGCTAGGGCTAGGGTTGTGCTAGGGTTAGGGCTGGGGTTGGGATTTTTTTCAAAAGTAAGAAAAAAAGACGACGATATGGCGACTAGTGTTGAGAGCAAGTGCTCGCTACTTGAGTTTGCATCGGGTGCTCTGGTATGCATTGAGTATCGTGGGTATTTGAGTGACATGCTCGAGTCTCTGCCCCATATGCTTCGCGGCAAAAAAACTTTACGGGGATTGCCTGCCATGCACGAGCGATCCCCGCATGTTTTTTTTTGGGTGTCTAATAACATGCGGAGCAGGGACTCGAGCATGTCACTCGAGCACACGCTGTACATGGTGCATACCTGAGTTCCCGATGCAAACTCAAGTAGTGAGCACTTGCGCTCAAGAATAATGACAACTTATTCAATATGATGACCTAATGTAAACAAATTCTGTGCCGTACCTCTGGGTTCAAAATGTTCACTATACACCTTAATAAAATCCTTGAGGGGTATAGTTTCCAAAATGGGGACACTTGTGGGGGAGCTCCACTGTTTAGGCACATCACGGGCTCTCCAAACGCAACATGGTGTCCGCTAACAAATTGAATGGAAAATCGGCTCAAATTGTTAGCGGACGCCATGTTGCGTTTGGAGAGCCCCTGTGTGCCCAAACATTGGAGCTCCCCCACAAGTGACCCCATTTTGGAAACTAGACCCCCCAAGGCACCTATCTAGATGCATAGTGAGCACTTGGAACCCCCAGGTGCTTCACAAATTGATTCGTAAAAATGAAAACGTGAAAAAAAAAACACTTTTTCATTTTTATGAATCAATTTGTGAAGCACCTGGGGTTCCAAGTGCTCACTATGAATCTAGATAGGTGCCTTGGGGGGTCTAGTTTCCAAAATGGGGTCACTTGTGGGGGAGCTCCAATGTTTGGGCACACAGGGACTCTCCAAATGCAACATGATATCCGCTAACAAATTGTCGGCTCAATTTGTTAGCGGATATCATGTTGCATTTGGAGAGTCCCTGTGTGCCCAAACATTGGAGCTCCCCCACAAGTGACCCCATTTTGGAAACTAGACCCCCCAAGGCACCTATCTAGATGCATAGTGAGCACTTGGAACCCCTAGGTGCTTCACAAATTGATTTGTAAAAATGAAAAAGTTTTTTTTTTTTCACTTTTTCATTTTTACGAATCAATTTGTGAAGCACCTGGGGGTTCCAAGTGCTCACTATGCATCTATAAAGGTGCCTTGGGGGGTCTAGTTTCCAAAATGGGGTCACTTGTGGGGGAGCTCCAAAGTTTGGGCACACAGGGGCTCTCCAAACACAACATGGCGTCCGCTAATTATTCAAGCAAATTTTACAATCAAAAAGTCAAATGGTGCTCCTTCCCTTCCGAGCCCTGCCGTGCGCCCAAACAGTGTTTTTTCCCCAAATATTGGGTATCTGCGTGCCCAGGGGAAATTGCACAACAAATTTTGGGGTCCATTTTTTCTTGTTACCTCTGTGAAAATAAAAAAAATTGGGTCTAAAGTAACATTTTTGTGAAAAAAGTTAAATGTTCATTTTTTTCTTCCACATTCAAAAAATTCCTGTGAAGCACCTGAAGGGTTAATACAGTTCTTGAATGTGGTTTTGAGCACCTTGAGGGGTGCAGTTTTTAGAATGGTGTCACTTTTGGGTATTTTCTGTCAAAAAGACCTCTCCAAGTGACTTCAAATGTGATGTGGTCCCTAAAAAAATGGTTTTGTAAATTTTGTTGGAAAAATGAGAAATCGCTGGTCAAATTTTAACCCTTATAGCTCCCTAACAAAAAAAAATTTTGGTTCCAAAATTGTGCTGATGTAAAGTAGACATGTGGGAAATGTTATTTATTAACTCTTTTGTGTGACATATCGCTCTGATTTCAGGGCTTAAAAATTCAAATTTTGAAAATTGCAAAATTTTCAAAATTTTCACCAAATTTCCGTTTTTTTCACAAATAAATGCAAGAGATATCGAAGAAATTTTTCCACAATCATGAAGTACAATATGTCACGAAAAAACAATCTCAGAATCAGGGGGATCCGTTGAAGCGTTCCAGAGTAATTACCTCATAAAGTGACAGTGGTCAGAATTGTAAAAATTGGCCCGGTCATTAACGTGCAAACTACCCGCGGGGCTTAAGGGGTTAAAATAAATTTTTGTTTGTGTGCATATGTAGTACTGTGTAAAACTTTTAGGCAGATATGGAAAATATGCATGAAAAATAAAAATGTAAATCAAATCAATATTTGGCTTTTAAAACAGCATCAATTCTTCTAGGCACACTTGTATATAATGTTTGAAGGAATTTGGCAGGGAGGTTGTTCCAAATATTTTGGAGAGCTAACCACAGGACAAATCTAATTGCATGTTGGGTAAGTATCTGCCTGTATTTCTTACATTGAGGACACTAAGAAATGGGCAATGTTGAGGACTGTAGCCACAGTTGTCAGTGAAGTAATCTAAGTGCAGTAGATGAAAGACACATCATGCTTACTTACTTTCTAAATCAAATGTCCAGTAGTGCCATCAACTCAGATCTGGCAGTAACCAGTGCGACCCAGTTACACCAATCTACTGTTCAGAGAAGTCTAGGTAGACGTGGTATTCATGGAAGAACTTTGGCCAAAAACCATACCTTCAACATGAGAGCAAGGCCAAGCAACTGCTATGCATGAAAACATAGGAACTGGGGGGGTAGAAAAATGGTAGCAGATGCTCTAGACTGATAAGTAAAAATTTTTAATATTTGGCTAAGAGAATGCTACAATAATGAGTGTCTGCAGGCAGCAGTGATGCATGGTGAAGTGTCGTTGCAAGAAGAAGGAAAAGCAGAGACCAGCGCCACACCCACAAGTGATGTCACTTACAGAGAAGGTGCTGGTTTCTGCTTTTCCTTCACGCTGGGTGTCCTTTTCATAAAGCGCACGGTAAGTGCCCTCTGTTGTCAGCTCATTACTTCTAATCAGAGCTGGTGAGCGAGCACACTGTCACTGAGCATATTGCACTGTGACAAGGATCTACTAAGCATATGTCAAAATTGACAACCAAAGCATGCTCAGTAAAATAGGGACTAGCCCAGCATGTGAAATTAACGTCATTGATGAATGTGCGGGAATGTGTGAGTAGATAGTATGGGGAGAGAGAGAATGTATAGGAAGGTGGAATGTGTGAGGAGATAATATGAGGAGGGGTGAAATGTGTGAGGAGACAGTATGGAGAGAGGGGAATGTGTGAAGGGTCAGTAGGGTGGTGTTAGGAGGGCGGTTGCAAACAACTTTAATTTAATGGAACGCAACCGACCCCGGGGTCCGCCTGGAGGACTGCTGCCGAACACTTTCCAGGTGGAAAGGAAAGCGACAACTTAAATATTAAACCCTTCCGTGTTTCTCCACACAGGAACGGGTATAGTGGTATGCACATGGAACAGAGTTGTCCACACAACGGCATCACTTGCTCAAATGATCTGAGCGCGTCGCCATGTTTGTGGGCGGGCCTTTTAAAGACTAAGCCCTGCCCACCGACTCGCCATTGGTGACGTTACCCGTGGACCAATCAGGCGGTGCCAGGTCACCGGGTCAGGTGGGTGCCAACCCACCAATCATGATCCGCCAGGTCACGGATATGCTTAGTGCGGCAAATCCTGGACTTAGATTCCACAAGCCCTGTCTCCCTCTGCAACCCAGGCTTAACATTGCTAGGCACAACTACCTGAGAGATAAACAGTGCTCGCGGACCAGCTAGGCGTTGAGGCTGACGGCGATGCTGAGCAGCATCAGCCCCGGCTGGACTGAAACAGGAGACCACAGAAGGTCCTGGACCCATTGCGAATCCAGCACCAGACTGACGCCTAACATTATCCCCCCCTCTAACATCCCCCTCCACTTGACGCTCATTTTCCTCCATGAGCCGGGGAGCAAGGATGTGGTCTATCGGGTCACAAAGAGGATTCACAAAACTGTGACCCCTCCGGTGTACAGGATACCCTTTTTTAGGGAGGGAAGCAGGATGGCAAGAGGTGACAACCGGTTCTCTATGTGTGGGATCCTTCACGGTTGACAGAGGGAGAGGACCCGCCGGTCTCTGGCGGAAAGATTTATATCTCGCACAGACGGGACACGCGAGAACAAAGTCCTTGACGTCCTGGCGCCACCGGGACCACCAATAGGACCGTTGAAGGGACTTAGTGGTGCGTTTAACCCCCAGGTGAGCTCCGGTTTTAGGGGCATGAGCCCAGGAGAGCACCATACTCCGTAGATTAGGGGAAACAAATGTCCTCCCCGACGGAACCGGGTTGGAGAACACTGCAGCCACCCTCTCTTCCTGAGAGTTCTTTGCGACATAATCTGACAAGACCCGGGTCCTGGTAACAAACAAGGAATCTCTACCGGATGTTGCAATGATAGGAGGCTCAGAGACTACCCTCTGGGTGACTTTGACCAAACACTGAGATGCACAATTCTCACTCAAGGAAGAAATTCTTCCCGTATTCCAGTCAATGTGTGGAGTATGACAACGTAACCAGGGGAGACCCAATAACACCTCGTCTAATCCACTGGGAATAATAAGAAAAGAGATAACCTCCCGGTGACCCTGAGGAAATGACATGGTGAGAGGGATCGACTGATGGGTAATTTGCACATCCAGGAGTGAAACATTGGCAACACTAATGTTCATTGAAGTAGAGAGTAGCTCAATAGGGATGGCATGCCTCTGGGCAAATGAAGATGACAAAAAATTGCCCTCAGTACCAGAGTCCACTCAAGCCTTGGCAGTAACTGCGGATCTACCAAAGGAAAATGTCACATCATATGATAACTTGGAGGAAGAAGACTCGGAATTTAATATACCTCCACCAATGGTGGTAAGACCCACTCGTTTTACCGACTGCTTGGAACCCTTATTTACGGGGTTCTCCAAGAGATGTGCAGGTCGGGAACGAGAGGGACTAGACTCAGTCCGGGATATATCCATAGCCTCTGGCTCCGGGTTGAGAGTCTTGGGTTTGGATCTAAAGACGCCTGGCGCTCAGATACTGTTAGGAGGGCGGTTGCAAACAACTTTAATTTAATGGAACGCAACCGACCCCGGGATCCGCAATGCAGCCTGGAGGACTGCTGCCGAACACTTTCCGGGTGGAAAGGAAAGCGACAACTTAAATATTAAACCCTTCTGTGTTTCTCCACACAGGAACGGGTATAGCGGTATGCTCTATCTCCGTTAGCTGCACGAGAGATAGGCAGAGAAAAACTATCTGTAGTCCTGTTACAGCACAGGGACTACAGTGGCGGCGCTAGGATGCGTGTGTGACTACGCCAACGGGTACACGTGCGCCCCCAGCCGGCGTGCTACCGGACTGAAGGGTTCAACTCCACGTGACGGACAGGCATTAGCCGTGCACAGGACGTCTGCAGGCTGCACGGGGTGATAGGCGACCCCTTTGGCTGAGCCAGGCTGCTAGACGAAGCTACCTGCCTCTATGGAGCTAACCTGCCTCTATGGAGCTAACCTGCCTAAGCAACCTGTGCTAATTAACCGAGCGAACTCTGGCATCGGCAGGTCACGGAGTGAACAGCTAGGGAGCACGTGGAACAGAGTTGTCCACACAACGGCATCACTTGCTCAAATGATCTGAGCGCGTCGCCATGTTTGTGGGCGGGCCTTTTAAAGACTAAGCCCTGCCCACCGACGCGCCATTGGTGACGTTACCCGTGGACCAATCAGGCGGTGACAGGTCACCGGGTCAGGTGGGTGCCAACCCACCAATCATGATCCGCCAGGTCACGGACATGCTCAGTGCGGCAAATCCTGGACTTAGATTCCACAAGCCCTGTTTCCCTCTGCAACCCAGGCTTAACATTGCTAGGCACAACTACTTGGGAGATAAACAGTGCTCACGGACCAGCTAGGCGTTGAGGCTGATGGTGATGCTGAGCAGCATCAGCCCTGGCTGGACCAAAATGGGAGACCACAGAAGGTCCTGGACCCATTTCAAATCCAGCACCAGACTAATGCCTAACAGGTGGAATGTTTGAGGGGACAGTATGATAGGAGAAAAGTATGAGGGAACACAATATAGAGACTGGGTAATATGAGAGGGCAGTGTAAAGGGGCAGCATGGAAGAACAATGTGATGGCACAGTATACAGGGGAAACTATATAGGGGGGAGTGGGGGGAGTGTGAGGAGGAGGCACAGTATGGGTTCTGAGCAGGGAGACACAGTATGAGAGGACAATGTGAAGAGGGTGCCCAGTATGGAAAAAAATAGAACAGTGTAGAGGCCATGTTTTATAGGCGAGGACAGTGTGGAGGCTATCTACCATAAGAGGGACAGTGTGAGGTCATATTTTGTGCAGGGAGCAATTATTCAGAGGCAGAGCATAGAGCAGATATTTTTATATGTGTGTTTTAATGACACTGTTATTTTTAAGGGCACAATGACAGGATGCGCTGCAGAAGACCATGGAAGAGGAAACTCTGCAGAGATGAGTTGGGCATGCAAAAAATTCATAATGCCATTTGGTCAAGATGGAGAAGAAAAGAAAGAGAACGATTCCAGTCAGAGAAGATGTCAACTATAAGGTTGCTTTCATACTGTGCTTTGTTCTAAATTCGTTAATCCCGTAGTGGCTTACGTCTGAACCACCGATAAAACGGGATTGGGGCATATGCACCAACAGGGCCATTGTCTATAGTGGTGCAGAAGGAGTCAACGTGTGCTCTGTCAAGCCTCATTTTCGTCCGCGTGTGCCTACTAGAGGCAGACACCCAGATGCAGTCTACTATGTCTGGGTGTCCACCACCGTACGTGCCATAAAATGATGGTCGACAGAGCACAAGTTGACTCTGTCTGCACCACAATAGTCAATGGCCCCATCGGCGCATACGCCAGAATCCAGTTTTGAAGGGAGGGTCAGACATAAGCTATGATGGGACCACTGAACGTGGCAAAGAATGCAGTGTGAATTGACCCTAAAGTACCTGGGTATGTTTATTTGTGATACTGACTTCATCTAATCAGTGCTGTGGTTCATGTATGGTCAGCTGTTTGATGATGGCTGTTAAAAATGCCTAGTATTTGCCAAGGACATACTGGGAGTTGTAGGTTCATGGGATACAATTATTTAAGGGGCTGGCTAACATTACAATTTATCACCATACTAAGCTTGGTGCTGTATTCCTGTACTGATGGTGGTTTTGGTGATGTTTTTCCTGTACTGATGGTTTTTCTTGAGACGTATTTCTGTACTGATGATGATTCTGGTGATGTATCAGCAGAAGTAGCTAGAAACACACTGCAGTGGGGACCTGAGGCTGCATTTAATCATATTGAGTCATATTGCATATTACTCATTTCTCATTTCTTCCTGATACATGGATATGTGTACCTCCTGCTCACTTCTAGCTGAGTTTCACCCCTGCATCCCCGCAAACAGCAGAGGGATACCTTATAATAATCCTCCTTGATTGCCTGCAGCTACTTGCACTTCTTTGTGAAGGTCCTTCCACATTGTTTGGGGCATGCTGCAGCAGCCTCCTCAGTAGTGCACATTGTCTACTTCCAGCTCTTTGATGAGAAAAGCAGCAGTCTGCAGTCTCCTGTGACTGCTTCTCCACCAATCAGCGCCACTGTTCCTTAATTTGATGCTGGTGAGGTTTGGGGCTTAGTCAATGGATTTACTTGCCTAGCAATGCCCCATACTCAGGGGTCTAGTACATGATTACAAAAACATGGCTGCTTTGTACTATAAACAGTGCCACACCAGTCCATGCATTGCGTTTAATATTGTAAATCATTTACACTGAAGTGAATTGAATAAAGCAAAAATGTTTTTCTAAACCTGTCTTCATAATTCGGCAGGAGTCAAAACCAAAATCTATCAGGAAGTCAGATTCTGAGTCTTTAGAATAATTCCAGACACTGAGAAAAAGTTCTCTCACAGATCTAGCAGCTCACCAAATCCGCTCTTCAAATCTACAGAAGTCTACTACATCAGGACATGCTTTTACATATTCACTGATTTGAATATATTTGTCTAAAGCCTGTTGCCAATGCAAAATTTGAAGAATTGTTACTGCGGTTCCAAGTAATAATAAGCATTGTAAGGCTGTGTGCCCACTATGCATTATTTAAGCGTTTCCGCAGAGGCAATTCCACTGCAGAAACACTTAAACAACGCTTGGTAGAAGGTCTGCCATGTTCCCCAATGATAATCCGCATGTGCGGAAAAATCCACAGCACTACCAATTATTTTGTGGAATCGCGGCGTTTTCGCTGCCATTGACTTGCATTGGACCGCATGACATCCGCATCACTGCACCTGCACATGCGGATATCATGCGGATATCATGCGGTTCAATGTGCGGATGATACCCGGGTTTGGAGAAGAGGAGACTCTCCTCCAGACCCGGGTACCATAGTACCTGTAAAAAAAAAAAAAATTAAAAATAAACATCATACTCACCTTCTGATGGCCCCCGGTATCCTTATCCGATCCGTCCTGGCTTGCCGTTTGCATGGATTTATATAGTGTGACCAAGTTGTCAAGCACTTTCCAAGTGATGCTAAAATCGCTTGGAAAGCGCTTGACAACCCGCATGCGGAAATGCATGTGAAAAACGCTTCACTTCCGCTTGTCCCTGGCAGGAAAAACGCATGTAAAATCTGCATGCGTTTTTTCTGCCAGAGAGATGCAGAAACGCTCAGGAAAAATCCGGAGCATTTCTGCATCGTGGGCACATAGCCTAACTCAAGCGTGAAGGTTAAATGTTACAAAACATTTACAAACTTAAGCCCCAGTTCATCAAGACCAGCGACTTACTCCCTGATTGGAGTAAGATTTCTTTTATAGAGAATGCCACACTGCACCCCCGCGCTGACCCAGCTCTGACCATTTTGGTGGAGCTGGAAAAAGCTGGTGTCAAACATTCAAAAGTCACAAAACTTACAATTTACACCAGAATTCTGGTGAAATTGCTTTGATGACCATAGGTATATATCAGCAATATTTGCAGATTGTGTGAATATGTGCTGGTCAGGTTCACACTGTCAAGAGAGGAAACATCTTTGCACGTCTTAAGTCTATGAATTAAAATCCAAAGATTCAAGTGATATATAGGGAAGTACTGGACCTGCATAATCAGTGTGCCTGGGAATTTATTTACCTGTGATATTCTGCTGTAACAGGAACTAAATATAAGCATTTTTTTTTTATTATTCTTCAGACACTAAATAAAGAGGGCAACTTAATACCTCTCTGTCCTAATTTTGATACTGAAGAAAAATCCTGAAACCAAAGCTTGTGTGTGCTTCTTGGGTTGTGAGACACACAAACCAATGTTTTTGACATTTTTTTAAAAAAAGACAGAAAAAATCTGTACTTTTGAGAAATTTATATGCAACTGTCTATAACAAAGAATTCATATTGTAAAAAAATATATATTTCTTGAACACTACCGGTACTTTGTTGTAATTATCCTAAAAAGGGATAACTTTTACAATTTAAGTAGCTTACAAGGTCTGTTAGGGCAGTGTGTTGTTAAATAGGATGCTGGTTACCATCTGTTTTCCTCTAGCCAGATAGGTTGAGATCCCTTGGACATTATTAAGGCTGTATTCACTTTAAAGAGCTCAAAAGGGATTCAATACAGTCCTAGGAGACCTCAGAGTGTTATACACATATTTTTCAGACAATTAGTGAACTTGCAGTATTGAGATTCCGCAAATTTATTCACTACAAATTGACTTTTGGGAAAATTTGGCAAAGCTGGCGAATCTGTATTACCAAAAATCTACTGATCTCTATTTGCCATGAATCAGTCTGAGAAAGGACAGGAAGCCCCAAATACACAGTTTATCAAGTGACTATTCAAGGTAGGACAGTCTAGCCATTGCCGAAGATTAACCCTTTTTTTTTCCTCTTTCCCCTTTAAGTGTCTCTCAATAAAATTTCAAGTCTGTCACAGTCTGTAATGCTTTATTGTTTGATTTGTAAATGCAAGAATTTAGTCTAGCATCTAAGATTACACTTTCTTTCCTGCTACATTATTCCATCCTGTCCTAGACAACAGGATTCCGCTGTGTAGGCCTCCTGTTAAGTTCCATAGCAGTATAGGGTTTTTTTTGTTTGCTTGTTTTTTGTATTTTTTTTTACACACAAAACATATGCTTTAACTTAGTGTGGCTTTTGTAGCAAAATACAGTAAGTATATAGATATATATAGAAATACATACCAAACTTTATGTTTCCTATGTCCCTATGTCCTCATACATGGCGGTGCTAATAGAGATGTCATAAGATCTATGGCTCAGATTTGGGACTGCTGTGATTACTGTCCTCTAGCTCAATGCTTTAGAAGATATACTGCTAGCTTAGGAATTAAGTTTCTGTATAATGGACCAACATATCACTTTAATTATCTATTTTGATGTTTATGATCTCTTGATTGGACATATGAAGACACTTTTGCTGTTTGGAGAAGATAATATACTGGAATATCCTGTTCACTGTTTATGTTGTTTCATTAAAACTGTGCAATCCCAAGATAGACTAAAGTTACATATTTCCCTCTTACATGTGCAAAGCTGATGCATAGTGTATTCCTGCTTCTGCCAAATTTGAAGTGACTCTCAGGAGCTGCCATTTGGACAGCCCCCGGGAGCAGGGCTGGCCTGGCAGTGGGCCACATCGGCCTGCAAAACTTTTAACCCCTTTAAAGCCCATGACGTATTAATACGCGTCAGTGCCCTGGGCTTTGAGAGCCTGACCCGTATTAATACGTCATGGCGATCGCTCCGCGCGCACAGGCTGCACGGGTGCAATCGCCACCGGGTGTCAGCTGATTGTCACAGCTGACACCCGGTACTATGTGTAGGGAGCGGTCCCGTACCGCTCCCGGCACATTAACCCCTGCAATGCTGTGATCGAAGACGATCGCAGCATTGCGGTGGCTAAGGGGAGGTGATCGCAATACTCACCTCCTCTTCCGGCCTCCAGCGCTGTCTGCCGCGGCTTCCCGGATGTTGCCATGATGACCCGATGTCGTCATGACAACATCTGGGTCACCAGACAGCAGGAAGATTTTTTGGTCATGCGCAGTGCAAGACCAAACTATCTTCTCACTGTGCAGCGCTGACAGCCTGCATAGCACAGGGATGGTGCTCCATTCCTGTGCTATGCAGGCGATCAGAATAAAAAAAGTGAAAGTCCCATAGTGGGACAAAGTATAAAAATAAAAAACCTGTCAGAAAGTGAAAAAAAAAAAAAATTGTAAAAATATTTTTAAAAAAATTAAAAAAATAATCCACCAAAAATAAAAATATAATGTACCCATCAATAAATATTATTATCAAAAAAACAATAAAAGTACACATATTTGGTATCGCCGCGTCCGGCCTGATCTATAAAATTGTCCTACTAGTTAACCCCTTCAGTGAACACGGTAAAAAAAAAATTAAAAAACGAAGCAAAAAACAATGCTTTATCATCATACTGCCAACAAAAAATGGAATAACACGCGATCAAAAAGACAAATATAAATAAAAATTATACCTCTGAAAACGTTATCTTGTCCCACAAAAAACAAGCTGCCATACAGCTCCATCATCAAAATCAAAAAGTTATAGCTCTCAGAATAAAGCGATGCAAAAAAATATTTTTTTCTATAAAATAGCTTTTATTGTGTAAAAGCGCCAAAACATAGAAAAACTATATAAATGTGGTACCGCTGTAAACATACTGACCCGAAGAATGAAGCTACCTTATCAATTTTACCACACGCGGAGCAGAATAAAAAAATGTAAAAAAACACAATTCCTGAATTATTGTTGTTTATTCTGCCTCCCAAAAATCGGAATAAAAAGCGATCAAAAAATGTCACGTGCTTGAAAATGGCACCAATAAAAACGTCAACTCATCCTGCAAAAAACAAGCCGTCACATGACTCTGTCGGCCAAAATATGGAAAAATTATAGCTCTCAAAATATAGCGATGCAAAAACTAGATTTTACAAAAAAATGCGTCTTTTAGTGTGTGACAGCTGTCAATCATAAAAACCCGATATGAGTCTGGTATCTCTGTAGTCGCACCGACCCGAAGAATAAAGTCGTCTAATCACTTATACCGCACTAGGAACGGCGTAAAAAATAAACGCTAGGGCTGGAGTTGGGGTTAGGGTTGGGGTTAGGGTTGTGCTAGGGTTAGGATTGTTTTTTTTTTTCAAAAGTAAAAAAAAAAGTTGACGATATGGCAACTAGTGTTGAGCACAAGTGCTCGCTATTTGAGTTTGCATCGGGTGCTTGGGTATGCATTGAGTATCGTGGGTGCTCGAGTGACATGCTCGAGTCTCCGCCCCATATGCTTCGCGGCCAAAAAAACCTAACGGGGATTGCCTGCCATGCACGAGCGATCCCTGCATGTTTTTTTTTGGGGTGTCTAATAACCTTGAAACATGCGAGCGGGGACTCGAGCATGTCACTCGAGCACCCTTGATACATGGTGCATACCTGAGTACCCGATGCAAACTCAAGTAGCGAGCACTTGCACTCAAGACTAATGACAACTTATTCAGTATGATGACCTAATGTTATCAAATTCTGTGTCGTACCTCTGGGTTCAAAATGTTCACTATACCCCTTGATAAAATCCTTGAGGGGTGTAGTTTCCAAAATGGGGTCACTTGTGGGGGGTTTCCACTATTTAGGCACATCAGGGGCTCTCCAAACGCAACATGGCGTCCGCTCTCGATTCCAGCCGATTTTGCGTTCAAAAAGTCACACAGTGCTCCTTCCCTTCTGAACTCTGCTGTGCGCCCAAACACTGTATTTTCCCAACATATGGGGCATTGGCGTACTCAGGAAAAATTGCACAACAGTTTTTGGGGTCCATTTTCTCCTATTACCCTTGTGAAAATAAAAAAATTGGGGCTAAAGCATAATTTTTGTGGAAAAAGTTTGATTTTTTTATTTTCACGGCTCCATGTTATAAACTTCTGTAAAGGACTTGGGGGTTCAAGGTGCTCACCACACATCTAGATGAGTTCCCTGAGGGGTCTAGTTTCCAAATTGGTGTCACTTGTGGGGGGTTTCCACTGTTTAGGCACATCAGGGGCTCCCCAAATACAACATGGCGTCCGCTAATTATTCAAGCAAATTTTACAATCAAAAAGTCAAATGGCGCTCCTTTCCTTCCGAACCCTGCCGTGCGCCCAAACAGTGGTTTTCCCCCACATATGGGGCATCTGCTTACTCAGGAGAAAGTGCACAACAAACTGCATGGTGCAATTTCTCCTGATACCCTTATGAAAATGCAAAAGTGGGGGCTGAAAAACATTTTTGTGGGAAAAATGTGAAAATTTTATTTCTACGGCTCAATGTTATAAACTTCTATGAAGCACCTGGGGGTTCAAGGTGCTCACCACACATCTAGATAAGTTCCCTGAGCGGTCTAATTTCCAAAATAGTGTCACTTGTGGGGGGGTTTCCACTGTTTAAGCACATCAGGGGCTCCCCAAATGCAACATGGCGTCCGCTAATTATTCAAGCAAATTTTACATTCCGAACCCTGCCGTGCGCCCAAATAGTGTTTTTTCCCCACATATGGGGTATCTGCGTGTCCAGGGGAAATTGCACAACAAATTTGGGGGTCCATTTTTTCCTGTTACCCCTGCAAAAATAAAAAAAATTGTGTCTAAAGTAACATTTTTGTGAAAAAAGTTAAACGTTAATTTTTTTCTTCCATATTCCAAAAATTCCTTTGAAGCACCTGAAGGGTTAATAAAGTTCTTGAATGTGGTTTTGAGCACCTTGAGGGGTGCAGTTTTTAGAATGGTGTCACTTTTGGGTATTTTCTGTCATAAAGACCCCTCAAAGTGACTCCAAATATGATGTGGTCCCTAAAAAAATGGTTTTGTAAATTTTGTTGGAAAAATGAGAAATCGCTGCTCAACTTTTAACCCTTATAGCTCCCCAATAAAAAAAAATTTTGGTTCCAAAATTGTGCTGATGTAAAATAGACATGTGGGAAATGTTATTTATTAACTATTTTGTGTGACATATCTCTCTAATTTAAGGGCATAAAAATTCAAATTTGGAAAATTGCAAAATTTTCAACATTTTTGCCAAATTTCCGCTTTTTTCACAAATAAACGCAAGTGATATTGAAGAAATTTTACCACAATCATGAAGTACAATATGTCACGAAAAAATAGTCTCAGAATCAGGGGGATCTGTTGAAGCGTTCCAGAGTAATTATCTCATAAATTGACAGTGGTCAGAATTGTAAAAATTGGCCTGGTCATTAACGTGCAAACCACCTTGGGTTGTAAAAGGGTTAACAGTATCGGAGTCCTCAGGGGACTCAGACTCAGAGGATGGGGGGTGAGCTGTGGTGGCATCACACTTTGTATAGGGCGTTATGGGAGCATTATACCGTGTATGAGGGCTATGGGGATGTTATAATGTGTCTGAGGACTGTGGATGCATTATATTGTGTATTGGGGGCTATGGACATCATACAGTGTATAAGGGCTATGGAGCATTATACTGTGTATGTGGGACTATGGAGGCCATCATACTGTGTAAGGGAGACTATGATCATTATACTGTAAAAAGGGGCTATGGTGGCATTATACTATGTATGGGGGACTATGGGAGCAATCATACTGTGTACTGGGACTATGGGCATTATACAGGGTATAGGGTGCCATGTGGTCATCATGCTGTGTATAGGGGCTATGGGTGTATACTATGTATCGTGGCTATTGAGTATCATACTGTGTATAGGAGTCTATCGGGGCATTATATTGTGTATGGGGGCATTATACTCTGTATCAGAGGCTATTGGCATAATACTGGCCTATGCTGCCATCATTCTGTGTATAGTGGGCTATGAGGGTATACTATGTATGGAGGATATGGAAGCATCATACTAAGAATAGGGAGAAATATATTGTTGTGGTGTTTTCTACTAACTCAGCTACGGTTTAGGTAGACACAGGAAGTGGTTTCATTAAAATGTCCAGGCTGGTTTATTAGAACTTCATAAACCGCTCAGCATAAGCAAACAAAAAGACAACCTTTTTCCGGCACAGAGTGAAAAACAGAAAGTAAATAGTCCATACAGTAGTGCGAGTTCGCCCGCTTAGGTCAATGACCTTTAGCAAATTCACTGGAGGTCTCCACACCTCCAGTCACAGACATGGAATGAGGCACTTGGTCTCCATTTTATCTGCCATACCATGCCCCCGGGGTGGGGATATGTGAGCAGCCATTCCCTCCTATCTCTTTGATTGCTCGTAAACCCAGCCCAGATAAGCCTTATTAACTCTCTCAGCACTATACGTGCTGAAGCCTGCTTTCCCAGGCTTGCATCACCGAAGCTACCAACCTCGATGACATATCTCCTCTTAAAGATCTGTCCAGCAGCCATCTTACACTGTGTATAGGTCACTATGGGGCATCATTGTAACGGGTCTGGGAGGCGGAACCTCTGAGCTACTATACAAGGGGGCGGTCCTTGTAAGGGAGCGGGTGGCGACCAGGGAAGACGGGCAGGCAGTCACAGCAGGTGACCGGGACAGTCTCTGAGTGAACGGGCTGGAGGTCACGGCAAGTGACCGGGGCAGTCTCTGGATGAACGGGCAGGAGGTCACGGCAAGTGACCGGGGCAGTCTCTGGATGAACGGGCAGGAGGTCACGGCAAGTGACCGGGGCAGTCTCTGGATGAACGGGCAGGAGGTCACGGCAAGTGACCGGGGCAGTCTCTGGATGAACGGGCAGGAGGTCACGGCAAGTGACCGGGGCAGTCTCTGGCTAAAGGGTTGGTACGACCTGTGGCGGCTGATGGTAGACGTGAGCTCCCAGGTGAGCAGGCGAGAGTCTCTGGATAAACGGGTGGTCACAGCATGTGACGGCGGAGCCTCCAGGAAGACCAACAGACAGGCGGCAGATGAGTGCTCCCAGGTGAGCGGGCAGAAGTCACTGGACAGGCGGGTGGTCACAGCACGTGACGGCAGAGCCTCCAGGTAGGCTAGCAGACAGGCAGCAGATGAGCGCTCCCAGGTGAGCGGGCAGGAGTCACTGGACAGGCAGGTGGTCACAGCACGTGACGGCGGAGCCTCCAGGTAGGCTAGCAGGCAGGTAGCAGATGTGCGCTCCCAGGTGAGCGGGCAAGTTGGTCCATAGACAGACTGACAGGAGTTGGAAGGCAGACCGTCGGACCTCAGGCTAGCAGGCAGGTAGCTGATGTGCGCTCCCAGGTGAGCGGGCAAGCTAGTCCTTAGACAGACTGACAGGAGTTGTAAGGCAGACCGTCGGACCTCAGGCTAGCAGGCAGGTAGCAGAATATCAGGCAGGAATAAGACAGCAAGCTGGCAGGAATCTGGCAGGTATCTGGCAGGTAACTGGCAACGGGACCTGAGGGCTGAAGCAGAGTAGTGAACAGTGCAACAACATTGCTCGGGCACCTCCATTTTGGAGGAGGTGCCTTATATATGGTGAAGTCCTCCGGCCATTGGCCGGGGACTCCTTAGGACGGCGCGCGCGGCCCCTTTAAGAGGGAGGGAGAGCGCGCGCGCCCTAAGCACAGTGGCCGGGAAGGAGCGCGCGCTGCCAGCAGAGCGGGAGGAGGACGCCGGGCACGGAGCAGAGAGGTGAGGGGAACAGCGTCCCTGCCTAGCAGAGGGCAGGGACGCCGGCGCTACAGTACCCCCCCCTTTAGGCCCCCCCTTTTTTAGGCCAGACAGAAATTTAGCAAGGATAAGAGGGGCATGGATGTTCTCCCGGGGCTCCCACGTTCTCTCCTCAGGACCAAACCCCTTCCAATCCACTAGAAAAAAGGTCTTTCCTCTTACCCTTTTGGTGGCAAGAATGTTCTCTACCTCAAACTCGTCCTCAGCAGAAACCGGAACAGGAGGCGTACCTGTAGACTTGGAAAAAGAGTTAAGAACCACAGGTTTGAGGAGAGATACATGGAAGGAGTTAGGGATCCGTAAGTTGGCCGGGAGTTTCAATTTATAGGCCACCGGGTTGATCTGACTAATGACCTCCAGAGGACCGATGAACCGAGGCCCTAACTTGTAAGAAGGTATCTTGAGTCGGACATATTTAGATGAGAGCCAGACTTTATCTCCAGGACGAAATTGTGGAGGATCCAGGCGTTTTTTGTCAGCGTGTCTTTTCATCCGTTCGGACGACTGAAGGAGTGCGGATCGGGTACTCTCCCAAATGGAGGAAAATTTGCTAACGAGAGATTCCGCAGCCGGGTTGTCCACAGAGGTGGAGACAGGAAAAGGAATCCGAGGATGCTGACCGAAGACTACAAAAAACGGGGATTTGGAGGAGGATTCGC
This sequence comes from Phyllobates terribilis, assembly GCF_046119375.1. Classification (NCBI taxonomy): domain Eukaryota; kingdom Metazoa; phylum Chordata; class Amphibia; order Anura; family Dendrobatidae; genus Phyllobates; species Phyllobates terribilis. Next base: position 376,595,992 of record NW_027362761.1, on the reverse strand, counting down.
TCTCGTGATTGTTATAAGAGAACTCGGCCCATGGTAGGAGATCCACCCAGTCTGAATGATGGGCATTAACGAAGTGCCGGAGGTAACTGGTCAGGTTCTGATTGATCCGCTCCACTTGACCATTGGACTGTGGGTGGTAAGCGGAAGAGAAGTCCAGGGTGACGTCTAGCAGTTTACAAGTGGCTCTCCAGAAGCGTGAGGTGAACTGTACCCCACGATCAGACACGATGTGGAGGGGCAGGCCATGAAGACGAAAGATGTGACGAATAAAGTCTTTAGCTAGCTCGGGTGCAGACGGGAGGCCTGGCAGGGGAACGAAATGAGCCATCTTGGAGAAGCGGTCAGCGACCACGCAAATGACCGTACAACCGGCAGAGACTGGGAGGTCAGTTATAAAGTCCATTGCTATATGCTGCCAGGGGGCAGCAGGTACAGAAAGCGGAAGGAGGCGACCGGCTGGCAGATGTCTCGGAACCTTGTTGCGGGCGCAGGACACACAGGCAGAAACAAAGTCTATTACGTCCTTGTGCAGGGTAGGCCACCAGTAGTGCCGGGTAATAAGCTGGAGGGTCTTTTTCTGACCGGCGTGGCCAGCCAGTTTAGACGAGTGACCCCAGTGAAGGATCTTCTCCCGATCAGGTACTGATACGAACGTCTTTCCGGGAGGGAGACGATTTAGACTCACGGGAGCCACCTGCATTACTCTGGCGGGATCGATGATGTGTTTCGGATCTTCCTCGAGATCAGACACCAGAAAGGATCGAGACAAGGCGTCCGCCTTGACGTTTTTGTCAGCCGGGCGAAAATGAAGAACAAAATCAAAGCGAGCAAAAAACAAGGACCACCGGGCTTGGCGCGGGTTAAGTCTCTGGGCATGCTGGAGGTAAGCCAAGTTCTTGTGGTCAGTGTAAATTATTACCGGGTGAAGAGCCCCCTCGAGCAGGTAACGCCACTCCTCCAATGCCAGTTTGATGGCCAATAACTCTCGGTCTCCTATGGAATAATTGCGCTCTGAGGAGGAGAAGAGTTTAGAGAAGAAGCCGCAAGTTACCATCCTCCCGGAAGATGATTTTTGAGTAAGTACCGCTCCGGCTCCAGAGGAGGAGGCGTCAACTTCAAGGAAGAACTGCTTGTTGCCGTCCGGGCGATGCAGCACCGGGGCGGAAGAAAAGGCCTGTTTTAAGGAAAGAAAGGCCTCCTCTGCTTTGGGCGGCCACTCTTTGGGATTAGTACCCTTACGGGTGAGCGCGGAAATTGGGGCAGTCCGGGAAGAGAAGTGTGGTATGAAGAGGCGGTAGTAGTTGGCGAAGCCCAGGAACCGCTGAATGGCCTTCAACCCCTCCGGTCGAGGCTATTTCTCGATGGCAGACAGTTTCTCTGGATCCATTCGTAGGCCAGTCTGAGAAATAATGTAGCCCAAAAACGGAAGCGAGGTCTGCTCAAAGAGGCACTTCTCGTATTTAGCGAAGAGGTGATTCTGCCTGAGCCTGAGCAGGACCTGACGAACGTCCCTCCGGTGAGTCTGGAGATCCGGAGAGAAGACCAAGATGTCGTCCAGGTACACCACTACGCAGGAGTAGAGAAGGTCCCGGAAGATGTCATTGACCAACTCTTGAAAGACGGCAGGAGCGTTACAGAGACCAAAGGGCATTACCAGATATTCATAGTGGCCGTCCCGGGTGTTGAATGCCGTCTTCCATTCATCCCCCTGACGGATACGAACCAGGTTGTACGCCCCACGGAGGTCCAGTTTGGTGAAGATTCTAGCCCCCCTCAGACGATCAAATAACTCCGGAATGAGCGGAAGGGGGTACTTATTCTTCACCGTGATCTGGTTAAGACCTCTATAGTCTATACAGGGACGGAGAGAGCCGTCCTTCTTTTTGACGAAAAAGAAGCCTGCTCCCGCCGGGGAGGTAGATTTCCGGATGAATCCCCTGGCCAGATTCTCCTCAATATATTCGGACATCGACCGGGTCTCAGCAGCGGATAATGGATAAATACGCCCACGGGGAGGAGTAGTACTGGGTAACAGGTCGATAGGGCAGTCGTATGGTCTATGAGGGGGTAGTGTCTCTGCCTCCTTTTTATTAAAGACATCAGCATAAGACCAATAAGGAATCGGAAGTCCAGGTAGATTAGCTGGGGTAGGAGAAGGACGGACGGGATGGACGGGAACCAGACAGGTCTTATGGCAGTCCTGTCCCCAGCGAAGGACTTCTCCGGTCTGCCAGTCAAGCACAGGTGCATGTCTCTGGAGCCAAGGTAAACCTAGCAAGAGGGCGTGAGAGAGTCCAGGCAGAACATGATAGGAGATACTCTCAGAATGCAGCATTCCCACCTGCAGAGTAATGGATTCGGTGATGAGTTGGATGGGGCGTGGTAAGAGACCCCCATCCACGGCAGCAACAGACAAGGGTACAGCCAGAGGTTTGGTGGGGATGCGGTATTTCTCTACCAGGGACTGTGAAATAAAATTCCCGGCTGCTCCAGAGTCAAGTTGGGCTAGTTCGAAATAACGGTTCTCCCCGCAGACGATTGAGACTGACAGCAGCAGAGATGGAGAGGATTTATTCTTGTCTAGGTCGACCTCTCTGAGCGAACCTAGACACAGGCGTTTCCCGACCTCTCTGGGCAGGCACGGATCCGGTGCTCCTTACTGCCACAGTAGAAGCAGCTCCCCTCGGCACGGCGTAAGTCCTGACGGGTTTTGACCAACTTGGTCTGGTCGACCTGCATAGGCTCAGGAGAGTGTACCTGGGGAGAGACGGAGGGAGTGACGGGTTTCTGAAAAGTAGGAGCTAGATGTGGAAACCTCCTCTCACGGATGACCTCTTTGGCACGCTCCTGGAACCGTAGGTCAATCCGGGTGGCAAGAGTTATTAGGTCATTGAGAGTGGTAGGAATGTCCCGACCGGCAAGTTCATCTTTAATACGGCCGGACAGACCCTCCCAGAAGACGGATACCAGAGCGTCATTATCCCAGGCCAGCTCCGAGGCAAGGGTACGGAACCGTATGGCATATTGGCCCATGGTGAGACTTCCCTGACGGAGGCATAGCAGTGATGATGCGGATGAGGTCCTCCGTCCGGGTTCGTCGAAGACTTTCCGGAAAGCCGTGAGAAAGGCAGGCAAGTCGGACACCAGGGGGTCTCCTCTCTCCCATAGAGGATTTAGCTAGGCCAGGGCCTCCCCGGTGAGATGGGACATGATGAAGGCAATTTTGGCCCGGTCAGAGTTAAACTGGTGGGACAGGAGTTCAAAGTGCAGGGTGCACTGATTTATGAAGCCCCGAGCCTGGGCGGAGTCGCCTCCGAAGCGAGGAGGTGCAGAAAGCCGGGGTCCGGGGTAGGATACCATGGTATTAGTGGGCAGCGGAGTTGCCGGATTGCGAGTCCTCGCACTGGCGGAGGTTGCTGGCGGAGCAGTCAGAGTGTCCAGGCGAGAATTGACATTCCGCAGGTGACCCAGGATGGACTCCTGTTGGGACCTCTGACGGGACAGTTCATGACACAGGTCCGAGAGCGAGGGAGCTTGGGTGCCACCGGGTTCCATGGCCCGAGCAAACTGTAACGGGTCTGGGAGGCGGAACCTCTGAGCTACTATACAAGGGGGCGGTCCTTGTAAGGGAGCGGGTGGCGACCAGGGAAGACGGGCAGGCAGTCACAGCAGGTGACCGGGACAGTCTCTGAGTGAACGGGCTGGAGGTCACGGCAAGTGACCGGGGCAGTCTCTGGATGAACGGGCAGGAGGTCACGGCAAGTGACCGGGGCAGTCTCTGGATGAACGGGCAGGAGGTCACGGCAAGTGACCGGGGCAGTCTCTGGATGAACGGGCAGGAGGTCACGGCAAGTGACCGGGGCAGTCTCTGGGTAAAGGGTTGGTACGACCTGTGGCGGCTGATGGTAGACGTGAGCTCCCAGGTGAGCAGGCGAGAGTCTCTGGATAAACGGGTGGTCACAGCATGTGACGGCGGAGCCTCCAGGAAGACCAACAGACAGGCGGCAGATGAGCGCTCCCAGGTGAGCGGGCAGAAGTCACTGGACAGGCGGGTGGTCACAGCACGTGACGGCAGAGCCTCCAGGTAGGCTAGCAGACAGGCAGCAGATGAGCGCTCCCAGGTGAGCGGGCAGGAGTCACTGGACAAGCAGGTGGTCACAGCACGTGACGGCGGAGCCTCCAGGTAGGCTAGCAGGCAGGTAGCAGATGTGCGCTCCCAGGTTAGCGGGCAAGTTGGTCCATAGACAGACTGACAGGAGTTGGAAGGCAGACCGTCGGACCTCAGGCTAGCAGGCAGGTAGCTGATGTGCGCTCCCAGGTGAGCGGGCAAGCTAGTCCTTAGACAGACTGACAGGAGTTGTAAGGCAGACCGTCGGACCTCAGGCTAGCAGGCAGGTAGCAGAATATCAGGCAGGAATAAGACAGCAAGCTGGCAGGAATCTGGCAGGTATCTGGCAGGTAACTGGCAACGGGACCTGAGGGCTGAAGCAGAGTAGTGAACAGTGCAACAACATTGCTCGGGCACCTCCATTTTGGAGGAGGTGCCTTATATATGGTGAAGTCCTCCGGCCATTGGCCGGGGACTCCTTAGGACGGCGCGCGCGGCCCCTTTAAGAGGGAGGGAGAGCGCGCGCGCGCGCCCTAAGCACAGTGGCCGGGAAGGAGCGTGCGCTGCCAGCAGAGCGGGAGGAGGACGCCGGGCACGGAGCAGAGAGGTGAGGGGAACACCGTCCCTGCCTAGCAGAGGGCAGGGACGCCGGCGCTACAATCATGCTGTGTATAAAGAACTGTGGTCATCATCGTATTGTGTATAGGATATCATATTGTGCATAGGTGACTATGGGACTGTCACGGGTGTGTTGCCACGAAGATCGTCACGAGTACACAGCCTGACTTCTCGCAGCTGACTTGTTGGTGCTTTGTGTTTCTCGGCAGTGAGGGAGTTAATTCTCTCTCTCTCTCTGGGCTAGATGAGGTCCAGCCTCGCCCAGCTGCAATCAATACTTCTGTAGTGAGACTCCTTCATATACCTGCTGGTCTGTTTGGGAGGTGTCGGTGAAAGCATTTCATTCAGACTGACAGAGCGGATCGTGGTGTTTGGAGTTGCTGAGATAAGTGTATTTGGAAGTGTTTTTTTCCCTTTCCTCGCTTTATCATTTATCTCCTTTCCCGTTGGTTTTCCCTCTGTTGTAGTTGAGAAGTTGTTTGTATGCAAGGTGGTTTTGGTTTTTCCCTTGTACTGTCTCGTTCGTCTAAATACTGTGTTTGGGCATATTATTTCTTGTTCCCTTTGGTTGTGATCGGGGTCCTTCTCAGGACTAGATTACTGAGGTGCAGGGATCTTCAGGAGGTAGGGGTTACGCTGGCGGCCTGGACCTCTGTACCTTTAACAGTACCTCCAGGTTGAGGGATTAGTCAGGGCCCCAGCTTAGGGTCAGCTTAGGCCCCCTACCTCCAGTATACAGAGACAGCGTGACAGGGACATCATACTTTATATGAGTAGCTATAAGCCATCATACTGTGTACATAGGGAATAGGCCATCATACTGCGTATAAGTAGCTCTGATCACTATCATACTGTGTGGGGGGCTGTGGTGCCCATCATACTATGTATTGGAGCTATGGTCACCATCATACTGTGTATAATGGAACCATAGCCCCCTATAGTGTGTATATAGGGAGGCTATGAGGCATCATACTATATATAGTGGGCAATGAGCCATCAAACTGTGTATGGGGGACTTTTGAGCCTAATACTATGTATAGAGGGCATTCATATTGTGTATAGAGGGCTATAGGCCATGACTCTGTGTATGGGTGGCTATGGGTCATCATACTGTGTATATGGGGTTGGGGTGACCATCATACTGTGTGTGGGGGGCTGTGAGGGCATCATACTGTGTGTGTGGGCATCTGACTATAGGGGGTTGTGGGACCATCATACTGTGCAAAGGGGGCTATGATCACCATCATACTGTGTGAGGGGGGCTGTGGGCCCATCATACTTTGACTAGGCAGCTGTGGGTCCATCATACTGTCTATACAGCTGTCATACTGTATATGGCTGGCTGAAGAGAGGAGGCATAGTATAGAAAAAGGACAGCATAGAGGGGATGCACAGTTTAGACAGGGTACAGTATAAAGCAGGTGTCGTATACAGCAAAGGAGGCACAGCAAAGAGCGGGCGCTATAGGGACATTATACTTTGTGTAAGGGTATAGAAGGTGTATAGAGGCTATGAGGCATCAAAAAGTGTATAGGGGCTATGAGGGCATCTAACTATGTACAGGGGGGTTATGGTGGCATTAAACTGTGTATGGTGGGAAATGGAGGCCATCATACTGTGTATAGAGGATATTGTCATATTATCACCATGTTACTGTGAGGACATCATATTGTGCATAGAGAGCTATGGTCCATCATACTGTGTATAGGGGGCTATGGAACATGATACTGTACATGGGTGGCTATGGGCCATCATACTAGGTATAGCAGGTTATGGGTCATTATACTGTGTATAGGGGACGGTGGAACCTTATACTGTGTATTGGGGAAGTATGAGTCATCATATTGTTTATGGGGAGCTATGGTAGCCATCATACTGTGCTCACCATCTTACTGCATGTTTGGGGGCTGTGAGGCCATCATACTGTGAATAGAAGTCTGTGAGGGGTCTTTATAATGTGTATGCCTGGCTGAACAGAGGATGCATAGTATAGAGAGAGGGTAGTATGGAGAGAAGGCACAGTATAAAGAAGGTGTATATAGGGGTATATAAGGGGTTATAGTTAATAAGGGGAGACGGTGTGGAGGTTATAGTTCATAAGGGTGGATGGTGTGGCAGCTATAGATCAAAAGGAGTGATCGTGTGTTATAGTTCAAGGGGCGGATGGTGTGGAGGAAATAGTTAATAAGAGTAGATGGTGTGGAGGCTATAGTTCAGAAGGTTGGACAGTGTGGAGGTTATAGTTCATAAGAGCAGACGGTGTAGAGGTTATAGTTCATGGTGGCGAATAGTGTGGCTGTTATAGATCATGAGGGGCGATGGTGTCTTATAGTTCATAATGGCGGATGGTATGTAAACAATATTTTATAGGAGAGGACAGTGACTATGTACCATAAGAGGGACAGTGTGGTAGTCATATTTTGTGCAGGGAGCACAGTGAGGGGTGATTATTATTCAGGGTCATAGCATGGGCAAATATTTTTTATTCTGGCGGCATTATAATCACACTGTTATTTTTAAGGCCAGCATGTCAGAATGTGTTCCAGAGACGAGCTGTGGTTGTCCAAAGTCATCATGTCATCTGGACCAAATGGAGACAAAAGGTATGAAAATTGCTCAAATTAGAGAAGATGTCATCTAAAAGGTCCCTAGATATAAATGTTTATTTGTGATACTGAATGGTTCACAGTCTGATAATGACTGGTAACTAGTGATGAGCGAGTATGTCTCACTTACCTTTTCGGCGAGCACACAGGGGTGCTCGCCAAGTATTTTAACGTGCTCGGCATTTCTTTTGCTGTCGCCGCGGTGGCATGTATCACGACATGTGTCACATCTGTCTAACAACTGTGATACATGCTGCCGCGCCTACAGTAAAAGAAATGCCGAGCACGCCAAAATACTCGGCGAGCACCCAAGCACACTCGCCGAAAGGGTTAATGAGACATACTCGCTCATCACTACTGGTAACAACAACTAGTATATCCTTACCATTGATTGCTAAAGACATACTAAGAGTTGTAGGTTCATGTGATACTAGTGTGTATTGTGAAGGCTCGCCTGACATTTCAATTGATCGCTGTACTAAGCTTAGTGTGGTAATCATGTACTGATATTAGTGCTGGTGATGTATTTGTGTACTGTATTTGTGTACTGATGCTGGTTCTGGTGCTATATTCCTGATGATGGGTCTGGTGATGCATTCATATACTAATGATGATTCTGGTGCTGTGGTCATGAACTGATGGTGATTCTGTTGCTGTATTTGTGTACTAATGGTGGTGCAGGTGCTGTATTGTAGGATCAGCCTTGGTGTATAGTTACCAATTGAACTGCATCCCTTGATGCATATAGATATGTTCAATATTTGTTCATGGACAGATTTCATGTTTATATCCACATTACTTATCATAAAACATTTCTATATTTAACTTGAGTTCTTGGAAGACTGAATTTAAGTATTTAGAGGAGTTGTCCACTACTGTGATATTGATGACCCATCATTAGGATAGGCCATGTCACATCCATGACTGAACATATTGCTACCTCTGCCTTGGTTGCTAAGCAGCGCTGCACTCATACAGTGGATGTTACTGGATGAATGCAACATGTAGTTGTTTAACTTTAAAATTGCTAGGACTAGTAGTCTCTCTCCTGTTCACTTGTGTTTTGCTGCAGTGAGTTGGATTACTGATGTGTTTAACTCTCTCCTGGGAACCATAGGAAGAGCTTCTCCCTATATAAACCCAGCATGCAATCGCTGGCTGACAGTTATATGCTTTCCTTTTTGGTGCCATTTTTACCCATTTCCCAGTGTGAAAATGTAAAATATGGGGCTGAAACAAAATTTCCATGTTAAAAATGTAATTATTTTTTCTTCACTGCCCAATGGTATAAAATGACGTGACCCACCTGTGGTGTCAATATGATCACTGCACCCCTAGATGAATTCATTGAAAGTTGTAGTTTGTAAAATTGAGTCACTAATGGGGGGGTTCAGCTGTTCTGGCACCTCAGGGGCTCTACCAATGTGACATGGCACCCTCAAACCAGTCCAGCAAAAGCTGAACTCCAATATGGCGCTTCTTCCCTTCTGAGCTTTGCACTATGCCTCAGAAGTAGTTTTCGACCTCATATGGGATATCTGCATACTCAAGAGAAATTGGACAACAAATTTTGGGGTCCATTTCCTCCTGTTATCCTTGTGAAAATGCACAATTTTGTGCTAAAAAACATTCTTGCGGGAAATTTTTTTTTTTTAATTTTCATTGTTCAATGTTGTAAACTTCTGTGTAGCACCTAGGGGTTCAAGGTGCTCAACGCACATCTAGACAAGTTCCCTAAGGGGTCTAGTTTCCAAAATGATGTCACTTATGGAGGGTTTTCACTGTTTAGGCACATCAGGGGCTCTCCAAACGCAACATGGCATCTAGTGATGAGCGAGTATGTTTTGTTAACCCTTTCGCCGAGTATACTCGGGCGAGCACTGAGTATTTATAGCGTGCTTGGTGATATGTTTGAATCACTCCCGTGTGCAAGATTTGCGACTTTTTGACAGCTTTGAGTCATGTGAGGAATGTCTGCTTCTTACACATTCCTCACGTGTACTAAAGCTGTCAAATCATCGCAAATCATGCACACGGGAGTGATTCAAACATATCACTGAGCACGCTATAAATACTCGGTGCTCGGCCGAGCATACTCGGTGAAAGGGTTAACAAAACATACTCGCTCATCACTAATGGCATCTGCTAATTATTCAAGAAAATTTTACATTCAAAAAGTCAAATGGCGCTCCTTCCCTTCCGAACCCTGCCATGCACTCAAACAGTGGTTTTCTCCCACATATGGGGTATCGGCTTACTCAGGAGAAATGGCACAACAAATGGTATGGTGCAATTTCTCCTGTTACCCTTATGAAAATGCAAAATTGGGGCTGAAAAACATTTTTGTGGGAAAAATGTGAAATTTTTATTTTTACGGCTCAATGTTATAAAGTTCTGTGAAGCACCTGGGGATTCAAGGTGCTCACCACATATTTAGATAAGTTCCCTGAGGGGTCTAGTTTCCAAAATGGTGTCACTTGTGGTTTTCTCCCACATATGGGGTATCGGCTTACTCAGGAGAAATTGCACAACAATTTTTCCTGTTACCCTTGCGAAAATAAAAAAATTGGGGTCTAAAGTAACATTTTTGTGAAAAAAGTTAAATGTTCATTGTTTTCTTCCACATTCCAAAAATTCCTGTGAAGCACCTGAAGTGTTAATTAACTTATTGAATGTGGTCTTGAGCACCTTGAGGGGTGCAGTTTTTAGAATGGTGTCACATTTGGGTATTTTCTGACATAAAGGCCCCTCAAAGTGACTTCAAATGTGATGTGGTCCCTAAAACAATGGTTTTGTAAATTTTGTTGGAAAAATGAGAAATTGCTGGTCAAGTTTGAACTCTTATAACTTCCTAGCAAAAAAAAAATTTGGTTCCAAAATTGTGCTGATGTAAAGTAGACATGTGGGAAATGCTATTTATTAACTATTTTTTGTGACATGACTCTTTGATTTAAGGGCATAAAGATGAAAATTTTGAAAATTGCAACATTTTCAAAATTTTCGCCAAATTTCCGATTTTTTCACAAATAAATGTAAGTCATATCAAATAAATTTTACCACTATCATGAAGTACAATATGTCATAAAAAAACAATCTCAGAATCAGTGGGATCCGTTGAAGCGTTCTAGATCTATTACTCATAAAGTGACAGTGGTCAGAATTGTAAAAATTGGCCTGGTCAAGAAGGTGAAAACAGGCTTCGGGATGAAAGGGTTAAAGATGTGCAGAGAGATAGGTAGATAGATAGACAGACAAATATGGGGTAAATAGATATGCAACATATTTTTCAGATTATAAGATGCACTTTTTTTCCCTAAAATTGGGAGGAAAATGGGGGTCTTATAATCTGAATGTAGCTTACGGGGGGCGGCTGCGGTGGAGCGGGGTCACTGGAAGCAGGGTTGCTGCTGCAGGAGGCCGGCTTTGGCAGGAGTGAGGTGATGCTGGGAGGAGAGTGTGTCCCGGTGGTGCGAGGCTGCGCTGGGCTTTCAGAAAATGTCAGCAGCAAGCGGAGTCCTCTGGACTTCCCATTGATTTCCCTGCGGTAGGCTTCTGGAAAATGGCTGCACGGGGCAGTGCATGAGCATATTGAGATATCGGCTCCTGAGATCTCGTCTCCCGAGATCTCAGTGGGGCTTCACATGAGGTTAGCAATGGAGAGGTGTCTATCAGACACCCCCATTACTAATCCAGTACTCTAAACACACACACAAAAAATACTTTATTTAAATAAACACTCCCTGACACTTTCCCTAGTTAACCACTGTAGGAAAAGAAAACCCATGCAGGCCTGCTGTAGTCCACTGAATCCGATGTAGTCCAGCAAATGGAAACCTGAAAAGAAGATAAACACAAAACACAGAGAAATAAAAGACACTTTCCCTCGTTTACCACTTTATTAAAAAAAAAGTTCCCGCACAGGTAGTGCAGGTAGTGACCGAGCAACTCTGATGAGCAGTAACGTTACTCATGTCACCACTGTTCAGAGCCGCCGAAACCCGAGCTGTGCAGCGTGACCCAGCAGTGGCTGTTTGCAAAGACTATGGAGCCTCGTTCTGTGCTTTGTATGAAAGATTTGATGGATTCGCTTGGACTACGATGGATTCAGTGAACTACATTGGACCTGCATAGGAACCTTTTTTTTAATAAAGTGGTAAACGAGGGAAAGTATCTTTGTTTTATCTCTCTGTGTTTTTTTCTTTTCAGGTTCCCATTCGCTGGACTACGTCGGATTCAGTGGACAATGGCGGACCTGCTTGGTGGTTTTTTTTTTTTTAACAAAGTGATCGGGAAGAGCCAAGGTGAAGCACTAGAATTGGAGCATCTCATGTGATGCTCCACTTCTGGGGCGGCTGCGGGCTGGTATTTTTAGGCTGTGAAGGGCCCAATAACCATGGACCTTCCCAACCTGATAATATCAGCTCACAGCTGTCTGCTTTACCAAAAATGGTGTGGGCCTTTTTTCATTTATTTATTAGATTAATCCATGTACAGTAAGCTACACACGAAAGGCAATAATTATATATCTCACGGATATCTATTTACCTTTCTATCTATTTATCTATTGTATATCTTTGCTCATCTTTAACACCTAAAAATCCTTAATTTCTATTCCGGTATGTGTCACACGGATATCATCCGTGTGCATATGTGCTGTACGTATTGTCAGCCGTTCTTCTGGAAAAAACAGACATGTCTATGTGTGGGTCACATGGACATGTGTACAGCCCCATAGATTAAAATGGGAGTGCGTGTGTACATGTCTCCGGTACGTGTGAAAATGGACACCACACATACTGGAAACATGGACCTATATGCAAAGTTAGGATCTAAAAAAAAAAACACATGTTTTATTCAAAATTCAGAAAAGACAAAATATACAAAGAACTTAAAATCAATTAAAAAATACCCACTGGTATATACAAACCACAAGCTGCGTTTGCCTGTGATAAGACAATCACCCTTCCACTGACAATGGTACCCAATTTCAATTTCACTAACAAAAAATACATTATGCTGTCCTTAATTTCAATAGAGAATCTTATTATGTATTTATTGTCTGTGGCAGAATATCTGTCTGAATGTCTTATAATAGGCAAACACAGCTTGTGGTGAGGATTTGCCTGTGGGCATTGGTAATTGATTTTCTGTATTTTGTTTGTCTTTTTTGAATATTTAATTCAATTTCTACATATTATTGAGATCCTCACTTTGTGCATACTTTTTCTCTTCTTTTGCTTGCTAATGTTCACTCAAGTATGTGGTGAGTTGATCTCCTATTTAATATGGCACCCATGTTTGCCTTTTCTCTAATCCCTTCCTATAATAATTATTTTTATATATTGGACATGAGGCTTTTCATCTTCAGAAACAGTGATAGGACTGGCAGTGTCATGCCTTCCTTCCTCCCTTCCTTACTTCCATCCTCTCCTTTCCCTACTTCCTTTCTCCTGTGCAGTTATAAAAAAACCTTTGGCGGCATTTAAACATTAAAATACATTTTTTATTGCTTATTTGACCCAATTACAGAGTAGATCAACTTTCCTGATTGCACAGCACAGCTGATATGGGTCTGCTAAGGCTTAAAAGCTCCTGCTCCCTCCCACCATCTGGCTTTAACGGCTATCACATGATTGCTAGGATAGGAATCAGAGCTGTGTATACAGCGATTATGACAGAGATAGTAATAAACCATCTCTGCCTTCTCTATGAGGGTCTCTATCAGCCAACTTCCCACTCCTGCAATGCAACAGCATGATCTCCACATAGTTGATGACTCTGCAATGAAGTTCTAAAATGTCTTTGCAGAGTCATATGCGGATCAGCCTGAAGTGTAGAGAAGGAGGTCCACAAGTAGTTAAAAATGCTCCTCCAGTGTGATGGTGAGTCACTACTCACAAGCAAGCCTTGAGTCAGGGTAGTCAAGAGGCCCGAGGATATGATACGAGGAAGACTCGTAGCACAGAGGGGCAAGACAAAGGCATGGTCAAGTCACAGTCTGGGATCAAATGCCAGGAGGGTACGTCAAGATAAAAGGATAAGAGAAACGTATAGTAAGAGGCAAAGTCTGTCAGTTACCTGAGGTAAGAGAGCATCAAGAGCAAAAGGGATAATACACACAAATAATCAAGACAAATCCAAGGTCCGACAACAAAGATCAGGAAATCAGACATAGAGCACTGAGCACACACCCCACTGAGCAAAGCTACAACTGACAATGGTCTGTTCATAGCTAGTCAGTTAAATAGCTAGCAAATTATCAAGAATGGGACATACCTGGAGGAAAGCCCACATGCGAGGTCAGATTGAGCAGTGGGGCTCAATCTGATCTCACTCACCATATTGACAGTACAGCACACTCCAGATCCTATAGGGCGGCTGAACTGTCACTCACAGCATCCCTAGGACACAGTGAGTGATGAAACCGTGACATCCAGCATCTGGATATTGTTACATATTTGATATAGTAAAAACTGGTGTTTTGCTTGATTTCCTTTCACATCTTCCACTTTTGTGTACATTGCTGGTTTTCACACATGCTCAGTAGGTGAGTCAGACCACTTAGATTTTTATGTCAGTTAAAATCAGCACTATATTTACAGTTTTTTTCACCATAACAGATAAGTTTGATACTCAAGCTATCACTATCAGACTATACAGTCGTGGACAGTAGTTTTGAGACTGGCCCAAATTTTGATTTACACAAAGTTTGCTGCCTCAGTTTTTATAGTGCCATATTGCATTCAATTTGCATACTTAATTACAAAAAAAAATAAAAAATTTCCACTGAATGTCAGCCTTGCCGCAAAATGGCCTGCTTTCATCATTTCATTGACCGCTCTCATTAGCTTAGGAATAAGTCTTAACAAAGACAAGTCAGCAGATATCACTCTGTCATGCTGACTAAATTATAAAAGTAAACTGGTTGGATAAAAGAAAGCTGGTGCTTGAATTTATTGTCTTCTTTTGTTAACCATGGTTACCTCTAAGGAAACACGTGCAGTCATCATTGCTTTGCATCAAAAGGGATTTACAGTCAAGGTCATTGCTGGTTGTAAGATTGTCCCAAACGTGAGCCATTTATCAGACCATCAGGACAGAGGTTCAACTGCTGTCATTAAAATTTCAGAGTGTCCATTTAAGTCCAGCAAGTGCCGGACTGTCTCCTAAACAGAATTCAGCTACAGGATTGGTTCAACGCCAGTGAAGAGCTTGCTCAGGAATGGCAGCAGGCAAGTGTCAGTGCATCAGTGTCCAGGAGTGCGTCCTTGAGTCCTGTGTCATGCCAACAGTAAAGCATCCTAAGACTATTCATGTATGGGGATGCTTTTCTTACAAAAGAGTGGGCTCCCTCACAATTTTTCATAACAAGACTGCCATAAATATAGAATGGTAAACATCCTCCCAAGAGCAACTTCTTCCAACAATTAGGAGCAATTTGGTGATGAACAATGCTTTTTTCCAGCATAAAGGAGCACCATGTTCCAAGCCAAAAGTGATAACTAAATGGCTCAGTGAACAAAAGATTGAAAGTTTAGTCCATAACAAGGAAACTTCCCAGACCTCAATTCCATTTAGAACTTTTAGTCAACCCTCAAAAAGCGGGTGGACAAACCAAAACACAGAAATTATGATAAACTACAAGCACTAATTAGGCAAGAATGGGTTACCATCAGTCAGATTTGGCCCAAAACCTGATATCTAGTATTCCAAGGCAAATTACAGAAGTCTTGAAACGTAAGGGTCATGCTGTAAATATTGAGTCTTAGCATAAACTTGATATATTTGTCAATGAAAGTGTAAAAACATTGAAGCAGTAAACTTTGTGAAAGTTAAACCAAAATTTGTGTCAGTGTCAAACTTTTTGGTCATAACAGTACACAGGAACATTTTTTTAAATGATTCCAAATGGAAATGTTTTATGTTTTGCCTGATCTCAGAGGAGGCAATGCCTTTAACCTGGCCAACATATCAAAGAATTATGATCAGCCAACATTGAACATGGAAAGTCAATATGAACAATAAAAAAAATACAAGAAAGAATAAAGATATCACAACCATCGCAGCATTTAATGTGAAGGGTAAAATTACAATAATTACAATAATAATAATTTGTAAAAAATCCTCCAGATTTAAAAAAGGCAAACACATATACATCCTTTCATGCACATTGGAAAAGAGTGACCAGTTTTATGGACGATTTAGAAATTTACAGATGGTTGGCAGCTTTGACTTGGTGCAGCTACTCATTTCCCAGAGCCCAGAGTTTGCTCTGGCCTTCACCCTTTAACTCCTGTACAGGGATCTGGACTTACACATGAGTCCCTGGCCAAGGGCCACAGAGTCAGCTGCTATTCATTGAAGCAAGATGGCAAGAAGGATAGTCAGAAAACCAGGTCAAATCCAGGAGGTTACATCAGGAACAGAATCAAAAGACAAGAGGGTGGTCAAAATTCACGGCAAGGTCAGAAAACAGGAGGAATCAAGAAAACAACAGAAACAGGGACTAGAGCAAAAGTCATGTAGCAAAACTAATTGGCTGGCATTGGAAGTAAAAGACCCAGAGGTTTAAGTAGCAGGCAGTCCTGCCCAAGGCTCTCAGAGAGGAGTAATCAAAAAACAGACAATTAACTCCATAGCTCCCTGATCTAGCGGTACCACATGTCCCAAGAATAAAACAGGAACTATGCTCTCATGCATCACCTGCAACAAAGGCGCATCCCCACCTAGCAGATGATTTATTTTATTTCAATGCCTTCGGCTCAGTCTCGAGCCATGGCAACTTAATGGCTGAACGCTCTACAGGGAGATTGATCTTGTGCAAGCCTAGATAGGTCCAACAGGGTCTTCTCCGCTGTTATCTTGAGAGTGTCAAGCCATCAGGTTGCTGGTCTTCCTCTTCACCTTGTTTCTTCTATTCTTCTGACCATGATGTCCTTCTCCAGTGATTGCTCTCTTCATATGATGTGTCCAAAGTAGGCAAGTCATAGCTTGATGATCCTTACTTCGAGTGACATGTCTGGCTTGATTTGTTCCAAAATTGATTTGTTTGCTCTTCTTGCCATCCATGATATAGATAACATCCTTCTCCAGCACCACATTTCAAAGGCATCAATTCTTCTCCTGTCATTTCTTTTTCGTCCAGGTTTCACATCCGTATGTAACCACAGAAACTAGCAGAAACAAAAGGGACAGGAGCAGGCACAGATGTTACATAGTTGTTTCCATCGAGAGAAACAAAAGCTGTCATAATCTTCAACTGATTTGTGAAGACATGTTAAAGTCAGCAGCACAAAGCAAGCAGTGATCTTGAAAATGAGAAAAATTGAAAATTAAGTAAATTGTATGATTATATAATTATTAAATGGGTTGTCCACTTTGGACAATCCTTACTGGACGAAAGGCTGGTCAAAAAGTGTCGCCCTACTGAGATGCCAAAGATCAGTTATTTTCTATGGGAAACTTAGCATAAGTTCATACAGAGTTTTTTGAGATGTTTAAAAACTACTGGTTTTTAAAGCAAAAATTGCTGCAGGAAATGCTTCTTTTTTGGAAAGTTTTTGGAGATCTCTCTGGAGCAAATGATGCTTCAAATTATGCTTTTGTTTTAGGTGGGCGAAACCGAAAAGGTTTTCAAGGAATAACCGAATCAGAAAATGCCTGCGTTTTTTTTCCTTAAATGTCTTTTTACACGATTTTGAGGAATCGTTTCGGAAACATTTTTGTTGGCATTTTCTTAAGCTTTTTTGGGGGATGTCATTGGAGCAGATTTTGTAGCATTTTTTGGGGTGATTTCCAGGTGTTTTTTAAGTCCATTAAGCAATGGGTAAAACGGTAGTGTTTTCTTATTACAAAATGCTCAAAAGACACTTTGTCATCTTCTTGGATTTTTATGCCTCCTTATTGACTGTTATTGTAAAGTATGGAGCATCCTCCAAACAAAATAGATCTGAAGAATGTGTCGCTCACATTTTTTAACCATTTGGCATTTTTGGAAACCTACAGCAGTTAAAATATGTTCAAAAACTTGAACATATGATCAACAAGTCGCTTATATAGAAATGAAAGGGAAGATTCTTATCAGTATTTTCTGTGTGCTGTTTCAGGTGGTTTTCAAAGTAAACCCATTCCAAATTGGGCTGAAAAAAATTTCCTGGAGCACTTCCTGAAGCAGTTTTCAAAAGGTGTTAAATAGTTTTGTTAACTTTTTAACCTGAAGTGTTTTTTTGCAGCCTTTTGATTTGAAAGTGCCAGGTTTGACAGGATTTGGCACTCATGCAATTATTTTTCCACCAGACATTTTACAAAACTTCTTCTGGAAAAAAATGTTCAAACTCCTCATATGAACAGCAAAGAGTTCCCATGAGATTGAATAGGATGAATTTTCAAAGCACTTTTGAAGTGGTTTTTAAGGAGAATTTTGGAGTAGATCAACTACAAAAAAAACTCTGGGTGAACATAGACAGAATTTTCCCAAATGTTCAGTTTTCCTGCCATTCCATCACAAGGAAAATAAAACAACTGCACCTAACCATTTTTCCCTAAATTTTAGCCAAAATAACCATATCTTTTAGGGCTCATTCAATTGAGCGTATTATCAGTGTGTGAGCTGTCTGTATGCAAAAGTGACAGCATAAGGACAGCACACTGACCAATGCAAGTCAATGTGATAGTTCACATGAATGTTATACATATGGACCAATGATCTGCGTGTAAAAAATTGCTGCATGGACTACCTTGATTTGTATTCTGGATCAGATTCACTCATTACAAGTCAATGTGTGCATAAAAATGGATCAAGTACGGATTACTATCCATATATCACAGATACATTAAAATTTAAAAGATAGGAAACTGTATTTGACCTCTATAATTTATTAAATTGTTCATGTAAAAAATGGATGCTATATGGATATAAAAAATGGATATATGAATTGAACACGGATGTAAAAAATGGACATACTTATCGTATAAGGGTTGCAAACAGATGACAGTATGAATGAAAAATCGTAAAAAAAAATTCTGGATGTAAAATGGGTGATTTTGCATACGCTTGTGTGAACCCAGCCAAGCATATTAAAAATCATCCTTTTTTTATAAAGAAAAAAAACAGATGATTTTCATCCATATAGTGGTCAGTATGAAATTAGTATTCAATCCATATGCCATCTATACAACATCATATTTTGCAAGACCAAATACAGTTTCCTCTGTTAAGAACTGCAGTAAAAGAAATGGACGGAAACCTGGCTGGATGAAAGCCATGACTGGGTGACAAACATAGAGGGATATACTACATTTGGAAAGGACAGGAAAGACAATAAAGGTGGAGGGGTGTGTATCTTCATAAGATCCAACTTGAAACCTGGGCTCTGTGATGACATTGGGGGAAGCTGCGACAATGTAGAGTCAGTGTGGGTAAATGTACATGGGGATGGCAATAATGGAAAGCTTTTAATTAGAGCTTGTTACAAGCCTCCTAATATAGCTGAACAGGTAGAGGATGAAATGCTGCAACAAATTAAAAATGCAGCAAATAATAATAGTGTTCTTATTATGGGTTATTTTAACAATCCAGATATTCAATGGAACATAGAATCTTCCACTTGTGCTAAAAGCTGCAAATTCTTATCCACAGTTCAGGACAATTATCTCTCTCAGGTGGTAGATGAACCAACCAGGGGAGGTAATCTGCTGGTCCTGGTGCTGTCAAATAGACCAGATACAATTTCAGATCTACAAGTCCGGGAGCATTTGGGAAGCAGCGACCATAATATGGTCAGTTTCAATGTAATATTCAATAAAACATTTCAAAAAGGAAATGCAAAAACCTTGAACTTTAGGAAAGCTGATTTGAACAAATTAAGGGAAGAGCTTAATCATCACCATGTCATGGTAACTGGGGATACCTAATGTGACACCCCAGGGGTCTGGTTGCCACAGTGATAGAGATATTACGTCTGAGAGCAGGTGGGAGGTCCTTTGGTCAGGGATCCTGTGCATGCCACACCTCCTGCCCAGTCTTGGGAGGGGAAGGACTTCCCCTATATAAACCCGGGGCTGAGGCAGAGTTAGTGAGAAAGAAGACAGAACAAGAGTAGAGAAGAGAAGCAGCATAGCAAGAAACATCAGGAGCTCTGTGGGGAGCAGTGTTACAACGAGTCAGGGACTGGCAGCTACAGAGCTCGCCCTGACTGAGAAGATTTCTTACCGGACCCGGAGTCCGAGGCTGTGGGGACTAACTCCTACCCAGCAGCAGAAACCGTCCGGCAGAGGATTTCAGGTCCTCTGGCCCAGAAGCCCGAAGGCACGGTCACACGCGTGGGACCAGCACCGCCATCGTGGAGCGGAAGCCATTAGAAGGCCCCGAGTCACCGGCCATACGGGTGAGCACCACACGGTACACTCAGGGACGTGGGCTACTTATTCCCGCCTCTAGCAAGGTAGCCAGAAGAGTACAGTTAGTTGGGAAGGCCTACAACTCCGCCTGGCCAGGGGAGATCCCATCTGCTCAAGGACTGACCAGGCCCCTATCACTAGCAAGTACTCCGGGAGGGTCTATCTTTGTCACCAGTAAAGACCCTGAACTACACCGCACCGTCTCTGAGTGGTTCCTGCTACCCCCATCATCCACGTCGGCTGCCCTGAGGCCATACCCCTCCCGTTGGGGGTTATACCATCCACGCTGCACCATCCTTCCACCGGCCTCAGCGGTCTGCCCTGCAGCGGCAGCTCCATAGCTGCATTCAACGGGTGGCGTAGTCACCAACCATCTACTGCTAGTACATCGCCGCTCAGTTTGACTCCCTGGGCGCGGACCGGGTCGCCGCCACGAGACTACAACCCTCAAGAGATCCGGCTCCGGGTAAGCTCCCGCGTGCGCAACGCAGCGCGACACAGGCCCAGGGGCGCGTCAACTTTGGCGTAGTCGGCAGGATTTCGTGCCCGCAACCACCGGGTACTGCGTGCCTGAAAAGCAAAGACTGTTCAAACTTACCAGTGGTGAAGATTCCCGATATCCGTGGAGGTTTCCCGCCATCCGGCGCCATCTTCGACCTTCTTCCCGCCATCCGTGGAGTTTTCCCGCCATTGTACGCCATCTTGAGGACGCCGCGCGGGAAGAAGAGGGGCGTGGACTCCGAAAGCGCACGAGAACTGAAGCCCCGCCTCACGTCCGGACGTTGCGTAAGGTCCTGGAAGGAGCCCAGCAGACGCCGACGTCACCGGAGCGCGACGGAAGGTCCTCAACCCTGACGATCCACTGCGGAGCCGCGGCCTACGGAACAGGATCATCGCAAGGTAGGCCACGGTCCACTAGGGGGGAGGAAGATGTCGGATACGGAGGAGAGCTTCACTGCCTCAACTCCCGCCAGCGCCACCGCTGCTGCAGTTATGCCCTTCACCATGCCCTATATCCCGGGAGCAGCTTGGCTACCCCAGTACTCAGGGGAGTCACATACCCTGCATGACTTTAGAGAAAAGCTGGATAGCCTCTTCCAGGTGTACCCCCTCACAGAAGAGCAAAAAGTGAGCATCCTGGTGGCCCAACTAACTGGGGCAGCCAAAAGGGAAGTAAAATCCTGGCCACCTGGGAGGAAGACTGTCGCAGGGATACTAACCCGGCTGAAGGACACCTTTGATACCCGCACCTCAGCCGAGATTAAGCTTAGATTCTACGGGTGCAAGCAGCGAGCGCATGAGAGTATAAGGGACTATGCACTAAACCTACAAGAGGCCCTGAGGGCCATAAAGCAGACCGACCCTGATGGGGTGGGAAACGAGGAAAGGCTGTTGACTGAACAATTTATAGAGGGTTTATATTGCAATGCCCACCGAACCCAGTTGCGGGCAATGGCCTTACAGGATCCCCATCTGGACTTTGCACAGTTCAAGGACAGAGCCATCCGGGTGCTCCGAGAACCGGCACCGGGTGGCGTTGTGACCCACAGGCGCCCAGCTATCACTTACCACCAGGAGGCGGCGCCCTTGTCGGCAGGGCCTGTGGGAGCTGATGCGCAGGCTTTGGACAATGACCCGGCTCCAGACCTACGCCATCAGGTCCAAGAGCTAGCTAAGAGCGTTGCTGCGCTAACCCGAACTGTGCAGTCTTTACAGGTTTCCACCCCAGGGAAGATCCAGCTGGCATCCGGACCGGAGGACATCCCGTGGCGTCGACCAAGGAGGACCCCACCGGCCAGAGGAAGACCCAGTGACCGATACAGCGAGGACGGACGACCCATCTGCCGCCGCTGCAATCAATCCGGACATATGGAAAGGTACTGTTCTTTAAACGGGCACAACCTGGGGTAGAGGGCCAACCCCCAGGAAAAAGATCACCAGGCCCATCGAACTGGCGCGACAGATATGTGGGAGGACGTCCAGTCTTGCCTGTGGTACTGAATGGCATTCCCATGAGTGCCCTACTGGACACCGGGTCACAGGTCACCACCATCCCGTACGTGCTCTTTAAGCAGTACTGGAATGACTCGGATATTACCCGCTACCCTGACGACGACTTGAGTATCATCGCCAGCAATGGCCAGCCCGTGCCACAGATCGGATTTAAAGAGGTGACCATCAAAATCGGTAGAGTCGAACTGGCAGCACAGGGACTGATCATTGTAGACATTGACAAACATGAGAGCCACCCAAAAATAACTCTAGGAACTAATGTAATTGAAAATTGTCTTGCAGAGGTGATTTTCCTTCTACAGCAGGTTGCCAAGAACGCCAGCTCCGGCGAGCAGCGAGTGCTCCAGAAAGAGATCCGGGCACTGATGCGACGGCAACAGGTGGAACTCTCCGGCGGTGAGATTGGTAGCGTAAGAATGTGTGACCCTTTCCCTATTGCCATGCCCCCAAAAAGTGAAATGATGATTTGGTGCCGGGCAGCTATTGGTCTGAGAGGTAGAGATTACCAGGCAATGGTAGAACCAGTTTACTCAGACAGTAGGCCCACCATTTTGACAGCACGGGGGGTGGTCAATGTACGCCATGGGAGGGTGCCCGTTCGCATAATCAATATCGGGGAGAGGGAAGTGTACCTGCCCCGGTATGCCACGCTAGCAAAATTATATACCATCAACCAAAACTCTATACAGTCTGTGGAGCCCTTGCCTCCATCTCACCCGGAGGAAGGTAACGGCTCTAAGAAAGTAATGGAGGATTGGTGTCAGCAACTACACTTGGGAACTGACTCCACTCCCTCCCACCAGAAACAGGGAGTCTACCGGGTGGTTCAAGAGTATGAGAGAGTGTTTAGTAAACACCCGTTAGACTTCGGGCGAGTCAAGGGGGTAGAACACCGCATCCCCACGGGAGATCATCCTCCCATAAAAGAGAGGTATCGACCCGTACCCCCTGCACATTACCAGCACGCCAAGGGGATGCTTAGAGACATGAAGGAGGCTGGGGTAATCTGGGATAGCTGTAGCCCCTGGGCAGCCCCGCTAGTTTTAGTCAAAAAGAAAGACAACACCATGAGGATGTGTGTAGATTACCGGAAAATCAACCGTATCACACACAAGGATGCGTACCCCTTACCAAGGATAGAGGAGTCATTGGCTGCTTTAAGGTCTGCTAACTTCTTCTCTACCTTGGATCTCACTAGCGGGTACTGGCAGGTTCCTGTAGCAGAGGCGGACCGGGAGAAGACCGCATTCACCACCCCGATGGGACTTAGCGAGTTCACCTGCATGCCGTTCGGACTCTGCAACGCCCCAGGAACCTTCCAACGATTAATGGAGTGCTGTCTGGGCCACAGAAACTTCGAGACGGTCCTGTTGTACCTGGACGATGTCATCGTATACTCCAAAACTTATGAGGACCACCTGAAACACCTGGCGGAGGTGTTCGAAGCTCTGGCGAGTTACGGCCTAAAGGTGAAACCCTCCAAGTGTCACCTCCTGAAACCAAAGGTGCAGTACCTGGGACACGTGGTGAGCGCTGACGGAGTGGCTCCCGACCCCGATAAGATCACCGCAATTAAGGGATGGCCAAGCCCCTCCAGCGTAAAAGAAGTGCGGCAGTTCCTCGGGTTGGTAGGCTACTACCGAAGGTTCATTCCCGGTTTCACCAAAAAGGCAGCGCCTATGCAGGACCTCCTGATAGGCCAGTCCCGGAAGGCCAAGAACCAGAAGCCGCCCTTCAAATGGGAAGAGCTAGAAGAAGAGTCCTTCCGCCAGCTGAAGATGGCCCTCACGGGGGATGAAATCTTGGCGTACCCGGATTATAGCCAGCCCTTCATCCTCTACACCGACGCCAGTAACATCGGGCTAGGAGCCGTACTGTCCCAGATCCAGCAGGGGAAAGAACGAGTAATCGCCTACGCCAGCCGAAAACTGCGACCCACCGAAAGGAACCCCGAGAATTATAGCTCATTTAAGCTAGAGTTCCTGGCCGTGGTATGGGCAGTCACTGAGCGCTTTAAGCATTACCTTGCTTCTTCCCGGTTCACCGTGTACACGGATAACAACCCGTTGACACACCTGGACACGGCAAGACTCGGTGCCCTGGAGCAGAGGTGGATGGCCCGTCTGTCCAACTACGAGTTCATAATCAAATACCGGGCAGGGCGCTCCAATACTAACGCGGACGCCCTGTCCAGGATGCCCAACCTGCCGGACGAAGGAGAAGATCCGGAGGGACTGGAAGAAATTGAACTCCCTGCGTTCCACCGTCATGGGACTATCCAGTATTCCCACCGGGTAAGGAGTAAGCAGGCTGCTACGTTGAACCCCTTACCTCACTACAACTGGGCGGAAACGCAAGACAGCGACCCTGCCGTCCGACTGGTGAAGGAGATGCTGACTCGGCCGGAGGCTCGCCTTGAACCAGACGCTCCGGAGGAAGCCAAACAACTATGGGCAGAGAAGAGTCGACTGTTCCTTTACAAAGGGAAGTTGTGCCGCAGAATGGTTAACTCCCGGACGCATGAATTACTCTGGCAAGTAGTGGTGCCACGAAGAGACGCAGCCATGGTGATGGAGGCATACCACGACGGAGCTGGACACTTCGGGTGGAAGAAGCTGGAGTTCCTGCTGCGCGAGCGATTCCACTGGGTAGGCATGAGGGGAACCATTGAGAAGTGGTGCAGAGACTGTGGCCCGTGCAACCTGAGAAGGAAGGACCGCGCCAGCCAGAAGACTCCCCTGCAGTCCATCGTCACCCGGCAACCGTTGGAACTGGTAGCCTTGGATCATGTAAAACTGACCCCAAGCAGAAGTGGCTACGTCTACGCGTTAACCATCGTGGATCATTACTCCCGGTTTCTGGTTGTCGTCCCCGTCAAGGACTTAACGGCTCAAACAGCAGCTAGAGCCTTCCAGCAGCACTTTTGCCGTCCACACGGGTACCCGGACCAAGTGCTGACGGACCAGGGACCTGCCTTTGAAGCGGAGGTCTTCCAGGAATTCTGCAATCTGTATGGCTGCCGGAAGATAAGGACGACACCCTACCATCCGCAGACTAATGGACTTTGTGAAAAAATGAACCAGGTGGTAATGGATCTTCTAAAAACATTGCCCCTGGAAGAACGCAGTCTGTGGCCTGAAAAGTTGCCCGATCTGGTGGACCTATACAACCACATCCCGGTAGGTTCCACCAACTGTACCCCGGCTTACCTAATGAGGGCAAGACCTGGTAAGTTACCTGTTGACCTGGAAATGGGAGTCCTGACACCCGAGGACACTTCACCAGAAACAGACTGGGACACAGAGAGGCAGCAGCAGTACCGGAGAGTACAGGAGAGCGTGGAGCGAAGTCTCTGTCAGGCTAGGGAAAGACAAGAGAAAACTTACAACCAGTATGCTCCCGCTGTTCCCCTGGTACCCGGAGAGCAGGTCTTGAAGAGGAAGAGACGGCTCCACAAGTTGGACGACCAGTGGGAGAAGGACCCGTACACCGTACTGCCCTCAAGCCACGAAAACCCGAAGGTCTGTACCATCAGTAAAGACGGAGGGGAAACCACAGCCATTGTATCCCGGGACCACCTGAAGAAGTGTCCCGAACAACTGAGGAACCCTGAAGAGGAACAAGAAGACCATCGACCCGTAGAGGAAAGGGAAGATATGGTTAGTACCGTGCTCGGGGACTTCCCTCGGTCTTGGACTCAAGTCAATGGTGCAGTTGTGGTACCCGTACTCACCTTCCTCCAACCATCATCCCAAGAACCTACGGAGCAACCGGTAGAGCTGGAAGAACAGCCGGTCCAGGAGGCAGAAGACTCTACACAAGCAGACCCGGAAAATCAACCCTCTGCTTATAGTGAGCCTGCCATACCCCTAGTGAGCCAGAGGGCCCATAGACAGCTGCCCAGTTTACCCTTGACAGCTCCTACACCCTGTAGTTCAGGGCCAGACAGTCAGCTCCGTAGGTCCACTAGGGCCACTAGAGGCCAGCTACCCGCACGTTGGAGGATCTAAATGTTTAAGCTATCTTATAATGTTTACTTGTTTATAGTTGCTTGTGTATAATTTTGTGTTTCTAGTTCTTTTTAGGAGTCCTTGGTGGATTTACCGGGAATCCTTGTACATAGTTGGAGCGTAACCCAGGATGGACTAAAGACTGTTAAGGACTCGGGGCAGGACAGGCCCCTACCTGGTTACGTCTCCCTGTTTTGGTGAAATGGACACCTTGCTTTTCAAAACTGCACCCGGTTGCGGACACGCCGTAACCATCTTATGTGTTTTTCTTATTGTATTGTTATTGCTATACCTTGTTATGTTTTTCTAAAAAATATGTTTAGTCCCGGAGTACTAAATTTCACTAGGGGGGAATGTGACACCCCAGGGGTCTGGTTGCCACAGTGATAGAGATATTACGTCTGAGAGCAGGTGGGAGGTCCTTTGGTCAGGGATCCTGTGCATGCCACACCTCCTGCCCAGTCTTGGGAGGGGAAGGACTTCCCCTATATAAACCCGGGGCTGAGGCAGAGTTAGTGAGAAAGAAGACAGAACAAGAGTAGAGAAGAGAAGCAGCATAGCAAGAAACATCAGGAGCTCTGTGGGGAGCAGTGTTACAACGAGTCAGGGGCTGGCAGCTACAGAGCTCGCCCTGACTGAGAAGATTTCTTACCGGACCCGGAGTCCGAGGCTGTGGGGACTAACTCCTACCCAGCAGCAGAAACCATCCGGCAGAGGATTTCAGGTCCTCTGGCCCAGAAGCCCGAAGGCACGGTCACACGCGTGGGACCAGCACCGCCATCGTGGAGCGGAAGCCATTAGAAGGCCCCGAGTCACCGGCCATACGGGTGAGCACCACACGGTACACTCAGGGACGTGGGCTACTTATTCCCGCCTCTAGCAAGGTAGCCAGAAGAGTACAGTTAGTTGGGAAGGCCTACAACTCCGCCTGGCCAGGGGAGATCCCATCTGCTCAAGGACTGACCAGGCCCCTATCACTAGCAAGTACTCCGGGAGGGTCTATCTTTGTCGCCAGTAAAGACCCTGAACTACACCGCACCGTCTCTGAGTGGTTCCTGCTACCCCCATCATCCACGTCGGCTGCCCTGAGGCCATACCCCTCCCGTTGGGGGTTATACCATCCACGCTGCACCATCCTTCCACCGGCCTCAGCGGTCTGCCCTGCAGCGGCAGCTCCATAGCTGCATTCAACGGGTGGCGTAGTCACCAACCATCTACTGCTAGTACATCGCCGCTCAGTTTGACTCCCTGGGCGCGGACCGGGTCGCCGCCACGAGACTACAACACTCAAGAGATCCGGCTCCGGGTAAGCTCCCGCGTGCGCAACGCAGCGCGACACAGGCCCAGGGGCGCGTCACCTAACATAAATGGGGCATGAATCCTGTAGAAAATTTATACCCTCTAGTAATAAAATGTCAAGGAATAAAAAGAAGCCATTATGGATAAATAAGACAGTACAAAGTTTAATAAGACAAAAACAAAGAGCATTCAAAATCTTGAAGTCCAAGAATACAGAATTAGCATTTCAGGAGTATAAAGACCTAAATAAGAAATTAAAAAAAGAAATCAAGCTAGCAAAGTTATCTACAGAGAAACAAATTGCCAGCGACATTCAAATAAATCCCCCCAAAAAATATAAATACATCAATGCCAAAAAGAAAAAAACAGATGGTATCGGCCCCTTAAAAGATGATAATAACAAGATAATTATAGAGGACAAAGAAAAGTCTGAGATATTAAACAGGCACTTTTCATCCATGTTCACCAACGAACGTTCCAGGGATCTTTGAACAGGGCAAAAATCAAGGTTCACCACCTGATATAAGTAGTTTAACACTAAAATAAGTACATCTGCGTCTGAGCAAATTAAACATTGACAAATCCCCTGGCCCAGATGGAATTCATCCACAGATATTGAGGGAATTGAGCTCAGTAATTGACAGACCGCTGAATTTCATATTCTTAGACTCTCTGGTAACAGGGGTAGTGCCACAGGATTGGAGGATCGCCGATGTTGTACTGATATTTAAAAAAGGTAAGAAGGTGGATCCAGCTAACTACCGTCCAGTAAGACTGATATCGGTAGTGTGCAAAGTTTTTGAGGGCATCTTAAGATATGACCTGCAGAGTTATATAGCAGAGAATAATATAATAAATGATAATCAGCACAGATTGATGAAAAATAGGTAGTGTCTAACCAACATGTTGGGGTTCTATGAGGAGGTAAGTGCAAATATGGATGTTTGTAATGCGGCTGATATGATTATCTGGACCTTGTAAAGACATTTGATACTGTACCACATAGCAGCCTTATACTGAAGCTACAGAAGCAAGAACTTGGGGGAACTATATGTAGATGGGTAGGGAATTGGCTAATTGATAGGAAACAAAGAGTCGTCATTAATTGTACGTTCTCTTAATGGGATGCAGTCAGAAGTGGGGTGCCGCAGGGATCTGTGCTAGGACCAATTCTTTTTAACCTCTTTATTAATGACCTTTCGAATGGGATTGAGAGTAAAGTGTCAGTCTTTGCTGACGACACCAAACTATGTAGGATATTAAAATCTGATATTGACATTACGATATTGCTGAACGATCTGGATAAGATGACTGAATGGGCAAACACTTGGCAGATGAGGTTTAATGTAGATAAATGTACAGTCAAGCACTTACGATGGAGTAATCCTATTGCTGCATATACATTAAATGGAAGTATACTCGGGACTACAGAATAAGAGAAGGACTTGGGTATTCTGGTTACAAGTAAGCTAAGCATTAGTACTCAATGTCAAGCAGAAGCCGCAAAAGCAAACAAGATTTTAGGATGTATAAAAAGAGAGGTAAAATCCTGTCATCCCAACATACTGTTACCCCTTTATAAATCACTGGTGAGGCCACATCTAGTATATGGGATCTAGTTTTGGGCTCCACATTTTAAAAAGGATATTCAGAAGTTAGAGTCAGTTCAAAGGCAGGCAACTAGATTATTACAAGGGATGGAAGGTCTCTCATATAAGTAAAGGTTGGAAAAGTTGAGCTTGATTAGCTTTGAAAAACGATGCCTCAGAGAGGATCTCACTTACTTGTATAAATATATATGTGGTGTAAGGCAGCGCTAGTCATCATACTGGGGTTACTCGCTTCGCTGCGTCAATCAATGCACACGTGCAATGTCTTTACGCTTTTCTCACAATGTTGCAGTTTATTACATCATAAGCCACAGTTCACCGGGTCCAACTCCGTGGCACGCCGACACACATATCTATAATATTCATGAGACAAGTGGCACACAGGCCCACTTGCTCCAGGTTACAGCCTACGGCAAGGTAATAAATTATCAATGTCCATAACACAGTCCATGTAGCAAAGTGTATTACCTTTGCCGGGTTTAGTTGCTGCAGTCCATTTAATCTGCCACCACTGTGGCTTTGTGGCTTCCCAGGTAGGGGTCTCCAGCCATCGTCCCCTCGTAGGCTACTGGTATGTCTTCCACACTTGACATGCAGCCTGCGCCTTTCAGGGTTCTGCACCAAGCCGGCTCTCCCTCAAAGGCCACTGACATCCACGCACCGGATCCAGGCTCGGCCTTTCAGGCTGCCAGGCTTCACTCTCGGCCTCCCTAGGCCTCTCACAAACGGTGTCCCACACACACGGAGCACAGGCCTCACACCGAGCACACCGCACACCTGTCTCACATTACCAGGGTTTATATATCCTGTAGCACACATACATACACAGACAGGACCTTGCTGATGTTACAGTCATGTGATCAGTCAGCTGTGTGTATAGGTCCTGTGTGCTGTCCCAGTCATGTGTACCGACCTTTACTGTGCATACAGGACCTGTGTGATGTCACAGTCATGTGACCAGTCACCTGAGGGGGAAGGTTTATGGTCAGGTAAAACACATCCTAGACCATTACCGTAGTGCCAGCAAGTCGCTGCATTACATACCCCCCCCTCTGTTCAAACTTGTGGGGTTGAACACATAATATACACAATCACCTTGTAGCATCGGCGTCTCTGCCCCGTACTAGGCAGAGACGCCATCCCTCACAACTCCCCGCTCCTGGCGCGGCGTCCTCCAGCGCTTCTCTCCCCGCTGCTTCCGGCACACGCTCCTTCCCCGGCAGTGTGCTTAGGGCGCGCGCGTGCGCGCTCCCCCTCTCTTAAAGGGACCGCGCGCGCCGTCCTAAGGAGTCCCCGGCCAATTGCCGGAGGACCTCCCATATATAAGGCACCTCCTCCAAAATGGAGGTGCCCGAGCAATGTTGTTGCAAAGCCTTCACTCTGCTTCAGCCCTCAGGTCCCATTACCAGTTACCTGCCAGTCACCTGCCAGATTCCTGCTTGTTACCTGCCAGTCACCTGCCTGATTCCTGCCTGTTACCTGCCAGTCACCTGCCAGATTCCTGCTTGATACCTGCCTGATATCCGCTTACCTGCTTGCAAGCCTGTGGTCCGACGGTCTGCCCTCTGACACCTGTCAGTCTGTCTATGGACCAGCCTGCCCGCTCACCTGGGAGCGCTCACCTGTTACCCGCCTGCTAGCCTACCTGGAGGCTCTGCCGTCACTTGCCGTGACCACCTGCCTGTCCAGAGACTCTCGCCCGCTCACCTGGGAGCATTCACCAGCCACCAGCCCGCTGCCCTTCTACCCAGAGACTGTCCCTGTCACTTGCCGTGACTACCTGCCCTTCTACCCAGAGACTGTCCCTGTCACTTGCCGTGACTACCTGCCCTTCTACCCAGAGACTGTCCCTGTCACTTGCCGTGACTACCTGCCCGTCTTCCCTGGGAGCCACCCGCTTCCTTACAAGGACTGCCCCCTTGTATAGTTGCTCAGAGGTTCCACCTCCCAGACCCGTTACAGTTTGCTCGGGCCATGGAACCCGGTGGCCCCCAGATCTCCGATCTACACCAGGAAGTCTTACGTCAGAAAACTCAGCAGGAGGTGGTACTGTCCTATCTACGGTCCGTTAACTCTCGTCTAGGCGCATTGTGTGACTCGTCTATGTCTACCTCTGGTCCAGCCATGCCCATTCCTGCGGTACCGCAATCCAGTCCCTTCATGGTACCCGACTATGGACCTCGGCTTCTGGCACCTCCACGCTTTGCCGGCGAACCTACTTTAGCTCGGGGTTTCATAAACCAGTGCACCCTGCACTTTTAGCTATTGGCATACCAGTTCATCTCCGACCGGGCCAAGGTGGCCTTCATCATGCCCCATCTGACTGGGGAGGCACTGGCATGGCTAAATCCCCTGTGGGAGAGAGAGGATCCCCTGGTGTCCGACCTGCCTTCTTTCCTCGCTGCTTTCCGGAAAGTCTTCGATGAACCTGGACGGAAAACCTCTTCTGCCTCCTCTCTGCTACGTCTCCGCCAAGGGAGTCTCACCGTGGGCCAATATGCCATACGGTTCCGCAACCTCGCTTCTGAGCTTGCCTGGGAAAATGAGGCTCTGGTGTCCGTCTTCTGGGAGGGTCTTTCCGGTCGGATTAAGGACGAGTTAGCTGGTCGGGACATTCCTACCACTCTGGATGACCTGGTGTCACTAGCTACCCGGATTGGCATCCGGTTCCAAGAACGTGCCAAAGAGACTGCCTGGGAGAAAGACTTTTCTTGCTCTGCTCCTACTTCCCTGAGACCTGCCTCTCAACCAGTCACTCCGCGGGCTCTCTCGCCTGAACCTATGCAGATCGACCAGACCAAGATGGTCAGATCTCGCCAAGAATCTCGCCGAGCCGAGGGAAGCTGTTTCTATTGTGGCAGTATGGAGCACTTCATCCGTTCCTGCCCGGAAAAGCCGGGAAACGCCAGTGTCTAGGACCGCTCGGAGAGGTCGTCCTAGACAAAAGTAAGCCCTCTCCGTCTCTGACTTTATCGGTCTCTATTGCTTGGGGAGAAAACTGTCACTTTGAACTCGCCCACCTGGATTCTGGAGCTGCTGGAAACCTCATCTCCCAGTCTCTGGTAGAGAGATACCGTATTCCCACCAAGTCCCTGGCTGAACCATTATCAGTCGCCTCCGTGGATGGAAGACTTCTCTCGGAGACCATCCTGCTCGTCACTGAACCCATAACCCTGCAGGTGGGAATGCTGCACTCTGAGGAAATCTCATTCCATGCGCTGTCCGGACTTTCTCACTCCCTGTTGCTAGGTCTACCTTGGCTCCAGACGCACGAACCCGTATTGAACTGGCGATCCGGTGAAGTACTCCGATGGGGTTCAGACTGCCATAGAACCTGCCTGGTTCCGGTCCGCCCAGCTCGCCCTCCGCCTACTCCAGCTAATTTACCAGGTCTCCCGGCTCCTTACTGGCCCTATGCGGACGTCTTCGGTAAGAAGGAAGCAGAGACGTTGCCACCCCATAGGCCATATGACTGCCCGATTGACCTGGTACCTGGCACCACTCCTCCCCGTGGGCGTATCTACCCGTTGTCTGCAGCCGAGACCCGGGCCATGTCTGAGTACATTGAAGAGAATCTGGCTAGGGGATTTATCCAAAAATCTATCACCCCGGCTGGAGCCGGATTCTTCTTTGTCAAAAAGAAAGACAGCTCGCTACGTCCCTGTATTGACTACAGAGGACTCAATCTCATCACAGTAAAAAACAAATACCCCCTGCCGCTCATCTCCGAATTGTTTGACCGTCTCAAGGGCGCCAGGATCTTCTCCAAGCTGGATCTACGAGGAGCATATAACCTGGTCCGTATCCGTCAAGGAGACGAGTGGAAGACGGCATTCAATACCCGGGACGGTCACTATGAGTACCTTGTGATGCCCTTCGGTCTCTGTAATGCTCCCGCTGTCTTTCAAGAACTAGTCAACGACATCTTCCGCGACCTCCTGTACTCCTGCGTAGTGGTATACCTGGACGATATCTTGGTCTTCTCTCCGGATCTCCCCACACACCGAAGGGATGTTCGTCAGGTCCTGCTTAGGCTTCGGCAGACCCACCTCTATGCCAAATACGAGAAGTGCCTCTTCGACCAGACCTCCCTACCGTTCTTGGGCTATGTCATCTCCCAGACAGGTCTGCAAATGGATCCCAAGAAGCTCTCTTCCGTTCTAAAATGGCCTCGTCCTGAAGGTTTGAAGGCGATACAGCAATTCCTGGGCTTCGCTAATTACTATCGTCTTTTCATCCCACACTTCTCGTCTCGGACTGCTCCCATATCTGCACTTACCCGTAAGGGGGCTAATCCCTGGACATGGTCGCCTGAAGCCGAGGAGGCCTTCCTTTCCTTAAAGAAAGCCTTCGTCTCTGCTCCCGTCCTGCACCGTCCGGACTGTAATAAACAATTCTACCTGGAGGTTGATGCCTCCTCCTCCGGAGCCGGAGCGGTACTCACCCAAAAATCTTCTACCGGGAGAATGGTAACCTGCGGCTTCTTCTCCAAAATCTTCTCCTCGTCTGAGCGCAACTACTCCATAGGAGACCGTGAATTGTTAGCCATCAAATTGGCACTGGGGGAGTGGCGCTATCTGCTTGAAGATGCTCTCTACCCGGTAATTATCTACACGGATCACAAAAACCTGGCATATCTCCAAAATGCCCAGAGACTCAATCCTCGCCAGGCCCGGTGGTCGTTGTTTTTTGCCCGCTTCAACTTCATTCTTCATTTCCGTCCGGCGGACAAGAACGTCAAAGCTGATGCCTTGTCCCGGTCCTTCCTGTCCTCCGATCAAGAGGAGGAGCCTACGCACATCATCGACTCCTCCAAGGTGATGAATGTGGCCCCCTTGGATCTGACTCGTCTCCCACCCGGTAAGACATTTGTAGCTGTACCAGATCGGGAGAGGGTTCTTCGCTGGGGACATTCTTCTAAGCTAGCTGGCCATGCTGGCCAAAAGAAGACCTTCCAACTCATTACCCGGCATTACTGGTGGCCTACCCTGCGTAAGGACGTGGTAGACTTCGTCGCGACCTGCTCATCCTGTGCCCGTAACAAAGTTCCCAGACATCTACCAGCCGGCCATCTCCTGCCCCTTCCCGTACCTGCTGCTCCTTGGCAGCACATTGCTATGGACTTTATCACCGATCTTCCTATTTCTGCCGGTTGTACAGTCATTTGGGTTGTCGCTGACCACTTTTCTAAGATGGCCCACTTCATTCCCCTGCCTGGTCTCCCATCTGCACCCGAGCTGGCTAAAGACTTTATTCGCCACATCTTCCGTGTCGGATCGTGGGGTTCAGTTCACCTCACGCTTCTGGAGAGCCACATGTAAGCTGCTAGACATCACCCTGGACTTCTCCTCCGCTTACCACCCACAGTCCAATGGTCAAGTGGAGCGAATCAATCAGATCCTGACCAGTTACCTCCGGCACTTCGTTAATGCACACCATTCGGACTGGGTGGATCTCCTACCATGGGCCGAGTTCTGTTACAATAACCATGAGAGCGAATCCTCTTCCAAATCCCCGTTCTTTATAGTCGGTGGCCAACATCCCCGGATTCCACTTCCTGTCTCCGTTTCTGTGGACAACCCTGCTGCGGAGTCTCTTGTCAGCGAATTTTCTACTATTTGGGAGAGTACCAGGTCTGCTCTTCTTCTGTCCTCTGAGCGGATGAAGAGATATGCTGATAAGAGACGTCTGGATCCGCCTCAATTCCGTCCGGGAGACAAGGTTTGGCTCTCGTCCAAACATGTGCGGCTCAAAGTACCCTCCTTCAAGTTGGGCCCTCGATTCATCGGTCCCTTCGAAGTCCTCAGAGAAATTAACCCTGTGGCCTACAAATTAAAACTCCCGGCCACCCTACGGATTCCCAACTCCTTCCACGTATCTCTCCTCAAACCCGTTGTCTTTAACTCTTTTTCCAATAATCCAGGTGCCCCTCCTGCTCCGGTTTCCGCTGATGACGTCTTTGAGGTAGAGAGAATTCTGGCCTCCAAGAGGGTAAGAGGAAAGACCTTTTTCCTGGTAGATTGGAAGGGGTTTGGTCCTGAGGAGAGAACTTGGGAGCCCAGGGAGAACATCAACGCCCCGCTTCTCCTTGAAAAATTTCTTTCTGGCCAAAAAAAGAGGGGGCCTAAAGGGGGGGGTACTGTAGCATCGGTGTCTCTGCCCCGTACTAGGCAGAGACGCCGTCCCTCTCACCTCCCCGCTCCTGGCGCGGCGTCCTCCAGCGCTTCCCTCCCCGCTGCTTCCGGCACGCGCTCCTTCCCCGGCTGTGTGCTTAGGGCGCGCGCGCTCCCCCTCTCTTAAAGGGACCGCGCGCGTCGTCCTAAGGAGTCCCCGGCCAATTGCCGGAGGACCTCCCATATATAAGGCACCTCCTCCAAAATGGAGGTGCCCGAGCAATGTTGTTGCAAAGCCTTCACTCTGCTTCAGCCCTCAAGTCCTGTTACCAGTTACCTGCCAGTCACCTGCCAGATTCCTGCTTGTTACCTGCCAGTCACCTGCCTGATTCCTGCCTGTTACCTGCCAGTCACCTGCCAGATTCCTGCTTGATACCTGCCTGATATCCGCTTACCTGCTTGCAAGCCTGCGGTCCGACGGTCTGCCCTCCGACACCTGTCAGTCTGTCTATGGACCAGCCTGCCCGCTCACCTGGGAGCGCTCACCTGTTACCCGCCTGCTAGCCTACCTGGAGGCTCTGCCGTCACTTGCCGTGACCACCTGCCTGTCCAGAGACTCTTGCCCGCTCACCTGGGAGAGCTCACCTGCTACCTGCCTGCTAGCCTACCTGGAGGCTCTACCGTCACTTGCCGTGACCACCTGTCTGTCCAGAGACTCTTGCCCGCTCACCTGGGAGCGTCCACCCGCTACCTGTCTGCTAGTCTACCTGGAGGTTCTGCCGTCACTTGCCGTGACCACCTGCCTGTCCAGAGACTCTCGCCCGCTCACCTGGGAGCGTTCACCAGCCACCAGCCCGCTGCCCTTCTACCCAGAGACTGTCCCTGTCACTTGCCGTGACTACCTGCCCTTCTACCCAGAGACTGTCCCTGTCACTTGCCGTGACTACCTGCCCTTCTACCCAGAGACTGTCCCTGTCACTTGCCGTGACTACCTGCCCGTCTTCCCTGGGAGCCACCCGCTTCCTTACAAGGACTGCCCCCTTGTATAGTTGCTCAGAGGTTCCACCTCCCAGACCCGTTACACACCTCATATCCCACAGCTGATACCGAGACCATGTACTTGTCAATTGCGCTGTTTAGCCCCTGGAATATTAGTCAATGACATTAGCCCATTCCTTAGGGACCTACCATTTGTCACTGTCACTGACTTCGTCAGGTCACCTTTCCAGGTCGTAACCTTGTCCGGTCTCCCCCGCTCCCAGCGGTCAGTC
The DNA here is from genome assembly GCF_046119375.1 of Phyllobates terribilis. Classification (NCBI taxonomy): domain Eukaryota; kingdom Metazoa; phylum Chordata; class Amphibia; order Anura; family Dendrobatidae; genus Phyllobates; species Phyllobates terribilis. The sequence goes on along the minus strand of NW_027362761.1, from coordinate 376,559,945 downwards.
ATACAGCGGTGTGACTCACATGCCCTGGTATCTAAGGTCCGGTTCGACTCCGTACTGTCCCGTCCTCTATGGGGTCGTTTGTATGGGCTGCTCAAACCTGAGTTACTGGAGGTCTCACTACCTCTAAACCCACGCCCACTACTCTCAGGACATCTTGAAAGGTCCCTAACTCCAGCTGTAGCTGTTCTGTTATTTAGGGGGCCCTTTCTCTGTCGGGTCTCACTATTTCTAGGCGGCTTCCATCTTCTGCTGCTCAGATGATGCTGTCTATCTACTCGCAGTCTAGCGAGATTCAATTGTTCTACCTCTTGCAGGTAGGTCACTCGGTACTCAATCAGCATGCGTATATATTCTAGGCTTTCTTCTGTTCCTACAGCGGAGAAGGACACCATGCCGTCTTCGTCTGGTATCCAGTCCTGATGATCACGTGGACTGCTTACTTTCACCACACCAGACTTCTTGACCATCATCTGCATGGCTCGACCGCTTCTCCCAATGAGCTTTCTCACCAGAACATGAGGCACCCGGATGACCTCTTCACGCATACTGTGAGCTTTCCTCATCAGCTCCAGTTGTCTAACGGCTTGTTCCGTCTTCAACCGGAGAAACCGCTTCGTGCGAATACATCGCCAATGCATATCACTTTGCATCGCCACCCTCTTCACTGTGACTTGGGTCATGGACAGAACCACCAGCTGTTTAGCTTCGGAGGTCAAGTACACCTTACAGGCTCCCACAGCCTTCTTAAACTCTTCATGCATGGACTCACGGGAGCATTCTTCCCTCAAATCCTCGGTTACATCTACGAGGCATTTGTACCAAGACATTTCGGTCTCACCAGTAGTTTCCAGACGATAAACCAGCTCAGGGTTCAGGGACAACTGACTTTCAGCTTCTTCCCCCTGTATGCTTACCCTGAGCTGACTCACAGCTACAAATTCACGAATTCCACTTCATATTTATCTTCTGTTACCATGCTCTTAGCTCTCCTCAGGTCCACCTTCTCATGGTATAAGGGAGTGAGTGCAACGTGTTTGCCCTTTTCCTTCTCCAAGGAGGCCTCGTTCTCCGAGTGATACTTTGTCAGGCGACTTTTGAGCCCGGAAACCTCTTCCTCTAGTTCCGTCACTTGCCTCTCAGTGGCCCATCTCTGAAGCTCTTCCTGCTTCAACTGCTCTTTTAACAGTAGAGTTCTCTCAGCCTGAAGCAATTCCTTGAGCTCCCTGATCTCGGCTCTTACTTCCACCGAATCATCCAAGCTCGCATCACTCGAGGAGGTATCTGCTTCATACCTCCCATCACCAGCGGCCAACTCCTGGCCCTGGTCTGTGGCTTCTCCCATGGACTCCTCCATCTTTTTCCGCTCAGCTTCCATCTTGCTGACTGTTTCTTTAAGGCACGTCTCCGCCCTCTGGAGAGTTTCACAGGACATCTGTAGCTTCTTCACCTGAGCTTCCAGACCTAGGGTCTTTCCACGGAGATCATCATTCTCCTCACTGGTGTCCTGCAGAGTGGTCTCACCCACTTGGCGCACTTGCTCTGCACCCGCCTTATCCTCCTCTAGTTTTTCTTTTACCTTGAGGAGATCCTCATAATCTCTCTTAAGTTGTTGCAGTTCCATACCGAACTTTTCATCACACTCCTTCTTGGAGTCACACAGCTCCTGGTTGAACTGTTCGCGCAATCGTTCTAGGTTTTGTTCACGCCCAGCAACTTCATGCTGCAGCGCCTCTTTGAGGGCAGACAGCTCTAACTGTACCAGGGAGAAGCGATCTTTCACCTCGCATAACTCATCTTCACACACCGCTTTGTCAATCTGTAATTGAAAAACCTCCTCCTTGATTTTGCGGTGGTCCTCCTTAATTCCGTAGAACATTTCCTTCCAATGGTTAATTTCTGCGTTGCTTCCCTCCATGTCTCGCTGCCAGTTCCTCATAACATGGTATATTTTCTGCTGCTCAGACTCCAGGTTCAGCTGGTCTGAGGACACGTTCCCCAGGTTTTCACATAACTGCTGCACGTCAATCTGACACTGCGGCCTGATAGGCTCCAGCTCTTGGTCATGGCTGGCCGCCTCCCCTTTCAGGGCTGCCGGATCCTGATCCGTCAGTCTCAGTACCGTACCGGAGGTTGCTACTGACAACGTCATCTCCTCTTCTACCTCTAAAGGAGGATCCACACTTGAAGCATAGGCACACAGTACTATATTCTCTTTATTTTCATTTTCAGGGAGTACTACCGGAGCAACCTTTTTGTGGCCATTGCGCCGTCGACGACGAGAGGGGGACTCTCTCCCCTCATCTAGCCCCTCCTGACCGAACTCACTTTTTACTTTCATAGTGTCACAGTCAGCTACGGGGTCTGTGTCACTCCCCATGGTGTTGTGGACTAACAGGTCACCTCCCACTTTGACGTCACCCCCTTCTACTGGAGTTACCCTGTTACCAACGGTCACATTTCCATTTTTAGGAGGTACCAACCCACAACCAGTAACAATTTCCAGTTTTCTGCAGTCCACACTCTTGTGAAAATCCCCCCCTTTTTTAGACTCCGCCCCCTTTTTAACAACCACACTGGCAGGGTAATTTTTACACAAAAAATCAGCAGTAGTCTTAGGACTCAGTTCACAACATCTCTTACCACCTCCCTGGGCACTCTGGGACAACACTGGCGCCCCCGGAGAGTCCATAGAATGGTCCACTGCCGCCATTCCATATGGTGCCCACAGCTCCTGCGGTTCCTGCACCATGTCCAGTAAAAGTTTCCCAAATACCTGCTCTGGTCCCAACCAGCCCTTCAACCGCTCAATAGCTCCAGACAGATCTGCTGCTTTGCTCACAGCCATCGCGGTACGCTGTTCACACTAGAACTTCACCGCTCTCCCGGAAAAATATTCGTGGCCCCGCCGAGCCACCGCAAACCAGGTTTGAGTGCGACGATAATCTTCGCAACCCCGCCGAGTTGCAGCCAGATGCTTTTAATTTCGTGAGCCCCGCCGAGCCACAGCAAACCAGGTTTGAGTGCGACGCCAATCTTCGCAACCCCGCCGAGTTGCAGCAAACAACCGGATTTGACTGCGACGACAATCTTCGCAACCCTGCCGAGTTGCAGCAAGATGCTTTATCCACCCTCGTCGTCCTGTGCCATTGCCCCTAGCAACCGGGTTGTCGTAGCCGCTAGCAACCGGGTTGCCGTTGCCCGCATTCTCGAACCACATGTAAGGCAGCGCTAGTCATCATACTGGGGGTTACTCGCTTCGCTGCGTCAATCAATGCACACGTGCAATGTCTTTACGCTTTTCTCACAATGTTGCAGTTTATTACATCATAAGCCACAGTTCACCGGGTCCAACTCCGTGGCACGCCGACACACATATCTATAATATTCATGTGACAAGTGGCACACAGGCCCACTTGCTCCAGGTTACAGCCTACGGCAAGGTAATAAATTATCAATGTCCATAACACAGTCCATGTAACAAAGTGTATTACCTTTGCCGGGTTTAGTTGCTGCAGTCCATTTAATCTGCCACCACTGTGGCTTTGTGGCTTCCCAGTTAGGGGTCTACAGCCGTCGTCCCCTCGTAGGCTACTGGTATGTCTTCCACACTTGACATCCAGCCTGCGCCTTTCAGGGTTCTGCACCAAGCCGTCTCTCCCTCAAAGGCCACTGACATCCACGCACCGGATCCAGGCTCGGCCTTTCAGGCTGCCAGGCTTCACTCTCGGCCTCCCTAGGCCTCTCACAAGCGGTGTCCCACACACACGAAGCACAGGCCTCACACCGAACACAGTCATGTGACCAGTCACCTGAGGGGGAAGGTTTATGGTCAGGTAAAACACATCCTAGACCATTACCATAATGCCAGCAAGTCGCTGCATTACAGTGGTCAGTACAAAGGACTGGCACATAACTTATTCCTTCCAAAGACCATACTAAGGACCAGGGGGCACTCATTACGGGTGGAAGAAAGGCGATTCCGGCAGCCAAATAGAAAAGGGTTCTTTACAGTCAGAGCAGTCGGACTGTGGAATGCCCTACCACAAGAGGTAGTAATGGCAGACACTATAACATCTTTCAAAAAAGGGCTGGATGATTTCCTCGATACACATAACATTGTGGGCTACAGTTAAATTAGACAAAATGTACAATTGGGGGAGGAAGATTCAACTTGATGGACCTAGGCCTTTATTCAACCTACAGTTATATGAAAAAGTTTGGGCACCCCTATTAATCTTAAGCTTAATGTTTTATAAAAATTGGTGTTTTTGCAACAGCTATTTCAGTTTGATATATGTAATAACTGTTGGACACAGTAATGTTTCTGCCTTGAAATGAGGTTTATTGTACTAACAGAAAATGTGCAATCTGCATTCAAACAAAATTTGACAGGTGCATAATTATGGGCACCTCACCAGAAAAGTGACATTAATATTTAGTAGATCCTCCTTTTGCAAAAATAACAGCCTCTGGTCGCTTCCTGTAGCTTTTAATGATTTCCTGGATCCTGGATGAAGGTATTTTTGACCATTCCTCTTTACAAAACAATTCCAGTTCAGTTAAGTTTGATGGTCGCCGAGCATGGACAGCCCTCTTCAAATGATCCCACAGATGTTCAATAATATTCAGGTCTGGGGACTGGGTGGCCATTCCAGAACATTGTAATTGTTCCTCTGCATGAATGCCTGAGTAGATTTGGAGCGGTGTTTTGGATCTTTGTCTTGCTGAAAGATCCATCCCCTGTGTAACTTCAACTTTGTCACTGATTCTTGAACATTATTGTCAAGAATCTGCTGATACTGAGTGGAATCCATGCGTCCCTCAACTTTAGCAAGATTCCCGGTGCCGGCATTGGCCACACACCCCCAAAGCATGATGGAACCTCCACCAAATTTTACTGTGGGTAGCAAGTGTTTTTTTTGGAATGCTGTGTTTTTTTGCCACCATGCATAACGCCTTTTTGTATGACCAAACAACTCAATCTTGGTTTTATCAGTCCACAGGACCTTCTTCCAAAAAGAAATTGGCTTCTCCAAATGTGCTTTTGCATACCTCAGCCGACTCTGTTTGTGGCGTGCTTGCAGAAACGGCTTCTTTCGCATCACTCTCCCATACAGCTTCTCCTTGTGCAAAGTGCGTTGCATAGTTGACCGATGCACAGTGACACCATCTGCAGCAAGTTGATGCTGCAGCTCTCTGGAGGTGGTCTGAGGATTGTCCTTGACTGATCTCACCATTCTTCTTCTCTGCCTTTTTTATGTTTTTCTTGGCCTGCCACTTCTGGCCTTAACAAGAACTGTCCTTCTGTTCTTCCATTTCCTTACTATGTTCTTCACAGTGGAAACTGACAGGTTAAATCTCTGAGACAGCTTTTTGTATCCTTCCCCTGAACAACTATGTTGAATAATCTTTGTTTTCAGATCATTTGACAGTTGTTTTGAGGAGCCCATGATGACACTCTTCAGAGGAGATTCAAACAGGAGAACAACTTGCAAGTGGCCACTTTAAGTAGATTTTCTCATGATTGCAAACACCTGGCTATGAAGTTCAAAGCTCAATGAGGTTACAAAACCAAAAAAACTGCTTTAGTAAGTCAGTAAAAAGTAGGTAGGAGTATTTAAAACAAGAAAATGACAAGGGTGCCCATACTTATGCACCTGTCAAATTTTGTTTGAATGCAGATTGCACATTTTCTGTTAGTACAATAAACCTCATTTCAAGGCAGAAACATTACTGTGTTCAACAGTTATTACATATATCAAACTGAAATAGCTGTTTCAAAAACACCAATTTTTATAAAACATTAAGCTTAAGATTGATAGGGGTGCCCAAACTTTTTCATATAACTGTATGTACCTTCTGTATGTTACCATGTTACTATGGATGATCTATATGAAATCTGTTATTTTCTGCGAACCCATAGACGTGAATAGGTGAGTCTCATCCAAACATATGGAATAAACTAGTGCATGCTGTGGTTTTTTTTCACACACAGATTTGGTCCATCAAAAAAACACTTGCCTAAATAGCCCAATTGAATAACATTGGTCCTAGTGCTATCCATTTTTTTTACGGACAGCACACAGACTGAAAATACACTTGTGTGAACTAACCCTCTGATTAAAGAAGCACTCCCATCAAAGTTTTTATCTTCTTAATATATTGCAATCATCATATTATATAGCACTGTGTACTTACAATTGCTCATTTTGCCTTTATACTCAGTAAATTCTTCTCATTTCTTGGCTCTATGTAGAAACAGGGAGTCTCTTGTTCCTGCATTTATCATTCTTCTCTTCAACTCCTGACCCAGCTGCTCACTCCTCCCCCCTGCCAGGGACTTTTTCATTAGGTATGACTCATTCAAGGAAAATTGACCTCCTGTTTCTATACAGAGCTTAGAAGGATTTAGCTAGTTTGTTTTTCGTCACGTGATGTCATAGCCCTAATGTAAAAGAGAACAATTAGCTGGGTAGAAATGCAAAATGAGCAATTGCAGTACACAGTGCTATATAATAGGATGACTACAATATATTAAAGGGATAAAAATGTTGATGGGAGTGCTTCTTTCATATACACTGCTGAAATCACAACTAGACAATGGAAGACAATTAATAGTCAGAGGGCCTAATACTGTGAAGGCAAAGGTTTTTTAATATCTAAAATGTATGGCGTATACAGATAAAAGAAATTGCCTGCTGACACTGCGAAATATATTGGTGAACATGGCATTATCTTATTTTATTCAATGCATCCCATTAATGGATTCTCTCTTGTTTTATTTGTCTACTTCTGCTTCAATAGACAATACACAAAATCTAACATTCTTGAAAATATATTTAATTGTCACAAAATTTGAAAAACTTCTCTAACAAAACACTGACAAAAAGACCTTGAAATAACATTTCTACCTAAATTAGATGTAATCTAGTAATAATGTAATTATCTCATTTCTCTCCTCTTAGGCCTCTGGTTGGATGTGAGGATGTGTATTATTCAAGTATGTCAATTTGCCTTACCTCACACTGTTCTTATCAGAGTAGAAATTATAGTAACTGCGAAGGGAATTAAAAGATTTCTCTATGTGAATTATCCTGTTGCATATACTGCGACCTATGATTCTAGGAGATGTCCCTATATGATTAACCGGAAGAAGAAACAAGTAAAGTTCGAGGCATTTACATGACAAAATACATCATATAAGTCTGATTTGTGCCGGTCCGGCAATTGGGATCTCTTTTGATCCTGAGAACATGCTGAACCATTTGAATTCATCTTAATACATTTTACACAAAAAATAAGTGCCCTTTGCATTCATTTTAATTGATTAAAACAAATATTCACTACTTATACTATGTACTTATATATATATAGTGGGTATATATATACCATATATACTCGAATATAAGCCGAGTTTTTCAGCACTTTTTTTTTTTTTTTTCAGCACATTTTTTTTTTTTTGTGCTGAAAAAGCCCTCCTCGGCTTATACTCGGGTATATACTCGAGTATAAACATTTTCCATTGGTGGATAGTGGTGGAGGGATTGTGGCGGCGGTGGACGGGGGGAAATTTCGGCAGCAGAGGAGCGGGACACACGCAGCAGCCACTGCTGCAGCTACCACGTGTGCCCGCTGCTAAAGGGAATTTAATATTCCCTCTTCTCCACTCCCAAGGGCATGGAGAAGAATGAATATTCATTCTCTTTAGTAGCGGGCACGGAGGAGCGCTAAGCTAAGCCGCTGCTCCTGCTGACAGTGCACGCTACTAAAGGGACATGAATCTTCACTCTTCTCCACTCCCATGGGCATGGAGAAGAATGAATATTCATTCTTTTTAGTAGCAGGCACGGAGGAGCACTGAGCCGCAGCTACTGCTAACAGTGCTCGCTACTAAAAATGCATATTCGCTCCTCTTTACGCACATAGTTCCGGCATGGAGAGGAGTGAATATGCCGACAGCTCACATCAGCGTCTGAGAGCGCATAGCTGTGACGCCATGCGCTGCTCAGATGCTGACATGAGCAGCTGCAGCATAACGGGATGCAGCGCTGGAGCAGAGGGTGGAAGGAAGGTGAGTATAAGTGTTTATTTTTTTATGTGTGCAGTGATAGGGCCATGCATTACCAGGATTGGAGATGAGGGTGCCATGCATACCAGGATTGGGGATGAGGGTGCCATGCATTACCAGGATTGGAGAGGAGGGTGCCATGCATACCAGGATTGGGGATGAGGGGGCCATGCATACCAGGATTGGGGATGAGGGGGCCATGCATACCAGGATTGGGATGAGGGGGCCATACATACCAGGATTTGGGGATGAGGGGGCCATGCATACTAGGATTGGAAATGAGGGGGCCATGCATACCAGGATTGGGGGATGAGGAGGCCATGCATACCAGGATTGGGGATGAGGGTGCCATGTATACCAGGATTGAGGATGAGGGGGCCATGCATTCCATGATTGGGAATGAGGGTGCCATGCTTACCAGGATTGGGATGAGGGGGCCATACATACCAGGACTGGGGGATTAGGAGACAATACATACCAGGATTGGGGGATGAGGGGGCTATGCATTACCAGGATTGGGGGTGAGGGGACCATGCATACCAGGATTGGGGATGAGGGGGCCATGCATACCAGGATTGGGGATGATGGAGCAATGCGCACCAGGATGGGGAAATTTACCAGTAGCTGCTGCATTTCTCACCCCAGGCTTAAGAATCATAGAATCATAGAATGGTAGAGTTGGAAGGGACCTCCTGGGTCATCTGGTCCAACCCCCTGCTCAAAGCAGGATTCACTAGATCGAGTCAATACTCGAGTCAATAAGTTTTCCCAGTTTTTTGTGGAAAAATTAGGTACCTCGGCTTATACTTGGGTCGGCTTATATACAAGTATATATATTATATATATTATATACATATATACACACACATTCATGGTATTGATATAAGAATGATGAAAAATGGAAACATCCATATTTCAATTTATTCAGCATTAAGTATGAGCGCCACATGGAAAAATACATGCAGTTAACTCACCTTGGCATGCTATCATTGATTGGCAGTGGCAAAGCGATCCTTCAGCAGTGATTTGCGTGCCGAAGTGCATTCAGTTTGGCAGAACATTACCCTCATCGATAGCATGCCAAGGTGTGTAATTGCGTGTATTTCTGGCGCTCATACTTGATGCCGAATAAATCAAGATATTTTGAAAATTTTGTTTTCATTTTTTCACTATTTGCCTATCATTAAAATGTCAAACGATCCTGTGATTTCCATAATTCCATGACTTTTCCTTCTTGGAGTTGCAATTTCAATGTTGAGGATTGTGTGTATACTGTGACAGAGTCACTGGTTTTATATGTGAGGGGAGGTATGTGTCACTCAGGATGCTCTCCTGTGTGAACTAAGACCTACTTTATTTCTGCCAGCATGTTATATGCTGGTGGGTTTACTCTGTTAAAGGGTGTGCGGTTTTATGGGAATGGCAAAGAGGGCGGGACGCCATTCCCCCTACCTCCCCTCAAGTTGTGGCTTAGCAATGTGTAAAAGCTCAGTCCTTTTTTTTTCTCTGGAGTGTGGTCTAGAGAGTGAAGTCTCCAGACAGTGTTGTGGAATCTGCAGAGCTTTCTACAAGGACTTTACCTGTGCAGTTGTGCTACCAACAGAGGGCGGAACCCGCTCACCTATGGACTGAGCTATATTTTGTTTTGTTTTCCCGTTTAACCCAGAGTGGTCTTGTTCATTTGTCCTGTAGAAGACTGCATGAGTTTATGCCATATAATAAACCAGCAGAAAGGTAACCTGAGAACGCGTGTCCTGAGTCGGCCTCCGGGAGAGCCGAGCAAGTCGTCTTGCCACAATGCATATAAATATATATATATATATATATATATATATATATATATATATATACAGTATATGTGGCGCCCCTGAGGGTTCGGTCGCCACAGAGGTACTGCATCTCACCCAGAGGTGTGGTATCTCACTCTCAGGTAAGGAAAGAGTACAGCTCGGGACCCTAACACCTGCATCCTACACATACCCGCACACATAGTAGTTTGGGGGAGCACATGAGAGGAAGGTATAAATAGAGAAGCCATCTTGTTTAGTGAGATCAGAACAGTGAACAGTGAGAATGGTCAGTCTACAGTGAGAGGAGTGGAGCAGGGCTCTGCAGGAGCTCTGCTCAGGCAGAGGGCCTGAGGAGAGGCCCAGAACTGAAGAAAGAGGTGAGGGTGCAGGAAGGGCTCCAGGTACCGAAGAAGGGACCCCAGGGGTACGGGCAGTGCTGGAAGCCACCCGTACGCCCGAATCTACCGGGTGGTGGAGGGGTCAGGCCACACAAAGGGGACCGGTCCCTCAACTAACAGAGAACTTTATGACTCAACTAGAAATCGGAGGCTGCAGTATTTCAAGTCCTGCAGCTAACAGTCCATATCAGTCTCACCAAGAAGGTAGCTATAGAGGACCCAGGGGACGGAACAGACGTCGCCCGACAAGGCCCGCAGGTACCGGATTGGGACACTTGGTATGAGGTGCAGGGAGACGGCCAGAGAAAGGACCCAGAAAGGGGTCCCGTTAAGTACTCCGGAGATACCTGAGGGTGGACTGAACCCCTCCCTGAGTAAGCGCAGCACGACGAAGGAAGTTACACTGGTACCTGTAACTTGGACTGCAATAACCGTGAGTAAAGACCCCGAGGACTGCACCCCCCTGTCTCTGTGATTATTATCTGCGCCATCACCCCCGCATTACAACGCCCAGCACAACCTATTACTTCTACACTGCCCTGGAGCTAAGCTCTACCTGGGGACAGCCACACCAGCTTTGCTGCACTAACATCAGCTCCAGAGGATCTGCTCTGCAGCGGCGGCTCCCTTTAGCCGCATACCACAGGTGGCGTCATGAACTTTGTACATAAAAAACTATAAAATCCCCTATTTACTGACCGCCCTGGGTCACGGACCGGGTCACCGCCACTGTGACATCTCCCCAAGCAACTACCGGCCCGGCACTGAGTACTCCACGGCCCAGGGGGCGCGTCATATATATATATATATATATATATATATATGTATATGGCGCCCGTGTCTATAGCGCCACAAAATGCCTGCATGTGTAATATAATTCATATATATTGCCAGCAATGGTGAGGGATAAGTTCTCTGCTGTTTTCATTACCTACAAATATTGTTACTCGATTCCTTACTGGAGGATTTTGCACTTCTGCCAAATCAGGAATTTGTGCACAATCCCTTAGAGGGGAGGAGGTTCTTAGTTGTAGTTTGTAGTGTGTGAGGGAGAAGCAGCATCATGGACTTCACTGTGCAAGAGAGAGAAGTCTTCTCTCTGCATGTTTAAGCTGCACAAGGCAGGGTTCAGTCCCTAGAGCACAGAGACTTTCAGAGTCTGTTCTAAACTGTGAGCCTGCTTGGTCTTCATATAACGAGCAGTGACGTGTTTTCCCGGGAGCTCAGCAACCGCATGGAGTCACAGAGACACTGCTGCAATAGAAAGTGAATGTTCTGACAGGATTCATGTTGCCTGCTCACTGGAAGGGATCACAGATCCAGTAACTGTTTGCCCTGGACCCCTGGGGATCCAAGGAATCATCTAACAGAGGTAAAATTAGCAGCAGGAAGGCTACACAACCTCACAGCAGAGAAACTGAACCCTCACCATGCAGGGCTGTTCAAACCCCTGTATGTGAACTGCACAGAAGCTGTTGGAGCTGTGTGCTGGATTCCAGTAAAAGGTACAAACTGGTTATCACCCTGTCTCAAGCTGATTATTTCCTGCTGCGCCATTCCTGTTCCATCTCCCCTGGGAGCCAGCCCTGGTTGGGAAGGGTTAATCATCTGGCACTGCTCATCACCCCGCAAACTCCCAGGGGCCTTCATCAAGTGCCCGGCCATACCAGGCTGAATATCCCAACTGGCATCACAAACCTTTTTATTATTTTATTAACCCCCCACAATTGATAAAGACTGGACCATACCAGCACTTGGACTGCCGTGTACCAGTACCGTGACGGCAGCGGCCCTGCCGAGGCGGCACATATACACACATATAAATATATATATATATTGGTCTGCAGGTTTATTCAATATGGCATAAAGCACTGCAGGTTCAACAAAATAAACACAGCCTTGCTGGCATAACGGCAAAACTAAAGACAAAGTATAGCACAATCTTTATGCATGTGGGATTCGCCTGCTTAGGCTACAACACACTTCAGCTCTCACTGAAGTCCCACACAGGAGACTCCTCTGACTCCAAACATATCACAGGTAAAGAAAACTCAGTAGCTGGAGATTTAACTTCTCCCACTGATCACAAGAGCTTACACTCTACAGGAGAGAGAACCCTGCTGATAAGAGTTAGCACTCTACAGGACAGATAGAGGACCCTGCTGATCATAAGAGCTTACATTTCTACAGCAGTGAAAAAGAGAACCCTGCTGACCATACAAACTTACAATCTACAAAAGAGAGAAAGGGGACACCATTGATCATAAGGGCTTTCACACAACAGAAGAGAGAGAACCAGGACTCCGCTGATCATAAGTGCTTACAATTTATGCGATAGAGGGAGAGAGAGAGACATACAGAGAGAAAGAGACAGAGATAGGGAGAGAGGACCCAGCTGATCATAAGAGCTGATACTCTACAGAAAAGAGAGACTTACCTAGTGACTCTGGAAATGGAAAATTATTTTGCCATACATACTGGGCTCCACTATGAACTGGTGATCTGTGATGGCCCAGGTACCGACCACTACTGTACAAGGTTTGATAATTCACAAAATGTCATACCTAAAATACATTATGGGGAAGGCAGCCAAGTAAAATGACAATAGCCCGCTCACTGATGCTTTAGTAGTGTGGGAAATGGTGCCTGAGAAAAAAAATTTGTGGAAACCGTGAATAGAATCTCAGAGTGTTTGAATTTGTGTGAAATTGCAAAGTTTAGAAGTTGGACTCGCTGATTTCTACTTATGATTCATTTCTAAGTTTAGCGTTGCTATAGTAGACATAGGTCCTTTCAACTAAACAAACTGTGTAACCATGTAATATCCTCAGTTCTCAATGGCTGAACTACATGAGCCACAAACCTTTATTAGATGCCAGATGATGACTCAGGCTGGCATCTCTATGGCGAGTCACTGATGGCCTTTTTTAAATATGTTATCTACTATATCTCAACTTTGCCGGTACTGTGATTCCATTTCTTCAATTATTACTCATTGATTTAGGACCGTTTTCCGTTAGCATTTTGTTAATGGAAATCTTATCTGTAACTGAAGATAAGACATGAAATAATTAGTGCTTAATGATAGATAGGCGGCTACAAAAGGCGTATTTCTCCACATATGGTGTGTAACCGCTCTCACAAGATAGGAAAGCAAAGCTTTGTACTTTAAACAGTAATCCATCTCTTGTTTAGATATATGGATATAGGCAAATTGTATTACGCAGGAAGAAATTACATAGGCTAAGTCACATATGGAATTTATATGCTTCACATTAGTCTTCCCACACAATATTTCATTTGAAATATGTGATGTTCTCAACATAAAGCTTTATTTCTATGTATTGGTGTACTCAGTGTAGCAAACGAACGGTTTGCATATTAGAAATCACTTTCCTTTGTAATGTCAGGTTACAGGATGATTCGGCTATTGCAGTACACAAATAAGGGGTAGTTTTTTGTACCAGCCATCAGCAGGGAACCATTGGTTTGAAATTCTGTAAATGACTTGAGTATTACTGTAAACAGCATGAAACTGTATATAACCTCCAAAGAAGAGGTTAGTCAAATGTGTATAAAATGGACAAACCTGTTCACATAAACATGCCATCCAGCGCCTTTAACTTTCAGTTTTCCATTTTGAAAGGCACCCTGCCGCCTCCTAACAAAAGAAACACCTCTCTCCCCACATACTGTATTTTTCCACTCCCTGAAATATAATTGCGCATAGCTTCAGCCTAAAAGCATAAGCCAAAGCGTGTTACCACAGAGATTTTAACCCTTACAATATGAAATCTTGAAACGACTATACGCTTTAAAATGTTTTAAGATAAGATAAGATAAGATATACTTTATTTTATCCCGGAGGAAATTGCGGTATCACAGCAGCAGAACACAGATCTCGAACATGACACATATAATAACAAAACATTTGGAATGCTTTAGACATTGCTTTTCAGACATTTGTTAAACACCCCCATAGCTGTTGGAACAAACGATCTCCTGTATTTTTCCTTTTTACACCTTAGTTGTATTAGGCGATTGCTGAATGTGCTCTTCTGTTTCGCAAACAGTTCATAAAGCGGGTGTGTGTTGTTGCCCATTATAGCTCTGCACTTCTTCTTAATCCTATCCTCTACCACCTCTTCAAAAGTCCCAAGCTGTAGGCCCACCGTCGCGCTAGCCTTCTTTATAAGTTTGTTGAGCTTGTTGGCGTCAGCAACACGCACACTGTTACCCCAGCAAATTATTGCCGCAAAGGTGGCACTAGCCACAATGGATTGGTAGAACACCTCAAGCATTTTGCCACACACATTAAAAGACCTTAACTTCCTTAGGAAGTACAATCTACTCATCCCCTTCTTGTAGACCTTCTCCATGTGGCACTTCCAGTCTAGCTTGCTATCCAGGTAAACCCCCAAATATTTGAAACTGTCCACCATCTCCACATCCTGACCGTCAATGGTAACAGGTAGGCATACCTTCTTGCACCTTCCATAGCTCATCACCAACTCCCTGGTTTTCTTAACATTTAGTTCTAGATGGTTAGCCTGGCACCATACTACAAAGTCCGCAACCACCCTTCTATATTCCTCTTCGTCCTGGTCCTTCCCAATACCGCCAACTATCACAGAGTCATCCGAGTACTTCTGGAGGTGACAACGGTCTGATTTATACTGAAAGTCAGCTGTGTACAATGTAAAGAGGAATGGCGACAGCACTGTTCCCTGCGGGGCTCCGACACTGCTCAGTACACTATCTGATGTAGCCGTCCCCCACCTAACAAACTGTGGCCTATCCGACAGGTAGTCAATTATCCAATTCACAAGTCCCTCATCCACCGCCATTTTAATCAACTTTCCTCGCAGTAAGAGTGGCTGTAATGTGTTGAACGCACTAGAGAAATCAAAGAACAAAGCACGCACTGTGGTTCCATCATTGTCCAAAAAGGAATGTACTGTTTGTAGCAGAGACGCTACAGCATCGTCCACACCCAGTCCCTGCCGGTACGCAAACTGAAGAGCATCAGTATGCGCCATCACCCTCGGACACAAGTGAGCAAGTACTATTCTCTCCAAGGACTTCATCGCATGCGATGTTAAGGCCACCGGTCTATAGTCCCCCGGGGAAGCCGGGAAGGTAGTCTTGGGAATCGGCACCAGGCAGGAAGTCTTCCATAGCACTG
Organism: Phyllobates terribilis; assembly: GCF_046119375.1. Lineage (NCBI taxonomy): Eukaryota > Metazoa > Chordata > Amphibia > Anura > Dendrobatidae > Phyllobates > Phyllobates terribilis. Next base: position 376,544,504 of record NW_027362761.1, on the reverse strand, counting down.
GTACTCTCTTTGATTGTAAGCTCTGGTTAAAGAGATGCTGGAAGACAGTACATAACTCATTTGCACACACTCTGAGGACACGTGGACTGAGACCGTCAGGCCCTGCTGCTTTGCCAATGGCCAGCTTACTAAACTGGTCCCTCACGTCATTTTTGGAGACCGAGAAATGATCTATTTCACCCCCTGTTAATTTAGCTAGTTGTTCCCCGGCCTCCTCCCCCTTCCCTGCTGCTACCGCACCTTTATTGCTGAATCTATTGAAGAACTGATTCATTTCATTAGCCATTGTAAGTCCACCACCCCCCTGCTCCGACCTTGCCTTAAACCCAGTCACTAGCTTCATTCCAGCCCACACCTCTCTGGAGCTTTTTTGTGCAAATTGATTTTCTAATTTAACTCTGAATGCCTCACGGGCAATCTTAATTTTCCCCTTTAGGTCTCGCTGTATAATTTTCAATGCCTCCTTGTCCTTCCTTTTAAAAGCCAGTTTTTTCATGTTTAGTAAATGTTTCAACTCTTTTGTAATCCATGGCTTATTGTTTGCATAACACCGAATCTCTTGAACAGGTACTACAATGTCCATACAGAAGTTGATGTAATCAGTAACTCTGCCAGTAATCTCATTAACATTACATTTCTCTTTCATGGTACACAACACCTCCCAGTCTGTACAGTCAAAGCAGTCTTGTAACGCCTCCTCTGCTGCTGGACACCACTTCCTTATCTTTTTAATTGTCACTGGTTGTTTGCGGACGTCTGGTTGGTAAGCAGGAGACAATAGTATGAGGTTGTGGTCAGATTTCCCCAGGGGGGGTAATGCAGCCGATGAATAAGCATTCTTAACATTAGCAAAGAGGAGATCCAGTGTGTTGTTGTCCCGTGTAGGACATTTGACATATTGATAGAACTTTGGTATTGCAGATGAGATCTTTACTCGATTGAAATCCCCAGAAATTACAGTTAGAGAGTTTGGGTGTTTAGTTTTCTACATTTTCAAAACTGTGACCTGCAAAAATATATATTTGTCCAACTATAGTAAAAGTTGCGAAATAATATTTCGAGAGAAGAAGGTAACTAGATTGTTTCAAGTTATCAATAAAAATGATTGTATGAAAAGGAAATGGCTGGTGTTATCTGCAGTCTTCTTTGCAGTTACCTATTTGGATAAAAAAAAGTCAGACTTTCAGCGCTTACTTTGTCAGCAGTTTTTTTTTTATGTTGTTTTTTTGCTTTGCTCACATCAACCTACTGTCTTTTGGAATATCAGGGCAATAGTGCATGGATAATAAAAGAGCTTCACAAGAGTTATCTGCGCATACGCTCATAGGTTATGATGAATGAGCATCCTTAAGAATGATCAATCCACGATTATCTTGCAGTGTAAACGGGCTGCCAATCATCCAGTGAAATGATCTTTTGTGCAGTGCAAAAAAAGGACTTGCACTGCTGAGAGAAATAGCAGCTTATGCAAACTGAGCCATCTATTTCAATTCGTTCAGTACACTTCACTTACTGCACTCTGCCTTTGTAAACAGACTAAATGATCGCTGATCAGTTAATTTTTTCTGATTGGTGGTCGCTTAGTGCCGCCGTTCCATCTGTGTAAATGGACCTTTAAAGACTATTTAAACTAGCAAGTTTTGAGCAGCTTTCGTTTCTTTTTTAAAGTAGCACTCCCATCAAAATTGTTATCCTGCTGATATATTGTAGTCATCATATTATATAGAACTGTGTACTTACAATTGCTAATTTTGCCCTTCTACCCAGCTAATTCTTAGCTCTGTGTAGAAGCAGGAGGTCAATTTTCTCTGCAGGAGTCATGACTCACTGCAAAAGTCCCTGGCAGGGGGAGGAGGAACCAGCTTGGTCAGGAGTTGGAGGAGGAAAGATTTATGCAGGAACAAGAGCCTTCCTGTTTCTACAATATATAATATGATAACTGCAAAATATTAAGAAGATAAAAACTTTGATGAGAGTGCTTCTTTAATGACAGGCTGAGATTATACTATTTCCTAAAACATCAATGAGCAGCACAATTTACACAAACACTGTCGCTTCTTCCAATGAGAATTTAGCACTGGGGAGGATCCCACTACAAAAACCCCTAACACATAGGAGAATGGTTGCTTGGTATGAAGGTCAATCAGTATTGACATAGTCTAGGGACATTATTGATATAAAAAAAACCTCCAAACAAAATAAGACAAGTGTCAGCAGGTGCAAGTCGTCACAACTATTCAATATAACCTAGAAAATACAGCTGCATTATGAAATGCTATAATATGCAAACATTGATTATATGAAATGGGAACTGCATTTCTGCTATAGAAAATATGTTAAAAACTGAAGGTACTCAGCGCACAAATTGGCCAATTCATGACAGCCCAATAGCCACAGCAAGGCGTACTCTTTTGTTGGGACCATGTAATGCCCGGCAGAGACACCAATCTCCTCACCCCAGCGGTCCCGGTCCGGCATTCTCCGGCTCCCTAGCTGCATCCGCTCGGGGTGCGCGCACCGCGCGCAGATCCCCGGGCACTGTACTTAGGGCGTGCGCGCTCCCTCCCTCTTAAAGGGGCTGCACGCGCAGTCCTAAAAAGTCCCTGGCCAATGGCCAGAGGACTGCCCCTACATAAGGCACCTCCTCCAAAATGGAGGTGCCTGTGCAAAGTTGAAGTTTTGTGTTCTAACACTTCTCCAGCCCTTAGGTTCCAGTGCTGCCCGCCAGCCTGTCTATCAGCCGTGCCCACCAGCCTGTTTATTAGCCGTGCCCATCAGCCTGTCTATCAGCCGTGCCCTCCAACCTGTCTATCAGCAATACCCGCCAGCCTGTCTATCAGCCGTGTCCACTTGTCAGTCTGCCAGCCAAGACTGTCTGCCTACCTGTTTCACCTGTCTGCCTACCTGCCTTGCTCATCTGCCGTGCCTGTCGGTTTCGGCCATCAGTCCCGTGGGAGTCACCTGCTCTCACACAAGGTCGGTCCCAGAGTGGCACCTGGTCCACCTTCCCGGTCCCTCCTTGGTTCAAGGAGTCGATTAAGCTGCCGCGTAGCCAGGGTCGGTCTGGGTAGGCACTTAGTTATGCCCCTCTGGTCCCTCCTTGTATCACAGCACAGAGGTTCCACCACGTGGACCTGTAACAGACCACAACCTTATATGCCTTTCCCGGGCTGAAAGCCTACAATTTTAAGGGCATTAAGGATCCATCTCTAATTATAAATGCTTTAGAGTGATAGGAGGAGTGCCCAATCCGAAGGAGTGTACTACAAATATCAAAAAACTGAACAACTCCTCGAAACAGAATAAGACAAGTGTGAACAGGTGCAAGCTGTCTGAACTATTCAATATAACTAGGAACATTATTGGACATCAAATCAAGAGATAATGCTCTGGCTATTAATGGGGTTCCAAGCATGGTCTACTTTTTCTAAATTCCAAACATCTTAACATGGCATATGGAAAACATTGCAGACACATATGCTTTTATCATCTTAGGGAGTGGAGAATGCATAAGACACTGCTCCTTATAATCAGACAGAAATAGATGACAGATACATGCTTCTGACACCAGGGAACACAGTCTGTCAAATATTTTGAGTATAGGTTTACACATTTTATTTCTTTACTAACATATTTTGTATTGATTTTTATGACTAGGTTAATTTTTTATAAGTTGTAGAGCCTTTTATGCTCTAGGATGTCCCAACAGACGATAACAATGGTAGAGGAACATTTAGTCTCAGTGCATTAGTGTCACTCATCACTGCATAACCTGAATACTCTAGCTTTCTAAAAGATGAATGAAAATTATTGTTGGTGAGGGTAGAAGAACCGTGCAGTAGATATTCAAATATAGTAAGGTGGAATTGAATTCTACTAGAATAATACAAGATTGCGCATTCCTTAAAATGCGGGGCTTTTGTAATTCACTTCCTCATGGATTCAGCAAAATAGCAGCCACTAGCCACCATTTTGGTGAACCATTAATTGCCATCAAAAGGTTAAAAAAAAAAACTTATACTCACCTAACTCCTCACCTCTCTGACCCCCCCCCTCACAGTCACCCCTATTCAGTCTTCGTTGGTCACATCTTCTTATCACCGCTGGCAGACACTGAATTCTGAGGGCTCTTTATGCAAGGCTGGAATTTTCACTCTGATAGATGCCCATGACAGTTCTGTGCATGCTCATGCAATGTCTCGGACCACGTCGTGACATCATGACCTTACATGCACTTGCGCAGAACTGTCCCAAGCATCAACAGAGTTGGAAGCCATGGGGCAGCACGGTGGCTCAGTGGTTAGCACTGCAGCCTTGCAGCACTGGGTTCCTGGGTTCAAATTCCACCAAGGACAACATCTGCAAGGAGTTTGTATGTTCTCACCATGTTTGTGTGGGTTTCCTACCACACTCCAAGGACATACTGATAGGAAATGTAGATTGTGAGCCCTAATGGGGACAGTGCCAATAATGTCTGTAAATTGTCTGAATTGTAAAGTGCAAAGATTATTATTATAAAGTCATGGCCTAGTGTGAAGAGGCCCAGGAATTCTGCAGCAGTTATAAGGAGATGCGACCGATGAGGACCGGTTGTTTGACAGTGTGGAGTGGAGGGGCCGGAGAGGTGAATGGTAAGGTGAGTACAAGTGTTTTTGTTATTTTTTACATCTTACGTCTATTAAGCTCTGGAGTCTGCATAATAAGGGACATTTAATTCACAGAGAAGAGGTTCTCTCTGAGTCGAATTTCCCAGGGAAATCCACTCAACAAGGCAAATTCAAATTTTCCCTGATCCGCTCATCTTTACTGTGCAGCCATATGTCCTAGATATACAGCTGAAACCAGAAGTTTACATATACTATATAAAAAGACACATATGCATGTTTTTCTCAATATCTGACATGAAATCAGAATAAACCTTTTCTGTTTTAGGTCAATTAGGATTACCATAATTTTTAATATTTGCCAAATGCCAGAATAATGAGAGAGAGAGAATGTTTTAAGGCATTTTTATTACTTACTGCAAAGTCAAAAGTTTACATACACTAAGATTACTATGCCTTTAAACAATTCTGGACTGCCCATAAGATGATGCCATGTGTTTGGAAGCTTCTGACAGTTTTTTGGGCAACAACTGAGTTAATTAGAGACACACCTGTGGATGTATTTTAATGCACACCTGAAACATACTTCTTCTTTCTGTAGCATCATGGGAAAGTCTAAAGAAATCAGCCAAGATATCAGGAAGAGAATTGTGGACTTGCACAAGTCTGGCTCATCATTGGGTACAATTTCAAGATACATAAATGTGCCTCATTCATCTGTACAAACAATTATACGCAAGTACAAACAAGATGGGAATGTCCAGCCATTATACCGCTCAGGAAGGAGACGGGTTTTGTGTCCCAGAGATGAACGTGCTTTGGTCCGACCTGTGCATATCAACCCAAGGACAAAAGCAAAAGACATTGTGAAGGTGATGGCGGAAGTTGGTAAGATTGTGTCAATAGCCACAGTGAAACGAGTACTGTATCAACATGAGCTGAAAAGCCACTCTGCCAGGAAGAAGCCATTACTCCAAAAGAAACATAAAAAGCCAGATTAATTTTTGCAAATGTACACAGGAACAAAGACCTTAATTTTTGGAGACATGTCCTGTTGTCTGATGAAACTAAAATTGAACTTTTTGGGCATAATGATCATCGTTACGTTTGAAGGAAAAAAGGAAATGCTTGTAAGCCTAAAAACACCATCTCAACTGTGAAACACAGGGGTGGCAGCATCATGTTGTGGGGTTATATTGCTGCAGGATGGACTGGTGCACTTCACAAAATAGATGGCATCATGAGAAAAGAAGATTATGTGGCAATACTGAATCAACACCTCAAGACATCAACCAGGAAGTTGAAACTTGGGTGGAAATGGGTCTTCTAAATGGACAATGACCTGAAGCATACTGTCAAAATGGTAACAAAGTGGCTTAAGGATAACAAAGTCAATGTTTTGGTGTGGCCATCACAAAGCCCTGATCTCAATCCTATTGAAAATTTATGGGCAAAGCTGAAAAGGCAGGTGAGAGCAAGGCGACCTACAAACCTGGATCAGTTTTGTCAAGAGTAATGGGCCCAAATTCTGACCAACTATTGTGAGAAGCTTGTGGAAGGATATCCTAAAACGTTTGACCCAAGACATTCAGTTTAAAGGCAATGGTACCAAATACTAATGAAATGTATGTAAATTTTTGACTTTGCAGTAAGTAATAAAAATGCCTTAAGACATTCTCTCTCTCTCATTATTCTGGCATTTGGCAAATATTAAAAATTATGGTAATCTTAATTGACCTAAAACAGGAAAGGTTTATTCTGATTTCATGTCAGATATTGAGAAAAACATGCATATGTGTCTTTTTATATAGTGTATGTAAATTTCTGGTTTCAACTGTAGAGCAGTCAGGTTTTCTATATTTTTATGAAAACTTAAGACAAGATGCACCTAATTCATGAAGAAACTTAATGAATGAAGCACGTTGTACAACCTTCATGCAGCCTCTCCAGATATGTACTCCAGTTGAGAACTGAAGTACATTTCTGGCACAAGTTACACCGCTAAATTGGGTAACGTTTGATTAATTTGATGGACGGGCTTCTCGATGTCCCATTCAACCCCAGCTCTGCCAACTATGGGAAAGTTGGCCCTGGCTGATGTAAAAAAAACAAAAGTCAGAATATTTTTGCACAAAAATTGTGATTTTTCAACATGTTTTATGCCAGAATTCTGGTGTAAATATTTTGATGAATCTGGCACTTAATGGCTGTTAGTATGTTAGGAGACCCCTGAGAAAAAAAATGTCATCAAATGAAATGCAAAAAAGAGAAAATTTGACGTGATATTACTAAAAAATGGACACAAAGCTGAATACTCTGTTTTTCATAGAAAATGTAAGCTATGGTAGATTTGCTACATCTTGTTTTTGATGCATAATGCATCCCTATTCATGTCCATTACAAGTTTTCCAGTGCATGGCTACTGTTGTTTTCTAGAACAGACAAATGACAACAGTATAAAATAAGAATAAATTACAAATCAATCAGTGACCGCAAGGTGTTAAAGTTTTTGCATCAGTAAAAGCAAATAACTGTTGCTCTTCTGTCAGATGCACTGTACATAATATCCCTCTTTTCAGACTGCAAGAGCTAATTAACTGTGGATCTTTTTGTGCAAAAGCCTGTGCGTTATCTGGAGGGAGTAGAGAAACACTTTACTGTAGGTGACAGAATGACATCTTTGCATCTTGAAGAGGCTCAGCAGGGAAAGACACCATTGGCCTTCATTATGCTACAGAAACTTACAACAGTTTTGGAGAGGAGTGGATTAATCTTTTGGTCCACAAGAGAGGAAAAAACATGATGCAATTTGCATATAATCAATACAATAAATCAACTCAGAGCTATTGTAGCAATTTCTTATTCCTATGCTTTATTGTGGCAGAGAGAAAAGTCTGGAGCGTGGATTATAGAGGGAAAACAATGCTCTAACACACAACACATTAAAACACGCCAATTCTACAAAGGGAAAGGATATGAGCCCAAGCAAAAAATGCAAATGACTCGTCCGTTCCAAATGACAACGGTATTAACCCCTAGAACCCTGATCCATTTTCCATTTTTGTGCTTTTGTTTTTTGCTCCCCTTCTTCCCAAAGCCATAACTTTTTTATTTTTCCATCAATATGGCCGTGTTAGGGCTTATTTTTTGCGGGACAAGTTGTACTTTTGAACAAAACTATTGTTTTACCATATTCTGTACTGGAAAGCAAGAAAAAAAATTCCAAGTGCGGTTAAATTGTAAAATAAGTGCAATTCCACAGTTGCTTTTTGTTTGTTTTTTTACCAAGTTCACTAAATGCTAAAACTGACCTGCGATTATCATCCTCCAGGTCATTACGAGTTAGTAGATACCAAACATGTATAGGTTATTTTTTATTTAAGTAGTGAAAAAAAATTCCACTGTTTGTTAAAAAAAAAAAGTCGCCATTTTCCCAGACCCATAGCGTCTCCATTTTTTATCACCTGGGGCTGGGTGAGGGCTTCCTTTTTGTGCGCCAAGCTGACATTTTTAGTGGTACCATTGGGGTAGATACGATGTTTTGATCGCCCGTTATTGCATTTTATTACAATGTTGCGACGACCAAGAAAACATAATTATGGCGTTTTTATTTTTTTTCTCGTTACGCCGTTTACCGATCAGATTAATTATTTTTATATGTTGATAGATAGGGCGATTATAAATGCGGCAATACCAAATATGTGTATATTTCTTTTTTTTATTGTTGTATTTTGAATGTGGAAAAAGGGGGATGATTTGAACTTTAATATTTAAAAAATATATATATTTTTAAAAACATTTTTATTTACTTTTTACATGCTTCAATAGTCTCCATGTGAGACCTGAACTGCGATGTTCAGATCACCTGTGTGTAGCAGAATTGCTCACTTGCTATTCTGGTGCTCAAAGCATTCTGGCAATGACAACCGCAGGGGTCGACTGCAGACCCCGGGTTGTTATACCAACCCATCGGCGACCTGCGGTCATGTTAAATGCGAACTTATGAGAGACTTATGACGTCTTTCCGTTAAATGCCGCTATCAGATATTGAGGCTGTGTGCCCACGATGCATTTTTTAAGCATTGCCGCGGAAACACTTAAAAAACACTTGGTAGAAGGTCTGCAATGTTCCCCAATGATAATCCGCACATGCTGTGGAAATTTCCGCTGTGGATTATCAATGCGGAAAAATCAGCAGCACTGCCATTAATTTTGCGTTTACGCCGCCATTGACTTGCATTGAATCGCATAATATCCGCATCACTACATGCACATGCGGATATTAAGCAATTCAATGTACGGATGGTACCCAGGTCTGGAGAAGAGGAGACTCTCCTCCAGACCCGGGTAGCTTAGTACCTGTAAAAAAAATAATTTAAAATAAAAAATAAACATTATCATCATCTTCTGATGTCCCCCGGTCTCCTCAGCGATGCGTCCTGGCTCCCCGGCAACTCGCGATGGTCTAAAAGGACCTTCCATGACGTCATTTAGTCATGTGACATGTTACATGACTAAATGACGTCATGGAAGGTCCTTTTATACCACCGCGAGCCGCCCAACACACCGGACGCACCGGAGAAGGAGACCAGGGGCCATCGGAAGGTGAGTATAATTTTTTTTTATTTTTTACCATTCTTTTTAACTATTAACTTGGTCACACTACATAAATCCATGACGGTTGCATGGATTTATATTGTGTGACCAAGTTGTCAAGCACTTTTCCAAGTGATGCTAAAATCGCTTGACAACCCGCATGCGAAATTGCATGTGATAAACGCGGGACATACGTTTTTTCTGCCAGGGAAATATAGAGTGACTGCAGACTTGTAGTCTGAAGCTGGATGACCCCTTAAAAGGGGTGATTCCTCCCAGGATACGCACTATGCTCTGTAATAATTCGCCATTGTCTGTCCCGGGAATGGCGGTCAAGTATGTGATATGCATGCTCACTGGCAGAATATACACTTGCATTGAGCGAGACCGCGTCCATTAGATGGCCATGCCTACTAAACAGTGCATGGCCCCACCCAATACAATTTTATTGACGGGTTCTGACCGGGAGTATCTAAATCGCATTCTTGACCTCCATTCCCGGGGCAGACAACAGCGAATCCTTGCACTGAGTAGATTCACAAATCTGCAGTCACACAGAGTGACTGCAGATTTTTCATTTTAGAACTGACTACCCCTTTAAGTATAATGCCCTTATGTGCTCAGAGATTACATTAGGGGCACTGACCACTCATTTAAGCTTTGCTTACTCTACGCAGTTTTATATTTGAAAATGTATGCACAAAAAACTGTGTTTTTTAAAATCTTAAAGGGGTTGTCCTTTCTAAAATGATAATACTTGTGAATCCTCACACAGCACACACTGTCAGCACCAGGAATGGCGGTCACATGACCACAAGTATGCGATATGCATACTACTGTCCTAAACCTGACTAAACAATTTATGGCTGAACATGACCGCATGTATACATATCATTTACTTGCAGTCAAACCCCACCGCTCCCGACGCTGGCACTGGAGAATCCTCATCGCACGCAATGCGCACTATGTGAGGATTCACAAGACTGCAGTCACATACAGTGACTGCAAACTTGTCATTTTAGATTGGACAACCCCTTTAAAGGTAGTCAAATTTTATACCTAGAAATTTGTGCAGTCACTTTACTGGGAACTGGCGTGATTCCCCTCTATTGCCAGGTCCAGTGATCATCGCATGACCACAAGTTTGCGATTAACATATTACAGGTCACGTGTCAACAAGCTACTTTTCCTCCTTCTTCTCAATAGAACATTGCAAACTTGTAGTCACATAATGGCTGCTGGAACTGGCAATAGAGGGGAATCCTAACAGTTTGAATATTGCACACTGTCTGGTTTCTACAATCTCCAGTCACATAAATAAACTACACAAATTTATGATTCAAGCAGTAAATTTTTTTAAGCCAATAATAGAAATAGGTAGTAGACTAAAAGAGATGCGTAAACATACCTTTCTGTCCGTTAAAAAAAGTTTAATTGTTGAGAAACTGAACTTGGATCACATATGCTAATTAAGTTACAATTTTCCAGTGGGTGATCCCAAACCAAGCAAATGCTTTGGTTCACATCAGTAAATCTTGCCCCATATCTCACCCTTGCTCTTAGGACTCTATTTGCTTTGGGAAACAGAAGCAGGGAAAGAATTATGCATATGACTTCTTTGGATAACACATCACATGTCCAATATTTCATTACTGAAGACCACAAGTAGTACAATCAATCAAGATCAAGTAGGATGCACCAAGTGGGCTTTATTAAGAAGAGCCTGAGCACAGTACCATCAATAATTTATATGAATATTACAAAATAATTGTGAGCCCATTTATACTTTTAATAATGTTTGCTGGGCAATATAATTGAGACATTCAAATGTACAAGTCAGGTAACTCATCAAATCTTGGCTCATGGAATAACACGTATACTGTATGTATATCCGCGCTGGTGAGAGTGCGTGTAGGAAAGAGGCTAAAAAGATGGATTGTAACCATCAGTAGCCATTAACAGAACGGACAAGTACCTCCACGATCTAATCTACTACAGCACTTTATTATTTTAATCAGCTTCATCAGCTGTATTAGTTTTTTCCTTTTATCTAATTATCTAAATACATTTTATATTTTATTCACAATCCATCTTTTTAGCCTCTTTCCTACACACACTCTCACCAGCGCGGATATACATATATGTGTTATTCCATGAGCCAAGATTTGATGAGCCTTTCAAGGTTCTCCAAACTACAGCAACTTTGGTGAAGCAGCCACTGTAAAGAGTCCCACCACCAGCAGAATTAGGGTCTCAATACACATAATGCTAGACTATCTCACAGCAGGAGAAGGCACATGTTCATCCAACTTGTGGTAGTTGTCCATATCTGCTGCAGGTCCTAGTGCTACTCTTAAGAGCGCCCCCACCAGTATCTTTTAAAATCTTGGCTCATTGCTTTTTCTGACGTGTCTTTTTAGGGACACTCAGTGTCTTTTTAGGGTCACTCAGTCTCCCGGTTTGAGATCATATGCTCCTGACTGTAACATCCCTGGCGGCGTGCTTGCATGGTGCACCACCTCCCACCATGCAAGACCACAATCTTATCTGTCATTCCATGCTGCACTCTTTGTTTCTGTACCTGCTGTGTCCATATCTCTTGTCTGATTGCTTAGGGCGTCGGCGCGGCTTTCTGCTTGTTTCTTATAGCTACTCTGTGCACAGTCCTAATGCGTCCCCAGCCTATTGCTGTGAGTCACTGAATACTTAAACCCCCTCCACCCAGTAGGAGGGGCCTGAGCAACACTTTCACTCAGTTTGTCTTTTGCAACTGAGTTGCCAGGTCCTGTCCTGTATCTAGTCTGTTCTGCCACCCTGGGGGCTGAGTACCCAGGGCCACTACCAGTATCTCTGACTTCTAGTCTGTTTCCGCCACCCTGGGGGCTGAGTTCCCAGGCTCGTTCCTGTATCTTATTCCCGGTTCAGTTCCTGTCTGAACAGTGTCCTAGCCCGTTACTTGTTTCTCTCTATGTCCGTACCTTCCCTTTTCCTGCAGTGTCTGAACCTGCACCTAACTCCAACTCGTTGTCTCTGTACTTCTGTTTGTGAGTTTTGTGTCCACTCGCTACTTCATTGTAAGTACCTTGTGTGTATCTGGTTCTGCTTGTCCCCTTTCCCTGCCTCCGTATCTACCTCCTGTGTTCTAACCATCTTCCTGTATTTTCCAGTCTGCTCCATGTGAACAGAGTCCTGTCCTGTCTGCCTTCACCTTCTGCTCTGTTCTGCTCTGCTTGTTCACCGCTCCGGCGGTTCCGCTCTGCTCCGCTTGTTCACTGCACCTGCAGTTCTGTTCTGCTCTGCTTGTTCATCGCTCCGGCGGTTCCGCTTTGGTCCGCTTGTTTACCGCACCTGCGGTTCTGTTCTGCTCTGCTTGTTCACCGCTCCGGCGGTTCCGCTCTGCTCCGCTTGTTCACCGCACCTGCGGTTTTGCTCCGCTCTGCTTGTTCATCGCTCCGGCGGTTCCGCTTTTCTCCACTTGTTTACCGCACCTGTGGTTCTGTTCTCCTCTGCTTGTTCACTGCTCTGGCGGTTCCGCTCTGCTCCGCTTGTTTACCGCACCTGCGGTTCTGTTCTGCTCTGCTTCTTCACCGCTCCGGCGGTTCCCCTCTGTTCCGCTTGTTTACCGCACCTGCGCTTCTGTTCTGCTCTGCTTGTTCACCGCTCCGGCAGTTCCGTTCTGCTCCGCTTGTTTACCGTATTTGTGGTTCTGTTCTGCTCTGCTTGTTCACCGCTCCGGCGGTTCCGCTCTGCTCTGCTTGTTTACCGCACCTGCGGTTCTGTTCTGCTCTACTTGTTCACCGCTCCGGCGGTTCCACTCTGTTCCGCTTGTTTACCGCACCTGCGGTTCTGCTCTGCTTGTTCACCGCTCCGGCGGTTCCGCTCTGTTCCGCTTGTTTACCGCACCTGCGGTTCTGTTCTGCTCTGCTTGTTCACCGCTCCGGCGGTTCCGCTCTGCTCCGCTTGTTCACCGCACCTGCGGTTTTGCTCCGCTCTGCTTGTTCACCGCTCCTGCGGTTTTGCTCCGCTCTGCTTGTTCACCCCACCTGCGGTTTTGCTCCGCTCTGCTTGTTCATTGCTCCTGCGGTTTTGCTCTGCTAGCCCACTGCACCTGCGGCTCTGTTCCTGTATCCCAGTCTGTACTGGTCCCTATCCAGCCTGCGTTCAAACCTGCCAGTATCTGCCTGTCTGCATATCAGCCGTGCCTGCCAGTACCCACCTGCCTTCATACCAGCCGTGCCAGCTAAGTACCCACCTGCTGTCATACCAGCCGTGCCTGCCAGTACCCACCTGTCTGCATACCAGCTAACCTGCCTGTTCTTGCATTCCCCGATGTGGGTCAACAGCTGTGACCGGGGTCTGACCTGGAGTAGCACCTGGTCCCTCTGCTTGGTTCCTCCCTGGTTCACGGAGTCGACTGAGCTGCCGTGCGATCTTGGTCGGATCGGGTTGATACTTAGTTATGCCCCTCCAGGCACTCCTCGGTTCATGGTACAGTGGCATCACTAATCACACTCACGCCAGTCAGTCCGGGCGCGAGCGTAACAATTTAACACTGACACTTTCAGAGTCTGGAATGGAAGAATACATTCATTTATCACACTGTTTAGTCCACTATGCAAGGCTTGTACACTTCTGGTCAAGCTATCATCCTACATCTCAAGTAACTCTGGGAAGTATAATCCTATTCTAGGATTAAACTAAAAAGTGTCTCATATGGAGAGAGACCAGTTATTCTACCTGAAGGGCTAAAGGCAAGCATATGGCCCATGACTTGTTGGTCTTCTCCTGTTCTTTCTGAATTTTTGAACTTTAATGTCCCATTCAGTCGTTCCACCTTAACACTGCCCTGTGGATAGTAAAGAGTGTGGAAAGCCTGCGAATTTCACTCATGACCTCTCCTGTAAAGTGTGAACCTTTATCATTTCAGGAACCTCATATCTACATACCATCTCCATCATGATTTTTTGAGCAGTAACCTTAGGTATAGCTTTTTGCACCAAATATGCCTCTGGCCAACTTGAAAAGAGATCAACACAAAGAAGCGCAAACTCATATGCACCTAGTCATTTTAGCTGTATATAGTCAATCTGCAATCTCTGAAACTGGTAGAGCAGACAAGGGGCGTGTTTCTGTGGGATCTTTACAGTGTTTTCTATGTTATGTCAGGACACGTCATGCAAGACTGGCTATACCTTGCCACCTGGGTACTGAACCCTTGCGAAAGAGGCTGGCTCATCTGCATATGATCTCAAACAGTTCGGAGCAACGGAGGCATCTATGCCTATACGCAGTAAATCCAAACCATTATTAAGGGTGTCACACACCAGAAGCGCGTTGATATTTTAAGGACTGTATGATATTTTAATCGTGTTTTCATGGCTTTTTGTACTCGTTCACAAATAAACATTTGTATGTTTGTGAAGCTGGACCTCTCCTTCTTTCACTGAACCTTTGTTCCTCCCATACTTTTTCTACGAAAGCACATATAGCTGTTTTTGACAAATGTGTTAGTCCATGAGTTATCTGGCCATCATTGAGTAGAGAGCATGTGGTAGATAAAACTTACTACCCTTTTTCCACAAATCTTCCTCAGTCAGCTGGGTTCACTGCGTCTCCCACTCGTTCTGCTTCTGAAGGGATTTAAGATGCCACTGAGGTCCTGGTCAGCATTGGTACTAGACTCTTGACTCTAGGACTCTTTGCTGCTTCCTTGGCAACTGTGGCTGCACGAGCATTCCCTCTGGCTTCATTGGTGCCAGCTGAAGTGTGAGCTTTATCTTCACTATACCAAGCTTGGTCAGTAACAGGGGAGACTTAATCAGGGCCTTACACTCTCTGAAGTTTTTATAGGTTTCCCATATGATGTTAGAAAAGATCCACAGTCTAATCTTTATAATAATAATCTTCATTTTTATATAGCGCCAACATATTCCACAGCGCTTTACATACATTATCGGCGCTGTCCCAATTGAGGCTCACAATCTAGATTCCCTATCAGTATGTCTTTGGGAGGGAGTGTGGGAGGAAACTGGAGAACCCAAAAGGAATCCACGCAAACACAGGGAGAACATACAAACTCCTTGCAGATGTTGTCCTTGGTGGGATTTGAACCCAGGACCCCAGTGCTGCAAGGCTGCAGTGCTAACCACTGAGCCGCCGTGCTGTCCTACATACACATTGGTCATCTTACCCTTTACCGCTCTATACACCTCAGTGAATTGCAAACAGATACTTATGGCATATTTTATAGACAACCAATTGAATGTCTTTATTCTTATTATTAAGAATTATATTATTTCATTAGTATTATTAAGTAATATCAACAACCCTAACACTAACAGACCATGCTGGATGTGAAATAATTTTTGAACCTAGCGTAACACTGTTGAAAATAGACTAGAAAAGGATAATACACCATCAAAACCAAATGGCCATATTTAAAAGGAACTTGTCATGTTGTACATGTAGTCCGATCTGTGGACAGCAAGGTGTAGAGAAGGAGAAGCTAACCAGAATAATATATAGGTTTGTGGGGAAAGATTCAGTATAACTTGTATTTTATTCAACAAAATCCCTGGTACTTGCATGCATATGAGTCCAGTGGGCCGTCCTACTAGTAACTGACAGCTATCTACGCAGTTATACAGGGAAGACTGTCAATCATTAAAGGGACCGCCCACTGGTCTTAAATGCATACAAAAACCTGGGATTTCAATTAATAAAATACAAGATATACTGAAACTTTTAACACAAAAATGTGTATCAGTCTGATCAGCTCCTCCTGCTCTATAACATTTTACCTGCAGACATGACACCATTTTCAACATAACAGGTTCCCTTTAAGTTACTGGTCAGGGTTTGTAGAGTCCACATTCTGGCACATGCTGTGTAAAGATATGGAAAAATAAGTGATAGTAGCTGTTATAGCAGAAGATGAGGTCCCTCAAGTTTAAAGGCCCCATCTATGCTATATAAATCTGACAGTTACTTTAGGTCAAAACAACAGCTGAATGTTCCTTCCTTGTATCAACGTGTCCTTGCTAGTCATCCGAATGTATCTGATTAAATGTGTCTAATTAAATGTGTCCGATTAGATGTTTCAACACAAGCATAGACATCACGAGAACAGAAACCAGTCTTTGTGTGCTAAATTGTATAATCGGACCATATATGGTAAATCCGTTTCCTGCCTTCAGGGTGTATATAAACCCTATGCTTTGTAATAAAGTTAGAGCTTGTTTGACACATACATCCTGTCCTGTGTCTCATTCTCTCCGATATCGTAATCCAAGGATAGAAGACCCAGAAAGCAGTGACGTCAGTAGCCTAAATATTCAAATCAGTCTTTGGCTGTATAGGAACGTCAACTATACTGTAGTGGCCATGACAGGAAGTTTTCTTCACACTGTGGATGAATAGGAGACATTTGCATTTCATATAGAATGGTGCTGAGACCACAAATGTTACAGGAACTGCTGGCGTGATCGTGCCAGTGTGCAGACAGCAGGCTCTTCCAGCTAAAGAATTGTCTCCCGCGTGGACATTCTGTTACTGACCATCTGTTGTATGGTATCTGAACACATGTAATTGCAGGTAAACACTCTGCTGTGATGCTTTTGGAATAGTGTTTTACTGAAAAATGACTTTCTGAAATGTATTACTTTTATTCTACTTCACTATAGGCTGCAATAATGTAGATATAGCTGGATTTAGGATATTCATGCTGTTGTGCCTGTAAAAGACTTATTTAATTAATGAATACAGCGCCTTCTGTACCTCTGCATAATGAGGAATTGTTCTGCATCTCTGAGACTGTGCCACCAGTGATTTATACATCAGTTATGCCACCAGGGATTTTTAATAGTGTTTACCACCCAGAGATTTGGCCAGTATATCTACTGTGTCATCCGATAATGAAGCTAAATATTTACTATGCTGTCATGTGGGAAGCAACTAGATTTTTTAATTTTATCTTTTAATTTATATTGACTACAAGCATTGTTCTAGAAAGGACAACAAGCTTCTAAAGCAGAGATTTTTCACTGGGTTATTATCAACTAAAAATTCTCATGTCCATAGAGAATCATACAGTGTATCCTGCTCATTCTAACCTGTGGGGTAGCCTTACTACATGTAAGTTTATGTTCACACATGTGCTATAACATTCCATCAGGCGGGGCAGACATGTAACCTATGCAGCTGCACAGGGTTCCTCTCTGTGCGTCGCTTTGCAACAAGTATGGGTTCCTCTTGACTTCTTTCCCTCTGCTCACAGACTGCAGGGTCTCTCATACATTGCACTGCATCATCTCGGTCAGATAATTTTTACTATTAATCACTTCCCTATTCCAAACCAACAGAGATGCTACCAGTAACAATGGGTCCTCAGCGCTCGGCGAGTATTTCCGGGTTGCTTGGGCAGGAACTCAGGTCCCTCCCTACCTGTTTGGCGCTCTTAAGAGAGACAATAAATAACGACTTCAAAAATCATACATTTCTTCCATTTTCATTCTGTTGCAGTGTGTCGGTGAAGCTATTCACACTAGTTCTCCTTGTAGAATAATATTAGTAAATTACAGGCCTACAATTTAAAGCCGTGGTTCTCTGTTAGACATATCACCTAAAAGCCTGCTCAAAAATCATACATTTGTTCCATTTTCTTTCCGTTTCAATGTGTCGGTGAAGCTATTCCCACTACATCTCCATGTAGAATAATATTAGTAAATTACAGGCCTGCTATTTAAAATCGTGGTTCTCTGTCAGTCGTATTACATATAACTGCGTTCCAAAACAGCCATTTCTCGTGAACGTGGAAAATATTGTCCTCCATTTAAAATGGGCAAGGTGCAAGGCAAGGGATGGGGAATTGGACGTGATTGTGATGGTGCATGCAGAGGCCGAGGACGTGGCCGTGGGCAAGGTGAAATTGTGACACAACAAACACCCACATCTTTTCGCTCCACCTTTCTGTCCCAATTACTAGGGAACCGCAGAGCACCAATATTGAACACAGAGCAGTGTGAAAAGGTTATTGGTTGGATAGCAGATAATGCTTCTAGTCACTTGGCCACCACCACCTCCACCCTGTCTTCCACACGGTCAAGTCTCAGTAGCCGTGAGTCTGGACCGCATATTCCTCACCCTGATCCTCCTTCCTCCCACCATGCCGAGTGCCCGGAGACAGCTGATCTGAACACTTGGACACTCAGAAGAGCTATTCACTTTTCCATTTGTAGGTTCTTGCCTCTCGCCCGGCCAGCTTCAAGCAAGTCAAGAGGAGAACGCGTGTAGCAATGCCCAAATATTGGAGCTGCCACGGTCACACGAAGGCGACGGTGATAAAGTGCAATTACTGTCGCAAGAGGTGGATGATGATGATGAGACACAATTGCCAGAAAATCAGGAGGAGGACCAGGGTGCAGAAGTGGAAGGCGAGGTGGTGGATGATATAGTAACTGATCCAACCTGGCAGGGGGACACACAGAGCAAGGACAGCAGCACACAGGGGGTGGGAGGCATAGCACCACAACAGCCAGGAAGAAGCAGTGTGGTGGCCGCCGACACAAGGCAGGAAACATTCCTCGTAATGCCAACACGACGGAAGTTGCCAGTACAACTGTTAGGTCTTCCCTAGTCTGGTTATTTTTTAAAGACTCTGCAGATAACCCCAAAAAGGCCATTTGCACCACCTGCCAGGCCAACATCAGGAGGGGTAGCAAAACTAGCAGCCTGACCACCACCAGCATGATCAGGCACATGGCAGCAAAGAACCCTACTAAGTGGGCCGAACCCCAGGGTCCAGCAACAGTGTCTGCGGGTGACACCACTGCTTCTTCCGCTGTTGTGCGTGCACGCCAATCCCCTGTCCATGGTGCATGCCAAGATGCCTCCCGCCCTGCACCTATCGTTGCACATTCTCAAGTAGCACCATCAGCAAGCACGTCCACGTCCTTGTTCCAGCTCAGCGTTCAGTTGTCCCTACCCCAGTCCTTGGAGTGCAAGTGCAAATTCACAGCTAACGCCCCACAGGCCACACTACTAAATTCACACATTTCGCAAATGCTTGTGCTCGAAATGTTGCCTTTTAGGCTCATGGAGATGGAAGCTTTCCGCAACTCGGTCCCCAGCCGCCACTATTTCTCCCGGTGTGCTGTCCCCGCATTACACAAGCACGTGTCCCACAATATTAGACGTGCCCTCAACAACACAGTTACTGGGAAAGTCCACCTAATCACAGACACATGGACAAGTGCTTGTGGGCAGGGACGGTACATCTCGCTGATGGCACACTGGGTTAACATAGTGGAAGCCGGAACCCAGTCAGACCTTGGGACGGAACACGTCCTCCCAACGCCAAGGATTGCGGGCCCTGGGTCTATCAGGGTTGCCCCCACATTCTACAGCTCCTGAACCTCCTCCTCCTCCTCTTTAGGATCCATCTCCAAAATGACCACATCAGTCACAAGCTGAAAGCACTGCGGCACTGCCTCGGCCAAGCGGCAACAAGCTGTGCTGAAGCTAATATGCTTAGGTGACAAACCACACAACGCTGAAGAGTTGTGGATAACTCCGAAAGAGCAGGCAGATTTGTGGCTGACACTGCTGACCCTACAGCCAGGCATGCTCGTGTGTGACAGTGGCCGTAATCTGGTGGCGGCTCTGAGGCGAGGCGAGCTCACACACATACCATGCCTGGCCATGTGATTAACCTCGTGGTTCAGCGATTTATCAAAACCTACCCGGATCTGCCGGATCTGCTTGTCAAAGTACGTCTCCTGTGTGCCCATTTTAGAAAATCAGCTACAGCTTCCGCCGCCCTTGCCATGCTTCAGCAGCGTTTGCTGCTTCCAGCTCACTGACTGATCTGAGATGTCCCCATGCATTGGAACGCTACATTGAAGATGTTAGGAAGGATTTGTGAGCAGTTGTTGACTACAAGCATCAACAAGGGCGTCGGTATTAAGGTCAGACTCCACACATAAAACCTCAAGAGTAGACATGGATGTCAGACATCTGTACCATTCTCCATAACTTTAAGGACTCCACCAAGATGGTGAGCAGCGATGACGACATAATTAGCGTCACTATCCCGCTTCTCTGTCTTCTGAAACTCTCTCTGCTTGCAATTAAAGAGGATGCATTGCAGGCGGAGCATGATGAGATGGAGCAAGGAACCATACAGGGTGATTCCACACAGCCCAGCCTCATCTCATCCCAACCCTACATTGTCCAAATTTTGGGTGATAATCATTACTGGTTGGTGACGCTTCTAGACCCTATAGAGAGAAATTTCTGTCTCTTATTCCCTTGCAGGACAGGCCTAATAAAATGGTGCAGTGCAAGAAGGCCCTTGATGCTTAATTATTAAAAAAATTCCCATCTGAAAACGCTGGCGGCAGAGATCACAGTTCGTTGGACAACCAAGGAGTACAGGCGAGAGAGCCACAAATGCAATCCAGCAGAGGCAGGAGAACACTATCAAAGTTCTGGGACAATTTTCTCAAACCCTCCCATCGCACAGGCCCTGAGGCACGGGGTAATCTCCCAAGGAGTGCAAAGATTCAGAAGGTGGTGAGGGAGTGCCTTACGGCCTGTACCAACGTCCTCCTTGATTCCTCTGTGCCTTATAATTATTGGGTATCCAAGCTGGACACGTGGCATGAACTGGATCTCTACGCCTTGGAAGTCCTGGCCTGCCCTGCCCCTAGCGTTTTGTCAGAGCGGGTTTTTAGTGCCGCC
Organism: Phyllobates terribilis; assembly: GCF_046119375.1. Taxonomy (NCBI): domain Eukaryota; kingdom Metazoa; phylum Chordata; class Amphibia; order Anura; family Dendrobatidae; genus Phyllobates; species Phyllobates terribilis. The sequence goes on along the minus strand of NW_027362761.1, from coordinate 376,523,565 downwards.
GGTGGAATTATAACTGACTTCTCAACACCACTAAATGATAGCAGCGTAGCATAAACTCAAATACAGTGGTTTTTTTTGGGAGGTCTACCTCTATTCCCATGCACCTCTGCCTTCACACCCAGACATGGGTATACGCTTCCTGATTTTGTCTGTTTGCTCTTGTCCTCCTCCTTCCCGCATCCTCATCCTCCACCACAATATCACCACCATATGTACCATATCAACATATCTACATCTCTTGCAAGGGGCATTAGAGTTCCTATAAATTTTTGGCAGCCGTTGCTTCAGTGCATAGGCAAACAGTATGGGATACCCACTTCCTAATAATGGGAACATTGTTTTCAGGAGGCCCTCCAACCTCTACGTCTCTTGCAAGGGGCATTGGAGTTCCTCCAAATTTTTGGCAGTCGTTACTTCACTGCATAGGCAAATAGTGTGGGAGACACACTTCCAAATAATGGAAACATTGTTTTCAAGAGGCCCTCCAACCTCTACATCTCTTGCAAGGGGCATTGGAGTTCCTCCAAACTTTTGGCAACCGTTGCATTCACTGCATATCCTTTAACTGTATAGTAGACCCTCTCCTTTCTAATGGGAACATGTCGCTACTGTGGCCTACCTCTATGTGTCTTTAAATTGTTAGCGGGGTTTTTCACAAATTTTGGCAGCCCTTGCAGTCACAGCATGGGCCTTACCACTATAGGAGACACGTTCCTTTATAATGGGAACATTTTTTTTACTGAGACCCTCCTCTATGTCTTTTCAAAGGGGTATTGGGTTGCGTCCAAATTTTTGGCAGCCCTTGCAGTCACTGCATACACAATAACAGTATAGGAGACTCACTCGTTGATAACGGGAACAACAAAGCATAGTCGGCTGATGGCTCTCTAACAATAGTGAGGGCCAACTGCAGGCCCTTTAAGAATAGTAAAAGCCACCTGATGACCCTATAAAAATAGGCTTTGTGACTTTCAGAGTCCCTCAATCATAAAGGATGTGTTTGATGATGTGTCACACACCACATGGCCAGATAAGGTTGTAAAATGTTAAAATGACATTTCCCGGTGAATGCCTTGTTTTAAAAAATAACGTAAAAAAAATAAAAACACAGTAGGATCTTTGTTTAGTATTAAAACCAGACTCGCCAATGTAACCTCAATGTAATCACATTGTTCAGCTCCTGCCCCTCCTCCTCCAGTTCGGCCTCCATCTCCGATATGACCACATCAGTCACAAGCTGAAAGCACTGCAGCACTGCCTTGGCCAAGCGGCAACAGGTTGTGCTGAAGATAACATGCTTAATGCTTAGGTGACAAACTGCCCACCGCTGCAGAGTTGTTGAAAGCTGTAACACAGCAGCCTGATCTGTGGCTCTCACCACTGAACATACAGCCAGGCATGGTCGTGTGTGACAATGGGTGGAACCTGGTGGTGACAGAGAAATGACAGCCGGAGTAGATATGGTTTCCCTCTATGCCAGTCCTTTCACTGAGCTAAAGAATATGACTGTGGTGAAATACAACTGTCACTGAGAGGCAGTGTCAGATGGAAAAAAATTGGGCCTAACAGAGGATTTGATTCTGGAGGGCCCACCTTTCTCCCCCGCTCAAGAGCCCCATAGCAGCTGTAAAGTTTGCGCCTACCATGAACTCTCCTGATGGAGAAGCCAGGGCCCATCCGAGGATTCTCTGGTGGGCCCGTCCAACCCTGCTGAGAAGCAGCCCTGGCTAAGAAATGTGTTTAGGAAGGTTCCCGGACACTCTATGGCTGCATTTTTAATGTGGACTGGCTCCGTACCGTCCCTGGCCACATTCGCCTGTCCACCTGTTTGTGGTTAGGTGGTACTTCCCACCTAAGTGCACTGGGGAGGGCACGGGTAATGTTGTTGGACCCGTGCTTGTGGAAGGTGGAGACGACACCAGGAGAAATGGTGGCGGCTGGGGACCGAGTATGGACACCGGGCCGCCGCCATGAGGTGGTGGACAGCTTCCGCTTCCATGAGCCTAAAAGGCCACATTTCAAGTGCAAGCAGCTGCCCAGAAATCTGGCAGTTTACTATTGAAACCTGTGGGTGGGTCTCTGGCTGCATACTTGCGCTTACATTCCAAGGAATGGGGTAGGAACAACTGAATCTTGCGCTGGGACAAGGACGTGGACAGTGATTGTTGCAAGTCTGCAAGGACAGGTGCATGGCGGGAGGCATCTTCGCATGCACCAAGGATCACTTATGATGGGCACACTTTTAGGGGCAGTGACCTGGGAGTCAGAGATGCTTCCAGGGGTCTTCCCCATGCTGTTCCCATGTCTTTTCAGCACTGTATGCATGTGTCTGATGATATGTCACACACCACACGGCCAGATAAGGTTGTAAAATGTTGAAATGACATTTCCCAGTGAATGCATTTGTCTTGGTTGAAAGCAATGCAAAAGTGCAAAAACGCATCAAAAACACTACATGTGAAGATAGCCCAAGGTGTGGAGGAGCATTTCTGTTTTTGGTTATTTATTTTGCCTTTTATACAAGTCATTATCCTGGAAAAGATGTTCTTTAACATATTTCCCAGAAAAATCCATTTTGGTTTCGTTTTTGCATGTTTTATTGTGAGTCCGTAAAAGTGGCATAATACCTCTGACAACATTGTTGACAGCAGTGACCTGGGAGTCAGAAATGCTTCCAGGGGTCTTCCCCATACTGTTCCCATGTCATTTGAGCACTGTTCCCATCGATTTGGGCAATTTTTAGGCCCTCTGCAGACTGCCGGGGGGAGCCACCTGAAAAATGCTCAAGTTTCCCATAGACTTACATTGGGCTTGTTACTAGGACCAAGCACTCAAGCATTCCTATTTGCTCGACTCGAACAACAAGTACCCGAGCATTTTAGTGCTCGCTCATCACTAGTCCTTAGTGTCTGCTCCTTACATCAGGGCTTGTGTCACTTTCTTCGGTAAGAATAGCACAATATGCCTTCAGGGAACCTCAATGTATCCCATTAAAAGCCAACTAAAGCCTTTCAACGGATCAAGAATATGGTAATGTCATTATGAATCAAAACTATGGTGCAGATGTGAAAATAGTATAAACATTTTAATTTGAATTGTCCAGTGAGGGGAAAGCAAGTATTGTACTACACATTACCCCTTGTCACAAATGGGAGTCAATGGTTGTACACAGTGTCAGACTCGGGTGTCTGGGGCCCACAGGAGGAATTAATCCTCGGGGCCCACCCTACAGCTATATGCAAATACCTGATAGCCGATATCCCCGTTATTGTGGAGCTTCTGCTGTAAATCACAGGCGGCTCCGGCACATCTACTGTGCACATGCTATAACTGGGATGTACAATTACAGTAGTTTGCAGTAAATGGGTTCTTTGGTTAAAACCAGTTATCACCGATCCAAGTGCTCCACAGGATCGGTGATAACTTACTGATCGTTTGAGTCCGAACATTGGAAAATGCACCTATTGGAAGAATGGGGAAGTTTTATCCCTGTCAGGACACTTAGTTATCCCCATTTTAAAATGCAGGGGCAGGTGGGACGTCTGACCGAAGCTCCATTCATTCTCTTTGGGGTTTCCAGAAAAAAAACAAGAACAGCCACTGAGGGAATAAATGGATCAGTGGTCAAGTCGTACATGAGCTCCAGTCTAATGGGGATAAAAGCTCCACATTCTACCAATCGGTGTGGGTCCCAGCAGTCAGACCCCCACTAATCAATAATGTATCACGTATCCTGTGAAGAGGTGATTACTTGTTTTCCCCAGAGAACCCCTGTAAGTGCATCTTGTTCCAAGTATTTAATCACTAATGGAAATAAAGAATCTTCTCCTAATTAATATCAGAGAGAACAAATGACCGCCATACACAACACAATCCACTGTACCAACACAAATAGTACCACATACAAGGGAGAAATACTGCCACACCATGACTGGACTACATATTACCACCACATAGTGACCGAATAATACTACATACAAGGGAGGAATACCACCACACCATGACCAGACCATATATTGCTACCACATAGTGACAGAATAATACCACATACAAGGGAGAAATACCACTACACCATGACCAGACCACATATTACCACCACATAGTGACCGAATAATACTACATACAAGGGAGAAATACCACCACGCCATGACCAGACCACATATTACCACCACAAAGTGACTGAATAATACCACATACAAGGGAGAAATACCACCACATCATGACCAGACCAGATATTAACAGCATATAGAGTCCAAATAATTCCCCATCATTTCTCTACCCCACCTCCATAATTGCTCTTCCCCATCCCCATCATTGCTCTCCCCCCACCTCCTCCATCATTGCTCCCTCCCATCCACATCATTGCTCTCCCCCACCTTCTCCAACATTGTCATATCCCCCCACCTTCTCCATCATTGTCATATCTTCCCCACCTCCTGCATCATTGTCATATCTCCCCCACCTCCTCGATCATTGTCATATCTCCTCCATCATTGCTATATCTCCCCCCACCTCCGTCATCATTGCCATATCTCCCACCACCACCTCCATCATTGTCATATCTCCACCCACCTGCTCCGTCATCATTGCCATATCTCCCCCCACCTGCTCCATCATCATTGCCATATCTCCCCCCACCTGCTCCGTTATCGTTGCCATATATACCCCCACCTGCTCGGTCATCATTGCCATATCTCCCCCACCTCATCCATCACCATGCCATGCATATCTCCCCCTACCTCCTCCATCACCATGCCATGCATATCTCCCCCCACCTCCTCCATCACCATGCCAGGCATATCTCCCTCCACCTCCCTCATTGCCATGCCATATATCCCCCACCATGTCATATCTCCCCCCACCTCCCCCATTGCCATGCCTTATCTTCCCCCACCATGTCGTATCTCCCCCCATCTCCTCCGCCATTGTCATGCCATATCTTCCCCCACCATGTCATATCTCCCCCACCTCCCCCATTGCCATGCCATATCTCCCCCCACCTCCTCCATTACCATGCCATGCATATCTCCCCCTACCTCCTCCATCACCATGTCATGCATATCTCCCCCCACCTCCCCATTACCATGCCATATATCCCCCATCATGCCATATCTCCCCCCACCTCCCCCATTGCCATGCCATATCTCCCCCCCGCCTCCTCAATCATCATTGATCTCCCTCAAAAACAAACAAAAAATTACCTCTCAGCACATTTCCCCGTAGCATCATCCTCTGCTTCCTGCCCGGCATCTTTCTCCCTGGCACAGGCTCGCACTGCATGATGACGTCATCAAGCAGCGCGAGCCTGTGTCAGGGAAGAAGTGCCAGGCAGGAAGCAGAGGACGGATCCCTCCAGCTCCACTGCCCTTTTGCTCCTGTCGGCAGCGGAGCTGGAGGGATCTCTCCCTGCCCGCTGCACAGGATGGGGGCAATCTGGCCATGGGCCCCCCGGAGCCTGGGGCTCCAAGAAGCAGCCCAGGTTGCCCTCATCAGCCGCACTGCAAAGGGCCCTCCTGACCCTCCGGGCCCTTGCAGTGCAGAGCACTGGCGGACATGTTAACCAAATGCCCCCATGCATCCTGCTCGGGGGCCTGCTGAGGACCCGGGCCCACTGGAGAATTCTCCTGAGTCCCGGTGCCCCAGTCCAACCCTGGTTGTACATTGGGCCTGGACTCCACTGGGGTACAGAATAGATACCTTTACTATTTGTGCACCCTAAAAAGACATATACAGTTTTCCTACAGGGTTACACCAGTGTTAGACTGAGATGCCAAGAGCCTACCAGTAACATTGACTCTGGGGGTCCACTGTTCGGCTAAAAGCAAATATCATATTACCCCCTTTCACAAATTTACCTCTGCATCTATACAGTGGGTACGGAAAGTATTCAGACCCCTTTAAATTTGTCACTCTATGTTTCATTGCAGCCATTTGGTAAATTCTAAAAAGTTCATTTTTTTCTCTCATTAAAGTACAATCTGCACCCCACCTTGACTGAAAAAAAACAGAAATGTAGAAAAGAAAAACTGAAATATCACATTGTCATAAGCATTCAGACCCTTTGCTCAGTATTGAGTAGAAGCACCCTTTTGAGCTAGTACAGCCATGAGTCTTCTTAGGAATGATGCAACAAGTATTTCACACCTGGATTTGGGGATCCTCTACCATTCTTCCTTGCAGATCCTCTCCAGTTCCATCAGGTTGGATGGTGAGCGTTGGTGGGCAGCCATTTTCAGGTCTCTCCAGAGATGCTCAATTGGGTTTAGGTCAGGGCTCTGGCTGGGCCAGTCACGAATGGTCACAGAGTTGTTCTGAAGCCACTCCTTTGTTATTTTAGCTGTGTGCTTAGGGTCATTGTCTTGCTGGAAGGTGAACCTTTGGCCAAATCTGAGGTCCAGAGCACTCTGGAAGAGGTTTTCATCCAGGATATCTCTGTACTTGGCCGCATTCATGTTTCCTTCAATTGCAATCTGTCGTCCTGTCCCTGCAGCTGAAAAACACCCCCATAACATGATGCTGCCACCACCATGCTTCACTGTTGGGATTGTATTGGGCAGGTGATGAACAGAGCCTTGTTTTCTCCACACATGCCGCTTAGAATTATCACCAAAAAGATCTATCTTTGTCTCATCAGACCAGAGAATCTTATTTCTCATAGTCTGGAAGTCATTCATGTGTTTTAGAGCAAACTCTATGCGGGCTTTCATATGACTTGCGTCCGTCGGGCCATTCTGCCACAAAGGCTCAACTGGTGGAGGGCTGCAGTGATAGTTGACTTTGTGGAACTTTATCCCATCTCTCTACTGTATCTCTGGAGCTCAGCCACAGTATTCTTGGGGTTCTTCTTTACCTGTTAGAATCTGTTTCTTTGGGACCATCCGCCGTTTTGTTGTGGTTTTCTGGCTGTTGGTCTTTTTCCCCTGGTGTTGGTTTTGACTAAGGTCAGGTGATTGTATCACCCTTTATTACCCAGCACCTGCCTCCTAGTCCTTGCCGGACAACAGTGTTAATCCGCGAGAGTTCTGGCTAGGAGGTTTGCTAGTAGTACTTTCTGTGTTTAGTTTTGTGCAGTTCTTGGATCATCTAGTTCTGCCTGCTGAGATTCCTGTGTTCACTTTTTTGTTTCTGCAGCTTCCTCTAGTTTCCTGCTAGGAGGTCACCTGTTTGTTTTTTCCCAATCCTTAGTTCTTCCAAGGTCTCCTTTCCCTCTTCCTTTAGGTCTTCTTTTGAGTTTAGTCTAGGAAACGTCGGTGGGTCTATTCGCTAGGAATAGGTTGCCCACTCCACCGTAGGGCTTCAGTCTAGTCCTAGTGCAGGGACAGCTTTTCCCTCTCCTGCCCTAGTGTTGAGTTGCAGTTCCGTAACATTACCTCTCTCACCAAGGCTCTTCTCCCACGATTGCTCAGTTTGGCTGGACGGCCAGGTGTAGGAAGACATCTGATGGTCACAAACGTCTTCCATTTAAGGATTATGGAGGCCACTGTGCTCTTAGGTACCTTGAGTAATGCAGAAATTCTTTTGTAACCTTGGCCAGATCTGTGCCTTGCCACAATTCTGTCTCTGAGCTCCTTGGGCAGTTCCTTTGAGCTCATGATTCTCATTTGGTCTGACATGCACTGTGAGCTGTGAGGTCTTATATAGACAGGTGTGTGCCTTTCCAAATCAACTCCTATCAGTTTAATTAAACACAGCTGGATTCCAATGAAGGCGTAGAATCATCTCAAGGAGGATCACAAGGAAATGGTCAGCATGTGACTTAAATATGAGTGTCTGATCAAAGGGTCTGAATACTTATGACCATGTGATATTTCAGTTTTTCCTTTTTAATAAATTTTGCAAAAATTTCTACATTTCTGTTTTTTTTCAGTCAAGATGGGGTGTACTTTAATGAGAAAAAACATGAACTTTTTAGAATTTACCAAATGGCTGCAAAGAAGCAAAGGGTGAAAAATTTAAAGGGATCGGAATATTTGAATATTTTCTATACCCACTGTATAATAATAAACTGTTAAATATATGATTATATGCTGTTTTTGTCTGTGCATAGTGAAAGAAGTGTATTGCTCCAGCTACTGCTCATAAACAGGTGTAGGGAGGGTCCCCACCCACCCGGGATTCACCTGTTCCCCTATGGGCCAGTCTGAGCCTGAGTTACTGTATACTATTGATGAAAGATTAGAACAGCATACATTATGCTTAAAGTAGTGGTGTCTACTCTATATCTATAAGATGCAGCTTAACTAATACCACTTGTGTCATAATTACGGTATGTACCATAGCTTTTAGAAAATTAGTCAAACTCAAAGCAATGCCATGTTTAAACTCTTAGAAAAAGGGTCATAGGAATTGGCTTAAATCCAAACTTTTCCAATACTTCGAGGTCATTACTAAGTACTCTGAATTGATATTCTGCACAACTAGTACTTTTAAAGAACAGTATGAGTGTTTCATAGTTGAAGAAAGGGGAAGTGTACCATACAATACACTTGTCCTCCTGGCATTTCTACATTAGGCTCAAACAGAATATTCATTGAAAACAGAAAGAAGTCCATTACTTTAATGGATATTGTCCAAACGCTATTCTGATTCAAAGCAATATGTTTCCACTTCCATACACCTATGCTAATGCTGTCCGGGTGTCTGGCAAAAAGCAGTTTCTGATGTTTAGGCTATATTGCTATACATTCAGATGCAGAAATCCATTCTCACAGCTCCAGGAGTTGGAAAAACACAACACTTTTGGAGAGAAATGAGCTAATATGTCTGGCCACAGGAGTACAGAAATGTGATTCTGTTTGCATATAATCACGGCTTTAAATCAAGTAGCAGATATCTCTATTCCAATGTTAGGGGTGCAATAACAGTCTCGGCTTCTAACTCACTAGAATAAACCGTATGGATCAGGACAAAGGAATAAGTGGGACATTTTTCCTTGAGAAAGAGTAAAATGTGAGATTTTTTTTAGAATCAAATCTTTCCGTACAATTAAAAACAGTAAAATATAGTGATTCTTGATCATCAGCACTAGCTTACTTACTGGCTATCCTCAGTCTTGACTCTGCTAAGGGCCCACTTAAAACACTGATTACTAGTAACATTGAACGTAACTTGACCCTTCACAAATTTCCAGGCAATACTTTCTCCACACGCCAGTCTTGTTTGTGTGCAGCCATATCACCACTGAAGTAAATGGAGAATGTAATGGGGGGAAAATAATAGAGCCTCACTCACTCTATAGGTGAGAATCCCACTAATGGCATTTATAACGTAGCCTGTAAAGGATAAGCGCACAACTAACGGCCACAAAGTGGTCAAAATTGCATTGACATGCAGTTTTATAAAAAGAAAAAAAATAGCAATTTTGATTATTAATGGCTTCACAATTAAACAGGAATTTTAGCTGCAAAGCTGTTAGCCAATTAACAATCAATTTGATATGACTTTGGGTTATCACAGGTCATTAGAGGGTCATTCTGGGTATTCCATACTCTTTCTTAGGCCACATTCAGATTCAGATGGTCCAGTCACGTACAAATATTATAAATAGACCTGCTCTGTGTGCAGTTCCCTGCGCTTGTCCACATAGTGGATGGGTGCAGGAATAGTCTGGCCTGTAAATTGGACCAGACTACAGCAAGAAAATAAGTTTATTTAAGCGTACCTTAAAGGGGTTTTCCCACAAACAAAAGTTAATTTTAATTATTGTCTGTGTCTGACCTTGTATGGAACATACCACATCTCCTCGGCAGGAGAGGAAGCAAAAGACAATACAGACATTACAGCAGGGATCGCAGAGGATTCATTTTGTGAGGTAAAATATTGTTTAAAAACAGGCAGTGAAATGTTTTACCTCACAAAATGAATCCTCTGTGATCCCCTGCTGTAATGTCTGTATTGTCTTTTGCGTCCTCCCCTGCCCAGGAGATGTGGTATGTTCCGTACACAGTCAGACACAGACAATTATTAAAATGAAATTTTGTTCTTGGGAAAACCTCTTTAAGGCTGAATTAAGACATACGCATATCACGGTCCCAGCACGGACTGATTTCTAGACTAACCACTAAACTCCTGACCAAAACTTAACAACCGTTTATGCATATATGAGACTCATAAGTTCAGGATAAGAGACCCGCAGTCGGAACTTAAATCGCATTTTCCAAATGTGATATAGTGATATTCAGATGCATGAATGAGGCCTTACGAGAAATCTTTCCATCTGTGTTTTACAGTTCAAGCACGGACCATGATACATAGAGTAACCGTGGGTCTCCCAAACGCGACAACCTCATAGGGATATACATTGCTCAACATAAATTAGTACACCCCCATTGAAAAGTAAGATTTTAACCAATATCTCACTGAATATAAGAGCAATTTCCACATTTTTTACAAGACTGAGTTTCCTAGAACATGTTTTTAACCCATAACGTGAAAGTAAGCTAATAATATAACTTTCATTACAAAATATTCAGTTTTAAACAAATTAGCGGATGCAAAAATGATTAAACTGACATAAAAAACTATTACATCTAGTGTTTTATATGGCCACCATGATTTTTAAGAACAGCACCAAGTCTTCTAGGCATGGAATGAACAAGTTGGCGACATATTGCAAAATCTATCTTGTTCCATTCTTCATGAACAGCCTATTTTAGAGCTTGGATGCTGGATGGAAAATGATACTCTATGAAATTAATTTTTCTGAACACCATAGAGCTGGAATTTCTCCTTGTTTGCTATCCACTACAGGTGTCAAAGGGTAAAGACCGGTGCTCCTCTGGAATCTGTCAGACAGAGTGGCTTGCACCAAGTGTGTAAGAGGTAGCCTTTTTGAGCCTGTGGCCTCTGACAAATGTAACTGACTCACCCCCTGGGCCAGTGCTGTAGTGCAGCGCGCGTGCGCGCGGGGGATACCCGGAGCCGGATCCGATGGGGGTAGTAGTATTCGTGTGGCGGTGACCCGGTCCGCGCCCAGGGTGGTCAAACTTAGTGGCGGTTATTGGTATGATGGTATTAGTGTCCGACTACGCCACCCGTTGAATGCGGTTATGAAACCGCCGCTGCAGGGCAGACCGCTGAGGCCGGTGGTATAGGTGTGCAGCAATGTTAATATAACCCCCAACGGGAGAGGTATGGCCTCAGGGCAGCGGATGTGGATGATGTTGAGAGTGATGGTGTGGATGTCCCAGCACTAACGGTGCGACAAGGAAGCACGGAAACGCGAGGGTACAGTTCAGGGCCTTTACTGATGGTACAAGGCAAATTCCCCCGGGAGTACTGGCTAGTAGTTGGGGCCTGGTTAGTCTGCGAGTAAGTTCCCCTGGCCAGGTGGAGTTGTAGGCCTTCCCGTTAGTCTGTACCCTTCCTGGCTACCCTGCTTTTGGCGGTTACAAGTAGCCCACGTCCCTGGTTATACCGTGTGGTGCTCACCCGTATGGCTGGTGACCTGGGGCCTCCTGTTAGCCTCCGCTCTGGGATGGCGGTGCTGGTCCCTTCGTTGTGACTGAGCCTCCGGGCTTTTATGGCCAGAGGACCTGGAATCCCCTGCCGGATGGATTCTGCTGCTGGGTATATCTTAGTCCCCACAGCCTCGGACTCCTGTGTCCGGTTTTAGTACCTTCTCCCAGGGCGAGCTCTGCACAGCTCCAGCCCCTGGCGCTTCTCCTTGGCTCCTACAGAGCTCCTGATGTCTATCTGTCCCTGTTTCTGCGTGTCCAGACCAGACTCCGTCTCTGTCTGGAACTCCTCTCACTAACCCTGCCTCAGCCCCAGTTTATGTAGGGGAAGTTCTTCCCCTCCCAGGACTGGGCAGGAGGTGTGGTATGCTTAGGATTCCTGCCCAGGAGACCTCCCACCTGCTCACAGACGTAATACTGCTATTACTGTGGAAACCAGACCCCTGGGGTGCCACATTCCCCCCTAGTGAAATTTAGTACTCCCGGACTAAACATAACAGGGTATAAACAATAACAATTAAATACATGACATGGTCACGGCGTGTCCGTAACCGGGAAGCAATAAGGGTGTCCATTTCACCAAAGAACAGGGAGCCGTAACCAGGTAGGGGTCTGTCCTGCCCTGAGTCTTTAACAGTCTTTAGTCCATTCCTGGGTCACGCTCCAAACATATTTACAACAGAGTTCCGGTTACTCACTGTCCATAACCTGTCAGTCCATATAAAGAAACCTGTAACTGAAAAACATAATTAGCAACGGCTACAACAAAACAGGTAAACATAAAATAGTTAAAGCAACTAGCCAACTTAGATTCTCCAACGTACGGGCATCTGGCCTCTGGTAACCCTAGTGGACCTACGGAGCTCACTAACTGGTCCTGCACTACAGGGTGTAGGAGGTGTTATGGGCAGGCTGGGCAGCTTTCTGCGCACTCTTTGGCTCACTAGGGGCACGGCAGGCTCACTACTAGCAGAGGGTTGATCCTCCTGTACTGCTGGTGTGGACTCTTCTGCCTCTTGGGCCGGCTGCTCTTCCAGCTCTACTGGTTCTTCTGTAGGCACTTGCGGGGCTGGCTGGAGAAAGGTGAGGACGGGTACCACGACAGCACCGTTTACTTGTGTCCAAGACCGGGGGAAGTCTCCGAGTACAGTCCTGATCATTTCTTCCCTTTCCTCTGCGGGTTGAGGGTTTTCTTGATCTTCTTCAGGGCTTTGCAGCTGCTCGGGACACTTCTTCAGGTGGTCTCTGGAGACAACAGCTGTGGTTTCTCCTCCATCCTTACTGATCACGCAAATCTTTGGGCTCTCATGGCTTGATGGCAGTACGGTGTACGGGTCCTTCTCCCACTGGTCGTCCAACTTGTGGAGCCGTCTTTTCCTCTTCAAGACCTGCTCTCCAGGTACCAGGGGAACAGCGGGAGCATACTGATTATAAGCCCTCTCTTGCCTTTCTCTAGCTTGAGACAGACTTTGCTCCACGCTCTCCTGCACTTTCCGATACTGCTGCTGCCGCCCTGTATCCCAGTCTGCCTCTGGCGAGGTGTCCTCGGGCGTCAGGACTCCCATATCCAGGTCGATAGGCAGCTTACCAGGTCTCGCTCTCATTAGGTAAGCCGGGGTACAGTTGGTAGAACCTACAGGGATGTGGTTGTATAGGTCCACCAGATCAGGCAGCTTCTCAGGCCACATACTGCGTTCTTCCAGGGGCAATGTTTTCAGGAGGTCTATCACCACCTGGTTCATCTTCTCGCAGAGTCCATTGGTTTGAGGGTGATAGGGCGTTGTTCTTATCTTCGTGCAGCCATACAGGTTGCAGAACTCCTGGAAGACTTCCGCTTCGAAGGCTGGCCCTTGGTCTGTCAGCACTTGGTCCGGGTACCCGTGTGGACGGCAGAAGTGCTGCTGGAAGGCTCTAGCTGCTGTTTGAGCCATTAAGTCCTTGACCGGGACCACCACCAGGAACCGGGAGTAATGATCTACGATTGTGAGGGCGTAGACATACCCAGATCTGCTTGGAGCCAGTTTCACATGGTCCAGGGCTACCAGTTCCAGTGGCTGTCGGGTGATGATGGGCTGCAAGGGAGTCTTCTGGCTGGCATGGTCCTTCCTTCTTAGGTGGCACGGTCCACAGTCTCTGCACCACCTCTCGATGGCTCCTCTCATGCCTACCCAGTAGAACCGTTCACGCAATAAGAACTCCAGCTTCTTCCACCCGAAATGTCCTGCTCCGTTGTGGTACGCCTCCAGAATCATAGCCGCGTCTCGTCTGGGGACCACTACCTGCCAGGTCAACTCATGCGTTCGAGAGTTAACCATTCTCCGGCACAACTTCTCCCTGTAGAGGAACAGCCTACTTTTCTCCTTCCACAGTTGCTTAGTCTCCTCTGGGGCGTCTGGGTCCAGACTGGCATCGGCTTGGGTCAGCATTTCCTTCACCAGGCGGACTGCAGGATCACTGTCTTGTGTCTCCGCCCAGTTGTAGTGGGGCAAGGGATTGAACGTCGCGGAGCGCCTGTCCTTCACATGGTTGGAATACAGGGTAATCCCATGACGGTGGAACGCAGGGAGCTCAACTTCTTCCAGATCTTCTGGATCTTCCCCTACGTCCGGTAAGTTCGGCATTCTAGACAGGGCATCCGCGTTGGCATTTGAGCGTCCTGCCCGGTATTTGATGGTGAATTCAAAGTTGGACAGGCGAGCCATCCATCTCTGTTCCAGAGCACCGAGCCTTGCAGTGTCCAGGTGTGTCAACGGGTTGTTATCCGTGTACACGATGAATTTGGAGGAGGCAAGGTAATGCTTGAAACGTTCGGTCACTGCCCACACTACTGCCAGGAACTCCAGCTTGAATGAGCTATAATTCTCAGGGTTCCTCTCGGTGGGTCGTAGCTTTCGGCTAGCGTAAGCGATTACCCGTTCTTTTCCTTGCTGGATCTGGGACAGCACGGCTCCTAGCCCGATGTTACTTGCGTCCGTGTGGAGGATAAAGGGCTGGCTGTAGTCTGGATATGCCAGGATTTCATCCCCCTGGAGGGCCATCTTCAGCTGGCAAAAGGACTCCTCTTCCAGCTTTTCCCACCTGAAGGGTGGCTTCTGGTTTTTGGCTTTTCGAGATTGACCTATCAGGAGGTCCTGCATAGGGGCTGCCTTTTTGGTGAAACCGGGAATGAATCTTCGGTAGTAGCCTACCAACCCGAGGAACTGCCGCACTTCCTTTATGCTGGAGGGTCTTGGCCAGTCCTTAATCACGGTGATCTTATCAGGGTCAGGAGCCACTCCGTCAGCACTCACCATGTGTCCCAGGTATTGCACCTTTGGTTTCAGGAGGTGACACTTGGAGGGTTTCACCTTTAGGCCGTAGTTTGCCAGAGCTTCGAACACTTCTGCCAGGTGTTTCAGGTGGTCCTCGTAGGTCTTGGAATAGACGATGATATCGTCCAGGTATAACAGGACCGTCTCGAAGTTCCGGTGTCCCAGACAGCATTCCATCAACCGTTGGAAGGTTCCTGGTGCGTTGCAGAGCCCGAACGGCATGCAGTTAAATTCGCTGAGACCCATCGGGGTGGTGAATGCGGTCTTCTCCCGGTCTGCCTCTGCTACAGGAACCTGCCAGTACTCGCTAGTGAGATCCAAAGTAGAGAAGAAGTTAGCAGATTTTAATGCAGCTAAGGACTCTTCTATCCTTGGTAACGGGTACGCATCTTTGTGTGTGATACGGTTGACCTTCCTGTAGTCTACACACATTCTCATAGTGTTGTCCTTCTTTTTCACTAAGACTAGTGGAGCTGCCCAGGGGCTACAGCTGTCCCTGATTACCCCAGCCTCCTTCATGTCTCTAAGCATCCCCTTGGCGTGTTGGTAGTGTGCAGGGGGTACGGGTCGGTATCTCTCCTTTATGGGAGGATGGTCTCCCGTGGGGATGTGGTGTTCTACCCCCTTTACTCGGCCGAAGTCTAACGGGTGTTTACTAAACACTCTCTCGTACTCTTGAACCACCCGATAGACTCCTCGTTTCTGGTGTGAGGGAGTGGAGTCAGTACCCAGATGTAGTTGCTGACACCAGTCCCCCACTGGTTTCTTAGAGCCGTTACCTTCCTCTGGTTGAGATGGAGGCAAGGGTTCCACGGCCTATACAGAATTCTGGTTTATGGTGAACAATTTAGCTAGCGTGGCATACCGGGGCAGGTGTACTTCTCTCTCACCGATATTTATGATGCGAACGGGCACCCTCCCATGGCGTACATCGACCACCCCCCGTGCTGTCAAAATGGTGGGCCTACTGTCTGAGTAGACGGGTTCTACCATTGCTTGGTAGTCTCTACCTCTTAGACCAATAGCTGCCCGGCACCAAATCATCATCTCACTTTTTGGGGGCATGGCAATAGGGAACGGGTCACACATTCTCATGCTACCTATCTCACCACCAGATAGTTCCACCTGTTGCCGCTTCATCAGTGCCCGGATCTCTTTTTGGAGCACACGCTGCTGGCCGGAACTGGCGTTCTTGGCAACCTGCTGTAAAATGAGAATCACCTCTGCAAGACAATTTTCAATTACATTGGTTCCCAGGGTGATTCTAGGGTGACTCTCATGACGGTCTATGTCCACTATAATCAGTCCTTGTGCCGCCAGTTCGACTTTACCGATTTTAATGGTCACCTCCTTGAATCCCACCTGCGGCACGGGCTGACCATTGTTGGCGATGATACTCAGGTCGTCGTCTGGGTAGCGGGTTATGTCCGAATCATTCCAGTACTGCTTGAAGAGCACGTACGGGATGGTGGTGACCTGTGACCCAGTGTCTAGTAGGGCACTCATAGGAATGCCATCCAGTACCACAGGCAAGATTGGACGTCCCCCTACGTATTTATCATGCCAGTTTGATGGGCCTGATGGTCTTATGCCTGGGGGTTGGCCCTCTACCCCAGGTTGTGCCCGTTTAAATGACAGTACCTTGCCACATGTCCGGGTTGATTGCAGCGGCGGCAAATAGGTCGTCCATCCTCGTTGTATCGATCGCTGGGTCTTCCTCTGGCCGGTGGGGTCCTCCTTGGTCGGCGCCATGGGATGTCCTCCGGTCTGGATGCCAGCTCGATCTTCCCTGCAGTAGAAACCTGTAAAGACTGCACAGTTCGGGTTAGCGCGGCAACGCTTTTAGTTAGCTCTTGGACCTGATGGTGCAGGTCTGTAGCTGGGTCACTGTTTAAAGCCTGCGCATCAGCTCCCACAGGCCCTGCAGACAAGGGCGCCGTCTCCTGGTGATAAGTGATAGCAGGGCGCCTGTGGGTCACAGCGCCACCTGGTGCCGGTTCTCGGAGCACCCGGATGGCTCTGTCCTTGAACTGTGCAAAGTCCAGGTCAGGGTCCTGTAAGGCCATTGCCCGCAACTGGGTTCGGTGGGCATTGCACAGTAGACCCTCAATGAATTGTTCAGTCAACAGCTTATCTTCATTTCCCACGCTGTCAGGGTCTGCCTGCTTAATGGCTCTCAGGGCCTCTTGTAGGTTTAGAGCATAGTCTCTTATACTCTCATGTGCCCGTTGTTTGCACCCATAAAATCTTAGTTTTATTTCGGCTGAGGTGCGGGTGTCAAATGTGTCTTTCAGCCGGGTTAGTATGTCTCTGACAGTCCTCTTCCTCCCAGGTGGCCAGGACTTTACCTCCCTTTGGGCTGCCCCGATTAATTGGGCCACCAGGATGCTCACTTTTTGCGCCTCCGTGAGGGGATACACCTGGAAGAGGCTATCCAGCCTTTCTCTGAAGTCATTTAGGGTATGTGACTCCCCTGAGTACTGGGGTAGCCAGGCTGCCCCCGGGATATAGGGCATGGTGAAAGGCATGACCGCAGCAGCGGTGGCGCTGGCGGCAGCTGTGACGGTGAAGCTCTCCTCCGTATCCGACATTCTCCTCCCCCCTAGTGGACCGTGGCCTCCCTTGAGATGATCCTCTTCCGTAGGCCGCGGCTCCGCAGTGGATCGTCAGGGTTGAGGACCTTCCGTCGCGCTCCTGTGACGTCGGCGTCTGCTGGGCTCCTTCCAGGACCTTACGCAACGTCCGGACGTGAGGCGGGGCTTCAGTTCTCGCGGGCTTTCGGAGTCCACGCCCCTCTTCTTCCCGCGCGGCGCCCTCAAGATGGCGTCCAATTGCGGGAAAACTCCACGGATGGCGGGAAGAAGGCAGAAGATGGCGTCGGATGGCGGGAATCGGCTCCAGATGGCGGGAAACGACTCCGGACTGCGGGAAACTTCACCACAGGTAAGTATAAAAGTCTCTTTTTCAGGCACGCAGTACCCGGTGGTTGCGGGCACGAAATCCTGCCGACTACGCCAAAGTTGACTCACCCTCTGGGCCAGTGCTGTAGTGCGGCGCGCGTGCGCGCGGGGGATACCCGGAGCCGGATCCGATGGGGGTAGTAGTCTTCGTGTGGCGGTGACCCGGTCCGCGCCCAGGGTGGTCAAACTTAGTAGCGGTTATTGGTATGATGGTATTAGTGTCCGACTACGCCACCCGTTGAATGCGGTTATGAAACCGCCGCTGCAGGGCAGACCGCTGAGGCCGGTGGTATAGGTGTGCAGCAATGTTGATATAACCCCCAACGGGAGAGGTATGGCCTCAGGGCAGCGGATGTGGATGATGTTGAGAGTGATGGTGTGGATGTCCCAGCACTAACGGTGCGACAAGGAAGCACGGAAACGCGAGGGTACAGTTCAGGGCGTTTACTGATGGTGCAAGGCAAATTCCCCCGGGAGTACTGGCTAGTAGTTGGGACCTGGTTAGTCTGCGAGTAAGCCGGAGTTCCCCTGGCCAGGTGGAGTTGTAGGCCTTCCCGTTAGTCTGTACCCTTCCTGGCTACCCTGCTTTCGGCGGTTACAAGTAGCCCACGTCCCTGGGTATACCGTGTGGTGCTCACCCGTATGGCTGGTGACCTGGGGCCTCCTGTTAGCCTCCGCTCTGGGATGGCGGTGCTGGTCCCTTCGTTGTGACTGAGCCTCCGGGCTTTTATGGCCAGAGGACCTGGAATCCCCTGCCGGATGGATTCTGCTGCTGGGTATATCTTAGTCCCCACAGCCTCGGACTCCTGTGTCCGGTTTTAGTACCTTCTCCCAGGGCGAGCTCTGCACAGCACCAGCCCCTGGCGCTTCTCCTTGGCTCCTACAGAGCTCCTGATGTCTATCTGTCCCTGTTTCTGCGTGTCCAGACCAGACTCCGTCTCTGTCTGGAACTCCTCTCACTAACCCTGCCTCAGCCCCAGTTTATGTAGGGGAAGTTCTTCCCCTCCCAGGACTGGGCAGGAGGTGTGGTATGCTTAGGATTCCTGCCCAGGAGACCTCCCACCTGCTCACAGACGTAATACTGCTATTACTGTAGAAACCAGTCCCCTGGGGTGCCACATTACAAGAGCTTAATATTTTGCTAAATATCTAAGATCACTCTAAAGCCGGGGTGCCACTAGCGTATGGCATGCAATGCAAGAGCATCGGATGTGATATGCTAATGACATTCGGCTCCTGCTCTGCTGCGAGCGGGAGCCGACTGTCAGTGCTCCGTGCTCCGATCCTCTCGCATGGAGAGGATCACAGCACAGCTGCAGAGGGGACGGAGAAATCAATTTCTCCATCTCCTCTGCTGCTGACATCGGCGGGTATCGCACTACACTTGGGTGTTATCCGAGTGCAGTGCGATGTTTCACACGCACCCATAGATTCACAATCTGATCGGCGCTGGAAAAAAATGCCACTGATCACACACTCATGGGATTAAATTGGTCCGAATACAATCCGATTTTTTATCGGATTG
This sequence comes from Phyllobates terribilis, assembly GCF_046119375.1. Taxonomy (NCBI): domain Eukaryota; kingdom Metazoa; phylum Chordata; class Amphibia; order Anura; family Dendrobatidae; genus Phyllobates; species Phyllobates terribilis. The sequence goes on along the minus strand of NW_027362761.1, from coordinate 376,504,313 downwards.
CATTCGTCCGATTTAATCGCAAGTGAGAGCGAGCCCTAATGCTTGGAGCGCTGGGGTCTTTGATTCAAACCCCACCAAAGGCAACATCTATAAGGAGTTTGTATCTTCTCATTGTATTTGCATGTGTTTCCTCTGTGTTCTCCGGTTTCCTCCCACACACCAAAGACATACTGATAGGGAATGTAGATTGTGAGCCCCAATGGGGACAGTGATGATGTCTGTAAAGCGCTGTTGAAATTAATGCCGCTATATAAGAGAATTAATATAAGTAAAAATAAATGTTTCATCAAAATAAAGCAGAACAAAACATTGCCCCCCAGTGATGATAACACCGTGAGTGATAATAAGACCACATTCACACATTCAGTAGTTGGTCAGTATTTTACATCAGTATTTGTAAGCCAAAACCAGAAGTGGTGCACATGTTTCTATTACACTTTTCCTCTGATTGTTCCACTCCTGATGTTGGCTTACAAATATTGATGTAAAACACTGAACGTGTGAACGTGGTCTAAGGCATGTGTGTTTTGTCCCAGTTTTTTCAGAAGAACAAGGTCATTTACTGATTGAGAACACCACCTTGCTCTTCTGCTTTTGGTACAAATTGCCATCATCAACTGCACAATATACTGCACTTACTAAAATCTACCAGGGGTGCAATTATGCAGAGTTAAGAAGTACAGTGGTATCTAGACATTGGAGTCTGGGGGGACCCAACATCTGCTCTGCCACATAAGAGGACACCAGTACCATAATACATAATGCATAACAAGCATCCCTAACCACGTGGACCTGAAACAATTAACTCTAATCAACAATAATAAAGACATGCTACCTAAATAATATATAGGCAAGTGTTTTGCAGTGGCCACTATTATAATGGAAAGGGCTATTACATGGACCTGCATGTCCATTATGTAAAATCTATTTCACAGCTAATTGAAATCATCCCAATGCAGAGAAAGAAAAAGAAAAACTCCGTGTTACAGATTGTCAAAAAATGTCATTCTTCCGTTACAGAAACATACTTATTTACATTACTCTCACAGAATACGCCATGCAATATGTGCTGTGTGACTGCTGTCATTGGCATAGTGATGCAAGAGCTTAAAAAATAGCCCTGATCATCCAAAAGAAATATAAATTGGCATCAGGTTTTCCCATTTACATAGGGTTGCTGTGTTTTATATGCTGATTTCAATCCTAGTTTGTTCCTGGCGGCTTCTGATTTTATGAACTGACATATCAGGGATTAAAAACTCAGTTTGAGCCCAGCTACCCAAAACGGGGTTAAACTCTCCATCTTTGAAGATATCAGTTCTCCCAGCTGCTATAAAACTAATTGAAAAAGCAGGAGAGATTCCTCAGGGAATTCTTATAAATGGTTCCAAATGCAAATAAAAATACCATTTAAATATCATTAACAAACGTTCTCAGCCTGTTGGGTAACGGAAGGAAATTGAATTTATATGGCAAAGAGATATAACCGCCAGTCGGTGGAATAATTTGAGAATGTCTGGCTGAAATAGGATGAGTGGATAAAGGTCTGAGCTATTTGATACTCCAGCTAAACAGTGAACATTGCACAAGATGGCAATAAGCCATACAGGTAACAGTCTATGACATGCACAGAAACTGACACCCTTGCCTCTTCCCTCTGGGGCATTCTTTGTTTGCTTGAATATTAAGATCGAATAAATAACATGCATGAGGTGGAGCAGATATTATTAGGTGACTTTATCACTTTTAATTAATGAAGTCTCACCACAGTATTATTACATTTTTAAGGTTTATATATCACTTCCATAGACTGCAGTTCAATATTCACACATATACTTATATAGGTTTTCTTACTATAGAAAATCCCTTTAAGCTTTCACCTTTGTCAAACAGTTGTTAACCCAGCTAGACATATTGACCATATTACATGCTGTTCTGGATCAGGTAGAGATGGAATGGAATATGACTTAAGACGAGAAAAACAATTTGAGTGCAATTAAATTTTACAAAAATCCACATTCAGTAAAATGTGGATTTTTGTATTTTGCTTAAACGCTGATACATCCAAATAGCGGTTGCTGGCCACCATTTTTCTGAACCATAAAAGGCCATCGATATGTTTAAAAAAAAATCCTTATATTCTCATCTCCGGCCCCTTCACGTCAACTGTCCGGGCCTCGCTGTATTTTCAGAACTCGGGCTGGTCCGGGACTTCTGGCTTTGATGATGCAGTTACCTTGCGTGCATGCAAAACTCTCGGTCCCCACCATAGCGAGAAGTCCCGATCCAGTGTGAAGTGCATGAGAATTTCAGCTAAACAGTGAACATTGCACAAGATGGCAATAAGCCATACAGGTAACAGTCTATGACATGCACAGAAACTGACACCCTTGCCTCTTCCCTCTGGGGCATTCTTTGTTTGCTTGAATATTAAGATCGAATAAATAACATGCATGAGGTGGAGCAGATATTATTAGGTGACTTTATCACTTTTAATTAATGAAGTCTCACCACAGTATTATTACATTTTTAAGGTTTATATATCACTTCCATAGACTGCAGTTCAATATTCACACATATACTTATATAGGTTTTCTTACTATAGAAAATCCCTTTAAGCTTTCACCTTTGTCAAACAGTTGTTAACCCAGCTAGACATATTGACCATATTACATGCTGTTCTGGATCAGGTAGAGATGGAATGGAATATGACTTAAGACGAGAAAAACAATTTGAGTGCAATTAAATTTTACAAAAATCCACATTCAGTAAAATGTGGATTTTTGTATTTTGCTTAAACGCTGATACATCCAAATAGCGGTTGCTGGCCACCATTTTTCTGAACCATAAAAGGCCATCGATATGTTTAAAAAAAAATCCTTATATTCTCATCTCCGGCCCCTTCACGTCAACTGTCCGGGCCTCGCTGTATTTTCAGAACTCGGGCTGGTCCGGGACTTCTGGCTTTGATGATGCAGTTACCTTGCGTGCATGCAAAACTCTCGGTCCCCACCATAGCGAGAAGTCCCGATCCAGTGTGAAGTGCATGAGAATTTCAGCTTGAGCGGCAGCAATATAAAAATGCCGCAAGGACCGGACAGATGACGGTGAGGGGCTGGAAAGGTAAATGGTAAGGTGAGTGTTTTTTGTTTTTTTTTACATATTACATCTATGCTCTTAGGTCTAGAGATATTAGGACAAAGGACTAAACAGGCAAAAAATGCATGATCCGTTCATGCCTAGCTAGGACTATAAGATCAGACTACATGGTTTCCCTGTAGTTTGTTACCATGGGAATGAATAGGTCTGCATAGTTGCTGTAAACAAAAGAGTGCTTTCAAAACGGTACACTTTATTGAGGAAATGCTTCACTTTCATGAATATTTTTTTCTCCTGGCACTATTTTTTCCTAAAATTGCCCTTTTTGAAGCATTTTAGTGGCTTTTTTTCATTCTGAGGGAGGGCTCATTGCTGGGTTTTTTACGTAAAATTTGTTTTTATTACCAAGTTATAAACAAATGACAAGCTATATCAATTTACTAGTCCAGACACTTATTACATTTATACATACTATACCTTTACACAGAATGTCAATAATGCCAACAAACGTTGAGAAAGTGATTATGTACAACACCAATTCAAAAACAAGTACGAAGGTTGAGAAAGTGATAATGTACAACACCAATTCAAAAACAAGTACAAAGATTGAGAAAGTGATAATGTACAACACCAATTCAAAAACAAGTACAAAGATTGAGAAAGTGATAATGTACAACACCAATTCAAAAACATGTACAAAGATTGAGAAAGTGATAATGTACAACACCAATTCAAAAACAAGTACAAAGATTGAGAAAGTGATAATGTATAACACCAATTCAAAAACAAGTTGCGATGCTGTGCAAAATGTAAAGAAAACAAAAATGCAATGATTTGGAAATCTCTTGTAGCCGTATTTTATTCACAACAGAACATAGAACACAGATCAGAAGATGAAAGTCAGACATTTTTCCATTTTAAAATGCTTCACATGTTCATCACCTGAACTCTTCTTCTGTGAAGCCATGTTGTTGTGATGGATGTAGTATGTGGATTAGCATTGCCTTGCTGAAATATGCAACAAATTCCTGAAATAGAAATTGTCTGGATGGGAGCATGTGTTGTTTTAAAGCTCTAAAACCTACATATAAAGCTCAGCATTGATAGTGCCTTTCAAGATGTGTAAGCTGCCTATGCCATATGATTTTGAACTGTGTGCTGATAAGCTTGATGGCCAATCTCCTTGTTTCCATAAAGAATTTCAAATTTTGATTCATCTGCCCACAGAACAGTTATCAATTTTGCCTGAGTACATTTTAAACAAGCTTTGGATAAAGAAGACTACAGCGGTTTTAGATTGTGTTGATATATGGATTTTCCTTTGCATTTTTGAGCATTAACTTGCATTTGTGGATTGCATGTATTCACAGACAATGATTTTTGGAAGAATTCCTGAACTCATGATTTACATGACAGAATCATGCCTGTTTTTAATGCAATGCCGACTGCGGGCTCGAAGATCATGAGTATCCAGTATTGACCGTCAGCCTTGTCCATTGTGTACATGGATTTCCCCAGAATCTCTGAAACTTTTGGTGATATCAAATTCTGTAGGTGGTGGGGTATTCAAAATATGTGCAATTTTATACTGAGGAACATTTTTCTGAAATTCTTAGACACAATTGTTTACAGATTGGTAAACCTCTGACCATGTTTGCTTCTGAGAGACTCTGCCTCTCTAACATGACCTTATTATGTCATGTGACTTAGTTGAAAATTGACCCTCCATCTGTTTTTTATCAGTACCATTTACTTTTCCAGTTTTTGTTAACCCTGTCTCTACTTTTTTGAGATGTGTTACTGCCATCAGTTTCTAAATTAGTTATTTTTTTCAAACAAAAAGGCAAAATTGTTTAACTTTCAGCTTCTGATCTGTGTTTTATGTTCTGATGTAAATAGAATATGGCTATAGTAGACTTCAAAATCATTGGTATTATTTTCTTTACTTTTTACACAGCATTCCAACTTTTTTGGAATTAGGTTTGTACCATTATTTTAACATCCATGCAGTAATGATGCTTAGGGTCCATTTAGAATGTTCTGGATGAAGAGAAGCACTATCAGCATGACATTGACAATGAACCGAGAAAAGTATACTGGTTTTCTATTAACCGACTAAATCAACCAACTTTATAAACCAGCATTGGGTAATAAATTGGATAAACAATAGAAGAGAAAAATAGGATGGGGGGAGGAAGTAAAATAATATTGGTCCATGTGAAGAATGGAACCAGCGAGATCAAGCAGAATCCTATCGCTGCCACCACATGTGAAGATCCCCACCGCTCCCCTGCCTGACGTTGCTATTACGTCAGACAGATCACGTGATACGGATCCATACTTTGCACCAATGTGACATTCCGCACCCCCTCGGGGACACGTAAGGTCCTCATAGGTCCAGGAAGGTGCCGGGGGTGAGAAGAGGTGGCCCATTCAGTCACTGACATGGCACCTCACTCGCTCACACCCCTGACAGGCTGAGAGGCCCCTCTCACTGACCTCAGTTAAACAGAACCTGATCAGCCCAGTAGAGCTGCCACCAGTTCCTATTAGACATAAGCTCCAGTCCATAACGGGAATTATATCGGGCCAGAAACCAGCCCGGTAGCATGTGAGTTGAAACGAACAATGGACATGTGGATTCATGGATAGAGATAAAAGAGCAACCCAAGGTTAAATTATATATTTAATTGCCTTAAGGGCACACTAGACAATACACTATATACATGAGGGTTATACATACATAATGGTCAGAGATGCAAACACAATAGTAGTGGTACAAAGATATAAGTAGATATTAAGAGTCAGTTACCAGTCAGATGAAAGGCCTGGCTTGTGGGGGAGGAGCTGCCACATGGGAGGCTTATGGTTCCCTCTGTGGGTGACTTCTCTCAAACGATGTGTCTTCTCGACCTCCCAGAGAAAAAAGCCATAGGCCAAGAGCTGCTGGAGTTTTTTAACCCCTCTGGGTCATCTCCCTTTCACCCCTGGGCTAGACCCAAATCTCCACCCCTGGCTTCTAGCAGCTAAAAACTCCAGAAGCTAAGATGGGTCATAACTCTTGGATGGACTGTCCTAGGGAGCCGGTTTTGATGTAATCGGATCCAGCCAGACCCATGCTACGTGTGGAGACTAAACACAGTGGACCTAGGGGTTTCCAAATGTCTGTGCCATGTATCTCCCTATCGCTATGTGCTACACTGGGTTAAGACCCAAGGGGACATTCCCCATGTTCTTGGGATTTTGCAAATATATTCGATTTATGGCTGGGACGTATAGTATCTCCATAACTCAATATCAAATTATCAAACAGAAAAAACTGACCGGCACTCCCAAAACAAGAAAGAGGTGTGTACAGGTGCTTACTAGGAGCAACTACTTCCATATATAAATAATATATATATATATAAATAATAAAGTAGCACACTGCAACGCTAAGTATGCGAACATGAAATATATGAAATTTGAATAGCGTTACTGCTCTAGAAAATAGAAATAAATGAGAAATCTTAGAGCATAAATTGGCCAACTCATGTGCACCTGGTAGCCACGTTAAGGCGTTTCTCGTCATTCCAGGATTCTGCCTGTATGAACTCCTCTGTAAGAAACAAAAGTCTGCTTGTGTGTAGGAATGCAAGATCCTGCTGCAATTAAAACAGCCTGTGTCATAGAGGTGGAGTGCTCAGATACATATACATATACATAGAAACAGAAAAAAACTGACCGGCACTTCCAAAACAAGAAATAGGTGTGTACAAGTGCTTATTAGGAGCAGCTACCTCCATATATAACTAACAAAAAAAATATCACACTGCAACGCTAAGTTTGCAAACATGAAATTTGAATAGCATTACTGCTCTATTGTTAGAACCTTGCTCTTAGGTTTTTTCTATTGCTGGTCACATGACCTTGTTGGCCTATTTAGTCCTGCTCCGCCCTTCTGGCTTTGCTGGACTTCATTGTATTACTACTCTTTAGCTAGCCTGTGCTCAGTATCTAACTCTGTTATTTTGCTTGGTCTTCGGACCTCTGTGTTCTATATATTTTGTTTGTTCGTCTGTCTGCTACTATTTCTGTTAGGAGGTGTCCATTTTGCTCCCAGTCCCTAGTACTTGTAGGGATTCCTTCCCCACATCTATAGGTCTCCGTACAGACTAGCTGAGGACTTTAGCAGGTCTGATCGCAGGATCAGGTTCCCTGTTACATCGTAGGGATCAAGCTGAGTTCTATCGTAGGGACAGATCTCCTCTCTTTCCTTAGCTCTGGTAGCAGAACATAACAGTAAGTCCAGCCTGCAAATTCTCTAAGGAAAGATTTTTCTGTTCCATCATGGTGTCGGTTCTGGATTTGGCTAAATGCCTGCAGGGACTCTCTCTGGAGGCGGCCGAGCTCCATCAGCACGTAAGTAACTGTCCTGGAGCACATTTCTTGGAGCCTAAGGTACGTTTGCCTGATTTATTTTTTGGTGAACACCAAGAATTTTTTTCATTTAAAAATGCTTGCTTATTGTATTTTCGTTTGAGACCCAGGTCCTCTGGGGATGAATCCCAGCGCATAGGGTTCATAATGTCACTTTTGCGCAAAGAGCCTCAGGAGTGGGCCTTTTCTTTGCAACCTAGTGATACATGCATTAGATCAGTGGATAGTTTTTTTTCTGCTTTGGGGCTATTATATGATGATCCTGACCGTGTCTCATCTGCTGAGACTGAGTTGAGACGTTTGAGACAGGGATCAGGTAATGTGGAAAAATATTGTACTCATTTCCGTCGGTGGTTTACTCAAATAGGGTGGAACGATTCTGCTCTGAAGAGTCTGTTTCTTGCTGGGCTTAGTGAAAGGGTTAAAGACTTGCTAATTGCTTATCCCACACCTGAAGATTTGCAACAGGCTATGCAATTAGCTATACGGGTGGATAGGAGACTGCGTGCAAGGGTTAATGAGAGCAAATCCTCTGCTATGTCAGTTTCTGGTCATGAGAATATGTGTACTGACAGTGGAGAGCCGATGGAGATTGGAGCGATGGCACCTCGCTCTCAAGAAAAGGACCGCAGATTTTCTGAAGGTTTGTGTTTCTATTGCGGAAATTCTGGTCATTTCATTAAAAGCTGTATGCTTCGTATGAAGAAAGAAAAAAAAATGGTCAGTCATGCCCGTATTGCCTGTTTAAATTCCAAGGGTGTATTTTTAGCTGCTTCACCTATTGCTCAGGAAAAATTAATGGAATTTCGGGTGTTTGTCGATTGTGGGTCTACTCTGAATGTAATTGATGGGGGATTCTTGGAAAAACTCAATTTAAAACCCGAACCTTTGTCATCCCCCATTGCTGTGGTTTCTGTGGATGGCTCCCCTTTGAAGAATGTTACTCTCAAGGTCTGTGAATTTCCTCTCACTATTAATGGGGTTCACCATGAGAAATTGGATTTGGTAGTTTTGAATAACTTGCCTTCTCCGGTGGTGTTGGGATTGCCCTGGTTCAAATTGCACAATCCTGTACTGGATTGGTCTACCAATGAAATTAAATCCTGGAGCCATAAATGTTATGACAAGTGTTGTAACGGGCGTATTGCAGCTGTGGATAGGGGGGAATTGCCTGTTCCTATTCAGGATTTTTGGAGAGTTTTTTCTGAGAAGGAATCGCAGGTTTTGCCTCCCCATAGAGACTATGATTGTACTATTGAATCTGTCCCTGGAGCGACTCTTCCTAAAAGTCGTTTATTTAACCTTACTATTCCTGAGAGAAAGGCTTTGGAGGAATACATACAGACAAGTTTGGCCACCGGTCACATTAGGCCCTCTAAGTCTCCTGTGGCGGTTGGATTTTTTTTTGTAAAAACAAAGGACGGCGGTTTACGTCCTTGTCTGGATTTTCGTGAGATTAACAAAATTACTGTACGCAATCCTTACCCACTGCCATTGATTCCTGATCTGTTTAACCAGTTAGTGGGGGCCAAGTGGTTCTCTAAAATTGACCTTCGGGGGGCATACAATCTGTTGCGCATGAAGGAGGGTGACGAATGGAAGACTGCTTTTAACACTCCTGTGGGTCATTTTGAGAATTTGGTTATGCCTTTTGGTCTTACTAATGCTCCTGCATTTTTTCAGAATCTTATTAATGACATCCTTAGATCTTTGATCGGCAAAAATGTGGTTGTGTATTTGGATGACATTTTGATTTATTCGCCGGATCTGGAATCTCATTGGCGGAGCGTACGTGAAGTATTACAGTTATTAATTGACAATTCGCTTTTTGCTAAGCTGGAGAAATGTGAGTTCGCTGTACAGAGAATTAGTTTTTTGGGCTACATTATCTCCAGCGAAGGTTTTGAGATGGACCCGGTGAAAGTTCAAGCTGTGCAGGAATGGCCTAGGCCTATTGGTTTGAAATCGATACAGAGGTTTTTGGGTTTCACCAATTATTATAGAAAATTTATTAAAAATTTTTCTATTATTGTCAAACCTCTGACCGATCTCACCAGGAAAGGTGCTGATGCGGTTCAGTGGACTGCTGAGGCCATTGAAGCTTTTGTGTATCTCAAGGAGAGGTTCACCTCTGCTCCCATCCTTATGCAGCCTGATGTGACTAAGCCGTTTTTGGTTGAGGTTGATGCTTCCTCTGTGGGGGTTGGCACAGTATTGTCTCAGGATAACGGGGATGGAGTACATCCCTGTGCCTTTTTTTCAAAAAAATTTTCGGAGACTGAACTGAATTACGATATTGGTAATCGGGAATTATTGGCTATTAAACTCGCATTTGAACACTGGCGCCACCTCTTGGAAGGTGCTGAATTTCCCGTTCAGGTTTTTACGGATCATAAAAATCTGATATATCTTGATGCTGCCAAGCGCCTGAATGCCCGTCAGGCTAGGTGGGCACTGTTTTTCTCGCGGTTTAATTTTTCCGTTACTTACATCCCAGGTACTAAGAATGTTAAGGCGGATGCCTTGTCTCGCAGTTTTTCTCCCATAGTCGGTGCTGAGAAAGAGGAGAACATTTTACAAGAAGGTGTTGTGATAGCTGCTTTGGACTCCGTTTTGGAAGATGAGATTCTTAAAGCACAGGAGAATGCCCCATCTAACACTCCCCATGGGAGGTTGTTTGTGCCTTAGACCTTTAGGAGAGATTTGTTTGTTGAGTGTCACGAATCTCGGTTGGCAGGTCATCCCGGAATCTCTGAGACCAAGAGACTGGTGGGTCGCAGTTTTTGGTGGCCTGGATGGCAGAAGGAAGTCATTAAGTGGGTGCGTCAATGTACTATATGTGCTAGATCTAAGTCCTCACATACTCCTGCTGCGGGGTTACTTTGCCCTCTGGAGCTTCCCAGTGCTCCTTGGACACATTTGGCTATGGACTTTATAACTGACCTTCCCCCCTCTGAGGGTTTTACTGTCATCTGGGTGGTCGTGGACCGTTTTAGCAAGATGTGTCACTTGGTTCCCTTCGTCAAACTGCCCTGCGCTAAGACTCTCGCTAAGGCCTTTGTCAAGGAAATTGTCAGACTTGATGGCGTTCCTACTGACATTGTTTCTGATAGGGGACCTCAGTTCGTGGCTCGTTTTTGGCGCGCCTTTTGTGACAGGTTGGGAGTTCATTTGTCGTTCTCATCCGGATATCATCCTGAATCTAATGGCCAGACAGAAAGGAAAAACCAGGATGTTGAGCAGTTCTTGCGTTGTTTTGTGACAGACAATCAAGAGGGGAGGTCTGAGTTTCTGCCACTTGCTGAATTTGCTCTGAACAATCATACATCTTCTTCTGCTGGTTGTTCGCCTTTTTTTTGTTGTTCTGGGAGACATCTGTCGTTTGGGTCGTTCTCCAAGTTGGTATCTGCCGTGCCTGAGGAGGAGAATTTTTCCGGCGATTTGGAGAGAGTTTGGACGGATGTGCGTGGTAATCTTCAGGAGGCTAACAGAAAATCTAAAGACTACTTTGATAGGAAACGACAGGAGGTTTTGTTCGCTGTTGGTGACATGGTTTGGTTGTCCTCTAGGAATCTGCGGTTGAGGATTCCTTCTAAGAAATTGGGTCCCAAGTTTGTAGGGCCCTTTAAGGTGCTTCAGGTTGTCAACCAATCTGCTGTTAGGTTGGAGGTTCCTACCTCCTGGAGAATTAATCCGGTGTTTCATGTCTCTCTGTTGAAAAAAGCTGTTGTGTCGGATTGTGACGCCTCTGCCTCTGTTCCTCCGGTGGTGGAGGACGGGGAATATGAAATTTCTCGCATCCTTAATTCTAGACGATATAGAGGTAGTTTGCAGTATCTCGTGGCCTGGAAAGGTTTCGGACCCGAGGATAACTCATGGGTCAGGTCGGATGATGTTTCCGCGTCCAGACTTATCAGAGCGTTTCACAGGAGATTTCCTGATAAGCCTGGTCCTAGGGGATCCGGAGGATCCTCTTAGAAGGGGGGGTACTGTTAGAACCTTGCTCTTAGGTTTTTTCTATTGCTGGTCACATGACCTTGTTGGCCTATTTAGTCCTGCTCCGCCCTTCTGGCTTTGCTGGACTTCATTGTATTACTACTCTTTAGCTAGCCTGTGCTCAGTATCTAACTCTGTTAGTTTGCTTGGTCTTCGGACCTCTGTGTTCTATATATTTTGTTTGTTCGTCTGTCTGCTACTATTTCTGTTAGGAGGTGTCCATTTTGCTCCCAGTCCCTAGTACTTGTAGGGATTCCTTCCCCACATCTATAGGTCTCCGTACAGACTAGCTGAGGACTTTAGCAGGTCTGATCGCAGGATCAGGTTCCCTGTTACATTGTAGGGATCAAGCTGAGTTCTATCGTAGGGACAGATCTCCTCTCTTTCCTTAGCTCTGGTAGCAGAACATAACACTATAAAATAGAAATAAATGAGTAATCTTAGCGCATAAATTGGTCAATTCATGTGTACCTGGTAGCCACGTTAAGGCATTTCTCTTCATACCAGGAATCTGCCTGTGTGAACTCCTCTCTAAGAGACAAAAGTCTGCTTGTGTGTGGGAATGCTAGATCCTTCTGCAATTAAAACCGCCTGTGGCCTAGAGGCGGAGTGCTCAGACAAAAGTCTGCTTGTGTGTGGAAATGCATATATACAACTGCACACTGAGGGGGTTTTGTAATCCTTTGCCAAATAGGATACAATGATTGGAATTATATCTCCAATATTCTTCACACCTCTCCCCTTAAGAGGGCACTAGGGGACAGCACTTCCCAGGGTTCCCCCACGCGCGAACCCGCAACCTCCCCTAGTCGGGATAAACCGTCGGCATTACAATGGTCGCGGCCCTTCTTGTGGTGAATGGTGAAGTGGTACTGCTGGAGCGCGAGGCTGCAGTGTGGCAATCTTCTTTTTGTTCCAGATACGGTGTGTAACCAGCAGAGAGGGTTGTAGTTAGCAGTGCAGTTTTCGTCCAGGAATGGCTTTTTAAGTAAAGGGGTTATGATGGCATGTTTGAATGAAGAGGGAAAGATACCCGAAGAAAGAGAGAGGTTAAATATTTTAGGTAGGTGGGTAGTGACAGCTGGGTAAAGGGACTGAAGGAGATGTGAGGGAATAGGGTCACTGTTGCAGGTTGTAGGGTGAGAAGAAGCGAGGAGTCTGGTCACTTCTTCTTCTGTTACCGGCTCGAAGATGGAAAGTGAACTTGAGGTGCGGGAGGGAAGGGGATCCAGATTCTGAGTGGATTGTGCAAGAATGTCTTCACAGATATGATTGATTTTGTTGTAGGAAATAAGTGGCCAGATCGTCAGCACAGACAAAGAGTCGTTTAGGATTATTGGCTAGTGTTGTGATGAGAGTGGTAAAGTAGACTTGTTTAGCCAGATGGAGAGCAGAGTTATAAGTTTTGAGCATGAAGTTATAGTGGATGAAGTTTTCTGCCGAAAGTGATTTTCTCCACAGACGCTCAGCACACCTTGAGCAGCGCTGGAGAAAACGTGTTTGCAAGCGCAAGTTCCAAAGAGCACAGTTAAAACAGACAGGAGAAGGCAAGCAATGAATGTTTATAAGATTGACAGGGCTTCTATGTGCAGAAGGATGAGAATTATATATACTAGTATGTGGGGGCCCAGGGTTGGGGGAGATGTCGCCAGCAACTAGGAGGAGAAGACAAAAGAGAAAGAGCAGGTGGTTCAATGATTTGTGTGAGCGTTTTGTGCGTTGTATGGTGGTAGTGGATGGTTTGGAGTGATTGAGAAAAGTCAATAAGGCCTCAGTGTTGTACATGGGAGAGGGCAGGAGAGAGGGACTGATGTGGAGAGACTGTGTAGAATATGTTAAAGGGGGGTAGAGATGAAAGGAAACAGCAGTTAGGATATATATGAAGCAAAGAAATATGGAAATTAGATGTTGTAGTGCAACTGAACAAAGAGCATGTTTGTTTGAAAATCTGGCACAGCTAGCCCGTCTCCTGCTATGTCCTCTTGCCATGTTTATCTTGCAAGACACCATGGATATTTTGGACATAGAATCAATTTCACAAGTGCCTCAGCACATGTATTCTCTTTAAGCCAGATCTGGATATATTGGAAGTATGTGCTGGGATGTAGGGCCAGCTTTCCTTCTTGAATAGCAATTAGCAAGAGACTGCAGCAGGCATTACTATGTAAGACATACAAACATCCACACTGGACAGACAGACAGACCAGAAATCATCAAGTGAAATAAAGCAGAAAAGAAGTAGAGCAAGCACCTTACTGAATGATCCCTTCTGGTCACTTCTGGGACATTTCCGGGATATTTCATAAGCCACTTTGAAAACTGCCACTTAGGATAACTGCTCAGAGACCAAGCATGGTCAGAGACCAGGGCCTCTACATTTATACCTCTTAGCTAGTTTACACATGAAAGTAGTAAGGTGTAAATAGAAGGGAGGAGGCACAGGGAGACAGGTAGGAATTAAGTAAATGGGGTAAATTAAACAGACAGGAGATAATAAAAGCTTGCTACCAAGACAGCAGGGAATTGAATGGGATGCAAACAGACCACAATACAAATACACAGCCTTAATGGTGTTCCATCAATATGCAGGCTATTGTAGGTTTGCACATACACAGTCTGAATACCGCAGAGCCCACACAATTTCTAGACATTTCTTCTCCATCATGGAGTAGGCCACCTCCCTAAGCAGGAGTTTCCAGGTCAGGTACAAAACAGGGTGTTCATGGCCCATAGTGTCAACCTGGCTGAGCACAGCACTGAGGCCAAAGTCACTGACGTCGGTCTGCACTACAAATGACCATGTAAAGTCGGCTGCCTGTAGTACCGGGGAGCTAGAAAGGGCAGTCTTCAGCGCCCCGAATGCCGTCTCACAGTCGTTTGTCCAATCGACTGTGGAGGGCAGCTTCTTCTTGGTGAGGTCCGTCAGGGTCTTCGCCAGGCTACTATAGTGAGGAACGAACCTCCTATGGTACCCGACGGTGCCCAGAAAGGACATCACCTGTTTCTTGGTCCTGGGGGTGGGCCAGGATTGCGATGGCGTCCACCTTCCCGTCTTTAGAGCCCCCCCGCTAACCCGGTGTCCCACGTAGTGGACCTCACCCATACCAAGCTAGCATTTTTCCCTGCCTGGAGGATCAGCCCGAGCACCTGCGCCAGATGCACCAGGTGATCCTCCCAGGTGGAACTGAAGATGGCAATGTCATCCAGGTACGCGGCCGTGTACCCTTCGAGTCCCTTAAGTAGCATATTGACCATCCGCTGAAAAGTGGCAGGGGCATTCCCTGGGGTTCAATTATATATTTAATCACCTTAAGGGCACACTAGACAGTACACTTTATACATAAGGGTTATATATACATAATGGTCAGAGATGTAAACACAATATTAGTGGTACAAAAGATATAAGCAGATATTAAGAGTCAGTTACCAGTCAGATGAAAGGCCTGGCTTGGGGGGGGGGGGCTGCCACATGGGAGGCTTGTGGTTCCCTCTGTTGGGTGACTTTTCTCACACGATGTGTTATCGCAACCTCGCAGAAAAAAAAGACATAGGCCAAGAGCTGCAGGAGCTTTTAACCCCTCTGGGTTACCCCTCTTCTGCCCCCTGGGCTGTACCCCAATCTCCACCCCTGGCTTCTAGCAGCTAAAAACTCCAGAAACTAAGATGGGTCATAACTCTTAAATGGACAGTCCTTGGGAGCCGGTTCTGGTGTAATCTGATCCAGCCAGACCCCAGCTATGCATGGAGACTAAACACAGTGGCCCTAGGGGTTTCCGAATGGCTGTGCCGTGTATCTCCCTATCCCTATGCGCTAGACTGGGTTAACACCCAGGCAGACATTCCCCATGTTCTTGGGATTTCGTAAATATATTCAATGTATAGCTGGGACGTATAGTATCTTCATAACTTGATATCGAATTATAGCTGTCTGAAACAAAGGGAGACCGCATGGCTTGGATCCACAGGGGGTCTTCCTGTAGCAGCTCACCAGCTAGCAGGTGGGGGTGTAACTCCTTTGTTTGAAGCTGTCCAGGTGAGATGTTTGTCACTCCTAATCTCTTTACCCCCTTCTGCTGCTCCTCTGGGTCCTGTTACAACTGCACACTGAAGGGGCTTTATAATCCTCTGCAAAATAGGATACAATGATTGACATGGAATTATATCTCCAATATTCTTCACAGTCCAGCATTGGCTTTTCTGCTATTTTATTCATTGTGGGGGTTGTTAAATATAGCATGATCTAGGTGTGTTTTCTCATATACTACTCCATAGAAAGGTTGTCTCAACATTTAATTTCAGGAGTTCACAGCTTCTCTGCATCCCGACTTCATATTTGCAGGGGGGCGATGCTCTCCTGAATGATTGATGGTCCATCCAGTAATATTGCTCCACTGCTGATCCAAATTGACCACTGAAGCTGTAAGCAGAGGAAGCTTTGGTCTGCAATATAGGAGAATTGCAGGAGTACTGTTACGGGACCAGATGGTGGAACCACTGTGACGTGGTGCAAGGAGGGACCAGAGGGGCGTAACTAAGTGCCTACCCAGACCGACCCTGGCTACGCGGCGGCTTAGTCGACTCTGTGAACCAAGGAGGGATAAGGAAGGTGAAAAAGGTGCCACTCTGGGACCGACCTTGTGTGAGAGCAGGCGACTCCCATGGGGCTGATAGCCTATGCGGACTGGCACGACAGATGGGCAGACAGATGTGCTGGTAGGCAGGTGGACGGAGCTGACTGACGGACAGGCTCGGCTTGCAGGCTGATTGGCAGGCACGGCTAATAGACAGGCTGGCGGGCCTGGCAGATAGGCAGGTTGGCGGGCACAGCAGATAGGCAGGCTGGCGGGCACGGCTGATAGACAAGCTGGTGGGCTTGGCTGATAGACAGGCTGGCAGACAGCACTGGGACCTGAGGGCTGGAAAGAGTGCTAGCACACAAACTTCAACATTGCACAGGCATCTCCATTTTGGAGGAGGTGCCTTTTACAGGGGCAATCCTCTGGCCATTGGCTGTGGACTATTTAGGATGGCGCGCACAGCCCCTTTAAGAGGAAGGGAGCGCGCGCGCCCTAAGTACAGTGACTGGGGATCTGCACGCAGCGCGTGCACCCCAGGTGGCTGCAGCAAGGGAGCCGGAGGACACCAGACCTGGACCGCGGCAGTGAGGGGATCTGCCGGGCAGGAGGCAGAGACGCCGACGCTACAAGTACTAAAGCTGACTGGATCCAGATATCTGGCCAGCATCAGAGCAGCATTTATAATCTCTTTAGCAAAGAGCTTGCAAGCGCAGTGCTCCATGACTAGGAGAACAATCACTGCTAATAAACTGCAGCGTGGTCAGTAACCTATGTCATGAGCAGTGTAGCGTCGGCGTCCCTGCCTCCTGCTAGGCAGGGACGCTGCTCCCCTCACCTCTCCCCTCCGTGCCCGGCGTCCTCCTCCCGCCCTGCTGGCAGCGCGCGCTGCTTCCCGGCCACTGTGCTTAGGGCGCGCGCGCTCCCCCTCTCTTAAAGGGGCCGCGCGCGCCGTCCTAAGGAGTCCCCGGCCAATGGCCGGAGGACCTCACCATGTATAAGGCACCTCCTCCAAAATGGAGGTGCCCGAGCAATGTTATTGCAAAGCCTTCACTCTGCTTCAGCCCTCAGGTCCCGTTACCAGTTACCTGCCAGTCACCTGCCAGATTCCAGCTTGTTACCTGCCAGTCACCTGCCAAATTCCTGCTTGTTACCTGCCAGTCACCTGCCAGATTCCTGCCTGTTACCTGCCAGTCACCTGCCAGATTCCTGCTGGATACCTGCCTGATATCCGCTTACCTGCTTGCAAGCCTGCGGTCCGACGGTCTGCCTTCCGACACCTGTCAGTCTGTCTATGGACCAGCCTGCCCGCTCACCTGGGAGCGCTCACCTGCTACCTGCCTGCTTGCCTACCTGGAGGCTCTGCCGTCACTTGCCGTGACCACCTGCCTGTCCAGAGACTCTTGCCCGCTCACCTGGGAGCGCTCACCTGCTACCTGCCTGCAAGCCTACCTGGAGGCTCTGCCGTCACTTGCCGTGACCACCTGCCTGTCCAGAGACTCTTGCCCGCTCACCTGGGAGCGCTCACCTTCTACCTGCCTGCTAGCCTACCTGGAGGCTCTGCCGTCACCTGCCGTGACCACCTGCTTGTCCAGAGACTCTTGCCCGCTCACCTGGGAGCGCACACCTGCTACCTGCCTGCTAGCCTACCTGGAGGCTCTGCCGTCACTTGCCGTGACCACCTGCCCGTCCAGAGACTCTTGCCCGCTCACCTGGGAGCGTCCACCTGCTACCTGTCTGCTAGTCTACCCAGAGACTGTCCCTGTCACTTGCCGTGACTACCTGCCCTTCTACCCAGAAACTGTCCCTGTCACTTGCCGTGACTTCCTGCCCTTCTACCCAGAGACTGTCCCTGTCACTTGCCGTGACTACCTGCCCGTCTTCCCTGGGAGCCACCCGCTTCCTTACAAGGACCGCCCCCTTGTATAGTTGCTCAGAGGTTCCGCCTCCCAGACCCGTTACAGTTTGCTCGGGCCATGGAACCCGGTGGCACCCAAGCTCCCTCGCTCTCGGACCTATGTCATGAACTGTCCCGTCAGAGGTCCCAACAGGAGTCCATCCTGAGTCATCTGCGGAATGTCAACTCTCGCCTGGACACTCTGACTGCTCCACCAGCAACCACCGCTAGTGTCTTGACTCGCAGCCCGGCAGCGCCGCTGCCCACCAATACCATGGCATCCTGCCCCGGACCCCGGCTTTCTGCACCTCCTCGCTTCGGAGGCGACCCCGCTCAAGCTCGGGGCTTCATAAACCAGTGCACCCTGCACTTTGAACTCCTGTCCCACCAGTTTATCTCCGACCGGGCCAAAGTAGCCTTCATCATGTCCCATCTCACGGGGGAGGCACTGGCTTGGCTAAATCCTCTATGGGAGAGAGGAGACCCCCTGGTGTCCAACCTGCCAGCCTTTCTCACGGCTTTCCGGAAAGTCTTCGACGAACCCGGACGGAAGACCTCATCCGCATCATCTCTGCTACGCCTCCATCAAGGAAATCTCACCGTGGGCCAATATGCCATACGGTTCCGTACCCTTGCTTCGGAGCTGGCCTGGGATAACGACGCCCTGGTGTCTGTCTTTTGGGAGGGTCTGTCCGGCCGTATTAAAGATGAACTCGCCGGTCAGGACATACCTACCACTCTCGACGACTTAATAACTCTTGCCACCCGGATTGACATCCGGTTCCAGGAACGCGCCAAAGAGGTCACCCGTGAGAGGAGGTTTCCACGTCTAGCCCCTACCTTTCAGAAACCTGTCACGTCTCCCGCTACTCCCCAGGCGCACTCACCCGAGCCTATGCAGGTCGACCAGACCAAGATGGTCAAAACCCATCAAGAGTTACGCCGTGCCGAGGGGAGCTGCTTCTACTGTGGCAGTAAGGAGCACCGGATCCGTTCCTGCCCGGAGAGGTCGGGAAACGCCTGTGTCTAGGATCGCTCAGAGAGGTCGTCCTAGACAAGAGTAAACCCTCTCCATCTCTGTTGCTGTCGGTCTCTATCATCTGCGGGGAGAACCGTTATTTTGAACTAGCCCAACTTGACTCTGGAGCTGCCGGAAATCTCATTTCTCAGTCTCTGGTAGAGAAATACCGCATTCCCACCAAACCTCTAGCTGTACCCTTATCTGTCGCTGCCGTGGATGGGGGCCTCTTACCACATCGCATCCAACTCATCACCGAATCCATAACCCTGCAGGTGGGAATGCTGCACTCTGAGAGCATCTTCTTTCATGTTCTGCCTGGACTCTCTCACGCCCTCTTACTAGGCCTACCTTGGCTTCAGAGACATGCACCCGTGCTTGATTGGCAGACCGGAGAAGTCCTTCGCTGGGGACAGGACTGCCATAAGACTTCTTTGGTTCCCGTCCATCCTGTCCGTCCTTCTCCTACTCCAGCCAATCTACCTGGTCTTCCGGCTCCTTATTGGTCGTATGCGGACGTCTTTAATAAAAAGGAGGCAGAGACATTACCCCCTCATAGACCATACGACTGCCCAATCGACCTGATGCCCGGCACTACTCCTCCCCGTGGTCGCATTTACCCTTTGTCCGCTGCTGAGACCCGATCCATGTCAGACTATATTGAGGAGAATCTGGCCCGGGGATTCATCCAGAAATCTACTTCCCCGGCGGGAGCAGGCTTCTTCTTCGTCAAAAAGAAGGACGGCTCACTCCGTCCCTGTATAGACTATAGAGGCCTTAACCAGATCACGGTGAAGAATAAATACCCCCTTCCGCTCATTCCGGAATTATTTGACCGTCTGAGGGGGGCTAGAATCTTCACCAAGCTGGACCTCCGTGGGGCGTATAACCTGGTCCGTATCCATCAGGGGGATGAATGGAAGACGGCATTCAACACCCGGGACGGCCACTATGAATACCTGGTAATGCCCTTCGGTCTCTGTAACGCTCCCGCCGTCTTTCAAGAGTTGGTCAATGACATCTTCCGGGACCTTCTCTACTCCTGCGTAGTGGTGTACCTGGACGACATCTTGGTCTTCTCTCCGGATCTCCCCACACACCGGAGGGATGTTCGTCAGGTTCTGCTCAGGCTCAGGCAGAACCACCTCTACGCTAAATATGAGAAGTGCCTCTTTGAGCAGACCTCGCTTCCGTTTTTGGGCTACATAATTTCTCAGACCGGCCTACGAATGGATCCTGAGAAACAGTCTGCCATCGAGAAGTGGCCTCGACCAGAGGGGTTGAATGCTATTCAGCGGTTCCTGGGCTTCGCCAACTACTACCGCCTCTTCATACCGCACTTCTCTTCCCGGACTGCCCCAATCTCTGCGCTCATCCGTAAGGGCACTAATCCCAGAGAATGGCCGCCCGAAGCAGAGGAAGCCTTTCTTTCCTTAAAACAGGCTTTCTCTTCCGCCCCGGTGCTGCATCGCCCGGAGGGCAACAAGCAATTCTTCCTGGAAGTTGACGCCTCCTCCTCTGGAGCCGGAGCGGTACTTACCCAAAAATCGTCTTCCGGGAGAATGGTAACTTGCGGCTTCTTCTCCAAACTCTTCTCCTCTTCCGAGCGCAACTATTCTATAGGAGACCTAGAGTTATTGGCCATTAAGCTGGCATTGGAGGAGTGGCGTTACCTGCTCGAGGGGGCTCTTCACCCAGTAATAATTTACACGGACCACAAGAACTTGGCTTACCTCCACAGCGCCCAGAGACTTAACCCGTGCCAAGCCCGGTGGTCCTTGTTTTTTGCTCGCTTTGATTTTGTTCTTCATTTTCGCCCGGCTGACAAAAACATCAAAGCTGACGCCTTGTCCCGATCCTTCCTGGTGTCTGATCTTGAGGAGGAACCTAAACACATCATCGATCCCGCCAGAGTAATGCAGGTGGCCCCCGTGAGTCTAAATCGTCTCCCTCCCGGTAAGACGTTCGTAACGGTGCCTGATCGGGAAAAGATCCTACACTGGGGTCACTCGTCTAAGCTTGCTGGCCACGCCGGTCAGAAAAAGACCCCCCAGCTTATCACCCGGCACTACTGGTGGCCTACCCTGCACAAGGACGTAATAGACTTTGTTTCTGCCTGTGTGTCCTGCGCCCGCAACAAGGTTCCGAGACACCTGCCAGCCGGTCGCCGCCTTCCTCTTCCAGTACCTGCTGCCCCCTGGCAGCATATAGCTATGAACTTCATAACAGATCTCCCTGTCTCTGCCGGTTGTACGGTCATTTGGGTGGTCGCTGATCGCTTTTCCAAAATGGCTCATTTCATTCCCCTGCCAGGCCTCCCATCTACACCCACATCTTCCGTCTCCATGGCCTGCCCCTCCACATCGTGTCGGATCGTGGGGTTCAGTTCACCTCACGCTTCTGGAGAGCCACATGTAAGCTGCTAGACGTCACCCTGGACTTCTCCTCCGCATACCACCCACAGTCCAATGGTCAAGTGGAGCGGATCAATCAGATCCTGACCAGTTACCTCCGGCACTTCGTTAATGCCCACCATTCAGACTGGGTGGATCTCCTGCCATGGGCCGAATTCTCTTACAATAATCACGAGAGCAAATCTTCCTCCAAATCCCCGTTTTTTGTAGTCTTCGGTCAGCATCCTCGGATCCCATTTCCCGTCTCCACCTCGGTGGACAATCCGGCTGCGGAATCTCTCGTTTTTCCTCCATTTGGGAGAGTACCCGATCCGCACTCCTTCAGTCGTCCGAGCGGATGAAAAAACACGCTGACAAAAAACGCCTGGATCCTCCACAATTCCGTCCTGGAGATAAAGTCTGGCTCTCGTCCAAGTATGTCCGGCTCAAGATTCCTTCCTACAAGTTAGGGCCTCGGTTCATCGGCCCACTGGAAGTTATCAAACAATTCAACCCAGTGGCCTATAAATTGAAACTCCCGGCCAACTTGCGGATCCCTAACTCCTTCCATGTATCTCTCCTCAAACCCTTGGTACTTAACTCTTTTTCCAAGTCTACAGGTACGCCTCCTGCTCCGGTTTCCGCTGAAAACGAGTTTGAGGTAGAGAACATTCTGGCCACCAAAAGGGTAAGAGGAAAAACCTTTTTTCTGGTAGATTGGAAGGGGTTTGGTCCTGAGGAGAGAACTTGGGAGCCCAGGGAGAACATCCATGCCCCTCTCATCCTTGATAAATTTCTGTCTGGCCTAAAAAAGGGGGGCCTAAAGGGGGGGGTACTGTAGCGTCGGCGTCCCTGCCTCCTGCTAGGCAGGGACGCTGTTCCCCTCACCTCTCCGCTCCGTGCCCGGCATCCTCCTCCCACTCTGCTGGCAGCGCGCACTGCTTCCCGGCCACTGTGCTTAGGGCGCGCGCGCGCTCCCCCTCTCTTAAAGGGACCGCGCGCGCCGTCCTAAGGAGTCCCCGGCCAATGGCCGGAGGACCTCACCATATATAAGGCACCTCCTCCAAAATGGAGGTGCCCGAGCAATGTTGTTGCAAAGCCTTCACTCTGCTTCAGCCCTCAGGTCCCATTACCAGTTACCTGCCAGTCACCTGCCAGATTCCCGCTTGTTACCTGCCAGTCACCTGCCAGATTCCTGCTTGTTACCTGCCAGTCACCTGCCAGATTCCTGCCTGTTACCTGCCAGTCACCTGCCAGCTTCCTGCTGGATACCTGGCTGATATCCGCTTACCTGCTTGCAAGCCTGCGGTCCGACGGTCTGCCTTCTGACACCTGTCAGTCTGTCTATGGACCAGCCTGCCCGCTCACCTGGGAGCGCTCACCTGCTACCTGCCTGCTTGCCTACCTGGAGGCTCTGCCGTCACTTGCCGTGACCACCTGCCTGTCCAGAGACTCTTGCCCGCTCACCTGGGAGCGCTCACCTGCTACCTGCCTGCTAGCCTACCTGGAGGCTCTGCCGTCACTTGCCGTGACCACCTGCCTGTCCAGAGACTCTTACCCGCTCACCTGGGAGCGCTCACCTGCTACCTGCCTGCTAGCCTACCTGGAGGCTCTGCCGTCACCTGCCGTGACCACCTGCTTGTCCAGAGACTCTTGCCCGCTCACCTGGGAGCGTCCACCTGCTACCTGTCTGCTAGTCTACCCAGAGACTGTCCCTGTCACTTGCCGTGACTACCTGCCCTTCTACCCAGAGACTGTCCCTGTCACTTGCCATGACTTCCTGCCCTTCTACCCAGAGACTGTCCATGTCACTTGCCGTGACTTCCTGCCCTTCTACCCAGAGACTGTCCCTGTCACTTGCCGTGACTACCTGCCCATCTTCCCTGGGAGCCACCCGCTTCCTTACAAGGACCGCCCCCTTGTATAGTTGCTCAGAGGTTCCGCCTCCCAGACCCGTTACAAGCAGTACACAACAGAATTCAAAATCCTTCCGTTTATGAGAATGGAAAAGCATGTTTTATAATAAGTAAATTTCAAAGTTTCTCATTTTTATGAGAACTTTGCAATTTTACCAATTAAACCATTTTGGAAATTTTAAAAATGCAACCAAAAATTATGTTAAAAATGCAAATAAAAATTATTTTATTTGAGATGTAGTGTAATTTGTCATTTTATTCCTTGACACAGTTGATGAGTAAATAACTCCTCCATGGATCCTATGATAATTCATTCTAGTTTTCAGAATAAAAGGACTATCAGAGGAAAGATAAATACTGAAACTAAAATTATTTCTTTTTCAGATCACCTTAAAATACAAACTAGAAAGTTAACAAAGAAAATATCCACTGTAAGAAACGCCATCGCTTAATTTATCATTTAAAGTGTCTGTCTACTGTTAACAATATAGTGATAAATGTTCTATCAGGACACACTGAAGTTCTGGCACAGCAAAGAAAATTAGCATTTATACAGTGCAGAGGCTTCCAGTGCTGGGACCACAACAGTCATTTTGCCTTTGACAATCTTTGCAAAAAGAACAAAAGTATTGCGCCACTCACCAATGATGCGACTTTCTTTTTTTATTTGTGTTCCATAAGCCACTGCAGCAGTGAAGAGTAGAAGGGCACAGGCCAGAAGAAGCGTCATAGAACTGGCTGTCACCAGAGGAGTGTCATACAACTGGTTGTCACCAGAGAAGCGTCATACCACTGGCTGTCACCAGAGAAGCGTCATACAACTGGCTGTCACCAGATAAGCGTCATACAACTGGATGTCACCGGAGAAGCGTCATACAACTGGCTGTCACCGGAGAAGCGTCATACAACTGGCTGTCACTAGAGAAGCGTTATACAACTGGCTGTCACCGGAGAAGCGTCATACAACTGGCTGTCACCAGAGAAGCGTCATACAACTGACGCGCCCCCTGGGCCTGTGCTGCTTCTGCTGCGCAGGGGGATACCCGGAGCCGGATCTGCTGAGGATAGTAGTCCTCGTGGCGGTGACCCGGTCCGTGCCCAGGGTGTCAAACTAAGCGGCGGAGTTTAGTATAAGATGTTATAGTGTTCGACTACGCCACCCGTTGAATGCGGTTATGAAACCGCCGCTGCAGGGCAGACCGCTGAGGCCGGTGGTACGGTTGTGCAGCGTGGATAGTATAACCCCCAACGGGAGGGGTATGGCCTCAGGGCAGCGGACGTGGATGATGGGGATAGTGGAATTGCTCGCAGGCACCAGGAACCACTCAGAGACGGTGCGGTGTAGTTCAGGGTCTTTACTGGTGGCAAAGGTAGACCCTCCCGGGAGTACTGGCTAGCGATCGGGGCCTGGTCAGTCTGTGAGCAGATAGGATCTCCCCTGGCCAGGCGGAGTTGTAGGCCTCCCCACTAATTGTACTCTTCCTGGCTACCTTGCTAGAAGCGGGTAAAAGTAGCCCACGTCCCTGAGTGTACCGTGTGGTGCTCACCCGTATGGCCGGTGACTCGGGGCCTTCTGGTAGCCTCCGCTCCACGACAGCGGTGCTGGTCCCTTGCGTGTGACCGTGCCTTCGGGTTTCTTGGCCAGAGGACCTGAAATCCCCTGCCGGTCGGTTTCTGCTGCTGGGTATGGCTCAGTCCCCACAGCCTCGGACTCCGTGTCCGGTGAGATCTCTTCAGTCAGGACGAGCTCTACAGCTTCCAGTCTCTGACCCCTTTTATCACTGCTCCCACAGAGCTCCTGATCTTGCTCTCCCTGTATCAGCTCCACTCCAGACCAGACTGTGTCTCTGTCTGGGACTCCTCTTCTTCTCCCTAACCCCACCTCAGCCCCAGTTTATATAGGGGAAGTTCTTCCCCTCCCAGGACTGGGCAGGAGATGTTGCATGCTTAGGATTCCTGACCAGGAGACCTCCCACCTGCTCACAGACGTAATATTGCTATTACTGTGGTAACCAGACCCCTGGGGTTCCACATTCCCCCCTAGTAAAATTTAGTACTCCGGGACTAAACATATTTTTGAAAACATAACAGGGTATAAACAGGAGCAATACAATAAGGAAAAACACATTAGGGTGGTCACGGCGTGTCCGCAACCGGGTGCAATTTTTGAAGCAAAAAGGGTGTCCATTTCACCAAAGAACACGGAGCCGTAACCAGGTAGGGGTCTGTTCTGCCCTGAGTCTTTAACAGTCTTTAGTCCGTTCCTGGGTTACGCTCCAAACATATATAAAACAGAGTTCCGGTTAATCCACAAAAGACACCTATAAAATAACTAGAAAAAACATAATTATTTACAAGCAACAGTAAACAGGTAAATACCAATAAAACAGTCTGAACACTTTAGATCCTCCAACGTACGGGCAACTGGCCTCTAGTGGCCCTAGTAGACCTACGGAGCTTACTGACCGGTCCTGAGCTACAGGGTGTAGGAGCTGTCAAAGGTAAGCTGGGCAGCTGTCTACGGACTCTTTGGCTCACTAGGGGCACGGCAGGCTCACTATAAGCAGAGGGTCGATTCTCCTGGTCTGCTTGTGTGGGGTCTTCTGCCTCCTGGACCGGTTGCTCTTCCAGCTCTACCTGTTTTTCCGTAGGCACTTGGGATGCTGGCTGGAGGAAGGTGAGGACGGGTACCACAACAGCGCCATTTACTTGTGTCCAAGACCGAGGGAAGTCTCCGAGTACAGTACTGACCATCTCTTCCCTTTCCTCTGCGGGTCGAGGGTTTTCTTGATCTTCTTCAGGGTTTCGTAGTTGCTCGGGACACTTCTTCAGGTGATCTCGGGAGACAATGGCTGTGGTTTCTCCTCCATCCTTACTGATTGTGCAGATTTTTGGGTTTTCATGGCTTGATGGCGGTACGGTGTACGGGTCCTTCTCCCACTGGTCGTCCAACTTGTGGAGCCATCTTTTCCTCTTCAAGACCTGCTCTCCAGGTACCAGGGGAACAGCGGGAGCATGCTGGTTGTAAGTCTTCTCCTGTCTTTCTCTTGCTTGACAGAGACTTCGCTCAACGCTCTCCTGTACTTTCCAGTACTGCTGCTGCCTCTCTGTGTCCCAGTCTGCTTCTGGTGAAGTGTCCTCGGGTGTCAGGACTCCCATATCCAGATCAACAGGCAGCTTACCAGGTCTTGCTCTCATTAGGTAAGCCGGGGTACAGTTGGTAGAACCTACAGGGATGTGGTTGTATAGGTCCACCAGATCAGGCAGTTTCTCAGGCCACAGACTGCGTTCTTCCAGGGGCAATGTTTTCAGAAGGTCTATCACCACCTGGTTCATCTTCTCGCAAAGTCCATTGGTTTGCGGATGATAGGGTGTTGTTCTTATCTTCCGGCAGCCATACAGAGTGCAGAACTCCTGGAAGACTTCCGCTTCAAAGGCAGGTCCTTGGTCCATCAGCACCTGCTCTGGGTATCCGTGTGGACGGCAGAAGTGCTGCTGGAAGGCTCTAGCTGCTGTTTGAGCCGTTAAGTCCTTGACGGGGACTACAACCAAGAACCGGGAGTAGTGATCCACGATGGTTAACGCATAGACGTAGCCACTTCTGCTGGGGGTCAGTTTTACATGGTCCAAGGCTACCAGTTCCAACGGCTGCCTGGTGACGATGGACTGCAGGGGAGTCTTCTGGCTGGCACGGTCCTTCCTTCTTAGGTTGCATGGGCCACAATCTCTGCACCACCTCTCGATGGTTCCTCTCATGCCTACCCAGTGGAACCGCCCGCGCAGCATGAACTCCAGCTTCTTCCATCCGAAGTGCCCAGCTCCGTCGTGGTATGCCTCCAGTACAATTGCCGCGTCTCTTCTTGGCACCACTACTTGCCAGACCAGTTCATGCGTCCGGGAGTTAACCATTCTGCGGCACAACTTCCCCTTGTAAAGGAACAGTCGACTCTTCTCAGCTCACAGTTGCTTGGTCTCCTCCGGAGCGTCTGGGTCAAGGCGGGCATCTGGCTGAGTCAGCATCTCCTTCACCAGTCGGACGGCGGGGTCACTGTCTTGCGTTTCTGCCCAGTTGTAATGAGGTAAGGGGTTGAACGTAGCGGATTGCTTACCCCTTACACGGTGGGAATACTGGGTAGTCCCATGACGGTGAAACGCGGGGAGTTCAACTTCTTCCAGTTCCCCTGGATCTTCCCCTACGTCCGGTAGGTTTGGCATTCTGGACAAGGCATCCGCGTTGGTATTGGAGCGTCCTGCCCGGTATTTGATCGTGAACTCATAGTTGGACAGGCGGGCCATCCATCTCTGCTCCAGGGCACCGAGTCTTGCAGTGTCCAGGTGTGTCAACGGGTTGTTATCCGTGTACACGGTGAACCGGGAAGAGGCGAGATAGTGCTTAAAGCGTTCGGTGACTGCCCACACCACTGCCAGGAACTCTAGCTTGAATGAGCTGTAATTCTCAGGGTTTCTTTCGGTGGGTCGCAGTTTTTGGCTGGCGTAAGCAATTACCCGTTCTCTCCCCTGCTGGATCTGGGACAGTACGGCTCCCAGCCCGATGTTACTTGCGTCGGTGTAGAGGATAAAGGGCTGGCTGTAATCAGGGTACGCCAGGATTTCATCCCCCGTGAGGGCCATCTTCAGCTGGCGGAAGGACTCTTCTTCCAGCTTCTCCCATCTGAAGGGCGGCTTCTGGTTCTTGGCCTTCCTGGACTGGCCTATCAGGAGGTCCTGCATAGGAGCTGCCTTTTTGGTGAAACCGGGAATGAATCTTCGGTAGTAGCCTACCAACCCGAGGAATTGCCGCACTTCCTTTACGCTGGAGGGTCTTGGCCATTCCTTAATCGCAGTGATCTTATCAGGGTCGGGGGCCACTCCGTCAGCACTCACCACGTGTCCCAGGTACTGCACCTTTGGTTTTAGCAGGTGACACTTCGACGGTTTCACCTTCAGACCGTAGTTTGCCAGGGCGTCAAACACCTCCGCCAGGTGTTTCAGGTGGTCCTCGTAGGTTTTGGAATAAACTATAACATCGTCCAGGTACAGCAGGACCGTCTCAAAGTTCCGGTGTCCCAGACAGCATTCCATCAATCGTTGGAAGGTTCCTGGTGCGTTGCAGAGTCCGAACGGCATGCAGGTAAACTCGCTAAGTCCCATCGGGGTGGTGAATGCGGTCTTCTCCCGGTCCGCCTCTGCTACAGGAACCTGCCAGTACCCACTAGTGAGATCCAAAGTGGAGAAGAAGTTAGCAGATTTTAAAGCAGCCAAAGACTCCTCTATCCTTGGTAAGGGGTACGCATCTTTGTGTGTGATACGGTTGATTTTCCGGTAATCTACATACATTCTCATAGTGTTGTCTTTCTTTTTAACCAAGACTAGTGGAGCTGCCCAGGGGCTACAGCTATCCCTGATTACCCCAGCCTCCTTCATGTCTCTAAGCATCCCCTTGGCGTGTTGGTAGTGTGCAGGGGGTACGGGTCGGTATCTCTCCTTTATGGGAGGATGGTCTCCCGTGGGGATGTGGTGTTCTACCCCCTTTACTCGCCCGAAGTCTAGCGGGTGTTTACTAAACACTCTCTCGTACTCTCGAACCACCCGATAGACTCCCTGTTTCTGGTGTGAGGGAGTGGAGTCAGTACCCAAATGCAGTTGCTGACACCAGTCCTCCATTTGTTGCTTAGAGCCGTTACCTTCCTCTGGATGAGATGGAGGCAAGGGTTCCACGGACTGTACAGAATTTTGGTTGATGGTATACAATTTGGCTAGCGTAGCATACTGGGGCAGGTACACTTCCCTCTTCCCGATATTTATTATGCGAACGGGCACCCTCCCATGGCGTACATCAACCACCCCCCGTGCTGTCAAAATGGTGGGCCTACTGTCTGAGTAGACGGGTTCTACCATTGCTTGGTAGTCTCTACCTCTGAGACCAATAGCTGCCCGGCACCAAATCATCATCTCACTTTTTGGGGGTATGGCAATAGGGAACGGGTCACACATTCTCACGCTACCTATCTCACCACCGGAGAGTTCCACTTGTTGCCGTCGCATCAGTGCCCGGATCTCTTTTTGGAGCACTCGCTGCTGACCGGAGCTGGCGTTCTTGGCAACCTGCTGTAAAATGAGAATCACCTCTGCAAGACAATTTTCAATCACATTAGTTCCTAGAGTTATCTTTGGGTGACTCTCGCGCTTGTCAATGTCTACAATGATCAGTCCCTGTGCTGCCAGTTCGACTTTACCGATTTTAATGGTCATCTCTTTAAATCCGATCTGTGGCACGGGCTGACCATTGCTGGCGATGATACTCAAGTCGTCGTCTGGGTAGCGGGTTATATCCGAGTCATTCCAGTACTGCTTGAAGAGCACGTACGGGATGGTGGTGACCTGTGACCCAGTGTCAAGTAGGGCACTCATAGGAATGCCATCCAGTACCACAGGCAAGACTGGACGTCCTCCCACGTATTTGTCACGCCAGTTCGATGGGCCTGGTGATCTTATTCCTAGGGGTTGGCCCTCTACCCCAGGTTGTGCCAGTTTAAAGGACAGTACCTTGCCATATGTCCGGGTTGATTGCAGCGGCGGCAGATGGGTTGTCCGTCCTCGTTGTATCGGTCGCTGGGTCTTCCTCTGGCCGATGGGGTCCTCCTTGGTCGGCGCCACGGGATATCCTCCGGTCCGGATGCCAGCTGGATCTTCCCTGGAGTAGAAACCTGTAAGGACTGCACAGTTCGGGTTAGCGCGGCAACGCTTTTAGTTAGCTCTTGGACCTGATGGTGCAGGTCTGTAGCCGGGTCATTGTTTAAAGCCTGCACATCAGCTCCCACAGGCCCTGCCGACAAGGGCGCCGTCTCCTGGTGGTAAGTGGTAGCAGGGCGTTTGTGGGTCACAGCACCACCTGGTGCCGGTTCTCGGAGCACCCGGATGGCTCTGTCCTTGAACTGTGCAAAGTCCAGATGAGGGTCCTGTAAGGCCATGGCCCGCAACTGGGTTCGGTGGGCATTACAATGTAGACCCTCTATAAATTGTTCAGTCAACAGTTTGTCTTCGTTTCCCACGTCGTCAGGGTCGGCCTGCTTAATGGCTCTCAGGGCCTCTTGTAGGTTTAGCGCATAGTCCCTTATATTCTCATGTGCTCGCTGCTTGCACCCGTAGAATCTAAGCTTGATCTCGGCTGAGGTACGGGCATCAAAGGTGTCCTTCAGCCGGGCTAGTATCTCTGCGACAGTCCTCCTCCTCCCAAGTGGCCAGGACTTTACCTCCCTTTGGGCTGCCCCTGTTAATTGAGCCACCAGGATGCTCACTTTTTGCTCTTCTGTGAGGGGGTACACCTGGAAGAGGCTATCCAGCCTTTCTCTGAAGTCATTTAGGGTATGTGACTCCCCTGAGTACTGGGGTAGCCAGGCTGCCCCCGGGATGTAGGGCATGGTGAAAGGCATGACCGCAGCAGCGGTGGTGCTGGCGGTGGCTGTGGCAGTGAAGCTCTCCTCCGTATCCGACATCCTCCTCCCCCCTAGTGGACCGTGGCCTACCTTGCGATGATCCTCTTCCGTAGGCCGCGGCTCCGCAGTGGATCGTCAGGGTTGAGGACCTTCCGTCGCGCCCCTGTGATGTCGGCGTCTGCTGGGTTCCTTCCAGGACCTCACGCAACGTCCGGACGTGAGGCGGGGCTTCAGTTCTCGCGCGCTTTCGGAGTCCACGCCCCTCTTCTTCCCGCGCGGCGTCCTCGAGATGGCGTCCAACGGCGGGAAAACTCCACAGATGGCGGGAAGAAGGCAAAAGATGGCGTCGGATGGCGGGAAAACTCCACGGATGGCGGGAAGAAGGCAAAAGATGGCGTCGGATGGCGGGAATCTTCACCACAGGTAAGTTTAACAGTCTTTTTCAGGCACGCAGTACCCGGTGGTTGCGGGCACGAAATCCTGCCGACTATGCCAAAAGTTGACGCGCCCCCTGGGCCTGTGCTGCTTCTGCTGCGCAAGGGGATACCCGGAGCCGGATCTGCTGGGGATAGTAGTCCTCGTGGCGGTGACCCGGTCCGTGCCCAGGGTGTCAAACTAAGCGGCGGAGTTTAGTATAAGATGTTATAGTGTTCGACTACGCCACCCGTTGAATGCGGTTATGAAACCGCCGCTGCAGGGCAGACCGCTGAGGCCGGTGGTACGGTTGTGCAGCGTGGATAGTATAACCCCCAACGGGAGGGGTATGGCCTCAGGGCAGCGGACGTGGATGATGGGGATAGTGGAATTGCTCGCAGGCACCAGGAACCACTCAGAGACGGTGCGGTGTAGTTCAGGGTCTTTACTGGTGGCAAAGGTAGACCCTCCCGGGAGTACTGGCTAGCGATCGGGGCCTGGTCAGTCCGTGAGCAGATAGGATCTCCCCTGGCCAGGCGGAGCTGTAGGCCTCCCCACTAATTGTACTCTTCCTGGCTACCTTGCTAGAAGCGGGTAAAAGTAGCCCACGTCCCTGAGTGTACCGTGTGGTGCTCACCCGTATGGCCGGTGACTCGGGGCCTTCTGGTAGCCTCCGCTCCACGACAGTGGTGCTGGTCCCTTGCGTGTGACCGTGCCTTCGGGTTTCTTGGCTAGAGGACCTGAAATCCCCTGCCGGTCGGTTTCTGCTGCTGGGTATGGCTCAGTCCCCACAGCCTCGGACTCCGTGTCCGGTGAGATCTCTTCAGTCAGGACGAGCTCTACAGCTTCCAGTCTCTGACCCCTTTTATCACTGCTCCCACAGAGCTCCTGATCTTGCTCTCCCTGTATCAGCTCCACTCCAGACCAGACTGTGTCTCTGTCTGGGACTCCTCTTCTTCTCCCTAACCCCGCCTCAGCCCCAGTTTATATAGGGGAAGTTCTTCCCCTCCCAGGACTGGGCAGGAGATGTTGCATGCTTAGGATTCCTGACCAGGAGACCTCCTGTAGCGCTGGCGTCCCTGCCCTCTGCTAGGCAGGGACGCTGCTCCCCTCACCGCTCTGCTCCGTGCCCGGCGTCCTCTCCCCGCTCTGCTGTCAGCGCGCGCTCCTTCCCGGCGTCCTCCTCCCGCTCTGCTCTCAGCGCGCGCTCCTTCCCGGCCCCTGTGCTTAGGGCGCGCGCGCGCTCCCCTCCTCTTAAAGGGGCCGCGCGCGCCGTCCTAAGGAGTCCCCGGCCAATGGCCGGAGGACTTCATCATATATAAGGCACCTCCTCCAAAATGGAGGTGCCCGAGCAATGTTGTTTGCACCTGTGTCTCACCTGTGCTTCAGCCCTCAGGTCCCGTTGCCAGTTACCTGCCAGTTACCTGCCAGTTTCCTGCCAGTTTCCTGCTAGTTACCTGCCTGATTCCTGCCTGAATACTTGTTACCTGTCTGCCAGTCTGAGGTCCGACGGTCTGCCTTACTACTCCTGTCAGTCTGTCTAAAGGACCAGCCTGCCCGCTCACCTGGGAGCGCATATCAGCTACCTGCCTGCTTGCCTGAGGTCCGACGGTCTGCCTTACTACTCCGGTCAGTCTGTCTATGGACCAGCTTGCCCGCTCACCTGGGAGCGCTTCTCCGTTATCTGCCTGCTTGCCAGCCCGGAGGCTCCGTTGTCACGTGCTGTGACCACCAGCTATCTCAGAGACTCTTGCCCGCTCACCTGGGAGCGCATCTCCGTTACCTGCCTGCTTGCCAGCCCGGAGGTCCCGTTGTCACGTGCGGTGACCACCAGCTATTCCAGAGACTCTTGCCCGCTCACCTGGGAGCGCTTCTCCGTTACCTACCTGCCTGCCAGCCCGGAGGTTCCGCCGTCACGTGCCGTGACCACCTGCTATTCCAGAGACTCTCGCTTGCTCACCTGGGAGCACACATCTACCATCTGCCTGCTAGCCTACCCGGAGGCTCTGCCATCACAGGTCGTACCTACCCCTTACCCAGAGACTGCCCTGATCACTTGCCGTAACTCCCTGTCCGTTCACCCAGAGACTGCCACCCGCTCCCTTACAAGGGCCGCCCCCTTGTATAGTAGCTCTGAGGTTCCGCCTCCCGGACCCGTTACAGTTTGCTCGGGCCATGGAACCCGGTGGCACCCAAGCTCCCTCGCTCTCGGACCTCTGTCTTGAACTGTCCCGTCAGAGGTCCCAACAGGAGACCATCCTGGGTCACCTGCGGAATGTTAATACTCGCCTGAACACTCTGTCTGATCCACCAACAACCTCCGCCAGTGCCATATCTTGCAATCCGGCAGCTACGCTGCCCACTAATACTATGGTATCCTACCCCGGACCCCGGCTTTCTGCACCTCCTCGCTTCGGAGGCGACCCCGTCCAGGCTCGGGGCTTCATAAATCAGTGCACCCTGCACTTTGAACTTTTGTCCCATCAGTTTAATTCCGACCGGGCCAAAATTGCCTTTATCATGTCCCATCTCATCGGGGAGGCCCTGGCCTGGCTAAATCCTCTATGGGAGAGAGGAGACCCCCTGGTGTCCAACTTGCCTGCTTTTCTCTCGGCTTTCCGGAAAGTCTTCGACGAACCCGGACGGAAGACCTCATCCGCATCCTCTCTGCTACGCCTCCGTCAGGAGGGTCTCACCGTGGGCCAATATGCCATACGGTTCCGCACCCTTGCCTCGGAGCTGGCCTGGGATAACGACGCTCTGGTATCCGTCTTCTGGGAGGGTCTGTCCGGTCGTATTAAAGATGAACTTGCTGGTCGGGACATTCCTACCTCTCTCGATGATCTAATAACCCTTGCCACCCGGATTGACCTACGGTTCCAGGAGCGTGCCAAGGAGGTCACCCGTGAGAGAAGGATTCCACGTTTAGCTCCTACTTTCCAGAAACCCGTCATTCCCTCCATCTCTCCCCAGGTACACTCTCCTGAGCCTATGCAGGTCGACCAGACCAAGATGGTCAAAACCCGTCAGGACTCACGCCGTGCCGAGGGGAGCTGCTTCTACTGTGGCAGTAAGGAGCACCGGATCCGTGCCTGCCCGGAGAGGTCGGGAAACGCCTGTGTCTAGGTTCGCTCAGAGAGGTCCACCTAGACAAGAATAAATCCTCTCCATCCCTGCTGTTGTCAGTTTCGATCATCTACGGGGAGAACCGTTATTTCGAACTAGCCCAACTTGACTCTGGAGCAGCCGGGAACCTTATTTCACAGTCCCTGGTTGAGAAATACCGCATCCCCACCAAACCTCTGGCTGTACCCTTGTCTGTCGCTGCCGTGGATGGGGGCCTCTTACCTCGCCCCATTCAACTCATCACCGAATCCATTACCCTGCAGGTGGGAATGCTGCATTCTGAAAGTATCTCCTTTCATGTTCTGCCTGGACTCTCTCACGCCCTCTTGCTAGGTCTGCCCTGGCTCCAGAGACATGCACCCGTGCTAGACTGGCAAACCGGAGAGCTCCTTCGCTGGGGACAAGACTGTCATAAAACCTGCCTGGTTCCCGTCCATCCCGTCCGTCCCTCTCCTACCCCAGCTAATCTATCTGGACTTCCGATTCCTTATTGGTCTTATGCAGATGTCTTTAATAAAAAGGAGGCAGAGACATTACCACCACATAGACCATACGACTGTCCCATCGATCTGCTACCCGGTACTACTCCTCCCCGTGGGCGTATCTATCCTTTATCCGCTGCTGAGACCCGGTCAATGTCCGAATATATTGAGGAGAATCTGGCCAGAGGATTCATCCGGAAATCTACCTCCCCGGCGGGAGCAGGCTTCTTTTTCGTCAAAAAGAAGGACGGCTCTCTCCGTCCCTGTATAGACTATAGAGGCCTAAACCTGATCACGGTGAAGAATAAGTACCCCCTTCCTCTCATTCCAGAATTATTTGATCGCCTGAGGGGGGCTAGGATCTTCACCAAACTGGACCTTCGTGGGGCGTACAACCTGGTTCATATTCGTCAGGGGGATGAATGGAAGACGGCATTCAACACCCGGGACGGCCACTATGAATACCTGGTAATGCCCTTTGGTCTCTGTAACGCTCCTGCCGTCTTTCAAGAGTTGGTCAATGACATCTTCCGGGACCTTCTCTACTCCTGCGTAGTGGTGTACCTGGACGACATCTTGGTCTTCTCTCCGGATCTCCAGACTCACCGGAGGGACGTTCGTCAGGTCCTGCTCAGGCCAAGGCAGAACCATCTCTACGCTAAATTTGAGAAGTGCCTCTTTGAGCAGACCTCGCTTCCGTTTCTGGGCTACATTATCTCTCAGACCGGCCTACAAATGGATCCTTAGAAACTGTCTGCCATCGAGAAATGGCCCCGACCGGAGGGGTTGAAGGCCATTCAGCGATTCCTGGGCTTCGCCAACTACTACCGCCTCTTCATACCACACTTCTCTTCCCGGACGGCCCCAATTTCTGCGCTCACCCGTAAAGGTACTAATCCCAAAGAGTGGCCACCCGAAGCAGAGGAGGCCTTTCTTTCCCTTAAACAGGCCTTCTCTTCCGCCCCGGTGCTGCATCGCCCAGATGGCAACAAACAGTTCTTCCTGGAAGTTGACGCCTCCTCCTCTGGAGCCGGAGCGGTACTTACTCAAAAATCATCTTCCGGGAGGATGGTAACTTGTGGCTTCTTCTCTAAACTCTTCTCCTCCTCTGAGCGCAACTATTCCATAGGAGACCGAGAGTTATTGGCCATCAAACTGGCATTGGAGGAGTGGCGTTACCTGCTCGAGGGGGCTCTTCACCCGGTAATAATTTACACTGACCACAAGAACTTGGCTTACCTCCAGCATGCCCAGAGACTTAACCCGCGCCAAGCCCGGTGGTCCTTGTTTTTTGCTCGTTTTGATTTTGTCCTTCATTTTCGCCCGGCTGACAAAAACGTCAAGGCGGACGCCTTGTCTCGGTCCTTTCTGGTGTCTGATCTCGAGGAGGATCCGAAACATATCATCGATCCCGCCAGAGTAATGCAGGTGGCTCCCGTGAGTCTAAATCGTCTTCCTCCTGGTAAGACGTTCGTACCAGTACCTGATCGGGAGAAGATCCTACACTGGGGTCATTCGTCTAAACTAGCTGGCCACGCCGGTCAGAAAAAGACCCTCCAGCTTATTACCCGGCACTACTGGTGGCCTAACCTGCACAAGGATGTAATAGACTTTGTTTCTGCCTGTGTGTCCTGCGCCCGCAACAAAGTTCCGAGACACCTGCCGGCCGGCCGCCTCCTACCTCTGCCAGTACCTGCTGCCCCCTGGCAGCATATAGCGATGGACTTCATTACTGATCTACCCGTCTCTGCCGGTTGTACGGTCATTTGGGTGGTCGCTGACCGCTTCTCCAAGATGGCTCACTTCATTCCACTGCCAGGTCTTCCGTCTGCACCCGAGCTGGCTAAAGACTTTATCCGCCACATCTTCCGTCTTCATGGCCTGCCCCGTCACATCGTGTCGGATCGTGGGGTACAGTTCACTTCCCGTTTCTGGAGAGCCACTTGTAAATTGCTGGACGTCACCCTGGACTTCTCCTCCGCTTACCACCCACAGTCTAATGGTCAAGTGGAGCGGATCAATCAGAACCTGACCAGTTACCTTCGGCACTTCGTTAATGCCCACCATTCTGACTGGGTGGATCTCCTGCCATGGGCCGAATTCTCGTACAACAATCACGAGAGCGAGTCTTCCTCCAAATCCCCGTTTTTTGTAGTCTACGGTCAGCATCCTCGGATCCCGTTTCCCGTCTCCACCTCGGCGGACAATCCGGCTGCGGAATCTCTTGTTAACAAATTTTCCTCCATATGGGAGAGTACCCGGTCCGCACTCCTTCTGTCATCCGAGCGTATGAAAAGACACGCTGACAAAAAACGTCTGGACCCTCCTCAATTCCGCCCTGGGGATAAAGTCTGGCTCTCGTCCAAATATGTCCGGCTCAAGATCCCTTCCTATAAGTTAGGGCCTCGGTTCATCGGCCCACTGGAGGTCATCAGTCAGATCAACCCGGTGGCCTATAAATTGAAACTCCCGGCCAACTTACGGATCCCTAACTCCTTCCATGTGTCTCTCCTCAAACCTGTGGTGCTTAACTCTTTTTCCAAGTCTACAGGTACGCCTCCTGCTCCGGTTTCTGCTGAGGACGAGTTTGAGGTAGAGAACATTCTTGCCACCAAAAGGGTAAGAGGAAAGACCTTTTTTCTGGTAGATTGGAAGGGGTTTGGTCCTGAGGAGAGAACGTGGGAGCCCCGGGAGAACATCCATGCCCCTCTCATCCTAGCTAAATTTCTGTCTGGCCTAAAAAAGGGGGGGCCTAAAGGGGGGGGTACTGTAGCGCTGGCGTCCCTGCCCTCTGCTAGGCAGGGACGCTGCTCCCCTCACCGCTCTGCTCCGTGCCCGGCGTCCTCTCCCCGCTCTGCTGTCAGCGCGCGCTCCTTCCCGGCGTCCTCCTCCCGCTCTGCTCTCAGCGCGCGCTCCTTCCCGGCCTCTGTGCTTAGGGCGCGCGCGCGCTCCCCTCCTCTTAAAGGGGCCGCGCGCGCCGTCCTAAGGAGTCCCCGGCCAATGGCCGGAGGACTTCATCATATATAAGGCACCTCCTCCAAAATGGAGGTGCCCGAGCAATGTTGTTTGCACCTGTGTCTCACCTGTGCTTCAGCCCTCAGGTCCCGTTGCCAGTTACCTGCCAGTTACCTGCCAGTTTCCTGCCAGTTTCCTGCTAGTTACCTGCCTGATTCCTGCCTGAATACTTGTTACCTGTCTGCCAGTCTGAGGTCCGACGGTCTGCCTTACTACTCCTGTCAGTCTGTCTAAAGGACCAGCCTGCCCGCTCACCTGGGAGCGCATATCAGCTACCTGCCTGCTTGCCTGAGGTCCGACGGTCTGCCTTACTACTCCGGTCAGTCTGTCTATGGACCAGCTTGCCCGCTCACCTGGGAGCGCTTCTCCGTTATCTGCCTGCTTGCCAGCCCGGAGGCTCCGTTGTCACGTGCTGTGACCACCAGCTATCTCAGAGACTCTTGCCCGCTCACCTGGGAGCGCATCTCCGTTACCTGCCTGCTTGCCAGCCCGGAGGTCCCGTTGTCACGTGCGGTGACCACCAGCTATTCCAGAGACTCTTGCCCGCTCACCTGGGAGCGCTTCTCCGTTACCTACCTGCCTGCCAGCCCGGAGGTTCCGCCGTCACGTGCCGTGACCACCTGCTATTCCAGAGACTCTCGCTTGCTCACCTGGGAGCACACATCTACCATCTGCCTGCTAGCCTACCCGGAGGCTCTGCCATCACAGGTCGTACCTACCCCTTACCCAGAGACTGCCCTGATCACTTGCCGTAACTCCCTGTCCGTTCACCCAGAGACTGCCACCCGCTCCCTTACAAGGGCCGCCCCCTTGTATAGTAGCTCTGAGGTTCCGCCTCCCGGACCCGTTACACCTCCCACCTGCTCACAGACGTAATATTGCTATTACTGTGGTAACCAGACCCCTGGGGTTCCACACAACTGACTGTCACCAAAGGAGTGTCAAACAACTGGCTGTCACCAGAGAAGCGTCATACAACAGGCTGTCACCGGAGAAGCGTCATACAACTGGCTGTCACCAGATAAGCGTCATACAAATGGCTGTCACTAGAGAAGCGTCATACAACTGGCTGTCACCGGAGAAGCGTCATACAACTGGCTGTCACCAGAGAAGCATCATACAACTGGCTGTCACCAAAGGAGTGTCAAACAACTGGCGGTCACCAGAGAAGCGTCATGCAACAGGCTGTCACCGGAGAAGCGTCATACAACTGGCTGTCACCAGATAAGCGTCATACAAATGGCTGTCGCTAGAGAAGCGTCATACAACTGGCTGTCACTGGAGAAGCGTCATACAACAGGCTGTCACCAGAGAAGCGTCATACAACTGGCTGTCACCAAAGGAGTGTCAAACAACTGGCAGTCACCAGAGAAGCGTCATGCAACAGGCTGTCACAGGAGAAGTGTCATACCACTGACTGTCACCAGTGAGGCGTCATACAACTGGCTGTCACCAGAGATGCGTCATACAACTGCCTGTCACCGGAGAAACGTCATACAACTGGCTGTAACCAGAAAAGCGTCATACAACTGGCTGTCACCAGAGAAGCATCATACAACTGGCTCATACTTCTTGTTCTTGTTCTCTCAAGAAATCCATATGTCTATTAGCAACAACAGACCTAATAATCACACCTTTTGTTAAAGCAATTGATGAATGTGCGCAAAAGTCATTGTGAAGGGAGGGATAACAGGATCAGCTGTGAAATTCCTTATTGGGATTGGAGAATCTTGTGTTATCAGCTGTCAATAGAGGTGTTATCTGACAATGGAATCCTACCTGTGATGATAATGAGACTTCTGAAAATCTATCTGCACAGAATAGGACGTATTAGTGTAAACAGCTACAGTGGCCAGTGTGAAAATTGCAAGATTTAATTTTTTTTGTAATCTGAAAAAAACATTTGTGATCTGAAAAAAACATGCTAATGCCATCATATGCAAGCATGTCATAAAAGTGTATATTTCTTGGGTATACATTTGGTGGCATTTTTCAAAAATGAACTGTAGACAGGATTAGTAAGAAAAGTCGTTTTTCATTTTTGCTAAAAACAGACCCACTTCTGTCTATGGCTGTGTCTGTCAGTTCAGCTGTTCTCATTTGATGACTTATAACTGTAGATGCTGTAATTAAAAAGGCACTTTTAGGTAAATTATGAACACAAATGCAAAATTGACGAGTATAGAAAGAGATCTGGTTAATATACAAATGAACTTTTTAGATGTGTTCTCCACTACTGTATTTTATAAATTGGCCTATGGTGGTCTAAAAAATAATAAAAAAAAGCACATGCTTACTTACCAGACCCTGAAGTTCCTCCACATAGTTTCTAGTATCCCCTGCCAGTTACCTCATTTTTTCTTCCAAATTCCCCCCTGATTGACCGCAGTGGTGACATTCCATCCAAGGAGAAAGCGAGACCTAGGAGGCTGTCTCTTCTGGCAGTTCTGACTTCTCTTATTTCCTGACTCATGGTTTGCTACATTCTTACCCATCTAATGAGATAAAGGTATTTGTTTCCTACTTATTTTTATGAACATTTATCTTGATACATAAGCAATAAGAATTCTTCAAGGTATACAATATATACATTATTTAAACATGGGCAAAGATCAGCATTATTCTTCTCCTCCCACCGATGCACCTGAATGTGAGAAAATCGTTTTATAAAAGAGGTGTAGTGTGACCCTAGTAATGACAGGTTAAGAGACTGGCACTGACAGAATTGCATGGTGAGTTTCTATATCATCACAATGTAAGTATTGTAGCGTCTCAGAGAGTGGCCAGAAACCCAGCATTACTGTACTGCAGCTTGCACATTGAAGCTCAAATTTAGGATCGTATGTTGTAATATAAAGTCTGCTACAAGCTTTTTGTAACATCTACAATTCTCTTAAAAAAGTATTAGTTTAATAGATTAAGTTATTATGTATTGTAGAGTAGATAAGTATATACAGTGAAGGAAATAATTATTTGATCCCTTGCTGTTTTTGTAAATTTGCCCACTGACAAAGACATGAACAGTCTAGAATTTTAAGGGTATGTTAATTTTAACATTGAGAGATACAATATCAAAAAAAAATCAAGAAAATCACATTGTATAAATTAGATAAATTTATTTGCATTTTGCAGTGAGAAATAAGTATTTGATCCCTCTGGCAAACAACACTTAATACTTGGTGGCAAAACCCTTGTTGGCAAGCACAGCAGTCAGATGTTTTTTGTAGTTGATGATGAGGGTTGCGCACATGTCAGGAGGAATTTTGGTCCACTCCTCTTTTCAGATCATCTCTAAACCATTCAGATTTTGAGGCTGTCGCTTGGCAACTCGGAGCTTCAACTTCCTACATAAGTTTTCTATGCGATTAAGTTCTGGAGACTGGCTAGGCACTCCATGACCTTAATGTGCTTCTTTTTGAGACACTCCTTTGTTGCCTTTGCTGTATGTTTTGGGTCATTGTCTTGCCAGAAGACCCAGCCACGACCCATTTTTAATGTTGGAGGGACGGAGGTTGTCACTCAGGATTTTACGGTACATTGCTCCATCCATTCTTCCATTGATGCGGTGAAGTAGTCATGTGCCCTTAGCAGAGAAACACCCCCAAAACATAATGTTTCCACCTCCATGTTTGACAGTAGGGACGGTGTTCTTTGAGTCATAGGCAGCATTTCTCTTCCTCCAAACACGACGAGTTGAGTTAATGCCAAAGAGCTTAATTTTTGTCTCATCTGACTTCTCCAAATAACTCACAGAATCATCCAGGTGTTCATTGGCAAACTTCAGACGGCCTGCACATGTGCTTTCTTGAGCAGGGGGACCTTGCGGGCACTGCAGGATTTTAAACCTTTAAGGCGTAATGTGTTACCAATGGTTTTCTTGGTGACAGTGGTCCCAGCTGCTTTGAGATCATTAACAAGCTCCCCCCGTGTAGTTTTAGGCTGATCTCTCACCTTCCTCATGATCAAGGATACACCACGAGGTGAGAATTTGTATGGTGCCCCAGATCGATGTCGATTGACAGTCATTTTGTATTTCTTCCATTTTCATACTATTGCACCAACAGTTATCTCCTTCTCACCCAGCTTCTTACTTATGGTTTTGTAGCCCATTCCAGCTTTGTGCAGGTCTATGATCTTGTCCCTGACATCCTTAGAAAGCTCTTTGGTCTTGCCCATGTTGTAGAGGTTAGAGTCTGACTGATTAATTGAGTCTGTGGACATGAGTCTTTTATATCGGTGACTATGTAAGACAGCTGTCTTTAATGCAGGTAACGAGTTAATTAGGAGCGTCTAACTGGTCTGTAGGAGCCAGAACTCATAATGGTTTGTAGGGGATCAAATACTAATTTCTCGCTGCAAAATGCAAATAAATTTATCTAATTTATACAATGTGATTTTTTTAATTTTTTTGGGGATATTCTATCTTTCAATGTTAAAATTAACCTACCCTTAAAATTATAGACTGTTCTTGTCTTTGTCAGTGGGCAAGCTTACAAAAACAGCAAGGGATGAAATAATTATTTCCTTCACTGTATACGATTAGCTAAATCTATCCTTAAAAATAATTTCTATTAAAGAGGACCTGTCACTTGCGCAAAAAATAAAATACCTGGTAAAAATCTCTCAGTTGTGATTCTGCTGCTCTTTACCATTTTGCGCTGCATCATTCCACGGCAGAGAGATTAACATTTGTTGCTTACGGAGCGCAATATGTGAAATCTCTGATTTGCAGTCCAACTGGGTGTTTCTTCACAGTCTTCAGTACTCCAGCGGTTCTCCAATGCAAAGCTGCCTCTGCTTGCAGTATGGTTGAGTGCACAGTTTGGGCTAGCAACCCAGCCATTCTGCCAGTCCAAACTGACAAACTTCTGGGGTGCACCACACTCCCCCTAGCCACCTTCATCCCGGCAAGCAAGAAGCTGGGAGGCAGGGGAGCAGTG
Source organism: Phyllobates terribilis (assembly GCF_046119375.1). Classification (NCBI taxonomy): domain Eukaryota; kingdom Metazoa; phylum Chordata; class Amphibia; order Anura; family Dendrobatidae; genus Phyllobates; species Phyllobates terribilis. The sequence goes on along the minus strand of NW_027362761.1, from coordinate 376,461,588 downwards.
AGCTCCTGAAGAAAGAAAATAAAAATAACCCATTCATTGTAATGTGCAGCCCTAGAATGCCATTATGGGCTGCTTCGGAGATCAACATAGATTGACCGAGCTGGTTTTAGCAATACTACAACTGAATTCTCAAGCCTTAAAGATGTTGAAATGTTATAGTTGGGTTCAAAGATCTACAAAAACTAGAGATCTTATGCTCTTCCATTGCCTAAGTCATCAAAGAAGTTTCAAGACAATTTCCAAATTTCTTTTCAATTTTGAGTTAATGCAAATTGTTAACTTATAAAGACGATAGGAAATTAAAATTTATAACAAATATCGCCACTCTTAGATATTTCAGTTTATTTCCTCTACAATCATTCTGTTACTAACGGGAAACTGAAAATATTATTAGATCCTTTCTATAGCAAGAAATTCTACAATATGATCTGTAAATGTCACGAAACTCAGAAATGTTATTACTGGGAGTTAGATTTAATGTTGACTCTAACAGTATAACCATTTGCATTGCAAACAATACCCGCTTGCATCTTCCAATTGAAGATATTACTTTCTCAAATGCATCGGAAATTAAGTATTTTGTAGCAATATTATTTTGCATTATATGAACATTAATTTATATCAGTAAAAGTAAAAACTGCATATATACAACATTGTCTTTCAATTTGTTGTTGACATGAGTGGATCAAGTAGACACAATTTACTACAATTGTTAGAAAGCACTTACAAAATGGTGTTCTGACTGTTTAGTAATTGTACAGTATGTTTGAAGGCTAATTACAACAAATGGAATTAAGAAATCCTCTTCAGTCTTCATACTTATTGGCAGAGTGTAACTACAATAGGTGCAGGGTTTGCAATCACACCTGGGCCCTGGACCCTAAGGGGCTCAAAAAGTCCCTTTAACCTATATAAAAAGACCAATACTATTAAAGACTTGCAATAATTGGGGTCTCCGATGGAACTTTTGCATTGTTGCCCGTGAGCTTCAAGTTACACCACTGCTTATTGGAATATTATCGATTCATAATATAGCACACATAGTATTCTATGAGTCTATATTGTACCTTGGTGTGCCTCCAGTTTTCCAATAATGAAAATAGTGCTTTCTCTTCATACATTTCATGATAATGTAAAAGACTAGACATTTGGCATGTGCCATCAATGTCCATATTTTGGAGCTATTCTCCTCTGGAGGCAAAGGTAAATGAGATAACATATAGCAGCACACAAAGTGCTTATCTATATATATAATCGTCTTATCCCGTCTGTCTGTCTGTCTGTCTGTCCTGGAAATCCCGCGTAGCTCATTGGTCCGGCAGCGGCCAATCAGCGCCGCGGGATTTCTGAAAAAAGATGGCGGCCGTTAGCGGCTCATCTGGCGGACGGAGGTCAGCGGCGATGCAGCGGGGAGATGAGCGGCGCTAGCAGCACAACTACCCCGACCGGCGCCACTGACCTCCATGCGGCTAACGTTGGAAGATCAGCGGCTTGGCCCGCTGATCTCCCAACAGCAAGTGTGAACGGAGGACCGGGGAGCGGCGCCGCCGGTCGGGATGCTTCTGCTGCGAGCAGCAGCTCATCTCCCTGGTCCTCGCTAATACGGAGCCGCACAAGCAGCGCCGCTCCCGGGCCCACACAAATACGACGCTGATTGGTCGCGGTGGCTGGCCGCGACCAATCAGCGAGATGGGTGGCAAATTTAAACGCCGCTCTGCTGATTGGTCGCGGTGGCCGGCCGCGACCAATCAGCGAGATGGGCGGCAAATTTAAACGCCGCTGTGCTGATTGGTCGCGGTGGCCGACCGCGACCAATCAGCGAGATGGGCGGCAAATTTAAACGCCGCTGTGCTGATTGGTCGTGGTGGCCGACCGCGACCAATCAGCGAGATGGGCGGCAAATTTAAATGCCGCTGTGCTGATTGGTCGCGGTGGCCGGCCGTGACCAATCAGCGAGATGGGCGGCAAATTTAAACGCCGCTCTGCTGATTATTCGCGGCCGGCCACCGCGACCAATGAGCGAGATGGGCGGCAAATTTAAACGCCACTGTGCTGATTGGTCGCTGTGGCCGGCCGCGACCAATCAGCGAGATGGGCGGCAAATTTAAACGCCGCTCTGCTGATTAATCGCGGCCGGCCACCGCGACCAATCAGCGAGATTGGCGCCAAATGTAAACACCGCTGTGCTGATTGGTCGAGGCCGCCGGCGACCGCTACCAATCAGCGATTTTGCCGCCAAATTTAAACAACGCTCTGCTGAGTGGTCGATTTTATCGCCAAATTTAAACAAGCTCTCCGGTCCTCACTAACACAGTTTGCTGATTGGTCGCGGCCGCCACCCGTGACCAATCACCGATATTGCCGCCAAATTTAAACACCGTTTTGCTGATTGCGCCCGGTCGGCCGCATACATATTCTAGAATACCCGATGCGTTAGAATCTGGCCACCATCTAGTACAGCACATAAAGTGCTTATAAGTCCACAATACTGACCCATAATGATTGTTTCTGCCACTGTACAGCATCTGACAACAGGGTATTTATTGCTGGCTGCATGAGCCCTGTAGACACACAGTTATAAATAAAATGAGTAATAACAAATGTATTACACACTTTATCGTTCTTTAGAATGTTGGTATAAATGTTCAGTATCTGTATGAAGCCATCATTATTCCTGAGCAGAGTTCTCCATATTTGGTCATCTACAGTTTTGCCCTATTCGCATCTCAGTTTTTGGTCAGTGTTTTGTCATTATTATCAAGCCAAAGCGATGAGTGTCTCCAAAACACAGCATGTTTCCCGGCCTTAATGGTTTCCCAAAGTTTTTTCAACTACAGTATATAATGATATTTTTACTCCAATATTAGTGGACCTATATAATGATACTTTAAAAACTAACACCTTGCATGTGTCTAACAACAAAGCGCAGACAGCACTGATTTTAAAGAAAGAAGTAGATGGCACAGAACCGGAAAGGGGACAATACAGGGCCGTCTTACCTCCCCCCTTAAGCTTGCCCTCTATATAAAACCACTAGCAGCAAGAATTAGGCAGGGCAATGGAATCTGACGATATGGCTCTCAAGAGAGAGGGAACATTATTTTATTTATGCAAATCCAATGTCTAAATACATTTGGGAAATTTAGAATCAGCACTTCCTAGGGTGGTTTCCATTATACAACAGTTTGGAAAATTGTTGGATCTTAACTGGCAGAAAAATATTTTAATGCCAATAGATGGGGAATATTAACTAAGAGAGGGTCATTTAAATATTTAGGAATGAATAATTCTAACATTGTTACCTGTAATTAAACACTTGCAAGCTAACCTTAAAGAGAATCTGTCCAGCAGGTTTTTACTATGTAATCTGAGCGTAGCATGAGGTAGGGGCTGAGACACTGATTTCACCAATGTGTCATTATTAGGCATTTGCTGTTGTTTCAATACAGTGAGTGTTTTATCAGAAGAAGAATATCACTGCCTCCACTGTAGCTTATGGGCATCCTAGTCCAACTCCGCCCCCAGCACTGATTAGCAGCTTACTGTGATTATACAATGTACACAGACAGCTGTGGTGTGGGTGGGGGCAGCTTTCAGAGCTCTGCTACATCTAAGACCTCTGATTGTGCCACAACCGCTGCACCCAGCAAACTAAGTATTATATCGTTGGAATCAGGGTCTCTTTTCCTACATTATGCTGCTCTTGGATGAGGTAGCAAAAACCTGGTGACAGATTCCCTTTAAAGTATGGCCTAGATTTTAGATTGCCATTTTCCCTAGCTGCTCACATAGTCTTAAAGGGAACTTGTCAGCTGATTCTTGTTGCTCAAACCATAAGCAACATGAACCAAAGCCTGGCTACATGATTGCAGCTAGGTACATTTTTCTCCAGAATTTCAGAAAAAATATTATTTGGAGATCTGGACTATAGCTAGAGATAAGAATAGTTTGGCACACACCTTGCCAGATTCTCCCAGTGCCAATCCAGGTGAAGGACAGCTCTCTCACTAGGTTTCATGCAACCAGGCTCTGACTCCAAAGTCATACTGATAGGTAATGTAGATTGTGAGCCCCAGAGGGGACAGTGCCGATTAATGTCTGTAAATTGTCTGAATTTTAAAGCGCTGCGGAATATGTTGGCGCTATATAAATAAAAAGATTATTATTCATGCTGCCGGTGTTTCCCTATAATCAAAATAATATGATTCTTCTTCCTTGTTTTCTGTTTCCATTGGTAAACTATCTAATGGGAATAGGGAACAGAATCCATAAATCCATAAAAAGACTTGTCAGACAACTAAAATGGAGGTATAAAAAACCCAGGATCAAATTGGAATGGGTAAGTATGGAGTAGAGTAAAGGAGTTCTCTTGGTCCCTGACTTTAAAATATACTTAGCCGGGCAGCCCCAACAGATTCTTAGATTGAGGCACTACCTGTTCATATTGACCTTAGTTCAAAACTATGCAGGCCTTGCCTGGGATGTATCTGGCGACTTAAAAGACACTAAATACACAGAATGTCCTAGAGTAAATATAAAAGTTTAAAGTATGGGGTAAAATGCGGTATTTGCTTCAAATTAAAGGGGTGCGCCTGCAATGGTTAATTTATCTCCTCTGACTCAATCCAACGCCTGCAAGGGTTAATGTATCTCCTCTCACTCAATCCAACACGCAACCTCTGTTCTAGTCTATAAAGTGAACATAAATTACACCCCCAACACAGACTACACAACACGGATACGGATACGCAACACGCTGCCACCACTCATGGTGAGTGAGTAAGTTCCTGAAATATGTTACTCTCAGACAATCAAAAAAAGGGCCACACATTCTATAAAAGGCTATGGATTCTTTAGAGCATATAAGGATCAAACTTATAAAATTTTAATCTTTAATCTAAAAATACAGTGCTTACAAGAAAAGAATAAAATGATAAAAATAAAGCGACACACAAATGTGCAAAACAGTTATAAAATAAAAAGGGAAAAATAACAGAAATACCTAAACGTTTTCATCTACAGTTATCTTCTGTTTCCTTGAGGTAAGGAGAAATGAATTATGGATCACAACCAGCAGACACTGATCCCCATATGTGAACACATTCCTATTGTGTCACCCATCTTTTATATGCCTGGTCCTGGGCTCATATTTCCAGGACGGCCTACTGTAGATTAAAATATTACAATTGCTGGTCTGGGACTGGACCCTGGGGTAATTTACAGGCAAACACCTTGCATTTTAAATAGTTTGTGTCTCCAACCACCCCCCTAAACATAGTAGCTAGGGAATATCCAGCCTAGCTACAGTCACCATGTGCCCATACTTTGAAGCTTGGCTCACTAGACCGAGTTGTCACAATTGACACCTCTAAGCATTCTTTCACGAGAACCCCTATGGTTCTGAGTTCCTGCAATTAGAGTAGGCAGAGGTTATGTCCTTTGTGTAGAGACAGTCATGTGGATGCAGACTTAACTAGTTATTTTACTGATGTTATATATTCCCCTGCAATTATATATTTCCTTCACAGGAGCAATTTAGAAGCATTCCCCTATTATTTAATTTTAATGTAACTGAAGTATACAAGATAACAGACTATGATAAGTAGAAATATACTAATGATAAATACCCACGCCCCCTATAGCACCATTAATCACAGTCTTATTTCCTATTCTTATGCGTGCACAAATACGAGCTAACATTGGTATTTCAATTTGTTTCTCAACAGTAAAAAAAGTTTAAAGATTTTGAAACTCCACTTATAAATGCACTTTTGCTATGTTAAAGCTCATCAGATGGTGGAAGCTACAGAACACAACTATTTATTTAAAAGGCTTGTCCACTACTTGGGCAACTCCCGATAAAATAAAAAAAGCACTCACCTCCCAAGCTGGCGCCGTTCCTGCGGTGTCAGCACTCGCTCTCCCCGGGGCTCTCGTGCTGTTGTTATGACATGTGACACTGGCGCCCAATCAGCGCTGGCGTCACTGTCTCCGCCTTCGGACAAATCGAACATGAAGAGGAAGTCCAGGCTGCGGCTGCTCTCTGACTTCCTCTTCATGTTCAATTTAACAGAAGGCGGGGACAGTGACGCCAGCTCTAATTGGATGCCGGTGTCAAGTGTCACAACAACAGCATGAGAGCTCCGGGGAGAGCGGGTGCCGACACCGCGGGAACGGCGCCAGCACGGAAGGTGAGTATTAGCTTTTTTATTTTATCGGGGCTAAGCTTGGGGTATGACAAGGAGTTGTCCAAGTAGTGGACAACTTCTTTAAGGTGGAAGAAGTGTATTCACTAGTGTTGAGCGAGCACTAAAATGCTCGGGTGCTCGAAGCTCGGGCCAAGCTCACCGTGATACTCGGGTGATCGACCCAAGCAACGAGCCCAATGTTAGTCTATGGGAGACCAGAGCATTTTTGCGGCGGCACCCCCGTCAGTCTGTAGAAAGCCTAAAAAGTGCCCAAAACGATAGTGACAGTGCTCAAAAGACATGGGGACAGCATGGGCATCGCCCCAGGAAGAATTTCTGACCCCCAGGTCACTGCTGTCAACAACGTGGTCAGAGGTATTAAGCCACTTTTACGGGCTCACAATAAAAGGTTCAAAAACTAAACTGAAACGGTTTTCCTGTGAAATATGTTAAGGAACTTCCTTTCCAGGGTAAAGACTTGTGTATAAGGTAAAATAAATAACCAAAAACAAAAATACTCCTCCACACCTTGGGCTATGTTCACAAGTAGCATTTTTTATGCGTTTTTGCACTTTTGTATTGCTTTCAACAGTGACAAATGCATTCACCGGGAAATGTCATTTTAACATTTTACAACCTTATCTGGCCATGTGCTGTGTGACACATACATACAGTGCTGAAAAGACATGGGAACAGCATGGGGAAGACCCATGGAAGCATCTCTGACACCCAGGTCACTGCCCAAAAGTGTGCCCATCAGAAGTGATCCTTGCCGCATCAGAAGATGCAGACTTGCAACTATACCCGTGCAAGTCCTTGTCCCAGGGCAGTGTTCAATTGTACCTCCCCCATTCCTTGCAATGCAAGCGTAAGTGTGCAACCTGCCACCCACCCACCCCCAGGCTGCAATACCATACTGCTAGCTTGCTTGCACTTGGGCCTTTTAGGCATGTGGAGGCTGACGCCGGCCACGATGTCATGGCTGCGTCGGTGGCCTGGTATCTATACTCAGTCCCCAGCCGCCCGGCAGCCGGGTGTCCATACTCGGTCCCCAGCTACCCCGCGGCCGGGTGTCCATAAACGGTCCCCAGCCACCCCTATTTCTCCTGGGAACTTCCCCCACACTTTTCTTAGCCTGGCCTGCTTTAGGGCAGCATTGGACGAACCCACCAGAGAACCAGACTCCTCCAGTGGGCCCTGGCTTTTCCATCAGGGGAGTTGAGAGTGCCAAGGAGAGGAGCATGATGATGATGATAGAAGTTAGCATCTGCTTTGTTTTCTTGGAATGCAAGTGTAAGTGTGCAACCTGCCACCCACCCACCCCAGGCTGCAATACCATACTGCTAGCTTGCACTTGAAATGGGGTCTTTTAGTTTGGAGGAGGCCGAAGCTGGCCACTACCTCATGGCTGCTTCGGAAGCGAGGTATCCATACTCAATCCCCAGCCGCCCGGCGGCTGGGTGTCCACGCTCGGTCCCCAGCCGCCAGGGGGCGGCCGGGTGTCCATACTCGGTCCCCAGCCGCCCCGCAGCCACGTGTCCACACACAGTCCCCAGCCGCCTGGAGGCGGCCGGATGTCCATAAACGGTCCCCTGCCGCCCCTATTTCTCCTGGGAACTTCCCCCACACTTTTCTTAGCCTGGCCTGCTTTAGGGCAGCATTGGACGAACCCGCCAGAGAACCAGACTCCTCCGGTGGGCCCTGGCTTCTCCATCAGGGTAGTTGAGAGTGCCAAGGTGAGGAGCATGATGATGATGATAGAAGTTAGCATCTGCTTTGTTTTCTTGGAATGCAAGCGTAAGTGTGCAACCTGCCACCCACCCACCCCCAGGCTGCAATACCATACTGCTAGCTTGCACTTGAAATGGGGCCTTTTAGTTTGGAGGAGGCCGAAGCTGGCCACTACCTCATGGCTGCTTCAGCAGCGAGGTATCCATAGTCAGTCCGCAGCCGCCCGGCGGCCGGGTGTCCATACTCGGTCCCCAGCCGCCAGGGGACGGCCGGGTGTCCATACTCGGTCCCCAGCCGCCCCGCGGCCGGGTGTCCACACACGGTCCCCAGCCGCCTGGGGGCGGCCGGGTGTCCATAAACGGTCCCCAGCCGCCCCTATTTCTCCTGGGAACTTCCTCCACACTTTTCTTAGCCTGGCCTGCTTTAGGGCAGCATTGGACAAGCCCACCAGAGAACCAGACTCCTCCGGTGGGCCCTGGCTTCTCCATCAGAGGAGTTGAGACTGCCAAGGTGAGGAGCATGATGATGATGATAGAAGTTAGCATCTGCTTTGTTTTCTTGGAATGCAAGCGCATGTATGTAGTAGCGGCTAGGCCTGAGGTGGTCAGCGTTTTGGCGCATATCCTACCTCCTCCGAGGATTGCTGGATGTTTTCCTGCTACTATCCCAGTTCTATGACTCCCGTTAAAGCAAAGCTTCAGGTGATGAATGATGGATGAGGTGGTGGCAAAGGAGAAAGAGCAGGAGGAACAGGGACCATTCACATCAATATCAGGCCAGTCAACCACACATGTCTTGTAGGATATGTTTCTGTACCAAAAGGAGCGGTTCGGCTACACAGTTATAGGGCATGCAGTGAGTGCAATGCCTACCAAAAATTTCGAGGCACTCCAATGCTCCTTAGAAGTGACATGGAGGTCAGAGGTCCTTAACTAAACCATTTTTTCCATTTATAGCAACTGGGTCTCCTGTGCACTGTTGGCCTAAGCAGTGAATGGAAGGCTTTCCAAAAATTATGAGGAACTGCAATGCCCCTTGAAACAGATGTGGATTACAGCATACTAAAAACCTTCTACCCATTATTGGGGAGTGGGTTTCCCTTAGTGTTCGCCTATGAATTGAAAAGCAAAAGCTGACTAAAATTAGGAGGAAATGCAATGCCCGTTGGAAGAATGCTGAAGGTCGCAGTGGAATAAAAAGACAATATCAATGCCCCTTGAAAAAGTGGTAGAGGTCGCAGTAGCTTAACAAGATGGTTTTAATGCCCATTGGAAGAGATGTGGAGGTCGTAGTAGCTTAACAAGATGGTTTTAATGCCCCTTGGAAAAGTGGTGGAGGTCGCAGTAGCTTAACAAGATGGTTTTAATGCCCCTTGGAAAAGTGGTGGAGGTCGCAGTAGCTTAACAAGACGGTTTTAATGCCCCTTGGAAGAGACGTGGAGGTCGCAGTAGCTTAACAAGATGGTTTTAATGCCCCTTGGAAAAGTGGTGGAGGTCGCAGTAGCTTATCAAGACAGTTTTAATGCCCCTTGGAAGAGACGTGGAGGTCACAGTAGCTTAAGAAGACGGTTTTAATGCCCCTTGGAAAAGTGGTGGAGGTCGCAGTAGCTTAACAAGACGGTTTTAATGCCCCTTGGAAAAGTGTTGGTCGCAGTAGTTTAACAAGACGGTTTTAATGCCCCTTGGAACAGTGGTGGAGGTCGCAGTAGCTTAACAAGACGGTTTTAATGCCCCTTGGAAAAGACGTGGAGGTCGCAGTAGCTTAACAAGACGGTTTTAATGCCCCTTGGAAAAGTGGTGGAGGTCGCAGTAGCTTAACAAGACGGTTTTAATGCCCCTTGGAAGAGACGTGGAGGTCGCAGTAGCTTAAAAAGACGGTTTTAATGCCCCTTAGAAGAGACATGGAGATCGCAGTAGCTTAACAACACGGTTTAAATGCCACTTGGAAAAGTGGTGGAGGTCGCAGTAACTTAACAAGACGGTTTTAATGCCCCTTGGAAAAGTGGTGGAGGTTGCAGTAGCTTAACAAGACGGTTTTAATGCCCCTTGGAAAATGGTGGAGGTCGCAGTGGAATAAAAAGACAATATCAATGCCCCTTGGAAAAGTGGTGGAGGTCGCAGTAGCTTAACAAGACGGTTTTAATGCCCCTTGGAAGAGACGTGGTGGTCGCAGTAGCTTAACAAGATGATTTTAATGCCCCTTGGAAGAATGGTGGAGGTCGCAGTGGAATAAAAAGACAATATCAATGCCCCTTGGAAAAGTGGTGGAGGTCGCAGTAGCTTAACAAGACGGTTTTAATTCCCCTTGGAAGAGACGTGGAGTTCAGAGTAGCTTAACAACACGGTTTTCATGCCCCTTACATGAGCCATGCAGTACAGCATATTAAAAACATTATTCCCATTATTGGGGAGTGGGTCTCCCATAGTCTTTGCCTATGCCTTCCAAGCAAAAGCTGCCAAAAATTAGGACGGAGGAACTTGCAATGCTGGCAACACAGACCATGGTCACCTTGGTCGTATAGTGGTGGTGGAGGCTGAGGATATGGAGAAGAGCAAAATACAGCTGAAATGAGGAAGCGTATATCCATGTGTGGGTGTGAAGCGGTGCATGGGAATACACCTCCCGAAATAACACAGTGGATTTGACTTTATGTTACTCTGCTGTCATTTGGTGGTGATGAGAAGTCTGGCCCAATCCAGCCCTTGTTCATTTTGATAAGGGTCAGCTTGTCAGCATTGTCAGTTGACAGGCGAGTGCGCTTATCAGTTATAATTCCCCCAGCGGCACTAAAAACACGCTCCGATAACACGCTAGCGGACCAGGACCTCCAAGGCGGAATTCATTCCAAGTGTCCAGCTTGGATACCCAATAATTAAAAGGCACAGAGGAATCACGGAGGACGCTGGTACGGTCGGCAAGGTACTCCCTCACCATCTTTTGAAACTTTCCACTCCTTGTGAGAGTACCCCGCGCCTCAGGGCCTGTAAACTGGGCGGGTCTCAGAAAACTGTCCCAGAATGTTGACAGTGTTCCCCTGTGTAGCGCTGGCGTCCCTGCCCTCTGCTAGGCAGGGACGCTGCTCCCCTCACCGCTCTGTTCCGTGCCCGGCGTCCTCTCCCCGCTCTGCTGTCAGCGCGCGCTCCTTCCCGGCGTCCTCCTCCCGCTCTGCTCTCAGCGCGCGCTCCTTCCCGGCCCCTGTGCTTAGGGCGTGCGCGCGCGCGCTCCCCTCCTCTTAAAGGGGCCGCGCGCGCCGTCCTAAGGAGTCCCCGGCCAATGGCCGGAGGACTTCATCATATATAAGGCACCTCCTCCAAAATGGAGGTGCCCGAGCAATGTTGTTTGCACCTGTGTCTCACCTGTGCTTCAGCCCTCAGGTCCCGTTGCCAGTTACCTGCCAGTTACCTGCCAGTTTCCTGCCAGTTTCCTGCTAGTTACCTGCCTGATTCCTGCCTGAATACTTGTTACCTGCCTGCCTGCCTGAGGTCCGACGGTCTGCCTTACAACTCCGGTCTGTCTGTCTAAGGACCAACTTGTCCGCTCACCTGGGAGCGCACATCAGCTACCTGCCTGCTTGCCTGAGGTCCGACGGTCTGCCTTACAACTCCGGTCAGTCTGTCTATGGACCAGCTTGCCCGCTCACCTGGGAGCGCTTCTCCGCTACCTGCCTGCTTGCCAGCCTGGAGGCTCCGTTGTCACGTGCTGTGACCACCAGCTATCTCAGAGACTCTTGCCCGCTCACCTGGGAGCGCTTCTCCGTTACCTACCTGCCTGCCAGCCCGGAGGTTCCGCCGTCACGTGCCGTGACCACCTGCTATTCCAGAGACTCTCGCTTGCTCACCTGGGAGCACACGTCTACCATCTGCCTGCTAGCCTACCCGGAGGTTCTGCCATCACAGGTCGTACCTACCCCTTACCCAGAGACTGCCCTGATCACTTGCCGTAACTCCCTGTCCGTTCACCCAGAGACTGCCACCCGCTCCCTTACAAGGGCCGCCCCCTTGTATAGTAGCTCAGAGGTTCCGCCTCCCGGACCCGTTACAGTTTGCTCGGGCCATGGAACCCGGTGGCACCCAAGCTCCCTCGCTCTCGGACCTCTGTCTTGAACTGTCCCGTCAGAGGTCCCAACAGGAGGCCATCCTGGGTCACCTGCGGAATGTTAATACTCGCCTGAACACTCTGTCTGATCCACCAACAACCTCCGCCAGTGCCATATCTTGCAAACCGGCAGCTCCGCTGCCCACTAATACTATGGTATCCTACCCCGGACCCCGGCTCTCTGCACCTCCTCGCTTCGGAGGCGACCCCGTCCAGGCTCGGGGCTTCATAAATCAGTGCACCCTGCACTTTGAACTTTTGTCCCATCAGTTTAATTCCGACCGGGCCAAAATTGCCTTTATCATGTCCCATCTCACCGGGGAGGCCCTGGCCTGGCTAAATCCTCTATGGGAGAGAGGAGACCCCCTGGTGTCCAACTTGCCTGCTTTTCTCTCGGCTTTCCGGAAAGTCTTCGACGAACCCGGACGGAAGACCTCATCCGCATCCTCTCTGCTACGCCTCCGTCAGGAGGGTCTCACCGTGGGCCAATATGCCATACGGTTCCGCACCCTTGCCTCGGAGCTGGCCTGGGATAACGACGCTCTGGTATCCGTCTTCTGGGAGGGTCTGTCCGGTCGTATTAAAGATGAACTTGCTGGTCGGGACATTCCTACCTCTCTCGATGATCTAATAACCCTTGCCACCCGGATTGACCTACAGTTCCAGGAGCGTGCCAAAGAGGTCACCCGTGAGAGAAGGATTCCACGTTTAGCTCCTACTCTCCAGAAACCCGTCATTCCCTCCATCTCTCCCCAGGTACACTCTCCTGAGCCTATGCAGGTCGACCAGACCAAGATGGTCAAAACCCGTCAGGACTCACGCCGTGCCGAGGGGAGCTGCTTCTACTGTGGCAGTAAGGAGCACCGGATCCGTGCCTGCCCGGAGAGGTCGGGAAACGCCTGTGTCTAGGTTCGCTCAGAGAGGTCCACCTAGACAAGAATAAATCCTCTCCATCCCTGCTGTTGTCAGTTTCGATCATCTACGGGGAGAACCGTTATTTCGAACTAGCCCAACTTGACTCTGGAGCAGCCGGGAACCTTATTTCACAGTCCCTGGTTGAGAAATACCGCATCCCCACCAAACCTCTGGCTGTACCCTTGTCTGTCGCTGCCGTGGGTGGGGGCCTCTTACCTCGCCCCATTCAACTCATCACCGAATCCATTACCCTGCAGGTGGGAATGCTGCATTCTGAAAGTATCTCCTTTCATGTTCTGCCTGGACTCTCTCACGCCCTCTTGCTAGGTCTGCCCTGGCTCCAGAGACATGCACCCGTGCTAGACTGGCAAACCGGAGAGGTCCTTCGCTGGGGACAAGACTGTCATAAAACCTGCCTGGTTCCCGTCCATCCCGTCCGTCCCTCTCCTACCCCAGCTAATCTACCTGGACTTCCGATTCCTTATTGGTCTTATGCAGATGTCTTTAATAAAAAGGAGGCAGAGACATTACCACCACATAGACCATACGACTGTCCCATCGATCTGCTACCCGGTACTACTCCTCCCCGTGGGCGTATCTATCCTTTATCCGCTGCTGAGACCCGGTCAATGTCCGAATATATTGAGGAGAATCTGGCCAGAGGATTCATCCGGAAATCTACCTCCCCGGCGGGAGCAGGCTTCTTTTTCGTCAAAAAGAAGGACGGCTCTCTCCGTCCCTGTATAGACTATAGAGGCCTAAACCTGATCACGGTGAAGAATAAGTACCCCCTTCCGCTCATTCCAGAATTATTTGATCGCCTGAGGGGGGCTAGGATCTTCACCAAACTGGACCTTCGTGGGGCGTACAACCTGGTTCGTATTCGTCAGGGGGATGAATGGAAGACGGCATTCAACACCCGGGACGGCCACTATGAATACCTGGTAATGCCCTTTGGTCTCTGTAACGCTCCTGCCGTCTTTCAAGAGTTGGTCAATGACATCTTCCGGGACCTTCTCTACTCCTGCGTAGTAGTGTACCTGGACGACATGTTGGTCTTCTCTCCGGATCTCCAGACTCACCGGAGGGACGTTCGTCAGGTCCTGCTCAGGCTAAGGCAGAACCATCTCTACGCTAAATTTGAGAAGTGCCTCTTTGAGCAGACCTCGCTTCCGTTTCTGGGCTACATTATCTCTCAGACCGGCCTACAAATGGATCCTGAGAAACTGTCTGCCATCGAGAAATGGCCCCGACCGGAGGGGTTGAAGGCCATTCAGCGATTCCTGGGCTTCGCCAACTACTACCGCCTCTTCATACCACACTTCTCTTCCCGGACGGCTCCAATTTCTGCGCTCACCCGTAAAGGTACTAATCCCAAAGAGTGGCCACCCGAAGCAGAGGAGGCCTTTCTTTCCCTTAAACAGGCCTTCTCTTCCGCCTCGGTGCTGCATCGCCCAGATGGCAACAAACAGTTCTTCCTGGAGGTTGACGCCTCCTCCTCTGGAGCCGGAGCGGTACTTACTCAAAAATCATCTTCCGGGAGGATGGTAACTTGTGGCTTCTTCTCTAAACTCTTCTCCTCCTCTGAGCGCAACTATTCCATAGGAGACCGAGAGTTATTGGCCATCAAACTGGCATTGGAGGAGTGGCGTTACCTGCTCGAGGGGGCTCTTCACCCGGTAATAATTTACACTGACCACAAGAACTTGGCTTACCTCCAGCATGCCCAGAGACTTAACCCGCGCCAAGCCCGGTGGTCCTTGTTTTTTGCTCGTTTTGATTTTGTCCTTCATTTTCGCCCGGCTGACAAAAACGTCAAGGCGGACGCCTTGTCTCGGTCCTTTCTGGTGTCTGATCTCGAGGAGGATCCGAAACATATCATCGATCCCGCCAGAGTAATGCAGGTGGCTCCCGTGAGTCTAAATCGTCTTCCTCCTGGTAAGACGTTCGTACCTGTACCTGATCGGGAGAAGATCCTACACTGGGGTCATTCGTCTAAACTAGCTGGCCACGCCGGTCAGAAAAAGACCCTCCAGCTTATTACCCGGCACTACTGGTGGCCTAACCTGCACAAGGATGTAATAGACTTTGTTTCTGCCTGTGTGTCCTGCGCCCGCAACAAAGTTCCGAGACACCTGCCGGCCGGCCGCCTCCTACCTCTGCCAGTACCTGCTGCCCCCTGGCAGCATATAGCGATGGACTTCATTACTGATCTACCCGTTTCTGCCGGTTGTACGGTCATTTGGGTGGTCGCTGACCGCTTCTCCAAGATGGCTCACTTCATTCCACTGCCAGGTCTTCCGTCTGCACCCGAGCTGGCTAAAGACTTTATCCGCCACATCTTCCGTCTTCATGGCCTGCCCCGTCACATCGTGTCGGATCGTGGGGTACAGTTCACTTCCCGTTTCTGGAAAGCCACTTGTAAATTGCTGGACGTCACCCTGGACTTCTCCTCCGCTTACCACCCACAGTCTAATGGTCAAGTGGAGCGGATCAATCAGAACCTGACCAGTTACCTTCGGCACTTCGTTAATGCCCACCATTCTGACTGGGTGGATCTCCTGCCATGGGCCGAATTCTCGTACAACAATCACGAGAGCGAGTCTTCCTCCAAATCCCCGTTTTTTGTAGTCTACGGTCAGCATCCTCGGATCCCGTTTCCCGTCTCCACCTCGGCGGACAATCCGGCTGCGGAATCTCTTGTTAACAAATTTTCCTCCATATGGGAGAGTACCCGGTCCGCACTCCTTCTGTCTTCCGAGCGTATGAAAAGACACGCTGACAAAAAACGTCTGGACCCTCCTCAATTCCGCCCTGGGGATAAAGTCTGGCTCTCGTCCAAATATGTCCGGCTCAAGATCCCTTCCTATAAGTTAGGGCCTCGGTTCATCGGCCCACTGGAGGTCATCAGTCAGATCAACCCGGTGGCCTATAAATTGAAACTCCCGGCCAACTTACGGATCCCTAACTCCTTCCATGTGTCTCTCCTCAAACCTGTGGTGCTTAACTCTTTTTCCAAGTCTACAGGTACGCCTCCTGCTCCGGTTTCTGCTGAGGACGAGTTTGAGGTAGAGAACATTCTTGCCACCAAAAGGGTAAGAGGAAAGACCTTTTTTCTAGTAGATTGGAAGGGGTTTGGTCCTGAGGAGAGAACGTGGGAGCCCCGGGAGAACATCCATGCCCCTCTCATCCTAGCTAAATTTCTGTCTGGCCTAAAAAAGGGGGGGCCTAAAGGGGGGGGTACTGTAGCGCTGGCGTCCCTGCCCTCTGCTAGGCAGGGACGCTGCTCCCCTCACCGCTCTGTTCCGTGCCCGGCGTCCTCTCCCCGCTCTGCTGTCAGCGCGCGCTCCTTCCCGGCGTCCTCCTCCCGCTCTGCTCTCAGCGCGCGCTCCTTCCCGGCCCCTGTGCTTAGGGCGTGCGCGCGTGCGCTCCCCTCCTCTTAAAGGGGCCGCGCGCGCCGTCCTAAGGAGTCCCCGGCCAATGGCCGGAGGACTTCATCATATATAAGGCACCTCCTCCAAAATGGAGGTGCCCGAGCAATGTTGTTTGCACCTGTGTCTCACCTGTGCTTCAGCCCTCAGGTCCCGTTGCCAGTTACCTGCCAGTTACCTGCCAGTTTCCTGCCAGTTTCCTGCTAGTTACCTGCCTGATTCCTGCCTGAATACTTGTTACCTGCCTGCCTGCCTGAGGTCCGACGGTCTGCCTTACAACTCCGGTCAGTCTGTCTAAGGACCAACTTGTCCGCTCACCTGGGAGCGCACATCAGCTACCTGCCTGCTTGCCTGAGGTCCGACGGTCTGCCTTACAACTCCGGTCAGTCTGTCTATGGACCAGCTTGCCCGCTCACCTGGGAGCGCTTCTCCGCTACCTGCCTGCTTGCCAGCCTGGAGGCTCCGTTGTCACGTGCTGTGACCACCAGCTATCTCAGAGACTCTTGCCCGCTCACCTGGGAGCGCTTCTCCGTTACCTACCTGCCTGCCAGCCCGGAGGTTCCGCCGTCACGTGCCGTGACCACCTGCTATTCCAGAGACTCTCGCTTGCTCACCTGGGAGCACACGTCTACCATCTGCCTGCTAGCCTACCCGGAGGTTCTGCCATCACAGGTCGTACCTACCCCTTACCCAGAGACTGCCCTGATCACTTGCCGTAACTCCCTGTCCGTTCACCCAGAGACTGCCACCCGCTCCCTTACAAGGGCCGCCCCCTTGTATAGTAGCTCAGAGGTTCCGCCTCCCGGACCCGTTACACCCTGCCTCTGCTGGATTGGAGTTGCATCTCCCTCGCCTGTACGCCTTGGTTGGTCAACGAACTGTGACCTCTGCCGCTAGCATGTTCAGATGGGAATTTTTTTAACAGTTCTGCAGCAAGGGCCTTCTGGTACTGCCACATTTTTGTAGACCTCTCCACCTCAGGAATAAGAGAGTGAAAGTTATCCTTGTAGTGGAGGTCTAAAAGTGTCACCAACCAGTAATGACTGTCACCCAACATTTTGAGAACGCGAGGGTCACGGTTAAGGCAGCGTAACAAAGTCAGCCATGCGTGCCAGACTGGTAACGGGCAATACTTCCGTGTCCTCACCAAGATGACGACTGACCATGCTCTCCTCCTCCTCCTCCTCCTCCTCCCCCTTGTCCTCAGGCCACCCACGCTGAACCGACTGTATGACAGTTGTACAGGTACTACCGTCTACAGCGCATGATACCAGCTCCTGTTCTTTCTCCTCCTCTCCCTCATTGTCCCCCAATGCACGTTGGGATGAGATGAGGCTGGGCTGTGTGTAATCGCCCATTACAGCTTCTTGATCCATCTCATCATACTCTGGCTGCAATGCCTCCTCTTTAATTCTCTGCAGAGAGCGTTACAAAAGACAGACAAGTGGGATGCTGATGCTAATGATGGCGTCATCGCCACTCACCATCTTGGTGGACTCCTCAAAGTTTGTCAGGATGGTACATATGTCAGACATCCAGGTCCACTCCTGAGGTCTTATGTGTGGAGTCTGACCTGAATATCGACGGCCTTGTTGCAGCTGGTACTCCACAACTGCTCTCTTCTGCTCACAAATCCTTTGCAACATGTGGAGGGTAGCGTTCCAACATGTGGGGACATCACACACCAGTCGGTGTGCCGGAAGCTGCAAACGCTGCTGCAATACAGCAAGGGCGGCGGAAGCTGTAGCCGACTTCCGAAATGAGCTGACAGGCGGCGTACTTTGACGAGCAGATCTGGCAACTCGGGGTACGATTTAAGAAACCGCTGAACCACGAGGTTAAGCACATGAGCCAGGCATGGTACGTGTGTGATCTCGCCTCGCCTCAGAGCCGCCACCAGGTTACGGACATTGTCACACATGACCATGCCTGGATGTAGGTTCAGCGGTCTCAGCCACAGATCTGCCTGCTCTTTCACAGCTGTCCACAACTCACAAGCAGTGTGAGGTTTATCACCTAAGCCTATGAGTTTCAGCACAGCCTGTTGTCGCTTGGCTGAGGCAGTACTGCAGTGCTTCCAGCTTGTAACTGATGTGGTGATATCTGAGATGGAGGCTGAACATGAGGAGGAGGAGGAGGATGATGCGCAGGAGCTGTACACTGTGGGGGCAACTCTGACTGACATAAGGCCCGCAATCCTCAGTGTGGGGAGGATGTGTTCCGTCCCAAGGTCTGACTGGGTCCCGGCTTCCACTATGTTTACCCAGTGTGCCGTCAGGGAGATGTACCGTCCCTGGCCACAAGCACTTGTCCACGTGTCCGTTGTCAGGTGGACTCTCCCAGTAACTGCATTGTTGAGGGCACGGCAGATGTTTTGGGACACGTGCTTGTGTAGTGCGGGGATGTCACATCGGGCAAAATAGTGTTGGCAGGGGACCGAGTACCGAGGGATGGCCACCGCCATAAGGTTGCGGAAGGATTCCGTCTCCACAAGCCTAAAAGGCAGCATTTCCAACACAAGCAGTCGTGAAATGTGCGAATTTAGAACTGTGGCCTGTGGGGCGTTGGCTGCGAATTTGCGCTTTCGTTCAAAGCTCTGGGATATGGACAATTGAGACGTGGGACGTGGACGTTGATGCTGTTTCTTGAGAAAATGCCATAACAAGTGAAGACTGAGAGGAGGGGGCATCTTTGCATGCAGTGTGGACAGGGGATTGCCTTGCACTCACAACAGGGGGTTGCTGACATGTGCCTGATCATGCTGGTGGTGGTCAGGCTGGTAGTTTTGTCACCCCTGCTGATGCTGGCATGGCAGGTGGTACAAATGGCCTTTTTGGGGTTATCAGCAGAGTCTTTAAAAAAATTTCAGACTCTGGAAGACCTACCGGTTGTACTGGCAACGTCCCTCGTGTTGGTGTTATGGGGTACTGTTGCCCGCCTTCTGTGTGCGGCCACCACACTGCTTCTTCCTGCCTGTTGGGGTACTCTGCCTCCCTCCCCCTGTGTGCTGCAGGCTTTGCACTGCATGTCCTCCTGCCACGTTGGGTCAGTTATTAGATCATCCACCACCTCCTCCACGTGCGCACCACGATCCTCCTCCTCACTTCATGGCAATTGTGTCTCGTCATCGTCCACCTCTTGTGACAAATTGCCAGCTTCGACTTTCTGTGGCTGTGGCTGTTCAAATATTTGGGCATCACTACATGGGATCTTCTCTTCCACCACTTCAAGCGGAGCAGGCGAGGGGCACAAATATGGAAATGGACCAGTGAACAGCACTTCAGAGTGTCCAAGTGTGGGATCACTTGCTGTCTGACGACACTCGGCATGGTGGGAATAAGGAGCATCAGGGAGAGGAGGAATATGCGGTCGAGACTCACAGCTACTAAAACTTGACCGTGTGGAAGACAGACCGGAGGTGGTGGTGCCCAGGTAACTGGAAGTATTATCTGCTATCCAATTAATAACCTGTTCACACTGATCAGAGCGCAATACTGGTGTTGTAGTGTGCTTCCCTAGTAATTCGGTCAAGAAGTGGGAGCGAGAAGATGTGGCTGTTGGTTGTGGCACATTTTCACCTTGGCCACGGCCCCGTCCTCTACGCGCACCATCACCAGAACGTTCAGTTCCACGTCCCTTGCCATGCACCTTGCCCATTGTAAATGAAGTAAAATAGCTTACACTCGCACTATCAATGGAAAAAGGGTAATAAAAAGGAGATTAGAACCGTGGAAGAGGAAAACCACAGTTCTATTTCTCTGGCCTACATCAGACTCTTTTAAACAGATATATTGGTGTCTGACCAGTCAGGGAGACACTATTACAGTTTTTTTTTACGGCAAAAAATGGCAAAAGCAGGATAATACAGAGATTTGACCCGTGGAACTGCAAAACCACAGTTCTATTTCTCTGGCCTACACCAGACTCTTTTAAACAGATATATTGGTGTCTGACGAGTCAGGGAGACACTATTACAGTTTTTTTTTACGGCAAAAAATGCCAAAAGCAGGATAATACAGAGATTTGACCCGTGGAACTACAAAAACACAGTTCTATTTCTCTGGCCTACACCAGACTCTATTAAACAGATATATTGGTGTCTGACCAGTCAGGGAGACACTATTACTGTTTTTTTTATGGCAAAAAATGCCAAAAGCAGGATAATACAGAGATTTGACCCGTGGAACTGCAAAACCACAGTTCTATTTCTCTGGCCTACACCAGACTCTTTTAAACAGATATATTGGTGTCTGACCAGTCATGGAGACACTATTACTGTTTTTTTTTTACGGCAAAAAATATCAAAAGCAGGATAATACAGAGATTTGACCCGTGGAACTGCAAAACCACAGTTCTATTTCTCTGGCCTACACCAGACTCTTTTAAACAGATATATTGGTGTCTGATCAGTCAGGGAGACACTATTACAGGTTTTTTTTACGGCAAAAAATGCCAAAAGCAGAATAATACTGAGATTTGACCCATGGAACTGCAAAACCACAGTTCTATTTCTCTGGCCTAAACCAGACTCTTTTAAACAGATATATTTGTGTCTGACCAGTCAGGGAGACACTATTACTGTTTTTTTTTTACGGCAAAAAATGCCAAAAGCAGGATAATACAGAGATTTGACCCATGGAACTGCAAAACCACAGTTCTATTTCTCTGGCCTACACCAGACTCTTTTAAACAGATATATTGGTGTCTGAACAGTCACGGGCACACTCAATTTTTTTTTTTTGGGGGGGGGGAATACCAAAAGGTTAATAAGACGCCTATTTGTACAGTCTGACTGAGGAAAAAAAAAATACAGGATTTAGATGAAAAAAAAAGAATTTTTCCTGGCCCCTGAGACCGGGGTATAAGTCTAGCAATTTGACCAACAGGAGCACACAGGACTGTAATACAGCGTTTCCTGGTATAACCACTACGTCTCATATACAGCCTGCCTGATATCTGGGATGGATATTAGTCCTGAGAAGGACTGTTTGTTTGATTTGGCAGGCTTTAGAGACCCTACACTACCTATTTCGCACTATATATCTCTCCCTAACTCAGCAGCACTCTCCCTACACTGTCTGATCCCGGGCAACTGTGTCCAAGATGGCGGCGCCCGGTTTTAAATACTTGAGGTGACGCTGTGCCTCCAGCCAATCACTGTAATGCCCGCAAACAACATGGCTGTGGCATTACAGTGACTGGCTGGCAATCCCTGCATGTTCATTGGCTCTGTAAAGAGCGCCAAACGTGCAGGGCGGAGACCCGAGCTCCCGCCCAAGTAACCCGGAAATGCTCGGTGCTCGCCGAACATCCCGAGTAGTGAGATGCTCGGGCGAGTACCGAGCAGTGTCGAGCATGCTCGCTCAACACTAGTGTTCATCTTAGAATTTGATGATGGTAAAAAAAAAAGAAAGAGGATGTCATCGATCATATATAAAATACTGAGAGGGGCTTACAGAGAAGCTTTTAACATTCAAGGGAGACACTGCCTGAAAGGAGGATTTTATCCAAATGTATTGAAGGTTTCAAAAAGTGGCAGTGTTTTGGAACTGTGTCCAGACAAATATATAATTGTGATTTATGATTAAGCTTGGCAATATAAATCAAGTTCAGACATCGAAGTTTTAAAAAAATTATTAGCAAAATAATTCTTTCATACATGAGTGGCTTTAGCCAAGAAGGATGAATAGTAGAGATGAGCGGTGTTCGAATCGAACTGTTCGCCAATCTCAAATTTGAGCTGTTTTGGGCGGTGTTCGAGCCGTTCGACGAACCCGAACGATTTGAAAAAAATCCGGCTGTTCGAGGTTATGTTCAATAAGTGTTCGTACACCCAAATCGTAACTGGATTTTTTCACAGTAATGCTGATAATCAATGTTAATACACAGTTTGAGTGTACAGCGGGGCGGGGGGAGGGGCATGGGATGGATCTCTGCAGAAATAATGAAGATCTCCATTTTTTTTTTCTTTCCCGCATTTACAGTGGGGAGGTGCAGTCTGTCAGCCTATCAGCAGCGCACACACGGAGCGAAGTGCTTTTTTTCACACAAGCAAGGGCATGTGTCATTGGCTGTGTATGTCACATGTCCTTGCCCTATAAGACCCAGCCATTTTCCCCGTCGCCACCATTTTCTCACTGCTGCAGCTGAGTGTTAGACGGCACTGCTGCTGCTGTTAGCGCTATATTGTGTAACTGAATTGCAAGTGAATTTTTTCTTAAATAGACAGAAAGGTTTAGGGAGTAGGGACTAGTTTGTAATTGCAGCCCTTTTGAGGGCTAGGTTACAGCAGTTCCTAGCACTTTTAGCAGGCAGGTCTGTTTTAGTGCTGTGCAAGTGTTTTTCACAGCATTTGGCTAAATCTAGCTAAGCAAATCCTTTTGGGCCTCTTGCAGTGTGTGTTAGTCAGTGGAGTAGCCTATCTGTGTTGCAAGCTACACCACCTGTGTATGTAATAAAAATGTTTTACTGCACCTAGCCAAGTAAAACCTTTTGGGCCTGTAGCAGTGTGTGGTACTCAATCTATTAGGACATCTATACCAAGCTCCACCAGCTTTTAAATTAATAACAATTTTTAGCTGCATCTAGCCCGGAAAATAATTTTGGGCTTAGTAGCAGTCTGGGGTACTCATTGTATTAGGCCATCTATACCAAGCTGCACCAGCTTTGAAATTAATAATAATATTTAGCTGCATGTTGCCTGTAAAGTAATTTTGGGCATATTAGCAGTGTGTGGTACTCATTGTATTAGGCCATCTATACCAAGCTCCACCAGCTTTGAAATTAATAATAATTTTTAGCTGCATCTTGCCTGTAAAATAATTTTGGGCATATTAGCAGTGTGTGGTACTCATTGTATTAGGCCATCTATACTAAGCTCCACCAGCTTTCAAATTACTAATAATTTTTAGCTGCATCTTGCCTGGAAAATAATTTTGGGCATAGTAGTAGTGTGTGGTACTCATTGTATTAGGCCATCTATACCAAGCTCCACCAGCTTTGAAATTAATAATAATTTTTAGCTGCATCTAGCCCGGAAAATAATTTTGGGCTTAGTAGCAGTGTGTGGTACTCATTGTATTAGGCCATCTATACCAAGCTCCACCAGCTTTGAAATGCATAATAATTTTTAGCTGCATCTTGCTGTAAAATAATTTTGGGCATATTAGCAGTGTGTGGTACTCATTGTATTAGGCCATCTATACCAAGCTCCACCAGCTTTGAAATTAATAATAATTTTTAGCTGCATCTTGCCTGTAAAATAATTTTGGGCATATTAGCAGTGTGTGGTACTCATTGTATTAGGCCATCTATACCAAGCTCCACCAGCTTTGAAATTAATAATAATTTTTAGCTGCATCTAGCCCGGAAAATAATTTTTCTTCCCAAAAGTGGTAGCAATAGAAATATGGGGCGCCCGCCTGGCTAGCAAAAATATACGCTTCATAACAAAAAACACCAGCCTAGCGCACTGCATTAATAAGATGGCATCATCGTCTCTCCCAGTGCTAGGCCTACTATGCCGGCTAGCATTCCTGTGCCTAAGACACAATGTATGGGTCCGCGCTAGCCACGATGCTGAGGGGTCTAAAGCTGCTGCTAACGCTTTATCACAATTCAATTGGCAGATTTTCACAGAGCTCCTCCCCAACGCCCACCCATCGGGCAACAGTTGCCCACACTCCCTATGGGATCTAGTGGCGAATAGTTGATGCCATTAATCAGAGCGTCAGTTGCCCCGTCGACGTGGCAAGCATACGGTAAGGCATGGGAAGAGTGGACACGACTAGCAGCAGGCAGACGGTTGACCAATGTGAACAAGCCAGATTACAAGTCACCATAGAATTTCTCCACCAGCTAATAATGAGGGGCATATCAGGGGCATCAGCGCAGCGGTGTGTGACCAGAGTAGCATTTCACTTCCAACTACTGAATTGGGGAGATGTGACAAAGAGATTCATCATCAGACAATCCATAAAAGGGTGGAAAAGGGGTCAGCCAAGTCAGGAGTGTAGACGTCCCGTACCGTGTCACTAAAACTGATTTCTCACATCATATCCCTAACACCATTAACATGACACTCACAATTTGAAGCAACACTACTGTCTACTGCATTTGCGATCGCCTTCTTCGGGTCGCTATGCATAAGCGAATTAGTCCCTCAATCCAAAATTACCACCAGTGGAGGCTTATTACACCAGGACGTAGTCATAGCCAATAATGCAATACGTCTACGCATACGGCAATCGAAAACGGTTCCAGCGGGCAGGGGCACTTGGGTACTTCTACAACCCACAAACGGTACACATGAGTCGGGTAACAATAGTAAAAACATATATAACCATCAGATCACAAAGTAATTTCTTCCTATCACACATTGATGGAATGCCATTATCAAGATACCAGTTCCAAGCTATATTTAATAAATGCATAACATTGGCAGGGAACCACCCCAAAGATTATGGGACACACTCATTCCGCATAGGCGCGTCCACGGAAGCAGCAAGAGCAGGACTGTCACAAACGGAAGTTCAGAGGATAGGGAGATGGCGATCCATTTGTTTGGCGAGATACATAAGACCGGACTTGTTATCCTAACGTGGTTTGTTTCTTTTACAGGTGACGCTAAGCCAACAGTGTGGGTGATAGGCCACTCGTATATATATTGGGCAGAAAAAAGGGCGAAAGTCCGCACAGGCAGGAGGAAATTAGAATTTCAGAACACATATTTCAACTGGAGAGGTATTAGAGGCCTGCTATGGCCACAGGTACTAATGGAGGTAATCAAGGTAGGGAGAGAGGCAAGAGGTCTGGTCATCTTAGTTATACAGGCCGGGGGAAACGACCTAGGTCATCACAAGAGCGCATAACTAATGGCAATAATGAAACTAGACACTGAGCGCTTCAGAGAATTTTTCACAAAACTAACTATAGTATGGTCAGAGATTGTGCCAATAGCGGTATGGCAAGGTGCGTGAGACATCACGGCCATCGAACGGACAAGGCGGGTAATAAATATTCGGATGGCAAAATTTATAAGAGACAGAGGCGGTGTAGTGATACAACACCGACAACTGGAAGGAGATAAAGCAGGCCTCATACGGCCCAACGGTGTTCACTTAATGGATATTGGACTGGACATATTCCTGTCAGGACTCCAGGACGGAGTGGAACAAGCGTTAAGAGTGATGGTTGGGGGTCAGAGTCCTGCATACGAGTACACAGGATCCTCCGTGGCCTGGAAATAGAAAGGACATGTTGGAGAGTTACACTTGTTGGCCAACTTGCCGGTGTGGAGACCCAGGGCATGCTGCAACAAGCTGAATTCTTTTAGAAATAAAATGCCTTTCTAATGGAATGAGTATAAAGAGTTAATAAAGCTGTGACCGATCCTCACCCATCCAATTGTAAGAGTTACATTATTGTATTGTCAAGGAAAGGGGGGCAGTGGGGGGGCTGAATGTCTGGGTTTGGTTGGGGGTCCCCACAGTCTGCCTAGGCTAGATGCATTTAAA
Organism: Phyllobates terribilis; assembly: GCF_046119375.1. Lineage (NCBI taxonomy): Eukaryota > Metazoa > Chordata > Amphibia > Anura > Dendrobatidae > Phyllobates > Phyllobates terribilis. The sequence continues at coordinate 376,435,713 of NW_027362761.1, read as the reverse complement.
AATTCTTATTAGATACACAGGCGGTGCAGCTTGCTTCGCAGCTGGGCTACTACGCCCAAAGTATTGCCTAGGCTAGATGCAGTTAAAAATTCTACGCTGACTAGCAGACACTGAAGCTTTGGAGCAGACCTCTGAGTAAACAGCTCTTCAGACTCAACCATCTGTGTTACCCCAAGCCATAGTGTATGTAGTTTCTTACAGTTAAAAGGGGGGTGGGAGCGACCCAACCCACCTGGAATTGACTATGCCAATGTCACGTAAAATACAGCAAGGGGACTCCAAAAAGAGTCTCCATTTTTTCCAAAAATTGTGGCATAGACACCACTTAAGTGGCATCAATTGCCCCAAAGTTGCTTAAAACGGTTGGTGAGGTGATTTTAACAAATCCTCAAGCTTTTAGTCTCCCCAGGATGACACAGGGGTAGAAAAGTCCTTGCGGATCCATGATTTGTTCATCTTTATGAACGTGAGTCTGTCTACATTCTCAGTGGACAGCCGCGTGCGCTTATCTGTCAGCACACCACCAGCAGCGCTGAACACACATTCAGAGAGAACGCTGGCTGCAGGGCATGACAAGATCTCCAAGGCGTGAGTGGCGAGCTCCGGACATTTTTTCAGATTGGAATCCCAAAATGAGCAAGGGTCCAGTGACACAGTCATGGCTTCGATGTTCACTTGGAGATACTCCTTTACCATCCTCTCTAGGCGTTGACTATGTGTCAGACTTCTTGTCTCCTGTGGCCTTGCAAAGGATGGTCTAAAAAAGTGGTGAAACGATTCCACAAAATTGCTGTTACCAGCAGATACTGTGTTACTGTTACGATTTGAGTGATGAAGACTCGACAGTCCCACGGTTTGCAAGTTAGAACTGTGAGATTCACTATGTGTACCACTGGTGTTTTGTGGAAAAGCACATGTAAGATTCTGCAGCAGCCTCTGCTGATACTCCTGCATGCGTGAATCCCTTTCTATGGCAGGAATTATTTCGGCAAATTTACTTTTGTACCGGGGATCTAAGAGTGTGGCAACCCAGTAGTCGGGATTACTTCGAATTCTGACAATCCAAGGGTCATGTTACAGGTAGTGCAGCAAGAAGGCACTCATGTGTCTTGCGCATCCAGGAGGACCAAGTCCTTGTTGTGTTGGTAGCGAGGTAAGAATCATGCTTCCTTTCTCTGCCCTCTCCCCACCCAACCTCGCACAACAGAAATGTGATCAAGGTCTCCCTCATCTGATGAGTCTTACATGCCCATCGCCAGTTCGTCCTCCACTTCTTCCTCGGCTCCTTCACCTTCCTCAACAGTTTGGCTGCTACCATGCGCCCTGGTTAATCCCTCTCCCCCACCCTCCCATGCCTGCCGCCTTGGTGCTGCAGACTGTCTGGACCTTGGAGATGTTATCCCTTTCGCATACGACTCCTCCTCTACTTCCTCCACCTCCTCTTGTCCCACCACCTGACTCAGAATTCTGCTTAACATGTGCTCCAGCATGTAAATCACCGGAATAGTCATGCTGATAATGGCATCGTCAGCACTAAACATCTTCGTCGCCATTTCAAAACTGTGCAGAAGGGTGTGTGGCACCCCTGAGGGTTCAGTCGCCACAGAGGTACTGCATCTCACCCAGAGGTGTGGTATCTCACCCTCAGGTAAGGAAGGAGTATGGCTCGAGATCCTAACACCTGCATCCAACACATACCCCCAGTGGTGGTAGGGCGAGATTGCTCCTAAGGGAGAGCACAGTCCCAGGTCCCTAGCTGGCGGGAAGGTCCTATGTAGTGGGTGTGGGAGGAGAAAGCAGCTTAGGGGAGCACATGACAGGGAGAGTATAAATAGGAAGCCATCTTAGAAAGAGTAAGCCAGTCAGAGGAGGAAAAGTGACAGGAGCAGAGGCTCTGCATGAGCTCTGCTCCGGAGGCGGGCCTAGCCTGGGATGCCCAGGACTGAAGGAGAGAAGAGAGGAGTGGGAGCAGGAAAGCTCCAGGAACCGAAGGGACCCTAGGGGTACGGGCCGTGCAGAAGTCCACCCGTACGCCCGCTGCTACCAGGAGGTAGAGGGGTCAGGCCAGATAAGGGGAACCGGTCCCTCAACTAGCGGAGAAACAGCAAGGCTCAACTAGAAACCGGAGGCTGCAGCATTTCATGTACTGCAGGCCAAAGTCCAGTCTCACTAAGAAGGTAGCCACATAGGACCCAGGGGACGGAACACACGTCGCCCGCCAAGACCCGAGGATACCGGATAGAAGTGTCACTGGGTGTGAGGTGCAGGGAGAAGGCCAGAGAAAGGACACACAGAAGGGGGTCCTGCTAAGTACTCCGGAGCTATCTGGGGGTGGACTGAGCCCCTCACTGAGTACGCACAGCACAACGGGGGAGATTGCTCTGGTACCTATAATCTGGACGTGAGTAAAGATCTTGGGACTGCATCACACGGACTCTGTGTTCATTACTGACTCCCTGCACTACAACCACCATCATCCACCCACACTGCCCTGAAGCTACACTCTTCCTGTGGGGAGTAATAATACTATTGCTGCAAAACCACCAGCTTCAGAGGACTGTTCCGCAGCGGCGGCCCCTTTGGCCGCACTCCATAGGTGGCGTAGTCGGACCTTATAAAACACATATATATATAAATTACCCTTGGATTGACTGCCCTGGGTCACGGACCGGGTCACCGCCACAGTGACTACAGCCCCCAACATCTACCGGCCCGGCTCTGGGTACCCCACGGCCCAGGGGGCGCGTCAACTTCATAGGTCCCTGATCTGAGACGACTCCTGCAGTGTGATTTGCCCCACCTCTGGATCTCTTTGGCCCAGGCTATACGTCAGAATGTATTGCACCAGGGCTTGTCGGTGCTGCCACAGTCGCTGCAACATGTGCAGAGTTGAATTCCACCATGTCGGCACATCGCATTTCAGCCGGTGAACTGGCAGGCCCAACGACTTCTGTAGAGATGTAAGTCGTTGAGCTGCGGGATGCGAACGGCGGAAGTGAGCACACAGCGACCGTGCCCTCTGTAGAAGGCCATCTAGTCTGGGATAGTGGGCTAAAAATTGCTGGACAACCAGGTTCAACACGTGAGCCATACAAGGCACGTGTGTGACATTGCCCCGGCGAAGGGCCGCACCCAGGTTTGCAGCATTGTTGCACACGGCCTTCCCTGGTTGCAGGTCCAGTGGAGACAACCATTCATGAAACTGGGTCTCCAGAGCTGACCACAACTCCTCAGCTGTGTGACTCACATTTCCCAGACATTTCAAAGTAAACACAGCCTGATGCCGTTGAGCCCTGCTGCCAGCATAGTAAGGAGGTGTGCAGGATTCCTTCTGCGCAGTTAGAAAGCGGGTGGCATTACCAGACAGGCTTTGGGTGCAGGTGGAGGACCGAGAGGAGGTTGAGGAGGCAGAAGCAGTGGAGGAACTTCGAGATAAAGAGGATTGACGCACAACTCGTGGGGACGGCAAGACTTGGACAGCAGCCCCTTGTCCTGCTGTCACCATAGTTACCAAGTGCCCAGTCAGCGACATGTAACGCCCCTGTCCATGCCTACTCGTTCAAGTGTCTGTGGTGAAATGCACCCTGTCACACACAGAGTTTCTCAAAGAAGCGGTGATGTTGTGTGCGACATGCTGGTGTAGCACAGGCACACCTTTCTTTGAGAAGTAGTGCCGACTGGGCATCTGGTACTGGGGCACTGCGACGGACATAAGGTCTCAAAAATCCTCTGTGTCCACCAGGCAGAAAGGCAGCATTTCTGTAGCCAACAGCTTGCAGATGGTGAAATTCAACCTCTTAGCTTTGTCATGGCTAGGAGGAAATGGTCTTTTACTTGTCCACATCTGAGGGACCGAGGGCTGGCTATTGTGCTTAGACAGGGTTGAGAAGGGTGTCCCCGGCAAACTGCCGGTCTGTGAGGAAGATGCAGGCGGAAAAGTTAGGTTGCTTTGATCCAAAGGTGGTGCTCTCGATGTCGGAGAGCGCTCAACACCAGCTGGTGTTTCCACTTCCAAATGAAATGATGACCTGCCAATCACACTGGCTGTTGCGAGTAAAGAGGTGTGACTGCTGTCCCCCCATTCACAGAGGATGAAGAGGCCGTGGATGCACAAGATGGGGCAGACGGTGGTTGGCCCGGCCCGCTAGGCCGCATTGTAGCACAGTGAGCTTCCCACTGCAACTTATGCTTCATATCCATGTGACGGTTCATGCATGAAGTACTCAAACTATGTATCTTTTGGCCTCTACTTAGCTTTTGGTGACAAATATTACAGATAACACGAGTTGGGTCATCCTTATCGATCTGAAAAAATGCCCAGGCTATGCAAGGCTTAGAGCCCATGCGACCTGAAGAGCCACCACGACTTGTGGTCAGAGGCAGAGTTGTGGTTGAGGATGCTCTGTAACGGGTCCGGGAGGCGGAACCTCTGAGCTACTATACAAGGGGGCGGCCCTTGTAAGGGAGCGGGTGGCAGTCTCCGGGTGAACGGACAGGGAGTTACGGCAAGTGATCAGGGCAGTCTCTGGGTAAGGGGTAGGTACGACCTGTGATGGCAGAACCTCCGGGTAGGCTAGCAGGCAGATGGTAGACGTGTGCTCCCAGGTGAGCAAGCGAGAGTCTCTGGAATAGCAGGTGGTCACGGCACGTGACGGCGGAACCTCCGGGCTGGCAGGCAGGTAGGTAACGGAGAAGCGCTCCCAGGTGAGCGGGCAAGAGTCTCTGAGATAGCTGGTGGTCACAGCACGTGACAACGGAGCCTCCAGGCTGGCAAGCAGGCAGGTAGCGGAGAAGCGCTCCCAGGTGAGCGGGCAAGCTGGTCCATAGACAGACTGACCGGAGTTGTAAGGCAGACCGTCGGACCTCAGGCAAGCAGGCAGGTAGCTGATGTGCGCTCCCAGGTGAGCGGACAAGTTGGTCCTTAGACAGACTGACCGGAGTTGTAAGGCAGACCGTCGGACCTCAGGCAGGCAGGCAGGTAACAAGTATTCAGGCAGGAATCAGGCAGGTAACTAGCAGGAAACTGGCAGGTAACTGGCAGGTAACTGGCAGGTAACTGGCAACGGGACCTGAGGGCTGAAGCACAGGTGAGACACAGGTGCAAACAACATTGCTCGGGCACCTCCATTTTGGAGGAGGTGCCTTATATATGATGAAGTCCTCCGGCCATTGGCCGGGGACTCCTTAGGACGGCGCGCGCGGCCCCTTTAAGAGGAGGGGAGCGCGCGCGCGCGCGCCCTAAGCACAGGGGCCGGGAAGGAGCGCGCGCTGAGAGCAGAGCGGGAGGAGGACGCCGGGAAGGAGCGCGCGCTGACAGCAGAGCGGGGAGAGGACGCCGGGCACGGAACAGAGCGGTGAGGGGAGCAGCGTCCCTGCCTAGCAGAGGGCAGGGACGCCAGCGCTACATGCTCTTGTTGACGTGCTTCCAGTACTCCGTCTCTGTCCAGGAAGGTGCAACCTAACCTCGTCGTCAATAGCATCTGTGACGCCCAGCTGCGCTTGGTATCACAGATCCTAGAAGAGTGCATTGATGGAATCCTCCACAAGAGGCCCCCATAAACATTCACACATCTCCACCTTCCACCTCAGACCAGCAGAGGGAGCCCGTTAGGGATATAAAAAGGGAAGGTGGAGCTAGGTAGTTCAGTTCCCCTGAAGAGTTCCTGCAGTAGAGAAGCCTAAGAGAGGTCAGTCTGCAGTGGAGCTCAGTCTAGTCTAGAGAACTCAGTTAATAGTTCAGCAGTGGAGCACGAGGCTCCTGTTAGCTAGATTCAGGGAGCCCAGTTACAGCTTAAGGTGTGCCGGCGCCATAAGATCGGTGAAGCGCGGCAAGCTGCCGTTAGTGTGTATAGCCTAGTGAGTGCCCGAGTAGGCCAAAGGCGAGTGGAGAGTTAGTACATAGGGGGCAGAGGTGCTTAACCAGCTCACCCCGAAGCATTTATCAGACACCGGATCCGAGTTTACAGAGATCTCTATGACCCAGTAAGGCATAACCGGAATCCCTGGAGAACTACAAGTCCCAGGATCGCTAAGGTGCTGATACGTAACAGAGCCAGGAGACGCTTAGGCCCCGCATACTGGGAGCGTGAACTCCAAGACAAGGCCCTACCACAAGGTCAGCCAGCGCAGGACAGAGACAAAGTTAGGCCTAGCTCCAGGCAGGTCAGAAACTTACTACGCAGAGGCAAGAAACAGGAGGCCCTACACCCGCTCATTGGGGAGGATCCTGATATGCACCCTTCACAGTACCGTGCTCCGGGATGTGCCTGAATTTCCACCAGTAAAAGGTACTGAAGTGACTACCGTGTCCGTTCCCGTTCTTGCTCTAACCCAGCTGGGTCTCGCCTGTCCTGCATTCCCCCTGCATACGCTGCTCTGAGGCCTAGCTCCACCTGTGGGGAGCTATACCATCGAGCTGCCTTATCACCGGCCTCAGTAGACTGCTGCCGCGCTGGTGCTTCTCACCAGATACCACAGATTGCGTCACGAACTCTTATAAAATTAACAATTATCCACCCTTTTAAAGAGTGACCCCAGGGTACGGGCCCGGGAGCCGACCACCGCGACATCCCAAAGGCCAGGCAAAGGCCCGTGTACCGAGTCATCCCTATCCCCTGGGCTAGTCACATCCTCCTCCACCTCCTCTGCTGACCTCATCGACTGGCTGACTGTGGGTTGACAGTAAGTGGGATCTCCAACCTCGTCATCATCACCCTGTGTGTTCTCACACCCGTCATCCTCAGAGCCAACCTCTTCCTGCCCTGACTGAAAAGTCAAGTTGTCGCTCCAATCAGGTATTTGAGTCTCATCATCGTCTTCATCATTGTCTCCACCAACAGGAGTTACAGTTTGGAAACGAGGGTCTACATTATGCTCAGAACCTTCTTCATCTGGTCCTGGATCCGACTCATAAAGATTCTGGGCATCAGTGCAAATCATTTCCTCGTCTGGATTAACAGAAGCTCTGGAGCAGACCTCCGTTTCCCAGGCTATAGTATGAGTAAACAGCTGTGCAGACTCAACCATCTGTGTTACCCCATACTCAGACGGGCAGCTGGAGATTTGGGAGCTGTGAGGAAGCAAGTGCGATTGGGGTGACACCTCTGAGGACTGGAGCATTTGTGATGTTGAAGTTGAGGTGGAGGAGAGCCCACTTGAAGGAGCACTTGATATCCGTTGAAGCACCTGCTGTTTTTGTGCCTCATCTGGAATTTGTAGTGATGGGCGTGTCCGTAAGAAAGGGATCGTATCACATTGTCCACGAAAAGAAGTAGACATCTTAGTTTGGCTGGAAGATGGTCTTTCTTCTGCAGATGTTACTCCCCCCCACCGCGGGGGGGCTCGACCCATCAGCGGACAGGCACCAGTATTGGGAGAGGGGGGCTGGCCGTCAGGGTCCACCGCGGCTCAGGCACAAACCCGGCGACACGGGGGTCGCACGGGCAGGAACGGACTGGCCATGTCGGCTTCGCACTCCAGCGTAGTCCCTCTGCCCGCTCGCGCCCGTAACCTCAAAGGGATGCGCAAGTGGCTTTTCTTCCCAGGCCTGTTCCACGCCCAGCAGGAACATGGGGGAGCTCAGGTCGGCCTTCCACTTTACTCCCTTACCTCCCTCGCCCTCTTTCCTTCTTCCGTTCTCCATCTAACCCCTCGGCTCTGTGGTGTCCGCTCTCCCTCCAGCTCTCTCCTTCTCACAGGTGGACTACCGCGTGTATTCACACTGTGGCGAATCTTTTGGGCCCAGGCATAAGAAGTTGTCGAGGTAATGGATAATATGTGCCCCCTTAGAAACGTCCATTACAACCCATTCGAGGAAGCAACTAAACACCTCAAATAGTGAGCAGAATCTGGAGCACCCCATGGGCAAACAGCAATCTATATAGTATGCTCCTTCCCAGAAGCAGCCCAATAGGTGGACACTATTCGGAGGCACAAGTAGTAAGTAACCGGAACGCCACATCAATGTATGCTTTGGCCATTAGGGTGACCCTTCACAACTTCTTGATCCGCCTGATTGCCTTGTCAAAGGATGTACAGTATATACTACTGTACTTGGTTCCGCGTCGATGTTGTCGTTTACTGACCTGCCCCTTGGATATGACAAATGGTGGATTAGTCCAAATGTATTGGGTTCCGTTTTTGGCACAACTCACAACGGGGATACCACTACGTCTTGTAAGGAAAGTGTTCTGAATGGAACCGCCATTCTACCTAAAGATATTTCTTTTTTTAATTTTCTTGTCACGACGTCTGGGTGTTGGTAGGCTGATTTTAGATTTTTACTCCAGCCTTTCTTGAGTTTAGAAGGGCATGACATGCCTATATCTGTGTCTCCCCCTCCTTTTACTCCTCCACCTCTTTTCTTTTCGCATGACTATATGTACTTGTCACTTTTCCATGTGTTAGTTGTGTCTTCTGAGCAGTTTGTCAGCTTTTGGACACCTTTGAAGGTGTTTTCTATGTGTTTCTATGTGTTTTTGTTTGCCTGCCATTGGTTTTAACGGTGTTCGAAGGTGTTCGACGAACAGTTCAACGAACAGTTCGGCGAACATATGGGTGTTCGACGAACCGAACCGAACTCGAACACTACGGGGGTGGCTCAACACTAATGAATAGAGAAACTCCACCATTAGTGGCTGCAATAGCCCAGAAACAAGTTAGCCAGATTCTGGCAAAAGTGGGAATCTTGGATTCATTCCACATGAACTGAGGAAAATAATTTTTAAATAAAATCAAATTATATTGGGGAAATTGAATATGTTCTCTTTTTTCTTTTTATTTTCTTTTTCTTTCTTTCTGATATTTTTCCCTCTCTGCCAAAGAGTGGGTTGAGTTAGAGGAAGATAATTTGATATTTATCTTTTATACTATTTCTATAAATGTTTTACTGAATTAAAGGGCTCATTCAGAAGAGTGTATGTAGCACCCTGAGGATTCGGCTGCTACAGGGGTATTGCACCTCAACCCAGAGGTGTGATATTCCACTCCCGGGTAAGGAAGGAGTGTGGAACTGAGCTCGGTAGGCTGCATGCACTACACACATCCCATTTCCGAGGAACAGGCCGACGGTACTCCCACTTAGAAATGTGCAGGTACGACCGAGTCTGTTCCTGGCTGGAGTGGGAGGGGGGTGGTACATCCCAAGTAGTGTAGGGGCAGATAGGGGGAGCAGCCTGGGTAAAGATAGGAGCTCATTGGGTGCTGGTCACCTGAGCTCACACATAGAGGGTGTATATAAGGTGGGCACCAACTAAGAACAGGGTCAGATGCAGAGAACAAGTCAGCAAGCAGAGGAGAAGAGAGACCCAGAGTGAGAGAGGAGAAGAGAGACCCAGAGGGGGAAACAGAAAAGAGGACTCCAAGAACCCAAATTAAATCCCCGGGTGAAGAGTCGGCACAGGGTACCGGATCCCAAACTGGCGGGGGCAGAAAACCCACCCTAGCCAGAGACCGGAGGCCGTGGGCAGCATCTGCCACGGCCACCCATCACATCCATCCCGAAGGCACACCACATGAAGGGTCAGGGAACCCAAGGCCAAGGGTGTCCCAACAGAAGGCCCGAGGGAGCTGGACCTAGGTGGATCACTGGTGGGAACGGCCAGAGAACGGGACAGAAGGAGAGCTCAGGGCCACGCTCCGGACTTGTTTGGGGGTTGGCTGGATCCAGGACCTGGTGGACGCAGCACGGCTCGGGTGGTCACTCGAAGCTGGAGTGACCAGTACAATATCTGCAGTAAGTAAACACCCTTAACTGCACAACCCGACTCTGTCTTCATTGCCGTCTGCACCGCACCACCACAACCCCCATCCTCTGCACCTGTCCCCCCTGAGGCTATACCCCTCCCGTTGGGGGTTATCTCACCAAGCTGCGCACCCACCATCAGCCTCAGCGGACCCTGCTGCAGCGGCGGCCACAGTGACCGCATCACAACGGGTGGCGTAGTCGACACAAAAGAACTCTTAATAACATCTGTAGGACTGCCACATAACACTGAGCTTGACGCCCTGGGCACGGGCCGGGTCACAGCCGCTCGGAGACTACAACCCCCCCATCTGATCCGGTGCCGGGTATTCCCCTCAAAAAGGAATATGTCCCAGGGGGCGCGTCAACTTTGGCGTAGTCGGCAGGATTACGTGCCCGCAACACCCGGGTACTGCGTGCCTGAAGAAAAGTGCAAGTTTACCTCAGAAAGAAGTCTCCCGCCGGTTCCGGAGGGTCCACGCCATCGGACCCCATCACAGGTCGTTTCCCGCCGATTGTCCGCCATTTCCAGCTTGTTCCCGCCATCTGCAGAGTTTCCCGCCACTGGGCGACGCTTCCCGCCAAATCCGAAGATTTCCCGCCTTGGAAGAGCAGCGGACGCCATTATGGGCGTGCCAAAGGAGGGCAAGAGGCCACCTCCCATCGTGGGCCAGGACAGAAAATGGCGCCAAAAGTGGAAACCGCCCCCACCAACAGAGACTGTGATGCTGGAGGTGTCTGTCAGCGTGAAAGAACTACCCCTGGAGCTGACAGTCACCGAGTTGCCCCGGGACCGCCCTCGAAGTGGGAGGAGACGAAAGAAAAGAACGAAGATGGGTGCCGCCTGGAGCAGTCTGGAGCGAGCGCACCCGGAGACAAGAAGTCTAACGAGGAGTCTGGAGCGAGCGCACCCGGAGGCAAGAAGCCTGGAGAGGAGTGGCGGAGGAGCTTGCCCGGAGATGGAGAGAAAGCAGAACAGCACCGGCCCGCTGGCCAGGAGTCTGCTAGAGACCGAGGAAGGAGAGCAGAGCAGCACCGGCCCGCTGGCCAGGAGCCTGCTGGAAGAAGAGCAGAGCAGCACCGACCCGTTGGTCAGGAGCCTGCTGGAAACCACGACCCCACTAGGCCTAGTGGAGGTCCTTGCACAGCTCCCCCGAGACCGGGAGTGTGCACAGACCGCCCTGGAGGGCCTCGCACGGAGGATGGCCCGGGTACAGCGAGAGACATTGGCGGAGTGGAGCCGAGAGATGGCCCAGCAAATCAAGACCCGGAGCACGCCAGCCAAGATGAGGAGACAGACCGCCTCTGAGGATGGCGCGGGAGGACCCAAGGCCGGAGACGGCGCCGAGAAGGGAGCCGAACGCATGGAGGCAGGTAAAGGGGACGCCTATACCCCAAGCCGGGAAACCGCCCACCTGCCCCAGCTCCCCGTCGCAGAGCCCGAAAGTCCCCCTGCTGTGCCCGTAGCCGCCATGTCACCGCTATGGACTAAGCCCCGACCGGAAGCCGCCGCAGCGACCCCTGTGACGTCACGCGCCTCGACCCGGAGCGTGACAAAGCAGGAAATACCACCAGCCTGGTCGCAAGGCCTAGTACCCCCGGGCGCCGCATCACCAACAGCGCCCCCTACCTCCGCGGAGCCTCCGGCCTGGCCGCAAGGCCAGGTAGCCCAGGGCGCCGCCGTCCTAACGGTGCCCTTCACCTTCCAGGTGCCCCAGGCCTGGCCGCAAGGCCTGGGCAACCCGGGCGCCACCACCACCGCGCCCGTAAAACCAAGGGTGCCACACCTGGGGGAGGACTTGTTCAGCCAGCTCACATGGCCGGACGGGCGGCCCTTCATCTGGCCCGAAGAATTCCATGAGCTGGAACGGCAGCAGAGACTAGGGCCCTTGTGTGAGCCCCTGATTCCGGCTCCGACGCCCGTGGCACGGATCTCGCCCCCGCTTGAAGAGGCCCAATTTGAGTGGGACCCCACCGGAGAAGACCTAATGGGGTTCACTCAGGAAACCAGGGCAGCTGCAGCGGAGCGTGCTGAGTGCTGCCGCCAACAGCTCGAGGACTTCGAGAGGGAGCGGAGAGAGAGGCGGGTCCGGGAACAGCAAGCTCAAGTAAAGAGCGCGGAGCAGAAGAGCCGGGCCAGGAGAGACCCCCGTGCAGCGCATAGTCCCCGCACCACCGGGACTGTGATAAAGTTTAACCTGCAGCATGGGTGGGGCTTCATCCGAGACCACCACACCCTAGGCGACGTCTTCGTAACCAGGAGAGACGTTGAGTCCCACCTACCGGAGGGACACAGAGGTCGTGACCTTTACATCGGGGACGAGGTCACCTTCACCCGGCACAAGTGTGCCAAAGGTCCCTACGCCCTCCATGTGCATCGCCTGACGGAGGAAGAGTTGCGGTGCGAGGAGGAGGAGCAAGAGGACCCGGACGGGTCTGAAGCTACAATCAGTTACAAGCAAAGAGCAGGAGGAAGACGCCGTTGAGTGCGGCAGAGCAGTAGATGTAAATAGTTACCCGACCGGGTACCAAAGAAACTGTTGCTACATATATATAGTCCCCGTTGGGACCAGCATGAGTGAACTGTTTACCCGTTATTCCGTATCCATACCAGGCTGAGGACTGTGAGCAGCCATTCCCTTCCCTTTACCTGGCCGAGGACTGGGAGCGGCCAACTTCCCCTGTATATAGTTGCGCTTCCTAAAGCGCCCCCTACTGGTTTTATAGGAAAACCAGTTTTCCAGAGAGACTGTCGCACTTTACCCGGTCACACGTTGCACAGTGACCGGAGGAGGAGCCAGAGGCGACGAGAATGTTTTATTTGCTAATATATGTTGTTTTATATGTTTATGAAAAAAAAAAAATGTATGTTTGGTGTTTATGTCTTACAGCCCGAGGACGTGCTGTGATTTACCAGGGGGGAATGTAGCACCCTGAGGATTCGGCTGCTACAGGGGTATTGCACCTCAACCCAGAGGTGTGATATTCCACTCCCGGGTAAGGAAGGAGTGTGGAACTGAGCTCGGTAGGCTGCATGCACTACACACATCCCATTTCCGAGGAACAGGCCGACGGTACTCCCACTTAGAAATGTGCAGGTACGACCGAGTCTGTTCCTGGCTGGAGTGGGAGGGGGGTGGTACATCCCAAGTAGTGTAGGGGCAGATAGGGGGAGCAGCCTGGGTAAAGATAGGAGCTCATTGGGTGCTGGTCACCTGAGCTCACACATAGAGGGTGTATATAAGGTGGGCACCAACTAAGAACAGGGTCAGATGCAGAGAACAAGTCAGCAAGCAGAGGAGAAGAGAGACCCAGAGTGAGAGAGGAGAAGAGAGACCCAGAGGGGGAAACAGAAAAGAGGACTCCAAGAACCCAAATTAAATCCCCGGGTGAAGAGTCGGCACAGGGTACCGGATCCCAAACTGGCGGGGGCAGAAAACCCACCCTAGCCAGAGACCGGAGGCCGTGGGCAGCATCTGCCACGGCCACCCATCACATCCATCCCGAAGGCACACCACATGAAGGGTCAGGGAACCCAAGGCCAAGGGTGTCCCAACAGAAGGCCCGAGGGAGCTGGACCTAGGTGGATCACTGGTGGGGACGGCCAGAGAACGGGACAGAAGGAGAGCTCAGGGCCACGCTCCGGACTTGTTTGGGGGTTGGCTGGATCCAGGACCTGGTGGACGCAGCACGGCTCGGGTGGTCACTCGAAGCTGGAGTGACCAGTACAATATCTGCAGTAAGTAAACACCCTTAACTGCACAACCCGACTCTGTCTTCATTGCCGTCTGCACCGCACCACCACAACCCCCATCCTCTGCACCTGTCCCCCCTGAGGCTATACCCCTCCCGTTGGGGGTTATCTCACCAAGCTGCGCACCCACCATCAGCCTCAGCGGACCCTGCTGCAGCAGCGGCCACAGTGACCGCATCACAACGGGTGGCGTAGTCGACACAAAAGAACTCTTAATAACATCTGTAGGACTGCCACATAACACTGAGCTTGACGCCCTGGGCACGGGCCGGGTCACAGCCGCTCGGAGACTACAACCCCCCCATCTGATCCGGTGCCGGGTATTCCCCTCAAAAAGGAATATGTCCCAGGGGGCGCGTCATGTAAAACATACCACAGACTGCACACATAGAACACACACATTCATTATAGCCCATGTGCCAGTGCACTAACGATTTGCTAACTTGGGAAATATCGCAGCATACTTTGGTCCAATTTACTGACCAGAATAGTGCATGTAAATAGCGAGTTGCACCTGCACACACACAGAACTGCACATAGTGCCACTCACGTGACTTCTCCAAATTTTAGCATGACTTTCTGAATTCCGCCAAAAGAATAAAAGTTTTTCTTCTGTAGGTTCAACTCCTGATTTTGACTTACAAATATTGCTGAAATACTGTCCAACAACTTATGTATGAAGAAGGCTTTAAGGTATGTGCACATAATGTCTTTTAGACACCTGCTTAACCGCCAAATCCACAGAAAGACACTTCAGGACACACATCAGCATCTCTTGACCTGAAGCATCTTTTTCGTACCTCTTTTTGGTAATTTTCTTTGTCGATTTTTACATTTGAATATAAACTATGAAGCGGTTTCAAAGTGGAAAGTACCTGAAGAATGGTCAGGCGCCTGTGAATAGTGGTCACTTTACTGCTATTCACAGCCGCTGGAGCCATAATGGCGGAACGTGGACTAAGTCGGATATCTATCAATAGGATATCTATATATATCTATCTATATCTTTGCACATCTAACTAAGATAGAGAGACAAAAATGAATGAGTCAAAAACGCATACAAAAACGCAAGGAAAAACACAAGTGAGCTGAAGTGCGGGATTCATGCAGAAATTCAGCTGGGTGAAAGCCTAAACAAACACTGATCATGTGAATGTGCCCTTAGGTTAAGAAGATTAGAAAAATAGTCTGTTTATAGCTTTTATATTCTTATATTTTAGAAATCTATTTACAGAAATGTTGACCTCATGAAATCTGTATCAAAAATAGGATACTTATATAAAACCTCAGGTAATAGAACAATAAAGGCATGAAGCAAATATGTCCCCATTCTGCATATTTTCCATTTTTATTTTCTTACCTGCCCCCCCATGGCACACTAACAACCATAGTCTTCTAGAAAAGTAAATTTCACCAACTGAAAGAAAATGAATTACTTTCTAATCTTTCAATATTTGTGTTAGGTTAGGGAGGAGGCATTTTATTTAGAAAAAAATACCTTGTAGCTATCAGTGTATTGGGAGTTGAATAATGTAACTGAGATCAAGTTAAAAAAAAGGAAACTATGGATGAGTATTGAAAGAAAGTATATAATTAAAATAATCCAACAGGAGAATGGAAAAAATCTTCAGGCACCACTGTGTGATATTTATGTGACGCCTCTACTCAGAAAGCCCGTGTTTTACCCTGGGTGTTGGGGGACTCGGTGTCAGGCCCTGTGATGGAGAGATGGGGTGCAGCCGTGGCCCGGGCCCGACCCGTGCTCAGGGCCGTCACATTAGAAAGAGATGGTGTGGGCTTGTCCGGGTTGAGAGGCTGATTAACGACTACACCACCTGTGGTGTCTGGTGAAGGATCACCAGCGCCGCTGCAGTCCGCCGAGGCCCGGTGTCATGGCGGCTAAAGTTATTACTGCTCCCCACAGGCGGAGCAAGGCCTCAGGGCAGGCAGACAGGATGAAGGGGGGTAGTAGTAGCGCAGGGAGTACGGGCACCGCGTCGCGTGGTATGGCGCGTAATGAACAGTCCGGAGGCCATAGGGGTGAACTTCCAAGGCTTTACTCACTCAGAGATGTTAGCGGGAAGGCGACTCCCTGCTCTTCGCGGAGTCCTGCGGCCACCAGGGACGGGGGTCCGACTACTTCCGAGGAAGTCCAGTGTTCGGTAGCGACCCTAGACCAGAGTGTTCCTGCACTACAGACTTCACCCCTTCCAGTCTGTGCGTGTGTAGATAGGCCGGGTCTCCCTCCGAGCTCCTCTCAGGTGTAGGGCTCGGGTGGCAATTCCTCTCCATCCGACGCCCAGTGGGATCCTCAGGGCCTAACCAAGCTTTCCCGTCCTGGACGTAGAGTACGCGGTTGGGTGTCGTGGGCCGGTACCCCTCTTGCAGCCGGAATCCCTCTGAATAGATCAGGTAGGCGAGGACAGGTGGCATACTCCGCTCCGTCTGTATCCTCCCCGGGATCCATTTGCTAGGGAGCCACACTCTAAAGCTCCCGGGCCTTCTTTATCCTGGTCCTCGGCCGGGTTGAGACATTCCTTGCCTGCAACCTACCTCTCGTCCCAAGATCAGGGTACGAGGGCTGTGTCCCTTGCCGGTGCAGGCCCACACAGGATCTGCACTCCCGGAGGGAAGTCACATTACACACAGTAGTTTGACAGCACAGTGACAGCCGACAGACTAGCAAAGGCTAGACTGATGGACCATAGAAAAACCAAGATCCAAGATGGCATTCTATTAACTACTAGATTTGAAGTGTCACCAACTAGTTGTTCCTCCACCCACACCCATTAACTGGTTCCTACCACTTTGTGTTCCACAGTCTTCCTGTAACCTGGGGAGCAGCACCTAGTGCATACTAGCTTCCTCTGGTGGAGAAATGTGGTGTTGGATGCAAAAGGCTAGGTCACAACCATCACACTGGCCTCACCTCAGAGGAGGAACACCACACTCCATTGGAGAAGTGCAGCATTCCTGTGGCGATCGAACCCTCAGGGGTGCCACATTTATATTATTGAACAACAGCAGTGGTGACAAACAATAATGGTGGTGCAAAGGCTAAAGTATGGCATCTATGCAACAAGTAGAAAAATGAATAGCAGCACTTACAAAGTCCTTTGGCTAAAAAGTCCTTTATTTCATAGTGTTCTGGACAATCAGATGCAGCGGTCTATCTGAGGTGCAGGGGAGACATGCGGGGAGACAAGAGGACAACGGCCGTTTGGCATCTTAAAAACGCTTCTATGGGTCCAAACCTCAGATAGACCGCTGCATCTGATTGTCCGGGATACTATGAAATAAAGGACTTTTTAGCCAAAGGACTTGGTGAGTGCTGCTATTCATTTTTCTACTTGTTGCATAGATATCATTAAAATAGTTGTAACCTATTGGTATGGCTGAAGATATCTAAATGCCCCCTTGGACATTAGATGTCTGTGGGCCGAACAATCGCTCTCACAGCTATCTCTCCCCCATACACAGGAACACTTGGCTCGGCTGAGTGCTCCTGTGCTCTCTATGAGACAGCCGCTGACTGGCTCTTCTGGTGGTGGCTTATCCCTAGAGAGAACAAAAGGATCAGTATTTAAAATTTAAAAGGCAAGATCCTTAGCTCCCCCAACATCATCTGTTGGGGGAGAGTCGGGAGCCCCCATACACATTAGGCTGTCGGCTGATCCTGCCAATATCAGCAGGTTCAGCCAACTTTAGTCTAATGGGCATGGGGCCTTAACAGGCAACAGCTTGGAGAAAAAACTCTTCTCAACTGGATGCCAAGGAGAGACTATTGACTATTGACCAAAAATTATTGCATTCTGAGTTGAAGTTATAACTACAAATATATCGCTCTCTGGGCCTCATATAGTTATATTTTCTTTAAACCCTCTATTAAGTATATTATTAGCAGAATTGAGTAATTCAATAAGAAAATGATGCACTTCTTGGATGAAAAATAAATTAAGAAAATGTATCTTTTAAATTTGATTAGTGAAACTAATCACTCTGAAGAATGTAAATCAATACAAGTGGGAGTATATAATAAGAAACACATAAAACAATTCAAGAACAACAAAACAACGCCACAGAATACTGAGCAGGAGCCCAGACATTACTTCATAAGCTATAAAATCATCTCTCTTACAGTTTTCCTGGAACAGATGAAATTGAGACTAAATGAAATTCATCTACATTTCAGAAATCCTTTCTAGCACCAAGCAGTAGGTAGATACCCCTAATCAAGTTGTCATTCCAATAGAAGACGAAATGTGCATGTACAACATTAAAATGTAAATTCAATTCTCAAAGGTGAACACACGTAGTAATAATCTATATATCCGTTCAATGTGCAGACAACTGCTGGATGTGAGAGAACAGTTTATGCTATAATACACGGAGAGTCAATGTACTTAAAACGAACTGCCATTTGTAGACATATTCTCTCATTTTGTCCTAATGAGGTGACAGCTGATAGGTTAAGGATGTAGACTACCCAAGAAATGATTAGTTGTTGCTAGAGCTAGATGATTCCCTTTAGAGAAAACTCTAAATGGATAAAAACTAATTTCCACTGGCAAATTTATTTACTTCAATTGTTCCATTACAGCAGTACCGTGAGAGACCTTAGAAATTATGCTGTCAGAGCAGACAACAATATGTGTGAGAGTTCAAGAACTTGGGTTTAACCTAAGGAAACTTCACTTTCAGTTCTGTAAAAATACACAGCTATATATAAAAATAGAAATGCACTGTTATTTTTAATACATTGAAGTGTCAGAAGGACCAAACAGGACAATTGTAAAGATTTCAGAGAAATGTATACTTCGTTGCAATTCCGGTTCACACCATAACTAGTTTAAAGGGTAACTGACTGTGCTTTCAAGTAACTTTTCATAATAAGGTATCCTGTGTGAGTGCATGAGTTAAAACACAGTTTGTGGCCATTTTGTGACTTAGAGCATGCAGTTGGGATAACTGGTGAGAATGCAGTATATATTTGTAATCTACAATCCACTGGAGCTGGGGGAGAAGATGAGCTGCAGTGATTTCTCCCATAGACAACACAGCACAGAGAGGTGAATGGCTGCTCGTCATTCACTTTTTATCTCGCAGAGGCAAGCTGCAGCAACATGGAAGACATTATACCATTATACAGCAGAGCTTGGCTGTGTTGTTCTGAATCAAGCTCTGATGTGAGGTAAAACACTTGTTACAGAGCTTTGAATAATGTTTTTCTGTCTGCCTCTGTCTATTCTTTTCCCTACTGCTCACTCCTTCTCTGCCCTACCTTACTTGTAGAGGATAATGGGCTGTGTCACATGATAACTTCAGTCCTTCTTATCTGTTCAAGACTTGAGCTGCTCTTTCACAGTGGGTGGGGGGGTTCAGGAGGCAGGTTGAGCTGTAAAAAGTGTTGGATAAGTGGAGAAGAAAGCTATTTTCTCTGATAAGATACATTATAACGTTTCTGTTATGCATATGTGGTAGTAAACACAGGGATAAAGGATCTAACCCCACCCGGTTCCTGTACAGACTATAGTATCCAGTACAGCAGGCCCTATTGGCTTCAGCATGACCTGGATAAACCCTGAAGGTAAAAACTAGAGAAGACAACTCGGACCTGGCTCCCTAAAAGGCCATCGAGTGTATCATGTACTTCCTAAGGAATCAAGGGAGAGTGCAGCATAAAGAAAGAAACTCCAAGCAGAATCCACTAAAGACTATCACCAGCAGAGAAGATCAGCACGGAGTAGGTTTAAATGGCAGCATCTGCAGTGTGATAGGATAGGCTAAATAACAAATGAAAAACACCTGCTGTCCGAAAAGAATGGACAAAGGCAAAAGGTAATCAGCATCCGGACAGCAACAGAACCCTCTGTGGCTCAGCGGAAAGAGACACTGACAGAAGATCACAGGACTGCCAGATCAAATCCCGAGGCATGACAGTACCCCCCCTCCAGAAGGGGCCACTGGACCCACCAAGATCCCTATGCCCCGATGTCTCTGCCAAAACTCTTTTATGAGAAGATCCGCATGCAGATCTTCCACATTAACCCAGGATTTGTCCTTTGGGCCGTAACCTTGCCAAGTATCCAAATAATGCAGCTGGCGTCTGACACGTCTGGAACACAAAACTCACTCTACCTCAAACTCCTGATCCTCCTACAAATTAATCTCAATAGTGTCCTGAGGACTAGGAATCCCCTCAAACCTTTTATTTTTTTTAAACCAATTATTTTTATTTAGGTTTCAAAAATTTACAGCAAACAGTTATCAATATACATATAACAATTCACATAACGTGTAGTAATACAGTCAAAACCCTCTCCCCCCTCCCCCCTCCCGCCAGTACTCCTTATGCCGGGCATACCTGGGAACATTGACAATCATATTACCGCCATCCATGCGGACCATATTTTCCCAAAAGTTCTCTCTCCATGCCTCCGCCTGTAAATGCTTTCCTCTAAATGCATTACCGTACGTGTCTGAGCAATAAATTCCCTCCTAGTGGGGGGTTCCGAATCTGTCCATTTTCGTGCTATTAGTTTGCGTGCCACATATAGCAATCGCGCTATCGCCACTTTGTAATGTTCTGAGACAGGTATTCCATCCACCTCCCCCAAAACACACAGCACCGGGTTTCTGTCAATTGTACATGTATAAGCCCTCTCAATTTTGTTAACAACGACCAACCAATAAGCCACTAGCCGCGGGCATGACCATAGCATGTGTAGCAGTCCGGCCTGGTCCGTGCCACATCTAGGGCAATTGGAATCTCCCCTCAAGCCCGCCTTGTACAGGCGCAGCGGTGTTTTGTATGTCCTATGTATTATGTATAATTGGGAGATCCGTGCCTGCTCACTTAGAGAGATCTTCGGGACATATTCTAGAATTGCCTCCCATTGTTCTGTTGTGAGGGTACCCACCTCCCTTTCCCATTTACTCTTTGCAATGAAGTGATTTCCCCCAGATAGGAGTGCAGTAGGTCATGATATAGGCTCGATATGACTCCCCTCGTCCCTCCCTTCATGCACACAGAGTCTAGTACAATGTCACCCTGAACCGTCATGGCTCCCAATCCACACTGTGCCCTCCAAGCATGTCGAAGCCTATAGTATTGAAATCCCCACACCAAAGGCAAATCAAATTCTTCTCTCAATTTCTCAAAGGTCTTCAGGT
Source organism: Phyllobates terribilis (assembly GCF_046119375.1). NCBI lineage: Eukaryota > Metazoa > Chordata > Amphibia > Anura > Dendrobatidae > Phyllobates > Phyllobates terribilis. Next base: position 376,415,044 of record NW_027362761.1, on the reverse strand, counting down.
CCGTTCCACTCTGCAGCTGGCACACATATCTCACTCCTTGCGCCTTCCAATTGCCCATTTGACACAGCTTATTAAGTTCCGGCAGATGTTCATTGCCCAACACCGGTGAGTACTTAGTCAGCCCGTCCACCCCCCTGATCTTTTTAATAGTGTCCCATACCTTCTGAGTCAAGCCTAAGGTAGGATATATTGCTCCCAATTTCTTAAAGGTACCATCCTCTAACGCCTGGACCAGTGGGCGTCTCCCCGACACATGTACCAGCACCCGGCAACCCTCAAACCTTTTAAGCAGAGAAGAATGAAAGGAATTTTTGATCCTCCACGCCACCGGGAGCTGGAGTTTGACTGACACAGGATTAAAGATTTCAATTACCTCTTACAGACCAATGAACTTTAAAGCAAATTTTCTAGATGGTTCTTTGAGACATAAATTTTTTAAGGATAATCACACAAATTCTCCTATCTCAAAATAGGAGCCCTCTTACGTTTATGGTTAGCAGTTCTCTCAACCCGGTCACCAGTCACCAGATCTTTTCAACCTGATACCATATCTTAATCAAGCGTGAAGAAAATGTCTCCCCCTCTGGTACAGAGGACTGAAACACCGAAAAATTCCCAAAAACAGGATGAAAACCTCCACAACAAAAAAAAGTGAGGTATTGATAGCCGCAGCGGTGCAATTATTGAGAGCAAACTCAAAAAGAGGTAGAAATTCAACCCAATCCTCCTGATTAGATGAAACAAAACATCTTAAGTATTGTTCAACCTCTTGATTCATTCTCTCTGTCTGACCATTAGTCTTGGGTAACCTGAGGAGAACAACAGCTTAATACCTAATCTGGAGTAAAAACTACACCAGAAGCTGGCCAAATACTGAACAACTCTGTCAGAAATAATGTTCTTAGGAGCACCATGTAATTTAATGGTGTGCGAGATGAACAACGCAGCCAGAATTTTAGCCATTGGCAATTTCTGCAGCAAAACTAAATGCTCCATTTTACTGAAATGGTCCACCACCACCTACACTACCTTATTACTCCCTGAATTAGGCAGATCGATGACGAAGTCCATGAACAAGTGCATCCAGGGCTGAGACGGGATCTCGTTAGACAAGAGAAAACCCCCTGGGGCTTGGCGAGAGGCTTTGGCCCTTGCACAAACTCTGCACTACTGGATGTAATCATCAACTTCTTTATGAGCGTTTTGCCACCAAAAGGACCTAGTTATAGCTCTCCAGGTTGCAGAAGAACCTGGGTGCCTGGCCAAAACAGAATCATTTACTTCGCTAAGAAGATCTCTTCGTAACGAGGACAGTATAAAAAGCTTATTCAGGGGTAAGCCCTCCGTTGCACCATCCTAAGAATCTTAAATGCATTGTGTGAGATCGATCCAAAAAGCATCCACCACCACCCCTTCACTAAGAATTTTGACAGGATTCTCGGCCCTCAACTTCGGAATAAAAATACATGACAAAACATCAGCTTTGTGTCAGGATTTCCAGGGGTTCTGTGTCACAATACTGTAGGAGGATTTCCAAGGGCAATGGGCTCCTTCCCTGTCCCTGAAGCTAGGAGGACTGTAGGCTATCCCTGTACCCCAGATTACCCCTGATGGTGGAAATGTTGGGCTCTTGTACCTTGCTATGCTACTATATGCACACTGATCTGTTTCCTCCCCCACTTAGGGAGGTATGGAACAAGGGTGTATAGGATAACTCAAACCTGACAGACAGGGGAAACAGACAGGGATAAAAGAAAGCTACAATCATACAAATACACTCACCAAACAACCAAAAGGAAATCAAAGGAACAGTAGGATAGGTAAATCAAATGGGAGAGGATAAGGATAAACACACAATACCAAATCTATGCAGATATCTCCTATAAACTACACCAACCGACTACTACTAATTCAGAACTCTCCTTCACCACCAAACCAGGAAGTTGTAACTATCACCAGCAATTCCCTAGTACAAAAGGTGAGCATCTATACCAGAGTGGAGTGGCCAACACATAACAGCTGAAACAATTCAGGACAGAGAGCTCCAGGAGATAGACAGAACTGATTAACCATTGCACTAACAGAGCAAGGAAAACCTGCACTGCTAATAGGAAGGAGAAGCAAATCTAATACATGTAGGGGTTTGTGTAACCAGATGCCGCAATCTTCTGGTCCCTGTTGTGGTATCCCCATGACACTTTGACATTCTTAGATCCAGGGAGATAACTCACTGAAAAATCAGACCGAGCAAAATAAAAAGCCCACTGGGCTTGTCTAGTATTAAGACATTTCGCAGCATCAATAAACAGCAGTTTTTTATGATCTGTAAAGACTGTTTCCTTATGTGTAGCCACCTCCAACCAATGTCTCCATTCCTCACCTGCTCTCTTAACTACCAAGAGTTCTCAGTCCCCAATATCATAGTTAGACTTGGCTTGTGAAAATTTCTGAGAAAAAAAATGCACAAGGATGAAGGTAACCATCTCTCTTTTGCGTCTACCTCCACCATAGGTGTCTACCTCCACCATAAAAGGCAAGTCAACCTCGGGTTGAATGAGGACAGGGGCTTTCAAGAAGGCTGTCTTCAGAGCAGCAAAAGCATGCACAGCCTCATTAGACCAGGAGGAGAAGCCAATACACTGTTTGGTCATATCGGTAAGGGGTTTTACTATGACTGAGAAATTCTTAATGAACATTCGGGTAATAGTTAGAAAAGCCTAAAAACCTCTGCAACGCTTTAAGGTTCGTGGGTGGCACCCAATCCAGGACAGACTGTACCTTAGTGGGATCCATCTGAAATCCCGATGCCGAAACTAAATGACCCAAAAAATTAATCTGCTGCACCTCAAACTGGCATTTCTCCAGTTTGGCAAATAAATTATTGCCACAAAGAATTTGCAGAACCAGTTGAATATGCTCCTGATGCGCCTCACGAGAACACAAGTTAATCAATAAGTCATCCAAGTAGATAATTACAAATATATCCAGTACATGGCAAAAAAATTTCATTTATGAAGCTCCGAAAAACTACTGGGGCATTCGTCAACCCAAACAGCATCACCAAATTCTCAAAGAGACCCTCTGGTGTATTGGAGGCGGTTTTCCACTCATCACCATGCCGAACGAATATGAGGTTATATGCTCTCCTCAGATGAAGCTTCGAAAACCATATAGCTCCAACTAGTTGACTAAAAAGGTCAGGTATAAGATGCAAAGGATAAGGATTACAGATCGGGATCTTATTAATCTCCCTAGAATCCAGACAAGGACGTAAACCTCCATCTTTTTTCTTGACAAATTGAAACCCAACAGCAACTGAAGTGGTGGATAGACGTATCTGCCCATTGGCCAGACTCTTTTGAATATACTCTTTTAATGCATCTCTTTTAGGAAGAGAGAGGTTAAAGAGGCGACACAGGCATTTTTGCACCAGATATGATTTAGATTGCGCAATCATGTGGTCTATGAGGAGGAAGAACTTCACACTAGGTCTCAGAAAACATATACTCAAAATCCTGAATGAACCCTGGAAGATGTTATCTCACTGACGCCAAGGACTTTGACAGACAAGTATACTTCCCCAATAACTAATCTCACAAGTCTCCCAATCAATGGTAGGACTGTGTTTAAGTATCCAGGGCATACCTAAAACTAGTTTAGCAGGTAAAGAAGGCAAAGACCATTAATGAATGAACTGTGTGTGTAATGCTCTCATGTATACTTTCTTGACCTTAGACGTAACATGGCTTTGAGCGAGGGGAGAGTTGTGAATTGCTGATACTTGAATGTGATTGCCAAGTGTAAAAATACTGTAACCACATTCAAAAGAGAAATCAGAATCTACAAATGCATAAGTAACAATAAACCCAGTTTCAGTCTCCAAACATATTTGTAGGAAAGAAACAGTTGTATGCATGAGAGATAATTTCAGACTTTAAAAACCCATGTCTTTACTCAGGGGTGGATTAAGAGTAGCCAGGGCCCCGGGTATTAAGGTGTGGACCCCCCCCCCAGGTACCCAATGTATCACGAGACATGTCACATGACCCCCTTTGATAGATCATGTGATAGGTCATGTGAGCAACACACAGATGTTCTGATCACATCTATAGACAGAGAATGATGAAAAAAATGTTCCATTATGTACAGCACTATATATAATAGAGCAGGGGTGGGAGATTAATGTTCCCGAGGGGCCACATGAGAGACCGTGACTGTTGTGGAGGCCGAATCAATAGGCTGAAATTAATTCTGCTTAATATTAATATTAACAAAATAATAAAAAAATATATATATTAATTGTATGACTTAATATTGATCAGATTTAAGTATGCTGACATCCCTCTATATACAGTATGAGCCTGCACATAGAATCATAGAATGGTAGAGTTGGAGGGGACCTCCTGGGTCATCTGGTCCAACCCCCTGCTCAAAGCAGGATTCACTAAATCATCTCAGACAGATATCTGTCCAGCCTCTGTTTGAAGACGTCCATTGAAGGGGAACTCACCACCTCTCGTGGCAGCCTGTTCCACTCATTGATCACCTTAACTGTCAAAAAGTTTTTTCTAGCTCCCTAGATACAGTATGAGCCAACGCATATCTCCCTAGATACAGTATGAGCCCCCGCATAGCTTCCTAGATACAGTATGAGCCCCAGCATAGCACTGTTCACACAGTATGAGCCCACACACAACCCCCTACATACAGTATGAGCCCACACACTGCCACCTACATACAGTATGAGCTCCTACATAGCCCCTAGATACAGTATGAGCCCCCACATAGCCCCCTAGATATAATATGAGCCCCCACATAGACTCCCAGATACAGTATGAGCCCACGCATAGCCTCCCAGATAGAGTATGAGCCCCTACATAGCCTCCCAGATACAGTGAGCCCCCACACAGGCACTCTATATACAGTATGAGCTCCCACATAACTTCCTAGGCACAGTATGAGCTCCCACATAGCCTCCTATATACAGAATGAGCCCCCACATAGCCTCCTATATAAAAAATGAGCCCCCACTTAGCCTCCTATATACAGTATGAGCCCTGCATAGCTCCCTAGATACAGTATGAGCCCCCATATAGACTCCAATATACAGTGTGAGCCCCCACATAGCCTCCTATATACAGTATGAGCCCCCGCATAGCTCCCTAGATACAGTATGAGCCCCAGCATAGCCTTGTACATATAGTATGCGCCCACACACAGCCCCCTACATAGAGTATGAGCCCCCGCATAGCCCTGTACATACAGTATGAGCCCACACACTGCCACCTACATACAGTATGAGCCCCTACATAGCTACTTAGATACAACATGGCTCACCCCCTCTGACACAGCCTCCCCAGCTGTCCTTTCATATGGCGGATTCCACCTTTCTCACACCCCCCGCCCCAATGGCAAACATGGTGGAGGCGTAGGTTTCCTCCTATCAGAATTCTGCGCTTTCACCAAAATCCCACTGCCACCCTCCGTTACACTCCCCTCTTTTGAGGTGCACTGTGTGCGCATCTATTCCCCCTCCAACCTCCAACTGGCCGTCGTTTACCGTCCCCCAGGGCAAGCCACCACCTTCTTAGACCATTTCACCACCTGGCTGCTTCACTTCCTTTCCACTGACATCCCCACTATCATAATGGGTGACTTCAACATCCCCATTGACACTCCCCACTCGTCTGTCTCTAAGCTCCTATCCCTCACTTCCTCCTTTGGACTCACTCAATGGTCTTCCACACCCACCCACAAAGATGGCCACACACTGGACCTCATCTTCACCCGCCTCTGTTTCCTATCTAACCTCTCTAACTCACCACTCCCTCTCTCTGACCATAACCTCCTCACATTCTCTACCCTCTCCTCTCCGGGTGCACAATCCCCACTCCACAAACTCACACACCCTCGCAGAAATCTCAAACACCTTGACCTACACTCTCTCTCTGAATCCCTGCTTCCTCTCACAGACATAAATTCCTTACACGATGCAGACGTTGCTGCTGCTTCATATAACACCACAATAGCTTCAGCTCTAGACTCGATCGCCCCTCTCACACACACCACACCTCGCATATTCAACAGGCAGCCGTGGCACACTAAACTTACCAAAGAACTGCGCCGGGCCTCCAGGGTTGCGGAGCGGAGATGGAAAAGGTCTCACTCCATCGAGCACTTCATCGCATTCAAGCAATCCCTCACTAATTTCAAGTCCGCACTCACTACAGCAAAACAAACCTACTTCTCATCTCTCATATCCTCCCTATCTCACAACCCTAAACAGCTATTTAACACTTTCAACTCTCTCCTTCATCCCCCAGCACCTCCTCCCTCTTCTCTCATCTCAGCCGATGACTTTGCCTCATTCTTCAAACAGAAGATTGACACCATCAGACAAAACTTTTGCCTAAAGTCCACACAACTCCTCCTCATATCTACTCAACCTTCCTCCTCCAAACTCCACTTCTCCACCATTACAGAAGGTCAAGTCTCCTCTTTACTCTCCAAATCACACCTCACCACCTGCGAACTTGACCCAATCCCATCCCACCTCATCACTAACCTCACCACAGTCTTCATCCCAACCCTAACCCACCTCTTCAATCTGTCACTAACAACCGGAGTCTTCCCCTCATGTTTCAAACATGCCGCAATCACACCCATCCTCAAAAAGCCCTCCCTTGACCCTTCCTCTCTGACTAGCTACCGCCCCATATCACTCCTCCCCTTTGCCTCAAAACTTCTAGAACAACATGTCCACCTTGAACTGTCCTCCCACCTCTCCTCCTGCTCCCTCTTCGACCGTCTACAATCTGGCTTCCGACCGCATCACTCGACTGAAACTGCCCTGACCAAAGTCACCAACGACCTACTAAATGCCAAATCCAAGCAACACTACTCCATCCTCCTCCTTCTGGACCTGTCATCTGCCTTTGACACAGTGGACCATTCCCTCTTACTCCAGATTCTCTCATCTCTTGGCATCACAGACTTGGCTCTATCTTGGATCTCCTCATACTTAACAGACAGGACATTCAGCGTCTCCCACTCACGCACCACCTCCTCATCTCGCCCCCTATCTGTCGGTGTCCCCCAAGGTTCAGTTCTAGGACCTCTGCTCTTCTCCATCTACACCTTCGGACTGGGACAGCTCATAGAGTCTCACGGTTTTCAGTATCACCTCTATGCTGACGACACACAGATCTACCTCTCTGGACCCGATATCTCCTCCCTACTAACCAGAATCCCACAATGTCTGCCCGCCATCTCATCCTTCTTCTCCGACAGATTTCTAAAACTCAACATGGATAAAACAGAGTTCATCATCTTTCCACCCTCTCATTCACATCCCCCATCCGACCTATCCATCAACGTCAATGGCTGTTCACTTTCCCCAGTCCCACAAGCTCGCTGCCTTGGGGTAACCCTGGACTCTGATCTCTCCTTCAAGCCACATATCCAAGCCCTTTCCACCTCCTGCCGACTCCAACTCAAAAACATCTCCCGGATCCGTGCATTCCTCAGCAAAGACTCTGCAAAAATACTAGTGCATGCCCTCATCATATCCCGCCTCGACTACTGCAACCTCCTGCTCCGTGGCCTCCCTTCCAACACTCTTGCGCCTCTCCAATCTATCCTAAACTCTGCTGCTCGACTAATCCACCTGTCCCCCCGCTATTCCCCGGCCTCTCCTCTCTGTCAATCCCTTCACTGGCTCCCCATTGCCCAGAGAATTCAGTTCAAAACCCTAAACATGGCATACAAAGCCATCCACAACCTGTCTCCCCCATACATCTGTGACCTAGTCTCCCGGTACTTACCTGCACGCAACCTCCGATCCTCACAAGATCTCCTTCTCTACTCCCCTCTTATCTCCTCCTCCCACAATCGTATACAAGATTTCTCCCGTGCTTCCCCCCTACTCTGGAACTCTCTACCCCAACATATCAGACTCTCGCCGACCGTGGAAACCTTCAAAAGGAACCTGAAGACCCACCTCTTCCGACAAGCCTACAACCTGCAGTAAACACCACTGCACGACCAGTTCTACCCTCACCTAATGTATCCTCACTCATCCCTTGTAGACTGTGAGCCCTCGCGGGCAGGGTCCTCGCTCCTCCTGTACCAGTCGCTGACTCGTTTTGTTAAGATTATGTAAATGCTTTTGTTATGTATATCCCTATGTAAAGCGCCATGGAATAAATGGCGCTATAACAATAAATAATAATAATAATACAATATGAGCCCGAACATAGCTTCCTATATACAGTTTGAGCCCTCATATAGCCTATGTACAATAAGAGCCTGCACATAGCTCCCTATATACAATATCAACCTGCACATACCTCCCTATATACAGTATGAGCCCTCACATAGCTCCCTATATACAATATGAGCCCACACATACAGTACAGACCAAAAGTTTGGACACACCTTCTCATTTATAAAGATTTTTCTGTATTTTCATGACTATGAAAATTGTACATTCACACTGAAGGCATCAAAACTATGAATTAACACATGTGGAATTATATACTTAACAAAAAAGTGTGAAGCAACTGAAAATATGTCTTATATTCTAGGTTCTTCAAAGTAGCCACCTTTTGCTTTGATGACTGCTTTGCACACTCTTGGCATTCTCTTGATGAGCTTCAAGTGGTAGTCACCGGAAATGGTCTTCCAACAATCTTGAAGGAGTTCCCAGAGATGCTTAGCACTTGTTGGCCCTTTTGCCTTCACTCTGAGGTCCAGCTCACCCAAACCATCTCGATTGGGTTCAGGTCTGGTGACTGTGGAGGCAAGGTCATCTGGCGTAGCACCCGATCACTCTCCTTCTTGGTCAAATAGCCCTTACACAGCCTGGAGGTGTGTTTGGGGTCATTGTCCTGTTGAAAAATAAATGATGGTCCAACTAAACGCAAACCGGATGGAATAGCATGCCGCTGCAAGATGCTGTGGTAGCCATGCTGGTTCAGTATGCCTTCAATTTTGAATAAACCCTCAACAGTGTCACCAGCAAAGCACCCCCACACCATCACACCTCCTCCTCCATGCTTCACAGTGGGAACCAGGCATGTAGAGGTGGTTGGAACCAAAGATCTCAAATTTGGACTCATCAGACCAAAGCACAGATTTCCACTGGTCTAATGTCCATTCCTTGTGTTCTTTAGCCCAAACAAGTCTCTTCTGCTTGTTGCCTGTCCTTAGTAGTGGTTTCCTAGCAGCTATTTTACCATGAAGGCCTGCTGCACAAAGTCTCCTCTTAACAGTTGTTGTAGAGATGTGTCTGCTGCTAGAACTCTGTGTGGCATTGACCTGGTCTCTAATCTGAGCTGCTGTTAACCTGCGATTTCTGAGGCTGGTGATTCGGATAAACTTATCCTCAGAAGCAGAGGTGACTCTTGGTCTTCCTTTCCTGGGGCGGTCCTCATGTGAGCAAGTTTCTTTGTAGCGCTTGCTGGTTTTTGCAACTGCACTTGGGTACACTTTCAAAGTTTGCCCAATTTTTCGCACTGACTGACCTTCATTTCTTAAAGTAATGATGGCCACTCGGTTTTCTTTACTTACCTGCTTTTTTTCTTGCCATAATACAAATTCTAACAGTCTATTCAGTAGGACTATCAGCTGTGTATCCACCTGACTTCTGCACAACACAACTGGTGGTCCCAACCCCATTTAGAAGGCAAGAAATCCCACTTATTAAACCTGACAGGGCCCACCTGTGAAGTGAAAACCATTTCCGGTGACAATCTCTTGAAGCTCATCAAGAGAATGCCAAGAGTGTGCAAAGCATTCATCAAAGCAAAAGGTGGCTACTTTGAAGAACCTAGAATATAAGACATATTTTCAGTTGTTTCACACTTTTTTGTTAAGTATATAATTCCACATATGTTATTTCATAGTTTTGATGCCTTCAGTGTGAATGTACAATTTTCATAGTCATGAAAATACAGAAAAATCTTTAAATGAGAAGGTGTGTCCAAACTTTTGGTCTGTACTGTAGCTCCCTATATACAGTATGAGCCCACACATAGCTCCCTATATACAGTATGAGCCCACACATAGCCTCCTGTATATAGTATGAGCCCACACATAGCTCCCTTCTCTGATAGACTGTCAGTTCCACAGCAAGCTCAGAGAATGGTCGAATCCCACTCTGGGGGGTGCCTGTGAGACACCTCTGACCACCACATGAGGTGGCCCGAAGGCACCCCCTGACAGTTGTACCCAGGTCACATGCACCTCCTCTTCCCCTAGGTGCGGCCCTGTACAGTCTATATGAGAATATATAACTGGTATCTATAATATAATCGGAGATGTGTCCGTCCGAAGCCTCTATAGACTGCGGATGCAATGCGCCTGCGCTGTCTGGCCAGAGACAGAAGAACACATCAGATGTTACATGTGAATGAGAGAATGATGAGGATAAAGGATTGTGATGCCGGAGATCACGGGGTGCGTAAGCACTGACCGCATACTGCCATCTTTGGTGCCATTAGGACACATACCTTGTGTGAGGTTGAAGAAGTGTGGTGTCGTAGTTCATGCATGCACAGGTGCGAACTCCGGTGCCACACTCCTCCAGCCAGTTCGAGGATGCGCTGCAAGGGAGAGGGGAAAAGGCGAGTAGGAGTGTTTGGTTTTTTTTGTATGGATGGAAGAACAGCAGAACAGGCAGGATGGGGAAGCATACACCAGGATGGGGGAATATATACCAGCAGGGCTGTGGAGTCGGAGTCTTAGAGTAGGTGCCCATTTTAGTGGAGTCGGTATAAAATGGACCGACTCCTAAAATATATAATAAATTGGGTGCAATAGTTCAATGCAGTTTGTGGGGAATATTTTTTCATAAGAATTTGGGAAAGTTATGAAATGTCCTATAAATGTCTGTCCTATTCCTGATCTAAGGGTCTAGAATTTTAGCTGAGATGAATCTGTGCTACAGTAAATTTATCACTTAAACATGAGCCATGTATGAGGGAGTCGGAGTCGCGGAGTCGGAGTCTTGGAAATTGAGGATTCGGAGTCGGCGGTTTGGCTTACCGACTCCACAGCTCTGTATACCAGGATGGGAGAGCATATACCAGGATGGGGGGGACTGGGAGCATGTACCAGAATGGGTAACTAGGATGGTGGAGCATATACCAGGATGGGGAGAGGATATACCAGGATGGGGAGAGCATATACCAGGATGGGGAGAGAGCATATACCAGGATGGGGGAGCATTCGGTTTTAGTCATGGGATCTGGCCCGGCACCGGTTCAGTTATTACTTTGAGTATACAGAGCAACCGCTGTAATCCTGGCCCTGACTGACAGCCGGCCTCAATGTAGAGCCAGTGTCAGTCAGTGCTGGGGGCTCTGTTACAGCGGACGCTCTGTATACTCATAGCGGTGACCGAACCGGCACTGCCCCCATGACTGAAACCGAATGCTGGCGAGGAGAATAAAGTTAATTTTCTCCTCACTGCACTCAGCTGCTGGGAAGTATAATAATGCTTTTAACCTGCAGGTTAATAGCGTTATTTCTGATGAAAGGATCCCTTTAATTTTGTAGCACAATACTTCAAAGAAATGGTGCCGGAGTCAGTGCATGCACATATCACGCTATCCGGCGCCATTTTATTGAAGACGCTGTATATGAGAATTCGCAGACACAGTGTCTTAAAAAAAAATGGGCCAAGAAATGTACCACTAAAAATGCTTGTGACCCAGGTGTAGAACAGGTTCAATAGCTAGTATGATATACTGTGATACAGACATTAGACGTTATATACTATACACATTGTTATATCCCATCTGATGTCTGTACCACAGTATACCATACACTAATCTGTATAATGGATGTGACATTTTGTACAGGGATATACACTGTACTGATCAGACCTGGACCTGCACACAGGACCCCACATATTATACTGTATACAGAGCAGTATAGTATGTGATGTCCTGTAGGTTCAGGGTTGATCAGTCAGTGTAGGATCCTGTATGCAATGTCTGTGGTCGCTCTGCTGGGGCTCACTGTGATTTATTGTAGGACTCTGAATTTTCCTGCAGATTTGGTGATGCTGGAGCCGATGACCCAGAGTGACCTGATCTGCAGCAAAGGTCAAAGTCCTGCAATAACTTATACAGAGCTCCATCAGAGTGGCCGCTGAACTGACACTATGGAATCTTATGCAAACTCATCAGGAGTAGAGCAGCGTCCTGCAGCCCCCTCCTCACTCCAGACATCCTCCCCAGACCTCAAATTTACCACCATCCACTGAGGTCTGCTGCTCCAGCTCCTCTCCGGCAGGATTATGCAGCTCCAGGCGCTGCTGTGTGACGTCATTCCTGGAGACGCAGCACACAGCATGCAGGGGGCGTCTCTGCCTCCCTGTGATGTGGCCGCCCATCCAGCATCAGGTACTGTGTGGTCCCACTGCCAAACCTGCCCCAGCCTCCGCACAAAACATTACAAGAGGGCAATCTGGCCATGGGCCCCCTTGGGCCTCTCGGGCCCCTGGCGGTAGCCCAGATTGCCCTCATTATAATTCGCCTATGTCTTTACTCCTTAAAGTTTTTATTTTTTCAAGAAATTCTTTTTTACATTTGAAGCATTGAATCATAATGTGACCAGAATGATCACAGTACAAACAAAAAAGAGCATTTGCTCACAGTTCAGTTCCCTCATTGGGACATCGGCAAGCACCAATTTGCATAGGTTTGCCTGTGTCTTCCAAAGAGGAGGAAGAAGTAACTGGCACAGCCTTAAATGTGTCTTTATCCCTCTGATGTCTGTCTAAATGTACAGCCAGTGACATTGCCTCCTACAGTGACATCGAGGAAGTCATGTCTCTAATCATGACTAGAAATCATATCTCTAATCTGACTAGAAAGTCCCTGTCAAAACTGGCTGCGTGGAGCCGAGTCATTCCAGGATGTCTCCACTGCCCAATGTCTGAATTGAGAGCAGAAATCTTCGACTTTACGATTACCCTGAACCAAGCTGCGAATCATGGACTCAGCAACCGTGACCCTATCAGGATCATCATAAATGAGTCCAAGCTCAGAAAAAAAAGCATCAACTGAAGAAAACACAGGAGAATCCCCAGGCAAAGAAAATGCCCAAGCCTGAGGATCCACACAAAGCAAGGACATAACAATACCCACTTGTTGACTTTCTCCTCCGGAGGAAACAGGCCTTAGGCGAAAAAGAGCTTACATGATGAAAGAAAAATGTAAAACTTACTTTGGTCCCCCTCGAAGCAATCCATCAATTTTACCTTAGGTTCAGGAGGAAACTTTGGAAGGGCCAAACTCTCCTAAAATTTAAAGATTTTTTTTTGTCGAATAATATGGCAGAACAGATAGGATTTAGCTCCCTGTTCAGCCATTCACTCTTGAAGGCTACAGAACACTTCATGTCGGCTGCTTCTGATTCACTTGGGTGAGCAGGAAGTTCCCATGCCATTTATGGTAGAAATTATTGTGCTACAGGATTTGGATTTTTTTTTAAATAATCATTGAAAAGGGTATGATTGGAAAATGCTGCTTATGTTGTATTAGCTGTAACTATGAGGTCACTGGGCATTTCAGAGAAAACCTACTTTGAAAGTCAGCTAAAGATTATGTGTCTCAGATGACTAATCTGAAGAAGGTCCCCGGCAGCTTCTCCCGTCCCAATCCCGTTGACTGATCAGTCTCTCCCTACATAGTCCTCAGGCCGGCTTTTAAAATTGAGTTTTGTCTGAAACACTGCAGCATTCAAAGTGCAGACTGTGTCTGATTCATACTGCCTCCTATTGTTTGGACAGCATGAATTAATTTACAGGTTTCATTTAAGCCCCACCACAATAAAAATGCCCCTGTAGTTCCAATTCCCCTACCAGGTACAAATACCCCCTGAATGAGCCTCAACATGCCCAAACATTCAAAGTATTCCAGGAATGCTGAAGTATTGCAGAGTAAAATATGCTGCAGTTTGTGTCCAAGTCATTATTCCTGTAGCTCTGGCTGCATCAATATGATGACAGTTTCCCTCTAATTATTGGATAATATTACTATTTCTTGGTCACTGGCACTAAAGAGACAGATTTACAACTGTACTGTGTTGGGGCTTACTTAGGGCACCATTACTAAGGAGAAGGCACTAAGTGGGAGATTTTACAAAGTGGGGGCACCGTTACTGTTATGAAATAGTAAGGAAACATTATCACTGTAAAGAGTAACTAAGGGGGCACTATCATTGTGTGGGGCACAAAGATGGGCACATTACTTTATTAAGAACGATTACCATCTGTTTTGTGCCATTAGTTTTGAAGTATAGCATGAGGCTGTACCATATTGCACAGCAAATACAGTAAAGTGGGCATCTGGGGTAGCTGTAGATACAGTGATGTAGTGATGCCACTGGGTGGCAACAGTATGTGAGGTTTGTGAAGAGGGAAGGGAATAGTTGAAAAGAGTGTGTGAGTGTGAGTCAAAGATGCCTGGGAAGAAACAGATGGTATCAAGAATTTGTCATGGTAGATGGGGTGGATGGAAAGGAAAAGTAGAAGTGATTGATTGAGTTCAATGAGAGAATAAATTACTCATGAGTCACCGAATTTAACTGTGCTTGATTTACAGAGTACCTGTGTAGGAACAATATCTACCAACATAGTCATTGTATATTGGTAACATGTTTTTTTCACAATCAATTTAGAATCCACCACATTTGCAGACACATCTGAATAAAAGGAACTATAGAGACATAACATGAACCATAAAATATGGCCCCATACATATACATGTATATATATATATATATAAATATATATATATATATACATACATATATATATATATATATATATATATACACACAATACAGACCAAAAGTTTGGACACACCTTCTCATTTAAAGATTTTTCTGTATTTTCATGACTATGAAAATTGTACATTCACACTGAAGGCATCAAAACTATAAATTAACACATGTGGAATTAGATGCTTAACAAAAAAAGTGTGAAAAAGCTGAAAATATGTCTTATATTCTAAGTTCTTCAAAGTAGCCACCTTTTGCTTTGATGACTGCTTTGCACACTCTTGACATTCTCTGTCAGGTTTAATAAGTGGGATTTCTTGCCTTATAAATGGGGTTGGGACCATCAGTTATGTTGTGCAGAAGTCTGGTGGATGCACAGCTGATAGTCCTACTGAATAGACTGTTAGAATTTGCATTATGGCAAGAAAAAAGCAGCTAAGTAAAGAAAAACGAGTGGCCATCATTACTTTAAGAAATGAAGGTCAGTCAGTGCGAAAAATTGGGAAAACTTTGAAAGTGTCCCCAAGTGCAGTTGCAAAAACCATCAAGCGCTACAAAGAAACTGGCTCACATGAGGACCGCCCCAGAAAAGGAAGACCAAGAGTCACCTCTGCTTCTGAGGATAAGTTTATCTGAGTCATCGGCCTCAGAAATCGCAGGTTAACAGCAGCTCAGATTAGAGACCAGATCAATGCCACACAGAGTTCTAGCAGCAGACACATCTCTTCAACAAGTGTTAAGAGGAGACTTTGTGCAGCAGGCCTTCATGGTAAAATAGCTGCTAGGAAACCACTACTAAGGACAGGCAACAAGCAGAAGAGACTTGTTTGGGCTAAAGAATACAAGGAATGGACATTAGACCAGTGGAAATCTGTGCTTTGGTCTGATGAGTCCAAATTTGAGATCTTTGGTTCCAACCACCGTGTCTTTGTGCGACGCAGAAAAGGTGAACGGATGGACTCTACATGCCTGGCTCCCACCGTGAAGCATGGAGGAGGAGGTGTGATGGTGTAGGGGTGCTTTGCTGATGACACTGTTGGAGATTTGTTCAAAATTGAAGGCATACTGAACCAGCATGGCTACCACAGCATCTTGCAGCGGCATGCTATTCCATCCGGTTTGCGTTTAGTTGGACCATCATTTATTTCTCAACAGGACAATGACCCCAAACACACCTCCAGGCTGTGTAAGGGCTATTTGACCAAGAAGGAGAGTGATGGGGTGTTATGCCAAATGACCTGGCCTCCCCAGTCACCAGACCTGAACCCAATCGAGATGGTTTGGGGTGGGCTGGACCGCAGAGTGAAGGCAAAATGGCCAACAAGTGCTAAGCATCTCTGGGAACTCCTTCAAGATTGTTGGAAGACCATTTCCGGTGACTACCTCTTGAAGCTCATCAAGAGAATGCCAAGAGTGTGCAAAGCATTCATCAAAGCAAAAGGTGGCTACTTTGAAGAACCTAGAATATAAGACATATTTTTAGTTGTTTCACACTTTTTGTTAAGTATATAATTCCACATGTGTTAATTCATAGTTTTGATGCCTTCAGTGTGAATGTACAATTTTCATAGTCATGAAAATACAGAAAAATCTTTAAATAAGAAGGTGTGTCCAAACTTTTGGTCTGTACTGTATATATATGAAGTAAAGACACATGACACAAAATGTTGGCTGGAAGTTGGTCCCAAAGGAATATGCAAACACTAAGCCTGTATGCAATTCCACACATTCACAGATTTTCTTCATCATAGGCGCCAAGGAGGGGCCCAGACTTTAGATTAAGCTCCGATCTCCACCCAACAAAAACAATGCTTGCTCCAGGCCATCCTGGAGACCAGACAAAAATATGTCCATCACAATCTCAGTAAGGTGGACTGCATCTTGTAACATCAAAGGCATATTATCACCCTCAAGTTGTCTGTGTCTAACTACCACACCCTTACGGAAGCTAATGAATCGCACCATCCTAGTATTGACCCTGTGGGTCCTCTCGATGTATTCCGCATCTCTTCATGGTAAGGAGCTTGGCAAGTTTTAGATTTAAAACGTTGTTGCCACCAGCATGTATAATTGAATATATGGAGACTGTCTACTTAAGTTGACAACCTCAGGTAAAACCTGAGACCATCTTAGACCCTGAATACCCTTCCAGGAGATCTCCAGATTTTTTGAAACCTAAATTTCTACCTCCCTCTCAATCGTTCGTCCTTTGGGAAACCCAGAAAACATAGAAATGGCCGATGATCCATATTTGTGGTTTTGCGTGATCTATTAGAAATAAACCTATAGATTAATACTGCAACAAATCAGGGTGAACATATGACGCGCCCCCTGGGCCAGTGTTGTTGGGGATACCCGGAGCCGGATCAGATGGGGGTTGTAGTCTCCGAGTGGCTGTGACCCGGTCCGTGCCCAGGGTGTCAAGCTCAGTGTGTGGCAGTCCTTATGATGTTACTAGATGTTCTTTTGTGTCGACTACGCCACCCGTTGAATTGCGGTCAATACGGCCGCCGCTGCAGCAGGGTCCGCTGAGGCTGGTGATGTATGTGCAGCTCAGGTAGTATAACCCCCAACGGGAGGGGTATAGCCTCAGGGGGTCAGTTGCAGAGGATGGGGGTTGTGGTGGTGCAGCGAGGATGGAAATGAGACTCAGAGTCGGGCTGTGCAGTTCAGGGTTTGTTTACTTACTGCAGTTGTTCTGGTCACTCCGGCCTTAAGTGACCACCCGAGCAGTGCTGCGTCCACCAGGTCCTGGACTCAGCCAACCCCCAGGTGATTCTGGAGCGTGGTCCTGAGCTCCCTTTCTGTCCTGTCCTCTTCTCTGGCCTTCCCCACCAGGGATCCACCTATGTCCGGCTCCCTCGGGCCTCTTGGTGGTAAACCCTTGTCTCTGGGTTCCCTGACCCTATTCCTGGTCTGCCTTCCGGGTGGATTTAGTGGGTGATCGTGGCAGATCCTGCCCACGACCTCCGGTTCCTGGCTAAGGTGTGCTGTAGCCTCTGCCAGCTTGGGATCCGGTACCCTGTTGCCAACTCTTCACCCTCTGGTCTAATTTGGGCTCTTGGAGTTCCTTCTTTCTCCCCCTCTGGGTCTTTCTTTCTCCTCTCTCTCTCTTGGCCTTGGAGCTGCTCTTCTCCTCTGCTCTGCTTCTCTGACTCAACTCTGACAGACTGACCTCACTCTGCAAAAGACCCTGTCCTAAGATGGTGCCCACCTTATATACTCCCTCTATGTGTGAGCTCAGGTGACCAGCACCCAATGAGCTCCTAGCACTACCCAGACTGCTCCCCCTATCTGCCCCTACACTACTGGGATGTTCCACCCCCCTCCCACTCCAGCCAGGAACAGACACTGTCGTACCTGCACATTTCTCTAGTGGGAGTACCATCGGTCTGTTCCCCGGAAATGGGATGTGTGTAGTGCATGCAGCTAACTGAGCTCAGTTCCACACTCCATCCTTACCCGGGAGTGGAATATCACACCTCTGGGTTGAGGTGCAATACCCCTGTAGCAGCCGAATCCTCAGGGTGCTACACATATCTGACAAAACAGGCAGACCGCCACAGGCTTACTTGTATTCCCTGGATATCAGAAAGGCCCACTCTAGCAGCTTCTGTAGCAGCTCCAATGCGAAATAAATGTATACCAAAACATTTGGGGTCATAACCCACGATCAAGATAGAACGTTGAAGTATAGAATGGAATTGAAATTTCGTAAGTGGGGTTTGATCTCCATGTACTAAAAAGGGGAGGCCTTGCGTTCGAAATGACAGATAATTGAACCTTACCCTTAATAGACAAGCTGGACATCTAGTGGGGAAAAAAGAAGAATCCATGTCCGCTTGCGAGACTGATCTATTTTTGACCTATGTATGTGTGACACCCCAGGGGTCTGGTTGCCACAGTGATAGAGATATTATGTCTGAGAGCAGGTGGGAGGTCCTTTGGTCAGGGATCCTGTGCATGCCACACCTCCTGCCCAGTCTTGGGAGGGGAAGAACTTCCCCTATATAAACCCGGGGCTGAAGCAGGGTGAGTAGTCAAGGAGAGTAGAGACAAGAAACAGTCACAGGAAGAAACAGCAGAAGCTCAGTGGGAGCAATGCTACTACAAGTCAGGGGCTGGCAGCTGCAGAGCTCGCCCTGACTGAGAAGCTTTCTTACCGGACCCGGCGTCCGAGGCTGTGGGAACTAACTCTTACCCAGCAGCAGAAGCCGACCGGCAGGGGATTTCAGGTCCTCAGGCCCAGAAACCCGAAGGCACGGTCACACGCGTGGGACCAGCACCGCCATCGTGGAGCGGAAGCCATTAGAAGGCCCCGAGTCACCGGCCATACGGGTGAGCACCACACGGTACACTCAGGGACGTGGGCTACTTATATCCACTTCTAGCAAGGTAGCCAGAAGAGTGCAGTCAGTTTGGGAGGCCTACAACTCCGCCTGGCCAGGGGAGATCCCATCTGCTCAAGGACTGACCAGGCCCCGTTCACTAGCAAGTACTCCGGGAGGGTCTATCGTTGTTACCAGTAAAGACCCTGAATTACACCGCACCGTCTCTGAGTGGTTCCTGCTACCCCCATCATCCATCTGCTGCCCTGAGGCCATACCCCTCCCGTTGGGGGTTATACCATCTACGCTGCACCATCCATCCACCGGCCTCAGCGGACTGTCCTGCAGCGGCAGCTCCATAGCTGCATTCAACGGGTGGCGTAGTCGTCCTACATCTACCGCTGTTACATCGCCGCTCAGTTTGACTCCCTGGGCACGGACCGGGTCACCGCCACGAGACTACAACCCTCAAGAGATCCGGCTCCGGGTAAGCTCCCGCGTGCGCAACGCAGCGCGACACAGGCCCAGGGGCGCGTCATATGCAAATGTGTAAATACGATTCTGATATGCGGATGTTATCGAACTGTAAACCCCCAAATTTTATTTTTGAAGAAGGAACGAGTAATTATAAGGGTTCCAAAAAAGGAAAGGCTAAAAGCTTTGGAGAACAGGGCTGAATCGTCCCGAACAGACTGTATGATAAACCTTCATTAATTTCAGTAGCAATGCATTTGACATGGGCTGTTTGCAATTAGCCAAAACCCTCTCTTCATAAAGTGTTTTGTAACATCCACCCATCTCAACAAATAAGGTCAAAATAAATGAAGAGTTCCACGCACTACTTGGGGGACATTTGACCCATGACACAGCCCAAAAGGTTTTGCTACAATCGGTTTTCTATCATAAGCTCTTTCTGACAGCATCCTGCGTTTTTTGTCCACAGTATGCTGATCGACAGATATTAGTGACCACATATCTATTTGTACGCATTGTCCCATATTTTTTGCTCAGTAGTTTAGTCCAAATGAGAACCCAGCAGCGTAACCGCACAGAAAAAAGCATCTTTATATACACTAGTTTGATCATTGGGAATCTGAGAAGCTGGTAAATTACCTTGAAGTGCTAGGGGAACTGCCATGGCCTTATGGGCAGGAACTAGTGGTAAGCCAGCTACAGCCCCCCAAGCCACATTAAATTGAGACTCAACAGATGTCAACTGGACTACCGGAGGAACGGAGACTGAAGGAATAGATGTCATAGCTCCACCGCCAGCAGCGTGGCAAGGAGCCTCACTCACAGCCCTGAAATCACGCTGTCTTTCTGTATGCCAACTAGGGATGAGTGGACCCATGGGTTTGGTTTGTCGGGTTCGGCCAAAATTTGGTTCAAAGTTCAGTTTGGGTACCAGAACTTGACCCGAACTTGATCCCGGACCCGAACCCCTTATAAGTCATTGGGGACCCAAACTTTGGTGCTGTAAAATAGCTTTAAAATGGTCATAGTAAGGGCTAGAGGGCTGAAAAAGGAAGCAAAATGGGGTAATAGCAGGACAATTGCCCTGCAAACAAATGTGTATAGGGAAATTACTTAAAATAACATAGAATAAAAAATAATAATAATCTTGAAACAGGAGGTGGAGGTCCAAGTGGAGCTGTGAGTTGAGTGTGTAGTTTACTGTATTTGTTAATAAATAAAATAAATAAATGAAAAAAACAAAGTTGGGTCCTCCTATTTTTAATAACCAGCCAAGGGAAAGAAGACAGCTGTGAGCTGGTCTTATTATGCTGGGAAGGGGACAATATCCATGGACTTCCCAGCCTATCAATATTAGCCCCCAGCTATCTGCTTTGCCTAGGCTGGTTATTAAAAAAAATAATATCTTTAATAATCATCTAAGGCAAAGCAGACAGCTGGGGGATGATATTGATAGGCATGGATTTTAGCGCCTTCCCAGCCTAATAAGACCAGCCGTCAGCTTCCCCAGAAATGGTGCATCCAATTCTGGCGCTTAGCCTCGGCTCTTCCCAATTGCCCTGGTGTGGTGGCAATCGGGGTAATGGGATTGTGGGGTTGATGTCAGCTGTGTCATGTCCACTGGAATCAAGCCCACAGGTTAGTAATGGAGAGGCGTCTATCAGACACCCCCATTACTAATCCCGTAAGTAAAAAGAGAAAAAAACACAGAAAAAAAATCTTTATTTGAAAAAACACAGAAAAAAATCTTTATTTGAAAAAAAACTCCCCAATAATTTCCTTCTTTCATCAAATTATTAAAAAAAAGCCCACACCAGTCAACCATAGTCCAAATGCAGGTCCCACGCCCAGGGCTGCCACCAGTAATTTGAGGGCTAAATTTTGGGGCCCCCTTCAGACTCCGCCCAGGCTCCACTCCAGCTCCGCCTCCACCCCTTGAACCTTCCACAGTCCCACTGCCCACTCTTGGAAAAACTCCACTTCTACACCACATCCTCACCAATCACACATTAACAGTTCCCATCGAACACCATATCACATTCATAGCCATCAGCTTTTGCTTTGGCAGAAAGATTTTTTTAGCTGCCATTATGACAAGGTAGACTCTTTTGGCAGGGCCCTACTCTAACTTATTAAACATTTCTTAAAATACACAATGCTCTTTTTAGGTATATTTTTATTGTTTCTTCTTTAAGGTAATATGTCACATACATTTTTTAAAATGACCAATAATACCACATACAAGGAATAAATACCATCACACCATGGCCGTACCACGTGTTGCCACCACATAGTGACCAAATAATACTCCATAGAAGGAACAAATACCACCACACCATGAACAGATCACATATTACCACCACATAGTCACCTTATAATACCACATACAAAGAAAAAATACCACCACACCATGATCAGACCACATATTACCACCACATATTGATCTAACACTACAATACTGATCATTAATAAAAAAACACAATATTAATATTACCATAAGAGCCATTATACACAGGAGCTCTGTACTTAGTATACAGTGTATAGTGTAAGTGTACAGGTAACATAGGGACTCTCCAGTGACATTATACGCAGAAGCTTTCTATATAGTGTCAGTGAACAGATAATACAGTGATCACTGGTGATATGATACACAGGAGCTCTGTATATAGTGTCAGTGTACATGTAATACAGGGATCACCAGTGACATACACAGGAGCTCTGTATATAATATATAATGTACAGGTAATACAGTGATCACCGGTGATATTATACACAAGAGCTCATTATATGCTATATAGTTTATAGTGTAAGGTACAGGTAATACACTGACCCGCCAATGATGTCTCTAGTTGAAGTCCTTCATCTTCACTTTTCTTCTTCATCCACCACAGACCATGATCACATCTTCCAGCCAAGACTCGTCTCTGCTGAAAATCACACAGTTATCTAGAGCACTGCAGAGCACATTCTCCACTTTTTCCCCAACTTCTACATTATGCAGCTGAATACAGACGTGCACCCACCACTAATATATAATTAGTTATTATGCAATCAACCATTCCAAATATAAATTGTAATCCACCACTGTGCCCCCACTAACTATAAATAACCACTTTCCCCACCCAATAAATATATAAATTAAATTGCACCCGTACTCTTTCCAACAATTCAATACCAGTCACACGCCTGCATCCTCAATGCCCCCCACTCTGTACCTCCTGCTCCCTTGATTCATTATATTTACATGCCTCCCTCTGCCCCAATTCATTAAGTCATGTCTTCGTGCTCTCCCACCCCCAGGAGTCTAGAAGGCTTTGAAAAAGAAACCACAGGTCACCAGACATCCAGAAGGAGACTCCTACGTAAGAACCGCACCAGCCCAAGAGGAAGAAGCGTCCACTTCCAAGAAGAATTTCTTATTACAGTCAGGTCTGTGGAGCACTGGAGCTGAAGAGAAGACCTGTTTAAGGGAGATAAAGGCATTTTCAGCCTCTGGAGTTCATAGCCTAGGATTAGCACCCTTGCAGGTCAGAGCAGAAATTGGGGCAGCCTGAGAGGAGAAATGTATTATGAACCGGCGGAACACCAATATCTCGGCCAGGTAAACCAACACACACGAGTAGAGTAGATCCTGGAAAATACCGTTCACCAGATTCTGGAAGACTGCTGGGGCATTGCAGAGCCCAAATGGCATTACGTGATACTCATAATGGCTGTCCCAGGTGTTAAAAGCAGTCTTCCATTCGTCCCTCTGGCGCATTTGTATTAGGCTATATGTCCCCCGCAGATCAAGCTTAGTAAAGACTCTGGGACTTCTGAGATGATCAAACAACTCTGAGATGAGGGATAGAGGATACTTATTCTGGCTTGTTATTTGGTTGAGACTCCTATAGTCAATACAGGGACGGAGTGAGCCATCCTTCCTCTTTACAAAGAAGAATCCTGCTGCAGCCGGGGAGGGCGACTTCCGGATAAATCCCTTAGCCCCTTAGCCAGATTCTCCTTGATATATTCAGACATGGCTCAGATCTCCATCTGGAACACAGGATAGATACGGGTTTGGGGAGAGGAGGAATCTGGGAGAAGGTCTATAGGGCAGTCATACGGCGATGATGTGTGATGGTAATATCTCCGCCTTCTTCTTATCAAAGACATCCGCATAAGACCGATAAGCAGAAGGCAAGCCAGGCAAAATTGATGGATTGGCAGGAGGTCTAGCGGGACGAATGGGGACAAGACATTTCTCATGACAGACCTGACCCCAACGAAGTACTTCTCCAGATCTCCAATCCAAGACAGGCTTGACCGCTTGTAACCATGGTAGACTCAGGAGCAGAGGATGGGACAAGCCTGGTAGCACATAAAAGGAGATCCTCTTCGAGTGCAACATTCCTACCCGAAGTTCTACTGGCTCGGAAATTAAAAGAACAGCTTCGGATAGAGGTCTCCTATCCACCGATGATACCACCAAAGGACTCTACAGATGTTGGATGGGTATCTGAAATCGATCCACCATGGCCTGTTGTATGAAATTTCCTGCCGAACCAGAGTCCAGATAGGCCGATTTGATGAAACAGGTGTTGCCACAGGAAACGGACACTAACAGAGTCAACGTGGAAGAAGAGTAGTTCTCGTTGTAGATGCTGAGGTCTGAAGCAAGATTGGCCTCTGAAAGGTAGGAGCCAGGTGCATAGGTCTTTTCTCTCAGATCACCTCCCTGGAGTGCTCCTGAAACCTAAGGTCGATCCAAGTAGCCAGGGATACCAGGTCATATAGCGAGGCAGGAACATTTCGACCAGCAAGTTGATTGACTTGATTCTCCCAGACAGGCCAGAAGGCGGCTAGCAGCGCCTCATTATTCTAAGCAAACTCAGTGGACAGGTTATGGAAACAGACGGCCACTAAGATGGGACCTGATAAATGCCACTTTGGCCTGGTCAGATGAAAATTGATGTGCCAATAGCTCAAAGTGCAGTGTGCACTGATTGAGGAAACCGCGGCATTGTCTAGGATCACCGTCAAATCATGGTGGAGCAGGCAGATGGGGTCCAAAACCAGAAACATAACTGGAAGACTGGCGAGTCACAGCACAGGTTGCCGCAGATTGGACAGGAGCGGATGTGGCCACTAATGTCAGCATGACCAAACTGGTGCTCACTTCTGGCGGGAGATCTCCTGGTACAGCTCATAGAGTGCAGGAGATTGAGAGCCAGCGGGTTACATGGCCTGAGCAACCTGTAATGGCCATGGAATGACTGTGCCGTGGACCAAGAAGAGCATGGAGGGGCTTTACCAGGCGAACACCTGACTCTTCACTAAAGTCCCTGATGGTGTGGTTAGACTTGGACGCCAGTTGCACTTGGACACATGGCAGCTGACCCCCAAAGGAGTAGAAAGCTTGAATGGCAAGGAATGGGTGGCACAGCAGGCACAGGCAGGCACTGGGCAGGTACTAGCAGATACGGTTGGTATACAGGTGGACATGGCAGGTGCTGGCAGGCACGGCTTGTAAACAGGAAGGTACGGTAGGTGCTGGCGAACACGACTGGTATACAGTCAGGCAAGACAGGTGCTGGTGGACATGGCTGGTATACAGGCAGGCATGGCAGGTTCTGGCAGACACGGCTGGTAAACAGGCAGGCACGGCAGGTGCTAGTGGATACGGCGGGCAACAGGGATATAAGAATAGGTGACGTGACAACTAGCAAGCGTGCAGACAAATTGACATAACAAGTTGCTCAGGCACCTCTCAACAGGTGGAGGTGCCTTAAATAATAAGTGTCTCCCAGCTTTTAGCTGGGAACACTTTAGGACAGTGTGTGCTGTCTCTTTAAGAGACCAGGGGTGTGCAAGCGCCTTAAGCACAGTGTCTGGGGATCTACAAGACGTGCGTGGACCCTGGGGTTCCACAGCAGCAGTAGGAAGAGCGGGCCAAGGACTAAAGGACTTTTGGACTAAAGCAGACTGGTGTGTTTTTTTTAATAAATGGGTGAAAGGGAAATTGTTGTGAAGTTTTTTGTAAAAAAAAAAGCTTTTATTCTGTGTGTTTTGTCACATAAAGATTTTTTTCTGTGCATTTTTCTCTTTTTACTTACTGGGTTAATAATGGTCTGATGGATACCTCTTCATTACTAACCCATGGGCTTGATGTCAGCTGACAATACACAGATAACATCAACTCCACAATCCCATTACCCCGATTGCCACAACACCAGGGCAATCAGGAAGAGCCAAGGCTAAGCGCCAGAATCTAATGGACGCACCATTCTAATGGATGCACCATTTCTGGGGCGGCTGAGGGCCCCTTCCCAGCCTTATAAGACCAGCTCACAGCTGTCTGCTTTCCCTTGGCTGGTTATTAAAAATAGAGGGACCCTAAAAAAAATGGGGGTTGGAAGCTGACCTCTTTGAAGTGCACCTAGATCGCCTCCTGTCGAATGACGATGGCTATGCTGTGCTGAACGACGGGATACCGAAGGGGAGTGTGACCAATTGTAACGTAGAACATATGCAGGACCCCTAGGATCCAATAAAAATTGAAAGTCCAATTGAAGTGCATCAAAGGGTTAAATTAGTTTGGTGTGGGCTGAGATGTACAGTAGATGTATGATTAAAACTGCCTGATGCAGTTCTCACATCAGCATTTGAATTAGCACTGACTGAGGGGTCACTAACTGAAAATATAGGCAGAGACTAAGCAGCCTGAGGTGGGTTAGTAAAGGCTCAAAGTGCAAATTATTTATTAGCTGGTATTTGTTTAGCCGTGCTAAAGCTATGTTAATCGTCGTCAGAGCCAGTGCTGCAGTGGAGATGTGAGGAACTTCAGGGGGCATGTTTGCAGGTCGATCTATACTTCCCCAGCCTCTCCTAAAGTGGCCAGAGGAAGAGCTGGGACTCAGTCTGATTCAAGGGAAGATGCAGCGCGCAGACCGCCGCCCTCCAGAAGTGCCTTGTGTAGGTGCCGACTCAGGAGGAGAGCTGAGCTCCGCAAACAAGCCATTCTTCTTCCACTAGTCTGCAGAGAGATTCAACCGGATCCTAGGATTCTGGGGGAAGAGGGATGGCTCCTACAGCACACCGTATATACACTGCTCAAAAAAATAAAGGGAACACTTAAACAACAGAATATAACTCCAAGTAAGTCAAACTTCTGTTAAATCAAACTGTCCACTTAGGAAGCAACACTTATTGACAATCAATTTCACATGCTGTTGTGCAAATGGAATAGACAATAGATGGAAATTATTGGCAATTATCAAGACACCCTCAATAAAAGGAGTGGTTCTGCAGGTGGGGACCACAGACCACATCTCAGTACCAATGCTTTCTGGCTGATGTTTTGGTCACTTCTGAATGTTGGTTGTGCTTTCACACTCGTGGTAGCATGAGACGGACTCTACAACCCACAGAAGTTGCTCAGGTAGTGCATCTCATCCAGCATGGCACATCAATGTGAGCTGTGGCAAGAAGGTTTGCTCTGTCAGCATAGTGTCCAGAGGCAGGAAGCGCTACCAAGAGACAGGCCAGTACACCAGGAGACGTGGAGGGGCCATGGGAGGGCAACAACCCAGCAGCAGGACCGCTACCTCCACCTTTGTGTAAGGAGGAACAGGAGAAGCACTGCCAGAGCCCTGCAAAATGACCTCCAGCTGGCCACAAATGTGCATGTGTCTGCACAAACACTTAGAAACCAACTCCATGAGGGTGGTATGAGGGCCCGACATCCACAGATGGGGGTTCTGCTCACAGCCCAACACCGTGCTGGACGCTTGGCATTTGCCACAGAACACCAGGATTGGCAAAGTCGCCACTAGCGCCATGTGCTCTTCACAGATGAAAGCAGGTTCACACTGAGCACATGTGACAGAGGTGACAGAGTCTGGAGACGCCGTGGAGAGCGCTCTTCTGCCTGCAGCATCCTTCAGCATGACCGGTTTGGCAGTGGGTCAGTAATGGTGTGGGGTGACATTTCTTTGGAGGGCCGCACAGCCCTCCATGTGCTCGCCAGAGGTAGCCTGACTGCCATTAGGTACCGAGATGAGATCCTCAGACCCCTTGTGAGACTATATGCTGGTGCGGTTGGCCCTGGGTTCCTCCTAAAGCAGGACAATGCCAGACCTCATGTGGCTGGAGTGTGTCAGCAGTTCCTGCAAGATGAAGGCATTGAAGCTATGGACTGGCCCGCCCGTTCCTCAGACCTGAATCAGATTGAGCACATCTGGGACACCATGTCTTGCTCCATCCACCAACGTCACGTTGCACCACAGACTGTCCAGGAGTTGGCGGGTGCTTTAGTCCAGGTCTGGGAGGAGATCCCACAGGAGACCATCCGCAACCTCAACAGGAGCATGCCCAGGCTTTGTAGGGAGGTCATACAGGCATGTGGAGGCCACACACAATACTGAGCTTCATTTTGACTTGTTTTAAGGACATTACATGAAAGTTGGGTCAGCCTGTAGTGTGTTTTTCCACTTTAGTTTTGGGGGTGACTCCAAATCCAGGCCTCAATTGGTTAATAAATTTGATTTCCATTGATGATTTTTGTGTGATTTTGTTGTCAGCATATTCAACTTTGTACAAAACAAAGTATTCAATGAGAATATTTCATTTATTCAGATCTAGGATGTGTTATTTAAGTGTTCCCTTTATTTTTTTGAGCAGTGTATATATATATATATTGGGGACAGGAAGATCCTATTTGCTACAGGGAACAGGGGACAGGGGAGAAACCTCTCCCAAAGGAGAAAAGCCAATCAAAGCTAATATGTGGCAGAAGCTTGATGGCTATCAAGTGTGCTTGCTCCATAGTCTGGGGCACAGTACATAACCATTTCAGTGCCCAACAAATCAAAAATAATGTTCTCTAGTCATAGTAAATCTGACATACTGTACTGCTTGTGAGGAAAGAATAATGGAATATGCTGTCAGCTTGTGGTTTTGTGCAAATCATGGGCACAACGCCATATAACAGGTAAAGGCTGATATTGCAAACAGAAATGCGTTGTAGATTTTTAGCATATTTTTTATTATCAAGAAAACATACTCCAGATTTTCTTAATATATTTTGAATCACAATGGAGCATCGCCTATGATTGTCAAATTATTTAACATAATATGACTTTTTCTAGTATGTTTTATTTAGTAATAGTGGTATGGTATGTATTAGCTTTCTTAGCAGAGCAAAGTACTTGGTGGGCAGGTTTTGGGGAGCAATTTGTTGGGGGTAGGGTGGGTGAAATATGCTAACAATTTATGATTATTCACATGATTTGTATTAATGATCACTGCACCCTCCAGAGCATTTGCAAATTCTTTAATGTAACCATACTGAAACTTTATATGTGATTGAAAATAACTTTAATAATCAGTCTTGAAAAACATACATACAATATACTGCGATGCAGCACAGGTTAAGAGGCTGCATACCATAAATAACAGCAGTTACCATACATAGCATAGGAGTACAATACACAGCACAGGTTACCCTTGTTATGGTTATTTTTTTATATTTAGATTCATTATTAATTTAGAAAAACAATCTATTCTATGAGGCCTCTGCTTAAGACTTACATTGTGGAATGTCTGACTAAGATACTGGTTTCCTGTGAATTCCCTGATAAGAAGGTTTTACGTTGGGCCAAGGGAAGTGTGTTCACTGATTGTCTATTTCGGTTTATTGTTCAGTTGTATGTAAGAAATGTAGTTCCGCTTTTTGTCTAGCTAATAAATGTGGTGAGTCTTTGTTGCCACACAGAAGACTCTACCTGCTGACAATGCATGTCGCATGTATTTTGTCTCTCTCCCTTCATCGATGAAGTATTTTAATTTGAATCTCACTGGCAATGTGAAGACCCTTTGCTTTCTATTCCAAAGATCTCCCTAATAGCAAAGAGGGTCTCCATAACAGTACATGGTGCCTGAAGCCTGGGATTGTCACAACCGGACCTCCTCTGCACCCATCAACAAGGATCTCTCTGGGAATCACTGAATATCATCCTCGGTAAGTAATCCATTGTATTACTAATAATTCAGTGCTACCTAGAGGGCTCCAGGACGGGTAATTGGTGGTCCTAACAAGACAATCATTTTTTTTTAACCCTTGCCAGTGATTCAATTTGCTGTCATATGTTTCAATGTGGTTTTTTAGATAATTGACGACTGAATGACGGTTGAATGATAATTGAATGAAGTGACGAGTAACCAACCTTGCCCAGCGTGTCGGAATTAGGCACCTCTGCAGTTTTCCTGTATATTTCAGGAGTCGGAGGATTGTTTTATGTTGTTTGTTTTGTCTATGTTATAAATGTCTGGTATGATATTGTAAACTATGAGGATCCTTGAATGTGGGACTGAATGATTTTTGATTGACCAATAAGGGAATACGGTCTCTGCTTGATAAGGGATCCCGTTAGGTGTGTTCCTTCACATGTGGCGGAGAGGAAAATCGGTCCATAAGAGGATCAGGCAAGTGTGATTGCCTATAACAGAGGAATCCTTCACGGTAAGGTAGTACTATGAGGGTATTGAATTCCCCTGTACATTGATAAGGGCACCCTCAATAAAAGGGGAACTGAATGCAGTTTTTAGCCCGAATACAGCAGTGTGCAGTGTGCATTGAGTGACTGACGTATTGTTAAGTCATTTTTGATGAATCAGAATCGTTGTCCTCAGTGTCTCTGTTCTGTTTTGTGTAATCTCAAGAGAGGGAAAATCATAGTAGTTGAAGTTCTTGCTCAGCCTGTATACCCAGACCGGGAAACATATAGTATAAAAAGTAACACTTATTGCAGATATAATTGTCACGCAGTGCCTTTACAAGGTGTAGAAGGAAAATCTTTGAACTGGGTAGTAAAAACACACCACTACGCCCCCACCTGAGTGACTTCCTTTCTTTGTCCCGGAACTAACCCAGTTGATAGAGAAACTGCAGAGGCAGTTATTTAATAATTGCAGATTACCTCAGGAAATGTTATATGATCATGTAGAAATAATTGGAACAGTAACTGGAGCAGTAGGCTTGGAATCTCCCTAGCTCACAGGGCTGGAAAATTGGTGTTAGTACTTCTTAAAGATCTGTCTTCCGAGGCTCAGAGGAGAATGGGACAGGATCAGATCCATTTTTCGAGGATCAGAGGAGACTGGGACGGGATCAAATTTAGAGTCTGAGAGGCTCTAGGTGTGCTGAAGAGAGTTCTGCGGTAACTCTGACACAGTGATTGCAGTCATGGGGACTGGCAACAGTAAGGAATTGACTAACCTAAAGGGCGTGGCCCAAGTTCCAGCATGTGAGATAGTGGAGAGACAAAGGGAAAGAAGTAGTAGAGGGATGTGAAATAATATTGAGGAAATTTGGTATGGGAAAGTGAGGAAATCTGGAAGAGAAGGAATGGGAGAAATATATCTGCAATTGGGAAGGATGGTTGAAAAAAACAAGCTAGAGCAGGCTAGGATGTGGTTAGAAGTAGCAAAACATCTCTCAATGAGTGAACATAAATCAGAGGAAACCAGGCATGGAACTGTCTATGTAATCTATGATAGTTTGAAAAACTCTCAGACCCCTGTAGTCTCTGTACCTGATGTAAATTCTTCACCCCCTTCAGCACCCCTGCCTTATGCTGGGTCAATGGGATGGACTTGCAGACATTGTTGTCATCAGAATCCCCCTGGGGTGCCTCTGTTCCCTATGAGAACAGTAGTAGTAAAGAGCACCCACCTCTCGTCAAACACGCCTCCTTTTGGTTGTGACAGGTACCCCGCCCCTTTTTGACACCTTCTGGCACTAACTCTGCCCACTCTATCTAAACCCCCTCCCCTCTCCTCCCCATTCTCCACCCACTCTCCGCCCCTATGTGTGTCAATACCTGTTACGTCAGTTCCGTCCCCGCCCCAGAAGCAAACCCTTACCACCCCTATGTGTGTCAATACCTGTTCCGTCAGTTCCGTCACCACCCCGGAAGCAAACCCTTACCGCCCCTATGTGTGTCAATACCTGTTACGTCAGTTCCGTCACCGCCCCGGAAGCAGCCCCTGTTCAGTCTTTGTTACGTCCCCCATGACCGCCCACATGCCCTTCACCCAAGGTTGTAGGTTAAAGTGTAAGCACCGTATGTAAGAAAAGTACTGCTTGATATAGCCAAAGTGGTCATAGATTATTTTAGGATGTCCTACGGGGTACACTTTTGTTTTATTGACGTACGGGTATAAACTGGTGAAATTGTAGTACTCTATAGTTTCACCGGGTTCTTGTTTGTACAGAGCATCACGAGGCTCTAAAGGCTCAGGGAACTGCATGTGGCGCAGAAACGCTTGTAGGTCAGAGCTTTTTTCAACCATCTCTCGCCACTCGTGCTCCCACAATATGCGGATGTCGAACCCCTGTTGAAGCAAGAAACGTTTCTTCACCTCAAACATTCGATACAATTGCCCGTAAGTGGTCTTTGTGAGTTTGTTCATGTCATTATCATAATAGCAAACGGGACACCCGTGGTAAAAACGAGGTGGATGCTCTTTACTACTACTGAGGACCACTAGTCATGTACAGTTTCAACCTCCTAGAATGGTTGATAATATTCAGGTACGAGATCGCCCCCAAGTATGGCCAATATAAATATATCGGCCTTGGTCCCCCAGTGAACTTATTGCCCTCACTACAGAGCTCCCAGATCCCCAAAAAAAAAACTTAACATTTAGAATACGCCTCCAGGGTGTTCAGGAGGCATATCGGGTCACATGGGATGATCCAGTTTCTGTCATTCGGCAGAAAGGCAGTGACCCCTTACTTATGATAAGTTTTTTACTTTGTACTGCCACGAACAGGCTGGACATGCGTCTGGCGTCCTTACCCAAGAACATGGTGGTAGGCAACACCCTCTAGGGTATTACTCTGTAACCCTAGATCCAGTCATTATGGGGTCTCTTACTTGTGTTAGAGCTGTGGCAGCTGCTTCAGAACTCATTAAAAAGACAGAGGACATAGTGTTAGGAAGCCCCCTCACACTTCAAGTTCCTCATGCTGTATCTGAAATACTTCAACAGGCTCAGACTCGTCACCTCTCAGTATCAAGGTTGACAAAATATGAAGTCTCACTCCTTACACCTCCCCATATAACTATCAAACTGTTATGTTCTGCTACCAAAGCTAAGGAAAGAGAGGAGATCTGTCCCTACTATAAGACTCAGCTGAATCCCTACGATGTAACAGGGAACCTGATCCTGCGATCAGACCTGCTAAAGTCCTAATCTAGTCTGTACGAAGACCTATAGATGTGGGGAGGGAATCCCTACAAGTACTAAGGACTGGGAGGAATATGGGACACCTCCTAACAGAAATAGTAGCAGACAGACGAACAAACAAAATAGATAGAACATAGAGGTCCGTAGACCAAGCAAACTAACAGAGTAGATACAGAGCACAGGCTAGCTAGAAAGTAGATATACAATGAAGTCCAGCAAAGCCAGAAGGGCGGAGCAGGATTAAATAGGCCAACAAAGTCACGTGACCAGCAAAGGAAAAAAAACCTAACAGCAAGGTTTTAACAGTACCCCCCCTTCTAAGAGGATCCTCCGGATCCCCTAGGACCAGGCTTATCAGGAAATCTCCTGTGAAACGCTCTGATAAGTCTGGACGCGGAAACATCATCTGACCTCACCCAAGAGTTATCCTCGGGTCCGAAACCTTTCCAGGCCACAAGATACTGCAAACTACCTCTATACCGTCTAGAGTCAAGGATGCGAGAAATTTCATATTCCCCGTCCTCCACCACCGGAGGAACAGAGGCAGAGGCGTCACCATCCGACACAACAGCTTTTTTTAACAGAGAGACATGAAAGACCGGATTAATTCTCCAGGAGGTAGGAACCTCCAACCTAACAGCAGATTGGTTGACAACCTGAAGCACCTTAAAGGGCCCTACAAACTTGGGACCCAATTTCTTAGAAGGAATCCTCAACCGCAGATTCCTAGAGGACAACCAAACCATGTCACCAACAGCGAACAAAATCTCCTGTCGTTTCCTATCAAAGTAGTCTTTAGATTTTCTGTTGGCCTCCTGAAGATTACCACGCACATCCGTCCAAACTCTTTCCAAATCACCGGAAAAATTCTCCTCCTCAGGCACGGCAGATCCCAACTTGGAGAACGACCCAAACGACGGATGTCTCCCAGAACAACAAAAAAAAGGCGAACAACCAGCAGAAGAAGATGTATGATTGTTCAGAGCAAATTCGGCAAGTGGCAGAAACTCAGACCACCCCTCTTGATTGTCTGCCACAAAACAACGCAAGAACTGCTCAACATCCTGGTTTTTCCTTTCTGTCTGGCCATTAGATTCAGGATGATATCCGGACGAAAACGACAAATGAATTCCCAACCTGTCACAAAAGGCACGCCAAAAACGAGCCACGAACTGAGGACCCCTATCAGAAACAATGTCAGTAGGAACGCCATGAAGTCTGACAATTTCCTTGACAAAGGCCTTAGCGAGAGTTTTAGCGCAGGGCAGTTTGACGAAGGGAACCAAGTGACACATCTTGCTAAAACGGTCCACGACCACCCAGATGACAGTAAAACCCTCAGAGGGGGGAAGGTCAGTTATAAAGTCACTGTTAGAACCTTGCTGTTAGGTTTTTTTTTCCTTTGCTGGTCACGTGACTTTGTTGGCCTATTTAATCCTGCTCCGCCCTTCTGGCTTGGCTGGACTTACTGTTATGTTCTGCTACCAAAGCTAAGGAAAGAGAGGAGATCTGTCCCTACTATAAGACTCAGCTGAATCCCTACGATGTAACAGGGAACCTGATCCTGCGATCAGACCTGCTAAAGTCCTAATCTAGTCTGTACGAAGACCTATAGATGTGGGGAGGGAATCCCTACAAGTACTAAGGACTGGGAGGAATATGGGACACCTCCTAACAGAAATAGTAGCAGACAGACGAACAAACAAAATAGATAGAACATAGAGGTCCGTAGACCAAGCAAACTAACAGAGTAGATACAGAGCACAGGCTAGCTAGAAAGTAGATATACAATGAAGTCCAGCAAAGCCAGAAGGGCGGAGCAGGATTAAATAGGCCAACAAAGTCACGTGACCAGCAAAGGAAAAAAAACCTAACAGCAAGGTTCTAACACAAACGCTGTAATGTTCTAAATCCAGCTACACTACTTCCAGTGGATTTAGAAAAGGGAGGAAAGTATCAGGATGGGGAAGAGGGAGGGACCATGAGCCAAGGCATGAGCCAAGACCTGCCTCTGTTTTTCAAATTAGCAGATGAGGAAGCTCAGTTTGATATGGCACATGAACATGATTGTCAGGCATTGATGGAAACTGAAATAAAGGGCTTGGCAAATATTACTGATGTACCACACTCACTAACCCCTCTGCTGAGTATTTTGTAGATGGTTCCAGAGCTTGGGACAGTGAACAAGGATGATTCATCACTGGGTATGCAGTAGTCCACAATGGTAAGGCAGTGATACAAGAACCACTCCCCTCCAGCTGCTCTGCGCAAGAGGCAGAGCTTAAAGCACTCGCTGCAGCGTGTAATCTGGGAAAAGGTAAAGAGATTTATGTATTTTCTGACTCGCAATATGCTTATGGTGTTGCACATGACTTTGGTGCCATTTGGCAAAGCCATAATTTCTTGACCTCTGCTGGCAAACCTATAAGGAATGCGCAAGCGGTAGAGCAGCTACTCACAGCACTCACCCTTCCCCGAAGGGCAGCCATAGTCAAAGTGTCAGCACACACTCAGGAACAAACTCCCTTTGCAGTAGGGAATGCCTTGGCCGACCAGGCGGCTAAGGAAGCAGCACGACTACCTCTGATAGAGATACTGGCTATAGCAGGTGCGGGAACCCCAGGACACTCAGAGTCAGGGAGTGCAGGAAGCCCCCTTTCAAATAAGGAGACATCCCCTGCACCGGCCCCAGTGGCCGTGGACCTCGAGCTACTGCAGGTCTTCCAGACCCAGGCTCCCCCCCACGAGCAGAATGCATGGGTCAAAGCAGGCGCCGTACAGTCAGTCTCAGGGGTATGGCAGGTAAACAAACGTATTTGCCTTCTACGCTGCCTGTTCCCCATGATGGCTGCCCTTGCACATTCTCCGGAGCATAACTCAAAGGGTGTTATGTGTGCAGTAGTGCTACAAAACTGGTGTGCCCCAGGGTTCCGGAATACGGCTGCAAAGTATGTTCAAGAATGTCTAGTTTGTGCAAAACATAACCCTGATAGGCATATTCGACTCCCACGGAAATGCACACCAAAACCAGATTACCCATTTCGGAGACTGCAGGTGGACTACATACAGCTACCTAAGGTGAGTAATTAAGAATACGCCCTGGTGTGCATTGACCTTTTCTTTGGGTGGCCAGAAGCTTGGGCGGTGACTAAAGCAAACACAAAAACTACTGCTAAAAAATTGATCAGTGAGGTGGTTTGTAGATATGGGGTGCCCGAAACTTTAGAAAGTGACAGAGGAACCCACTTTACTGGGGAACTAATGAAACAAATCATGGTCACTCTTGGGATAGAACAGACTTTCAATGTTCCTTATCATCTAGAAAGTAGTGGGAAGGTGGAACGCCTCAATGGTACCTTGAAACTAAAAATCCAAAAGTGCATGGAAGAAACACACTTGTCTTGGGTAGATTGTTTGCCCACAGCATTGTATTCAGTGAGGATCGCCCCAAGGGGGAGGGAAAAGCTGTCCCCATATGAAATACTGTTTGGTAGTGTCCCTAAGACAGGGTTGTATTTCCCACAGCAGCTGCAGGCCTCCTACGATTCTCTCACAGAATATGTTCTGAAGTTGCATAAACATTTTACTGCTACTCATAATCACGTTCTTTCCTCTAGAAGCCCAGATACAGTGAACCATTCCAAGTGCTGTTAACTAGTGTTGAGCCACCCCAGTAGTGTTCGAGCTCGGTTCGTCGAACACCCGTATGTTCGCCGAACTGTTCGTCGAACTGTTCGTCGAACACCGTCGAACACCGTTAAAACCAATGGCAGGCAAACAAAAACACATAGAAACACATAGAAAACACCTTCAAAGGTGTCCAAAAGCTGACAAACTGCTCAGAAGACACAACTAACACACGGAAAAGTGACAAGTACATATAGTCATGCGAAAAGAAAAGAGGTGGAGGAGTAAAGGGAGGGGGAAACACAGATATAGGCATGTCATGCCCTTCTAAAACCAAAAAATTCGAAGCCTACATGGCCAGTCCGTTCCTGCCCGTGCGACCTCCGTGTGACCCTGACGGCCTGCCCCCCTCTCCCAATACTGGTGCCTGTCCGCTGGGGGGTCGAGCGAGCCCCCCTGCGGTGGAGGCAGGTCTAATCTCTTTAATTTAAATTGTCTCTCTAATTTGAATGAGTACACTTTAAATCCTTTTACAAGGATCTATTGAAGGGCAAGTCTGATGCAAGCAGCCGCGGTAACAGGAAGTGGAAGAGGAGGAGCCTACCTGCTGTGTGCTGCTGTGTGTGAGCTCCTGGGAAGGGAGGATTTTCACCTGGAACTTTCTGCCTGCCCCCTTCCCAGGAAAGGAGACTTGCGTGGGGACTGGCCTCTGGGGCTGGGCCCCCGGCTCCCACCTCCCGGTCCAAGCTGGCGGGAGGTGGGAGGATTTCCAGCTCGGCAAGGTCCGGAAGAGCTGGCCAGGCATCTGGCAAAGGACCTGGGACTCAGCTGAGGAGGACCCCTGGGGCCGTGACCGTGGCAGCTCCTTCCCCTGGATGTGGGTCGAGTACAAGCGGAGGTGCTGCGGAGGGGCCCCCTGGTTGGGGCACCAAGATACCTAAGGAGGCCACCGTCAGCTATGTCTCCCGCATACACACACACCTCTGCGAGTATGAGGACGCCTCTAAAAAGCTAAAATCCCTCTGGGGGCAGTTGAGGGTAGCCCAGGAGAGGTCCAAAAGGGCCTCTTGCAGCAAGAAGTCTGGGCTATCTGCCACGGTCCGGAAGATCAAGCGGTCCATTCAAGACCTGGAGGACCGCCGGTGCACCATCTTGGCCAGAGCGGGTCCCTTCAAAGAGAAGCTGGAGAATGAGGACTGGTTCAGAGCCATGACCGGTGGGGCTCTGGAGGGGTCACGGAGCCCTGGCCAGGCCGTGGAGGAGGATGACATGGAAGAAGAAGAGATCGCACCTTACCCACCGTCTGGTGGCCTGGTAAGTGATCTCCAGGCATCGCATAGCGGGATTGCCAAGAAGCAGATGGCTCTCCCATCTGATTCTAGCCCTTCAGAGGGCAGCGGGAGCGAGGGGGAGGATGAGGAGGAAGGGAGTAGTTGTAGTGAGGGGGGCTGCCTCATCATGCAGCAGATCCAGCACATCGAGTCCCCGGTTCGCTTTGGTCAGCTTGCGTTCGGGGATGAGATCTGCGAGGATGAGGCACCCGGGAGGGGGAAGAAGAGAAAGGCAAAGAAGAAGCAGAAAAAAACATCGGTCATGCACAAGTTTGTGTATGTCCCCCTTCCTGGGGCCCCCCTGTCCCGTTGTGTGGCTCCCGCTACCCACCCCGGCTCGGGCCCTGTTGTGGGTCTGCAGCAAGGGAGCGGGGAGAGCATAGGCCATGGCACGCAAAGCGCTGCCTCTGTTAGTAGTAATGGAGGTGGTGGGGCGGATGTGTCTGATATGGTGCATGGCACGGAGGGCGGCCTGACGGTGGTTAACACCAGTGGTGGTGCTCGGGCTGAATCCCCTGTGAAAGGGGGGACTGGCCTGGCGCCTGGTGCGCCTGCGGATGTACAGGGGACGGCGTGTACATCTGATGCTGCCCCCTGTGCTACTGGTGGTGCACCTGCAGCCGGGGCCGCATCTTTGGCGGCATGTTCTGGGATGTCTAGGTCCCTCACGCACGGATCCGAAAAAAAGTCTGGATCGCATTTGGGGACCCAGGCACCTGCTAGGAGTAAGGGTGCGGGGCCTGCGGCTCCGGTGCGGCCGGCTCATAAGATAAAGGTGGCGGGGCCTGCTCTCCTGGCAGGATCCTCAGCGAAGTCGGGGTCCCCTGCGCAGGGGCCCAGTAATGGGTCGGTGTAGGGGCTCCGCCGCCGGTGAATGCTGAGGGGGAGTGGCCTAGCCTGGTGCCGGCCGTAGGAGCTGCTGGGTCCAGGCTCTTTGTGGCCAAGGGTGTGACGCTGGGGGGTGCTGTGCCCCAGGGAACTGGTGCCACTGGTCTAGGGGCCCCTGTGAGTAGACCCGATTCCGTGTCGGCTTCAGGGGCTCCGGCACGGCCGGTTTCGGGGGGTGTAGCCACCCCGGCGTCCCCAGCGCCGGAGGGCACGGCCTCAGAGAGCCTCATCACGCCGCCGGGTGTGGGGGCGTGGCTTCGCGGGCAGACCCCGCCCCGGGGCGTGGCTACGCAAAAAAGGGGCGGAGCTTAGTGCAAATGGCTCTGGTTGCTGGGAGCAGTGGTGCCACAGTTGCTGCAGAGGTAAATGGTGTGGGTGCCTGCCTATCAGGGTCCCCTGTGTCTAGGGGCTTACCTGGGGCAGGGGCTTCGGCTGTGCGGGCATCC
Organism: Phyllobates terribilis; assembly: GCF_046119375.1. NCBI lineage: Eukaryota > Metazoa > Chordata > Amphibia > Anura > Dendrobatidae > Phyllobates > Phyllobates terribilis. The sequence goes on along the minus strand of NW_027362761.1, from coordinate 376,375,924 downwards.
AAGGGTGCTTTGGCTGTGGCTGGGGGTGGTGCTGCTCCTGGCCTCCTTCCTGTGAAAGGCAGCACATCTTAAACCGTGCAGTGTGGTCCTTAAAGGGCCGGCGGCGCTTGGCTCCCAGAACCCCCCAGCAGGGAAGTTGCCACCAGTAGGTGGCGGTGGTGGGAAAAATAAAGAATCCCATGGAAAGAATAATAGTGACCCCAGTGTGCATGTGAGTGGGGCGCATGTTGCTGTGGATGAGGATGGCATGGGTGTATCTACGGTTGTGGATAAGAATGTTGGTAAGTCTGTGCCGGGGGGGGAGAGTGGAGTGGCTGGTGGTAGTGGGGGGCATGGGGAGGGGGCTGGTCCATCTGCCCCCCCGGCTGCGAGTACCCGGTCCTATGCGGGGGTAACAGCCGGGGCCTCGGGGGTTTCTCGGGGGGCTTCCTCACCTCTGGACCTCGGGGACGGTGACTTGCGATGCCGTTTCCTGGAGGCCCTCAAAAAGGGAGAACGGACGATCGAGGTAGAGGGAAGAGAGTTGGACCTGGCCTTTTGGCTAGATAGGCATGGCCTGGCCGCCTTCCAAGATAAAAGGGAGGGGGAGACAGTATGGTCCCTTCCGACAGCCGGGCAGGGGGTGGCCAGGAGGAATGTAGTCCGTCTTCGGTGGAGGGGGCTGGACCTTCATGGTGAAGTTGAAGGTCTCAGGCAGTACTGTCACCGACATCCCCTCCTCAGCATTCCTGGGGAGGGACAGAATCTTGGTCTTCTACCAGGGGCAATCGAAGGTCTGCCACAGGTGCGGTGATCCCCGCCACTTCAGCGCGGGCTACAAGGTGCAGAAATGTGCCTTGTGTGGTGGGATAGGTCATCTGGCCGCGGCCTGTGGTGACATTAGGTGCCACCTGTGTGGTGATCTAGGTCACCCGTATAGCCGCTGCCCCCGCTCCTTTTCCAACAGCTTCTCTGGTCAGGTGGGGGAGAGCCGTGGGGGGGTCCCCAGTGGTGCATCCTCTGCTGGAACTGAAGGTGGGGGTGGGAGAGGAGCTGAGGGGCCAGTGAGGGAAGGTGAGGCCAGGACATCTGCCCACCAGTGGCAACAGGTGAGGCGCCGTGGGGGTAGGGGGCAGGATAAGCCTCAGGCAACTGGGGTGATGACTGTCCCCTCCCCGGAAGCGGCAGCCGGAGCCCCTGAGGCCCTGGGGGAGGAAGCGGTGAGCGAGGAGATCGGGAGGATGGAGAGGGAGGAGGTGGCTGCTCCCGATGACTCCTCCCAGTATGAAAGTCTGGATGAGGAGGTGGTGGAGCAGCCTAAAAAATCAGGTGACAGTAAGAGTTGGAGGAGGAAGAACAAAAAAGGGGCAAAAAAATCTAAAGCCCCCCCCCCGGCTGCTAAGGCGCCCACGGAAGGGCTCACCGGCTCCCCTCTGATCCCCCTCTCCAACCGGTTCCAAACCCTTGACGACTCTGCTGTGTCGGAGGTGGGGGGTGAGGGACTGGTTGTAACATCTAGGACGCCTTCAGGGAGTGGCGGGGTCCGTCCTCCGGAGGACTCGCAGTCCTCTGGGGGGGACTGTCCCGGGGTCCAGAGGTGAGGAATCCGTTACTGGGAAGGGGGTGTCATCGGGTGATATGGACACCTCCGTGTCGCTGAAGCGGAGGGGAGGCTCGGGCTCCTCTTCAGACGGCGAGGTTAATAAGAAAACTGGGGGTGCGGTTAAAAAGAAGGCCATCTAACTCAATCACGCATGATGGCGGAACCTACCCCGTTGACTCTGGCGTCGATTAATGTCGCCAGCATTAAGTCAGATGTGGCCAGATTTACGGCCTTTGATTTTTTCACCCGAGTTGAGGCTGACATTTTATTCTTGCAGGAGACCAGACTAACGGACATGGGGGCCATTTATAAAGCAAAAAGAGAGTGGAGGAGTGGGCCCTCATACTGGTCTCTTGCGGCCGAGCCGTATAGCGGGGTAGCAGTCCTTTTTAAGGCCGCTTCGGTGGAATGCAGACGGGTGATTGAGGTAGAAATGGGGAGGTGCTTGGTTCTTGACGTCTTCATGAGGGGACAAGAGCTTCGGCTCATTAATATCTATGGCCCGCAGTCCAAGTGGGACCGTAAATGTCTCTTCCTGAAGGTCAAGCCCTATCTTTTTACAAGCCGGCAGGTGGTCTTCGGTGGGGATTTTAACACTATAACTAGATCCCGTGATAGGGGAGGCCCTGGAGACCGGCTGGCTTATGATAGCATAGCCTTGAATAGTATAGTGAGTGAAGCTCGCCTGGTGGATGTCCACATCCGGCACACCCCAGGTCACGGGGGTTTCACCTTTCATAGGGGTAGCAGTAGGTCTAGGATAGATAGTTTTTTTTTAAAGGAGGAAGCCGTCTCTTCTGCAGTGTCCGCTGTTGAGGTGGAATTCTCCGACCACTGTTTTATTTTATTTTCTTTGAATGTTACAGAGACCCCCCGGATGGGGAGAGGCCTATGGAAGCTGAATTCATCCCTGTTGGAAGAAGCGGAGGTGAGACAATCCTTTGAGGAGTTTCTTCAGAGCCAGGTACCTCTCTTGGGTCTCTGTAGCAGTAAGTCTGAGTGGTGGGAGATCTTCAAAAAAAGGGTCGCAAGGTTCTTCCGTCAGCTCTCGAGCCTCAGAGGCCTGAACAAGTACCGCCTGTATCGGGATCTGGGGAGGAAACTGGAGCAGCTCATCTCGACTGGAGGGGACCATGAGGAAATCTCCAGGGTGAAGGCCTTGCTCAAGAGGTGTCAGTATGATAGGCACACGTCCTTGGTTTTTGAGAAGGATTTCGGGAAATACCGCTCGTCTGACCCCTACAGGAACTGCAGGATGTCAGTGAATTGCAAAGTGGTAACGGGACTGACCGACAGTACAGGATCCCTGAACAGATCCAAATCAGGGATCCTGGAGGTGGTCAGATCCTTCTACTCACACCTCTTGGGGAGGGGGGATCCTGATCGGGATGAGATGTCGGCTTTCCTGGCTGAAGCCATCCCTGAGCCAGGGGATGACCCCTCTCTTCATGTTCTGACAGAGGTGATCAGGGAAGAGGAAGTGAGACGGGACATTGATGGGCTCCGGCCCAAGAAATCGCCTGGTCCGGATGGCTTAACATCCGAGTTTTTCAGGACTTTTAGGGACTGTTTGGTGCCCCTCATGACTGAGGTCTTTAATGAATGTCTCTCCTCGGACATTCTGCCTGGTTCAATGAGGAAGTCTGCCCTGATTATTCTGTCAAAGGGTATAGACTCGTCCCGTATTGAGAATTGGCGTCCCATAGCGCTTCTCAATACGGACCGAAAGGTTCTGGCAAAGGTGCTTTTTAACCGGTTGGTGAAGTTTGCGCCTCGGCTCCTTTCGGGGGCCCAGCACTGCTCTGTTCCAGGCCGCAGTACTTTTAGTGCTGTGCTCGGTGTCCGAGAGGCAGTGGAGCTGGGTAGGGCAGGTCACTGGAAGGGGTACTTGCTGTCTTTAGATCAGGCGAAGGCCTTTGACTGGGTTAACCATGAGTACCTCTGGTCCGTCCTTCTGAGGTACGGTCTGCCAGGGAGGTTTGTTGATTGGTTAAGAGTGTTATACAATGGGGCAGAGACTTTTCCGCTTGTGAACGGTTGGGTTGGACACCCTTTTGAGGTGAAGTCTGGTATCCGCCAGGGCTGTCCTCTGAGCCCACTGTTATACGTGTTCGCGATCGACCCCCTTCTAAGGAGGGTGGAGCGTGGACCGTTGGTGGGAGTCGGGATGGACCGGGCATAGTCAGAGGCCACCTTGAGGGTAGTGGCGTACGCCGACGATGTTTCCCTTTTTGTATCCTCGAGAGAGGAGGCGGATTGGGTCATGTCTGAGGTTGAGCGCTACTCGGTGGCATCCTGGTCCATGATCAACCGGGATAAGTGTGAGAGTCTCTGGCTGGGAGGGGGAGATCCAAGTTTTGATCTCCCGGACACCCTTCCAGGGCCTCAGGCCACAGCAAGAATTCTAGGCATCAGTTTCTGCCCGGGGGATTATCCCCAGCAAAATTGGGAGGGCAGACTGAAGATTGCCGCCCAGAAGGTGGATCAGTGGAAGGGTTGGTCCTTGACCCTGAGGGAAAGGGTTAGCCTGGCCAAGGGGTATTTGCTCCCTTTACTAATATACCTGGGCAGCGTTTGCATCTTGCCAGAGCCTCTTTGGGCACGGGTCTACAGCCTGTTCTTCCAGCTATTGTGGGGGAATAGGCTGAACCTAATCAAGAGGGAGGTCACGTACCGCACGAGGAGACAAGGAGGGTTAGGTATGGTCAACTCGGTGGTGTTTTTAGTAAACACCTTTCTTAAGGCTAACATCGCCAACCTCTGGTTAGGGAGGGCTCCTCCGTGGGTATTCTCCTGTAGGGGGTGGTTTCGGCCTTTCTTCCAGGAATGGGAGACGGGAGGGCAGGTGAAGGACCTGCGAACGCATCATGGGCATCTTCCGGCTTACGCTACCCCGGTTCTGAAGGTCTGAAGCAGGTGGGGTCTGGGAGTGTGGGAGATCAGGACCTTTTCGAGAAAACTACTTTACAATAGGGTTCTGTTGACCCACTTCCAGAAGCCCCTGGAGCTCAAGGATTGCCCAAGCTGGGATCTGGAGGTGGGGCTCGGGCTTTTGAACTCAAAACGGATCCCCGTGAAGTTTTGGGACTTGGCTTGGCGCTGCTTCCATGGGAGACTGTATGTGAGGGACAACCTGAAGTACAGGAACTCTGATGACCGGGATTGTCCCCGCGAGGAGTGTGGCGGCATGCTTGAAAGCATGGAGCACTTCCTGCTTCGGTGTCCCTTTAATACAGAGGTCTACAGCAGGGTGGGTGCTTCCATTGGCTGGCCTCGGCTGGCAAGCCTTTCCTATGCGGAGTGGGCCTATGGGGCATTCAGGTCCCTTGGTGGCCGAGATCGGGGCACGGTTTTCTTAGTTAGCTTAGTGACTAGGTTTTACACATGGAATGCACGGTGTTTGGTGTCCACCCAGCAGAAAGCCCTCCCCCGGGAAGAGGTGACTAGGAACATCCTGGGTGACCTGGCAAAAGTGCTCTCGCTGGAGTATGAGAGGCTGGGTGCAGGGAGGGCTTCCCTTCTATGGAGGGGGTTCTCTTTTAATGTGCCCTAGGGAGAGTTAGGGTACGTGTGTCTGTGATAGGGTTAGTCTAGTCCCTTTCTATATTTTATATTTATTTGTAGGGTCAGATAGTTGTGTAGGGTCAGGAAGGGACAGACAGGGACAGTCTTCAGGGATAGGTAGTTAGCTTTAGGTTGGTAGTGAGGGTCAGAGAGGGACAGGTAGGGACAGGTAGGGAATAGTGTTGAGCGATACCTTCCGATATCAGGAAATATCGGATCGGATTGGATCGGGCCGATACTCAAAAAGTATCGGATATCGCCGATTCCGATACCGGAAACCAATGCAAGTCAATGGGACACAAATATCGAAATGAAAATAAACCCTTTCTTTCCTTGTAGGTTAATTCTACATGAAGGAAAACAACTAACAATAATGTAGAATGTATTGGGGGAGGTGGTTGCCCAAATTCGATGGGAACAGTGCTCACAGTGAAACATGAAAAGCCGGCAATTCAGCAGCGGCATACACCGGTACCCGACAATTTATAACAGAAAGAATAGAGCTTCACACATAGATTAGATAGATAGAAACATGTCAGTCACATATATATGAAGTACAGTGACAGTGTTGCTTACTGTACTTGTCATTTAGTGTAAAGGATTTATTAAAAAAAATATTAGTGTTTTCATGCACCGTCTCTTTAAAAAAGCCGGTCGGCAATTCAGCATCTGTACCCGACAATTTAGAATAGAAAGAATAGAGAATCACACATAGATTAGATACATAGAAACATGTCAGTCACATATATAATAAGTACAGTGACAGTGTTGCTTACTGTACTTGTCATTTAGTGTAAAGGATTTATTTAAAAAAATATTAGTGTTTTCATGCACCGTCTCTTTAAAAAAGCCGGCCGGCGATTCAGCAGCGGTACCCGACAATTTACAACAGAAATAATAGAGCATCACACATAGATTAGATAGATAGAAACATGTCAGTCACATATATATGAAGTACAGTGACAGTGTTGATTACTGTACTTGTCATGTAGTGTTAAAATAAAGGATTTATTAAAAAAAAAATTGGCGTGAGGTTCCCCGTAATTTTAGGCTCTAGCGGAGGTTAAGCAGACAGCTGGGGCAGATGTTTGAAGCCTGGGAAGGGGGTAATACCCACGGAGCTTCCCAGGCTACTAATATCAGCCCCCAGCTGAATACCTAGCCTTTACTAGCTATTAAAATGGGGGACCCCCCCCAAAAAATGACGTGGGGTCCCCCCTATTTTAATAGCTAGCAAAGGCTAGGCAGACAGCTGGGGGCTGATATTAATAGCCCAGGAAGGGTGCCATGAATATTGGCCCCCTCCTAGGCTAGAATCACCAGACGTCAGCCGCCCCAGAAATGGCGCATCCATAGGATGCGCCAATTCAGGCACTTAGCCTCGCTCTTCCCACTGCCCTGTAGCGGTGGCAGTGGGGTAATAGGGCTGGGGTTGATGTCAGCTTATAATGCCAGCTGACATCAAGCCCAGGTTAGTAATGGAGAGGCATCTATAAGACACCCCCATTACTAACCCCATAGTGAAAGTTAAAAAAAAACACAAACACCCAGAATAAAGTCCTTTAATTGAAATAAAGACACAATTCTTTATTGTTCTAAATTAAACCATACTTACCGTCACGCCCATTCCAGATGAAGCCAACGATCTCCTGCAATAAAAGAAAAATAATAAAGCAACATCATCCTTACCTTCCCATGGTTCCCAGGACAGCTTCAGCTCTGCTACATCGAGATGACAGGCTGGACCGCAGCAGAACGCTGCCATCCAGCCTGTCATCCCGCGGACACTGAGAAGCGCAGGCATGCTTGCGCTCCTCAGTGTCTGGCTGTGACGGCATCCAGATGAGCCGACAATGAACTCAGCTCACCTCATGCACGTCACTGACAGCGTGGGAGAATTCTCCTGCGCATGCGGTGAGCGTGAGAGACTTGGCTCATCTGGATGCCGTCACAGCCTGACACTGAGGAGTGCAAGCATGCCTGCGCTTCTCAGTGTCCGCGGGATGACAGGCTGGATGGCAGGGTTCTGCAGCGGTCCAGCCTGTCATCTCGATGTAGCAGAGCTGAAACTGTTCTGGGAACCATGGAAAGGTAAGGATGATGTTGCTTTATTATTTTTCTTTTATTGCAGGAGATCGTTGGCTTCAGCTGGAATGGGCGTGATGGTAAGTATGGTTTAATTTAGAACAATAAAGAATTGTGTCTTTATTTCAATTAAAGGACTTTATTCTGGGTGTTGTGTTTTTTTTTAAATACTTTACTAGAAATTCATGGCGGTCATGTCTAATATTGGCGTGACCCCATGAATTTCGGGCTTAGGGCCAGCTGATAATGCCAAGCTGGCCCTAACCCCTTTATTACCCAGTGAGCCACCGCATCAGGGCCCTGGATGAGTTGGGTACAGCGCCAGAAGATGGCGCTTCTATGAATGCGCCATTTTCCGGGGTGGCTGCGGACTGCAATTTGCAGCGGGTGGGGCCCAGAAAGTTTGGGCCTCCCTGCGCTGCGGATTCCAGCCCCCAGTTGCCTAGTTGTACCTGGCTGGACACAAAAATAGGGAGAAGCCCCACGTATTTTTTTTTTTAATTATTTCATGAAATTCATGAAATAATTAAGAAAAAAAGGGCTTCCCTATATTGTTGTGTCCAACCAGGTACAAATAGGCAGCTGGTGGTTGGGGGCAGCCCGTTCCTGCCTGTTGTACCTGGCTGGACACAAATATAGTGCGAAGCCCCACGTCAATTTTTTTTTAATTATTTCATGAAATAATTTTTTAAAAAAAGGGCTTCCCTATATTGTTGTGTCCGGCCAGGTACAAATAGGCAGCTTGTGGTTGGGGGCAGCCCGTTCCTGCCTGCTGTACCTGGCTGGACACAAATATAGGGCGGAGCCCAACATCAATTTTTTTTTTATTATTTCATGAATTTCCTGAAATAATTAAAAAAATATTGACGTGGGGCTTCGCACTATATTTGTGTCCAGCCAGGTACAACAGGCAGGAACGGGCTGCCCCCAACCACCAGCTGCCTATTTGTACCTGGTTGGACACAACAATATAGGGAAGCCCTTTTTTTCTTTATTATTTCATGAATTTCATGAAATAATTAAAAAAATAAAAATACGTGGGGCTTCTCCCTATTTTTGTGTCCAGCCAGGTACAACTAGGCAGCTGGGGGATGGAATCTGCAGCGCAGGGAGGCCCAAGCTTTCTGGGGTCCCTCCCGCTGCAAATTGCAGTCCGCAGCCACCCCTGAAAATGGCGCGTTCATAGAAGCGCCATCTTTTGGCGCTGTACCCAACTCATCCAGGGCCCTGGTGCGGTGGCTCACTGGGTAATAAAGGGGTTAGGGCCAGCTTGGTATTATCGCTGGACCTAAGCCCGAAATTCATGGGGTCACGCCAATATTAGACATGACCGCCATGAATTTCTAGTAAAGTATTTAAAAAAAACACAACACCCAGAATAAAGTCCTTTAATTGAAATAAACACACAATTATTTATTGTTGTAAATTAAACCATACTTACCATCACGCCCATTCCAGCTGAAGCCAATGATCTCCTGCAATAAAAGAAAAATAATAAAAAACCAACATCATCCTTACCTTTCCATGGTTCCCAGGACAGCTCCAGCTCTGCTACATCGAGATGATAGGCTGGATCGCAGCAGAAAGCTGCCATCCAGCCTGTCATCCCGCAGACACTGAGGAGCGCAGGCATGCTTGCGCTCCTCAGTGTCAGGCTGTGACGGCATCCAGATGAGCCGAGTCTCTCACGCTCACCGCATGCGCAGGAGAATTCTCCCATGCCGTCAGTGACGTGCATGAGGTGAGCTGAGTTCATTGTCGGCTCATCTGGATGCCGTCACAGCCAGACACTGAGGAGCGCAAGCATGCCTGCGCTTCTCAGTGTCCGCGGGATGACAGGCTGGATGGCAGCTTTCTGCTGCCATCCAGCCTGTCATCTCGATGTAGCAGAGCTGAAGCTGTCCTGGGAACCATGGGAAGGTAAGGATGATGTTGCTTTATTATTTTACTTTTATTGCAGGAGATCGTTGGCTTCAGCTGGAATGGGCGTGATGGTAAGTATGGTTTAATTTAGAGCATTAAAGAATTGTGTGTTTATTTCAATTAAAGGACTTTATTCTGGGTGTTGTGTTTTTTTTTAAAATACTTTACTAGAAATTCATGGCGGTCATGTCTAATATTGGCGTGACCCCATGAATTTCGGGCTTAGGGCCAGCTGATAATGCCAAGCTGGCCCTAACCCCTTTATTACCCAGTGAGCCACCGCACCAGGGCCCTGGATCAGTTGGGTACAGCGCCAGAAGATGGCGCTTCTATGAATGCGCCATTTTCCGGGGTGGCTGCGGACTGCAATTTGCAGCGGGTGGGGCCCAGAAAGTTTGGGCCTCCCTGCGCTGCGGATTCCAGCCCCCAGCTGCCTAGTTGTACCTGGCTGGACACAAAAATAGGGCGAAGCCCCACGTATTTTTTTTTTTAATTATTTCATGAAATTCATGAAATAATTAAGAAAAAAAGGGCTTCCCTATATTGTTGTGTCCGGCCAGGTACAAATAGGCAGCTTGTGGTTGGGGGCAGCCCGTTCCTGCCTGCTGTACCTGGCTGGACACAAATATAGTGCGAAGCCCCACGTCAATTTTTTTTTAATTATTTGCCCGTTCCTGCCTGCTGTACCTGGCTGGACACAAATATAGGGCGAAGCCCCACATCAATTTTTATTTTGTTATTTCATGAATTTCCTGAAATAATTAAAAAAAAATTGACGTGGGGCTTCGCACTATATTTGTGTCCAGCCAGGTACAGCAGGCAGGAACGGGCTGCCCCCAACCCACCAGCTGCCTATTTGTACCTGGTTGGACACAACAATATAGGGAAGCCCTTTTTTTCTTTATTATTTCATGAATTTCATGAAATAATTAAAAAAATAAAAATACGTGGGGCTTCTCCCTATTTTTGTGTCCAGCCAGGTACAACTAGGCAGCTGGGGGATGGAATCTGCAGTGCAGGGAGGCCCAAGCTTTCTGGGGCCCCCCCCCGCTGCAAATTGCAGTCCGCAGCCACCCCTGAAAATGGCGCGTTCATAGAAGCGCCATCTTCTGGCGCTGTACCCAACTCATCCAGGGCCCTGGTGCGGTGGCTCACTGGGTAATAAAGGGGTTAGGGCCAGCTTGGTATTATCGCTGGCCCTAAGCCCGAAATTCATGGGGTCACGCCAATATTAGACATGACCGCCATGAATTTCTAGTAAAGTATTTAAAAAAAACACAACACCCAGAATAAAGTCCTTTAATTGAAATAAACACACAATTATTTATTGTTGTAAATTAAACCATACTTACCATCACGCCCATTCCAGCTGAAGCCAATGATCTCCTGCAATAAAAGAAAAATAATAAAAAAACAACATCATCCTTACCTTTCCATGGTTCCCAGGACAGCTCCAGCTCTGCTACATCGAGATGACAGGCTGGATCGCAGCAGAAAGCTGCCATCCAGCCTGTCATCCCGCAGACACTGAAAAGCGCAGGCATGCTTGCGCTCCTCAGTGTCAGGCTGTGACGGCATCCAGATGAGCCGAGTCTCTCACGCTCACCGCATGCGTAGGAGAATTCTCCCATGCCGTCAGTGACGTGCATGAGGTGAGCTGAGTTCATTGTCGGCTCATCTGGATGCCGTCACAGCCAGACACTGAGGAGTGCAAGCATGCCTGCGCTTCTCAGTGTCCGCGGGATGACAGGCTGGATGGCAGCTTTCTGCTGCCATCCAGCCTGTCATCTCGATGTAGCAGAGCTGAAGCTGTCCTGGGAACCATGGGAAGGTAAGGATGATGTTGCTTTATTATTTTACTTTTATTGCAGAAGATCGTTGGCTTCAGCTGGAATGGGCGTGATGGTAAGTATGGTTTAATTTAGAACATTAAAGAATTGTGTGTTTATTTCAATTAAAGGACTTTATTCTGGGTGTTGTGTTTTTTTTAAATACTTTACTAGAAATTCATGGCGGTCATGTCTAATATTGGCGTGACCCCATGAATTTCGGGCTTAGGGCAGGCGGATAATACAAAGCTGGCCCTAACCCCTTTATTACCCAGTGAGCCACCGCACCAGGGCCCTGGATGAGTTGGATACAGCGCCAGAAGATGGCGCTTCTATGAACGCGCCATTTTCTGGGGTGGCTACGGACTGCAGTTCGCAGCAGGGGGGGCCCACAAAGCTTGGGCCTCCCTGCGCTGTGGATTCCAGCCCCCAGCTGCTTAGTTGTACCTGGCTGGACACAAAAATAGGGCGAAGCCACATGTATTTTTTATTTTTTTTTACTTATTTCATGAAATTCATGAAATAATAATAAAAAAAGGGCTTCCCTATATTGTTGTGTCCGGCCAGGTACAATTAGGCAGCTGGGAGTTGGGGGCAGCCTGTTCCTGGATGCTGTACCTGGCTGGCATACAAAAATATGGCAAAGCTCACGTCAAATTTTTTGGGAAAAATTTATTAAAAAATAACTAATAATTTAGGGACTGCATCTTTATTATCTCCTCAAGTGTCATTTAGTGTTAAAATAAAGGATTTATTAAAAAAAAAATTGGCGTGGGATCCCCCATAATTTTAGTCTCTAGCGGAGGTTAAGCAGACGGCTGGGGCAGATGTTTGAAGCCTGGGAAGGGGGTAATACCCACGGAGCTTCCCAGGCTACTAATATCAGCCCCCAGCTGAATACCTAGCCTTTACCAGCTATTAAAATGGGGGACCCCCCCAAAGAAATGACGTGGGGTCCCCCCTATTTTAATAGCTAGCAAAGGCTAGGCAGACAGCTGGGGGCTGATATTAATAGCCCAGGAAGGGTGCCATGAATATTGGCCCCCTCCCAGGCTAGAAGCACCAGCCGTCAGCTGCCCCAGAAATGGAGCATCCACAGGATGCGCCAATTCTGGCACTTAGCCTCGCTCTTCCATGCTGCCCTGGTGCGGTGGCAGGGGGTAATAGGGTTGGGGTTCATGTGAGCGCCAGCTGCCATGAAGCCCAGGTTAGTAATGATGGGCGTCTATAAGACACCCCCATTACTAACCTACAAAGTGTTAAAAAGAAAAAACACACTACACCCAGAAAAAAATAATTTATTTGAAATAAAACACACAATTTTATTTAATTCTTAGTTTACTAAAAAAAAATAGTTACCTGTCCACGTTCCTACGCTGATCTACCATGCACAGCTGTCACATCTGGAGATGGTGACAGCTGTGCATGGCTGCTGTAAGCTCACGCTGCCGGGAACACGTCCGCTCCCGGCAGCGGGAGCCACTGACTGAGGTCACCGGAGTGCATTCAGTCAGCGCAGCTCCGGAGACCTCCTTTACGGCACTGCTGTATCGTGGGAATTTCTCACGGTACAGCAGGGCCGTAAAGGAGCTAACCGTTGCAGCGCTTCCTAAACTGCAGCGAACCCGCTTATGCAGTGACGGGGCTGCTTTACGGCCCCATCATTCTAGCGGCGGCAGCGGTTCAGAGCGGTCACATTCTATGTGGCTGCTCTAAACTGGAGATCTTCGTGGGACACTCGTGGACTACTACGGAGGGGTAAGGATAAGGTTGTGGTTTATTATTTTACATTTTATTACAGGAGATCGATGGCTTCGAGGAATTAGGTGTCTAGGTGAGTATAGGTGTAGTTTTTTATTTTTTATTTTATTTTAGGTGGCGATCGGCGGGGACAGGTAATGTATAAACTAATTTATTTTAGGTAACCACTGGCCACCAATGACATGTATTTAAAATTTATTGGGGACACAGTAGGGCAATTTAAATAGCAGGATCAGGCTGATGGGAACTACTGCTCCCATCGAGCTGATCCTGCTGGCACGAGTGGACGGGGGACAGACATAGGCCGATGGGAGTAGTAGTGTCACATCGGCCTATGTTTGCCTGCACGCACACACCCCCCAGACATCGCACACACACCGCGCACACCCGCACACACTCGCAGACATCGCACAGACACCGCACACACCCGCAGACATCGCACAGACACCCCGCACACACTCGCAGACATCGCACAGACACTAATCATGACGGGCTGATGGTCTGGGAGGTGTGGCTGACCTGTGCGGCCGTGGGAAAGTTCATGTGAGTTCATGCAGTGAAGCATGAACTCACATGAACCCTCTGAGGGCACCGCGGCTACTTCAAATGAACAGCTGATCGGCATCACCTGATACCTCAGCTGTTCATTTGAAATAACCGGCGGGAAAGCGCAGCACAGAACGGGAAAGCCGGCGGTGAAGTCTTTTCACTGCTGGCTTCCCCACCCGGGTCCTTCGCTCCCCGCTCCTTGGTGCTGCGCTCCCCGCCCGGTCCTAACTTACGATCAGGATGGGGGGAGCGGAGGATCGGGGTCGGAGGCTGCGGGGAAGCAGTATGGGGCTGTGTGATTGTTTAAAAGCCGGTGGCTTTTTACCGCCCGCCGGCTTTTAAACAATCAGGAGAATTCTTTCAAGCTGGGATGGCATTGAGATGACAGGCTGGATCGCAGCTGAGCGCTGCCATTCAGCTTGTCATCCTTCAGAGACACTGCAGAGCGCAGGCATTATGGGAACTTCCGATTCCGGTATTCGATATTGTAAAAGTATCGGAATTAAGTATCGGAATTCCGATACGGCGAATATCGGCCGATACCCGATATTTCAGTATCGGAATGCTCAACACTAGTAGGGAAAGATTGGTAGGGCGGTAGGGAGAGGTTTTCTTCTTCTTTAATAGGGAGGGACAGGGTGTTGTGTGTTAGATTAGGGTGAGAGCCTCGGTAGTCTCCAGTCTCCTGGTGGTGGGCTGCTCCCCTCACATTGTAGCTTTTGTTTTACGGTATTGGAAACCCGAATATAGGGCTTGCAAGCACTGAACTTGGGTCTGACTTTTGGTTTCATGGATATGGTCAGGTTTTTTTTGTTTGGTTTTTTTTTGTGCTATTGTTATGTTGTTATTGCTATGGTTATGATGTGTAGTGTATGTACATGTATAGTTATGTTGTGTATGTTATGTATGTGTAATTTGCGTGGGGGGGGTTTAGTGTAGGTTGGGTGGGGGGTTTCAGGGGGGGAGGGGGGGAGGGGTTTTGGGAAAATGGACGTCCTACGGGATGCCGGAAAAAGGACCCGTTATGTGTGTATCTAATGGCCACAAACTTTCGTGGGACCTTGCTGTGATAAGGCCACAGACTTTCGTGGGACCTTGGGTGTTTAAAAAATGGTGGTGGGGGGGGGGATGTAAAAAAAATTTTTTTAAAAAACAAAAAAAGGGGGTTTTCTGTGTTGTAGTGTTATAGAGTAAGTTTTTGGCCAGGTGGCCTATCTATTATTTTTGGCGATGGGCCAGTTTTTTAGTTTTTCCTTTTTGTAAGGAGGTTAGGCATGAATGTGCAGGTATGAATGTTGTGTATGTTAGGGGTCGGTGCGCTTTAGGGCGCACCCTGGAGGTATGGAGGGTCTTCCCTTGCTGGGGGGTCTCCTAGGGAGTCTCCTGGAGGACGTGGACTTCTTGTGTCGTATGTTTCTGTTGGACTCTATATAATTTCAGATTTTAGGTTATGTCTTGTTGGGTTTTTGTTTGTGGTATAATGTTTGTATTTGTGGTTTGGTTTTTGTGTTTTGTATATGTGTTTTTGTATTTTTATAATAAAAAAGAGTTCCAGCTCCAGTAGCGTCCACTAAAGCTGCTGCAGTTAAAAAGCTTTTATAAGGATCGAGCTCGGCTGTCCACCGCAAGGCTTCCTACCGCCAGTCCCAGCCCCTGTGCCTTGGGGTGCCTCCTCAATGCTCTTCACTGAGTGTCCCGGGGGCCCGAACCATTTCCTTTGAAAAAATTAAGTGTCCAAACGACAGGTGGTGTAGCTTGCTTAACAGCTGGGATAATCCGCTGACTAGCACACACTGCTACTAGGCACAAAGTATTTCCTGGGCTAGATGCAGTTAAAAATTTGTAATTAGATACTCTCATTGGATGCTGAGAAAGCATTCCATAGAGTCTCCTGGCACACCATATATTATTCTCTTAAAAAGCTTGGGGTTGGGGTCTAGGGGACCCTTTTATAGGCAAAATCACGGCCCTGTATCGCAACACGTCACCTAGGCTGAAGATAAATGGAACATTTTCATCACCTTTCATAATCACCAATGGGACAAGGCAGGGATGTCCTCTGTCCCCTCTCTTATACATCCTAGTGACGGAGCACCTGCTCTCATCAATTCGCCATAACCCCAATATTAGGTGGATTGAGGTGGGAGGCACCGAGTACAAGTGCTCTGCATTTGCTGATGATGTCCTAGTATATATCACTCAATCACATATATCCATCCCTGCTGTTATGGCTGAAATAGATCACTTTGTTACATGGTCAAATTTTAAAATCAATGCAGCGAAGTCTGAGGCCCTCGATGTCTCCCTCCCCAAATCCATACAGGATGCCATCCAGTCCAACTTTCCCTTTGCCTGGCCCTCACAGGGTATCAAATACTTAGGAATTCGTATTCATAGAGACCTCTCCCGTCTATGTTATCTTAATTTTGGGCCCTTTATTGAACAACTCCATACAGACCACGGTTGGCAAGTTAGAACTGTAAGATTCACTACGTGAACCACTGGTGTTTTGTGGAAAAGCACATGTACACTGTGTTCCAAATTATTATGCAAAAAGTGTTTAGGAGTGATAAGGTAAGAATTTTTTTGTTTGTCAGTTAAACTCATTGATGGTGATGTGTGTCAGGGCTCTTTATATCACTGTAAGCAATTGCAGACACCTGTGCTAATTAGTTTGGCAGGTATGTCCAATGAAAGGCAAGACTACTTAAGAAGGCTGTCCCACATTATTAAGCAGCCTACATTTTCTGCCAAAATGGGAAAGAAAAAGGATGTGTCGGCTGCTGAGAAGCAACAAATTGTGGAGTGTTTAGGTCAAGGCATGACTACAATCAACATTGCCAAGACACTTCATCCTGATCATCGCACAATCAAGAAGTATGTAGCTGATTCACAGTACACACGTGTGCGTGCTGATAAGGGAAAATTGAGGACTCTTTCCTACAGGCAATTACGTCAGGTTAAAAGAGCAGCGGCAAAAAAGCCTTGTCATAGCAGCAGACAAGTTTTTGAAGCTGCTGGTGCCTCCAACGTCCCCCGAACAACAAGATGCAGGGTCCTTCAGAGGTTTGCAGCTGTGCGTAAGCCATCCTGTCGACCTCCTCTATCCACTGTACACAAGCAGAAACGGCTCCAGTGGGCCAAACAATACATGAAGACTGACTTCAAAACTGTTTTGTTCACCGATGAGTGCCGTGCAACGCTTGATGGTCCAGATGGATGGAGTGGAGGATGGCTGGTTGATGGACACCCCATGCAAACATGGCTACGGCGCCAACAAGGAGGAGGTGGAGTAATGTTTTGGACTGGAATCATGGGGAGAGAGATTGTCAGTCCCTTTAGGATCCCTGAAGGGGTAAAGATGAACTCCATAATGTATGTGGAGTTTCTCAAACAGCACTTCCTGCCATGGTTCAAGAAGAAGAACCGTGTATTCTGCAGCAAGATCATTTTCATGCATGATAATGCACCGTCTCATGCTGCACATAACACATCTGCATCTCTGGCTGATATGGGCATAAAAGGGGACAAACTTATGGTGTGACCCCCATGCTCCCCTGAACTCAACCCCATTGAGAACCTCTGGAGCATCATCAAAAGGAGTGTCTATGATGGCAGGAGGCCGTTCACATCTAAGCAACAGCTCTGGGAGGGTATTCTGTCCTCATGCAAAACAATTGAAGCAGAAACCATCCAAAACCTGACAAATTCAATGGACGAGAGAGTTCAGAAGCTCCTTTTGAACAAGGGGTCCTATGTGCAAATGTAACATCACCTAGAATAAAGTTTTGAGTTGAAAACTGTTTGATTTCAGTTTCTAATAACCTGCTAATGATTATAATTTGAAAAATGACCATTTTTTTGTTCTTTATTAAAATGAAAAGGTTGATCGAAGAGTGTGGGGGATCTAAGAGTGTGGCAACCCAGTAGTCAGGATTATTTTGAATTCTGACAATCTGAGGGTCATGTTGCAGGTAGTGCAGCAAAAAGGCACTCATGTGTCTTGCGCATCTAGGAGCCCCAAAATTATTTTCCGGGCTAGATGCAGCTAAAAATTATTATTAATTTGAAAGCTGGTTGAGCTTAGTATAGATGGCCTAATAGAATCAGTACTGCAAACTGCTACAAGGCCCAAATTATTTTCCAGCCAAGATACAGATAAACATGATTAGTAATTTTAAATCCGGTGGAGTTTAGTATAGATGGCCTAATAGAATCAGTACTGCACACTGCTACAAGGCCCAAATTATTTTCCAGCCAAGATAGAGATAAACATGATTAGTAATTTTAAATCTGGTGGAGTTTAGTATAGATGGCCTAATAGAATCAGTACTGCACACTGCTACAAGGCCCAAATTATTTTACAGCCAAGATACAGATAAACATGATTAGTAATTTGAAAGCTTAAAACGGTTGGTGAGGTGATTTTAACCAATCATCAAGCTTTTACTCTCCCCAGGATGACACAGGGGTATAAAAGTTGTTTCGGATCCATGATTTGTTCATCTTTATGAACGTGAGTCTGTCTACATTATCAGTGGAGAGCCGCATTCGCTTATCTGTCAGCACACCACCAGCAGAGCTGAATACACGTTCAGACAGAAAGCTGGCTGCGGGGCATGACAAGATCTCCAAGGGCGTAAGTGGCGAGCTCCGGCCATTTATCCAGATTGGAAGCCCAAAAAGAGCAAGAGTCCAGTGACACAGTCATGGCTTCAATGTTTACTTGGAGATACTCCTGTACCATCGTCTCTAGGAGTTGACTATGTGTCAGACTTCTTGTCTCCTGTGGCATTGCAAAGGAAGGGCTAAAAAAGGGGTGAAATGATTCCGCAAAATTGATGTTACCAGCAGATACTGTGTTTCTGTTATGTTTTGAGTGCTGAACACTTGACGGTCCCACGGTTGGCAAGTTGGAACTGTGAGATTCACTACGTGCACCACTAGTGTTTTGTGGAAAAGCACATGTAAGATTCTGCAACAGTCTCTGCTGATACTCCTGCATGCGTGCATCTCTTTCTATGACAGGAATAATTTCTGCAAATTTACTTTTGTACTGGGGATCTAACAGTGTGGCAACCCAGTAGTCAGGATTATTTCTAATTCTCACAATTCGAGGGTCATGTTGCAGGTAGTGCAGCAAGAAGGCACTCATGTGTCTTGCGCATCCAGGAGCACCAAGTCCCTGTTGTGTTGGTGGCGAGGTAACAATCATGCTTCCTTCCTCTGCCCTCTCCCCCCAACCTCGCACAACAGAAATGTGATCAAGGTCTCCCTCATCTGATGAGTCTTCCATCAGTTCATGCTCCACTGCTTCCTGGGCTCCTGCACCTTCCTCACTAGTTTGGCTGCTACCATGCGCCCTGGTAAAACCATCTCCCCCACCCTCACATGCCTGCCGCCTTGGTGCTGCCGACCGTCTGGACCTTGCAGATGCTAGCCCTTCCGCATACAACTCCTCCTCCTCTACTTCCTCCACCTCCTCTTGTGCCACCGCCTGACTCCGAATTCTGTTTAACATGTGCTCCAGCATGTAAATCACCGGAATAGTCATGCTGATAATGGCATCGTCGGCACTAAACATCTTCGTCGCCATTTCAAAACTGTGCAGAAGGGTGCATATGTCCCTGATCTGAGACCACTCCTCCAGCGTGATTTGCCCCACCTCTGGATCTCGTTGGCCCAGGCTATACGTCAGAACGTATTGCACCAGGGCTTGTCGGTGCTGCCACAGTCGCTGCAACATGTGCAGAGTTGAATTCCACCGGGTAGGCACATCGCATTTAGCCGGTGAAGTGGCAGGCCCAACGACTTCTGTAGAGATGTAAGTCGCTGAGCTGTGGGATGCGAACGGCGGAAGTGAGCACACAGCGACCGTGCCCTCTGCAGAAGGCCATCTAGTCCGGGATAGTGGGCTAAAAATTGCTGGACAACCAGGTTCAACACGTGAGCCATACAAAGCACGTGTGTGACATTGCCCCGGCGAAGGGCCGCACCCAGGTTTGCAGCATTGTCGCACACGGCCTTCCCAGGTTTCAGGTCCAGTGGAGACAACCATTCATGAAACTGGTTCTCCAGAGCTGACCACAACTCGTCAGCTGTGTGACTCACATTTCCCAGACATTTCAAAGTAAAAACTGCCTGATGACGTTGAGCCCTGCTGCCAGCATAGTAAGGGGGTGTGCAGGATCCCTTCTGCGCAGTTAGAAAGCTTGTGTTGTGGCATGACCAGACAGGCTTTGGGTACAGGTGGAGGACCAAGAGGAGGTTGAGGAGGCAGAAGCAGTGGAGGAAGTTCGAGATAAAGAGGATTGACGCACAACTCGTGGGGACGGCAAGACTTGGACAGCAGCCCCTTGTCCTGCTGTCACCATAGTTACCCAGTGCCCAGTCAGCGACATGTAACGCCCCTGTCCATGCCTACATGTCTAAGTGTCTGTGGTGAAATGCACCCTGTCACACACAGAGTTTCTCAAAGAAGCGGTGATGTTGTGTGCAACATGCTGGTGGAGCGCAGGCACACCTTTCTTTGAGAAGTAGTGCCGACTGGGCATCTGGTACTGGGGCACTGCGACGGACATAAGGTCTCGAAAATCCTCTGTGTCCACCAGGCGGAAAGGCAGCATTTCTGTAGCCAAGAGCTTGCAGATGGTGAAATTCAACCTCTTAGCTTTCTCATGGCTAGGAGGAAATGGTCTTTTACTTGTCCACATCTGAGGGACCGAGGGCTGGCTGTTGTGCTTAGACGGGGTTGAGAAGGGTGTCCCCGGCAAACTGCCGGTCTGTGAGGAAGATGCAGGCGGACATGTTAGGTTGCCTTGATCCAAAGGTGGTGCTATCGATGTCGGACAGCGCTGAACACCAGCTGGTGTTTCCACCTCCAAAGAAAATGATGACCTGCCAATCACGCTGGCTGTTGCGGGTAAAGAGGTGGCAGGTCTGCGTCCCAAAACAGGTGTGACTGCTGTCCCCCCAGTCACAGAGGATGAAGAGGCCGTGGATGCACAAGATGTGGCAGAAGGTGGTCCGGCCCGGCCGGCTAGGCCGCATTGTAGCACAGTGAGCTTCCCACTGCAACTTATGCTTCATATCCATGTGCCGGTTCATGCATGAAGTACTCAAACTATGTATCTTTTGGCCTCTACTTAGCTTTTGGTGACAAATATTACAGATAACACGAGTTGGGTCATCCTTATCGATCTGAAAAAATGCCCAGGCTATGCAAAGCTTAGCACCCATGCGACCTGAAAAGCCACCACGACTTGTGGTCAGAAGCAGAGTTGTGTTTGAGGATGCAGTTGTTGACGTGCTTCCAGTACTACGTCTCTGTCCAGGAAGGCACAACCTGACCTCGTCGTCACTAGCATCCTCCTCCACCTCATCTGCTGACCTCATCAACTGGCTGACTGTGGGTTGACAGTAAGTGGGATCTCCAACCTCGTCATCATCACCCTGTGTGTTATCACACCCATCGTCCTCAGAGTCAACCTCTTCCTGCCCTGACAAAAAACTAAAGTTGTCGCTCCAATCAGGTATTTGAGTCTCATCATTGTCTTCCTCATTGTCTCCACCAACAGGAGTTACAGTTTGGGAACTTGGGTCGACATTATGATCAGAACCTTCTGCGTCTGGTCCTGGATCCGACTCATAAAGATTCTGGGCATCCGTGCAGATCATTTCCTCGTCTGGATTCACAGAAGCTCTGGAGCCGACCTCTGATTCCCAGGCTATAGTATGAGTAAACAGCTCTGCAGACTCAACCATCTGTTCTACCCCATACTCAGACGGGCAGCTGGAGACTTGGGAGCTGTGAGGAAGCAAGTGCGATTGGGGTGACACCTCTGAGGACTGGAGTATTTGTGATGTTGAAGTTGAGGTGGAGGAGAGCCCACTTAAAGGAGCACTTGATATCCGTTGAAGCACCTGCTGTTTTTGTGCCTCATCTGGAATTTGTAGCAATTGGCGTGGCCGTAAGAAAGGGATCTTATCACATTGTTCGCTAAAAGAAGTAGACATCTTAGTTTGGCTGGAAGATGGTCTTTCTTCTGCAGATGTTACTGTTGCTTTAACACCTACCCCACGGACACAACCTTTTTTTCCCTTCCCAACACGCCTATTCCCCTTTCCACCAGCAGCAGGCCTTTTTCCACTCATTTTGGTGGTTAACTAATTCACAACTCTGGAGTTGTTTGCACAAAAAACAATGGATGGGAACCGAGCAGAGCTGAGTGGCCAAACTGTGGTATTAGCCCAAAAGTATTGGCTGGGTTAGATGCAGATAAAAATTATTTTGAATTTGCATCCTGGTGGAGGTTAGTATAGATGGACTAATAGAACAAGTCCCACACACTGCTACAAGCCGAAGCCCAAATATTTTTTCAGAGCTAGATGCAGATAAAAATTATATTGAATTTGCAACCTGGTGGAGGTTAGTATAGATGGACTAATAGAACAAGTCCCACACACTGCTACAAGCCGAAATATTTTTTCAGAGCTAGATGCAGAAAAAAATTATTTTGAATTTGCAACCTGGTGGAGGTTAGTATAGATGGACTAATAGAACAAGTCCCACACACTGCTACAAGCCGAAGCCCAAATATTTTTTCAGAGCTAGATGCAGATAAAAATTATATTGAATTTGCAACCTGGTGGAGGTTAGTATAGATGGACTAATAGAACAAGTCCCACACACTGCTACAAGCCAGAATATTTTTTCAGAGCTAGATGCAGAAAAAAATTATATTGAATTTGCAACCTGGTAACATAGTTTGTAAAGCCGAATAAAGACTTGCGTCCATCAAGTTCGACCTGTTAGTTCTGGAATTGCTAAAGTTGATCCAGAGGAGGGCAAAAACCCCAAATGATTTGGCCAATCTTCACCTGAGGAAAAATTCCCTCCCGACTCTGAAACCAGCAGTCAGAATAAATCCCTGTATCAACCTACTATTTTATTTTATTTTTAAGTATACGCTGAAATCTGCCTGGTATCTAGAAATGCATCCAGTCCCCGCTTGAACTGGTGTAGTGAATCTGACATTACCGTCTCCTCACTCAGTGAATTCCATATTCTCACTGCTCTTACCGTAAAGAACCCCTTCCTATGCTGGTGCTGAAACCTTTTCTCTTCCAGTCTTAGTGAGTGCCCTCTTGTTACCGTAATATCCCTCCTTTTGAACAAATCCCAGGCAAGATCTCTATACTGTCCCCTAACATATTTGTACACATTTATTATGTCCCCCCTCAACCTTCTTTTTTCCAGGCTGAATAGTCCTAGTTTTGCCAGCCTCTCTGGGTATTGCAGTCCCTCCATTCCCTTTATTAATTTTGTTGCCCTCCTTTGTACCTTTTCAAGCTCATTTATATCCTTTCTATATATTGGGGCCCATAACTGAGCACAGTATTCCAAGTGTGGTCTGACCAGTGCTTTGTACAGTGGAAGAACAATGTTCTCATCCTTTGCAGCTATACCTCTTCTGATACATCCCATTACCCTGTTTGCCCTTACAGCAGCGGCCTGACTTTGGGCACTCCAATTTAGTTTGCTATCAATCAAGATGCCCAAGTCCTTCTCCATCTCTGAATTCCCCAATGATTTCCCATTCAGTGAGTACTGGTGACTTCCATTTTTCCTTCCCATATGTATGACCTTACATTTCTCCTCATTAAACCTCATTTGGTGGAGGTTAGTATAGATGGACTAATAGAACAAGTCCCACACACTGCTATAAGCCGAAATATTTTTTCAGAGCTAGATGCAGATAAAAATTATATTGAATTTGCAACCTGGTGGAGGTTAGTATAGATGGACTAATAGAACAAGTCCCACACACTGCTACAAGCCGAAATATTTTTTCAGAGCTAGATGCAGAAAAAAATTATTTTGAATTTGCAACCTGGTGGAGGTTAGTATAGATGGACTAATAGAACAAGTCCCACACACTGCTACAAGCCGAAGCCCAAACATTTTTTCAGAGCTAGATGCAGATAAAAATTATATTGAATTTGCAACCTGGTGGAGGTTAGTATAGATGGACTAATAGAATGATGCTATGCCCAAAAGGTTTTACTTCACTAGGTGCAGTAAAAATATTGGTATTCTATACACAGGTGGTGTAGCTTGCAACACAGATAGGCTACTCCACTGACTAACACACACACTGCAAGAGGCCAGAAAGGATTTGCTTTGCTAGATTTAGCCAAATGCTGTGAAAAAAACTTGTACAGCACTAAAACAGACCTGCATGGCAAAAAGTGATAGGAACTGATGTAACCTAGCCCCCAAAAGGACTGCAATTACAATTAGTCTGAACTCCCAACCTATCTATTTAAGAGCACAGACCTGCCTGATAAAAGTGATAGGAACTGATGTAACCTAGCCCTGAAAAGGACTGCAATTACAATTAGTCTTTACTCCCAACCTATCTATTTAAGAGCACAGACCTGCCTGATAAAAGTCGTAGGAAATGATGTAACCTAGTCCTTAAAAGTACTGCAATCACAACTATTCCCTACTCCCAAGCTATCTGTAGATTTGTGCGAAAATTGGCTTGAAATTAACAAAGTATAGCGCACACAGCAACAGCGGTGCCGTCTAACAAGCAGCTGCAGCAGTGAGAAAATGGTGGCAACGGGGAAAATGGCTGGGTCTTATAGGGCAAGGACATGTGACATACACTGCCAATGACACATGCCCTTGCTCATGTGAAAAAAAGCAGTTCGCTCCGTGTGTGCGCTGCTGATAGGCGGACAGATTGCACCTCCCCACTGTAAATGCGGGAAAGAGAAAAAAAAATGGAGATCTTCATTATTTATGCAGAGATCCATCCCCTGCCCCTCCACCCGCCCCGCTGTACACTCAAACGGCGTATTAACATTAATTTTCAGTATTACTGAGAAAAAATCCAGTTCTGATTTTGGTGCACGAACAGTTATCGAACATAACCTCGAACAGCCGAATTTTTTTCAAATTGTTCGTGTTCGCCGAACGGCTCAAACACCGCCCAAAACAGCTCGAATTTGAGATTGGCGAACAGTTCGAGTCGAACACCGCTCATCTCTACTGTTAACCACTGCCACTTCTGTCAGGCTTCAAGGCAAGGACACTTGGATCCACGCCAGCCATTGTAAAAAGGTTTTGAACCCCAGCAGTAGCAAGGATGATGACCCCGTTTGTTTGGACTGTGGTGATAGCAACCGTACCCCTTGCCCTAACTCTCCATGAAGTACTTAAAGAGAACTGGGATAACAAACTGATAAAGCATCACCAAGTCTTACTCCTAGACATGAATGCTAATGACCGTCCTAAAAACTGTTGGATATGCACCCATAGTCCAATATCCTCCAATACTATGCCTTATTTAGCTATTCCTGTGACTTTGAAAGAAATGTTTTACTTAAGTAACTACACTTTTCCTATTAGACTAAGAACAACAAAAAAAGAAGGCTGTATATCTAAGGCTGCGTGCCCACTATGCGTTTTTCAAGCATTTTTGCCGTGGAATTTCCGCATGGCCCCCAATGATAATCTGCATGTGCTGTGCACATGCTGTGGAAATTTCCGCTGCGGATTATCATTGCGGAAAAATACACAGCATGTCCATCAATTTTGCGGACACGCAGCGTAATCGCCACCATTGGCTTGCATTGGACCGCGTGACCTCCGCATCACTGCATCTGCACATTCGGATATCACACGGTTCAATGAGCAGGTGGTACCCAGGTCTGGAGGAGAGGAGACTCTCCTCCAGACCTGGGTACCATAGAACCTGTTGAAAAAGAATTTAAAATAAAAAATAAAGATTATACTTACCTTCCGATGTCCTCCTGGTGTTTTCTCCCCTCTGTCTGGTCTGCTGTTTGGGTCGCGGTGTTGTGAAGGACCTGCCATGACGTCATTGAGTCATGTGACCTGTCACATGACTCAATGACGTCACCGCAGGTCCTTCACAACACCGCGAGCCGCCTAAGACACCTGACGCAGAAAAAACACCGGAGGAAACACTGGGAGGACATCGGAAGGTAAGTATAATCTTTTTTTTTATTTTTTACCATTCTTATTCTTTTTTTTAACTAACTTGGTCATACTACTATAAATCCATGCCGGTTGGATGGATTTATATAGTGTGACCAAGTTGTCAAGCACTTTTCCAAGTGATGCTAAAATCGCTTGGAAAAGCGCTTAATAACCCGCATGCAGAAATGCATGCAAAAACGCTTGACAAACGCTTCTACCTGGCGGGAAAAACGCATGTAAAAACCGCATGCATTTTTCCAGCCAGGGAGAAGCGGAAAAAATATGCAGCATTTCTGCATCGTGGGCACTTAGCCTAACTGTAGCTGCTTGGGTGACTGAGCCATGGCTGTTGTTTAACAGGAGTGGTCCGCCTCTAAGTCAGACTGAAATGCCTTGGGCGACCAGTCATGTCGACCTCTCCTGTTATCCGAACTTTACCTCTTGCAGCTGTATTCAGATAAAATCCAGAGGGTTTCTTTTCTCTACAGCTGACTATTCAGAGTGTAATGGATCTGCTACCACTACTACACAGTGTATAGCGGTTGATGCCACTCTCAATCCTAAGCTTCACTGTGTAAATGTCACCTTGCAAAATCTAATATCAGGTTTTGCCTCAAATGACACTCAGTATCAGGGAAAAATTATGGAAAAATTAAGTACCACTTTGTTATCTAAATGGATTGATAGTCTGCTCAACAACACTGTTGTTGGAGCACCAGAGAGTTTATATATTGTATGTGGACATCAGGCTTACAAGTGGTTACCCAACAATTTCACAGGAGTTTG
Organism: Phyllobates terribilis; assembly: GCF_046119375.1. NCBI lineage: Eukaryota > Metazoa > Chordata > Amphibia > Anura > Dendrobatidae > Phyllobates > Phyllobates terribilis. The sequence continues at coordinate 376,349,832 of NW_027362761.1, read as the reverse complement.
CACACTGGCCTTTCTGACACCTTCTACTTTTATAGCACCACACACAAGAGTAGATATTAAAGCAATCCCTTTACACACACTTTACAGATGAGCTGCAGACAACAAGCCCAGACCAAATGGTAAACCACATCTTGTAGAAATGGGGGTGGCTAACAAATTTTTTAGTGTCTTATTCATTTACCCATTCATAATGGGTCTAGATGACCAGATCTTCCAGATTCTTGATGTTCTCAATACATCTAATATTGAACAGAAACAAATAATATGCAGTTACTAATCAACACACCATAGTGCTAGATTACTTGACTGATAGAGAGGGCGGGATGTGTCAGATAATAGGCCCTACCTGTTGCCACTATATAGACCCTGCAGGAAATTTCCAGGTAAAGACCAAGATAGAGATAGTTAGAGAAATGAGGGATGCGCGGCTCCAAGAACATAATGTCAACAAAGATTCCTGGTGGAGCGACACTTTCTCATTTCTTAATCCTGTCAATTGGTTGAAGGGAATAGGTGGATGGCTAATGGGCATCCTACAAGGTATTCTACAAAAAGGAATTTTGATATTACTAGTGTATATAGTTGCCAGGATTAGTATATTTGCTATTAAGAGACTATGCAAGAAAACACACAAAATTAAGCATCACATGCCTGTGAAATATAATGCCACTTCTCCTATAAACATATATGATGAGATTTACAAGCAAGATATTTGTCGGTGAACGGGATTCGTCCCCTCAAGGCTTTTACAGCGTGTGGAAGTAGCTGATGAATAAATTGTTTTGTAAAATAATAAAAAGGGAGGAGCTGTTATGGTTAATTTTTTAGATTTAGATTCATTATTAATTTAGAAAAACAATCTATTCTATGAGGCCTCTGCTTAAGACTTACATTGTGGAATGTCTGACTAAGATACTGGTTTCCTGTGAATTCCCTGATAAGAAGGTTTTACGTTGGGCCAAGGGAAGTGTGTTCACTGATTGTCTATTTCGGTTTACTGTTCAGTTGTATGTAAGAAATGTAGTTCTGCTTTTTGTCTAGCTAATAAATGTGGTGAGTCTTTGTTGCCACACAGAAGACTCTACCTGCTGACAATGCATGTCGCATGTATTTTGTCTCTCTCGATGAAGTATTTTAATTTGAATCTCACTGGCAATGTGAAGACCCTTTGCTGTCTATTCCAAAGTTCTCCCTAATAACAAAGAGGGTCTCCATAACACCCTACACTACAAATCATTCCCCCACACCACACTATTACTACAGCATATAACTAAAACAAGCCTTCCCAAGTTGTATGTCTCTGATTTTGTCTTGCAGTTTTCTCAAAAGTGTGTGGTTGGCATGGAGTTTCCAGAAAAACAAGTTACACTTCTCATCCTCTCCAGGTTCACCACTTTGGAATAAAAACGATTCAACTGGGTAGTGCATCTTCAGACTTCTTTTGGTCTCCTCCAGCTCCTCCCTGATGTCCCAGGCTGAGTGAAGAAGGCCTTGCAGTGACTGCAACTTATGCTGTAGCCCTCTGAAATCCTTCTTCTCACATGCCTGTTGTTGACTCTTGGCCTGAAAGAAACTCAAATTCAATATACTCAACATATTGGTATTTTTTTGTCTTATTTTTCTGTTTATGTATGATGTCCATTTCTTCTCACTATTTTACATGTTGTCATCATTTACATTTATGTGTGTTTATATTATTTTTCTATTGTCATGAATATTAATGAAAATGCACTTTTTTTGTTATTTGTATCTCATGCACCGACACCTTAATCATGGTCTTATATCATTTATAGTCCTCCTCCGCATTACATTACTATTTTCCCTTGGTGGGATCCAATGTGTGCGCGGGCACATCCCATGCCCCCACACAGTTCTCAGGCATCTCAATGCGCTGTGCTCGGAAGCCATGGTTGCACATCCATGCTCTCCCACTATGCACAGACTACCTTGATGGCCGCGGCACTGTACGCTAACGCTTGCTTCGATAATGGCCAATGAGATCTGAACTGAGCGATCATGTGTTTGCTTGTTTTAGGATATTTAAAAAAAAATTGTAAAAAATATATAAAAAAAAAATGATAAAAATAATCCCCAAAAAATAAAAATATATTGTACCCATAATATTTATTTATTATGAAAATAAAAAAAAACAATAAAAGTACACATATTTGGTATCGCCGCGTCGAAAACGACCTGACCTATAAAACTGTCCAACTAGTTAACCCCTTTACTGAACACGGTGAAAAAAAATAATAAAAAACGAAGCAAAAAAACAATGCTTTATCATCATACTGCCAAACAAAAAATGGAATAATACGCGATCAAAAAGACGAATGTAAATAAAAATGGTACCGCTGAAAACGTCATTTTATCCCACAAAAATCAAGCCGCCATACAGCTCCATCATTCAAAAACTAAAAAAGTTATAGCTCTCAGAATAAAGAGATACAAGAAAATAATTTTTTCTAGAAAATAGTTTTTATTGTGTAAAAGCGCCAAAACATAAAAATATATACAAATGCCGTACCGCTGTAAACGTACTGACCTGAAGAATAAAGCTGCCTTATCAATTTTACCACACACGGAACAGCATAAAAAAAATTAAAAAAAAACAATTACGGAATTGCTGGTTTTTATTTATTCTGCCTCCCAAAAATCGGAATAGAATGCGATCAAAAAATGTCACATGCCCGAAAATGGTACCAATAAAAACGTCAGCTTGTCCCGCAAAAAACAAGCCATCACATGACCGTCGAACAAAATATGGAAAAATTATAGCTCTCAAAATATGGCGATGTCTTTTACACTGTGTGCAGAATTATTAGGCAAATGAGTATTTTGATTACATGATACTTTTTATACATGTTGTCCTACTCCAAGCTGCGTAGGATTGAGAGCCAACTACCAATTAAGTAAATCTGGTGATGTGCATCTCTGTAATGAGGAGGGGTGTTGACTAATGACATCAACACCCTATATAAGGTGTGCTTAATTATTAGGCAACTTCCTTTCCTTTGGCAAAATGGGTCAGAAGAGAGATTTGACGGGCTCTGAAAATCTAAAATTGTGAGATGTCTTGCAGAGGGATGCAGCAGTCTTGAAATTTCCAAACATTTGAAGCGTGATCACTGAACAATCAAGCGTTTCATGGCAAATAGCCAACAGGGTCGCAAGAAGCGTGTTGGCCAAAAAAGGCGCAAAATAACTGCCCATGAATTGAGGAAAATCAAGCGTGAAGCTGCCAAGATGCCATTCGCCACCAGTATTGCCATATTTCAGAGCTGCAACGTTACTGGAGTATCAAAAAGCACAAGGTGTGTGATACTCAGGGACATGGCCAAGGTAAGGAAGGCTGAAAAACGACCACCTTTGAACAAAAAACATAAGATAAAACGTCAAGAATGGGCCAAGAAATATCTTAAGACTGATTTTTCAAAAGTTTTATGGACTGATGAAATGAGAGTGACTCTTGATGGGCCAGAGGCTGGATCAGTAAAGGGCAGAGAGCTCTACTCCGACTCAGACGCCAGCAAGGTGGAGGTGGGGTACTGGTATGGGCTGGTATAATCAGAGATGAATTTGTGGGACCTTTTCGGGTTGAGGAAAGAGTGAAGCTCAACTCCCAGACCTACTGCCAGTTTCTGGAAGACACCTTCTTCAAGCAGTGGTACAGTAAGAAGTCGGTATCGTTCAAGAAAAACATGATTTTCATGCAGGACAATGCTCCATCACATGCATCCAACTACTCCACAGCATGGCTGGCCAGTAAAGGTCTAAAAGAAGAAAAAATAATGACATGGCCTCCTTGTTCACCTGATCTGAACCCCATAGAGAACCTGTGGTCCATCATAAAATGTGAGATCTACAGGGAGGGAAACCAGTACACCTCTCGGAACAGTGTCTGGGAGGCTGTGGTGGCTGCTGCACACAATGTTCATCGAAAACAGATCAAGCAACTGACAGAATCTATGGATGGAAGGCTGTTGAGTGTCATCATAAAGAAAGATGGCTATATTGATCACTAATTTTTTTAGTTTTTGTATGTCAGAAATGTTTATTTCTAAATTTTGTGCACTGATATTGGTTTACATGGTGAAAATAAACAAGTGAGATGGGATTATATTTGGTTTTTATTAAGTTGCCTAATAATTCTGCACAGATATCCTACTAAGATAGCCAAATCTAGAAAAAAAACACTCCAACTTCCAAAAATATTAAGCTTGGATATTTGAGTTTTTTGGGTTGATTGAGAACATAGTTGTTGATCAATAATACAATTAATCCTGTAAAATATAACTTGTCTAATAATTCTGCACACAGTGTAGTGTGTGGCAGCTGTCAATCATAAAAACCCGATATGAATCTGGTATCTCTCTCATCGCACCGACCCAAAGAATAAAGTCATCTAATCACTTATACCACATGAGGAATGGCATAAAAAAATTAACTCTAGGGTTGGGGTTGTGCTAGGGCTAGGGTTAGGGTAGGGATGGGGTTGGGCTAGGGTTAGGGTTGGGCTAGGGTTAGGGTTGGGTTGAGCAAGGGTTAGGGATGGGGTTGTATTAGGGTTGTGGTGGTTGGGGTTAGGGTTGGGCTAAAGTTAGGGTTGGGCTAGGGTTAGGGTTGTATTAGGGTTGGGGTTAGGGTTGGGATTTTTTCAAAAGTAAAGAAAAAAAAAATGATGACAATATGGTGATCAGTGTTGAGCGCAAGTGCTCGCTACTTGAGTTTGCATCGGGTGCTCGGGTGTGCACTGAGTATCGAGTGACATGCTCGAGTCTCTGCCCCATATGTTCCGTGGCCAAAAAAAAAACTTTGCTGGGATCGCCTGCCATGCACGACCGATCCCCGCATGTTTCTTTTGGGTGTCTAACAACCGTAAAACATGCGGGGCGGGGACTCGAACATGTCACTCGAGCACCCGTGATACATGGTGCATACCTGAGTACCTGATGCAAACTCAAGTAGCGAGCACTTGCGCTCAAGCCTAATGACAACTTATTCAATATGATGACTTAATGTTATCAAATTCTGTCGTACCTCTGGGTTAAAAATGTACACTATACCCCTTGATAAAATCCTTGGGGGGGTTTAGTTTCCAAAATGGAGTCAATTGTGGGGGGGTTTCCACTATTAAGGCATATCAGGGGTTCCCGAAATGCGACATGGCATCCGCTCTTGATTCCAGCCAATTTTGCGTTCAAAAAGCCACACAGTGCTCCTTCCCTTCTGAACCCTGACGTGCGCCCAAACAGTGTATTCTCCCCACATAAGGGGTATTGGCGTACTGAGAAGAAATTGCACAACAGTTTTTAGGTTCCATTTTCTCCTCTTACCCTTGTGAAAATAAAAAATTTGGGGTTAAAATACCATTTTTGTGGAAAAAGTTCGATTTTTTTTATTTTCACGGCTCCATGTTATAAACTGTGAAGCACCTGGGGGATTTAGGGTGCTCACCACACATCTAGATAAGTTTCCTGAGGGGTCTAGTTTCAAAAATGGTGCCACTTGTGGAGGGTTTCCACTGTTTAGGCACATCAGGGGCTCTCCAAATGCAACATGGCATCCTTTAATTATTCAATTAAATTTTACATTCAAAAAGTCAAATGGCGCTCCTTCCCTTCTGAGCCGAGCCGTGTGCCCAAACAGTGTTTTTTCCCCACGTATGGGGAATCTGCATTCTCAGGGGAAATTGCACAACAAATTTTGGGGTCCATTTTTTCTTTTTACCCCTGCAACATTTTTGCGAAAATAGTTAAATGTTAATTTTTTTCTTTCCAATTCCAAAAATTCTTGTGAAGCACCTGAAAGGTTAATAAACTTCTAGAAAGTGGTTTTGAGCACCTTGAGGGGTGCAGTTTTTAGAATGGTGTCACTTTTGGGTATTTTCTGTCATAAAGGCCCCTCAAAGTCACTTCAAATGTGATGTGGTCGAAAAAAAAAAAATTGTTTTGTAAATTTTGTTGTAAAAATGAGAAATCGCTGGTCAACTTTTAACCCTTATAGCTCCTTAATAAAAAAAAAATTTGTTTCCAAAATTATGCTGATGTGAAAAGTAGACATGTGGGAAATGTTATTTATTAACTATTTTCTGTGATATATCTCTCTGATTTCAAAATTTTTGCCAAATTTCCAATTTTTTCACAAATAAACGCAAGTGATATTGAAGTAATTTTACCACTATCAGGAAGTACAATATGTCACGAAAAAACAATCTCAGAATCAGCGGGATCCGTTGAAGCGTTCCAGAGGTATTACCTCATAAAGTGACAGTGGTCAGATTTGTAAAAATTAACGTGCAAACCCCCCTCGGTGGTAAAGGGGTTAACCAAAATGCTTTTGAATATAGGCATGGTCATTTAATTAAAGAAAACTGACTGCCAAAAGTTTTGCATATACTATTTATTGATCACAACATAAAGAGTAATTTATTGTTTACAATGCCATAACTTAGTATTTTGTAGCATAACCTCTTGCTTTAATTACTGCACCACACTGACGGGGCATTGAAGCCACTCGGGTATTCAAGACATCTTGAGCGATCTTGCTCCATTTCATTTGCAAATCTGCAGACAATTGATCTTTATTGTTATGGGTATGGGCCCCAACTCGTCCTAACTCATCCCAAAGGTGCTCTATAGGGTTTAAATCAGTTGATTGGCTTGCCATTGCCACAGGCAAACATTTTTCTTTGCTAACCAATTTTTGACTAAATTGGATGTGTGCTTAGGATCATTGTCTTGCTGGAATTTCCATCCCCTGCCTACTTTGGTTTTTCCATGTGACAGCATTACATTCTCCAGTATATCCTTGTACATGGTAGCATTCATATTTCCATCAATTCTATGCAGAGGGCCAATGGCAGATACAGAAAAGCAGCCCCAAACCATGACATTGCCGCCACCATGTTTTACTGTAGGTGTTAGGTACCTTACATCATTATGTTTTCAAATTGGGCGGTATATATACTTCTTGCCATTACTGCTAAACAGATTGAACTTATATTCATTCAACCACAACACCTTAGATCAATCTGTCTCTTTCCACTGGCTGTGTCCTTTGGCAAACTCAAGTCGGACCTTCCGGTTATTTGCAGAGATGAAAGGCTTCTTGACTGGAACTCATGCATTTAACCCTACGGCTCTTAGCCATCACACCACAGTTTGGTGACTCACTTTGACCCCATATTCTTTGTTTATTTCATGCAAAATCTGTACAGCACTTTTATGGACATCAGATACTGACTTTTTCGTAATAATGTGATCAACTTTGGAGGAAGTTTTCTGTGGTCGTCCACTTCTAGGTTTGTCAGCTGTTCCATAACCTTCTTTTTCATTCTTTAATACATGTGACACTTGACTCTGAGAACAGTTGAATTCCATAGCTACCTCTTTATGGCTTTTGCATGACTTCACTCTTAGAATAATAAGCTTCCTGACCTCTGGTGATAAATTTGGCTTTTTCGTGGCCATGTTTTAAACTAAAAAAACACACACACAACAGAAAAAAAAATGTACGCAAAATTCGACTTTCTATGACTAAATATGCAAAACATTTGGCCCAGCAAATGTTGAAAACTAACACAAAGGGATAAAACAATGTCAAACACAATTTTCATCCTTATAGCCGACAACCATTTGCTTCCGGTTTACTAAAATCACCATGAAAATGGCATCACAACAACCAGACAAAAGTAATCACATTTTTAAAAATAAAATGCAAAACTTTAGGTTGCCACTGTATATGGAATCTAAATGTTACTTAGAATGTATTTTAATCAGTTTTGTTCAGATTTGCTTGGTGAAGTTTGTAAAATACAAAAGTAATCAATATCAATGGTCTAAACATGCAGGAATTTAATGCAGACGTTCGAAAAATAAGCAGAAAATCCTCAGAGGCTGAGCACACTTTTCTTTGTGTTTACAGACTGAACTCTTTAGACCTCTCCATGTTTTAATCTCTTGTTCCTTTGACAGAGAGCAATGCTGTTTGCATGTATTGAAAAGCTCTTTGAGGCTGTATAATTCATGTATCCTTTTAAGGATTTATACATCACCTGAGATACAAGAGTGGAAAAGTCAGTTCTTTGTTCCTGGATTTTAGACTTACCGTTGCAGGCAAATTATCTAATTGTGCGAGTGTACTTATGCAACGTACCCATAAGCGCTATCTGCAAAGCTTCAGAGACACAGAAATACAGAGGAGTAAACACTTCAATAAATGTCATGCAATTATGATTAAGAAGAATGGTTAGACTGTAACAAACATTGCTACTTCAGAGACAGCACATTTAACTTCTGTCACTTCCAAATTATGGAAGTGTATCTTGCTGAAACGGCTGCAATGTAGTATAGGTGTATGTAAATGATGCTTTATAATAGCTACGTCAATTGACAAGCTAATAAAATATAATAATAACAAATAATTTTTCTTAGGATAAACCCAACATTAAAACTAGTGTTTCCATGCAAAACCACCGTCCACATCTACCTGATGTGTCCAAGTACTACACCATATGCTTGTACAATTGCTGTTTACATTACACTTTTTATTCATATGAAAAAAAACTAGCACTACATAGAAATGTATTGAAGTTTAAAAAACAAGAAATAGTAAATTACACTTTTAGGCCTGAGTCATCATTTTGGTCATGAATCATGAATTGGTCCCCTGAGTTTTCCAAATACCTAGTTTACATATGGCTGCATCTAGCTTCAATCCCTGTAATGACTAGGACTAAAGGCCCCGTCACACTAAGCGATGCAGCAGCGATCCCGACAACGATACGACCTGTCAGGGATCGTTGCTGCATCGCTAATACATCGCTGGTGAGCTGTCAAACAGGCAGGCTCACCAGCGATCAGGGGAGCAACGATATCGTGGAAAGAATCGTTCCACGATGTCCTGCTCCCGTTACCAGCCTGCTGCAAGCAGGAGCAGGCTGGTAACTATGGTAAACATCGGGTTACTAAGTGCGCGTGTGCCCCTAGTAACCCGCTGTTTACCATGGATACCACTCTGCTACCGTGAGCTGGAGCCTCCGCTCACAGTAGCAGAGTGGTATCTATGGTAAACAGCGGGTTACTAAGTGCGCGCGTGCCCCTAGTAACCCGATGTTTACCATGGTTACCAGCCAGATCGTTGGTCCCGCTGGTCACACACAGCGATGTGTGCTGGCCAGCGGGAGGCCAACGACCAAAAAATGGTCCAGGACACTTTGCAACGATCAGCGACCTCACAGCAGGGGCCTGATCGTTGCAAAGTGTCACACATAGCGACATCGCTGGTGAGGTCGCTGGTGAGTCACCAAAACCGTGACACAGCAGCGATCTCGCTAGCGATATCGCTTAGTGTGACGGGGCCTTAAGGCCGGGGTCACAGTAGCAACGATTCGGCTCAATTATGCTAATGACACTTAAGCTGACAATCGTATCACAGGTGTGGAGAAGATAAAGAACTTAATTTCTCCCTGTTCTCCATTGTCTGTGTCTGCGTAAATCAGACTTCACTCGGATGCCATCTCATGGTGTTATAGTTGTAAGAAATCTCAGAGCATCCATATGATGACTGTTCCACTGATAAAGTCCAAGTAACATAATTTTCATAAAAGCCAAAGTGACCCTAGCCTCCGCAACAGAAATTTCCCCTATAGAATGTATTGGATGCGGTAAATCCGCATTATTCACTGAACACATGCAGATTTACCTGCGTGATTAGAACGCCGCATTTTGGAAGCAGCGAATCTATACGCTGCTTCCAAAACGCTGCTATAGCCTGATCGTGGGCACATAGCCTAAAAGTAAGGTGAACATTCAACTCTGTTTTAGAAGCAGGAAAGACTGGAAGCTTAGGACTCTGAGGCTATGTGCCCACGTAGCGTTTTTGTAGCGTTTTTGCGGCATTTTTACGGCCGCGAAAACGCTTGTAAAACAGTCTGCCATGCAAAGCAATGTGAATTCGGATGTGCTGTGCACATGATGCGCTAATTTGCGCGCCGAATTCGCATTGCTTTGCAAAACGCAGCATGACCATTTCTACCGCGATTACGCTGCAAATTCGCGGCCATTGAGGAACATTGAAACGCAGCAAACCCGCAGGTATATGTGGATTTGCTGTGTTTCAATTAAATTCAATGGCCGCGAATTTGCAGCGTAATCGCGGTGCGTGTGGTACCTGGGATGAAGAGGAGACTACAACTCCTCTTCATCCCGGCTACCACGCGGTGAAAAAAAGAAATAAAAAAGTTAAAAATAAACAAAACCTGTATATTCACCTCTCCGGCGGCCCCCGGTCTGCTCTCCGGTCTCCTCCGGTCTGCTCCCGGCCACGTCTTCTCTCTTCAGTGTCCCGCAGTGTACTGACGTCATTTAGTCACCTGATGGTCACGCAACCGTTGACGTCGGCGGTCAGGTGATGGTCGCGTGACCATCAGCTGGCTAAATGACGTCACCGCAGGTCCTGACAGTACACTGCGGGACGCTGAAGAGAGAAGACGCGGCCGGGAGCAGACCCGGGGGCCGCCGGAGAGGTGAATATACAGTTTTTTTTTATTTTTAACGTTTTAATTCTTCTTTTTTTACTATAGATGCTGCATTTAAAGCATCTAAGTTGTTCACACATTATAAATCCATGCCGGTTGCATGGATTTATATTGTGTGATCAACTTGTCAAGCACTTTTCCAAGTGATGCTCAAAATCGCTTGGAAAAGTGCTTGAAAAAAAGCATGCGAAAACGCATGTAAAAACGCTGAAAAAACGCTTTTCTCTGGCAGAAAAAACGCATGTAAATCTGCATGCGTTTTTTTCTGCCAGAGAGAGGCAAAAACGCTCTGCATCAAATCTGCTACGTGGGCACATAGCCTAAGGCTTAGTGCCCACGATGCAGAAATGAAGCAGAAATTTTCCTGAGCATTTCTGCATCTCCTTGGCAGAAAAACGCATGCGATTTTTACATGCGTTTTTGACGTGTTTTTCCAATGCATTGTATAGGCAAATACGCATGCAGAAACGCACAAGAATTGGTCATATTTTTTCTGCGAGTAAAATCTGCGCAGAAAAAATCCTGACCATGTGCACAGAACTTGCAGAATGTCATAGGAAGTCATGGGATAAGGTATGCAATGCGTTTCTGGAGCGTTTACGCGCTGCAAATACGCACCAAAAAGGCATCGTGGGCACACAGCCTAAAAGACATTGATAGGCTATGTGCCCACGTAGCATTTATGAAGCAGAAAATTTCTGCTTCATTTCTGCAAGTCCTCTCCCGGAAAAACGCATGCGGAATTCCGCACGCGTTTATCGCGCATTTTTCGCGCGTTTATCACGCGTTTTCCACATGCGGAATTGCCTTGCGTTTTTAATGCATTGGACAAAGGCAATTCTGCTTGTGGAAACGCAAAATTAAATGACATGCTGCGGATTTTTGAACGCGGCATAAACGCTGCGGAAAAATCCGCAGCATGTGCATAGAACTTGCGGAATCCCATTGGGGACCATGGGGTGCGAATTACCAAGCGTTTTACAAGCGTTTCCGCTGCGGAAATTCCGCATCAAAAACGCTTGAAAAACGCTACGTGGGCACACAGCCATAAGGGCCAACTAGTGATGTCTATGAAATGTGGGCCAAAGAAAGAAAAACAGTGATCAGGTCTAGTTTACATATGGCTGCCATATGTGTAATGACTTGAATTAAAGCTGGGTTCACACAAGCAATGATTATTATCAATTATGCTAATGACACTTGAGAAAAGTATCAGTTTACTGTGATCCGATTGTCTCGAATGTGAGAATCATATCACAGGTGTGGAGAAGATGAAGAACTTAGTTTCTCCATTGTCTGTGTCTGCGTAAATCGGACTGCAAGCCCTAAGGTAACATATTGCTTCCCATTCTATACTCCTCAACATTGAAAATCCAACACCAAGAAGGAAAAGTTGTGGAGGTATAAAAATCAAAGAGAAAAAAATCAACAGACATGTTAATAAGATGTAAATGATGAAAAAACTAGAAATAAAATATTCAAAACATCTTGACTTATTCAGTATGAGAACAATGCACAGAAATACATGCACTTACAGGCCTTGGCTGCTATCAATGACATTATTAATAGTTGTCTGAGGAATGTTCTGCCACGCTGAATGCACTTTGACAACGAAATCATCAAGATCCGCTGCTGGCAGCTTCCTTTGCAATTGCCGACCAATGGCATTCCAGATGTGCTCGATGGGAGAGAAATCCGAAGACGATGCAAGCCATGGTAGGATGTATAGGCTGCACAGGCTGCTCACAGTAGCATGAGCAACATGTGGCTTCATGTTGTCTTGTTGAAAACCTTCTCCTGGGACACTTTGGAGAAATGGCTACGCCATTGGTTCCACAACCCAATCAATGCAATCCCGAGCTGTTACTGTACCTGGTTTTGGCTCCCACTGACACTATGCACAGTTGAAAGATTTACTAATTCTGTATTTTCTTTATTCATTTACTTTGATAAGGCTACATCTGCCATACACATACTAACATAGTATATTTGTTTCAATAACGTATGCGGAGAATGGACCCGTAGAAGTGACAGCCAGACGCGAAACGGCCGTCGTTCATGTTCCCCCCCGCTTAACTCCCTTGCTTCTTCCTGCATGCCGCCGAAATAATATCCAGATGAATTGAATAAAGGACTTTTTACCTAAAAGATTGGGTAAGTGCTGCTTTCTATGATTATATTTGTTTCAATATTGTATGCTCATAACTTCGATGTGGAGTTCGGTGACTCTTTGATTAGGGGAGTTTTGAATTCCATGTCTTTATTATTTTGCTCTTCTTGAGAAAAATTAGGTTTTTTTTATGCAAATGTATACTTTGCCTTTGTATATCTGTAATTTACATTCTCCAATGTCTCCTAAGTAAACTAAAGTTTTGTTTAAAAAAAATTAAAATCTCAAAAGGCGATTAGTATATTCCATAATGGAAAGAGTATGCTAGCAAATACAACTAGAAACACCATTAGATTGTAACAAATATCATAGGGCATACATAGTGAGACTGTTCCACTGATAAAATCCAAGTAACAGAACTTTCGTAAAAAACAGTTATTGGAAGCAACAGTTCAACTTTATGTATTTTTTTGCCTGTATTAAAATCCAGATTCCCAAGATTGACAGTTGTCTAGCATATGCCATAACTTTATGATTGGAGAGGATACAACCTCTGAACCAGTTCTACAGCACATAAGATTAAAACGCAGTGAACATTCAACTCTCAAAGCTGTTTTAGAAGCAGTAAAGATTTGAAGCAGAGGACTCTAAAAGACATTGACAAGGGCCAACTAGTGATGCCTATGAAATGTGGACCAAAGAATGAAAATCAGTGATCAGGTGAGAGGTTAGTAATATTTGTGGAAAGTGAATGTTATCTCATCATGTGAGTGCTGCTATAGCACCACTTGCTGGATAGAAAGGTGTCTAAACATACAATTCATCACAACATGCTACAGGTGCATCTCACATCATCAAAAAGTTAATTTATTTCAGTTCTTCAATACAAAAAGTGAAACTCAAATATTATATAAAGTCATTACAAGCACAGTGATCTATTTCAAGTGTTTATTTCTGTTAATGTTGATGATTATGGCTTACAGCCAATGAAAACACAAAAGTCATTATCTCAGTAAATTAGAATATTTTATAACAACAGCTTGAAAAATAATTTTAAAATCTGAAATGTTGGCCTACTGAAATGTATGTTCAGTAAATGCCCTCAATACTTGGTCGGGGCTCCTTTTGCATCAATTACTGCATCAATGCGGCGTGGCATGGAGGCGATCAGCCTGTGGCACTGCTGAGGTGTTATGGAAGCCCAGGTTGCTTTGATAGCAGCCTTCAGCTCGTCTGCATTGTTGGGTCTGGTGTCTCTCATCTTCCTCTTGACAATACCCCATAGATTCTCTATGGGATTAAGGTCAGGCGAGTTTGCTGGCCAATCAAGCACAGTGATACTGTTGTTTTTAAACCAGGTATTGGTACTTTCGGCAGTGTGGACAGGTGCCAAGTCCTGCTGGAGAAATGAAATTTCTATCTCCAAAAAGCTTGTCAGCAGAGGGAAGCATGAAGTGCTCTAAAATTTCCTGGTAGACGGCTGTTCTGACTTTGGTCTTGATAAAACACAGTGGACCTACACCAGCAGATGACACGGCTCCCCAAACCATCACTGATTGTGGAAACTTCACACTAAACCTCAAGCAACTTGGATTGTGGCCTCTCCACTCTTCCTCCAGACTCTGAGACCTTGATTTACAAATTAAATGCAAAATTTACTTTGCATTTACATAGTGTCAATGACTGACTTCTGGACAACTGTCAAGTAAGCAGTCTTCCCCATGATTGTTGAGCCTACTGAAACAGACTAAGGGACCTTTTTAAACACTTAGGAAGCCTTTGCAGGTGTTTTTTGTTAATTATTCTAGTTTACTGAGATAATGAATTTTTTGTTTTTATTGGCTGTAAGCCATAATCATCAACATTAACAGAAATAAACACTTGAAACAGATCACTCTGTTTGTAATGACTCTATATAATATATGAGTTTCACTTTTTGGATTGAAGAACTGAAATTAATTAATTTTTTTTGGGGGGGGGGGCCTGTGAAAACGCACGTAGGGGCTCCTGTTTCTGACTAATTTGGCACTGCAGCACTTTATGGGTGAGTCCATTGACCCTATATACTACTGCGCTTTCCTGGACACATGGCCACTTTGGCTAGTATTGGGGTTTACCTTTAAGATCTGATTGTATTACGGAGTATTATGGAGTACTAGTCCCCCATATAGCAACATTCATTAACGCAGGGACCTTATAATTATATTTACACATACACTCGGATTACCCCCTATATATGGAAGATGCTATTACTTCTTTTCCTAGGTGTCTAGGAACCCTATGTGCAATACTATTTTATGTAAGTACCAAACTTGTCACACAATTGTGTTTATCATCATTTACTCCTCACTATTATCATAACAATTAGCTTGGTTTTTAATTGATTAAATAAATGTTATTATGTTTTATATGTATTACTGTTGCATTGACTGAATATTGGGTTATAACTCCCTATTGCCTCTTATTGTTGTTATGGTAAAAAAGCAAGCTGCCAAAACAGTTTTATGCGGTGAAATTTTTTGATGGAAATTTTAAATCCTGGCATTTATGTTGATTTACTTTGACATCATCTACCTAAACATTGTTTCTGACCAAGTACACCCCTTCATGGAAAGCGTATTTCCTAATAGAAGGGGTCTCCGATCAAGCATCTGTAGAAAGTGCTGGATAAACAAATCCTTTTAACCCCAAAAAAAATGAAAATGCAAAATCCCAAGGTGGTGACCTTGGGATTTTCCATTTTTGCTTTTCGTATTTTGCTCCCCTTCTTCCCAGAGCCATATTTTTCCATTAATATGGCCATGTGAGGGCTTGTTTTTTTTGAGGCACGAGTTGTACTTTTGAATGACACCATTGATTTTACCATATAATGTACTGGAAAACGGAAAAAAAATTCAAAGTGCATGAGATCGCAAAAAAAGTGCAATTCCACAATTGTTTTTTGTTTGTTTTTTTACCATGTTTACTAAATGCTAAAACGGACCTGCCATTATGATTCTCCGGGTCATTACGAGTTCGTAGATACCAAACATGTATCATTTAAGTGGTGAAAAAAATCCAAAGTTTTTAAAAAATAAAAATAAAAAATAGCACCATTTTTCGAGACCCCTAGCGTCTCCATTTTTCGGGATCTGGGCAGGGCGAGGGCTTATTTTTTGCGCGCCGAGCTGACGTTTTTATTGTTACCATTTTGGGGTAGATACAATTTTTTGATCGCCTGTTATTGCATTTCATTGCAATGTTGCGGCAACCAAAAAAAATCTTAATTTTGGTGTGTTGTTTTCTTTTCTCACAAACTTTGGATTTTTTTTTCACTACTTAAATAAAAAAAGAAACTACACATGCTTGGTATCAGCATACTCGTACAGACCAGGATAATCATAATGGTGGATCAGCTTTAGCATTTCGTGAACGTGGTAAAAAAAAATCCCAAAAAATAATTGTGGAATTGCACTTTTTTGTGTTAATTTAAACCTCCTAGCAATAGGACTTTAAAGATCTTCCACTAAAGTCATGGCATTATAGATCATAGGATACCTTTGTTTTGTGTAGTTCAAACTTCGATGGGTCACAGACGTTTGGTTGGCAGAAGGGGAAACCACACAATATTAGGCAGATTGTTTTAAAATTATGACTAATTATTGTGTGTGTAAATGTATTTTCTGCAAACTGTGACCATTTGGCCATTATCGGTTTCAGAAAGTTTTTTTTTTTTTTTTTAAATAAAATGAAGATTGTTAAATACTAACAGTGTGCAAATAGGCCTATGTAATACATAATTAAAATGACATGCAAACTGAAATTAGCTCATCTTATGTATTTTTTGCAAAAATAATCAATTGCTAACATTACTGCTTACTGCACAATTACAAAGCTTTTTAAATGTTAATAATAAAGACGCTTAGGTTTTTAGAGTATATTATGTTATATAATAATTTCCTTAAATTTTTATCTTATTTTGTTTAGATATTCTGAGTCATATACTCATATTTTATTTCTATAATCCATAGAGC
Organism: Phyllobates terribilis; assembly: GCF_046119375.1. NCBI lineage: Eukaryota > Metazoa > Chordata > Amphibia > Anura > Dendrobatidae > Phyllobates > Phyllobates terribilis. The sequence continues at coordinate 376,333,169 of NW_027362761.1, read as the reverse complement.
TGACAAAAAGACATAGTTACTTACCGGTAACGGGATTTCTCAGAGCCCATGACGGCACCAAGGAGAGAGGGGATCCGCCCTTCAAGGACAGGAAACCTACAGATAAAAAGGATGGTACCTCTCTCCCGCATCAGTTGTTTACAGAGCACGAGAGGACTTCCAGGTTAATAACATAATATACAACATTATTATGATGATTATTAGGAACACCATGTGACTACGTATAAACTATAAAAGTGAGTGTGCACACAAACGCGTGAAGGGAGGGAATGTACGGGTGCCGTCATGGTCTCTGAGAAATCCCGTTACCGGTAAGTAACTATGTCTTTCTCCTTCCCCAATGATGGCACCACGGAGAGAATTACAGAGAAATGCAACATTAGGGAGGGACCACTGCTTCACGAACCCTTCTACCAAAAGTAAGGTCTGAAGAAGAGGCTAGGTCCAGCCGATAATGATTAAAGAATGTAGAGGGAGATTAACATGTAGCGGCTCTACATATCTGTTCTATCGAAGCCCCAGCTATTTCCGCCCAGGATGCTGCCACGGCTCTTGTTGAATGAGCCTTAAGATTCTCCGGGGTGGCTTCCCCACGTGAGGAGTATGACAGGGTGATGGTGTATCTTATCCATCGCGCCAACGTGCCTTTAGAAGCTTTCCGCCCCTTCTAAGGTCCCTGAAAGCAGACAAAGAGAGCCCTGTCCTTCCTACACTCTTGCGTGGCCGCTAGGTACTGGACTAGGCACCTTCTGACGTCTAGCGTATGCAAGTCGCTTTCTCCCTTGTTTTTGGGATTGGAGCAAAAGGAAAGGCCAGCAGATAGTGCCTGGATATCGCTGACTCTATGCGCTGATGTGAGTGCTACTAGCAGTGATGTTTTAAGGGACAGGGTTCTTAGAGATGTGTCTGCTAAGGGCTCGAAGAGAAGTTTGGTTAGAGCTGTGAGGACAAGTATAGATCCCAAGGACGACGCGTGTTCGGAGAGGGGATAGATCTAGATCTGGCAAATGCCTTGATGAACCTAGATATTCATCCATTTCTAGCCAGGTCGCAGTTTTATAGGGCGCCTAATGCTGAGATCTGAACTTTCAAGGTACTTTTAGCTAGATCCTTTTCCAATCCCTTCTGCAGAAATTCTAAAATCACTGACAATGGAACCCCTCTATCCAACCCGAAACCGGACGATGAAAGGAACTTCCTCCAAGTTTTCCCATAAAGTCTGGTGGTTACTGGCTTCCTACTTTGTAGTAGCGTGGAGGTTAAAATTTTGTGAAAAACCCTTATTCCTCAGGAGTGCCCTTTCAAATTCCAGGCTGTCATGTGCAAGTTTTTCACCTGATGATGATAAACTGGCCCCTGAGAAAGAAGGTCCGGAAGTTCCGGAAGAACCCAGGGGTCGGAAATGGACATCATCCTCAGCCAAGAGAACCATGTCCTCTTCGGCCAGAAGGGGGCTATTAAGGTTACCTTTGCTCTGTCCTCCCAGATCTTTTTCAGAACTGCCGAAATCAGGGCAAATCGAAGGAAAAGCATAGCCTAGAGGGGAATGCCATGGAATCGTGAAGGCGTCTAATGGTACGGGGTTCCCTTTGGGGTCTATTGAGCAGAACACCTCCACTTTCCGGTTCTGACTGTTGGTGAATAGGTCTATGATAAGACATCCCCACATCTCTGTGATCTGATTGAACACTGATTCTTTCAGTTCCCACTCGCCCTGTCTCAGCTGGGTTCTGCTCAGGTAGTCTGCCCTGTAATTTTCAATCCCCTTTATGTGGAGGACCGATAGGGACTTCAGATTGCTTCCGGCTAACTGAAAGATAGACTCTGTCACTAGCATCAGAGGACGAGACAGGGTACCCCCCTGGTGGTTCAGGTATGCTACTACAACCCAGATGTCTGAGAAAACTCAGTGGAGACCCCGCAAAGTGTCCAGGAATTCCAAAAGGGTGAATTCCACTGCTAGCAGCTCCTTCATGTTTGAGGATGCTGAACTCAGGACATCAGTCAAATCCCCCTGAGCTACCTGGTCGTTCCTGTGAGCCCCCCAGCCTCTGGGGCTTGCATCCGTGGTCAGGATCTGATGGACTGAAATCACCCACGGAATACCTCGGGTCAAACTGTCCATCCTCATTCAAAATCCCAGAGAAAACCTAGTTTAACGACAAGGTTAGCTGACCTAAATGCCCGTTTACCGAGCTTTCGGCTCCTAGAATCTCCCACTGCAACTGTCTGGTATGTATCTGAAACCATTGAATGGCCGGAAAACAGGCCATCATGGAACCAAGGAGGGACATAGCTTTTAGTAGAGACATCGATGGGTGATCCTATATCCGAGAAATCTGAGCTATGATCTTTTGAATCTTTCCTGCCGGGAGGTGATATTCTTGATTTTTTGAGTCTAACATGATGCCTAGATATTCTTGTACTTGATTCGGCTCGGTTCTGGATTTTTTTTTTTTTATTTAAAAGCCAGCCTAAGCTGCTCAAGGAATCCATGACCTTTTTTCCTGTTGTCAGAAATTCGTCCAGGTATGCGACAATCAGTACATCTCGTTCTCTCAGGTGTGCAGTTACCTCCAAAATTATTTTGATAAATACAATTGGGGCTATGGCTAGACCGAATGGGAGAGCCGTATACTGGTAGTGCTTGACCACCACCCCATAGATATTGCTACCCTGAGGAACTTCTGATAATCCTTGTGGATAGGGACGTGATAGTAAGCTTCCTTTAAGTTCAGAACCGTCATGAAACAGTCTAGAAACAGTATTTTTACTGACATCTTTATTGACTCCATTTTGAAGGTTTGAACCTTCAACAGCTTGTTACATTTTTTGAGATTTACAATTGTCCTGTAAGTCCCGTCCGGTTTTCTCCTCAGGAAAAGAGGGGAGTGGAAACCTTCGTCTTTTCCCTGAGAAGGGACTTCTTGAAGAACGGCTTCCTCTATCAGGCCTAGAACTTCCTGCTCTAAGACTAGCTGCTCTTCGTTTGAAGGTGTTTGGGAAGTCCCTATGAAATTTGGATGGGGAATTTGAGTGGAATTGGAATTTCAGCCCTGATTTTATTATGTTTAGGATCCAAGAGTGTAGGATATTCCTTCCCAGATCAGAAGAAACAAGGATAGCCTTCCCCCCCACCCGGGGAAAACCTTCATTGTGAGGGCTTTCTACTATCATTGGGGGTTCTGCTGAACAGGAATCCTTTGGCCTTTCTCCTTCTATCCTTCCACTTATCCTGGTCCCTGGGGGGTTTCCTACGGATATATTTCTTACTCCGAAAAGATTTCCTATTGTTGGACAGGGCAGGGAAACGTTTTTCCTTATCCCCGGCTTTGTCCCGGATATCGTCCAGCGTAGGACCAAACAAAAACTCGCCCAAACAGGGAATGGAGCATAATCATGACTTTGTCTGGAGATTTCACGGCCAACATTTAAGCCGGATGGCCCGCCGGGCTGCATTGGAAAAACTTGCTGCCCTGGCTGCTAACCTGACCGAGTCAGCCAAGGCATCTGCCAAAAAAAAACAGCAGCTCCTTTCATTACAGGGATGGAGTCTAATATAGTATCCCTCAAAGTATTTTTTCCCTCAAGTGTGTTTCTAACTGATCCAACCAGACCATCAAAGTTCAGGCCGTACAAATGGCTTGTACACCGGGACTCAACTCTCCCCCAGCGGCTTCCCATAAAGCTTTTAAGAAGGTGTCTTTTTTGTCCATAGGATCTTTTAATACCCCCATATCCTCAAATGGAAGAGAAAAATTTTTGGAGGCCTTAGTTATAGCCACATCCAGTTTTGGCGCTTTTTCCCAGAAGGAACATACCGAGACATCAAATGGGTATTTTCTCTTCGGGAATAAAAGGCCCCCTCTCTCTGTTTTTTTTTTACTCTTTTTTAAGTAAAGAGTGGAATTTCTCATTAAGGTAAAAAGGTCTTTTTTTTTTTTTGTTCTAGACCCTCAAACATTATATCTTGGACAGATCTTTTGTGACGGGGGTCAGTCAGCCCCATAGTTGCCCTGACGGCCTTGATGAGACCATCTGTTTCTTCTATGGGAAAGCATCTACGCCTGCTTCTATTCCTAGATTAGGATGACGATGAACTGGACAGATCTGAACCTTCATCATCCTCGGGGCTACTGGATCCGAATTCAGGGACACACATTTGGTTTTTTTCTGGTTTTTCCCCTTCCCCTGGAGGGACCTAACAGTGTCTACTACCTGTGACTTATAATTGACCTAAGTTCTGAAGCAAACTTTGGGGTAACTCTTCTGCGCAAAGTGCACAGGTCCTATGGTTTGTCTTGCCCACATTTTTCCTTCCCTAATGAGAGAAGAGAAAAAAGGGGGGACCCAACTAAAAGGTGAACTTTCACGAAAATCCCTTACCATTCAGACGGAAGAAGAGGTACCGGGTTAGGAGGAGGAACAGTTTTTGTAGACGGGTTCTCTCTTGGCTTTGGCGCCGCGCTGACGTCCTTGCTGTGCTGGGACGATCTGCCGGAACGCCCATTCCCGCTATTACCACGCTCGTGATGATGGGAAGAGTCCTCCTGATGTCCCGTTTCCTTATCACGCTTCTGCTGCGACTGAGGTTGACATGGTGAAGGGGGTGGTAGCGGCGATGATTGGTGATGCAGGACCTCCTGGTGCTCCTGTTCAATCATGACCGAAGGAGACTGCCAGAGCCCATCAGAAGTCCTCTGCAGTGCTCTCTGGCGATATATATATATATACCTGGTCTCCTCCCAGTCTGCCGCTTCCCTTTTGTTTTTTTTTCTGAGCGAAAATAACGCCCTCATATCCCTTTCCTAAGGGACGCCATGCATCTTCCCCCGCAAGTTGTCCCCTTTGAAGCGCTGAGTCAGCAGGGGGCTCACCCACCATGGGAGTGGCCACGTCATAGGGGTGTGTCACTCCTGCGTGCGCACTGGAACCCCGGAAGTTCCTTGCGCGTCTTCTCAGCGTGACCTCAGCTCGCCGCCATGAAGATCCAGGGAGAGGTAGCATGTGCATCTCTCCATCTTCTGCTACCTCTTCCCCCGCACACCATAGAGGCCCACTGACCCCAGCGGTGGCGCTTCGGGTCATCGCACCAGCTGAGGCAGGGAACCCCCGCTGCCTGAGTCAGACTGGTCGGCCCCGGGTCCAACGATGATTCATCCTTTCTTCTTACACAGATACGCCATACTGCAGGTTCCCCGTCAAGGACAGGAAACCAATTGATGCGGGAGAGAGGTACCACCCTTTTTATCTGTAGGTTTCCTGTCCTTGAAGGGTGGATCCCCTCTCTCCGTGGTGCTGTCATGGGGGAAGGAGAAATAATATCTTGATCTTTCCTCGATGGAAGTAGAGCCTCCTACCTTCAGCTACAAAAATTAAAGTCAAATATAACACATTGGTACAAGCAGTAATTTTGTGAAGACTATAATTTAGACTGGAAAAAGTATTGTAGTATTGGTATATAAACATAAATAAACTGTACTGACAGAGATTTGTCCAGGAACAAACAGGTATCACAATGCTGAAGTGATTGTTTGCAAACTACATAGGTAAGCCTGCTTCCTGTGTTTGAAATATATATATAAATAAACATTATCCCAATTTTCTATTTCCTTTGCTTTAAATTGAAAATACTTACGGTAGTCAGAAAAGCACAACCAAAATTAAAAAAAGTTGGGATGTTTGTGTAAAATGTAAAGAAAACAAGAATACAATGATTTGGAAATCTCTAATAGCCATATGGTATTCACAACAGAACATAGAACACAGATCAGAAGAGGAAAGTCAGATGTTCTTTCATTTCACTTGGAAAAAAAAAACTAATTTAGAAATTGATGGACACACATTTCAAGAAGTTGGGACGGGGTTTAGAAAAAAAGTAGGAAAGCAAGTGGTACTATAATGAAAAACAGCAAGAGCATCAATTTTCATGACTGGCCTTCACTGACCTGCCTCCTATTTTACCTAGCCCCGCACTACTAGATGCATTATGTAAAATAGGAGGCAGGTCAGTGAAGGCACAGTGAGCTGTTATAAGAGCATACAGATGAATATGTAAGCAGTGCACCAGATAGAGCCCACCCCACAGGCCTCCCCGAAGCACGAGCATATCATTATCTCCAAACTGAAACTAAAGATTACACAAGAACCACAGGATGGATTTCATCAACCAAGGTATCATTTTAATCAGTGTAATGTCACCCACCTAACAGTGTATGTGGTTTACTGAGCACAATCCTGCTGACAGGTGCGCTTTAAATGCTTAGGTTGTAAACTGTGACCCAGTTGCTTTGCCTACTAACTAATTGGGGGGCTGGAAGTGACAACATATTAGGAGGAAATAGGGTGCTAAAGACTAAGCCTAGGCCACCAGCCATGTAAGCTGATCTTTTAATGGGTTTGTTAGATTGGGGTCTGCTCTACAAATTGTCATATAATACAATGCAATGGTTAGAATGATTGAAGTTTCTCTTGATATAATTTGCTTTTGTTGTAAATTTTGAATAAAAAATATATGGAAAAAAAGAACTTGTTTTTCCTTCCTCTAAAAGTGTCCTAAGAGGGAAACAGAATGAACTATCATTATTTTGACAGCAAGTAAACCGTGAATAAAAAAAAATAAATAAAAAAAACACACACACCAAATGGCAGTAAGAAACTTTTTATTTACAAATATTGACTTTTTAACATAATTATCATGAATATACAATAAATGTAAATTATGTATTCATCCTGAATTGGTGAAATAAACTCTGGAGCTGCATAGCAGCATCAGAACTGTGGCAGTGAGGCCTACCTCATGTGCAGGAGGTGTCTTGAAGACCATAGGGAGAAAAGAAGAAAATAAAAAGTTTTTATATAACAAGTCTTTTGTATTAAACATATAAACTATACCCGTTTGGTATTACTTTCTTAGATTCTTATTAGATTGGCTTCCTCATTTCTTAATAGTTTTAGTTCATACTAAAGGGAATCTGACAGTATAAAAGGACTGTTCAAACCATGCACAGGCAATCAGTGCACCTTCCCACCTACTTGCTTTCCATCTATTATAGCACTCTTCTTGCTCTTGTAAATCCAGAGCTGTCAATTAAGGTAGAGGGGGCAGAGATACATGCAAAACATGTAACAAGGAAGGTGCAATGAACTGTTTGGCCACACCAAGTGTGCACCAAGCACCTGAGCTTGGTTTGAACAGTCCTTTTGTGCTGACTGACGGACTCCATTTATCGCCCACCAACCCAAGAACAATGATAACTCCTCTGACCACAAAACATCTCCACTTGATAAAATCGTAGTTTTTCAACTTGTGCTAAAATTCGCTATTCACAAATTTGTCAAGCTAGCAGTGACCTCCTTTTATAAGACATTTACAAAAAAAAAAGGGGTTTTACATGGGCATTGAAAGGTAGAATCCTAAATAACCACTAAGCATTACCTCATTGAAATTGGTGAGTTCTGTCTCTGTAACAACAGCCATAAGAGACACGTCTGGTACACACAGAATGTATAATTCAGCAACGAGTAAAGTCAAATATCAATGCGCCTCTACCAGTAAATCCCTCAATGGTAATTAGAAGACCAATATCCACCAGGGGGTGGTAACATTTTCTAACTACTGCAGAACAGCTTCTTAGAATGTAGCTGCCAAGACATATAGAGTAAGATCAAGTTCTGACGGAAGCCCCGAGCGAAGACATGATCATACTGCATAATGTGAACAGGTCTCACAGCTACTTTACTAGGTGTAGACTCTACATTTTGAACAAATCTATGTAACCAGAAGAATCCATCATATGAACACTTCTAGTTGACCAAAAGGGCCCAGGCTGCCTCATTTTCCAAAGAATATGTTAAATCTTCTGCTTAATAGATATTGCATCAAATTCTGCGGCATATATTAAAAGGAACATAAGTAACACATTAAAAGGAACATAAGTAACTCAAAGAGGACAGGAGAGAATATCTCCATTTTTAATATGTTAACCCTGATATTTGCTTCATCTGTCAATGTCTTCCCACAGCTCTTAAGGAAAAAAAAAAAAGGACTGAAAGTAAAATGGCCAAAACTAGAAGACTAAAGGCCTATTCCGGAAGGCTAGAGACCTTCACCTTATACCAGATATCTTGATTAGCAGGGACTTGGGTTTCTTGTGACAGCCCTGGGTAAAGCTAGCTTTAGAATGCATTTAGGAATATTTTAGGGGGTTCTCTGAAAAGAAAATGGAGTGTAGGAAGAAAGTGCAAAATATACAAATGTTACTTACCTTCAATGAACAAATATAATAACAAGATCAGAAGGCTTATTGAGGAGAGGCACTCGGAGGTCAAAGGTTTGAATAATTACACCCAGCGAGATCTGGACAGACAGGTGGATAAAGTGGAGCGGGAGGTCAAAGTTCTATTGCATTTTAACTCCGTAAGCACCATCCACAATCTAGATTTAGCAGTGGGTATATGTTGGGCTGCAATAGTGACATTTTGCGGATTTCTCCATATTTGGATATCCATTGATAGGTATTGAGCACAAAAACTTTGAAACAATCCTACAAGAGCTCCAACAATTGGAACAAGCATTCGCCCATCAAAACTGAACATTTTAATATCTCGTAAAGCGAATCATCAACAGCTGTTGTTTACAGCCCTGTCCTTACTATTAAAGTGTATGGTCAATTTCGCCCTCACCGGGATGGGACACAGCTTTTGGGGAAACTAATTGCCTCAAGACATTGTGCATTAGGCCAGTGTAGAAACCAATTCCACTAAGTGACCCTAGTACAGTATGTTAAAAAATCAATTAGTAAGTGTATTACATCTGTTACTTACTTTTGGGTCAGGTGATGCTTACATGGATGGATGAACAGATAAAACTGGATTCTACTTTTAAAAACATTGTGAATTTCACGGCTGGACGGTTCAGACTGTAAGTTCTGGTGATAGCCCAAACATAGTAGACAGCCCACGTCTTTACACTAAACTCCTGAGACTTGTATGATAAGAAGGCAACACGACTTGAAATGTTTGCAGCACTGTTTTAACATGAAAACACTGTTGGCTTATATTTTTTATATAAAAATAAGGGCTGCCTAAAATTGTACCGCAAATAAACAAAAAGAAAAAACACAAACAAAAAAAAGAGAAACCTCCTGTTTGGACTCTTGCAGGATATTATGAAACCAGGAGGACAGGTAAGAGGCAATATTCTTATTTCACCCAAATCCATCTAAATGTAAGTATCTAGCTGTGTTGGAATTACGCAGATCAGGTCATATTCCTTCAAAAAATCCCATCTATAGCACAGAAATTGGACAAACAATTTGGAAGGGAATTCTGGGTGAAAGATTGTCATTTCTTAGCTTCAGTGTATGTAAATTAACAACGGGATAAGGTAAGCATTGGAGAAAATACTGCTTCAACTACAGTGAAGAACAGGCTTTTCCTGAAAAATACTTTCTTGAAGTCTTGCACTCTACTGATCATCCGTGGAATCTGTAAAGGCCATGAAAACTTCATTTCTGGAAATGTTCACTGATCACAATCTGAACTTCTGTCCATACCACTCAGCGATGTCAATTTTCATTTAGTCGTATATTAACTTGCTGAATGAGAATTGTCCCTTGCAGAGTCTGTTGTGTTCAAGCTGCTGAACGTCTGCGGATTACAAACAATCCTCGCTGTAGCTGGCCTAGGTATATCCTCATCTTTGTACTATCACTGCTTTTCCTTACCCAAATCTGCAAATAAAGAAAGAAAACAAGGTGCATTAAGTAGAAGACATCTGCCAATCCCTGGTGATGAATGTAGGAACCATCACTGGGTAAATGTTATTTTCATTTGTTGTCTGACCCCAAAGTTTACAATGTATACAAAAAAAAATCATTCCAGTGGAGGGGCCTGTAATCATTTTTCAAAATCTCTTTCATTAGTGATTCTGCGCTTAAAGAGAATCAGTCACCAGGTTTTTGTTTTGTAATCTGACAGCACCATGATGTAGGAGAAGATTTGATGTGTCACTTACTAGGCTACTAGCTAAGTTGTTTGAATACAATAGTGTTGTTTCAGCAGGAGATAATCACTACAGGACAAGCTTCCTCGTGCCTCCTAGTCCAGCCACACCCCCAGCACTGATTATCAGCTTTCTGTCAGTATACAATGTACACAGAAAGCTGCCAATCAGTGGTGTGGGCGGGGTTATACAGAGCTCAGCATTCAGAGCTCTGCTAGATGTGCAGCAGAGAAAACTGTGATTCTGTCATAACTTCTGCACCCAGTAAACTAAGTGATACATTGCTAGAATCAGGGTGTCTGTCATGCTCCTCATGATATAGTTTATATTTAGCAAAAACCTGGTGACTGATTCCCTTTAGTGGAAGCACAGATTATCTCCAGTATGTGCCACTATTCAGGACATAGCTAAAATTTGAGATACGTTTTAAAAAGTGATGAGAAAATAGGACAAGGCAGTGTCATTCCAGTGAATTTACTATAATTTACACCTGAAACTGGCATATATAATAGCACAAATGTATGCATTTTGGTAGTCACTATATAAAGCGTCAGAGGAGATGGTTGAATCCACAAATCAGGAATGACAGAGTTGTCAGAACTCTATAGACACAATAATATTGTTTTACAGTAAAATTGATGGGACTCGCAAAAGTTTAAAAAAAAAAATAGCTCCACATTTTATATGGATGATACATATCAATAAAGATTTATGACTTCTTTCATTTGATATCAGGAGAAATTGGAGATGTTTTTGCAGCTTTTACACAGCGGTGTTCAACCAGATACATCATATCTGCATCTCTACATGCTTCAGTGATTGCACAATGGAGTGACTCCACGGCAATCAAGCAAGACTATATTTAATTTGTGAGATTGCAAATGAATAGTCAATGCAATCTGATAATTGGAATCAATGTCCTTAGTAGCAACCTTCCTTGTAAACACACTTCAGACAAAATAAGGTGACCTTACCGTGGTGCAAGCAACATTTAAATGCATAAAAGTAAAAAAAAAATCACAGTAAAATGAAATAATTAAATATGATCTCTAGAAATGGAGTTAAATCTATTTGCTTAGGCCAGAAACACATATAATGGTATAATAAAATGACATTTCCCTTCCTGTATAAGTGACAGTAACATGCATGTTGGTGCCAAGGTGGATCGATATTACAGACATCTTTGAGCATGTGCAGAGATGAGCAGGGAGCTTAGTAAAGAGATCTCCTAACAGCAGCTAAACACTGGCATAAAGGTAGCTGCCCTTAAAGGGAACCTGTCAGCAGGTCTTTACTGTGTAATCTGAAGACAGCATGAGGTAGGGGTTAAAACACAGATTTCAGATACCTCCCTTATCAAGCTCCAGGTTTTGTTTGCTTACTATGACTGTTTTAGCACCAGTATCTTATTATTGCTGAGACTAGATGGTCTGTGAGCCCTGGTCTGAGACGCCCCCTCCTGTGATAGGCAGCTCATAGTCTATAGACTCTGTACATGGAGAGCCTGGTGTGGGCGTGGTTAGCTTTCTCAGCTCTGCTTCATTGCTAAATCTAAAAGCTCTGATTGTGTGAGAATGGCTGCACCCAGTAATCTAAGTGATGCATCGTTGGATTCAGCTTCTCTTTGCCTACATCAGGCTGCTCTAAGATGAGGTAGCAAAAACTTGCTGACAGACTCCCTTTAAAGGGGTTGTCTGTTTTTCTGATGAAAGTCTCCATACACCGTTGTTGCCAGTGAGCGCAGTCATGTGACACCCAAGTTTGAGATTTGCATACATGCGGTCACGTGCAGACCAAACACTCAGGCGGGATTTCTGACACTAAATGAGACATCATTAACAATTCCAAAAAAACTAACAAAGGGGCACATCTTTGCGTAAAAGACTTTGCAGTCAACGAGGAATGCAGCATCGAAAAAATAAAAGCGCAAAAATGAAAAATTGCTTTAGTGTTAAGGAGTTAATTGTTGGTATTTTCAGGCATAAACTTAATATTATAGTGTGCATTCACTTGTTCAAACATTACTGTGTTTTAAGAGAGTTCAAATTGTTATCTTGTCTAGTAATGAATTTTCATTCATCATTTGTAAAGGTTTGTTCTACTCCCAAAATAGCTGCAAAGTCAGTTCAAACATTTTATAAGGTTTCTTGTAACTTCATTAACAAAATTATTATTTTTATAAGAAGCGAATTCTGAAACTGGGTGAATGTCAGTCACAATATGATCGCGATCTTCACACTGTTCTGCCATATGAGATAAGTCAGGGTTCACAGTAAATTCTACAGCATGAAAAATTTACCTCATTAGTCCCCACAGAACTAATTACACAACTGATTTTTGTGTTGTCCTTGGATTCCAGGTATATTGCTTGGCTCTTGTGGTACCTATAATGAATTAAGGGACAGACCATCAGATAAAAACATGAGTCCATTGTGTGTATTACTCATTTATTTAAAAATAATAGTTAGAGATTTTTTTTTTTAATTAAAAGAAAACGGCTACAAAAAAAAAATTCTGCTGAAAATGACCCAATCATAATATTAATGATAATGTTGACTCAACTTTAGCAGGTTACAAATGGAGCAATATCTAAGGGCAAGAGAAGTGAGTGATTTGTGTCACACTCCTGCACTAGGGATAAATTATATTCTAAACGTTATCACTATAATGATATATGTACAATGGGGAAAATAAGTATTTGATACACTGCAGATTTTGCAAGTTTTCCCACATACAAAGAATGGAAAAGTTTGTAATTTTTATCGTAGATACCCTTCAACTGTGAGAGACAGGATCTAAAAATAACCAGAAAATCACATTGTATGATTTTTACATAATTAAATTGCATTTTATTGCATGAAAGTACTTGATCACCTACCAACCAGAAAGAATTTGGACTCTCACAGGCCTGTTAATTTTTCTTTAAAGAAGCCCTCCTACTCCGCACTCATTACCTGTATTAATTGCACCTGTTTGAACTTGTTACCTGTATAAAAGATATCTGTCCACACACTCAATCACACTCCAACCTCTCCACCATGGCCAAGAGCAAGGAGCTCTCTAATGACACCAGGGACAAAATTGTAGACCTGCACAAGGCTGGGATGGGCTACGGGACAATAGGCAAGCAGCTTGGTGAGAAGGCAACAACTGCTGACACAGTTATTAGAAAATGGCAGAAACACAAGATGACTGTCAATCTTCCTCAGTCTGAGACTCCATGCAAGATCTCACCTCATGGGGTAAGGATGATTCTGAGAAAGGTCAGGAATCAGCCCAGAACTACACGGGAGGACCTGGTCAATGACCTGAAGAGAGCTGGGACCACAGTCTAACATCACCATTAGTAACACACTACACTATCATGGATTAAAATCCTGCAGGGCACGCAACTTCCCACTGCTCACGCCAGCACATGTCCAGGCCCGTTTGAAGTTCACCAATGACCATCTGGATGATCCAGAGGAGGCATGGGAGAAAGTCATGTGGTCAGATGAGACCAAAATAGAACTTTTTGCCATCAACTCCACTTGCAATTGGAGGAAGAATACTGATGAGTACAACCCCAAGAACGCCATCCCAACTGTGAAACATGGTGCGGGAAACGTCATACTTTGGCAGTGATTTTCTGAAAACGGGACATGACGACTGCACTGTATTGAAGGGAGGATGGATAGGGTCATGTATCGCGAGATTTTGGGGGAACAACCTCCTTCCCTCAGTAAGAGCACTGAAGATGGGTCATGGCTGGGTCTTTCACCATGACAATGACCAGAAACACACCACCAGGGCAATTAAGGAGTGGTTCCATAAGAAGCATTTCAAGGTCCTGGAGTGGCCTAGCCAGTCTCCAGACCTGAACCCAATATAAAATCTTTGGAGGGAGCAGAAACTCAATTTTGCCCAGCGACAGCCCCCAAACCTGAAAGATCTTGACAAGATTTGTATGGAGATGTGGGCCAAAATCCCTGCTGCAGTGTGTGCAAACTTGGTCAAGAACTATAGGAAACTTCTGACCTCTGTAATTGCAAACAAAGCTTTCTGTACCAAATAATAAGTTCTGTTAACTATTGTATCAAATACTTATTTCATGTAGTGATGAGCGAGCGTGCTCGTTTAACCCTTTAAACGAGCACGCTCGGGTACCCGCCGAGTATTTTCGGCATGCTCGGCATTTCAGTTTCAGCCGCCGCTGCTGCATGTGTCACGGCTGTTAGGCTGTTGCCTGACAAACATTTTCAATTTTTGGGATATGGGGCTGTGTGGGGGCTTATGGATACCATTTTGGGGTAGATAAGATGTTTATATCGCCTTTTATTGCATTTTTTTGCAATGGTGCTTTAAGATTTGTGGGAGTCCAAAACTTGGCACATCCACAATCAGCTGTTACCAGCTCCAGCGATGGCTGGGTGTTAAAGGGGTATTCCCATCTCCAAGATCCTATCCCAATATGTAGTAGGTGTAATAATAGTAATATTAGCAAATATCTCCAATAAGAAATGTAGTATATTTTTTCTGATTTGCTATCTCTTTCCTCATGTGCAGGCATCGCAGGACCTTGGGTATCCATGGTTACGTCCACTGATAAAGTCACAGTTAGTTAGCTAGTTGCTAATGGTCGTAACCATGGATACCTAAGGTCCTGTGATGCCTGCACATGAGGTAAGAGATAGCAAATCAAAAATACTATACTACATTTCTAATTGGAGATATTTGCTAATATTATTATTATTATTACACCTACTACATATTGGGATAGGATCTTGGAGATGGGAATACCCCTTTAAGAGTGTGGAGCAGAACACAGCAGTTCCATCACACTGCTTAGCAGCAGCTGTCGGGCACTGCAGATCAGCTCTTTTGCATAAGAGTGGATCTACAGTACCAGTGGCAGCCATTAAACAGTGACTGCTGCCGAAGGTGATAACAGCAACAGCTCAAAGTGGGGTTTATAGCAGTTGGACCCCACATATTTTAAATTCATGACCTAAACTAAGGGTAGGTCATCGATATAAAAGTACTGGATAATACCTTTAAAAGAGTTGCCAGGGCACATGATATTGAGTACCTGTGCGACACCTGGCATTCCAAACAATCAGCTAGTTTTATCTTCAACGGCTGGATGTGAATGAAGCTGCACAGTGCAGCACCGTACAATGTTTACATCGAGCAGCTGATCAGTGGGGACCCCGCGTGTCACCCGCCACTGATTAAATGATGAGCTAACCCAGGATTAATCATCAATATCTTGTGACCGGACCCCCTTTGAGCAGATACACTGACATCTTTCATCATCACAGGGCTCATAGTAGAATGAAGTCAGTGCTAGAGAAAATAACATTTACATTACCCAGCAGAAGGATCTAAGAACATTGGTCTCTAACCAGAAATGATGCTTCTCACCTAGTAAAGGTAATCAGATCTATGGCAGTGTAAAATAACGACTAGAAGTGGTTTGAGTTATTCTGCATAAAGGAGGCCACATGCATGGTCTGAGAAATGGTAAGCGCATAAGGTCTACCCGCTGTATCACATGCCGCACCCGTACCCCCAGCCTGAAACCAAGGTACAGGCAGAATATTACAACTGGCAGTAACCCATATGTGGTTACCACTCCTGGGCTGATAACGGGCCATTAGACTACATGCCCAAATTATTTTTGCCTCTTAAACCTGCACAAATTTATTGATTCTATTTATTTGCAATAAAAATAACTAAAATGAAGGAAACCACATTTTACTATCACAGCAAACTTATCTTTATTACTATTAAAGGGGTTGTCCACTACTAGGACCACCTCTTCTTAAACTAAATGTTCGGCCCCGATAAAAATTAAAAAAAAAACTATACTATCCTCCCGTTCCGGCTCCATTCCAGCAGTGTCGGCACTCGCGGTCCCGGGGCTGTGATGCGGTGGAATGACCTCAAACTGAACATTAAATGGAAGTCCGGGATCAGCTACAGCCCTGGCTGCCTATTCATGTTCAGTTTGTCTGAAGGCGGAGACACTGATGCCAGCGCTGACTGGGCGCCGGGCATCACGTGTCATTCCACCGCATCACAGTCCCGGGACTGCGAGTGCCGACAAAGCTGGAATGGAGCTGGCACAGGAGGTAAGTACAGTTTTTTTTTTATTTTATCGGGGCCAAACATTTCGTTTAAGAAGGGGGTTGTCCTAGTAGTGGATAGCCCCTTTAAGTAGTTTTTTTAATTGAAATAATTAAATCAATTAAATTACCTTATGCTGCCATATCTGAGAGGTAATGATGTGACATGCACTATTTTGAGGTTTTTCTAAAGACCAATATCTTTTTCTCTTTTTTTAATTCATACACTATGTACATAAATGAAATAGCATCACTGGGATTGGGGGTTTGGGAAGCCAGTTAGCAGGCGCTGTCTGATGCTGGGTAAGGAGGCATAATGTGTCCCATGCAGCCAAATGTTAAGCGAACCACATGTTTCGTGTTATATTTCCTAAGTTATTTTGAGAAATATCAATTGAATTTTGAAGGAAAACATCTTTTATGTTCCAGTCTTTTCCGATAAACAATTGTGTTTAAAAATCATAAAAGGAGATCTCTGGCGTTAAGATACTGATCATCAAGATCAGATGGGTGGGGGGCTGACACACGGCACCCCCACCAACCAGCTGTTTTCAGCTCTGGTATCCGAGTGTATAGTAAACTGCAGCTGAGCTGCAGTTTTCTGCAATGCACAGAGGTGTGCTGTTCCAGCTCTATTCACATCTGGCCAGAGCTGATAACAGCTGATTGGTGGGGGTACCTGGTGTCAGACCCACACTGACCCAATATTGATGATCTATCCTAAAGATAAGTCATCAGTATAATAAGGACGGACAATGAGGTTATCTCAAAGCATCTGTTTATTGGAAAAGGCTGGACAATTAAAGATGTTTTCCATCATAATTCATTCATATTTCTCAAACTAATTTCAAGAGCAAATTTAGGAGGAGAGTCCCCATCTCTACACAAACCTCTGCAATATTTGTAATAAAAGCTAATTAGATTTCACTCTAAACAGATGAACTGATTCTTGTAGAAACAGCAACATCTAGTGGCTAAATGGGAAGATGATCGCAAGCCTAAAAATCTTCTACAGGCTCATGCAAACAGTGAAGAGTACCTATATAATGGCTTTCCAAACTGGACAAGACAGGTTTCCTTATTATGAAGTTAATGATCTGTTATGATGTCATAGGGGGTTTTCTAATATTAAAAATTAGATAATTTCAGTCTGGTTAAAAAGACCATGAAGAAGAACCAATGCTAATCTGTATTACATAAAACACAACTTTATTACATTAACCAATAAACAGAATTATCTAAAAAAAACTATTGAATGATCCACTTTAACGATAAGATTATTAGCTGCCTCAATTTTTGAGCTTTGCTACAGAATCAGTCTCTACTTTTTTAATATTCTTAAAGTTGCATGAAATCTAATTTTGTTCTCTTTTCCATTCTGTAATAGGAGGAATAAGAATATCTAAATCGCAGGAGCAGAAGTCTGAAACATTTTTAGGAAATACCGGGAAATTGCTAATCAGTTGTATAGGTCAAATATCTGCAGGAAGACGAGTCACAAAACTGAATGTTCTGCTTTAGCGACGTCCCAATAGTCGAGGTGTCAATACAGCAGCCTATGCCTGGCTGTACCACGCATGTGACCGTCACTATGCAAGTTGTTTGGCCTATTTACTTTGAAAACCCATTTATGTTTCCTTAAATTGCAGAGAAACTGATGTCCTCACTTCTGTTCTGTCACTAACGGTGATATCAGATATATATTAGGGACACACTGGAAAAGAAACTCTAAAATACAGACCTAATTTACAGTAGGTGGACCTACCTGTTAGAGAAAAAATACATTGAAAGGTCTTTAGTTTGATGTTTATTTCTTTTACAGCTTAAAGGGTTTTTCCCACGAACAAAGTACATTTTGATCAATAGATATTGGAATAATAATAACTTCCACAATTAGATGTGTTTAATAAAATGTTCCTGTGCTGAGATAATCTTATTAATGTGCCCCTGCTGTGTACTGTGTAATGGCTGTGTCTCACCGTACAGGAACATGGTCTGATCATACCACAGCTCCTGGCACATTTATAAGATTATCTCAGCACAGGAACATTTTTTTAAACACATCCAAATGTGGAAATTATTTTTATTCCAAGGTCTGTGGAGTAAAATGTGCTTTGTTTGTGGGACAACCCCTTTCAGTTAATGGTTTATTTGATTACCCCCCCTAAAAAAAATTACCATCTTTTATCATAATAGAGTTTTCCGTCCTCTATCCGAGCTTCAAAGCGCTGGACTGGAGATTCAGCTTGTGTTGCTGGAAGATGTTCTGGAGTAGATGGCGATACTGAAAAAAAAAATAAAAATAGAGGTTTCAAGGTGCAATCCAACCTCAATTACGCTTTATTAATAGCATTAGGGTATGGTCACACGTTGTATCTTTGCCATGAGAAAAAAAACCTCAGCATTTTACTGTCTCAGCAAAGTGAATTAGATTTCTGATATCTCATGTACATGCTGCTTATTTTTTCCCTTTAGATTTGAAGCTGATTCAAATTTACAGCATGTCAATTTTTTAGCGCTTTTCATACATTCAAACAGGAAAAAAACGCATTAATACCACACGCAAAAATATGGAGAAAAAAAAACAACTCACGTATTTTACACAGAGTTTTTCTTGCCAACACTGCAGTATTTGCAGCAATTTTTTCCTGCTGGAAATACTGAATGTGTCCACATACATGTTTGCAAGATATGCCAAAATATTGGTGCAAAGACAAAAAAAACCTGTTCACTACTGTCAAACACATCTAGATATCAACAATGACTTACCAGGCCTTTTAGGAGATTTTAACTGTCAGAAAGAGGGTGAAGAAAAAACAAAACACAAAAGAGAGATTACATTTGGAAGAGAAAATTAATTTGCATCCTTTTCAGTTAAACAGAATTAATGGGAATCTGTCAGTAGGAGCTACGCTCCTAAGCCATCTATATGGGCATGCAGGCCATAGGAAGCTGAATAACATGATACCTTAATATCTGCGATCTGATGTCTTATTCCTGAGAAATACACGTTTTTCTTTTATGTAAATGAGCTGCTCAGGACTATGGGGAAAAAACTGATCTCCCTGAGAATCTGCCTCCAGAACTTATTTTAAATTAAAGTTGGCGTTACCAGAGTGAGACAAGTAAGACAGAACAGAACTAAACTTCATCTCATAACAAACACGTTACCAGCTGCAGCTCTCACAGCTCTGCTGTAATGCAGCACTACTGCAAGCCAGCGGCCTGCGAGATGGAGCTGAGAGGAACCTGTAGATGTGTCAGGTATAATCACACACAGCTCTGCAGTGAGATCAGGACAGCAGAGAGCGGCCATTACACATCACACTGGTAACTCCTCCTATTTATAATAATCTCTGGAAGCAGATTCTCATACAGATCAGTGTCTAGCCTATAGTCCTGAACAGCTCATTTACATAGAAGAAAAACAGGGATTTCCTGGAATAAGACACCAGATCACAGATATAAAGGTATCATTTTATTCAGCTTCTCATAACCTGCATGCCCATAATGTCACAAGTCAAATGTTTATAAAATTTTGCACAAATTGTTACTTTCTGCGAAGATATACAATTCCTTATGTGACAATAAAGCAGGAGACCAAGATGTAATGTAGAATTTTGCACAAAATGGCGGCTTTTTATGCATTTTACAAATGGTTGTAAGATTAAAATAAAAATTTAAAAAAAAGACATGGCGCAAATACATTTAAGACGGACATAACCTGTTTTTGCGACTTTTCTGCAAAATTTACATAGAAATGTAATCAATAAATATGTCGTATCTCACCCCAAAAGGTTACTCAAGCTCCATTTTCTAGTCGTTTTTTACATTTCGATATAGGTACTAATAACTGGCATAATACTTTAGGCATAGGCATTTCCAAAAATGAATTGTCACATTGTGCGCAAATATTTTGGTGCAAACGCAATAATAAAAGATCCGCATTGTCTCCTAAATTGTACTAATTGTAAACCGAATAATAAAATTGTATGACAATGAGGTTTGTAATACCTTATTTAGTGTCCGTAAGTCCTCCATGATTTGTTCATCTGTGAGAAGATAATTTAGCTGGGGTGCAAGTATTAAGGAAAAATAAAAATAGGAAACTTCACAAAAAAGGCCACAATGAGTACACAACTGAAAATCAATTCCTTATTGTAGAGCTGAACACAGAGAGAATCCCATGTACAGTAATGTTTATAAAACCTTGTTGAGGTCAACAGGAGAAAGGAATTTTAACCTCTGTTCACAAGGCCGGTTGTCAACCTTTTGTAATGGATCTAGTGTTGCAAATGGATATTTTGATTTCCAAGGTGCTTTAAAAAAAAAAAAAAAAAAAAAAAAAAAACACACACACACAAAAACAAAAACAGATCAGTTAAATGGGTTGTCCACTACTAGGACAACCCCTTCTTGAACTAAATGTTTGGCCCCAATAAAATAAAAAAACTATACCTTGCCAGCACCGTTCCAGTGATGTCAGCACTCGTGGTCCCGGGGCTGTGATGCGGTGGAATTACATGTGACGCCGGTGCCCATTTAGCGCTGCTGTCACTGTCCCCGCCTTCGGACAAATTGAACATGAAGAGAAAGTCCGCAGCTAATCAAGGACTTCATTTCTGCATCGTGGGCACATAGCCAAACACCTTATCTTAAAGGGGTTGTTCGGGCTTGGGCCAAACGTCTAGTCACTACGCGACAGCAGACTGCCGAATCATGACAGCATACGGCGCACACTATGTCACGATTCACCTCGTGCGAGCGCTTGTGGTCACATGCCAAATTGTCTCATGTGGCCTGCTGTCACGATTCAGCAATCTGCAGTCACAGAGTGAAGGCAGACTTTAGTCTACAGCACCAACAACCCCTTTAAGACTAGAAAATAAGGGAAAAATTCATTCTCCTATTGGACAGCTTCTATAAAAATGAAATTGGATCTGCAGCTAATTGACAGATGTCAAAATTTGGTCAAACCTGCTGACATTTGTGGTGGCCATGCACAGAATATTAAAGGGAACTTGTCACCAGGTTTCCCCTATATTAACTAAATCCACCATCTTTAAGCTGTCTTACACAGCACTCCAGCAATCTGTTTTTAAGAGCCCATCATTCCTGCATAGCTAAGAAAATACCTTTTAATCCTCCGGCTGATGTGCTCACCACCTCCTCTGTCCCTACAATCGCTGTCCTCCTGCCTTGATTGGAGTGGCTGACATTTCCTACGTCATTCACCGTCTAGCCAAACCTTGCACCTGCACAGTAGAGAACAAGAGCAGCGCAGGCGTAGCAGACTCTGCGGATGACATCTGCCACATCGATCAAGACAGGAGGACAGCGATTGCAAGAACAGCGGAGGCAGCAGACAAGCGACAGCCTTGGGGCTGGACTGCACCATTTAGCATATGGTGCTGGAGGCTTAAAAAAAGGTATTTCCTTAGATATGCAGAAGAGCTGAGCGCTTATAAACAGCAGTGCTGTTTAAAGGGAATCTGTCACCACTTTGGAGTTATCTACTATGGACATACAGGGTATAGAAAAGTAAATCTATACATACCTGTATGGCCCATGGTAGAGGTCTGAATGCAGAGAAATGTAGTTTTATCTCCTTGGTTTTTCACAGGCTTGGCGTCCCCCGGACGCCAAACCTGTACAACATAGAACTGATTAAAGCGCTTTTCTCTGTAATTAAACCTCTACTACGGGCCATACAGGTATGTATAGATTTACTTTTCTATACCCTGTATGGCCATAGTAGAGGTCTGATAACTCCAAAGTAGAGACAGATTCCCTTTAAGACGACTTTTAGGTGGTAGATTTAGTTTATATAGGGGAAACCTGGAGACAGGTTCCCTTTAACTGTAGGTTCTTCCAAAATAGGCTATGGCCGGCATATACCCAATTTCAAAGCCATGTCCTTCAAAAGGATGAAGGCTATACATTGCAACCTATGATGTCAAATATAATTGGGACTCTGCACATTGGCTTATAAGATGAAGTTTGGGCACTGCTGTAGCGCTGGCTCCACCTACAGGATGTTAGTGGAGCAGCACACAACAATACATAATGTGAGGATATTTCTCAATGTTGGTCTTATTAGTGAAGTTTATGAATTTCATTGTGTCTGAGTATTTCCCTGCCAAGAGATGTCAATACACTAAGTTTTTCATTTTAACATGCATATCAAGCTGTGCTCATGACTCGAAACTCCCTGCTTATTTCAAAGCAATAGCCCACGTTCACACGTTCAGTATTTGGTCAGTATTTTAGCTCAGTGTTTGTAAGCCAAAACCAGGAGTGGAACAATCAGAGGAAAAGTATAATAGAAACACGTCACCACTTCTGTATTTATCACCCACTCCTGGTTTTGGCTTACAAATACTGAGGTAAAATACTGACCAACTACTGAATGTGTGAACGTGGCCTTAGGGCAGGATTTTTCCAAGCTTGATATAATAACAGCTGACAATTCCAGCACTAAGAACAAATCTAACTTATGTAGACGATACAATAAAGTCCCACATGTAAAGGATATCAGGAGCCGGTTTCCTTCTTTTATCAGGAATTGGTACAGGATCGTTTGGTCGTCGTCGTAATTTTCGAGTCATAATAGGTTTCACTTCCATAGAATCTGTCAAAAGAAATACATTTTTAGAAGAAGTCGACGATGTTGCATGTGAACCAGATAAAGCGGCTATATGTGGCAGAACAGCAGGCACGTGCAGACAGCGCTAG
Source organism: Phyllobates terribilis (assembly GCF_046119375.1). Lineage (NCBI taxonomy): Eukaryota > Metazoa > Chordata > Amphibia > Anura > Dendrobatidae > Phyllobates > Phyllobates terribilis. The sequence goes on along the minus strand of NW_027362761.1, from coordinate 376,310,321 downwards.
GCTTGTAAGGGCGATCAATGTCTAAAATCAGTGCAATTGCACAATGACACTGGAGGCGCACAGTGGCGTGCTACAAGTGTAAGTGCAGGCGCGCACAAGACATGACTGCCGACGCATCCTGACACCTGGTTTCTGCCCATCTATGGCAGCCGCTCATGCGGCATCAGTGAAGAGTAGGGGTACTGAAGTGAACAAACAGCATGCGCACATCACATCGTCCTCTCCTCTCTGAAGCCGCTCGCTACAGGTGCATTGAGCGGCGGTCATACACAGGCAGGAACCAGGCGTCAGCGCCACATTGTGTGCTACCCCACACGGACACTTGGAGAATGCCACTGAGGTCCTCCAGTGTTTATATGCAAGCACAGGCACACAAACTGATTTTAGACAGTGCTCCCTTTCATCAACGGAGAGCTGTCTACCAAGACAAAAAACTTACTTTAAAAAGAGTTGTCCACTACTTTATATTATCCCCTCAATGTATTGCCCTGGGGCCCATAAGGGTTTTTGTAAATACCTTCTGTTGCAGGTTCTGCCTGTGAGCGGCGCTACCACTGGCCGCTCACAGGCATCACGTGACCCCCGGCTGCAGCCGGCTCTGACATCCGCTGATGTCACCTCATGGTTCTGGATGCAGCCAGGAGTGACTTACTTCTGCGTTTCACGGTGGATGCTGGGCTGTGGGCGGGTTTACCCCGCGCGTCACACCCGGCATCCACCGCGCGCTCTCCCTCTCCTCATTCATCGAGAAAGCGCGCAGTGGATGCTGGGTGTGACGTGGGGGATAACCCCGCCCTCAATCCAGCATTCACCGCAGGGACCGCGACACTGATGTCGCGCCTCACTTGACGTGCCATCCGTGGCGGGTCACATGATGCCTGTGAGTGGCCCGCGATAGCGCCGCTCACAGGCAGTATCTGCAACAGAAGGTAATTACAAAAACCCTTATGGGTCCTGGGGGAATACATTGGGGGCATAATAAAAAGTTGTGGCCATCTTCTTTAATAATAAAAAAGAGGGCGTAATGGTGCACCAGAGCATCGACCAGGCAAAGGCTGCACTAAATCAGCCTCATCTGTATATTAAATAAAAGTAGATTTTCAGCAAATGTTAAGATAAATTGTATATGCCTGATATGATTTTTATAAGGGCTGCATCCTCTATATTTGGGGTAGGGAACCTCTAACATCTTTTTCTCCAGCCCCCAGGCAGAATCCCAGGGACCACAGGCCATTTAATTGCCTCTGACAGTGCATGCACTAAGCGTTCACTATAGAATGCTACGGCACGTGGAATAAAGAATTGTGTCCTGCGTCAGGGTGTATTTTATGGGTGGAGTCAGCATGTTTCAGCCCCACCGACAACAGCAGCTGAAGCCCCTGCCCCACCTGTGATGTATAAATGCCCCAGCCCCTCCTGTGATGTGTACAGTCCCCCAAGACCCCCCCAGTGATATGTGTACAGTCCCCCAAGACCCCCCCAGTGATATGTGCACAGTCCCCCAAGACCCCCCAGTGATGTGTATGCAGGACCCCCCCCCCAGTGATGGGTATACAGGCCCCCCCCCAGTGATGGGTATACAGGCCCCCCCCCAGTGATGGGTATACAGGCCCCCCCCCCAGTGATGGGTATACAGGCCCCCCCCCCAGTGATATGTATACAGCCCACCCCCCCAGTGATGTGTATACAGCCCCCCCCCAGTGATGTGTATACAGCCCCCCCAGTGATATGTATACAGCCCCCCCCAGTGATATGTATACAGCCCCCCCCAGTGATATGTATACAGCCCCCCCCCAGTGATATGTATACAGCCCCCCCCCGTGATATGTATACAGCCCCCCCCCAGTGATATGTGTACAGGCCCCCCCCCAGTGATGTGTGTACAGGCCCCCCCCCAGTGATGTGTATACAGGCCCCCCCCCAGTGATGTGTATACAGCCCCCCCCCCAGTGATGTGTATACAGGCCCCCCCCAGTGATGTGTATACAGCCCCCCCCCCAGTGATGTGTATACAGGCCCCCCCCCCAGTGATGTGTATACAGGCCCCCCCCCAGTGATGTGTATACAGCCCCCCCCCCCAGTGATGTGTATACAGGCCCCCAGGCCCCTCCTGTGATGTGTATACAGGCCCCCAGGCCCCTCCTGTGATGTGTATACAGGCCCCCAGGCCCCTCCTGTGATGTGTATACAGGCCCCTCCTGTGATGTGTATACAGGCCCCTCCTGTGATGTATACAGGCCCCTCCTGTGATGTGTATACAGGCCCCCAGGCCCCTCCTGTGATGTATACAGGCCCCTCCTGTGATGTATACAGGCCCCTCCTGTGATGTATACAGGCCCCTCCTGTGATGTATACAGGCCCCTCCTGTGATGTATACAGGCCCCTCCTGTGATGTGTATACAGGCCCCCAGGCCCCTCCTGTGAGGTATGTACCCCCAGCCCCTCCAGATGCATACAGGCACCCCCAAAACCCTCCTGTGATGTATATAGGCCCCCCCAGCTCCTCCTGTGATGTATGTAGGCCCCCCCAGCTCCGCCTGTGATGTATATAGGCCCCCAAGCCCCTCCTGTGATGTACATAGGCCCCCAAGCCCCTCCTGTGATGTACATAGGCCCCCAAGCCCCTCCTGTGATGTACATAGGCCCCCAAGCCCCTCCTGTGATGTACATAGGCCCCCAAGCCCCTCCTGTGATGTACATAGGCCCCCAAGCCCCTCCTGTGATGTACATAGGCCCCCAAGCCCCTCCTGTGATGTACATAGGCCCCCAAGCCCCTCCTGTGATGTACATAGGCCCCCAAGCCCCTCCTGTGATGTACATAGGCCCCCAAGCCCCTCCTGTGATGTACATAGGCCCCCAAGCCCCTCCTGTGATGTACATAGGCCCCCAAACCCCTCCTGTGATGTACATAGGCCCCCAAACCCCTCCTGTGATGTACATAGGCCCCCAAACCCCTCCTGTGATGTATATAGGCCCCCAAGCCCCTCTTGTAATGTACAGTACAGATCAAAAGTTAGGACACACCTTCTCATTTAAATATTTTTCTGTATTTTCATGACTATGAAAATTGTACATTCACACTGAAGGCATCAAAACTATGAATTAACACATGTGGAATTATATACTTAACAAAAAAGTGTGAAACAACTGAAAATATGTCTTATATTCTAGGTTCTTCAAAGTAGCCACCTTTTGCTTTGATGACTGCTTTGCACACTCTTGGCATTCTCTTGATGAGCTTCAAGAGGTAGTCACCTGAAATGGTTTTCACTTCACAGGTCTGCCCTGTCAGGTTTAATAAGTGGGATTTCTTGCCTTATAAATGGGGTTGGGACCATCAGTTGTGTTGTGCAGAAGTCAGGTGGATACACAGCTGATAGTCCTACTGAATAGACTGTTAGAATTTGTATTATGGCAAGAAAAAAGAAGCCAAGTAAAGAAAAATGAGTGGCCATCATTACTTTAAGTAATGAAGGTCAGTCAGTCCGAAAAATTGGGCAAACTTTGAAAGTGTCCCCAAGTGCAGTTGTAAAAACCATCAAGCGCTACAAAGAAACTGGCTCACATGAGGACCGCCCCAGGAAAGGAAGACCAAGAGTTACCTCTGCTTCTGAGGATAAGTTTATCTGAGTCACCAGCCTCAGAAATTCCAGGTTAACAGCAGCTCAGATTAGAGACCAGGTCAATGCCACACAGAGTTCTAGCAGCAGACACATCTCTACAACAACTGTTAAGAGGAGACTTTGTGCAGCAGGCCTTCATGGTAAAATAGCTGCTAGGAAACCACTGCTAAGGACAGGCAACAAGCAGAAGAGACTTGTTTGGGCTAAAGAACAGAAGGAATGGACATTAGACCAGTGGAAATCTGTGCTTTGGTCTGATGAGTTCAAATTTGAGATCTTTGGTTCCAACCACCGTGTCTTTGTGCGACGCAGAAAAGGTGAACGGATGGACTCTACATGCCTGGTTCCCACCGTGAAGCATGGAGGAGGAGGTGTGATGGTGTGGGGGTGCTTTGCTGGTGACACTGTTGGGGATTTATTCAAAATTGAAGGCATACTGAACCAGCATGGCTACCACAGCATCTTGCAGCAGCATGCTATTCCATCCAGTTTGCGCTTAGTTGGACCATCATTTATTTTTCAACAGGACAATGATCCCAAACACACCTCCAGGCTGTGTAAGGGCTATTTGACCAAGAATGAGAGTGATGGGGTGCTACGCCAGATGACCTGGCCTCCACAGTCACCAGACCTGAACCCAATCGAGATGGTTTGGGGTGAGCTGGACCGCAGAGTGAAGGCAAAAGGGCCAACAAGTGCTAAGCATCTCTGGGAACTCCTTCAAGATTGTTGGAAAACCATTTCCGGTGACTACCTCTTGAAGCTCATCAAGAGAATGCCAAGAGTGTGCAAAGAGGTCATCAAAGCAAAAGGTGGCTACTTTGAAGAACCTAGAATATAAGACATATTTTCAGTTGTTTGACACTTTTTTGTTAAGTATATAATTCCACATGTGTTAATTCATAGTTTTGATGCCTTCAGTGTGAACGTACAATTTTCAAAGTCATGAAAATACAGAAAAATCTTTAAATGAGGTGTGTCCAAACTTTTGGTCTGTACTGTATATAAGCCCCCCAAGCCCCTCCAGTAATGTATATAAGCCCCCCAAGCCCCTCCAGTAATGTATATAAGCCCCCAAAGCCCCTCCAGTAATGTATATAAGCCCCCAAAGCCCCTCCAGTAATGTATATAAGCCCCCAAAGCCCCTCCAGTAATGTATATAAGCCCCCAAGCCCCTCCTGTAATGTATATAAGCCCCCCAAGCCCCTCTTGTAATGTATATAAGCCCCCCAAGCCCCTCTTGTAATGTATATAAGCCCCCCAAGCCCCTCCTGTGATGTATATAAGCCCCCCAAGCCCCTCCTGTGATGTATATAAGCCCCCCAAGCCCCTCCTGTGATGTATATAAGCCCCCCAAGCCCCTCCTGTGATGTATATAGCCCCCCAGCCCCTCCTGTGATGTATATAACCCCCCAAGCCCCTCCTGTGATGTATATAGGCCCCCAAGCACCTCCTGTGATGTATATAGCCCCCCAGCCCTTCCTGTGATGTATATAACCCCCCCCCCGAGCATCTCCTATGTGATGTGTATACTGTAGCCCCCCCAATGTCTCCTATGTGATGTATACAGAGCAGTTTTGGTGTCTATGTGAGATGTATATACTCCAGGCCCCCAACTGCTTGACTTCTATAAATGTAAAAGTGAGCAGAGATTGCCCCCTGTGAGGAGACCTGCAGTGTAATATGCATCTATGTTCAGAACTTACTGGTGCAAGGTTTTTTCCATATTCATTGCAAAGAGTCAACTGCGCTCCAGACTGGGGCAACCCTGGAAAAGCAGTTGGGAGTAGCAATACCTCCTAACATCACAGCTGCACCAAACAGAAGCAGTTCCAGCCATCACATTAGGGGCGAGTCCATTAAATGTTTTACAAAATATAACGGGATAAATTTCAAGTTGATAATTTTGTACAGCCCCAGAGTGGAGGTCTAAATATCCAAATGGACCCTGACAGAAAAAAGGTTCCCCACCCATGCTCTATATAAATGTTTATGCCGTTTTATTGCCATTTTAGGTGCGACAGACTCCTTTTAAAAATGCTCAGTAGCCTAAAGTGAAAATTGACAAATTTTAGGACCTGCAAAATTCTTAAAAAATTTTGATTTTAAGAAAAAATAAAAAAGGTAATTTTTGATTATTCATTCCCTTTATGCATGGACAGAACTTACCTCCTGTTAGCTCCATTGTTAATTTCTCATTTTCAATCATTTTCTTCTTTTCCTCTAATTCTGCTATCAAATTCTCCTTTAGTTCAATCTTTTTATCTTCAAATTCTTTCACAGCTGCCTTCTTCTCCTTGATGTAGTTTCTTTCTACCTGCTCAGTCTAGGAAGATAATATAATTCACGGCGATAAATAATTAATAGGAATGATGCCTGTGATACACAATGAGCCTGGAATGTCACTTACCTCTAGTTGTAAAAAAAGTTCTGGAAGAAAAACAGAAATAAAATCAGTTTAGAAAACTTGTATTCAGTATTTACATGGTGGGAATAGTGACCTTTACTTTCTGTGGTCAGTACAAACAGTCACTTCAAAGATCAGGAGAGCTCAGTTAACAGGGTATTCCCATCTCCAAGATCCTATCCCAATGTAGGTATAATAATAATAATATTATTATTATTAGCAAAAACCTTCAATTAGAAATGTAGTATAATTCTCCTGATAACCTATGTCGCTTACCTCAAGTGTAGGCCATTGAAGTAGCTTAGGTATCCATGGTTGCGACCACTAGCAACTGTCTATATAGGAGTGGTCGTAACCATGGATACCTAGGCTGTTGCAATGGCCTGCATATGGGGTTTGTGACAAAAGTTATCAGGAGAACTATCTATATTTCTAATTGGAGGTGTTTGCTAATATTATTATTATTATACCTACTACAGTGAGTACGGAAAGTATTCAGACCCCTTTAAATTTTTCACTCTCTGTTTCATTGCAGCCATTTGGTAAATTCTAAAAAGTTCATTTTTTCTCATTAAAGTACACTCTGCACCCCATCTTAACTGAAAAAAAAAACAAAAATGTAGAATTTTTTGCAAATTTATTAAAAAAGAAAAACTGAAATATCACATGGTCATAAGTATTCAGACCCTTTGCTCAGTATTGAGTAGAAGCACCTTTTCAGCTAGTACAGCCATGGGTCTTCTTGGGAATGATGCAACAAGTTTTTCACACCTGGATTTGGGGATCTTCTGCCATTGTTCCTTGCAGATCCTCTCCAGTTCCGTCAGGTTGGATGGTGAACGTTGGTGGACAGCCATTTTCAGGTCTCTCGAGAGATGCTCAATTGGGTTTAGGTCAGGGCTCTGGCTGGGCCAGTCAAGAATGGTCACAGAGTTGTTCTGAAGCCACTCCTTTGTTATTTTAGCTGTGTGCTTAGGGTCATTGTCTCGCTGGAAGGTGAACCTTCGGCCAAGTCTGAGGTCCAGAGCACTCTGGAAGAGGTTTTCATCCAGGATATCTCTGTACTTGGCTGCACTCATGTTTCCTTCAATTGCAACCTGTCGCCCTGTCCCTGCAGCTGAAAAACACCCCCATAGCATGATGCTGCCACCACGTTTCACTGTTGGGATTGTATTAGGCAGGTGATGAGCAGTGCCTGGTTTTCTCCACACATACCGCTTAGAATTATCACCAAAAAGTCCTATCTTCGTCTCATCAGACCAGAGAATCTTATTTCTCATAGTCTGGGAGTCCTTCATGTGTTTTTGAGCAAACTCTATGCGAGCTTTCATATGTCTTGCACTGAGGAGAGACTTCTGTTGGGCCACTCTGCCATAAAGGCCCGACTGGTGGAGGGCTGCAGTGATAGTTGACTTTGTGGAACTTTCTCCCATCTCCCTACTGCATCTCTGGAGCTCAGCCACAGTGATCTTGGGGTTCTTCTTTACCTCTCTCACCAAGGCTCTTCTCCCACGATTGCTCAGTTTGGCTGGACGGCCAGGTCTAGAAAGACTTCTGGTGGTCCCAAACTTCTTCCATTTAAGGATTATGGAGGCCACTGTGCTCTTAGGAACCTTGAGTAATGCAGAAATTCTTTTGTGACCTTGGCCAGATCTGTGCCTTGCAACAATTCTGTGTCTGAGCTCCTTGGGCAGTTCCTTTGAACTCATGATTCTCATTTGGTCTGACATGCACTGTGAGCTGTGAGGTCTTATATAGACAGGTGTGCGCCTTTCCAAATCAAGTCCTATCAGTTTAATTAAACACAGCTGGACTCCAATGAACGAGTAGAATCATCTTAAGGAGGGTCACAAAGAAATGGACAGCATGTGACTTAAATATGAGTGTCTGAGCAAAAGGTCTGAATACTTATGACCATGTGATATTTCAGTTTTTCTTTTTTAATAAACTAAAAAAAATTCTACATTTATGCTTTTTTTTCGGTCAAGATAGGGTGCAGAGTGTACTTTAATGAGAAAAAAAATGAACTTTTTAAAATTTACCAAATGGCTGCAATGAAACAAAGAGTGAAAATTTTAAAGGGGTCTGAATACTTTCCGTACCCACTGTACATATTGGGATAGGATCTTGGAGATAGGAATACCCCTTTAAATATCACTTCTGTCTTTATGGTTAAAGGGGTTGTCTGGTGAATGGAAGTTAACACCTATCCACAATATAAGTTATCACGGACCGACTGCAGGGATTGGCAGAAAGGGTCACTTTTATCCCTCTCAGAATGGTGAGGCAGTGTCTATGATTGAGCGCAGCTCCATAGGGCTACTGGAAAGAAAAGGTGCAGCACTCAGCAATACCGTAAGAGAAAAAGGGAGCTTCAATTTGGTATGTGCACTGACGCTCCGAACTTACAGGGAGGAGAGTGTCCCATTCTGCCAATCGATAGGATAGGTGATAGCGCTTCTTCAAGAGGCAAGCCAGATTTCAGCACCCAAATGCTCCTCAATCTAAACAAAATATTTTAGGATATCTCAAGAAACTTTAAAATTCGTATTCCTTCAGTAAAGAAAAATGTGGTCACTACAGGTTAACACAGACTTTTTCTGATATTATTACATTTTAAGCATAGGCATTTTATTGCTATACAAAATAATATAACATGCTGTTCTATTCTGTACAGAAGAAAAAACAGCTCTAGTCTTTGAGGATTCATATAATGAATGGTATAATGTAAATGGGAGCATACACCCATCAATTCTTGGGCATTTGACTGGGTGTACTGGGCATAAGAACCTCTTATTAGCACATACCAATACATTCTTTAACCCCTTCACGCCGCAGCCAATTTCCGTTTTGGCGTTTTCGGTTTTTTCCTCTCCTTCTTCCCAGAGCCATAACTTTTACTTTTCTGTCCACATTGTCATATGAGGGCTTGTTTTTGCTGGGATAAGTTGTATGGTGCGATAAAATTGTGAAAAAAAAAACGCAATTCTGACATTGTTTTTTGGGAATTGTTTTTACAGTGTACATTTTGTAGTAAAAATTACCATGCAATATGATTCTCCTCATCAATAAGATTACGGCAATACCCAACATGTCCAGGTTTTTTTATTATTGTAGTGGTGAAAATAAAAGTCAGAAGTTTGCAAAAAAAATAATTTTGGGTTTGTGTCACCATTTTCCGAGAACCGTAACATTTTTATTTTTCGGCCGATGGAGCTGTGTGATGGCTTATTTTTTTTGCGGGTCAAAACGACGTTTTTATTAGTACCATTTTTGGATAGATGTGACTTTTTTTTTTTTATCGCTGGTTACAGCCTTTTTTGTGGAAGCCAAAAAAAAACGTAATTTTGGCTTTCTTGAATTTTTTCCGTTTATGGTGTTTACTGATCGGGTTAATTGTTTTTATATTTTGATAGATCTGACTTTTCTGAACATGGCGATACCACATTTTTTATATATATCTTTATTTTCAATGGGGGATTTGAAATGTTTTTTCTTTTTTTTAAACTCTTTTTTTTTTACTTTTTACTGTTATTGTTAGCCCCCTTAGGGGACTTGAAGATGCGATTGTTTGATCGTTTATGCTATACGCAGCGATGCTGCAGCATTGCTGTATATGGCAGAAATTACAGTCTCCTTTGAAGCCCAGCCAGAGGCAGGGTTTCATGACAACCCCCGGCTGTGATGACAACCCATCGGCGACCCGCAATCACGTCACGGTTGCGCCAATGGACGGAGAAAATGAAGCGATCAAGCACACAGTTGCATTTAATAAGTTAACAATCGCGGGTAGAGCACTGCTCCACCCGCGATTGTTAGCAGCAGGTCCTGGCTGTAATACACAGCCATCACCTGCCGTGTATGGGGCAGCCCACTCCATACACCCGCTTCTGACATGCGCCGTACATGTACGGCGGATGTCGTGAAGGGGTTAAAAGAAAACCCATGTAAAAGAAGGAGATCCCATTCATTCTTTCATGTTCTTACCAGCATTTCTTAGCCTCTCTCTATATTGTTGATCTAATTTTTTCATCCGTTTCTGATATTCCTGCAAGGTACCTAAATATAAAATAAAGGCATGAAATCACATATATAATAACAACCGGTGAGTGTAACTAAAGTTATTAGTGATCATCCATCACAAATCATGATATTTCTTCCATAGCGTTTGCCAACTGGGGTTGGGGAAAATGAATTACAAATAAAGTGATTAAAAAAAATGTAGCTCATATTTTTATTTCTTGTAACAAGTTAACAGGAGGTGGGGTGGGGATTTATTAAAGAATCAATCTAGCAATTTTTTTTTCTCTGCCTGCACCCCCACCTGATTGTCTATCACACTCAGCATTTATCTTACATACGGAGAACTTACTTTCCCTGCAGGACAGCCTATATCATGATTCCTAGATTTCACCCTGCATTTTATCCTTCTATACGCCGCTATCAATCTCATGTGTCAGCATAGCATCACATTGCCAGCTTGGCTAGTAACATCTGTCTACTGGGATGGCACTACTCTCCTATATATTCCCCTAAATAACATAATATAGTTATACAGTCAGGGAGGCAGACTTGTCATCTTTATTATAACTTTGCGACAGGAGCTGTGAAATTATCATCATTATCTATGATATGGGTTTCTGTTCCCCCTGAGGAGGAACACATGAGGTACAAGAAATAATAAGTCAGCTCACCGCTTAAACTCTCTGGACCAGAAACTCCTATGCATGGACATCCTAGACTCAGATGAACCAAACTTGCATAAGAAAAGACAAAAGTCCAGCAGGAATGAGAAATCCTTATAAAACATCCTGTTTATATAATAGAAGAAAAAAAGAGGCAGCACTCCAACAGGCTATGCAAAAAGTGGACCTTTTATCGGACCATTACTGAACCTTTCTGAAGCTGTTTCAGGCATGAAGACACATCTATCTGAAAAGCTTAGGGTCTGGAATTTTAAATTGGTTACCCAATATCTATAATGCTCTTTAAAATATCTATTTTTAAAGCAGTATTCCCATCTCCAAGATCCTATCCCAATATGTAGTAGGTGTAGTAATAATAATAGCAAATACCTCCAATTAGAAATGTACTAGTGTAGTTCTTCTGATAAGCTAAATCTCTTTCCTTATGTGTAGGCATTGCAGGACCTTGGGTATCCATGGTTACGACCACTAGTGGTCGTAACCATGGATACCTAAGGTCTTGCAATGCCAGCACATAAGAGACATAGCGAGTCAGAAAAACTATATTACATTTCTAATTGTGGGTATTTGCTAATATTATTATTACTACACCTACTACATATTGGGATAGGATCTTGCAGATGTGAATACCCCTTTAAGCCCTAACCACTTTTGTAATTTGCTTTATGATAAACTTACCTACCATTCTTCCTATATCTGTTTGTTTTTTACTTTACTTCCTGTGACGTTTTGTTTGAGGAGAGTCTCAAAAGAGACGTCATAAGAGCATTGTCCTATAGTCACTTCTCCGTTGCTTCTATCACCCCCCTGAAACAGACGTACAAGGGGGCGGCACTGCTGTTACGTACCATCCTACGATGATGTCCTGTTTCGAGAAGGTGACGGAGAAGTGACCGCAGCTTCTGTGCCCACATCTTCAGTGGCTGTCATCACACTTCTGTTGGCGCCACAATTCCTACTACTGTCACGGCCACATCTCTCCCTGAAACTAATTTCATCATGGGGCAGTGATAAAAGCAAGGTGAGTGAAAGCAACACCGGCCCACATCTTCTATCACCGCCCTCAAACGTATCGACATCAGGGAGCGCAGATGGTGTCATCAATCTGCTTCTTTTGCTGCCCTTTGAGGCCAACTTGCTTGAAGACAGTGATAGAGGCTGTGAGGGGGTACTGCTGTCACTCACCCTGCTTCTGTCACCGACCCCCGCTGACGTCTCATTTCAAAGAAAGAGACCGGAACTGTGGCTGTGGAAACTGAAATTGTGTGTGGAGGGCATAGAAGTGTGGGGGCAGCCACATAAGTAAGACAGCATGATAAAAGCTGTTGTCACTTCCCCACCAACCCCCTTAGACAGGACATCAGGGATTGGTGGTGACAAAAGCTGTGGTAAGTGACAGCAGCAGAGCCTTCTGATAACACTGTGGTCCACGTGGGGTGTGGGGGTGATAGAAGCTGCGGAGAAGTGACAGCAGGGCCACCCCCTGTGACATCCTGTTTGAGACTCCATTTCCTCCCAGGAACTGAAGAAATAAATTATAGATATAGGGATTAGTAGGATGGTAAGAAATGTTATAATAAAGCAAATTCCAAGAGTGGTTAGGGCTTTACGATAGATATTTATATTCGGACAACCCCTTTAATGTATGGGTGTTTTATAGGATTTCTCCTTGCTGTTGTAAGTTTGTTTTATAAAGGTGCAATCCATCTAATTTCAAAATACAAGTAATTCTGGAGATACAGACTGTTGTAAAAAGAAGGGGGGATGCTACACAGTGGCAGACATGGTCCTGTCCCAACTTTTTTGAGAGGTGTTGCTGCCAACAATTTCTAAATGTGTAAATGTTTTCAAATGAGCTGGAAAATGTCTGACTTTCAGCTTCTGATCTGTGTTCTATGTTCTGTTGTGAATAAAATATGGCTATAACAGAATTCCAAATCATTGCATTCTTTACATATTACACAATAACTTTTTTTGAAATTGGGGTTGTATGATTCATAGTTTCTATATAAATAATCTACATAAGTAAATACATCCTGGCTGTACTGAGTTCTGTACGTTAGTTATTTTACTCGTTTATATTGCGCCATTAATTCTGCAGTGCTTTACAGACATTATCAGCACTGTCCCCATTGGGGCTCGCAATCTAAATTCCCTATCAGTATGTCTTTGGAGTGTGGGAGGAAACTTAAGAACCTGGAGGAAACCCACACAAACACAAGGAAAACATACAAACTCCTTGCAGATGTTGTCCTTGGTGGGACTAAACTCAGGACAACAATGCTGCACTGTTCCAGTACTGCCCTACATTACACCTTTCGTGTTATTTTTTATAGTGAGATATTTAGGTGCCGAACAGTGAGCCAAATGATTTGAATGACCCTGGTTCAGCATTCACATCGGTAGTCTGTGGCCGCCAGACCAGAGACATGCGAATACCTTCCTGCGCAAGGATGCTGAAAATCTTTTTGCTGAACACTAACATTGGATGATTATTCCCAGAATGCAATCATTAGAGCAAGCTCTATGCAGACAACAAATAAGCAGGGAATATTGGGAATAATAACTTAAAATCAGGACGGGACACAGCATAAAGTTATAGAGAGAAAGCACTGGTCACTCTTAGCAAAAGGAAGGGTCAGCTGGGTGTGTGCAGGGTACTAAAAGAAGCCATTTTTGGTGGAGGAAGAAGACTCAGGAATAGGTGGATCTGCGACATAAAGATGTAGCGCGAGGGCACCAATTACTTTACACATTCCTTCATCTACAATGCAATAGGATTGTGTCACATAATTTGCAGCTTGGAAATTAATGGTTGGCTACAGAAGTTTTCATGCAATGATACCTGCAGATGAGAACTATCTGAGGCAGACCAGTAACTCATCGGGGGCTCTATGAAGACAATAAATACTAAGGAATAAGTACCACCATCATCTGGTAATCTCAATGCCCACCTTCCTGAAGTTGTTGCAGTTGTCTCTTCAGAGAGGCCAGCTTATCCTGATACATCCTGGCAAGAAAAAAATAAATAAAAATAAAGTTAGAGTTATATCTATGGGAAAAAAAAACATTTTTATTTAGTTTTAACTGCACTGAGCTTAACTCCTTTATGAATTGGAAATTTTCCATTTTTGTTATTTCCTCGCCTTCCTCCAAGAGCCATTACTTTGTATATTTGTCCGTTAACATAGCAGTGTGAGGGCTTGATTTTTATGGGACAATTTATAGTTTTGAATAACACAATTCACCATGTAATGTACTGAAAAATAAGGGGAAAAAAAAAAACAATTCCGCCATTGTTTTTTTAGGTTTTGTTTGTATGGCATTTATTATTTAGTAAAAATGACTCAGCATCATGATCTTATACCTGTAACTTTTTCTTTATTTTTCCTGTTAATGGAGCTGTGTGAAAGCTTACGTTTTTAAAGGGAACCTATCACGTTGGCCAACGCTAACGATATGGGGTTAATCTGCAGGTTGATAGCATTAGACAGTCAACACTCACAGCACTGTAAGCGGCGGCAGTAAACCTGTCCTGGCACTTTGGCAGTGCAGAGTCAGCTGTCAGTCAAAGTGCCGGGGTGAGTGACAGCGACATTTAAATGGAGCAATACTCAGCTGCTGCTGCTGTTACAGGCAGATGCCGTCTGTCTAACACAGTCAGCATCTGCCATGTATGGTGCGGGTCCAGTTTTTGAACCTGCCCTAAACACCTGCTGCCGTGTAATTTTATGTCATGAGGTCACAAAACGCTTAATTAGTTTGTATGATCGGCCATCAGCAAGTACATTATTATATTCCTAACAGATTCTGAATATTTCTAGCCACAACTAGGCTAAACTTTCCCGATATACAATCTGCTTTTATTTTACATCTTATTCTGTCTCCCGGTAATAGATAATGGTGTTTCAGTACTAGGACCCTTGTGTACGAAGTGGAGCATTATGTGATGAGCTAGGCCATGAGATTTGTGTGAAGATGTAAATGAATTGGGATGGCATAAATATGAGGAAGTTTTTATATGTATTTCTAGTTTCATTCATGGGCTACTATTTCTTAAGTGTAACAGTACATTAATATCTTTCTATACAGTGCATAAAATTCTGTGTGCAAATATAAAAAAAACACAAAAATGACGACTACAATGATCCTTCGTTCAATAAGAATAATTACCCGGCCCCAGATCAATTTTTGCCTGTTCTACCCCAGCTTATCTGAGTCTGTACTTTCAGAGAGAATTATCATCAATGTACAAAAACTGCATCCATTTAAAAGGGAAATGGAGTTTTGTCCTTGGTGCTACAGAGCAGTCATAAGCTACACAGAATAGAGAACTCTGACATCACTAGATTAGATGATCTATTGCAAAGGTGGGCAATTAATTTTCCCGAGGGTCCGCACGAGAGACCGTGAGTGTTGCGGAGGACTGAACTAATACGTTAAAATATGTTAATATTGAACAGAATTGATTTCATTTTAATAATTGTATTGCTTATTATCAAGCAGAACAAAACCATATAAATTTACAGATTTTTATAAAGTTTATAAATAATACAGTAAATTATATATACTGGTCCAGTTATGCAGTCCTTGTACTATAATCAACAGCTCCTCCAAAAACAGTAAGTAAACTTTTTGACAGTTAGGGTGATTAATGAGTGGAACAGGCTGCCACGAGAGGTGGTGAGTTCCCCTTCAATGGACGTCTTCAAACAGAGGCTGGACAGACATCTGTCTGAGATGATTTAGTGAATCCTGCTTTGAGCAGGGGGTTGGACCAGATGACCCAGGAGGTCCCTTCCAACTCTACCATTCTATGATTCTATGATTCTAAGATGTCCCCCACAGCTCCCACACGTCCCCACAGCCCCCATACAGTATACTGAACCCCACAGCCCCCCAGCACAGTATGATGATCCCTAAAATCTTGCACTCAGAATGAGCCCCTACAGCCCCCCAAAAATTATACCAGACAGTATGATTGCCCACACACTATGATCCCCCACAGACCCATAACAAAATATGATGGCCCATGCAGCACCCCAACACAGTATGATACCACACAGGCCCCAACACAGCATGACCACCCACCAAATCAGTATAATGCACCCAATGGTCCCCCCAACACAGAATGACTACCTCCACAGTATGATGCCTCACAGCCCCACAATACTTAATGATGGCCCCACAAGTGAATGTCAAAAAAAACACTGCACACTTTACCCCTGTTCCCCTGGTGCGCTGCTCCGATCTTAAATCTGCACACTGAGGCTGCACAGCAGGCGCAATCTAATGAAGTTGTCGCGCCAGCTGTGCTGAGACACTAAGTTGCACAGGCTTAATGGTGAAAGATGGAGCCGACAGCTCACTCCTCCACCATTATATTCACTGGTATCTGCATCCCAAAGAATGTAGAGATCAGTGAAATTGAGACGTTGAGCGAAGGTGGAGAGGGCGGCCGCAGTGTTCGGCCCCTTTACTGTCCTGGTCTGCATGACAAATAGAAACAGGCAAATGGCCAGATATGGCCTGCCGGCTATAGTTTGCCCAGGTCTGATCTATTGGAATGTGTGCAGGAGGGTTGGGCATGTTGGATTTCAACTTGCCTGATCCTATGTTCTCACATTAGATAAGCCTTCGCCAGAGGTGTGTGGCAGCAGCTAAATCCCCTCTCCCTATTAAGAACACAAGTTGCTCCGCCAAGACAAGTGTGAATATATAAGGATGGGAGGGTTTGAGTGGAACAGCAGTTGGTTAAATGAGCATTTAACTAGAAACTATCTACATGGCCAGATTTAGGCTATGTTCAGACAAACAATTTTAGTGTGTTCTCAAAGAACTGCACAAGGACTAGTGTTACCCATTGGCTCGTCCACATGGAAGATTTTACATGCTGGAAAAAACAAAACCACACAGCATGTGCTAGCCTGGAATATTTGCGGCCCAGACTGGTACATGTAAATGATAGGCAGATCATGTACCCATCTGTCATGGAGACCAAAACACAAAGTTACACAAGGACAAGACTGGCCCAAGTTTTACTATGACAATGTACACTTAGCCTCAGGATCATACCTTACCACTGATGACACAGGACTTTCTTATAGTGTGGCATTACACAGTAACAAAACACCTATGAGGCATGGACATTACCATAATGATATAAAGTGTACATACTGTTCTTTCATTTCTACGTAGTCCACGTTGTCATGCTTTGCCACGTCGGTCTCACTCGCATCTTCAGTATCTTTATATTAAAATGGAAAACAAAGATGTCAGTATAGAAGAGGGTCACAAAGGCAGATAACAAGGATTCGCTCTGTTACATTTTGGTCTGAATTATTAAGCTGATTTTCCAGCTTCAGAAAAAACTCTGTTCCCCAGCTGCAGTTTAACAAAAGAATGCGTTACTCACCAGCCTCGGGTATTAACTCAGACTGCAGCCAGGAACAAGGGTTCCAAACTGGAAAACCCTTTTTAATAATAGCTAATACACATAATAATAATAAATATTATTATTAATAATAATAATAATAATAATAAAAATAAAGAATGGATATGTGTAAAAAAAAACAGTACACCTTGAAGGTAACGAGAATCTGACATTTCTTATTTTTCTTACTGACAATGAGATAACATATACACAAACCTTTTTCCCTTCAATATTTGAGCCATAAAGTAGCAGAGGGCAGGCTGAAATCGGATACAAGCTGCCATACTGCCAAGGATGTATTATTCACTGCCTTGTACATTTACACTTGGCAGGTAAAAGTTTTTTGCGTGTGAAATTTAAAAAGGTATAGGTCATCAATATCAGAACAATGGGGGGGGGTCTCACACCAGGCACCACAGCCAATTGCTGGATGAACAGCACAGCTCCGTACGCTGTTTAACGGAATCCATTATCAGGTTTTAGCCACCTAATCTGAAAGCAGCGTGATTGTCAGCCTTCTGCCTATGCAGTGTACAGAGAAAGCTGTCAATCAGTGCTGTGGGCGGGGTTATACAGAGCTCAACATACAGAGAACTACTGGATGTGAGACAGATAAACAGGGATCTGGGAACTGCAGCTCAGCTCCTACTGAAACAAATAGAAGGTCACATGCAAACAAACTACTGCAAATGTCTTGATCACTTCAGAAATATCTATTATTGTAAGTCACATGTGGTTCTCTCATAGAACAACCACATAAATCTCAGTTAAATGCTATTTTATTTTTTTCTGAGCAAAATTAACTAATGCAACTTGCTATTTCTTGTGAAATGTTCACATTCCATCCGTTACATACATTTAGAATACATGCTGTGTACGCTCCTGATCGAGGAGCAATCCTCCCAGTTGTGGTCACAAGAGCCCGTTTGGTCTCCATCTGATCACTATACACCCGAGGCAGACTATTCCATACAATGCACTCCAGTATACAGCTATACACAGTACGTGTGTTATATGGAGGCCATAAACAGATGTGATGTGAGCACAGCCTTTATATTCTTAAACCATAATATGTCATACTACACAAAAAAAGCTAAATAACATTTCCCACACATTTACTTTATGTCAGTGTCATTATCCAAGGTCCTTTTATTTTATAAGGATGTTAGAATCTTTTAATGTTTAGCAGCAATTTTTCAAAGAAGTTTACAAAACTTATATTTTTTAGTGACCTATTCAGTTATAAAGCATTGCTCCAGAATTGTTGTTTTTTTTTATTTTACAGCTGGAGTGACACAACTAATCTAAGTTCCTTGCCCCTAGTATACTTTTTAGTTGCTGTCGTCTGTTATCAGCGTCGCTCCAGTCGTCTTCTGCAGATTGTGACCAGCCCGATCTGCTGGGTGATCTGGAGGTCACTATATTCAATGTAAGTCTATGAGAGCCAGTAAGAAAGTCTCATAGACTTACACCATTACACCTAACTTCCGGTCAGTCACAAGATGGCGGCGCAGGACCGGAGCTGCACCGGGAACAGCGGAAAAAGGCGGCTGGTAAGTATATTACGTAAGTGGCACCACTCCAGCGCTGAAATAAAAAAAAATAAAAAAAGAGACTGGAGTGGTGCTTTAAAGTGACATTGAGGAGTGTATCAGGTAGTTTGTTAACCCTTTAGGTGCTTCACAGGAATTAAGGCAAAGTGGAATGAATTAAATAATGGATTTTTCTCCCCTAAAAGTTTTCTAAAATCCTCACGGGACCCCAGAGTCGCAGACCCCGCAGCCATTACTTGGCCTCGCATTGCCATGGCGACCATTGGGACCCACAATCGCGATCTCGGGATGCCGTGATGAGATGGAGGAGTCGGCCAGCTAGAGGGCGCTGTTGCTATTGACAGCAGCATCTAGGGGGTTAAACAGCCATGACTGGAGCCCACACTGACCGTGGCTGACAGCAGTGTGTGATCTGGGGTCTGCAGACAGGCGTATTGGGGGCATTCATGGGTAAAGCAGGATTTCGTGGTCATTCCCTGCTCCCTCCAGGTGACAGCAGCAGCCCCTGCACACCTGTGAGGACCCTCGGGCACAGCATGTCCTCTTACCCTCGTCTGACTCCCGGCCCCTGAAGCTGCGGTCATCGTCCTCGTCCGCGCTCTCCAGCTCTTCCTCCTCATAGTAGTCATTAGCTGCCGCCGCGGCCGGGGACATCACGCCGACCGAGCTCATGTCTGTTACCCGCCTCCCCACACCCGGACCTCCGTGACCGGAACTGCAGCGGGAAACTTCCACACGAGAACCGACACAGCAGCTACAACAATCGGCGCACAGCAACGGGGTCCTCCGCCGCCCGAGTTCCTGTGTCTCCGTTCTAGGTGTCCTGTGAATTGCCAGAAATATCAGTGCAACCGAAAAGCCTCTCTAGGTAATATATTATTATACACAGAGCAAACTTACACTAGTGATAATGTAGTTGCTCCTCAAGTGCCAACACTAGATAATTTAAGGTCGTAAACAGTGAATTTTAGAACAAGGCCCACACAGGCAGTACGGCGGACACCACCTGGCGGGAAGTACAGTGGTGGATGGAAACAAATCTCTCGGAGGTTATACAGTGAGGGTGTGATACCGAGAGTGGCCGCGAGGGGGCAGCCGGCACCCGCTCTATGTGACTGTGCACTGCAGTGTACTGCGCCGCTTCCTTCAGGGTCTTGGGCGCCATATCAGGCTGATAATAATGGAGGGCCAGGAGGAGGCCTGGAGTGTTTCTTCCCTGCAGGAAGGTGTAATATCAGTCAGTTGTGATTGAGGACACAAAGCGTTAGGAGATTATTTGTTGACTAGTTATCAGCAGACTAATTCGCAGAGAATTTCCCTCAAATTTTGATTTCCGGTGAAACTGAGCTATTGGGATTCGATTCGCGCTAATCCAGGAAAATGGCTGCCACCATTTAGTGGCTCATTTTGTGGGCTGATAAAGGTTCTACTCCTGTCCTAGGCCCTCACCTGACTGCTGCCACCATTCATGGCCTCCGTGCAGTACTGTGGCCCATGCTGCCATGTCAGGGGCCACATGGGACTGGTGGAAATGACCTGACGTCCCCCACATGACCGAGCAGAGACCCACATAGCGGACCCTGGGAGCGGAGAGGTGTAATGAATCGGGCGAGGGACATAATAATAGTCTTTAACTCTTTACCTCCCCTCTTATGCTATGGGCTTTGTAGAGACCTCAGAAGGTAATAAAAGGTGTTTTTTTTCTCGTTAATCAGGGCACTGATCAGAATGAAATAATTTTTTAGGAGATTCAGTCATCTTTATTAGTGTTGAGCGAGCATGCTCGACACTGCTCGGTACTCGCCCGAGCATCTCACTACTCGGGATGTTCGGCGAGCACCTAGCATTTCCGGGTTACTCGGGCGGGAGCTCGGGTCTCCGCCCTGCACGTTTGGCACTCTTTACAGAGCCAATGAACATGCAAGGATTGCCAGCCAGTCACTGTAATGCCGCAGCCATGTTGTTTGTGGGCATTACAGTGATTGGCTGGCCGCACAGCGTCACCTCGAGTATTTAAAACCGGGCGCCGCCATCTTAGGCACAGTCGCTCCGGATCAGACAGTGTAGGGTCAGTGCTGCTGAGCTAGGGAGAGATTTATACTCCGAAATAGTTAGTGTAGGGTCTGTAAAGCCTGCCAAATCAGACAAACAGTCCTTCTCAGGACTAATATCCATCCCAGATATCAGGCAGGCAGGCAGGCTGTATAGGAGACGCAGTGGTTATACCAATAAACGCTGCATTACAGTCCTGTGTGCTCCTGCTGGTCAAATTGCTAGACTTATCACCCCGGTCTCAGGGGCCAGGAAAAATTATTATTTTTTCATCTAAATCCTGTATTTATTTATTTTTCCTCAGTCAGACTGTCCAAATACGCGTCTTATTAACCTTTTGGTATTCCCCCCCCCCCAAAAAAAAAAAATTGAGTGTGTCTGTGACTGTTCAGACACCAATATATCTGTTTAAAAGAGTCTGGTGTAGGCCAGAAAAATATAACTGTGGTTTTGCAGTTCCACGGGTCAAATCTCTGTATTATCCAGCTTTTGGTATTTTTTCCGTAAAGAAAAACAGTAATAGTGTCTCCCTGATTGTTCAGACACAAATATATCTGTTTGAAAGATTCTGGTGTACGCCACATAACTAGAACTGTGGTTTTTCAGTTCCACGGTTCAAATCTCTGTATTATCCACTTTTGGGCCTTTTTTACATAAAAAAAACAATTTGAGTGTGTCGCTGACTGTTCAGCCCCAAATATATCTATTTAAAAAAGTCTGGTATATGCCAGTAAATTAGAACTGTGGTTTTGCAGTTCCACGGTTCAAATCTCTGTATTATCCAGCTTTTGGCCTGTTTTACGTAAAAAAAAAAAATAGTGTCTCCCTGTCTGTTCAGTCACAAATATATCTGTTTAAAAGATTCTGGTGTAGGCCAGAGAAATAGAACTGTGATTTTCCTCTTCCACGGTTCTAATCTCCTTTTTATTACCCTTTTTCCATTGATAGTGCGAGTGTAAGCTATTTTACTTAATTTACAATGGGCAAGGCGCGTGGCAAGGGACGTGGAACTGGCCGTTCTGGTGATAAGAACCCCCTGTTGTGTGTGCAAGGCAATCCCCTGTCCATACTGCATGCAAAGATTCCCCCTCCTCTCAGTCTTCACATGTTATGGCAGTTTCTCAAGAAACAGCATCAACGTCCACGTCCCACCGCAGCATTCAATTGTCCATATCCAAGAGTGTTGAACGAAAGCGCAAATTCGCAGCCAACACCCCACAGGCCACAGTCCTAAATTCGCACATTTCACGACTGCTTGCATTGGAAATGCTGCCTTTTAGGCTGGTGGAGACGGAATCCTTCCGCGACCTTATGGCGGTGGTCGGTACTCGGTCCCCAGCCGACACTATTTTGCCCGGTGTGCCATCCCCGCACTACACAAGCACGTGTCCCAAAACATCTGCTGTGCCCTCAACAACGCAGTTACTGGGAGAGTCCATCTGACAACGGACACGTGCTTGTGGCCAGGGACGGTACATCTCCCTGACGGCACACTGGGTAAACATAGTGGAAGCCGGGACCCAGTCGGACCTTGGGACGGAACACATCCTCCCCACACCGAGGATTGCGCGCCCTATGTCAGTCAGAGTTGCCCCCACAGTGTACAGCTCCTGTGCATCATCCTCCTCCTCCTCCTCATGTTTTAGCCTCCATCTCAGATATCACCACATCAGTTACAAGCTGGAAGCACTGCAGTACTGCCTCAGCCAAGCGGCCACAGGCTGTGCTGAAACTCATAAGCTTAGGTGATAAACCTCACACTGCTTGTGAGTTGTGGACAGCTGTGAAAGAGCAGGCAGATCTGTGGCTGAGTCCACTGAACCTACATCCAGGCATGGTCGTGTGTGACAATGGCCGTAACCTGGTGGCGGCTCTGAGGCGAGGCGAGATCACACACATACCATGCCTGGCTCATGTGCTTAACCTCGTGGTTCAGCGGTTTCATAAATCGTACCCCGAGTTGCCAGATCTGCTCGTCAAAGTACGCCGCCTGTCAGTTCATTTTCGCAAGTCTGCTACAGCTTCCGCCACCCTGGCTGTGTTGCAGCAGCGTTTGCAGCTTCCGGCACACCGACTGGTGGGTGATGTCCCCACACGTTGGAACTCTACCCTCCACATGTTGCAAAGGATTTGTGAGCAGAAGAGAGTAGTTGTGGAGTACCAGCTGCAACAAGGCCGTCGATATTCAGGTCAGACTCCACACATAAGACCTCAGGAGTGGACCTGGATGTCTGACATATGTACCATCCTGACAAACTTTGAGGAGTCCACCAAGATGGTGAGTGGCGATGATGCCATCATTAGCATCAGCATCCCACTTGTCTGTCTTTTGCAACGTTCTCTGCAGAGAATTAAAGAGGAGGCATTGCAGCCAGAGTATGATGAGATGGATCAAGAAGAAGTCTTGCCCGTTACCAGTCTGGCACGCATGGCTGACTTTATGTTACGCTGTCTTAACCGTGACCCTCGCGTTGTAAAAATGTTGGGTGACAGTCATTACTGGTTGGTGACACTTTTAGACCCCCGCTACAGGGAGAACTTTCACTCTATTATTCCTGAGGTGGAGAGGTCTACAAAAATGGGGCAGTACCAGAAGGCCCTTGCTGCAGAACTGTTAAAAAAATTCCCATCTGAACACGCTAGCGGCAGAGGTCACAGTTCGTTGCCCAACCAAGGCGTACAGGCGAGAGAGACACAACTCCAATCTAGCAGAGGCAGGGGGAACACTGTCAACGTTCTGGGACAGTTTTCTGAGACCCGCCCAGCTTACAGGCCCTGAGGCGCGGGGTACTCTCACAAGGAGTGGAAAGTTTCAAAAGATGGTGAAGGAGTACCTTGCCGACTGTACCAGCGCCCTCCGTGATTCCTCTGTGCCTTTTAATTATTGGGTATCCAAGCTGGACACTTGGAATGAACTTGCTCTGTACGCCTTGGAGGTCCTGGCCTGCCCTGCCGCTAGCGTGTTATCGGAGCGTGTTTTTAGTGCCGCTGGGGGAATTATAACTGATAAGCGCACTCGCCTGTCAACTGACAAAGCTGACCCTTATCAAAATGAACAAGGGCTGGATTGGGCCAGACTTCTCATCACCACCAAATGACAGCAGAGTAACATAAAGTCAAATCCACTGTCTTATTTCGGGAGGTGTATTCCCATGCACCGCTTCACACCCACACATGGGTATAAGCTTCCTCATTTCGGCTGTATTTTGCTCTTATCCTCAGCCTCCACCACCACTATACCACCAGGGTGACCTTGGTCCGTGTTGCCAGCATTGCAAGTTCCTCCGTCCTAATTTTTGGAAGGCATAGGCAAAGACTATGGGAGACCCACTCCCCAATAATGGGAATATTGTTTTTAAGATGCTGTACTGCATGGCTCTTCCAAGGGGCATTTAAACCGTCTTGTTAAGCTACTGCAACCTCCACGTCTCTTCCAAGGGGCATTAAAACCTTCTTGTTAAGCTACTGCGACCTCCACCACGTCTCTTCCAAGGGGCATTAAAACCTTCTTGTTAAGCTACTGCGACCTCCACCACTTCTCCAAGGGGCATTAAAACCGTCTTGTTAAGCTACTGCGACCTCCACCACTTCTCCAAGGGGCATTAAAACCGTCTTGTTAAGCTACTGCGACCTCCACCACTTTTCCAAGGGGCATTGCATTTCCTCCTAATTTTAGTCAGCTTTTGCTTTTCAATGCATAGGTGAACACTAAGGGAGACCCACTCCCCAATAATGGGTAAAAGGTTTTTAGTATGCTGTAATCCACGTCTGTTTCAAGGGGCATTGCAGTTCCTCATAATATTTGGAAAGCCTTCCATTTACTGCTTAGGCCAACAGTGCACAGGAGACCCAGTTGCTATAAATCAGTGGTCCCCAACCTTTTTTGCACCAGGGACCGGCTTGAAGCAAGATCATTTTTCCATGGCCCAGCAAGGAGGGGGTGGGGTGGGCGGGGCTTTGGTCATATGGGGGCGGGGTAATGGAGGGATTTGGAGTTTAGTGCATACTTATCATATAGTGTAGACCAGGTCCCCGCCAGGAGCCCCACATAATGTGCTGTGCCAGGAGCCGCATCACTGAGGCCCCATCACGCCCTGCAGCAGGACAGGGCAGCTGTCCTGACAGCTGCTGTTCAGCTGCATTTACTTCATCCCAGGGGCGGACACAGACTGTAGTGGGCCCCTGTGCAAGAAATTTTTGGGGGCCCCCCCCGCCCTTCATAAGGCAACAAAGTTATGTAAACATAACCCCCCCATGTGCATCTCTCACCCCCCCATGTGCAGCTCACCCCCGTGCATCTCTCATCCCCCTCCGTGCATCTCTCATCCCCCTCCGTGCATCTCTCATCCCCCCCCCGTGCATCTCTCATCCACCCCCCGTGCATCTCTCATCCACCCCCCGTGCATCTCTCATCCACCCCCCGTGCATCTCTCATCCACCCCCCGTGCATCTCTCATCCACCCCCCGTGCATCTCTCATCCCCTCCGTGCATCTCTCATCCCCCCCGTGCATCTCTCATCCACCCCCCGTGCATCTCTCATCCCCCCCGTGCATCTCTCATCCCCCCCGTGCATCTCTCACCCCCCCGTGCATCTCTCATCCACCCCCCGTGCATCTCTCACTCCCCCGTGCATCTCTCATCCACCCCCCGTGCATCTCTCATCCCCCCCGTGCATCTCTCATCCCCCCCGTGCATCTCTCATCCCCCCCGTGCATCTCTCACCCCCCCGTGCATCTCTCACCCCCCCGTGCATCTCTCACCCCCCCGTGCATCTCTCATCTCTCCCCTCCCTCCCATGTGCATCTCTCATCTCTCCCCTCCCCCCATGTGCATCTCTCATCTCTCCCCTCCCCCCATGTGCATCTCTCATCTCTCCCCTCCCCCCCATGTGGATCTCTCCCCTCCCCCATGTGCATCTCTCATCTCTCCCCTCCCCCCCATGTGGATCTCTCATCTCTCCCCTCCCCCCCATGTGGATCTCTCATCTCTCCCCTCCCCCCCATGTGCATCTCTCATCTCTCCCCTCCCCCCCATGTGGATCTCTCATCTCTCCCCTCCCCCATGTGCATCTCTCATCTCTCCCCTCCCCCCATGCGCATCTCCCATTCCCCCCACTCCTAGTTAATTGTATTTAAAAAAAAATAAAACTTGTTATACTTACCCCCATGCGATCCCTGCAGAATCCTGGCGCTCGTCCAAATCGCTGACACCAGGTTCTCCTGACTTCCGGCCATGTGACGGCGCCGTCACATGACCGGAAGTCAGGGGAATCATAAAGGTGCTGCCGCAGCAGCGCAGCGCTAAATGTCCCGGACCCGGCGCTTAGCATGGGGCCGGGGGCCCCATGAGGAGAGAGACGCACAAGAGGGGGGCTCCGAGGGGGCTCCTACCGGCCGGGCCCCATACTGGAGTCAGGGCAGTCATGCCCTGATGGCGGCCCTGCTGGAGGCTGGAGGGGCCCCCTCTCCCCGCGGACCGGCTGAAAAACCCCAACGGCCCGGTCCTGGTCCGCGGACCGGCGGTTGGGGACCTCTGCTATAAATGGAAAAAACGGTTTAGTTAAGGCCTTCTGACCTCCATGTCACTTCCAAGGGGCATTGGAGTGCCTCGAAATTTTTGGTAGGCATTACACTCACTGCATGCCCTTTAACTGTGTAGCCGAACCGCTCCTTTGGGTACAGAAACATATCCTACAAGACATGTGTGGTTGACTGGCATGATATTGATGTGAATGGTCCCTGTTCCTCCTGCTCTTTCTCCTTTGCCACCACCTCATCCATTATTCATCACCAGAAGCTTTGTCTTAACGGGAGTCATAGAACTGGGATAGTAGCAGGAAAACATCCAGCAATCCTCGGAGGAGGTAGGATATGCGCCAAAACGCTGACCACCTCAGGCCTAGCCGCTACTACATGCATGCGCTTGAATTCCAAGAAAACAAAGCAGACGCTAACTTCTATCATCATCATCATACTCCTCATCTTGGCACTCTCAACTCCCCTGATGGAGAAGCCAGGGCCCACCGGAGGAGTCTGGTTCTCTGGTGGGCTCGTCCAATGCTGCCCTAAAGCAGGCCGGGCTAAGAAAAGTGTGTGGGGGGATGTTCCAAGGAGAAATGGGGGTGGCTGGGGACCGTTTATGGACACCCGGCCACCCCCAGGCGGCTGGGGAGTGTGTGTGGACACCCGGCCGCGGGGCGGCTGGGGACCGAGTGTGGACACCCGGCCACCCCCTGGCGGCTGGGGACCGAGCGTGGACACCCGGCCGCCGGGCGGCTGGGGACTGAGTATGGATACCTCGCTGCCGAAGCAGCCATGAGGTAGTGGCCAGCTTCGGCCTCCTCCAAACTAAAAGGCCCCATTTCAAGTGCAAGCTAGCAGTATGGTATTGCCGCCTGGGGTGGGTGGGTGTTTGGTTGTACACTTACGCTTGCATTCCAAGAAAACAAAGCAGATGCTAACTTCTATCATCATCATCATGCTCCTCATCTTGGCACTCTCAACTCCCCTGATGGAGAAGCCAGGGCCCACCGGAGGAGTCTGGTTCTCTGGTAGGCTCGTCCAATGCTGCCCTAAAGCAGGCCGGGCTAAGAAAAGTGTGTGGGGGGATGTTCCAAGGAGAAATGGGGGCGGCTGGGGACCGTTTATGGACACTCGGCGCCCCCAGGCGGCTGGGGACCGTGTGTGGGCACCTGGCCGCGGGGCGGCTGGGGACCGAGTGTGGACACCCGGCCGCCGGGCGGCTGGGGACTGAGTATGGATACCAGGCTGCCGACGCAGCCATGACATGATGGCTGGCGTCTGCCTCAACATGTCTAAACGGCCCAATTTCAAGTGCAAGCAAGCAGTATGGTATTGCAGCCTGGGGGTGGGTAGCAGGCTGCATACTTGCGCTTGCATTGCAAGGAATGGGGGAGGTACAATTGAACACTGCCCTGGGACAAGGACTTGCACGGGGATAGTTGCAAGTCTGCATCTTCTGATGCGGAAAGGATCACTTCTGATGGGCACACTTTTAGGCAGTGACATGGGTGTCAGAGATGCTTCCAGGGGTCTTCCCCATGCTGTTCCCATGTCTTTTCAGCACTGTATGCATGTGTCACACAGCACATGGCCAGATAAGATTGTAAAATGTTAAAATGACATTTCCCGGTGAATGCATTTGTCACGGTTGAAAGCAATACAAAAGTGCATAAAAAATGCTACTTGTGAACATAGCCCAAGGTGTGGAGGAGTATTTTTGGTTATTTATTTTACCTTATACACAAGTCTTTACCCTGGAAAGGAAGTTCCTTAACATATTTCACAGGAAAACTGTTTCAGTTTAGTTTTTGAACGTTTTATTGTGAGCCCGTAAAAGTGGCTTAATACCTCTGACCATGTTGTTGACAGCAGTGACCTGGGAGTCAGAAATGCTTCCTGGGGTGATCCCCATGCTGTCCCCATGTCTTTTGAGCACTGTCACTATCGTTTTGGGCACTTTTTAGGCTTTCTACAGACTGCCGGGGGAGCCGCCACAAAAATGCTCGAGTCTCCCATAGACTAACATTGGGCTCGTTGCTCGGGTCGAGCACCCGAGTCTCACGGCGAGCTCGGCCCGAGCTTCGAGCACCTGAGCATTTTAGTGCTCACTCAACACTAATCTTTATAATCTAACCTGATCAGCCAAAACATTACAACCATCTGCCATGGGCCTCAATTAGATGTCCTTTTTGTTCACGTCCGAGAAAATAAGAACTATTATTTTGATCCGAGTGTCTTCCGTTTTTCTCGTACATGGAGAAATTTTATGACTTTTTCCTTTCTGACAATCCTTGAAAATCCGACAGCACTTGGGTGTCATCCGAGTGCAGTCTGATTTTTTTTCACGGACCCATTCACTGCCATGGTCGATTTTGATCCGACATTTGGTTAAAAATCTGACATTTCTGTGCGATTTTTGTGGACCAATTGGTCCACTATAAATCCTAAGCATATGAGAAGCCCCTTAAACTATCACAGGTATTATCCTTGAAAACATAGGTAGCACTCATACGTGAAAATCAGATGTCTGAATCAGGCCTTATATTGAGGAGGTTTTCCTCTGGCTACCAAAACAGCTGTGACCCGTTGAGGCATGGACCCCCCAAAGTCCCTCAGGTGACCTGTGGTTTCTGAGAGACATTAGCAGCAGATCCCGCAAGTCCTGTATATTGTTAAACGAAACCTCCAGTGATCAGACTTTTTTTTTTGTTGTTTTAGCACATTCTATGAATAAGGGTTGCACAACTTGCAGTCCAGGGCCACATACGGCCCTCTGTCTGCCTGCAGAAATGCCTGACAGTGTCTTTCGGCTGCTCGTATGTATTTTCCATGTTAGGAAGTATAGGAATGTCAGGTAGCACTGTAGGGATAGGTTACTATTAGTGATGAGCGAGCGTGCTCGCACCGCTCGATATTAGATCAAGCATCAGGGTGCTCAGGTACGCTCATTACTTGCTCAAGTCCCCGCCCTGCATGTATTGCAGCTGTTAGACAGCCAATAAACATGCGGGGGTTCCCTGCCATACATGGTAATGCCATAGCCATGTTGGCTACTGCGATTATTGTGATTGGCCACGTCATCTGGTTTTATATAAGACCTGGTGACGCGATGCTCGGCATACTCTCCTCTGGAAAAAGTTCAGGGAGAGTTGATCTAAGAGGGACAGCTTAGATTAGAGCAGCCATATAGGCAGTGTTTAATTGCTGTTACAGTACTTGTATACTGCTGCTGCGCCATTAAAACAAAAGTCCTTTTCATGGTTACATACTGTCCTTTCTCTAGTGAAACCGCTGATACCTGCATTCAGTGTAGGGATAGCTGGTGGAGGGATAGTTTTGGATTAGAGGCATATAGGCAGCGTTTATTGCCTTACAGTCCTTTTATAGGTATACTTCTGCTGCAACCTATAAACAAAAGTCCTTTTAAGGGCTACATATTTTCTTTTCCGTATTAATACCGTAAAGTTGGCAGGCATATATTATATACCTAATTTAAAATGCGCAAGGCGTGCACTAAGGGTCAGGGAAGTGGATGTGCTGCTGATGGTGCATGCAGAGGCGAAGCCGCGGGCCAGGTGATACTGTGCCTGCTGTGGGAGCACAACAAACACGCTCATCCACGATACTTAGAGTCCTGTCCCACATTGTGGGGGGGGGCGTGGGACACCGCTTTTCAAGCCAGAACAGGTGGTCGGTTGGATGGCAGATAATGCTCCCAGTATGTTTCCCAGTACCACCCTGTCTTCCACACTGGCCAGTCTCACTAGCCAGTAGTCTGGACCACATAATCCTCACCCTTATCCTCCTTGCTCCCACCAAGGCAGCTGTCCCAGGGGACAAGTGATCCCATACTTGGACACTCCGAGGAGCTCTCTATATTTCCATTTATTGATTCTGGCCTCTCGCCCTTCACATTTTAAGAGGGACATGAGGAGATTGTGTGTAGTGATGACCAAATATTTGAACAGCCACAGTCAGAAGAACATGACAGTGGTGAACGGCGATTTAGTGTCTCAAGAGGTAGATGATGATGAGACACAGTTGCCAACAAGTAATGTTCTTAAATCAAGACAGGAGGACCAGATTGCAGAAGTGAAAGATGAGGTGGTGGACAATGAAGTCAATGACCCAACCTGGGAAGGAGCCATGCAGCAGCGCAGATGGGGACTGATCCACAACACCACAACAGGCAGGAAGAGGCAGTGAGTTGGCCAGATGGAGAAGGCGGGCAACTGTTCCCCAAAGCATCAACACGCCGCAAGTTCCCAGGCCAAGGATAAGGTGTTCCCCAGTCTGAAGCTTTTTTAAAGAAAGTGCGGACTATAAAAGAACGGTTATTTGCAACCTGTGCCATATCAAGATCAGCAGGGGCCTGACCACAACCAGCATGCTAAGGCACATGGTATTTAAACACCCGACTAGATGGGCCAAACTCCTGGGTCCACAATCAGTGTCTGCAGGTGACCCCACTGCCTCTTCCCCTGTCCTACATACTTGTCAATCCCCTGTCCAGGAGGCTGGCGCGGATGCCTCCCGCCCTGCACCTGTCATTGCACATTCGCAAGCACCATCAACAACCACATCCAATTCTTTGTCCCAGTGCAGCGTTAAGCTGTCCCTGTCCCAGGCCTTGGAATGCAAACACCCAGCTTCCCACCCACAGGCCCAAACACTAAACTGGCACATTTCCAGATTGCTTGCCCTGGAAATGTTGCCGTTTAGGCTTGTGGACACTGAGGCTTTTCGCAACCTCATGGCGACAGCCATCCCTCGGTACTCTGTCCCCCATCGCCACTATTTTTCCCAGTGTTCTGTCCCCGCCTTACACCAGCATGTGTCCCATAACATCACCAATGCCCTGACCAACGCAGTTATTCTTTTTTATTATTATTTATTACTATATTTCCATTTATTCCATGGCGCTTTACATGTGAAAAAGGGGTTATACATAGCAAAAACAATTACAGGGGGAGAGAGGACCCTGCCCACAATCTATAAGGGATGGGTGAAGATACAGTAGATAAGGGTAGAGCTGGTCGTGCAGTGGTATGGTTACAGAGGGTTACTGCAGGTTGTAGGCTTGTCGGAAGAGGTAGGTCTTCAGGATCCTTTTGAAGGTTTCCACGGTAGGCGAGAGTCTGATGTGTTGAGGTAGAGAATTCCAGAGTATGGGGGATGCACAGTAGAAGTCTTGTATGCGATTGTGAGAACAGGGAAGTAGAGAAGGAGATCTTATGAGGAGCGGAGGTTGCGTGCAAGTAAGTACCGGGAGAATAGGTCACAGGTGTATGGAGGAGACAGGTTGTGGATGACTTTGTATGCCGTGGTTAGGGTTTTGAACTGGAGTCTCTGGGCAATGGGGAGCCAGTGAAGGGATTGACAGAAAGGAGAGACCGGGGAATAGCGGGGGGACAGGTAGATTAATCGGGCAGCAGAGTTTAGGATAGATTAGAGGGGTGCGAGAGTGTTAGTGTTATGTTCTGCAACTAAGAACTAAGGAATAGAAAGGAAAAGCTGTCTCTGCACTGAGATTCTGCTTAAAGCCTATGCTGGGGTGGGTGCCCTATTCCTTGTGAATAGCCCCACCGACGATCCTGCACTGAACTCAAACGAAGACCTGAAGGAAGGGGAAAGGGTGTCCATAAAAGATCTAAGGACTGGGAGCAAAAACAGGAGACCTCCGAAAAGAAAAGTTTGTTGCAGAAACAAAGATTAAAGGAAACAAAACTGGTGGAACAAGAAGTCCCAGGATATCAATTGTCCTAAGCACAAAGAACTAACAAGGCAACTTAGCCAGAGCACAAGCGTAACAACACTGATGTCCAGCAAGGAATGGGAGACAGGTGCTGAGTAACAAAGAGTGAGGAGATCACGTGACCAAGACACCCAGCACCAGAGAAAAAGACTAGAAGCCAGCAAACCACAAAAAGATGGCCGAAAAGTAAAACAACATAGATTCTAACAGTACCTCCCCTTTTACGAGGATCCTCTAGGCTGAGCCTTACCAGGAAATCTCCTGTGAAAAGCCTTAATTAGCCTTGAGGCCAAGACGTCCTCGGCTTTCACCCAGGAATTATCCTCGGGGCCAAAACCTCTCCAGGACACAAGATTCTGTAATCTCCCTCTATGCCACCTGGAATCCAAAATGCGAGAAATCTCAAATTCACCATCCTCATCAACTGGAGGAACAGTAGGCTTCGCCTGCTTATCAGGCGTGTCCGCCTTCTTAAGTAACGACACATGAAACACATAATTAATCCTCCAGGACGAGGGAATGCCCAACCTCACCGCTTACGAGTTGACAATCTGAACCACTTTGAAAGGACCCACACATTTAGGCCCTAGTTTTTTAGAAGGAATTTTCAAATGAAGATTCCTAGAGGACAACCAAACCATGTCCCCAACAGCAAACAAGGACTCCTTTCTTATTTTGTCAAAATACCTTTTTGATCTCCTGTTAGCCTCTTTAAGATTCAGGCGTACACTGGTCCAAACCCTCTCCAAATCACCAGAAAAATTGTCCTCCTCCGGTACAGCAACCCCAACTTTGGAAAATGGACCAAAAGATGGTTACCTTCTAGTACAACAAAAAAAAGAACACCCAGTCGAGGAAGAAGTATGATTATTAAGGGCAAACTCCGCAAGTGGTAGAAATTTCGAACACATTTCCTGATTGTCTGCCACAAAACTTCTCAAAAACTGCTCGACATCCTGTTTCTTCCTTTCAGTCTGTCCATTGGACTCTGGATGATACCCCGACGAAAATTACAAATGAATTTTCAACTATCACAAAAAGCACGCTAAAAGCGAGCCACAAACTGTGGTCCTCTATCGGAAACAATGTCCGTGGGAACACCATGGAGCCTGACAATCTTCTTCACAAAAGCCTT
This sequence comes from Phyllobates terribilis, assembly GCF_046119375.1. NCBI lineage: Eukaryota > Metazoa > Chordata > Amphibia > Anura > Dendrobatidae > Phyllobates > Phyllobates terribilis. The sequence continues at coordinate 376,277,134 of NW_027362761.1, read as the reverse complement.
CGCAAGAGTCTTAGCGCAAGGTAACTTGTTGATCGGAACCAGATGACACATTTTACTAAACCGGTCCACAACAACCCAGATGACAGAAAAACCCTCCGATACAGGCAGATCGGTGATAAAATCCATGGCAAGGTGCGTCCATGGCGAACTAGGAACTTCCAAGGGGCACAGCAACCCTGCAGCCGGAGCGTGAGAGGCCTTCGAGCTAGCGCACACAGAACACTGACGCACCCACTTGATGACTTCCCTTTGCCACCCTGGCCACCAGAAACTCTGACCGATAGACTTCCTAGTTTCCGAAATCCTTGGGTGACCCGCCAACCGAGACTCATAACATTCAACAAACAACGCTTTCCTCAAGGCTCTAGGCACAAACAATTTACGACACGGAGTGTTAGTTGGTGCCGCACTCTGAGCTCCTAGGACGCTATTCTCCAACGCAGAATCCAATGCGGCCACCACCACCCCTCTCTGCAAAATACACTCCTCCCTCTCAGCATTCACCGCTCGAGAGAAACTACGAGACAAAGCGTCAGCCTTAACATTCTTTGTCCCCGGGACAAACGTTACGGAGAAATTGAACCAGGCAAAAAACAGTGCCCACCTAGCCTGACGGGCATTCAAGCGTTTAGCTGCGTCCAGATAAATCAAATTCTTATGATCAGTGAAAACCTGTATAGGATGTCGAGCCCCCTCCAAAAAATGTCGCCAATGCTCGAACGCGAGTTTAATAGCCAACAACTCACGATTCCCAACATCATAGTTGAGCTCTGTCTCAGAAAATTTTTTGGAAAAGAAAGCACAGGGATGCATCCCATCTTCTCCCTCCTGGGACAGAACTGCCCCTACGCCTATAGATGAGGCATCCACCTCAACCAAAAATGGCTTGGTCTCATCCGTCTGGATAAGAACAGGAGCAGAGCTGAACCTCCTCTTAAGATACTCAAAAGCTTCAATAGCCTCAGAGGACCATTGGACTGTATTAGCACCCTTCTTGGTGAGATCAGTAATGGGTTTAGCGATAACAGAGAAATTCTTTATGAATTTCCTGTAATAATTGGCAAACCCCAAAAACCTCTGTACGGACTTCAAACCTTCAGGCCTCGGCCACTCCAGCACAGCCTGAACTTTCACCGGGTCCATTTCAAAACCATCACAAGAGACAAAGTAACCCAAAAATCTAATTTTTCTGGACAGCGAACTGACACTTCTCCAATTTAGCAAAGAGTGTGTTATCTCTCAGTATCTGGGGAACTTCGCGGACTCTCTGTCAATGAGACTCAAGATCCGATGAATAAATCAAAATATCATCCAGATAAACAATAACACTCCTACCGATCAAGGGTCTCAGAATGTCATTGATGAAATTTTGAAAAAATGCAGGAGCGTTAGTAAGCCCAAAAGGCATCACCAAACACTCAAAATGACCTTCTGGGGTCTTAAAAGCTGTCTTCCATTCATCTCCGTCCTTCACCCGCAGCAAATTATATGCCCCAGGAAGGTCAATCTTAGAAAACCATTTAGCTCCGGTCAATTGGTTAAACAAATCCGCAAAGTGGTAACGGGTAAGGATTGCGCACAGTGATCTTATTAATCTCCCGAAAATCCAGACATGGCCTAAGACCCCCATCCTTCTTTTTGACAAAAAATAACCCAACCGCCACCGTAGACTTAGAGTGTCTTATGTGACCTGCAGCTAAACTAGTCTGAAGGTATTCTTTCAAAGCCTCCCTCTCGGGAATTGTCAGATTAAACAACCGACTCTTTGGGAGCTTAGCATCAGGGACAAACTCAATAGCGCAATCGTAATCTCTATGAGGTGGTAAAGCTTTCGACTCCACCTCTGAAAAAACCCTCCAAAAATCCTGAATGGGTTCAGGTAACTCCCCCTTCACAACAGCCGCAATGTGAACATTACAACACTTACCATAACACCACTGACCCCAGGATCTTATGGAACCAGACGACCACTCCAGCAAAGGATTATGCACTTTTAACCAGGGCAACCCCAGGACGACTGAGGAAGACAATTTAGCAAGTACAAATAAGTCAATCTGCTCCTGATGTTCCATATTCATAGTAAGCGGAAACTCAGTGACCTTTCGAAGAATGCTCCCATGCTCCAGGGGAGTATTATCAATCGCCACCACAGGAAAAGGAGACGACAAAGGTTCAGAACCGAACTTATACTTTTCAAGAAATTGTTGATCAATCAAATTAAGTGCAGAACAACAATCCACCATTACCTGAAACTCAATCGAATTACCCTGACAGGTGGTATTACCAGGAAAAAACACCCCAGCAGAACGTAAAAGCGCAATGCGAACGGGAGTGTTATTTCTACTGACCAATTTTTTCTTTCCTTAAGCGAACCTCGCATTGCTTTAAAAAATGATCAGCCTTACCGCAATACAAGCAAAGTCCCTCAGAGAACCTCCTGTCCCTCTCCTTGGAACGGGATGATATTGCCCCCACCTGCATGGGTTCCCCGGTGTCGGCAGGATTATCGTGAGAAACAGAATCCAGCAATATAGGAAACTTCTCATTCTGTCTGGCCCTCAATCTTCTATCCACACAGCTCGCTAACTGCATGGCAAGTTGCAAAGAATCAGGTGCAGGGAATGCAATGAGCAAATCTTTAACCCTTTCACTCAAGCCTGCCAGAAACTGAAACTTGAGTGCAGGGTCGTTCCACCTGACCTCTGCAGACCATCATCTGAACAGGGTGCAATAACTCTCAGCATCAAGAGAACCCTGTTTGAGACGACTGAGCTCTGCTGATGTAACCCGATCAGGATCATCATACAGCAAACCCATGTCATCAAAAAATGATCACCAGGAGACAAGGAAAACGCCCAGATTTGAGGTTCTTTACACAATAGAGACATAATAATCCCTACACGCTGTAGTTCACTCCCAGAAGATCTAGGTCTGAGCCGAAAATACTACAAACAAGCATTTTTAAATGAAAAAAAATCCTGTCGTTTCCCCGAGAAACACCCAGATAATCCTACCTTAGGTTCCTCATAGCGTTCTGCAGGGTAGTTACTCACGTACTGCTGAAGACCGGCAACCTCCAGAGTCAACCATTGCAAGCGTTGAGCAAGCTCCTGGATGGTACTCATACTGAAGAAAACCCAGGAAGAAGAGAGGAGGGAAAAAAAAACTTTTTTTTTTTTTTTTTTTTTTAAAACACGGCTGGACATACTGTTATGTTCTGCAACTAAGAACTAGGGAATAGAAGGGAAAAGCTGTCCCTGCACTGAGACGCTGCCTAAACCCTACGCTGGGGTGGGTGCCCTATTCCTTGTGAATAGCCCCACCGACGATCCTGCACTGAACTCAAACGAAGACTTGAAGGAAGGGGAAAGGGTGTCCCTAAAAGATCTAAGGACTGGGAGCAAAAACAGGAGACCTCCTAAAAGAAAAGTTAGTTGCAGAAACGAAGATTAAAGGAAACAAAACTGGTGGAACAAGAAGTCCCAGGATATCAATTGTCCTAAGCACAAAGAACTAACAAGATAACTTAGCCAGAGCACAAGCGTAACAACACTGATGTCCAGCAAGGAATGGGAGACAGGTGCTGACTAATAAAAAGTGAGGAGATCACGTGACCAAGACACCCAGCACCAGAGGAAAAGACTACAAACCACAAAAAAGATGGCCGAAAAGTAAAACAACATAGATTCTAACAGTTAGAAGGGAGGCCACAGAGCAGGAGGTTACAGTAGTCAAGGCGGTAGATGATGATGGCATGCACTAGTGTTTTTGCAGATTTGTGGTTGAGGAATGTGCGGATTCGGGAGATATTTTAGAGTTGGAGTCGGCAGAAAGTGGAAACGGCTTGGATATGTGGTTTGAATGAGAGATTGGAGAGCAGGGTTATCCCGAGGCAGCGAGGTTGCGGGGCTGGGGAAAGTGGATAGTCATTGACTTTGATGGATAGGTCAGATGGGGGGGTTGAGTGAGATGGGGGGAAAGATGATGAATTCAGTTTTTGTCCATGTTAAGTTTTAGAAATCTAGCAGAGAGGAAGGATGAAATAGCAGACAGACAATGTGGGAATCTGATTAGTAAGGAGGTGATATCAGGTCCAGAGAGGTAGATCTGTGTGTCATCAGCAGAGAGCTGATACTGAAAGCCGTGAGACTGTGAGCTGTCCCCGGCCGAAGGTGTAAATGGAGAAGAGCAGGGGCCCTAGGACTGAACCTTGGGGGACACTAACAGATAGGCGGTAAGATGAGGAGGTGGTGTGTGAGTGGGAGATACTGAATGTCCGATCTGTTAGGTATGAGGAGATCCATAATGGGCTAAGTCTGTGATGCCGAGAGATGAGAGAGTCTGTAGTAAGCGGGAATGGTCCAGTGTGTCGAAGGCAGATGACAGGAGAAGGACAGAGTAGTGTCGCTTGGATTTGGCGGTTAGTAGGTCGTTGGTGATTTTAGTCAGGGCAGGTTCAGTAGAATGATGTGGTCAGAAGCCAGATTGTAAGCGGTCAGAGAGGGAGCAGGAGGAGAAGTGGGAAGACAATTCAAAATGGAGGTGTTGTTCCAGTAGTTTTGAGGCATAGGGGAGAAGTGATATGGGTCAAGTGAGGGCTTTTTAAGGATGGGTTTGATCGAGGCATGTTTGAAGCAAGAGGGGAAGACACCAGTTGTTAGTGACAGGTTGAAAAGGTGGGTTAGGGTTGGGATAAAGACTGTGGTAAAGTTAGGGATGAGATGAGATTGGGTCAAGTTCACAGGTGGTGAGGTGTGACTTGGAGAGTAAAGAGGAAAGTTGATCTTTCAAAATGGTGGATAAGCTGGGAAGGTCCACTTAACGACTGACAAGTGCTTGTGGCCAGGAACTCTGCATTTCCCTGATGGCACAATGGGGGAACCTTGTGAAGGCTGGGACCGAGTCGGACTCTGGGACGGCACACGTGCTACCGATGCTGAGGATTACAGGCCCTAGTTCCATTAGGGTTTCCTCCACCTCCTACACCAGTTCCTGCAACTCCTCCTCCATGTCCGAATTGTCATCTAAGTTAGTAAAAGGGCTAGTAAAATGGTGCAATACCAGAAGGCCCTAGGCGAACAATTAATAAAAAAAAATCCCATCTGACAACACTGGCGGCAGAGGTCATAGTTCCTTGGGCAACCAAGGAGGAGAGATGAGGGAGACACATACCAGATCCAACAGATCCCTAAAAAGTCCTTACAAGTGCATATTATACCTGATGAAGGCTGTTGCTGGCAGAAACGCGTTGTTTGATCTTAATATAGTGTCTTAATAAATCAGATTTTGAGAAAAATAATTCATCTGTTACGATCCTTATCCTCTGGAAGCGCCGAAAGAGGGAAATCTTCTCTCCACTACAATATCCAACATGCAAGCCTTATACCAGGGCTGACATAGTTCCCGCATTTGTGCTGCAGACCAGAGGATTGCAAAGAGCTGATCCACTATACGGATCATTTGAGTGAAAATACAAGACATCTAAAAGATGAGTGCAAAAAACAAATATTGTTGTGGCAAATGCACATATTCATCTACACTTAGACTCTGCGCCCCTTGTCTCCCCTTTTATTCTTTTTTTATATCACTGTCAGATCCAACAGAAGCAAGGGAACACCATCAAAGGTCTGAGACATTTTCATTAGACCAAGGGTCGGCTTCAGGTTTTCGTGGGCACCAGGTGAAAGAGTCTAAGTGGGCCCCTTTAACTCATAGAAAGATTCATGATGAACAGATAAGAAATATATAGCTAAAGAAAAAAAAAAGGAGCGCCAGCTGAAGAGCACGGTAGGTCCACATGGGGAGTAGGGGAGTTGAAGGATTGAAGTGCCACTTCGTAGGGGGGAGAAAGATTCCTATCCCCCCTTCTTCCAGGTCAAACTCTCCTCCTTGAACACTAAACAATGCAGTGGTAATTAAACCATATACAGGAGTGATTGCCAATCCAGCAAGAGACTCGCAGAATTAATTTAAAAGATAAAAATACTTTTACAACTCAATACCAAATAAACAAACAGTCAAATCTACCGGTTTCAGGTTTCGCTTCATCAGGATAGACAAATAACTTTCTAACTGCTTTATATACTACAGCACATCGTTTCCTGAGACGTCCCTCATAGGAAATGACATATCTTCATTCTGTTTAGACTATACTCTCGTCTTTTAAAACATTTATATGTGTTATACAAAATAAAAAATATTTCTAAATTAAAATGTAAATAGAATATATATAATTTGACCTATGTTTAAATAACAAATCTAACATTTTTTTTTACTAAGATATTTAACCCATTAGGTGTCAAACAATCCAGGTGGAAAATCCAAAACATCTCCCTCCTGCATAAATTCTTGAATCTGCAGAGGGAATGCGGGACCTGTTCTATAGGTATTCCTTTCAGACAACTGAAATCACCACCATGCATTACCGATAAATGATTAGCTGTTATGATCTGCTACAGGGACTAAGGAAAGACAGGAGATCTGTCCCTACAATAGAACTAAACTAGATCCCTACGATGTAACGGGGAACCTGATCCTGCGATCAGACCCGCTAAATTCCTCGGCTAGTCTGTACGAAGACCTATAGATGTGAGGGAGGGATCCCTACAAGAACTAGGGACTGGGATAAGTTGGACACCTCCTAGCAGAAATAGTAGCAGTCAAAGACAAACACACAACAAAAAGCATAGACGTCAGAAGACCTAGCAAAACTAACAGAGAACGGCAACAGAGCACCAAGCTAGCTCAAGAGTAGTAAATACAATGAAGTCCAGCAAGGCCAGGAGGGCGGAGCCGGATTAAATAGGCAAAAATGGTCATGTGACCAGCAAACAAAAAAAAAACTAACAGGAGAGTTCTAACAGTACCCCCTCTTCTAAGAGGATCCTCCGGATCCCCTAGGCCCAGGCTTACCAGGAAACCTCCTGTGAAAAGCTCTGACAAGTCTGGAAGCAGAAACATCATCCGCCCTCACCCATGAGTTATCCTCAGGTCCGAAACCCTTCCAAGCGACGAGATACTGCAAACTCCTTCTATACCATCTAGAATTTAGGATGCGGGAAATTTCATATTCCCCGTCCTCCACCACCGGAGGAACAGTGGCAGAGGCGTCACCATCCGACACATCAGCTTTTTCAACAGAGAAACATGAAACACCGGGTTAATCTTCCAGGACGTAGGAACCTCCAACCTAACAGCAGATTGGTTAACTATCTGAAGCACCTTAAAGGGCCCTACGAACTTGGGACCCAATTTTTTAGAAGGAATCCTCAATCGCAGATTCTTAGAGGACAACCAAACCATGTCACCAACAGCAAACAAAACCTATTGCCGTTTCCTATCAAAGTACCTCTTAGATTTTTTGTTAGCCTCCTGAAGATTACCACGCACATCCGTCCAAACTCTCTCCAAATCACCGGAAAAACTCTCCTCCTCAGGCACAGCCGAAACCAATTTGGAGAATGACCCAAAAGACGGATGTCTCCCAGAACAACAAAAAAAAGGCGAACACCCAGCAGAAGAGGATGTATGGTTGCTAAGAGCAAATTCAGCAAGTGGCAGAAACTCAGACCACCCCTCTTGATTGTCTGCCACAAAACAACGCAAGAACTGCTCAACATCCTGGTTCTTCCTTTCTGTCTGGCCATTAGACTCAGGATGATATCCGGATGAAAACGACAAATGAACTCCCAACCTGTCACAAAAGGCACGCCAAAAACGAGCCACGAACTGAGGTCCCCTATCAGAAAACAATGTCAGTAGGAACACCATGTAGTCTGACAATTTCCTTGACAAAGGCCTTAGCGAGTGTCTTAGCGCAAGGCAGTTTGATGAAGGGAACCAAGTGACACATCTTGCTAAAACGGTCCACGACCACCCAGATGACCGTGAAACCTTCAGAGGGGGGAAGGTCAGTAATAAAGTCCATAGCCAGATGTGTCCAAGGTGCACTAGGAACCTCCAGAGGGCAAAGCAACCCCGCAGCAGGAGCATGCGAAGACTTGGATCTAGCACACACAGTACATTGGCGCACCCACTTAATGACTTCCTTCTGCCATCCAGGCCACCAGAAACTGCGACCCACAAGTCTCTTGGTCTCAGAAATTCCTGGATGACCTGCCAACCGAGACTCATGACACTCAACAAGCAAATCTCTCCTAAAGGTCCTAGGCACAAACAACCTCCCATGGGGAGTGTTAGATGGGGCATTCTCCTGAGCTTTAAGAATCTCATCCTCCAAAACGGAGTCCAAAGCAGCAATCACAACACCTTCTTGTAAAATGCTCTCCTCTTCCTCGTCAACACCGACCATGGGAGAAAAGCTGCGAGACAAAGCATCCGCTTTAACATTCTTGGTACCCGGGATGTAAGTAACGGAAAAATTAAACCGCGAGAAAAAAAGTGCCCACCTAGCCTGACGGGCAGCATCAAGATAGATCAGATTTTTATGATCAGTGAAAACCTGAATGGGAAATTCAGCACCTTCCAAGAGGTGACGCCAGTGTTCAAATGTGAGTTTAATCGCCAGCAATTCCCGATTACCAATATCGTAATTAAGTTCAGTCTCAGAATATTTTTTTGAAAAAAAGGCACAGGGATGTACTCCATCCTTGTTTTCCTGAGACAACACCGCACCGACCCCCACCGAAGAAGCATCAACCTCAACCAAAAACGGCTTAGTCACATCAGACTGCATAAGGATGGGAGCAGAGGTGAACCTCTCCTTTAGAAACACAAAAGCTTCAATGGCCTCAGAAGTCCACTGAACCGCATTAGCACCTTTCCTGGTGAGATCGGTCAGCGGTTTGACAATAATAGAAAATTTTTTTATGAATTTTCTGTAATAATTGGCGAAACCCAAAAACCTCTGTATCGATTTCAAACCAATAGGCCTAGGCCATTCCTGCACAGCTTGAACTTTAACCGGGTCCATCTCAAAACCTTCACTGGAGATAATGTAGCCCAAAAAACTAATTCTCTGTACAGCGAACTCACATTTCTCCAGCTTAGCAAAAAGCGAATTGTCCATTAATAACTGTAATACCTCACGTACGCTCCACCAATGAGACTCCAGATCAGGCGAATAAATCAGAATGTCATCCAAATACACAACCACATTTTTGCCGATTAAAGGTCTAAGGATGTCATTAATAAGATTCTGAAAAAATGCTGGAGCATTGGTAAGACCAAAAGGCATAACCAGGTTCTCAAAATGACCCACAGGAGTGTTAAAAGCAGTCTTCCCTTCATCACCCTCCTTCATGCGCAACAAATTGTATGCCCCCCGGAGATCAATTTTAGAGAACCACTTGGCCCCCACTAACTGGTTAAATAAATCAGGAATCAATGGCAGTGGGTAAGGATTGCGTACAGTAATTTTATTAATCTCACGAAAGTCCAGACAAGGACGTAAACCGCCATCTTTTTTTTTTACAAAAAAAAATCCAACAGCCACAGGAGACTTGGAAGGCCTAATGTGACCGGCGGCCAAGCTTGTCTGTATGTATTCCTCCAAAGCCTTTCTCTCAGGAATAGTAAGATTAAATAAACGACTTTTAGGAAGAGTCGCTCCAGGGACAAATTCAATGGTACAATCATAGTCTCTATGGGGAGGCAAAATTTGTGACTCCTCCTCAGAAAAAACTCTCCAAAAATCCTGAATAGGTACAGGTAATTCCCCTTTTTCCACCGCAGCAATACGTCCGTTACAACACTTGTCATAACACTTAGGGCTCCAGGACTTAATTTCATTGGTAGACCAATCCAGTACAGGATTGTGCAATTTTAACCAGGGTAACCCCAATATTACTGGAGAAGGCAAATTATCCAATACCACCAAATCCAAATTCTCTTGATGAATACCATTAATAGTGAGGGGAAATTCACAGACCTTATGAGTAACACTCTTCAAGGGAGAGCCATCAACAGAAACCACAGCAATAGGGGATGACAAAGTTTTAGGTTCTAATCTAAGTTTTTCCAAGAATCCCCCATCAATCACATTCGGACCAGCAGATCCCCTGCATGCAGCAGAAATGGTCCTGTGATATGTGCGCCAACCACTAGGTGGCGCTCATAGCGACCAGATCATGACAACCACAGGCGTCTGCTGCAGACCCTGGGTTGTCATGCCCACCCATCGGTGACCCGCGATCACGTGACGGGGTCGCCGGTGGGCGGGGCTTATGACGCGCAACCCGGAAGCGCACGTTAAATGCCGCTGTCGGAGACTGACAGGGGCATTTAACATGTTAACAGCCGCGGGTGGATCGCGATTCCACCCGCGGCTGTTGCGGGCACATGTCAGCTGTAAGAATCAGCTGACATGTGCTCGGTTCAGTGAGGGCTCAGCGCAGCAGCCCTCACTGAACTGGGGGTATGCAAATGTGCGTACTAATACGGCAAGGGTTGGAAAGGGGTTAACCATAGGCAGGGGGTCTTTGTCCAATTTCCTGCATGTAGACAAATCATCCAAAATTCTATTTGCTTCCATTATATAGTAATCAACATCCGTAATAACAGGTCCACCTCCCTTATCTGCTTTCTTAATAATAATTTTATCATTATTTTAAAAAATTTTTAAAGCTTTTTTACATCTCCTATTTAAAAAAACTGATCCCCTGTTCGGAAAGTATCTGTCTTTATCTAAATCCCTAAGATCATTCAATACCATATCATAAAAAGTATTAATACATGGGCCTTTACTATCCACAGGATAAAAAATTTACTTTTTCTTTAGTGTAAAAAATGTACCCTTCTCGACCCATACTATAAAGAGAACTTTCCTTCTCTCTTTCCTGCAGCGGAGAGAGCTAGTAAAATGGTGCAATACCAGAAGGCCCTAGACGAACAATTAATAAAAAAAAAAATTCCATCTGACAACGCTGGCGGCGGAGGTCATAGATCCTTGGGCAACCAAGGAGGAGAGACAAGGGAGACAAATACCAGATCCAATAGAGGCAAGGGAACACTATCAAAGGTCTGGGACATTTTCATTAGACCCAGGGCCGGTTTTAGATTTTCATGGGCCCGGGAGAAATAGTCTCAGTTGGCCTCTTTAACACATACCAAGATTCATGATGCACAGATAAAAAATATAGGTATAGTACAATCACAAAAATTTCACTCATTACATTACATGAGTGATATCTATTGTAAATTCTGCAATAGCTCAGAAACCGGCGAATCCTCGCAGCGCACAGTGCATGCACTGGGGGGATTCAAAAGTCTGCAGTCACACAGAGTGACTGCAGACTTTTCATTTTAGACCGGACAGTATAGTCCTCCATGCAGTATTATGGGGCCCATACATCGCTTCATACAGTATTATGGGTTCCATATAATGCTCCATACAGTATTATGGGCCCCATATATTGCTCCATACAGTATTATAGGGCTTATACATTGCTCCATACAGTATAATGGGCCTCATATAATGCTCCATACAGTATAATGGGCCCCATATAATGCTCCATACAGTATAATGAGCCCCATATAATGCTCCATACAGTATAATGGGCCCCATATAATGCTCCATACTGTATAATGGGCCCCATATAATTCTCCATACAGAATAATGGGCCCCATATAATGCTCCCCCAACTCATGGGCCCCATAGAGTGCCGGTGTCACCGATGTCGAGTGGTCACCCCGTTCGTCCAGGGCCCCGGCACTTGCCTGGGTGCACTGGGTGGTGACGTCGGCTCTAATTAGACCCTCCCAGCGCCGTGGCTCTGATGCTCGTGGTAGTCTGACAAGGAGGAAAACGTTTTGGAAGATGGTGAAGGAGTACCTAGCCGACCATACCAGCGTCCTCCGTGATTCCTCTGTGCCGTACAAGTATTGGTATCCAAGCTGGACATGTGGCATGGACTGTTCCTCCAGGCCTTGGAGGTGCTGGCCTGCCCTGCCACTAGCGTTTTGACAGAGCGGGCTTTTAGTGCTGCCAGGGGCATAATAACTGATAGGCACATCCGTCTGTCAACTGAAAATGCTGATAGGCTGACTCTTATCAAAATGACCAATGCCTAGATTGACCCAGACTACTCAACCCCATCGGATGACAGCAGCGAAACATAAAGTCAATTCAAATGTTCGTTTTTTGTGTGGTGTATTCCCATACACCCCTTCACACCCATAAAAGGGTATATGATTCATGGTTTCTTCTTTTTCTTGTACTCCTCCACCACCACATCAACAGGGTCATCATGCAGCTCTTGCTTAAAATTTTTAGAGGGTCATCAGGCGGGCCTCACTCATATTTTTTAAGGGTAAACAGGCAGCTCTCACTTAAAATTTTTAGAGGGTCATCAGGCAGGCCTCACTCATATTTTTAAGGGTAAACAGGTAGCTCTCACTTAAAATTTTTAAAGGGTTATCATGTGACCCTTGGTTATAACTTTTAGAGGGGTAAACAGGTGGCCCTCGCTCATAATTTTTAGAGGATCATCATGCGGCCCTCGCTCTTAATTTTTTCAGGGTGTGTATGATACAGTCCTTCATCATTTTTACAGGATGTGTATGAGGCCTACCTCTACAATTCTCTTACATACGCACATATATAATGTATATCCCCCAGGGGTAAATGTTTTTCAGCCCTTGCACTTAGTGCCTAGGTTTTATCAGTCTAGGAGTTCCACTCCTTAAAGATGGAAAAAAAAATGTTTTCTGAGGCCCTGCTCTATATGTCTTCCAGGGTGTATTGCAGTCCCTCCTTCTAATTTTTGGCAGCCCTTGCACTTAGCGCATAGGCTTTATGAGTCTAGGAGTCCCACTACATAACAATTTTAACAGAATGTGTGTGAGGCCCTCCTTTATGTCTAATACTGGATGTTTCGGAGTTCCTTTTCCTTCTAATTTTTGGCTGTTCTTGCATTGTCCGCATAGGCTGTGTGAGTTTGAGTCCGTCCTTCATAAATTAAACAGGATGTGCTTGACCATGTCACACACACCACATGCCCAGAGAAGGTAGTAAAATGTTAAAATTACATTTACTGGTTGGTGTACTTTTATTTCTCCATCTACTGTAATCATAGGCGACAGGGAAATATGGTGAGAGATGGCCCGGCTATTAAGGGATGAAGGAAGCATTTTTTTTTGGTGTTTTTTTTCTGTTTTTAATTTGCCTTTAATACAAGTCATTATACAGGAAAGTATGTTTCCAAACATTTTTCCTGTAAAATCCATTTTATCTTCGGGTTTGTATGTTTTATTCTCAGTCTGTAAAAGTGGAGCAATACAACATTGTTCCCAGCAGTGACCTGGGAGTCAGAGATGCGTCCAGGCGTCTTTCCCATGCTGTTCCCATTCCACTTGAGCGCTGTTTCCATCCACTTCAGCGATTTTCCTGCCTCCCCAGCCCTCCTGTTATGGTCTTCCGAAAAAATGCTCAAGCTTCCCATTGACTTCCATTATTCTCGTTACTCGAGTCAAGCCCGTCCAAGTGTCCGACATGCGCGATTCGAGTATCGAGCATTTTAGTGCTCGATTATCACCGGTTACTATTATTGGTGCACTGTGTGGCTAAGTCTGTGATCATGACATTATAGGAGGAGCAGAGAAGTGGCTATCAGTCTCCTCCAGTAGAAAAGCAGTTTTCTCATGTGCGGCTTTCTATTGGAGGAGACTGATGGACAGGTCTGGTCACATACTCCTCCACCAATGTATGGATTGGAGAGCCATGCAGTATGTGAGGAACGCGGCACTAACAAGAGCAGCACAGGGTTGCCAACTTTATTTTTTCTGGACAGCTTTTCAAAACATCATGGATAGACTTTTTTATGATAAATATAGGCAGAACTTCGGCACTCCAGTTATGATGCAAAGTGATTTATTAAAGAAAATGAACCCTTTGTTGGCAAGCCAAAAATATATATCAACGTTTCGACCTTTTATGGTCGTTTTCAAGATATTTTCTAAGTAAAACAGAAACAATATGTCAAAGATTGACAAAAAATAGAAATTATATTATAATATGCCAGGGACACAGTGAAAATGTGGAATATAAAAACAGCAATAATGAAAATGGCAATCCTGTATATATAGATATATAGGAGGAATGGTAACATAGCACTGTCAATAGTAGATAATTTGAAAGGATAACAGGAGAAACGAAAGAGAATGTTCAGGACTTACTGAGTATGAGGTTTTAGTTCAAAGTATTCTGAGAGCTACAGGTGCTGTATAGATCGGCTAAGTGAAAGAAAAAGGATTAACATATAAACGTGAGCCCTAGGACCGGCTGTAATTTACACTGTATACTACCAATCATCTTAGAATCTGTCCTAATTGGAAACATACCTGCTGGTTGAGAGGTGCCTTCCAGGTAGGTGTGACGGTGAACCGTGCCGTGTGGCCGTTAATAGGACGTGTCCCTCTTTTTAAATACACCCTTAGGACTGATTGGGACCATGCTGGTGCGTGTGTGCCCTTGGAGGGACCTCCGGTCATGCGCAGTATGTGGAACGCACGCCGGAGTGAGCGCAGTCTCTGGATACCGGAACTTCTGGTCATGTGCAATGCGTGAAATGCAAAAGGAGGTGTATGTTTACGGAGTTACTGGTCTCTTTGCTGGAGTGCACTTGTGGAGCGCAAGTGATAACAGCGCTTTCATAGCGGGAAGAAAAGGAAAGAGGGAAGGGAAAAAAAGAAAAACGGTAAGGGAAAAAAGGGAGAAAAAGGTGGGGGAGGAGCAATAAGAGAATAATAAAAAAAAAGAATAATGAAAAAGATATAAAAAGGGAAGAGGCCCTGATGGAAATAGCTCCCATTACATGTATATAGTTTAAGGTGCAAGGTATCACACAGGGCATACTGGGTAAAAGACTTAGTTAATAACCTATAGAGAAGAAAAAAGGGGATCAGATGCACTACATGAAAACAATCTCAAGATATGAAGATATTATAATGGCAATAAATAAACTTCTAATGGCTAACCATGTATATTGACCTAGTACTTACTAATCCTAAATAAACATTATCCCCATTTTTTTGGTCTGTGTCAGTTAATGTTGTATTTCATATTCTCTATTCAAACCCTTAGGTGTTAGAGTTTGAAGAGTATGTATCCAAAAGGATTTGCATTCCTTTAGCCTCTTAATGCGGTCACCCCCTCTTCTATCTTGAGGTATGTGATCAATAACCTGATATCTAAGTTGTGATACCGTGTGAGACATGGTAGAGAAGTGGGCCGGGATCGGTAGCAGTGTGCGTCCACACCTGATGGTGGGTTTATGTTGCGAAATGCGATCTCGGATATGCTGTGTCGTTTCCCCAACATACCCGAGACCGCACGGACACTTAATCAAATAGATGACATAACTTGAATCACACGTAAAATATCCCTTGATGGTGTATCGTTTGCCCGAATGTGGATGTGTAAAGGAATCTCCCTTCATGACGTTGGAACATTGGAGACATCCCAAACAGGGAAAAGTGCCTCTACGTGGAGTCACCAAAGTACGTTGAATTGGTCCTGTCCGTGTGGAGCCCACATCCGCCCTGACCAAATGATCACGAATGTTTTGGGGTCTCTTGTAATATAGTAGGGGTGTATTTGAGAATTCTGGTACGGTAGGGTATGACTGTCTTTTACCTGTTGTTTCAGAACATCACAAGGGTAGCCTCTTTGACCAAATTTCACATCCATTTCTTTGTATCGAATGTCCCTCATAGTACTATCAGAGATAATCCGATCGATCCTACAATGCTGAGAGTTAAGTAGGGATTTTTTCACATGATGCAGATGGCAGCTGGAATATAATAATAGACTATTTTCATTGGTCAGTTTGATGTATAAATCACTTCCAAGTTTTCCTACATCGGTTAATGAAATCATTGTGTCCAGGAAATGGATGGCCTGTGTATCATAATGTTTTGTAATGGTAAGGTTAGGTACCCTAGTGTTGAGGTCATCAAAGAACTCGGTCAGCTGTTTATCTGTTCCTGTCCAAATCATAAAAATATCATCAATATAGCGTCTCCAATATAACACGTATGTATTGTAAGAGCTATGAGTATATACAAAATTCTTTTCGAAATCCGCCATAAAAATATTTGCGTAGGGAGGCGCGACGTTTGAGCCCATTGCCGTCCCCCTCCTCTGTAGGTAGAAGTGATCCTCAAAAAGAAAGTAATTCTTAGGCTGAGTTCACACGATGCGTTTTTCATGCGTTTCCGCGGCGTTTTTGCAGTTGCGTAAACGCCGCGGAAACGCATGAAAAACGCATGGTAGAAGGGCAGCAATGTTCCCCAATGGAAATCCGCATGTGCTGTGCCCATGATGCGGATTTTTCCGCAGCGTAAACGCTGCGGTCAAAAATCCGCAGCATGTCAATTAATTTTGCGGAAACGCTGCTCTTTTGCCGCCATTGACTTGCATTAGACCGCATGGAATCCGCATCACTGTATATGTTGATGCGCATTCCGTGCGGTCTAATGTGCGGATGGTACCCGGGTGTGGATGAGAGGACTCTCATCCAGACCCAGGTACCATTAAAAAAAAAAGAATAAAATAAAAAATATATATATTCTCACCTTCTGACGGCCCGCGCTGCGTCCTGCCGGCTTCCCGCGCACTTCGCGGTTGAATGAAGGACCTTCGCTGACGTCAGAGTCATGTGACGGGTCACGTGACGCTGACGTCGGAAGGTCCTACAGTCTTCACTGCCGGCAGCCGGGACCGACGAAGCAGGACACCGGGGGCCATCAGAGGGTAAGTATAGATTTATTTTTTATTTTTTGACATCACACACTATATAAATCCATGCCGGTTGCATGGATTTATATAGTGTGAAGTTGACAAGCACTTTCCAAGTGATGCTAAAACGCTTGGGAAGCGCTTGTCAACCCGCATGCGGAAATGAAAGTGAAGACCGCTTCATTTCCGCATGTCCCTGGCAGGAAACCGCATGTACAATCCGCATGCGTTTTTTCCTGCCAGAGAGATGCAGAAACGCTCAGGAAAAAATCCTGAGCATTTCTGCATCGTGTGCACATACCCTTAGTCAGAATGAGGGTGAGGAGGTCAATGCAAAACCCAATCTGTTGTGTGGTAAAGTCAGTAAGGGTATGAAGAAAATCTGAGGTGGCACTAATACCTTTCTGGTGATCTATACTAGTATATAGACTTTTGATGTCCATGGTAACTAGTATACTATTAGAAGGAACTGAGCCTAATGAATTTATTGTTGTTAGAAAATGAGAAGTATCCTTCAGATAAGATGGTATTTTGGAAATATGGAGAGTCAATATTTTTTCCAGTACGATTGCTAATGGAGACAGTACAGAATCAGTAGAAGCAACGATTGGTCTTCCTGGGGGTGTTTGTAAATGTTTGTGAATTTTAGGAAGTGTATAGAACACAGGTATAGTAGGAAGAGTATTTAACAAAAACTCAGCAAGTTTAGAATCAATCGTGCTGCTGTGAAGATGGTTGGTGATTAGGTTAGAGATAAGTCTGGCTATTTTGGAGGTGGGATTGTGTAGTATAGGTAAGTATGTGTCAGTATCATTTAACTGTGCATAGATTTCAGAGATGTAAGATGAACGATCCATCACAACCAGCGCTCCCCCTTTATCAGTTGGCTTTATCATTAGGTCTTTCCTATTCTTAAGAGAAAGAAGAGCTCTATTTTCCTCTATGCTCAAATTATTCTTAGTATGGAACTGACCCCCCTTAATAGCCTGTAATTTGTTATTGATATCCCTCTAGACCAAATCGATATATGTCTCAATGTGAGGATAAGAACGTGGAGATTGAAAATGGCTAGGTATACGTAATTTCAAATCATTTAGATAAAACATATCGTCCTTACAAACGTCCATAGTGGAGCCCACAATACCCCTCTCTGTTGAAAAATGTACCTTAAGTCTCAGACTTCTGTAGAACCGGTATAACTCCTGTTCAAGGAGAAACGTGTTAAACGAGGGGGTAGGGCAAAAGGAAAGTCCTTTTTGGAGAAACGTTAACTAGGCGGGTGCCTGGTTATGCAAAGAGATGTTGAAAACAATGTTGTTGGTCCTACCTGAGACCGAGTTGTCTTCCTGACATTGTCTAACTGATGATGCTCGCCTCCCCCTCCTCGTCTTGTTTTGAAGGGACGGGTTTTGCGTTGTTCTAAAAAAGGAATGGAGTAACGTGTTTCCCTTTCGCTGTCTGTTGATGAATTGCGGCCCGGTGATAAGGCGTAGCCGCTTCTCTGAAATCTCCCACCTGTGCCGAAATTGGATGTACGCCATCTGTACACCTGGTTGTGTAGATAAATCTTCGGCGTCGTGGAGAAATTTTGCCTTATTCTTAACCTGGAGATCGTTACGATATTTGGTAATGGTTTTATCCACTCTAGTTTTCAGGGCAGAAAAGTCTTCGGAAGAGATTGTATTACTAAGTTGTTGTTCAGTCGCTGTGATTCTTGTATTCAGATCCGCAATTTCCTTCTGGAGAAAGTCAATAGTCAGTAATATTATGTCCATGGAACATTTGTTCAAAATTCCTTCAAATTTAGCACAAAAATCTGGATTGTCATGAAACAAGGTGGGACGTAAAGAGACTCTCAAACCACGTGGAATACGTTGTATTTTATGATATTCCACGAGTGTTGTGCAGTGTAGGTCTAGGGCTGTATGTCTCTTTAGTTCCTTCTCCAGATCTCTTGTACGTATCTCCTCTACTGGGGTATGCAGGAAGGTACCTGGAGTGGTGACACGTGCGATGATACCACTTGCTTCCTCCTGGTGAAACGTGAAGGTTGAGAAAGACATAGATGCCTCAGGAGCGGGATCCAAAAATAATCATATAGTCAAAAAAAGAGGGGTCGCTCATTGTTCTATTTGGGTGCTCTGAAGAAAATGGTAATCCAAAATATAGAAAGAACTTTGGCACTACAGTTATGATGCAAAGTGATTTATTAAAGAAATTGAACCCCTTGTTGGCAAGCCAAAAATATATATCAACGTTTCGACCTTTTATGTTTTTTTTCAAGATATTTTCTAAATAAAACAGAAACAATATGTCAAAGATTGACAAAAAATTGAAATTATATTATAATATGCCAGGGACACAGTGAAAATGTGGAATATAAAAACAGCAATAATGAAAATGGCAATCCTGTATATATAGATATATAGGAGGAATGGTAACATAGCACTGTCACTAGTAGATAATTTGAAAGGATGATAACAGGAGAAACGAAAGAGAATGTTCAGGACTTACTGAGTATGAGGTTTTAGTTCAAAGTATTCTGAGAGCTACAGGTGCTGTATAGATCGGCTAAGTGAAAGAAAAAGGATTAACATATAAACGTGAGCCCTAGGACCGGCTGTAATTTACACTGTATACTACCAATCATCTTAGAATCTGTCCTAATTGGAAACATACCTGCTGGTTGAGAGGTGCCTTTCAGGTAGGTGTGACGGTGAACTGTGCCATGTGGCCGTTAATAGGACGTGTCCCTCTTTTTATATCCACCCTTAGGACTGATTGGGACCATGCTAGTGCGTGTGTGCCCTTGGAGGGACCTCCGGTCATGCGCAGTTTGTGGAACGCACGCCGGAGTGAGCGCAGTCTCTGGATACCGGATCTTCTGGTCATGTGCAGTGCGTGAAACCCAAAAGGAAGTGAATGGAACGCAAGTTACTTCCGATTGTATGTTTACGGAGTTACCGGTCTCTTCGCTGGAGTTCACTTGTGTAGCGCAAGTGATAACAGCGCTTTCATAGCGGGAAGAAAAGGAAAGAGGGAAGGGAAAAAAAGAAAAGACGTAAGGGAAAAAAGGGAGAAAAAGGGGAAAAAAAGGGGACGGGGAAAGAAAAGGAGCAATAATGGAATAATAAAAAGATGGAATAATGAAAAAGATGTAAAGAGGGAAGAGGCCCTGATGGAAATGGCTCCCATAACATCTATATAGTTTAAGGTCCAAGGTGTCACACAGGGGTTACTGGGTAAAAGCCTTAGTTAATAACCTATAGAGAAAAAAAAGAGAAGAAAAAAGGGGATCAGATGCACTACATGAAGACAATCTCAAGATATTATAATGGCAATAAATAAACTAATGGCTAACCATGTATATTGACCTAATACTTACTATTCCCAAATAAACATTATCCCCATTTTTTTGGTCTGTATCAGTTAATGTTGTATTTCATATTCTCTATTCAAACCCTTTGGTGTTAGAGTTTGAAGAGTATGTATCCAAAAGGATTTGCGTTCCTTTAGCCTCTTAATGCGGTCACCCCTCTTCTATTTTGAGGTATGTGATCAATAACCTGATATCTAAGTTGTGATACCATGTGGGACATGTTAGAGAAGTGGGCCGGGATCGGTAGTAGTGTGCGTCCACACCTGATGGTGGGTTTATGTTGCGAAATGCAATCTCGGATATGCTGGGTCGTTTCCCCAACATACCCGAGACCGCACGGACACTTAATCAAATAGATGACATAACTTGAATCACACGTAAAATATCCCTTGATGGGGTATCGTTTGCCCGCATGTGGATGTGTGAAGGTATCTCCCTTCATCCCAAGCAGGGAAAAGTGCCTCTACATGGAGTCACCAAAGTACGTTGAATTGGTCCTGTCCGTGTGGAGCCCACATCCGCCCTGGCCAAATGATCACGAATGTTTTGGGGTCTCTTGTAACATAGTAGGGGTGTATTTGAGAATTCTGGTACGGTAGGGTATGACTGTCTTAATAGAGGACAATAACGCAGGATGCATTTATATACTGCTCTACTAAAAGGATGATACGTATTTACAAATGCTACTCGAGGAGATTTGTTTACAGTATGGGTTTGTTTTACCTGTTGTTTCAGAACATTACAAGGGTAGCCTCTTTGACCAAATTTCACATCCATTTCTTTGTGTCTAATGTCCCTCATAGTACTATCAGAGACAATCCGCTCTATCCTACAATGCTGAGATTTAGGTAGGGATTTTTTCACATGATGCAGATGGCAGCTTGAATATAATAATAGACTATTTTTATCGGTCAGTTTGACGTATAAATCACTCCCAAGTTTTCCTACATCGGTTAATGAAATCATTGTGTCCAGGAAATGGATGGCCTGTGTATTATAATGTTTCGTGAAGGTAAGGTTAGGCACCCTATTGTTGAGGTCATCAAAGAACTCGGTCAGCTGTATATCTGTGCCTGTCCAAATCATAAAAATATCATCAATATAGCGTCTCCAATATAACACGTATGTATTGTAAGAGCTATGAGTATATACAAAATTCTTTTTGAAATCCGCCATAAAAATATTTGCGTAGGGAGGAGCGACGTTTGAGCCCATTGCCGTCCCCCTCCTCTGTAGGTAGAAGTGATCCCCAAAAAGAAAGTAATTCTTAAGTCAAAATGATGGTGAGGAGGTCAATGCAAAACCCAATCTGTTGTGTGGTAAAATCAGTAAGGGTCAAACTCTAACACCTAAGGGTTTGAATAGAGAATATTAAATACAACATTAACTGACACAGACCAAAAAAATGGGGATAATGTTTATTTGGGATTAGTAAGTATTAGGTCAATACACATGGTTAGCCATTAGAAGTTTATTTATTGCCATTATAATATCTTGAGATTGTCTTCATGTAGTGCATCTGATCCCCTTTTTTATTCTCTTTTTTTTTCTCTATAGGTTATTAACTAAGGCTTTTACCCAGCCGGTAACCCCTGTTTGACACCTTGGACCTTAAACTATATACATGTTATGGGAGCCATTTCCATCGGGGCCTCTTCCCTCTTTACATCTTTTTCATTATTCCTTCTTTTTATTATTCCCTTATTGCCCCCCCTTTTTTCCCCCTTTTTCTCCCTTTTTTCCCTTCCGTTTTTTCCCTTCCTTCTTTCCTTTTCTTCCTGCTATGATAGCACTGTTATCACTTGCGCTCCACAACTGCACTCCAGCGAAGAGACCGGTAACTCCGTAAATATTCAATTGGAAGTAACTTGCGTTCCTAAGGGTGGATATAAAAAGAGGTACACCCAAATAGAACAGTGAGCAACCCCTCTTTTTTGACTAGACCTTTTTTATGGACACATTGAAAAACCATAAAAAACATGATTATAAGTGATCCATGTCTAGAGTCCATAAATTCTGATATGAAGACATCAGCTGCATTCACTGTAAACTGTAAGTGATGCTAATAATAACAACCTGTACAACTTAACTCAGCTTAAAAAAAATCACAGACTGCTTAAATAAGCTCTAGAGGCTATTGGAGGCAAATGGTGCAACATTTTTATTGAACCTATTAACAAAAATGAATTTTGATTGTAAGTCCATGAGGGCAGGGTCCTCTCGCCTCTGTACCAATATTTTATGTATGTACAACACAATGAAATAACTAAGAAAAATTATAAGCGATCAGCTCACCTATTCACAGATGTAGGTGTGCACGGATCCAAGTTCCAAAGGAAATAGTCCATATAACAAAGGCAGTTGATCCAGCACTTAAAAAAAAAACGGATATATTTATTAAGAAAATTTCATCCATAAAAAATATATAATTCCATAAGAAATCCACGGAAACATATGGAAAGGTATATCATCTGAGGAAATAGTTCCAAGGGAGATGCATTCAAGGTGTTGGTTGACGCGTTTCGAAGTTATGAATGAGAAGTATCACTTCGAAACTCGTCAACCAACATTTTGAATGCATCCCCCTTGGGACTATTTTCTCAGCTGATACACCTTTCCATATGTTTCTGTCGATTTCTTATGGAATTATATATTTTTTATGGATGAAATTTTCTTAATAAAAATATATGTTTTATTGGAAGTGCTGGATCAACTGCCTTTGTTATATGGACACTGAAATAACTGGCACTTTATAAATAAACAATAATATAACAGAGATATTGACCTAAAAATTAAATTATATTCTAGTTGAGCAAAAAAATTCAAAAGGACCCATTGTCCAGCAGCCACACTGGTAGTTTGTGACAATCGGATCAGAGCTCTGCAAACCTTCTCCTATCTGTCTACGGATTAGTAGAGGTACCGGGGATGTAGCCAGGTAGGAGGAGGCTCACAGGACTCTGGTCTGGCAGACACAAACTGCCAACATGGCTACTGGACCAGGGTCCTTTGTATCTTTTTGCTCAACTGTAATATTTATAGTTGAATATACACTTTAGATAAGGTTTATCTATATCCTTCAAAAATATTACTTAGGCTACGTTCACTCCATAGATAGGTTTTCAGGGGGAAAATAAGTAATCACCTGTCTACAGGATAGGCCATAACTTCTACATCCATCATCCGAGTGGAGTTTGACATCCGCGGACTCAAATAATGGAGAAGATGGAGAAATTAAAGGGAACCTGTCATCAGAAATAACGCTATTAACCTGCAGATATGCAGGTTAACAGCGTTATTATGCTGCCCTGCGGCTGCACGCAGCCAAATTCAGCGGGGAGAAAATTAACTTTATTCTCCCCGCCAGTTTCCTTAGCATGTTGATATTTCATCATGACTATTTCTTCATCTTCATATGCACATTGACACTTTAATAATGTATATACTTGTGACGTTGTGTCATCTTATGTAATCATTGTATTGTGTATTATTGAGGTAATTATGGTAATTTGTGAGGGCATCGTATGCAATCATGTTATGGTGTATTATTGAAGCAATTATTGTAATTTTTGAGGGTATCTTTATTTCTGTGCCATATAGTAGATTGGGGGGTCACAGTTTTATTATAAGCTGTATGACTTGTCTTTATAGCCTTTAGGCCTTTTAAATGTTTTTATTTTTCTTTGGCTTGTTATTGTATCAATAAAATTTGTGATTTTCTTTTATAGAGATCCCTGTTTGCTGCATACTCTTTTTCTTCTGTTCTTATATGTAAGGTGCATTACACTCACTTGCCGGCCGCACGCCTCCGCGGTCTTCAGCTCTTCATGCTCAGGAACAGCCACACACAGCTCAGAGGATACCTGGCTCTTTTCAACATTTAACATGTACGTCAACTGTCAAGTAAACTCATATTGTATCACGCAATATCAGGCACAGCACCCTCCATTTCTTGTTTCAGTAACACAGTACATTTCCCGCTTTACTTTCGTTTCCGCTTGAGCTATCCTTGCTGTAACAATTCATGTCAGCTAAAGAGATTTTCCGGTATTGCCAAGATCCATAACCTTTCCCTCACATGGTTTCACGTCCAACTTTGTCTGTACGTAAGGAGTGTCAGTGCTCTCCATAGCCACAGACTCAAGCCTTGAGCTCCGGATGTTGTAGAAATATCCACAGGGAGTTTGGCAAGGCCTCATACCACCCAGCAGAACTTGTACTTGCTTCTGCTAGCAGCTCACTGCACTTGGAACTCTCCCTAGCAACTGTCACCAATGAACTCTTTCACTAACTGACTAAACCAGGAAGTGGTTGCCTTTTACTGGCCCTAACCCCTCCCACTTTGGGATGGACCAATTATTAACTGTCTCTTTACTCTGTCTGCTTGTCACGGGTGTGTCAGATGTGACAGACAGTCGCCCTACAGTTGGTTGCAGAAGATCTCTTCGTTTGGCATTACAGACACCTTATTAGCTGTTTCACTCTAGGACCCAGTGGCTACCTCTTTACTGCTAATTAACACCCTGGCCTGGGTGTTTAAATAGTTTCACTTTGCAGCAGGAAGGTGCCGGTGATACTCACATGTTTCCTTATGAATGCTTGGAGCTCTCAGACTGCTATCTTCCTCTGTGGTGCTAGGAGGACGCCTGGAGTTATCTCTCTGAAGTCGGCTAAAGCTAAGCTACTTTCCCCCATGTTCGTCTCCCCTGTTGTCTTTAGTTGTTAGTGGGAATCGACCAGTGCTCACTCCCCCTTCACTATCCAGGGCCAAGCGCTAGGGAAATACAGGGTTTAGGTTCGTGTGCGGCGACTGGTGAAGAACCAATACAGGGATGTTAGTGGAGACAGGGTGATATCAGATCAGCCTAGGAGGTCTCCACTCCCAACTTTCCCTAGAGTCTTGGCTCCCTTTCCCCCTTCCCTTTGTGTTGCACTTAGTCTTTCACACACCTTGCGTGACACTGCCCCAGTAGTCTGTTGCTGGGCAAACTTTAACCTTTCACTTACTGTCTACAGTCACTATCTTCTAACAGTATTTACTAAGCATATTACACTGACAATGCCTAGCACTGTCTAATCTGCTTTATGTAATAAATTCTAAACTTTATTCTATACTTTCCCTACACCTGGGTTGAGTGCCTGTTACTCACAATAGGCATTACCTTAACAGTATTTATACAACAGCATCAGTACCTTACAACACTATATATTAGTTACATTAGTGTCTATAAAACTCTATGCAATTTCACATATAACAATCACAAACATGCAATAAAATCATACACTTTGTACAAGCTCTGTTTAAGAAGGAGAGGCATATGACGGCTCCTGTCACACCCTTACAACATGACAATAATCTGCACAACTAATCATATGCTAAATAGTTGCAAGTCAAATTTATTTATGAGATAGCCAAGATGATTGTCTATAAAATGATGGTAATCTCACGTTCGTAACAGTAGTGGAAGGAGAGATATGGAGCCTGAAAGTGAAAAGTTCAAAACACCCTTTTGCTCGTCAGTGTGTATGATTGTCTGGGGTATGTGTTTGGCAGCACTTTTCAAGCAAAATGACAAAATGTGGTGTGTACCCAGGCTTATCTGCGGTTCCATGATTTGACAAAGAAATATTTTCTCCTGATAAGGCACATATCTACATATCTGTCACTGCAACATGAACCACATCAGGATCTAAAACAAAATTGTTGCAGATTTGGCGATAGATTTCACCCTTTGTAGTGGTATCTAAGGGATAACATTTCTCCTTGCGGAGAGCGACATGTTAAGCATGTCACAGTGAGGAGACTTTTAAAGCAGCAATGCTCCTCTGGGAAATATGAAAATTGTCTCGTCAAAGAGGAAGCGGACCAGAACTCTAATGCCACCTACAGGAAGTAGCAATCCTAAAAGTCAATAGTGACCCTTAACAAGCCTTATCACATGACTTAGGATATAAGCCAAAACCAGGAACTCAATTTGCAGACACTGTGTTTCGGGGTACTGCCCCTCGTCAGTGCAAAGTGTGAGCATTGCGGCTTTAAAAGTCTCCTCAGCATGACATGCTTAACATGTCGCTCTCCGCAAGGAGAAATTTTACCCCTTAGATACAGGTCTGACGCCTCTCAATCGGAGAAACCAGAACTCGCACTTTGCACTGACGAGAGGCAGTACCCTGAAACACAGTGTCTGCAAATTGAGTTTCTGGTTCTGGCTTATATCCTAAGTCATGTGATAAGGCTCGTTAAAGGGTCACTATTGACTTTTAGGATTGCTACTTCCTGTAGGTGGCACTAGAGCTCTGGTCCTCTTCCTCTCTGAAGAGACAATTTGCACCCTTTGTAGTGCAAAGAGATAAATTAACTGTAAAAACCTGCATCATTAATACTGCTGATTTGTAATCTGTACTGTAGGTCAATTTCTGCTGCTGGTTTTTGTGTGCAGCATGTATTATATTTGTTATATTCTCATCCACTTTGCTGCTACTGTAATACACTGCTGATTTTTCTGCAAATACGGGCAGAAAATTGATAGCATAACCTATTTGTGTGAACACACCGCATCAAGAAATCTGCCCAGGCATGGATACTGCAGTATGGGTGCACTTCTGATTCATATTATTTGAAATAAATTCTGACAGAACTAATGACCAGACCTTAAATATATACATTAGATCAGGGGTCTCAACTCGACTGGGTATATGGGCCGCACATGTAAAAAAATTTAATTTAGGGGGCCGCATTCTTTGCAGGTCAAAGTGACATTTTTAGTGATACCATTTTTTTTGTATACACCGTCTGAACATTTTTGCTTATTTTATTTATAGCTTGGGTCGTTACGGATGTGGCGATAATAAACGTGCACTTTTTTTGTGTTTACTTTAGTTTATATATAAAACAGCATTTTTAGTGGCAAAATATTTTTTCATGCTTTATTTTTCTTTTCTTTTTTTTTATTTTTACAATTTTGTTTCCTCCAATAGGCCACATACAGTAATATTGTTTTACAATTAGCACCATATAGCAATTCTGGCAAACATCTAGTAATGTTCCCCATCCTGGTGGTCCCAATCTTGTAATAATGTGCCCCATCCTGGTGGTCCCCATCTTGTAGTAATGTGCTCCATCCTGGTGGTCCCCATCTTGTAGTAATGTGCCCCATCCTGGTGATCCCCATCTTGTAATAATGTGCCCCATCCTGGTGCTCCCCATCTTGTAGTAATGTGCCCCATCCTAGTGGTCCCCACCTTGAAGTAATGTGCCCCATCCTGGTGGTCCCTATCTTGTAGTAATATGTCCCATCCTGGTGGTCCCCATCTTGCAGTAATGTGCCTCATCCTGGTCCCCATCTTGAAGTAATGTGCTCCATCCTGGTGGTCCCCATGTTGTAGTAATATGTCCCATCCTGGTGGTCCCCATCTTGCAGTAATGTGCCTCATGCTGGTCCTCGTCTTGGAGTAATGTGCCCCATCCTGGTGGTCCCCATCTTGTAGTAATGTGCTCCATCCTGGTGGTCCCCATCTTGTAGTAATGTGCCCCATCCTGGTGGTCCCCATCTTGTAATAATGTGCCCCATCCTGGTGCTCCCTATCTTGTAGTAATGTGCCCCATCCTAGTGGTCCCCACCTTGAAGTAATGTGCCCCATCCTGGTGGTCCCCATCTTGAAGTAATGTGCTCCATCCTGGTGGTCCCCATCTTGTAGTAATATGTCCCATCCTGGTGGTTCCCATCTTGCAGTAATGTGCCTCATCCTGATCCTCGTCTTGGAGTAATGTGTCCCATCCTGGTGGTCCCTATCTTGGAGTAATGTGCCCCATCCTGGTGGTCCCCATCTTGCCGTAATGTGCCCCATCTTGCAGTAATGTGCCCCATCCTGGTGGTCCCCATCTTGCAATAATGTGACCCCATCCTGGTGGTCCCATCTTGTAGTAATGTGCCCCATCCTAGTGGTCCCCACATTGTAGTAATGTGCCCCATCCTGGTGGTCCCCATCTTGTAGTAATGTGCCCCCATCCTGGTCCCCATCTTGAAGTAATGTGCCCCATCCTGGTGGCCCCCATCATGTAGTAATATGCCCCATCCTGGTGGTCCCCATCTTACAGTAATGTGCCTCATCCTGGTCCTCGTCTTGGAATAATGTGCCCCATCCTGGTGGTCCCCATCTTGCCATAATGTGCCCCATGCTATTGGTCCCCATCTTGCAGTAATGTGCCCCATCTTAGTGGTCCCCATCTTGCAGTAATGTGCCCAATCCAGATGGTCCTCATCTTGCAGTAATGTGCCCCATCCTGGTCCTCGTCTTGCAGTAATGTGCCCCATTCTGGTCCTCGTCTTGCAGTAATGTGCTCCATCCTAGTGGTCCCCATCTTACAGTAATGTGCCCCATTCTGGTGGTTACCATCTTGCAGTAATGTGCCCATCCTTGTGGTCCCTATCTTGTAGAGTTGCCCCATCCTGGTGGTCCCCATCTTGCAGTAATGTGCCACATCCCAGTGGTCCCCATCTTGCAGTAATGTGCCACATCCTGGTGGTCCCCATCTTGCAGTAATGTGCCCCATCCTGGTCCTTGTCTTGGAGTAATGTTCCCCATTCGGTAATAATGCCTCATCCAGGTCCCCATGTTGTAGAATTGTCCCCTGCGCTGTTCTTCACACACACATAAAAGAAAGAAAAGAAAAAAAACTGATTCTTCTCACCTGTCCTCCGTTCCCTCGGTGTCCTTTGTGTATATGCAGCCCGCAAGCACCACAGACCCCTTGACGATCCCGACCTGGTCCATGGAGGAGCCGCCGACAACAGCACTGCATTGCCGCGCATAGACTGTCTCCCAGCACAGCATTTCCAATGTCAGCCGCCGGCCAATCAGAGGCCAGGAGCTGATATCTGCGCATGGCAGTGACGTCATACGCCGCTGCGCTGGGACGTAGATATCAGCTTCTAGCTTCTGATTGGCCGACGGCTGGCATTGGAAATGCTGTAATGGGAGACGGTCTCTGCGCAGCAATGCAGTGCTGCTGTCAGCTGCTCCTCCTGGACCAGGTCGGGATCGTCAAGGGGTCTGTGCCTGCGGGCCGCATAAAGCAGCCTCAGGGGCCGCGTGTTTGAGACCTCTGCATTAGATCTTCAATAAAAGCTCAAAATGTCCCATTTCAAGGGGGTTTTCTATCTTCAGATATTTTTACACCATCCGCACACTCTTTCTATATACAATAAAATAAGCCAAACTCACTGTGACCCACTGCGCCACTGGCCGGGCTTACCCTGGAGGGGCATAACGTAAGAGGCTACCTGGTGGTCTTACCGAGAGCCTCTGATGGTGAGGATAGGTTTGTGCCGTTATGGTAGCCCCCAGGTGCCGCCACTCCAGGGCAGCAGCTGACCTACTGGTCAGACGCACAAAACGAAGCACAAACAGAGACGTGGTCAGACAGTCCGAGGTCAGGTGGGCAGCATAGGATCAGAATACGAAGCCAGGGTTATGAGCAGAGAGGGCAGACAAAACTAGTACACAAGCCAGGTCAGTAACAGGAGAGACAAAACAGGAATGCACCAAGGTAGGTAACTAGAAATGGTCTGGAGGTAGCGATAAAATGGATTGTCCACTTTATCTTAATTTTGAAGATACTAACATGAGAAGCATGACTAAAGGCCCCGTCACACTAAGCGATGCAGCAGCGATCCCGACAACGATACGACCTGTCAGGGATCGTTGCTGCGTCGCTAATACATCGCTGGTGAGCTGTCAAACAGGCAGGCTCACCAGGATCAGGGGAGCAGCGACATTGTGGAAAGGATCTTTCCACGATGTCCTGCTCCCGGTTACCAGCCTGCTGCTGAAGCAGGAGCAGGCTCGTAACCATGATGAACAGCGGGTTACTAAGTGCGCGTGTGCCCCTAGTAACCCGCTGTTTACCATGGATACCACTCTGCTACGGTGCGCGGGAGGTTACCGTTCACCTTAGCAGAGTCGTATCCATGATAAACATCGGGTTACTAGGGGCACACGCGCACTTAGTAACCCGATGTTTATCATGGATACGACTCTGCTAAGGTGAACGGTAACCTCCCGCGCACCGTAGCAGAGTGGTATCCATGGTAAACAGCGGGTTACTAAGTGCGCGCGTGCCCCTAGTAACCCGATGTTTACCATGGATACCAGCCTGATCGTTGGTCCCGCTGGTCACACACTGCGATGATGGTCCAGAATGCTTTGATAGTCTTGAGATTTCATTGCACCCTCCAAAGATACAAGAGACCTTGTGCTAGATGCAGCAAAGCAGCCACAAAACATAACCAAGCCTCCTCCATGTTTCACAGTAGGGACAATGTTCTCGTCTTTGTATGCTTCATTTTTGCATGTGTGAGCATACAGCTTATGGGACTTGCCAAAAAGTTTTGTCTCATCTGTCTAAAGGACAGTCTCCCAGAAGCTGTGTGGCTTGTCAATATGCATTTTGGTAAATTCCAATCTCACTTTTTTATGATTTGCTTTCAACAGTAGTTTCCTCCTCAGTCATCTTTCATAAAATCCACTTTAGCCAAGACAGTGAAATATGGTGCAATTTGACACTTATGTACCTTGACCTTGGACTTCACCTCTAACTTCTTTGAAAGTTGTTCTGGGCTCTTTAATTGCTAATCGTTTTTGTTTTTTTTAACAATACTTTTTATTAATTTTTAACGTCTGTAATTATACAATAAAATGATGTACATTTAGTTTACTTTACAAACTCTCATCTCCATTTTCAAATTGAAAGGATCACATACAGAGTAGACACAAGAAAGAAAAAAAAAACCTATAAATTTCCCAACTACCCTCCCTCTACCCAGATATGCAGGTTAATTCCAGTGTTCACTTCTATCATATCGTTCTCTTAACCAATGTAACCCCTCGGATGTTGCAAGTCTTTATTTAATCACTATACAATGTTCTGTCAGCCTGTATTTCTCCCCCCTTTTCCCTCCACATTCGGATCAATTATTTTTAACTTCCCCAATGTTCCACCCAAG
Organism: Phyllobates terribilis; assembly: GCF_046119375.1. NCBI lineage: Eukaryota > Metazoa > Chordata > Amphibia > Anura > Dendrobatidae > Phyllobates > Phyllobates terribilis. The sequence goes on along the minus strand of NW_027362761.1, from coordinate 376,246,053 downwards.
TCTTCCAGTAGATACCAACTGGTCTGGTCAAAGGGCTTCATGATTTTATGAAGTTTCTCCTTTATATAATATTTGAGTAAAAAGCCTTTCCATTTTATCATAAGCGATTTTACACTTCTTTCTTTATCACGTTCTGCTTCCCTCCTCTCCAAATGGAATATGGTCTTCACTTGGCCAATTATCTCTTTACAATTTGGAATAGATTCAGTTAACCAATGTTTTAACAAGCTTCTTTTGACTATTAAACAGATTGAATTGAATATTGGGGTTAATGTTTCCTTCTCTTTTTGTTGTACGCCTTTCTCACTGTTCCAATAGTGGAAAAGAAATGGTAATGGATATAGAGGTACACTCTTAACACTGGTATTCTCCAATATACGTTTTATGTCTTTCCAGAATTTTTGTATTTTAGGGCAGCTCCACAACCCATCTTTAAGTCTTTAAGTTTGCATTTTTCACAATGTGTCAAAGGATCTCTCATATTTTTGGATATTAGTATATTAAAGGCCAAAATTGCTCTATGCATGATCCTAAACTATGTGTCTCTCCAAACCTCACTCAAAATATTCTTCCGTTCTACCTCCCACCCTACCAAGATTTTTTCCCCAATTTCCTCTCCCTCTATTTGCCTATCCCATTACTTTAAATATTTGTTCTTTTTCTCTTTTCCTTAGCATTTCTTTGAGACCTCTATATAACATAGATATACTGTGTGTGCCTGCTCGGTCCAATAATAGAGTATCCATTGCGTTTCTTTTTGTTTCTTCCCTTACATTTATCAGATGTGCCATTATCATTCGTCTGATTTGTTAGAATTGTAGAAATTGTTGTTTACTTCATTTAAATTTTGATATAATCTCTTCTCTAGTCAACCACCTATTCTCTTCCTCATGCAATAAATGAGCAATTTTGTGTATCCCTTTCAGCTTCCATTCCTGAAATAATTTATTCTCCCCTAATTGCCGTAACGCTGGTTTCTCCCACAGAGGCAAATCCCTTGAAATTATCCAAGATAACTTAAGTATTTTCCTGATTTCTTTTCATGTTTCTATCGTGTCCCAGTATACTATTGAGTTTTTAATTTTGCTAGGCATTAGATTTTGTGGTGTGTACAATATGGCAATGTGTCGGGAGATACACGCCATGTTGTATCCTCTTATGTCTGGTAGGTTTGCCCCCCTCCTCCTCTTTTGTTGCCATCAGCGTTTTTTTAATTTTATTCTAGGCCTCCAACCCTTCCATATGAATTTCCTGATAGCTGAATTTATCTTTTCCACGTCTACATGTTTTTGGAGAACCGGTATTATCTGTAATGGATACATGAGTTTTGAAATACTCATTATTTTTAAAAGGTGTGTCCTTCCCAATAAACTCAAAGGCAGACTTTGCCGTATTTCCAGTTCCTGTTGTATTTTAGATATAACTGGGGGTAAATTTAAATTATAGACTAACTCCGGTTTTCTACCTAACTTGATACCCAACTATGTGATATGTGTTCCAGCTACCGGAATACCACTTATTTCTTTTCTTGCTGTAGTATCTTTGTCTGACAATTGTAGAATTTCGCATTTACTTTTATTTAAGGTGAAACCTGAGAATCAACCAAAAACGTCTAAGAGGTTGCCATTCGTTTTATCGGTCTCTTCACTTTATCATCATTTTTCCTATTGTGGCCACATCCTGGGAGGTTGGCTACTGTCCCATACACCTTTAAATTTCTGAATAATATGTGCAACTGCAGTAACAGGAATATCAAGCTGTGTGGAGATTGTCTTATAGCCTTTACCTTTAACATGTTTGTCTATAATTTTCTTTTTAATCTCTTGAGAAAACTCTCTTCTTCGCTTTCTTTGATCCATGTTTAGTGTGGTACACACCATGATTCCAAACAGCACAGTGACTACTTTTTACCCTATCAATAGGCAGACTGACTGATTGCAAGTTTGTAGACACCTGTGATGCTAATTACATGATACAACTTAGTCTAACATGTCCCTATGGTCACATTATTTTCAACCTTTTCTAGGGGTGCCATCATTTTTGTCCAAGCCATTTTCATTAGATTTTTTTCTCTTGAACCACAATTCAAAAGCAATGTCTGGTTTTCAATAGTTGATATTCAGTAAATTTAAATAACTTGAAATTAACAAATGTAATTTCAGTGATCATTTTGGGTTTTTCTTACTTTTCCAGAAGAGTATCAACAATTTTGTCCATGTGCGTATTTCTCTTAACTGGACTTTGATGGACTATCTATTTTGGACAATCTCTGTTTGGTAAAACAACTTGATTCCAGCTATAAGAGGAAGAAAATAAGGGAATAAGGGGGTCAAGAGGGATTCTTTCTGAGTATAGTAGGTTAAGTGACAAAAAATGTAGACAAATGAGGATTTGGGTGTGTTCTCCCCTAGTCATTTATGAGAGCTATAGCAAACATCATAATGAAACCAATTTTCCTTGGGACACAGTGAGCTTTGATCTTAGTCGTACATCACTATTGGCTTTCCAAAAAGGCATCTGTGGTATCATAAGTTATCCATCCTCTAGACATTATTTTCCACCCAGAGTGGTATCATATAGTGTTATCTTTTTATTTATATCATTATCTCGTTTATTAGAAGGGTCCTCCATGACTAGCAGGATCACCTGGAGTCAGCGTTATTCTTACTGAGAACAGTCAACATGTTTCCAATATCCCTCACAACCCCTTTGAATTCAATGAGTTTTTCTGTAAAGAACGGATGTGCCAGTACCTCCAGACCTGTTTGTAGCTATTCTCCAGTCTGAGGGTCCTGTGAGAGTACCCTTCTTCTATGAATTCAGAATTGAAAAATTGGTTTTCTAAACCAGGAAGCATTTCAAACCACTTTGGGACAAAAGAAAAAAAAAAAAGAAGAAATGCGACAGGAAACTAAAGATAATTCCACCTGGGTTACAGTTACAGTGTGTGAAAGTGTATTTTACTTTATTAAGGAATTGTGTGTATAGACCCTTAGAACTTGGAGTGCACAGATTCGGTATCATTTTAAATAAAACCTTTTTGGATACTTCCTGTCACTTAGCTGAAAGTTTTTTTGTAAGAATCAGTGTCAAAATCTCAGTACAAAATTGAGATTGGATATGTGTTAATGTGGTGTTGAGATTCAGAAAGCCAGAGACAGCCTGAATGCCTTTGGAATGTTTTATACTGGTATACAGGTACAGAAAAGTCAGCGTACCTGTAAGAGAAATTGACACGTTGCGCATTTCAAACATATCGCAGGTCAGTTTACGCTGAATAAAAAAGCACAGTGGGCATGAGATTTCTATAAATCCCATCCACTTTGCTTGAACTGTAAGATGCTGCGTTTTTGATGCAGCGAAAGTATGCAGCATCAAAAACTCATTGTGGGAACACAGTCTTAGGCCACAGTCACACGTTCAGTATGTAGTGAGTATTTTACACCAGTATTTGTAAGCCAAAACCAGGAGTGGAACAATCAGAGGAAAAGTATAATAGAAACACGTCACCACTTCTGTATTTTTCACCCACTCCTGGTTTTGGCTTACAGATACTAATGTAAAATACTGACCAAATACTGAACGTGTGGACTTGGCCTTAAGATCTTTGTGTCGTGAGGCTTAGCGTGGATGAGAAATCTTGTTTGTTTTTTTTAAAGGGAAGGGTTACATTTAAATTACATGCTGTGCTAAGTTACTGTAATTGTGTTGTTTATTAGGTGATTATAGTCTGAGATCATTGGTATATATATGCATAAGTGAAGACTAATCTGAGTGAAGCGCCAGTTATGTGTATAGGAATGAACAACGACTGCCATATTATTATTGGATGTTGTTGGCATTGGAGTAGAAATCAACATAGATCATCATTTCCATATATCCTACACAGTGTTGTACAGTGGCATGTAAAAGTTTGGGCAGCCCTGGTCAAAATTACTATTATTGTGAATAGTTAAGCAAGTTGAAGATGTAATGATCTCTAAAAGGCGTAAAGTTAAAGATGACACATTTCCTTTATATTTAAGATGAGACATTTCCTTTATATTTTTTACATTTTAAAAATTACAAATAAGAAAATGGGCCAATGCAAAAGTTTGGGCACCCTTCGAGATTTGTGTGCTCAGATAACTTTGACCAAGTTTTCAGACCTTAATTAGCCTGTGAGGGGTATATTTTGTTCACAATCATCGTTAGGAAAGGCCAGGTGATGCAAATTTCCCTTTTTTTTTTTTTTTTAAACCAAGCCTCCTCTAACTATCACGGGTGTGTCGCCACGAAGATCGTCACGATTACACAGCCTGACTTCTCGCAGCTGACTTTTTGGTGCTTTGTGTTTTTCGGCAGTGAGGGAGTTAATTCTCTCTCTCTCTGTGCTAGACGAGGTCCAGCCTCGCCCAGCTGCAATCAATGCTGCTGTAGTGAGACTCCTTCAAATGCCTGCTGGTCTGTTAGGGAAGTGTCGGTGAAAGCATTTCATGCAGACTAACAGAGCGGATCGTGGTATTTGGAGTTTCAGAGATAAGTGTATTCGGAGAGTTTTTTCCCTTCCTCGCTTTATCATTTATCTCCTTTCCCGTTGGTGTTCCCTCTGTTGTAGTTGTGTAGTTTTTGTATGCAAGGTGGTTTTGGTTTTTCCCTTGTACTGTCTCGTTCGTCTAAGTACTGTGTGTGGGCATATTATTACTTGTCCCCTTCTGTTGTGATCGGGGTCCTTCTCAGGACTAGATTACTTAGGTGCAGGGATCCTCAGGAGGTAGAAGGTTACGCTGGCGGCCTGGACCTCTGTACCTTTAACAGTACCTCCAGGTTGAGGGATTAGTCAGGGCCCCAGCTTAGGGTCAGCTTAGGCCCCCTACCTCCAGTATACAGAGACAGCGTGACATTTTCACCGACCACTTAGTTTTTCTCCAGCTACCATGGATCCAGTAGCCGGTCTAGCTCGGCAGTTGCAGAGTTTGTCCATGGAGCTGGCGGACGTTAGGTCCAAGGTTTTGTATCCTCAGGAGCAAGCCGGACCAGAACCTAAAGTAGCTCTCCCTGACAGGTTCACTGGGGGGCGGGACAAGTTTTTTGTTTTCCGGGAGGCATGCAAGTTGTACTTTCGGCTGCGGCCTCGGTCATCGGGGAGTGAAGAACAAAGGGTGGGAATTGTCATCTCGCTCCTACAAGGGGACCCACAATCTTGGGCGTTCTCTCTTCCTCCGGGCTCCCCGGCTCTCCAGTCAGTGGATAGGTTTTTCGCTGCTCTGGGACTCGTATATGATGACCCAGATCGGATCTCCCTTGCTGAGTCTAAGTTACGTAGGATTCAGCAGGGAGATCGTCCGGCGGAGGAATTCTGTTCGGAGTTCCGTAGGTGGGCCACGGACACCCAGTGGAATGACCCGGCTCTTAGGAGCCAGTTTTGTCAAGGTTTATCCGACAAATTACAGGATGTGTTGGCACAGTATGACTCTCCCGCGTCACTGGAAGCCGCTATGGCCCTTGCTATTCGCGTTGACAGACGGCTTCGGGAGAGGTGCGGGATAACTCTACCCCCTGTGATGACTCCACCTCCTACAAGGTCCCCTCATATGGTGGTTCCCCTGGTCAGTCCAGAGGAGCCTATGCAATTAGGAGGGACATCATTTCGGGGGAGGGGACCGGTGGTGCGCCATAAGACAGGAAGGTGTTTCTTCTGCGGGAGAAAGGGACATTTTATTGGGGGGTGTCCATCCCGTCCCTTGCAGAGTGAAGAGTCGTCGGAAAACTGTTGATCCCAGGTTGTGTGGTGGACGGCAATCTGGGAGTAGGTATTTCGTCCCTAGGTTCGTCTCAGTTTCTCGTACCGGCGGAGGTGGTGGTGGGTACGAGAACTGAGAGGATATCTGTTCTTCTGGATAGTGGGGCCAGGGCTAATCTGGTTGATGCTCGGTTTGCCCGGGTTCAAGGTATGCGATTGAGTGAGTTGGCTAAACCCATCCCCATATTCTCGATCGATGCCAGGCCTCTCGGTCAGGGAAGTTTTTTGCAAGCTGTGCATGACGTAAAACTTCAAGTGGGGGCGATACATAAAGAACTGTTGTCTTGCTACGTGTTGGAGGGTCTTCCCACTCCTACAGTGTTGGGCCTTCCTTGGTTAACTAAGCATAACCCGGTTATTAATTGGCAAACCAGAGAGATAAGCCAATGGAGTAAATTCTGTAATAAAAACTGCATGAACACGGTCATCGGTGCGGTTACTCCTTGGGTCTTACCTCCATTTCTGGCGGACTTTGAGGATGTATTCTCGGAGAAAGGGTGTCAGGAACTACCTCCTCATCGCGAGTATGACTGTTCTGTAAAACTGCTCCCTGAGGCCAAGTTACCTAAAGCTAGGTTGTATAACCTTTCTGGTCCTGAGAGGCAGGCCATGAAGGATTATATTTCAGAAAGTCTGGCTAAGGGGCATATTAGACCTTCATCTTCACCGGTGGCTGCGGGGTTCTTCTTTGTTAAGAAGAAAGATGGAGGCCTACGCCCTTGCCTGGATTTCCGTGAACTTAATCGGATTACGGTCCGAGATCCGTATCCGCTCCCACTTATTCCCGATCTCTTTAACCCCTTACTTACCGGGGACGTATTAGTACGCATATCTGCGTACCGCCGGTTCAGTGAGGGCTCCGGCGCTGAGCCCTCACTGAACCGAGCACATGTCAGCTGATTCTTACAGCTGACATGTGCCCGCAACAGCCGCGGGTGGAATCGCGATCCACCCGCGGCTGTTAACCAGTTAAATGCTGCTGTCAATCTCCGACAGCAGCATTTAACGCGCGCTTCCGGGTAGCGCGTCATAAGCCCCGCCCACCGGCGACCCCGTCACGTGATCGCGGGTCGCCGATGGGCGTGCATGACAACCCAGGGTCTGCAGCAGACCCCTGTGGTTGTCATGATCTTGTCGCTATGAGCGCCACCTAGTGGTCGGCGCTCATAGCACAGGACCATTTCTGCTGCATGCAGGGGATCTGCTGGTCCCCTGTATGTAGCAGAGGCGATCGGACAGTTGCTGCTTCTAGTCTCCTATGGAGACTATAGAAGCATGCAAAAAGTAAAAAAAAAAAGTTTTTAAAAATATAAAAAAAAATAAAAAAATATAAAAGTTTAAATCACCCCCCTTTCGCCCCATTCAAAATAAAATATATATATAAAAAAAAAACCCACATACACATATTTGGTATCGCCGCGTTCAGAATCGCCCGATCTATCAAAATAAAAAAAGAATTATTCCGATCGGTAAACGGCGTAGCGAGAAAAAAATTCTAAACGCCAGAATTACGTTTTTTGGTCGCCACAAAATTGCAATAAAATGCAATAACGGGCGATCAAAACATCGGATCTACCCCAAATGTTATCAATAAAAACGTCAGCCTGGCACGCAAAAAATAAGCCATCAACCAGCCCCAGATCACGAAAAATGGAGACGCTACGGGTCTTAGAAAATGGCGCTATTTTTTTATTTTTTTTTTTACCAAATTTTGGAATTTTTTTTCACCACTTAAATATAAAAGAACCTATACATGTTTGGTGTCTATGAACTCGTAATGACCTGTAGAATAAGAAGGGCTGGTCAGTTTTAGCATTCAGTGAACATGGTAAAAAAAATAAATAAAAAACAACTGGGGTATTGCACTTTTTTTGCAATTTTACCGCACTTGGAATTTTTTTCCTGTTTTCCCGTACAGGATATGATAAAACTAGTAATGGCGTTGAAAAGTACAACTCGTCCCGCAAAAAATAAGCCCTCACATGGCCATATTGACCAAAAAATAAAAACGCTATGGCTCTGGGAACAAGGGGAGCAAAAACGAAAAATGCTCCGGGGCTTAAGGGGTTAATCAGATCGTGGGCGCCAAATGGTTCTCTAAGTTGGATCTCAGGGGGGCGTACAATCTGATTAGGATGAAGGAGGGGGATGAGTGGAAGACGGCGTTTAACACTCTGGAGGGGCATTATGAGAACCTTGTCATGCCATTCGGTCTGACTAATGCCCCGGCGGTGTTCCAACACTTTGTTAATGACATTTTTCGCCGCCTGGTGGGACAGTTTGTTGTCATATATCTGGATGATATCTTAATTTACTCGCCGGATCTGGTGTCTCATCAGGAGCACGTTAGGCAGGTGTTACAGATCTTGCGGGATAATAAACTGTATGCCAAATGGGAAAAGTGTGTGTTCGCCGTACAGGAACTCCAGTTTTTAGGCTTCCTGGTTTCAGCGTCCGGTTTTCGTATGGACCCTGGGAAAGTGCGGGCAGTTCTTGAGTGGGATCGGCCAGAGAATCTTAAGGCACTACAACGTTTCCTGGGGTTTGCTAATTATTACCGGAAGTTCATTCGTAATTTCTCGTCCATGGTTAAGCCTCTCACAGACATGACTAAAAAGGGGACGGATTTTTCTAGGTGGTCTGACAAGGCTTGTCAAGCATTCTCCTCCTTGAAAAAATGTTTTGCCTCGGCACCCATACTCATTCAACCTGATGCGTCACAGCCATTCATTGTAGAGGTAGACGCTTCCGAGGTAGGGGTGGGAGCAGTATTGTCACAAGGTTCGTCCCCTGGTAAGTGGCATCCGTGCGCCTTTTTCTCTAAAAAATTGTCGTCCGCTGAGAGGAATTACGATGTCGGCAATAGGGAACTCTTGGCCATTAAGTTAGCTTTTGAGGAGTGGCGCCATTTTTTGGAGGGGGCAGTCCATCCGGTCACCGATCACAAGAACCTGCTATATCTGGAGTCCGCGAAACGTCTGAATCCCAGACAAGCTAGGTGGTCATTGTTTTTTACCAGGTTTAATTTTGTCGTTACATATCGTCCTGGGTCAAAAAATGTAAAGGCGGATGCCTTATCTCGTAGTTTCCCTGGGGCCGGGAATACGGACGACCCGATTCCTATCCTTCAGGAGGGGGTGGTGGTTTCGGCAGTATGCTCTGAGCTGGAGGAGGAGGTATTGGAGGCTCAGGGGGACGCCCCTGTTGGACCTCCGGGGAGACTGTTTGTTCCAAATCAGTTGCGACAAAAGGTGATCGAGGCACACCATAACTCAGTTTTTGCAGGACACCCGGGGAGTAGAGCAACTGTGGATCTCCTCTCGCGTCGGTTTTGGTGGCCTAACTTACATAAGGAGGTGGTAACTTTTGTCGCGTCCTGTGGGGTTTGTGCGCGCTCTAAGACCTCACATACCCGTCCGTCTGGGGCCCTCTTACCTTTGAAGATCCCGGAGCATCCTTGGACTCATCTGTCTATGGACTTTATTACGGACCTCCCTCCGTCTTCGGGTAAAACGGTCATACTCGTTGTAGTGGACAGGTTCAGCAAGATGGCACATTTTATTGCTCTTCCGGCTCTCCCTAATGCTAAAACTCTTGCGCAGGTGTTCATTGGGGAGATTGTGAGGCTTCACGGGGTACCCTCCGAGGTGGTGTCTGATCGGGGGTCTCAGTTTGTGTCCAAGTTCTGGAAGGCGTTTTGTGCACGGCGGGGGATGCATTTGTCGTTCTCATCGGCTTTTCATCCTCAGACCAATGGTCAGACGGAACGTATGAACCAGAGCTTGGAGACATATCTCCGGTGTTTTGTGTCAGAGAACCAGGAGGACTGGGCTTCTTTCTTACCTCTGGCAGAGTTTGCTCTTAATAATAGGCGGAGCGAGTCCACTGGTAATTCCCCGTTTTTTGGGGCATATGGTTTTCACCCCCAGTTTTGTACTTTCAGTAGGGGGGGCTCTTCGGGGGTTCCTGAGGAGGGACGATTTTCCTCATCACTCGCTTCAGTATGGAGAGGGGTGCTGAAGAATCTGAATACTATGGGGAACCGATACAAACGTATGGCTGATAGGAGGAGAGTGTCTGGTCCGGACCTAAGTGTGAACGATCGGGTATGGTTGTCTACCAGGAATATAAAACTTAAGGTTCCCTCCTGGAAACTGGGTCCCAGGTTCATCGGGCCGTACAGAATCAGTTCTATTATTAATCCGGTGGCATTCTGTCTTGACCTCCCCCCTACGTTTAAAATTCACAACGTGTTCCACAGATCATTGCTTAAGAGGTATGTGGCGCTGGTGGTACCGTCACCTTTACCTCCCCCTCCAGTGGTGGTCAATGGTAACTTGGAGTTCCAGGTATCGAGGGTCATCGATTCACGCTTTAATCGCCGGTCCCTTCAGTACCTGGTTCATTGGAAAGGGTATGGTCCTGAGGAGAGGATGTGGGTTCCTGCGTCGGATATTAACGCAGACCGATTAGTTTGGGCCTTCCACACGACTCACCCGGATAAACCTGGCCCTGAGGGTCCGGAGGCCCCTCGTAGAAGGGGGGGTACTGTCACGGGTGTGTCGCCACGAAGATCGTTACGATTACACAGCCTGACTTCTCGCAGCTGACTTTTTGGTGCTTTGTGTTTTTTTGGCAGTGAGGGAGTTAATTCTCTCTCTCTCTGTGCTAGACGAGGTCCAGCCTCGCCCAGCTGCAATCAATGCTGCTGTAGTGAGACTCCTTCAAATGCCTGCTGGTCTGTTAGGGAAGTGTCGGTGAAAGCATTTCATGCAGACTAACAGAGCGGATCGTGGTATTTGGAGTTTCAGAGATAAGTGTATTCGGAGAGTTTTTTCCCTTCCTCGCTTTATCATTTATCTCCTTTCCCGTTGGTGTTCCCTCTGTTGTAGTTGTGTAGTTTTTGTATGCAAGGTGGTTTTGGTTTTTCCCTTGTACTGTCTCGTTCGTCTAAGTACTGTGTGTGGGCATATTATTACTTGTCCCCTTCTGTTGTGATCGGGGTCCTTCTCAGGACTAGATTACTTAGGTGCAGGGATCCTCAGGAGGTAGGGGTTACGCTGGCGGCCTGGACCTCTGTACCTTTAACAGTACCTCCAGGTTGAGGGATTAGTCAGGGCCCCAGCTTAGGGTCAGCTTAGGCCCCCTACCTCCAGTATACAGAGACAGCGTGACACTAACCTTGTGCCAAAAAACAGCAGCCATGGGTTCTTCTAAGAAGCTGTCTAGCACTCTGAAAATGATGGAGGCCCACAAAGCAGGAGAAGGCTATAAGAAGATAGCGAAGCATTTTCAAGTTGCCCTTTCCTCAGTTCGAAAAGTAATTAAGAAATGACAGTTAACAGGAACAGTGGCGGTCAAGATAAGGTTTGGAAGACCAAGCAAAATTTCAGTGAGAGCTGATCGTAGGATTGCTAAAGAGGCAAATCAGAACCCCTGCTTGACTGCAAGAGACCTTAGAAATCTTTAGCAGACTCTGGAGTTGTGGTACATTGTTCTACTGTTCAGAGACACCTGCACAAATATGGCCTTCATGGAAGGGTCATCAGAAGAAAACCTGTCCTGCATCCTCACCATAAAATTCAGGGTCAGAAGTATGCAAAAGAACATCTAAGCAAGCCTGATACATTTTGGAAACAAGTCCTGTGGACCGATGAGGTTAAAATAGAACTCTCTGGCCACAATTATCAAAGGTAAGTGTGGAGAAAAAAGAGCACAGAATTTCAAGAAAAGAACATCTCGCCAACCATTAAGGATGGGGGTGGATCAATTATGCTTTGGGGCTGTGTTGCAGCCAATGGCACATGGAACATTTCACAGGTAGAGGGAAAAATGGACTCCATGAAATTTCAACAAATTCTTGATGCGAACATAACACCATCTGTAAAACAGCTGACGTTGAAAAGAAGATGGCTTCTACAAATGGATAATGATCCTAAACACAAGTCAAAATCCACAATAGACTACCTCAAAAGGTGCAAGCAGAAGATTTTACCATGGCCCTCACAGTCCCCTGATCTGAACATCATTGAAAATCTATGGCTAGACCTCAACATAGCAGCGCACGCAAGACGACCCAGGAATCTCACAGAACTGAAAGAATTTTCCAAGGAAGAATGAATGAAAATCCCTCAGACAAGAATTGAAAGACTCTTGGCTGTCTACAAAAAGCCCTTACAAGCTGTGATACTTTGAAAAGGGGGTTCTACTAGGTACTAACCATGTAGGAAGGAAACTTTTGCATTGGCCCATTTTCCTTTTTGTTATTTTTAAAATGTAAAAAATTACAAATATATATAGTTTTGCCTAAAATACAAAGGAAATGTGTAATCTTTAACTTTATCCCTTTTAGAGATCATTTCATCTTCAACTTGCTTAACTGTTCACAATAACAGTAATTTTGACCAGGGGTGCCCACACTTTTACATGCCACTGTAGTTTGGAGGTTTCATACGTTTCTGCATTATAGCGATAGTTTCCATTAGCAGCAGTCCTTTTAGGGAACAAGTAGTGAAAATAAATATCACTGCACTCCCTTTGTAGGTGCTCGAGCAGGGGCCGAACCCTTTAGGACATAGTTCAAGAAACCTCGGCACTCAAAACGTCCTTTATATGTGAAAATTTATTTTAGCATGATAAACACACAGCAATATTACAAGAAAACGTTTCGGTCATGATGACCTTCTTCAGTTGGCTGTAGAAGATAAAGAACAATGTAAGATCTTGTCGGGAAATATAATTCATTACAAACAATAATAATAAAGACAAAAATAGCTTACAAAAATGATAGTAGTAATCTCGAATACAATGGTTGATTAGAGAAAAAAATATAGTGCCCAGAGGGCATATTCGATAAATGAACACAGTAATATGATAATAAAAGGAAGAAAAAAGGAAGAAACAAAGGGAAAAAAAGGAGGAAAATTTTTTTTTTAATAAAAAGTGTGTGAGACCACGAGAAAGAGCAAGTAAATATGATATCACAGGTACTGTAAAAGGTGAATATCAAAAGAGAGTGAATATTGTACACAGTACAGGATAGGGAGGACAGGATACAAAAAAGGGAGGAAAGAAACACAGAGGAGGGATGAGGCGAAAAGAATGGGAAAAAAAAGGGAAAAAGCGAGCAGCTATACAGGAATATGTGGAGGAAATACTAGAGGAGACACAGTGGAGAGTATAAACATACCAAATAGAACTGCTGGTGTAGGTAGAGGGATAGGGTCCCAAACGGGCTGCCTGTGGATGAGGGGATAGGATGAGGCAAATAAGTATATAGGGCGACATAGATTATGACCAGCATATCCAGTAGTGGTGGGAAGGTTACCTTAGAGGAGCGTGCGTTGGCTCCAGTTGCGCATCGCGGTGTCCACCGCTCGATGTGAGACCAGAGTGATAGAGGGGGCGTATATAGGGGGAGAGGCTGATGAGTGAGCCAATGGAAGCGCAGGTACAAAAACAGGTGACCGCGCGAGACCGGAAGTGGCAAGTCGCGTGACCGGAAGTGACGGACACCGGTCATGTGAGCGTTCCAGGAGGCGAGGCTTGCATTCCACAATGTTAAGTATAGCCAGAGGGAGCGATAGTATCTCCTAAGGTTATGATGGAGGGGAGGGGCATGAGAAGAGGGGAGGGGAGGACCGTAGAGTAAGAGGAGCATCTGTAAGAAGGGCACAAAGAAGCAGGTCACAAAACACTGAATGAACAGTATGGCATAGTAATACAGACACATGAAAGTACCGATAATAAAGACATTATAATGCTGTATCCTACAAGAGAGACACAATGGTTATGACATTTGGTAATGGTATTTGTAAATTAGCAACATAACAAAGGTAAAATGCGGTCAGTGGGCCGCAATGGGTGCAAGAGATAACTAACAGGTAAGTATGCACCATAAACGGTATAATAGAGAAGGCTGTTGAAAAAGGGGGCTAGAGTGTGTGGCAGGTATACACACGGGTGGGTACTAATAACGGTATCAACTAAATGACAGAAGGTCGTACTCCCTGTTGAGGCTCCTAGGGTGAAGGGAATCGAGGGTGTGGATCCAAAAAGCCTCTCTTTGTTTGAGGAGGCGGATCCTATCACCGCCACGGCGTGGTGGTGCTATTTGTTCGAGAACTTGAAATTTTAATTGGGAGACACTGTGTCCTGAGGAGATGAAATGGTGGGGGATAGGTAGAAGTAGATTTTTGCACCTGATTTGTGTTTTGAGATTCTATCTCGAATGGGTTGTGTGGTTTCTCCTACGTAGAGGAGTCCACACGGGCATTTGATCAGGTAGACGACATAGGCACTGTCGCAGGTATAGTATCCATTGATGTTGAATTTCTTGCCCGTGTGGGGATGGTAGATCAAGTTGCCTTTGGTGACGTTGTTGCATTGCCTACATTGGAGGCAGGGGAAGGTACCTGTTTTGGGATGTTGGAGAAAGCACTGAGTTGGTCGGGATCTGTTGGTGCCGATGTCCGCTCTAACGAGGGAATCTCTTAAATTGGGGGCTCGTTTGAAGCAGGGCATGAAAGGTTTCTGAAAATTGGAAATGGATGGATAGCCAGTGCTTAAAATGCCCCAATGTTTGCGGATGGTTTTATGTAATATGTATGCAAAGGGGTGAAACGTATGTACAAAGGGAATACGTCCTGAGTTGTCACGATGTGCCCGTGGTGTATCGTCTGTGGGTTGAAGAAAGGAAGAGGGGTAGCCTCTCCTTCTGAATTTCTGGTTCATGTCCTGAAGTCTGGAATGGCGTACGGTGGGATTAGATACGATACGTTCAACCCTTTTAAATTGTGACTTAGGGATGGATCTCTTGATGTGTATTGGATGATTGCTGGTATAGTGCAGTAGATTGTTACGATCAGTAGGTTTGGAGTATAGATCAGTGGATAATATGCCATTGTCGTCCTTATTGACAAGAGTATCCAGGAAACTGACCTTGTGCTGATCATGTGGGACCGTGAAGTTCAAATCAGGCCATGCTGAATTCAAGTCAATGAAGAAAGACTCGAGGGTGGACACCGGGCCGTCCCAAATGCAGAAAATGTCATCGATATATCTCTTCCAGACGACACAGTGTGTCTGGAAGAGAGGATGGGTGTATACAATGAGGTCTTCGAATGCCGCCATGTAGCTGTTAGCATAAGGGGGGGCAACATTCGAGCCCATAGCGGTGCCTTTTGTCTGCAGGAAAAACTTATCCTGGAAGAGAAAGTAGTTTTTCTGGAGTATGATAGATAGTAGGTCAACAACCAGGTCAACAACCCTTGGATCCGTCTCGGCTTGTATGAGTAGAGACCTTGCTGTGTGAATGCCTCGATCATGTGGGATAGATGTGTACAAATTCTTAACGTCGAGAGAAACCAGCAGGGCAGAGACAGGGACTTGTCTATGGTCTGATATCATTTTGAGGAAGGCACCAGTGTCGAGTAAAAATGATGGGCTCCTCTGTGTGAGTGGTGTCAACATTTTTTCAACGAAAATGGATAATGGGGAGAATAGTGAATCAGTAGAGGCTACGATGGGACGGCCTGGGGGTTCCGTGAGACTCTTGTGTATCTTGGGTAAGATGTAAAAGACCGGAGTGATAGGGTTAGTTTTAGTAAGGTATTCAGCTGTTTTGTTGTCTATGGTCCCGGCCAAGAGGTGGCGGTCAATGGTGCTGTGTATCAGGTCTCTGAATTCAGATGTGGGATCACGGGATAGTTCCCGATAAGTTGTGGTATCGCTAAGTTGGCGATCCACTTCTCTGATATATTGGGCCTTGTCCATGACCACAATTGCTCTGCCTTTGTCCGCAGGTTTGATGATCAGATCATGATAGTCTTTCAGACTGCGGAGAGCTTGTTGATCAAGGGCAGATAAGTTAGGTTCATGATGTAGCGACCCTCGGTCGACCTTGGATCGTAGTTCTTTAAAGGCTGTATCGACGAAGCCTATAAAGGTCTCCAGGGCGTGGGAACCGTGAGGAGGTCTATATGTGCTCTTTGTGTAAAGACCAAGTCTCTTGGCCGTGATAGCCACGTTATCAGATACTGGGGTTGTTGTTAGAACCTTGCTGTTAGGTTTTTTTTCCTTTGCTGGTCACATGACCTTCTTGGCCTATTTAATCCTGCTCCGCCCTTCTGGCTTTGCTGGACTTCATTGTATATCTACTTTCTAGCTAGCCTGTGCTCTGTATCTAACTCTGTTAGTTTGCTTGGTCTACGGACCTCTAGGTTCTATCTATTTTGTTTGTTCGTCTGTCTGCTGCTATTTCTGTTAGGAGGTGTCCCATATTCCTCCCAGTCCTTAGTACTTGTAGGGATTCCCTCCCCAAATCTATAGGTCTCCGTACAGACTAGATTAGGACTTTAGCAGGTCTGATCGCAGGATCAGGTTCCCTGTTACATCGTAGGGATTCAGCTGAGTCTTATAGTAGGGACAGATCTCCTCTCTTTCCTTAGCTTTGGTAGCAGAACATAACAGTAAGTCCAGCCTGTAAATTCTCTTAGGAAAGATTTTTTTTTGTTCCATCATGGTGTCGGTTCAGGATTTGGCTAAACACCTGCAGGGACTCTCTCTGGAAGTGGCCGAGCTCCGTCAGCACGTGAGTAACTGTCCTGGAGCATATTTCTTGGAGCCTAAGGTATGTTTGCCGGATTTATTTTTTGGTGAACATCGAGAATTTTTTTCATTTAAAAATGCTTGCTTATTGTATTTTCGTTTGAGACCCAAGTCCTCTGGGGATGAATCCCAGCGCGTAGGGTTCATAATGTCACTTTTGCGCAAAGAGCCTCAGGAGTGGGCCTTTTCTTTGCAACCTAGTGATACATGCTTCAGATCAGTGGATAGTTTTTTTTCTGCTTTAGGACTATTATATGATGATCCTGACCGTGTGGCATCAGCTGAGACTGAGTTGAGACGTTTAAAACAAGGATCAGGCAATATGGAAAAATATTGTACACATTTTCGTCGTTGGTCCACTCAAACAGGGTGGAACGATTCTGCTCTGAAAAGTCTATTTCTTGCTGGGCTCAGTGAAAAGGTTAAAGACCTGCTAATTGCTTATCCTACACCTGAGGATTTGCAACAGGCTATGCAATTAGCTATACGGGTGGACAGAAGACTGCGTGCTAGGGTTAATGAGAGCAAATCCTCTGCTATGTCAGTTTCTGGTTATGATAATGTGTGTACTAACAGTGGTGAACCGATGGAGATTGGATCGGTGGTACCTCGCTCTCAAGAAAAACACCGTCGTTTTTCAGAAGGCTTGTGTTTCTATTGTGGAAAATCTGGTCATTTGATTAAAGGCTGTGAGCTTCGTATGAAGAAAGAAAAAAAAATGGTCAGTCACGCCCGTATTGCCTGTTTAAATTCCAAGGGTATATTTTTAGCTGCTTCCACGATTGCTCAGGAAAAATTAATGGAATTTCGGGTGTTTGTTGATTGCGGGTCTACACTGAATGTTATTGATGGGGGATTCGTGGAAAAACTCAATTTAAAACCTGAACCTTTATCATCCCCCATTGCTGTGGTTTCTGTGGATGGCTCCCCTTTGAAGAATATTACTCTCAAGGTCAGTGAATTTCCTCTCACTATTAATGGTGTTCACCATGAGAAATTGGATTTGGTAGTGTTGAATAACTTGCCTTCTCCAGTAATATTGGGTTTGCCCTGGTTAAAATTTCACAATCCTGTACTGGATTGGTCTACCAGTGAAATTAAATCCTGGAGCCATAAATGTTATGACAAGTGTTGTAACGGGCGTATTGCAGCTTTGGATAGGGGAGAATTGCCTGTTCCTATTCAGGATTTTTGGAGAGTTTTTTCTGAGAAAGAATCGCAGGTTTTGCCTCCCCATAGAGACTATGATTGTTCTATTGAATTTGTCCCTGGAGCGACTCTTCCTAAAAGTCGTTTATTTAACCTTACTATTCCTGAGAGGAAGGCTTTGGAGGAATACATACAGACAAGTTTGGCCGCTGGTCACATTAGGCCCTCTAAGTCTCCTGTGGCGGTTGGATTTTTTTTTGTAAAAAAAAAGGACGGCGGTTTACGTCCTTGTCTGGATTTTCGTGAGATTAACAAAATTACGGTACGCAATCCTTACCCACTGCCATTGATTCCTGATCTGTTTAACCAGTTATTGGGGGCCAAGTGGTTCTCTAAAATTGACCTTAAGGGGGCATACAATCTGTTGCGCATGAAGGAGGGTGATGAATGGAAGACTGCTTTTAACACTCCTGTGGGTCATTTTGAGAATCTGGTTATGCCTTTTGGTCTTACTAATGCTCCTGCATTTTTTCAGAATCTGATTAATGACATCCTTAGACCTTTGATCGGTAAAAATGTGGTTGTGTATTTGGATGACATTTTGATTTATTCGCCAGATCTGGAGTCTCATTGGCGGAGCGTGCGTGAGGTATTACAGTTATTAATGGACAATTCGCTTTTTGCTAAGCTGGAGAAATGTGAGTTCGCTGTACAGAGAATTAGTTTTTTGGGCTACATTATCTCCAGCAAAGGTTTTGAGATGGATCCGGTTAAGGTTCAGGCTGTGCAGGAATGGCCTAGGCCTATTGGTTTGAAATCAATACAGAGGTTTTTGGGTTTCGCCAATTACTATAGAAAATTCATAAAAAATTTTTCTAGTATTGTCAAACCTCTGACTGATCTCACCAGGAAAGGTGCTGATGCGGTTCAGTGGTCTTCTGAGGCCATTGAAGCTTTTGTGTATCTCAAGGAGAGGTTCACCTCTGCTCCCATCCTTATGCAGCCTGATGTTACTAGGCCGTTTTTGGTTGAGGTTGATGCTTCCTCTGTGGGGGTTGGCGCAGTATTGTCTCAGGATAACGGGGATGGATTACATCCCTGTGCATTTTTTTCAAAAAAATTTTCGGAGACTGAATTGAATTACGATATTGGTAATCGGGAATTATTGGCTATTAAACTCGCATTTGAACACTGGCGCCACTTCTTGGAAGGTGCGGAATTTCCCGTTCAGGTTCTTACGGATCATAAAAATCTGATATATCTTGACGCTGCCAAGCGCCTGAATGCCCGTCAGGCTAGGTGGGCACTGTTTTTCTCGCGGTTTAATTTCTCCGTTACTTACATCCCTGGTACTAAGAATGTTAAGGCGGATGCCTTGTCTCGCAGTTTTTCTCCCATAGTCGGTGCTGAGAAAGAGGAAAACATTTTACAAGAAGGTGTTGTGATAGCTGCTTTAGACTCCGTTTTGGAAGATGAGATTCTTAAAGCTCAGGAGAATGCCCCATCTAACACTCCTCATGGGAGGTTGTTTGTGCCTGGGACCTTTAGGAGAGATTTGTTTGTTGAGTGTCACGAATCTCGGTTGGCAGGTCATCCCGGAATCTCTGAGACCAAGAGACTGGTGGGTCGCAGTTTTTGGTGGCCTGGATGGCAGAAGGAAGTCATTAAGTGGGTGCGCCAATGTACTATATGTGCTAGATCTAAGTCCTCACATACTCCTGCTGCGGGGTTGCTTTGTCCTTTGGAGGTCCCCAGTGCTCCTTGGACACATTTGGCTATGGACTTTATAACTGACCTTCCCCCCTCTGAGGGTTTTACTGTCATCTGGGTGGTCGTGGACCGTTTTAGCAAGATGTGTCACTTGGTTCCCTTCGTCAAACTGCCCTGCGCTAAAACTCTCGCTAAGGCCTTTGTCAAGGAAATTGTCAGACTTCATGGCGTTCCTACTGACATTGTTTCTGATAGGGGTCCTCAGTTCGTGGCTCGTTTTTGGCGTGCCTTTTGTGACAGGTTGGGAATTCATTTGTCGTTTTCGTCCGGATATCATCCTGAATCTAATGGCCAGACAGAAAGGAAAAACCAGGATGTTGAGCAGTTCTTGCGTTGTTTTGTGGCAGACAATCAAGAGGGGTGGTCTGAGTTTCTGCCACTTGCCGAATTTGCTCTGAACAATCATACATCTTCTTCTGCTGGTTGTTCGCCTTTTTTTTGTTGTTCTGGGAGACATCCGTCGTTTGGGTCGTTCTCCAAGTTGGGATCTGCCGTGCCTGAGGAGGAGAATTTTTCCGGTGATTTGGAAAGAGTTTGGACGGATGTGCGTGGTAATCTTCAGGAGGCCAACAGAAAATCTAAAGACTACTTTGATAGGAAACGACAGGAGGTTTTGTTCGCTGTTGGTGACATGGTTTGGTTGTCCTCTAGGAATCTGCGGTTGAGGATTCCTTCTAAGAAATTGGGTCCCAAGTTTGTAGGGCCCTTTAAGGTGCTTCAGGTTGTCAACCAATCTGCTGTTAGGTTGGAGGTTCCTACCTCCTGGAGAATTAATCCGGTCTTTCATGTCTCTCTGTTAAAAAAAGCTGTTGTGTCGGATGGTGACGCCTCTGCCTCTGTTCCTCCGGTGGTGGAGGACGGGGAATATGAAATTTCTCGCATCCTTGACTCTAGACGGTATAGAGGTAGTTTGCAGTATCTTGTGGCCTGGAAAGGTTTCGGACCCGAGGATAACTCTTGGGTGAGGTCAGATGATGTTTCCGCGTCCAGACTTATCAGAGCGTTTCACAGGAGATTTCCTGATAAGCCTGGTCCTAGGGGATCCGGAGGATCCTCTTAGAAGGGGGGGTACTGTTAGAACCTTGCTGTTAGGTTTTTTTTCCTTTGCTGGTCACATGACCTTCTTGGCCTATTTAATCCTGCTCCGCCCTTCTGGCTTTGCTGGACTTCATTGTATATCTACTTTCTAGCTAGCCTGTGCTCTGTATCTAACTCTGTTAGTTTGCTTGGTCTACGGACCTCTAGGTTCTATCTATTTTGTTTGTTCGTCTGTCTGCTGCTATTTCTGTTAGGAGGTGTCCCATATTCCTCCCAGTCCTTAGTACTTGTAGGGATTCCCTCCCCAAATCTATAGGTCTCCGTACAGACTAGATTAGGACTTTAGCAGGTCTGATCGCAGGATCAGGTTCCCTGTTACATCGTAGGGATTCAGCTGAGTCTTATAGTAGGGACAGATCTCCTCTCTTTCCTTAGCTTTGGTAGCAGAACATAACAGTTGTCATATCGGGAGGGGGAGGGGTTTGGTCAAAATGGACCTTGAGTCTAAGGGAGTGGTAGAAGCGCTGTAATTCCATGTCCAACTTGAAGGTATTATACCTCAATGTTGGACAGAAAGAGAGTCCTTTTTGTAGGACCGATAGTTGTGCCATGTTTAAAGTCTTAGAGGAAATATTTACCACCAGGTTGGGCGCGTCTGAGACCTCGTTACCCTGTACGAGTCCGTTGTGTCTCCGGTGTTGGCCTCCCCTCCTCGTTTTCTTCCTTGGCGGTACCTCCGCTGTTGACCTAAAAAATGAGAGGGATTAGTAAAGCGGGTTCTCCTTTCTGACTCTGAGCCGGAGGATGAGGCGTCTGAAGGGGGTTGATTAAATCTGGGTGGATTATTCCCAGATGTACGTCGTTCTTGCCAGCGGTAGACCCTATTGGCCTCGTAGTCCTCTGTGTCTCGATGGAACTTGGCCCTTTTCCTGGCCTCAGTGTCCCTCTTATGTTGGTCAAGATTCACTTGGATCTTGGTTTTCAGGTCCATCCACTCTTCAGGTTTCAGGGAAGCGGCCAGCTGTGCTTCTGTGTTGGTGATAAGCTCCTTGGTGGATATGATAGCTTTGTGCAGGAAATCGACCGTCAGCACCATAAGGTCGAAAGAGCATTTGTTCAGGATCTGTTCAAATTTGTCATTGTATTCTGGAAGCTCGGAGAACAAGGTGGGTCTGAGTGGCACCCTCAGGCCCCTCGGAATCCTTTGTGCTTTCAGGTATTCGGTTAGAGTTGTGCAATGGAGTTCAAGGTTAATCAGATGGCAACGATCCTTCTCCAGATTCCGTCCTCTTGTTTCGCCCGCTGGAATCCTTAGGAAATCACTGGATATGCAAGTGCGAGCCAAAATGGAATTGGTTTCCTCCACATTGTAAGAAAAAGTGGATGAGGACATGTCCCCAAGGGGTGCAAATGGACCGGTACAGGTAGTGAAAATAAATATCACTGCACTCCCTTTGTAGGTGCTCGAGCAGGGGCCGAACCCTTTAGGACATAGTTCAAGAAACCTCGGCACTCAAAACGTCCTTTATATGTGAAAATTTATTTTAGCATGATAAACACACAGCAATATTACAACAAAACGTTTCGGTCATGATGACCTTCTTCAGTTGGCTGTAGAAGATAAAGAACAATGTAAGATCTTGTCGGGAAATATAATTCATTACAAACAATAATAATAAAGACAAAAATAGCTTACAAAAATGATAGTAGTAATCTCGAATACAATGGGTGATTAGAGAAAAAAATATAGTGCCCAGAGGGCATATTCGATAAATGAACACAGTAATATGATAATAAAAGGAAGAAAAAAGGAAGAAACAAAGGGAAAAAAAGGAGGAAAATTTTTTTTTTAATAAAAAGTGTGTGAGACCAGGAGAAAGAGCAAGTAAATATGATATCACAGGTACTGTAAAATGTGAATATCAAAAGAGAGTGAATATTGTACACAGTACAGGATAGGGAGGACAGGATACAAAAAGGGGCGGAAAGAAACACAGAGGAGGGATGAGGCGAAAAGAATGGGAAAAAAAAGGAAAAAGCGAGCAGCTATACAGGAATATGTGGAGGAAATACTAGAGGAGACACAGTGGAGAGTATAAACATACCAAATAGAACTTTGGATCCACACCCTCGATTCCCTTCATCCTAGGGGCCTCAACAGGGAGTACGACCTTCTGTCATTTAGTTGATACCGTTATTAGTACCCACCCGTGTGTATACCTGCCACACACTCTAGCCCCCTTTTTCAACAGCCTTCTCTATTATACCGTTTATGGTGCATACTTACCTGTTAGTTATCTCTTGCACCCATTGCGGCCCACTGACCGCATTTTACCTTTGTTATGTTGCTAATTTACAAATACCATTACCAAATGTCATAACCATTGTGTCTCTCTTGTAGGATACAGCATTATAATGTCTTTATTATCGGTACTTTCATGTGTCTGTATTACTATGCCATACTGTTCATTCAGTGTTTTGTGACCTGCTTTTTTGTGCCCTTCTTACAGATGCTCCTCTTACTCTACGGTCCTCCCCTCCCCTCTTCTCATGCCCCTCCCCTCCATCATAACCTTAGGAGATACTATCGCTCCCTCTGGCTATACTTAACATTGTGGAACGCAAGCCTCGCCTCCTGGAACGCTCACATGACCGGTGTCCGTCACTTCCGGTCACGCGACTTGCCACTTCCGGTCTTGCGCGGTCACCTGTTTTTGTACCTGCGCTTCCATTGGCTCACTCATCAGCCTCTCCCCCTATATACGCCCCCTCTATCACTCTGGTCTCACATCGAGCGGTGGACACCGCGATGCGCAACTGGAGCCAACGCACGCTCCTCTAAGGTAACCTTCCCACCACTACTGGATATGCTGGTCATAATCTATGTCGCCCTATATACTTATTTGCCTCATCCTATCCCCTCATCCACAGGCAGCCCGTTTGGGACCCTATCCCTCTACCTACACCAGCAGTTCTATTTGGTATGTTTATACTCTCCACTGTGTCTCCTCTAGTATTTCCTCCACATATTCCTGTATAGCTGCTCGCTTTTTCCTTTTTTTTCCCATTCTTTTCGCCTCATCCCTCCTCTGTGTTTCTTTCCTCCCCTTTTTGTATCCTGTCCTCCCTATCCTGTACTGTGTACAATATTCACTCTCTTTTGATATTCACCTTTTACAGTACCTGTGATGTCATATTTACTTGCTCTTTCTCCTGGTCTCACACACTTTATTAAAAATATTTTTTTCCTCCTTTTTTTCCCTTGTTTCTTCCTTTTTTCTTCCTTTTATTATCATATTACTGTGTTCATTTATCGAATATGCCCTCTGGGCACTATATTTTTTTCTCTAATCACCCATTGTATTCGAGATTACTACTATCATTTTTGTAAGCTATTTTTGTCTTTATTATTATTGTTTGTAATGAATTATATTTCCCGACAAGATCTTACATTGTTCTTTATCTTCTACAGCTAACTGAAGAAGGTCATCATGACCGAAACGTTTTGTTGTAATATTGCTGTGTTTTTATCATGCTAAAATAAATTTTCACATATAAAGGACTTTTAGGGAACAAGACCTCCATAATCCATCTTTGGATTTTGTATTATTCTGTCAGATTTTTATAGCTCTGTCGGTGAAATCTGAGGCACTCGGGAGGTGCATCAGGGCCTCAGACCCTCCTGTAGGAGATGTGTTATAGATCTGTATAATATAGAGCTGGTATGGGGGTATAGTACTGTAGTGTGCAGGAGCCCTTAAGTTGCACTGCTTGTGTTACAAATACACTAGATAGAATTTTCCACATGGAACTGATACCCTGCAAATTTTCTGACACAGATTTGCAGGCGGCAAATCCGCAGCATATAAAGTACAGAAATTGTGGATGAGATTTTGTCAAATAAAAAATCCCTGAACTCTGCAGGGAATCCACAGCGGAGAGGTCCCCTGCAGACGGCACTCTGCAGAAAATCTACAGCGGAGATGTCCTCTGCAGACTGTACTCTGCAGAGAATCCACAGCGGAGAGGTCCCCTGCAGACTGAACTCTGCAGAGAATCCACAGCGGAGAGGTCCTCTGCAGACTGTACTCTGCAGAGAATCCACAGCGGAGAGGTCCCCTGCAGACTGAACTCTGCAGAGAATCCACAGCGGAGAGGTCCTCTGCAGACTGTACTCTGCAGAGAATCCACAGCGGAGAGGTCCTCTGCAGACTGTACTCTGCAGAGAATCCACAGCAGAGAGGTCCCCTGCAGAGAATCCACAGCGGAGAGGTCCCCTGCAGACTGTACTCTGCAGAGAATCCACAGCGGAGAGGTCTTCTGCAGAGAATCCACAGCGGAGAGGTCCCCAGCAGACTGTACTCTGCAGAGAATCCACAGCAGAGAGGTCCCCCGCAGACTGTACTCTGCAGGGAATCCACAGCGGAGAGGTCCTTGCAGACTGTGCTCTGCAGAGAATCCACAGCGGAGAGGTCCTCTGCAGAGAATCCACAGCAGAGAGGTCCTCTGCAGAGAATCCACAGCAGAGAGGTCTTCTGCAGGGAATCCACAGCGGAGAGGTCCTTGCAGACTGTGCTCTGCAGAGAATCCACAGCGGAGAGGTCCTCTGCAGAGAATCCACAGCAGAGAGGTCCTCTGCAGAGAATCCACAGCAGAGAGGTCCTCTGCTGAGAATCCACAGCGGAGAGGTCCTCTGCTGAGAATCCACAGCGGAGAGGTCCTCTGCTGAGAATCCACAGCGGAGAGGTCCTCTGCTGAGAATCCACAGCGGAGAGGTCCTCTGCTGAGAATCCACAGCGGAGAGGTCCTCTGCTGAGAATCCACAGCGGAGAGGTCCTCTGCAGAGAATCCACAGCGGAGAGGTCCTCTCCTGAGAATCCACAGCGGAGAGGTCCCTGCAGACTGTATATACAGGGTTGTCCAAAAGTAGGTGGACAGAAAGTGTAATAAGGTTATGAAGGGGGAGATTTATCAAACATGGTGTAAAGTGAGACTGGCTCAGTTGCCCTTAGCAACCAATCAGATTCCACTTTTCATGCCTGACAGACTCTTTGGAAAATGAAAGGTGGAATCTGATTGGTTGCTAAGGCAACAGAGCCAGTTTCACAGATCTAGTTTTCACAGATAGATCTCCCCCAAATCTGTTTTCTTTTCAGATAATTCAGATAACACATAATGGCAAATAATTTAAATACAGATCAAAGAAAATGGATTTTAACAGAGTATTGGAAATCTCAAAATGCTGAAACCGTTAGAGCAAATGGGGTTGAAACATTTGGTACTCAAGCCCCAAAGAGACAAACCATTTACCGCATTCGTGACAAATTCAATGCCACGGGCTCAATCCTTAATGCTCCAAAAACTGGTCGACCCAAAACAGTCTATACAGAAGATAATAAACAACTTGTTGCTGAAACATTTGTTCAGAGTCCAAAAAAGTCCACCAGAAGAGCCTCTTTGGAATTGGGAATTTCACGAGCTTCTATCATGCGAATCCTGAAATCTATTGGGTGGAAAGCTTATCGTCCACGTCTAATTCATGGTTTATTGGAGGATGATCCAGACAGGCGGCTGTAATTTAGTAAGATTATGCTTAACGAAATTGAAGAAAATCCAGTAATTTTAGGTAACATTATATGGAGTGATGAAGCTTCTTTCAAATTATCCGGCCATATTAACAGACATAATTGTATTTACTGGTATAATGAGAACATGCATTTAACATTAGAGCAACAACTAAATGAGCCTGGTGTCAATGTTTGGGGTGGTATTTCAAGTTTTGGTGTTTTAGGACCAATATTTTTTGATGGAACAGTCACAGCAGATAAGTATCTCGAAATTCTAATGAATCAAGTTGTTCCCCAGTTACAGCAACAGCCTAATTCAAATGACCTTTATTTCCAACAAGATAGGGCCCCTCCACATTATTCAAGAGTAGTCCACGAGTATCTTGATGAAACATTTCCTAATAAATGGATTGGCCGTAGAGGCCCACATGATTGGCCGGCACGTTCACCAGACTTGACCCTAATGGATTTTTTCTTTTGGGGAATACTCAAGGACAACGTTTATAGTCGAAAACCAAAAAGTGTCAGTGATTTGAAAAATTACATAAGAGATGCATTTCAAGAAATTAATACCCAAAGAGACTTGTGCAAAAAAGTTTCAACACCCAACTTGGCTGGGCACCCATCTATCCTTTAGGGATCTCCCCCTGCGATAGGTGACCTGTGGAAGGGGGCCAACCACATCTTTGATGTCTGCATCCATTAGCAACACTGGCCAGTGGCGCTTAAGGATCTCTCTAACCCCGTTAGCTCCGTTGGAGTAGGTAGTAATAAAACAGGTTATGTCAGACTCCTTGTTATTGACCTTGGGAATAAGTAGATCCCTGCATTCTTTTTTTATGGAATTCCTATAGGCCTCAGTTAGGATTTTTTGAGGGTACCCCCTCTCGGTAAACCGTTCGCATAAATCATCAACTTGTATTTTAAACGTGCCAATGTCAGAACAGTTTCTGCCTGGATGTCCACTCTCCCATCTTAGTAAGGAATTAGTGGCCATGGGTTTCCGGTAATTGCTCGTAATCAATTCACCATTTTCCCCTTTACGGATGCAAACATCAAGAAATGGTACGACAGCACTATTACATTCATGCGTAAAGCGTAAGCCCATGTTGTTAGTGTTGAGTTGTACAACAAATTCACTGAAAAGGGCCTCAGGTCCCCTCCACACAACGAAGATGTCATCAATATAACGTAACCAGATGACCACCCATTCGCAGAGGGGAACCGGTGGCTCGCTGAAAACCCTTGTTTCCTCCCACAAGCCCAGGAGCAAATTAGCATAGGACTGGGCACAGGGGCACCCCGTCGCCGTGCCCCTGAGCTTGTGGAAGTACTTGTCAAATAGAAAGAAATTGTTCTTCAGACAGAACTACAAGGATTGTAGGATAAACCTGTTATGTCTGGTGAACTGGCAGCCTCTCATGCTCAGGTAGTGATCCACAGCCCTGAGGCCCATATCATGTGGAATCGATGTATACAGTGCCTCCACATCTATGCTACATAGAATCATATCAGGTTCCGGGCAAATACCATCCAATTTGCGCAATAAATCTGTGGTGTCGCAGACATGCGAGCTCAAGGACCCAACAAAAGGTTTTCGTATCTGGTCCAAATAAATACCCATATTCTGTGTTAAACTGTTAGTACCTGCAACAATAGGTCTGCCCTTAAGGGGGTCCAATCCCTTGTGCACCTTAGGGAGACAATAAAAAGTGGCCATTGTCGGGTGTGTGGGACAAAGAAAATCTCTCTCCTTCCTGTCAATAACACCATTCTGCACTCCCTCTTCAACGAGACGCTTAAGTTCCTTCAAAAGACCAATCGTTGGATTTCCTGCTGCTACCTCATAGCTGGTACGACCTCCAAGCAGGGTCATGCATGTCTCCTTATAGGACAAGGAATCCATGACAACGATATTACCGCCCTTGTCAGATGGTTTTATCGTAATAGTGCGATCATTCTCGAGGTTACAGAAACAATACATCTCCTGTTTTGTGAGATTGTGTTTACCCATGAACTTAGACTGGGATAAATCCATAAGGTCCCTGGTGACCAAGTTAAGAAAAACATCTATGGACCCAGGGTCTCCTGATTGCGGAGGCATATTTTTGCTCTTATTCTTAAGTGATGTAAACGGGCCATCCCTGTTCCTATTTGGATCACCTTCTGCTCTGCGGTTTTGCTCTGCTCTGTTCTGCCTCGCTTGTCCACCGCACATGCGGTTTTGCTCTGCTCTGCTTGTCCACCGCACCTGCAGTTTTGCTCTGCTCTGCTTGTCCGAGTTGATACTTAGTCACGCCCCTCCAGGCACTCCTCGGTTCATGGGCCAGTGGGATCACTAACCACGCTCACGCCAGTCAGTCCGGGCGTGTGCGTAACAGTTTGCTCAGGCCATGGTCCCCGTTGAGCCCCACGGCCCTTCGCTCTCGGAGACATTTGAATCCTTGTCTGGCGAATACGTGCACCAAGGAAAAAATGTTTTCTCAAGTTGAAGTCCAGGCGATTTACACACCAGCCCAAATGGAACTATCAGCACTCGTTCCTGCAGATCCACCACGGTACTGTGGGGATCCAAAACAAAGCCGAGCATTTGTGGAGCAATGCATGCTGCATTACAAATTCTATGCTCACTATTTTCCCACTGATCAGGTTAAAGTAGCATTTCTGATGTCCTACCTAGCGGGTGATGCCTTGAATTGGATCACCCCCCTATGGGAAGCATGGGATCCTATGGTCTCTGACCTGCAGGCCTTCCTGGTGGCCTTTCTAATGGTCTTCGATGACCCTAACCCTGAAGCTTCTGCTAAAGCTTCCCTTCCCAATATCCTGGAGCAGTCCCAATGGGTGATGCGTTTAGGTAGCCCACCAGTTTCCCAGCCAGAAGAGGCTGCTGCCCACACAGAATCCACACAGGATGACAATGCTCCACAGAATACTTCTCCTCCCAACTTCAAGAGGCAGTCCAGATGTACAAGGTAAACCGTCACGCCAGGTTCTGTCCTCCCAAAGACCTCCTGTTCCCCAGCCTGTAGAGGCAGCTATCCGCATAGAATCCATGAAGGTTGACCATGTTCGTCAGGCAAAGCAGAGGCCGGAACTCAGTCACAAAATCGGATTGCGGTCCCGCTGCGGTTGTTTGGGACACCCTGACGGTCTTTGTTCAGTGAAGGTTGGAGAATCCAAGAGATTAGGCCTGTAGGAGAGGCTGCCCTTGGTGTTAGTGTTTCCTCTCCACAGATGACCATGACTGTCTCCGTGGCTAGTGAAGGCCTCGGATTAACCGGAAGTTTCGGACTTAAAGCCTTGAAGAGTCGGTGTCTGATTCCCGTCCGACAACTCTAGAATCCAGTTTGGGCATTGTCAGCGGAAGGACGAGCCCTATTCAGAAACAGTCAAAATACTGTATGTCTGTACAAATTAAGCTCCAGATTGGAGCATTGCACATGAAGAAGTTCACATTCCAGGTGCTGTCTGGTTTACCCACAGGTCGTCCAGAGCCGAGAGATCTAGTGCCCGCTCAGGTCTGGAGATCCTGCATGGTGTTTCCTGGGGGACTGCTGAGGTACAAGGGGTGTCCAGTCCCCATATCTTCAGGACAGCCAGCAGTGTCTTCTTCTTCTTCTTCACCAGATCTGCTAGTCGCTGACTCGCTGTGCGCTGAAGTCTCCGAAGGAAGGGAAGCGGAGGCATTGTCCCCACACAGTCTCGACGATTGTACCAATGATCTGGCTTCAGGTACCGCCCCGCCTCGCAGACGTGTCATCTCAGAAACCAGACTGAAGTTGGTCCCTAAGCAAGGATCCTCCATCTCTAATAAATCTGGCAATAAGTCCATCAAGGCGGTGGCTACCTCCAAGTCTCTGCACCCCTCCAACCAGGCAGAGGACTTCCAGTTGTCTCCTGAATCATCCGGGGTGCTACCTGATAACAAATGGAGAGAGACTTTTCTGCACCCTGTACCTGGTACTTCACCCACTTCATCCAGTAAGCTTGGCAAAGTGTACGTCAAGGCGGTGGTTACCCAAGAGTCTCTGCACCCCTACAACCCGGTGGAGGATCTCCAGTTGTCCCGTGAATCCTTTGGGGTGCTACCCGATATTAACAAATGGAGAGAGACTTTCCTGTGTCCTGTTCCTGGTACTTCACTCACTTCATCTGTTGCTGAGGATGGCTCGATGGGAGGAAGCATCCTAGTCACCAAGTTTCGTTCCCTCTAGTGGACAGAAGAGGTAATCTTCTTGAAGAGAAGGATCGGCCTCCAAATTCTCTGCAGAAAATCCTTGCAGGCTTGAAGAAGAGGGGGCGTAAAGGGGGGAGGGTACTGTAACATCCCTGGCGGCGTGCTGGCATGGCTTACCACCACCCACCATGCAAGACCGCCATCTTACCTATCAGTCCAGGCTGCACACTTTGCTCCAGTACCTGCTGTGTGCATGTCTCTTGTCTGATAGCTTAGGGCGGCGGCGCAGTTACTGCCTGATTCTTTTAGTTTCTGTGTGCGCACTCCTAATGCGTCCCCAGCCTATTGTTGTGAGTCACTGGATACTTAAACCCAGTAGGAGGTGCCTGAGCAACACTTTCTTTCAGTGCGTTCTGTGCAACTGAGTTGCCAGGTCCTGTCCTGTATCTTGTTTGTTTCCGCCACCCTGGAGGCTGTATACCCAGGCCTGTTACCTGTGTCTGTGACTTCTAGTCTGTTCTGCCACCCTGGGGGCTGTATACCCAGGCCCGTACCTGTATCTGTGACTTCTAGTCTGTTTCCGCCACCCTGGGGGCTGAGTTCCCAGGCTCGTTCCTGTATCTTGTTCCGGGTTCAGTTCCTGTCTGAACTGTGTCCTAGCCCGTTACCTGTTTGTCTCTATGTCTGTACCTGCCCTTTTCCTGCAGTGTCTGAACCTGCACCTAACTCCAACACGTTGTCTCTGTACTTCTGTTTGTGAGTTTTGTGTCCACTCGCTACTTCATAGTAAGTACCTTGTGTGTATCTGGTTCTGCTTGTCCCGTTTCCCTCCCTCCGTATCTACCTCCTGTGTTCTATCTTCCTGTGTTTCCCAGTCTGTTCCATGTTAACAGAGCCCTGTCCTGTCTGCCTGCACCTTCTGCTCTGCAGTTTCCCTCTGCTCTGTTCTGCCTCGCTTGTCCACCGCACCTGCGGTTTTGCTCTGCTCTGCTTGTCCACCGCACATGCGGTTTTGCTCTGCTCTGCTTGTCCACCGCACCTGCAGTTTCGCTCTGCTCTGCTTGTCCACCGCACCTGCGGTTTCGCTCTGCTTGTGCACCACACCTGCGGTTTCGCTCTGCTCTGCTTGTCCACCGCACCTGCGGTTTCGCTCTGCTCTGCTTGTCCACCGCACCTGCGGTCTCGCTCTGCTCTGCTTGTCCACGGCACCTGCGGTCTCGCTCTGCTCTGCTTGTCCACCGCACCTGCGGTTTTGCTCTGTTCTGCTTGTCCACTGCACCTGCGGTTTCACTCTGCTCCGCTTGTCCACCGCACCTGCGGTTTCAATTGCTCCGCTTGTCCTCCGTGCCTGCGGTTCAGCTCTGCTAGTCCACCGCACCCGCGGCTCTGTTCCTGTATCCAAGTCTGTACTGGTTCCTATCCAGCCTGCGCTCCTACCTGCCAGTATCTGCCAGTCTGCATACCAGCCGTACCTGCCCGTACCCGCCTGTCTGCATACCAGCCGTGCCTGCCAGTACCCGCCTGTCTGCATACCAGCCGTGCCTGCCAGTACCCGCCTGTCTGCATACCAGCCGTGCCGGCCAGTACACACCTGTCTGCATACCAGCTGTGCCTGCCCGTTCCTGCATTCCCCGGTGTGGGTCAACAGCTGTGACTGGGGTCTGACCTGGAGTAGCACCTGGTCCCTCTGCTTGGTTCCTCCCTGGTTCACGGAGTCGACTGAGCCACCGTGCGACCTTGGTCGGACCGAGTTGATACTTAGTCACGCCCCTCCAGGCACTCCTCGGTTCATGGTCCAGTGGGATCACTAACCACGCTCACGCCAGTCAGTCCGGGCGTGTGCGTAACAATTTGTAGGCAATTTCCAGTCAGAGGTGGAAATTGGGATCAAAGGATCCTACAGAAGGAGTGCAAATGGATTTTTTGGTTGAGAACTATGCAGCCTTACGGCCTCAATGAACAACTTTCTTTCACCTCTTTCTTATAACAGGGTCAGCATAGAGACCTAATCAGTGAGGGACAGCCGCCGAGGAGTGGGAGCGCCATCTGCGCAGTCACCTTAGGGTGCCAACCTCCACGTTAGGTAGGTATCATTTTCCAGAGAGGGCCTAGTTTTTAGGACTAACAGAAGTTCCTCTCTTGTCCCTCCCTAACTCACCCCTCACTATGTCAGTTTCCAACTGTTGTGTCACTTTAAGTTGTGTCATGCGAGCTCAGGGACCCTTAATATTTGTTTTTTATTTCAAAGTTATGTATTTTGAATTATACTCTCTTGGTATCCGGTGGGGATGACCTCCCTAGTTTCTCTGTTTTTTTCTGTTTTTCTCTTTTTTTATGGTCCCTAACGTTGGATGTCTATCTACCGTGTCCAGGCACTGACCTCTTTCCCGTGGCATATGATCATTATAATAGGCCCATATTATAACAGGCCCATCCCGGATATGATCATGTATATATGCATTAGTACTGCCCTATAAGGCTGTTTGTCCTTATGCGGTCTATGTATATGGTTGGAGCTGTTTTCATGGCTAGCGCTAGCGATATAGTCGCTTTTGATCTGAGCAGGTACGCGTGCACACGAGAGGACTATGGGATCCGTGCTCACGCTTGCGCAGAACCATGCGTTCCACAATGCGGTACAAGGACTGGATGTTATTACACATTTGGCAGGATGTGCGTCACCCAGCTGACACATGACAACCCGGAAGCATGCCGCACGCCGGTGGTCAGCGTGCGGCACCTATAAAAGACACAGGCATAATTTTTATCAGCATCTGTACCTCTGTGATGGCGTAGAACTTTGGGATATGAATGGGCTATGCACTTGCCTGATGATAAAAGGAGAAACGCGTCGGGAGCCCACCTTTGCAGCTGGAGCACTGCTAACAATATAGGGAAGATAAGTAGATATTTCTTTCCACTAAGCTATGGGTGTCTCCTGCCTATTTTTTCGCAATTCTAGTAGTTATGTGGATGTACAGTATATTATAAGACGTGGCTGTACCCACTAACATAGATATATTGTTGCTATTCAGTGACCTGGTGGCCTTCAATGTGCACTGGTTTGTTCTTGGTACATATGGATATGATAATTTTGTATGGTTCTAGTGGTATATGATATTGCCTAACCACTACCCATCATCATACTCTGATTATCATTTGGTTTTCGACCGGTGGAAGTATATAGTGCGTCTGTCTGTGTGTACTGTGTCTTTAAATTTATGGTGGTTACATGTCACATGACTTCCACATTATTAATGTCTTTCATGACCACCTTTGCTGGGGATTCCATTATATGCAATAAATACCACTCATGCTAGTTAAGTCAGTCCCATCTAGGCTGACCTAGCATTTGTATTTTTCCATTTAGTACACTGTGTGTGTCTTTTATGTGCTTTGTGCACAGTATTGTCCAGCACTAAGCTGTTTTAATTAAGGTTATAATAAAGAGACATTGTTTTACCCTCTGCTAATTATATTCTCTGCAGACTGTACTCAGCAGAGAATCCACATCGGAGAGGTCACTGCAGACTGTACTCTGCAGAGAATCCACAGTGGACAGGTCCCCTGCAGACTGTACTCAGCAGAGAATCCACATCGGAGAGGTCACTGCAGACTGTACTCTGCAGAGAATCCACATCGGAGAGGTCCCTGCAGACTGTACTCTGCAGAGAATCCACATCGGAGAGGTCCCTGCAGACTGTACTCTGCAGAGAATCCACATCGGAGAGGTCCCTGCAGACTGTACTCTGCAGAGAATCCACATTGCAAACTCAAAAAATTGATGCAGCCAATGATATAAAAAGATTTATTAATTGCAATACTAACTATGTTGTGTATTGCATATTTTGCAAAGAATGTAAAATTAAATACATTGGCTGCACAATATGCAAATTAAAGAAAAGGATGGCAGAACATGTCACCAACATCAAAAATAAAAATGCATCCTATTCAGGAGCTTGCAAACAGTTTGTAGAGAGACATAAAGGGGAATTAAATAATTTTTCTTTCTATGGGTTAGAAAAAGTGGATATTCCTATTAGAGGAGGGGATTGGAGGAAAAAACTCCTCCTAAGAGAGTTATTTTGGATTATTAAACTGGATACAAAATACCCCAATGGCATGAACTATAGGAATGATACCCTTTATCTATATTAGATTTTTTTTTTTCTCTCTTTTTCTCTGGCTTTCTTAGATTTAGCCTTGTGATTATGCTGATTATTCTCAAATGTGATTGATTGCTAACATATGTGTTTATTGATCAATGGTTGGTCACCATTTGTTTTTATACCATGTATCATAAGGAATCTGTATCTCAGTGAATAAGGGCTTTTGCCAGAAACGCGTTGAGATGTATCCCCAACCTGTATGATCTTTTAATTATTTTCTAATAAATTGAGGATTTTAATTATTCTTGGGACTCACCAAATTTATTTTTCTCCTGCAGACTGTACTCTGCAGGCAATCCACAGCGGAGAGGTTCCTGCAGACTGTACTCTGCAGACAATCCACAGCGGAGAGATCCCTGCAGACTGTACTCTGCAGAGAATCCACAGTGGACAGGTCACCTGCAGACTGTACTCTGCAGAGAATTCTCATCGGAGAGGTCCCTGCAGACTGTACTCTGCAGAGAATCCACAGCGGAGAGGACCCCTGCAGACTGTACTCTGCAGAAAATCCACATCGGAGAGGTCCCCTGCAGATTGTACTCTGCAGACAATCCACAGCGGAGAGATCCCTGCAGACTGTACTCTGCAGAGAATCCACAGTGGACAGGTCCCCAGCAGACTGTACTCTGCAGAGAATCCACAGTGGACAGGTCCCCTGCAGACTGTACTCTGCAGAGAATTCACATCGGAGAGGTCCCCTGCAGACTGTACTCTGCAGACAATCCACAGCGGAGAGGTCCTCTGCAAGGGAACACAGTGTTGAGAAATAGGATGTCTAACATGGACTGCAACAAACTGCACACAATACTGAGTGGGGGGACTTGGACCTTCAAGGCCCCAATGCAGTGTCTAAGGTTATGTGCACACCACATCTGTCTCAGGCAGATTGCTCCTGGAACCCACCTGAATAAGAAGTAACAAGATCAAAAAGAACAAACATAAACACAACAATGTCAAAAAGGCTTGAGCACACGTTCTGTCTTTTGTAAGCGGCTGAAAGAAGTGACTTGTCCATTCTTCGGGTGGCTTCTGCTTAAAAGCCGCCACTATAATATACGCAATATAAAAAAAAAAAATTGAAAGACAACAGTATTGACACTTAGGGGAAACAGCATCTTCCACTTCAAAAATGATGTGGTGACACTGGCGTTTAATAGATGTGGTGTGCACATACCCCAACGGAGCCCCCATCACAGGTCTTTAAAGAGGACCTGTTGCCAGGCCAAAGTGCCCAGTTTTTGCTCTCATGTTAATTCTGCTGCTCTCTTCCGTTTTTTTTCTCTAAATTCGCCATACTGTTCCAGAGACATGGGCCTTTCTGTTCAGTGCTAGTGGTTATGGTCTTTATCCAGGGGGCATTACTCCCAGGATTATTGGGGACGTGTCTTTAGGCTGCTCTGCATTATTACCCTGTGAGCAACACCCCCTTGTAAGACCATAAAAATGAGCCCTAAGTAAAAGCACCATATCTCTGGAACCGCATAGCGGATTTAAAAAAGTAAAAAAAAGTAATACTAAGGAGCAGCGGTAATAAAATCTGAGCAGACAGTGGCCACTTTCCACCTGCTGTCAGGTCCTCTTTAAGGGCTCTTCCAGACATCCGCGACCATCGGTCCGATCTCGATCACAACGCATAGACTGAGCAGGGCGTGACCTCTGCATAGAAATACATGAAGCTGTGACGCTAGGGAGAGCCATGGCCGGTCCGTGCTTTAGCGGCCCGTGCTCAGATCGATTGGCACAGACGTCAGAATGAGCCCTAAGGCCACGGCCCCACTATGAGTATTTTTTCTCAGTAGTGGGAGCCAAAACCAGGAGTGGGTGATAAATGCAGAATTGGTGACTTGTTTCTATTATACCTTTTCTCTGATTGTTCCTCACCTGGTTTTGGCTCCAACTCCTGAGAAAAAATACTGACCAAATACTGATAATGGGGCCGTGGCCAAATAGTTTGGATCTGTTGACGTTGGCCCCTTGGCACCAGGGCCTGGGGGTGACTGTAACCCCTACCCCCACCATAGTTACATCCCAGCATCCGCCAGACTGCGCCGTATGTACCACCATGTGAGGACGCGGCGCCTGCCTCCATTAATGCCACCTCTGATTTTTAGTCGTGTGTCTGAGCCTTTAATCTGGTAACCCCTGAGCAGCTGATGCGGCTTCTTGCTGGTAATGAGTCAGTACAGGATGATGCATCTTTTATGAAGCGGCTATTATTAACAGTGCGCAGTTTCCTATCTGACAGGCAGGGGGCGGTAGAGCAGAGGGATGACACATGTCAGGAGTAGAAATCAGGACGATTCTGCCTTTATTACGTGACCCACTTTCTCATCCGCCGCCCCCACAGCCAGAGCAGCTCTGTAATTACAAGTATCGTATGTGCCCCGCTCGTCTGCTGCTCACAAGTTCCCACGTTCCGAGGATACGACACTCTCACTGTGCTGTGCACGATCAGTGATACCGGTACCGTACACACAGCACACGCGTCACCTCACACGTTTTATTACAAAGTATCGCACGCTTACTCCGGCAGCCACAGGGTTAACAAATAACCAACTGGCTAAAAATAGCGTTCAGACTTGAGAATGTCACTGAACGGGGCGGAGCCTGCGGCCTCACGTGGTCTCCCAAAATGTAATAACATAAGAAGCACGCACTTCCCTATTCTGAGCGACCAGATCAATCGAGCGCGCAGGCTTGGATTGTTAGCGGGTGAGCAGCGCACGGATTTTCTGCGCTCGGCTTCTTCTGCCTTCAGAGACGACTCTCCGAGCGCTGGAGGTTCCATTTTTTTTTTTTTTCTCTTTATCAGTAAACTCTCCCTAAGGAGGGATGGGGGCCGTGAGGGGTCAGAAAGGTGCGCGTGAGTGCTGCGCGGAGCACTGACAGAAGTGAAAGACACGGCAAGCTGCAAGAAGCTGGAGACGAGCGGGAAGAGTCTCGCGTGGGATCCTGCCCCTACTCCCTGTGACAGGAGTCCCTCCCATGCCCGCGTGCACTGACGAGGACGCCCCCCGCATCCTGCCAGCACTTTCTCCCCAACTCACTTTGACAGGTGCCTCTCTCCCGCCCCGCACTTCTCCTGACAGCGCTGGAGTTGGACCCCGGAGTTTGTTTCCGAGTTGCTCCCTCGCCCCCCTCAGGTAAGCCGGGCTGTCCTCCCGCGCTGTCTTCGCCGGGCTGCGCGTACTTCGTGCCGGGATGGGGCGGATTAACCCCGCGCTCGCCGCGCTCAGCCTGGTTACTCATCTCTGCATCAGTGTGCGGGTGGCTCCGAGTCATGGGATTGGAAGTGAGGAATTTACCAATTATAGCCGGAGTGAGTCACTCAGGTGCCATCCGCGGCGGCGCTGCCAGCTCCTCACTGCAGGTCGGCTGCGGGCTGGTACGTATACCCGGGCTGGGGGTCTTTGCTTTGCAGATGTGGGGTCAGGACCCCCATAACAGTGATCTGCTGGGCACAAGTTCTCTCTCACCCCTCATGGTGCCCAGTGTGACTCCTCACTTATTGGCGCTTTGTAGTTTGCGTTGTCTTTCATTTAAAGAGACTGCACAGGTGACTTGTTCTCTATTGCTCCCTGGTATCAGCCAGTTCAGAGGCTATTTATCTGTTACTCATGATCGGGGTGACACATCGATATAACATGAAATCTCTGTCCTGGTGATGTATCACATACGACTACTTTCTGGGGGATGACCTCTAATTACTCGGATTATCCCCCCTGCTGCCCCCATACCGCTTGTTCTTGCTCTGCACATCTTCGCTTCCCCCATTTTCTGTAGTGTTTTCCTTTCTCTTCCCTGAATTTTAATGACATTGGATTAATCCGGGAATGATGTCACCGCGGACCGTATCTGTGACCCCCTCCAAGCCTCCGCCAGCCCACAACCTCCTTACATAACAGTAGCCCATCTACCAGGACTGGATGCCACAAATTCTGCATGGACTCTTCTCCCATAACACTGATTCACACCAGGCACCCCTGTAACTGTCTCAAATGTCAGGGGGGCAGTCTGTAGTTCTGACAACTCTGCGACTGTCTCATCTGTTGGGGGGGGGGCAGTCTACTGCTCTGGCACCCCGTGACTCTCATCTTTTGGGGGGGGGGGCAGTCTACTGCTCTGGCACCCCGTGACTGTCTCATCTGTTGGGGGGGGGGCAGTCTACTGCTCTGGCACCCCGTGACTCTCATCTTTTGGGGGGGGGGGCAGTCTACTGCTCTGGCACCCCGTGACTGTCTCATCTTTTGGGGGGGGGGCAGTCTACTGCTCTGGCACCCCGTGACTGTCTCATCTGTCGGGGGGGGGGGGGACAGTCTACTGCTCTGGCACCCTGTGACTGTCTCATCTTTTGGGGGGGGGCAGTCTACTGCTCTGGCACCCCGTGACTGTCTCATCTGTCGGGGGGGGGGGGGGCAGTCTACTGCTCTGGCACCCCGTGACTGTCTCATCTGTCGGGGGGGGGGGGGGCAGTCTACTGCTCTGGCACCCCGTGACTGTCTCATCTGTCGGGGGGGGGGGGCAGTCTACTGCTCTGGCACCCCGTGACTGTCTCATCTGTCGGGGGGGGGGGCAGTCTACTGCTCTGGCACCCCGTGACTGTCTCATCTGTCGGGAGGGGGGGGGGGGCAGTCTACTGCTCTGGCACCCCGTGACTGTCTCATCTGTCGGGAGGGGGGGGGGGGGCAGTCTACTGCTCTGGCACCCCGTGACTGTCTCATCTGTCGGGAGGGGGGGGGGGGCAGTCTACTGCTCTGGCACCCCGTGACTGTCTCATCTGTCGGGAGGGGGGGGGGGGCAGTCTACTGCTCTGGCACCCCGTGACTGTCTCATCTGTCGGGGGGGGGGGGGGCAGTCTACTGCTCTGGCACCCCGTGACTGTCTCATCTGTCGGGGGGGGGGGGCAGTCTACTGCTCTGGCACCCCGTGACTGTCTCATCTGTCGGGGGGGGGGGGCAGTCTACTGCTCTGGCACCCCGTGACTGTCTCATCTGTCGGGGGGGGGGGCAGTCTACTGCTCTGGCACCCCGTGACTGTCTCATCTGTCGGGAGGGGGGGGGGGGCAGTCTACTGCTCTGGCACCCCGTGACTGTCTCATCTGTCGGGAGGGGGGGGGGGGCAGTCTACTGCTCTGGCACCCCGTGACTGTCTCATCTGTCGGGGGGGGGGGGGGGCAGTCTACTGCTCTGGCACCCCGTGACTGTCTCATCTGTCGGGGGGGGGGGGGGCAGTCTACTGCTCTGGCACCCCGTGACTGTCTCATCTGTCGGGAGGGGGGGGGGGGCAGTCTACTGCTCTGGCACCCCGTGACTGTCTCATCTGTCGGGAGGGGGGGGGGGGGCAGTCTACTGCTCTGGCACCCCGTGACTGTCTCATCTGTCGGGGGGGGGGGGGGGGCAGTCTACTGCTCTGGCACCCTGTGACTGTCTCATCTTTTGGGGGGGGGGCAGTCTACTGCTCTGGCACCCCGTGACTGTCTCATCTGTCGGGGGGGGGGGGGGCAGTCTACTGCTCTGGCACCCCGTGACTGTCTCATCTGTCGGGAGGGGGGGGGGGCAGTCTACTGCTCTGGCACCCCGTGACTGTCTCATCTGTCGGGGGGGGGGGGCAGTCTACTGCTCTGGCACCCTGTGACTGTCTCATCTTTTGGGGGGGGGGCAGTCTACTGCTCTGGCACCCCGTGACTGTCTCATCTGTCGGGGGGGGGGGGGGCAGTCTACTGCTCTGGCACCCCGTGACTGTCTCATCTGTCGGGGGGGGGGGGGGGGCAGTCTACTGCTCTGGCACCCCGTGACTGTCTCATCTGTCGGGGGGGGGGGGGCAGTCTACTGCTCTGGCACCCCGTGACTGTCTCATCTGTCGGGGGGGGGGGGGGCAGTCTACTGCTCTGGCACCCCGTGACTGTCTCATCTGTCGGGGGGGGGGGGCAGTCTACTGCTCTGGCACCCCGTGACTGTCTCATCTGTCGGGAGGGGGGGGGGGCAGTCTACTGCTCTGGCACCCCGTGACTGTCTCATCTGTCGGGAGGGGGGGGGGGCAGTCTACTGCTCTGGCACCCCGTGACTGTCTCATCTGTCGGGAGGGGGGGGGGGCAGTCTACTGCTCTGGCACCCCGTGACTGTCTCATCTGTCGGGAGGGGGGGGGGGGGCAGTCTACTGCTCTGGCACCCCGTGACTGTCTCATCTGTCGGGAGGGGGGGGGGGGCAGTCTACTGCTCTGGCACCCCGTGACTGTCTCATCTGTCGGGAGGGGGGGGGGGGGCAGTCTACTGCTCTGGCACCCCGTGACTGTCTCATCGGGAGGGGGGGGGGGCAGTCTACTGCTCTGGCACCCCGTGACTGTCTCATCTGTCGGGGGGGGGGGGCAGTCTACTGCTCTGGCACCCCGTGACTGTCTCATCTGTCGGGAGGGGGGGGGCAGTCTACTGCTCTGGCACCCCGTGACTGTCTCATCTGTCGGGAGGGGGGGGGGGGCAGTCTACTGCTCTGGCACCCCGTGACTGTCTCATCTGTCGGGAGGGGCAGTCTACTGCTCTGGCACCCCGTGACTGTCTCATCTGTCGGGAGGGGGGGGGGGGGGCAGTCTACTGCTCTGGCACCCCGTGACTGTCTCATCTGTCGGGAGGGGGGGGGGGGCAGTCTACTGCTCTGGCACCCCGTGACTGTCTCATCTGTCGGGAGGGGGGGGGGGCAGTCTACTGCTCTGGCACCCTGTGACTGTCTCATCTTTTGGGGGGGGGCAGTCTACTGCTCTGGCACCCCGTGACTGTCTCATCTGTCGGGAGGGGGGGGGGGGCAGTCTACTGCTCTGGCACCCCGTGACTGTCTCATCTGTCGGGAGGGGGGGGGGGGCAGTCTACTGCTCTGGCACCCCGTGACTGTCTCATCTGTCGGGAGGGGGGGGGGGCAGTCTACTGCTCTGGCACCCCGTGACTGTCTCATCTGTCGGGGGGGGGGGGGCAGTCTATAGCTCTGGCACCCCGTGACTGTCTCATCTGTCGGGGGGGGGGGGGGCAGTCTATAGCTCTGGCACCCTACAATGGTCTCATCTACCTGCAAAGATAACTGCAGTTTTTAGGTTTGACATCCCACTCATTTTGATCCCTCTTATCTCACACCCTCCTTACCTTGATTTCTCTGCTGTAAAACCAGTTTTGAAAAGGAAATAACTTCCCAGAAATATTTCCATATCATTGTGAATTGGTGTCTACTTTCATCTGGTTTAGACTGGACTGAGATGCAGATCCTTATGGAGTTCGGAGGCATTTGGGGCTTCTTCGTGTGTATATTTTTATGGAGGAAGGGGCAATAAATACAAAAACATAATGCGGGTCCCTTTAGACTAGATGAGCCTGCTTGCATGTGATACAGTATGGATCTTCTGACACATGTGATACAACACGTATGTGCGGATACATGTGCTTCTGGAGTGATATACTCTGGCCCCACAACCAAATCTCTGGACTGTACACAGTTCAGCCTTTTTGTAGAACTGTGGTATGACCCATTTCTTATATTAAATACCATGACCATGGCCGGCTCAGATGGGAAGATGCTCATGAAAATGCATTTTGTCAAAGTGTGAAACAAAGTTGAATTGTTTTTCACTTAGTAACAGAAATCACACTTGTGAATGTGTTAATTTGAATTAGTGGCTGAAAATAGTAGCAGTGATATAACCATATTTGACTTTAGCAGCTGCCGCTCCAAGTCACATTTTTGTGTCTATTCTACGTATTACCGTGAAGAAAATGCAATGAAACCTCAGTAGGACGACCATGCTGAACTGCGCTGAATAGGGATCTTCTAAGGCCAGTTTCATACTTCCTCTTATCTCCGGTAACAGTTAGCTCTGTTCCCAAGCGCTGGTGCTGAACACTGTCCTCACCATGGTTCGCTGCCAGCACTGTGATCAGCACCAGCAGGGACCGTGATAAGGGTAGTAGTGTCTGCTTCTGCAGTGTCCCCACCTGTAAAAATAAGAATAAAATGATAAAATCCATGTAATCACCTCTCCTAGGTATCCTCTGCTGTAATCCATGTGACCGCTGCTGCAGAGGAGCCAGGGAGAACGAGCGGCTCTGGAGCTGCGCTCAATGAGTGACAGGACACCTCTCCTGAGCTGCAGCTCCGGAGCGGCTCATTCTACCCATCATCACTGTCCCAGCTGTTTCTGATCGGAGAGCTGGCAGGTAACCATGATGAGGGCAGCGTTCAGCACCTGGCACTTGGGAACAGTGCTAACTGTAGCGCTGCTTCCCAGGTGCCGGTACGTGTCACACGGATGACACACGGATGTCATCTGTGTGGTACATTTTGCAGACCTTTTATCTGCAGAAAAACGGACTTGTCTCCGTGTGGAGCACATGGACACACAGTCCGTGGAAACACTCTGACATGTGCACGGACACAGTCATTTGAATAGGTCTACATGTCAGTGTCTACAGTATGTGTGGAAACTGTCACCACTCATACCGGAGATACCCAATCCGCTAGTCATGTGTATTTCCTCACAGGCAGGGACATACATAGAAACCATGGGGCCCCATAGCAGAAGTTAGCCCCCCCCCAAAAAAAAAAAACCCCAAAAAAACCATTATCGATGGAGTCGACCCTTACAAAGTAATTTTGTTCCTGTTGAAGCCCCTAGATTGCCATTTCATTGCCTCCGTAAAGTATGGTGGCAATAAAAGTTCCTCGAAACACAGTATGATTCCTCTACAGTGAATTCTTCCACCGTACCTCCCCCACACGCATGAGGACCCTATTGTACCCCCCTCTTAACCTCCCTGGCAAAGTATGGTGAGCCCCCAACTGTGGGCTCCACATAGTCCTCCATACGGTATAATGCCCCCCGCATAGTCCTCCATGCAGTATAATGGCCCCTGTGTAGTCTGCCATACAGTACAATAATGGGACCTACATTAAAAAAATAAAATACTCGCCTCTCCTCATTCC
Organism: Phyllobates terribilis; assembly: GCF_046119375.1. Classification (NCBI taxonomy): domain Eukaryota; kingdom Metazoa; phylum Chordata; class Amphibia; order Anura; family Dendrobatidae; genus Phyllobates; species Phyllobates terribilis. Next base: position 376,202,832 of record NW_027362761.1, on the reverse strand, counting down.
CCTCCTGCTTTGGTCTACATAGCTTGTGTTCTCAAGCTATTCACTGCTCTGCACAACGGGCATGAAATAGTGACGTCATTGTGCGCTGTGGCGTCAGACGCAGAAGGAGAATGATAGGGGGAGAGCTGATCGCTTTCAACTGTATCTGCATCCAGGCGAGTCACCGCCTCCCTCGGTGCCTGCGCACAAGATCCATGCAGTACTATGACTGCATAGTACACAGTACAAGTGCACCTTCTGTAAAAAGTGAAGTGTGCGGGATCTGGCCACGGCGACTGCACATCACAGGGCACTGTCACATGGATAGGAGGGGGGAAACGTTATAATTACCACAGTAGGCGGGGATTACTTCCAGTCCCCGGGACTGGAACACATCAGAAACTTCAGTGAATAAATACATTTCACACCAACAAGACCTCTAATATGAGGCATACAGGTGATGGGTATAGATTTACATTTCTATCACCTGTATGCCCATATTAGAGGTCATATAAGTCCCAGGGGGTGACAGATTCCCTTTTAAAGAAGTACGTACGCACGTATGTATACTCCCCGCCAGAGACCGACTAGTGGGCGACAATGCGGCCATTTAGTGACATGGCCGTCCAGTACGCGCTGCCTTGCTATACACAAGTGTATGGAGTTAGGCCCATCCACTAGTTGGGCTCTGGCCAGGAGTATGTATAATGCATACGTACCCGCCGGGCCCAGCCCGGCTCAGAAACCAGTGAATCCTCACAGTGCAGAGTGCATGTGCTGGGGGGATCATAAGTCTGCAGCATTTTGATTGGATACTGCCTAGTTTGGAGAGGTTTCCTTCAGGATCCATTTTAACTACACTGTGTGCAGAATTATTATGCAAATGAGTATTTTGATCACATTATACTTTTTATACATGTTGTCCTACTCCAAGCTGCATAGGCTTGAGAGCCAACTACCAATTAAGTAAATCTGGTGATGTGCATCTCTGTAATGAGGAGGGGTGTTGACTAATGACATCAACACCCTATATAAGGTGTGCTTAATTATTAGGCAACTTCCTTTCCTTTGGCAAAATGGGTCAGAAGAGAGATTTGACGGGCTCTGAAAAGTCCAAAATTGTGAGATGTCTTGCAGAGGAATGCAGCAGTCTTAAAATCTCCAAACTTTTGAAGCGTGATCACCGAACAATCAAGCGTTTCATGGCAAATAGCCAAGAGGGTCGCAAGAAGCGTGTTGGCCAAAAAAGGCCCAAAATAACTGCCCATGAATTGAGGAAAATCAAGCGTGAAGCTGCCAAGATGCCATTCGCCACCAGTTTTGTCATATTTCAGAGCTGCAACGTTACTGGAGTATCAAAAAGCACAAGGTGTGCGATACTCAGGGACATGGCCAAGGTAAGGAAGGCTGAAAAACGCCCACCTTTGAACAAAAAACATAAGATAAAACGTCAAGAATGGGCCAAGAAATATCTTAAGACTGATTTTTCAAAGGTTTTATGGACTGATGAAATGAGTGACTCTTGATGGGCCAGATGGATGGGCCAGAGGCTGGATCAGTAAAGGACAGAGAGCTCCACTCCGACTCAGACACCAGCAAGGTGGAGGTGGGGTACTGGTATGGGCTGGTATAATCAAAGATGACCTTGTGGGACCTTTTTGGGTTGAGGATGGAGTGAAGCTCAACTCCCAGACCTACTGCCAGTTTCTGGAAGACAACTTCTTCAAGCAGTGGTACAGGAAGAAGTCGGTATCGTTCAAGAAAAACATGATACTCATGCAAGACAATGCTCCATCACATGCATCCAACTACTCCACAGCATGGCTGGCCAGTAAAGGTCTAAAAGAAGAAAAAATAATGACCTGGCCCCCTTGTTCACCTGATCTGAACCCCATAGAGAACCTGTGGTCCATCATAAAATGTGAGATCTACAGGGAGGGAAAACAGTACACCTCTCGGAACAGTGTCTGGGAGGCTGTGGTGGCTGCTGCACGCAATGTTGATTGAAAACAGATCAAGCAACTGACAGAATCTATGAATGGAAGGCTGTTGAGTGTCATCATAAAGAAAGGTGGCTATATTGATCACTAATTTTTTTGTTTTTTGCATGTCAGAAATGTTTATTTCTAAATGTTGTGCACTGATATTGGTTTACCTTGTGAAAATAAACAAGTGAGATGGGATTATATTTGGTTTTTATTAAGTTGCCTAATAATTTGGCACAGTAATAGTTACCTGCACAAACAGATCCTCCTAAGATAGCCAAATCTAAAAAAAAAACACTCCAACTTCCAAAAATATTAAGGTTGGATATTTGAGTCTTTTGGGTTGATTGATAATATAGTTGTTGATCAATAATAAAAATAATCCTCTAAAATACCATTTGCCTAATAATTCTGAACACAGTGTAAGTGATATGCACTTTCTTTTTCACACAAGGAGTCTTTCAAAACCTCTTCAGTGGGGGGTCTCTTCAGTGGGGGGTGTGAACCCTCCCAAAACGTGTCATAATAGCATCTGGGGTTCCCATAGGAGTGAATTGGAAGAGTTTTTGAGATGGATTTTTGGAGAGTATCTGCTCAAAAAAAAAGACAAGGGTGGGCTTGAATGCAGCCCAGGAATACATAACAGCCTTTCCTTTTGAATTGCATTGATAGCCTTAGGCTATTTTCACACTTTGCATATTTTCAGCTGCGTTTTACAGTACCAGCAAAGTCTGAGATCCCAGAAATCTCATGCACACAGCTTGTTTTTTATTTGTTCAGGATTTTGTGTTTTTTTTTTTTTTGTGGCAAAACCAAAATACCATTTTTTTTATTACATTTTTTTTTCTTATTTTTTCTTTCACTGAACTTTATGTACATGCATAAAGAGACAAAAGGACAGTGAAAAAAGTGCAGCGAAAAATCCTGATCAAACCTCCTCCTGGCAAGAGATCAGGTTTTGCTGCAGGAAAAAAAACAATGAAAAAAACACAATGTGTGAACATAGCCTTAGGGTATGTGCCCACGTAGCGTTTTACAAGTGTATATGCTGCTCAATTTCCGCAGATAAACGCTTGTGAAGCGCTTGTTAATCCGTCCCCAATGAGAATCAGCAATTTCAATGCCCATGCTGCCGATTTTTTTTTTCCGCCGCGTTTTTGATGCGCTCAAAAATCCACAGCATGTCTATTAATTTTGCGTTTACGCATGCGGAATTGCCTTGTCAATGCAATAAAAAACGCAAGGCAATTCTGCATGTCCCAAATGCTTCTAAAACGCCTGCCAAATGCCGCAAGCGTTTTTCCGGGAAAGGACATGCAGAAATTTTCTGCTTCATTTCTGCAACGTGGGCACATAGCCTTAAGCCTTGTCTCCCATGTTTGCTGTGGTTTTACGGTGTCCTCCCTGGTTAACTGTTGGTGAGGGCTTGCATCGGAAGTGTGTTCGCACCCCATCATCTGTGGGATCCTGCTTCGTGGCCTCCTCTTCTGAAAACGTGGACATTTGCGCGTTATGTCTGGGCCTTTGCAGCGGTGCTTGTATTACACCTCTAGTGCTGTTACTGTGGTATTTACTGCCTTTATCTGAACCGTCCATCGGTGGCATTCCATTCCAGCCATTTATTGTATCATATATTTTTATTGCATTTTTTTTTTTCTCTGTCCATCCGCTTCCTTGTACGGCGGTATGGATGCCAGTGCCCACTATCTGTCTTTGAGTAGCTGACAAGTGACTTTCTGTTAAGTAAAAAGAGGAAAGAAAGTAACCTGCAGGAAGTTGACTGAAGTGGGGGAAACAGCATCAAAGTGAAGTTGTGAGAAGCTCCCGGCTGGTTGACCTCTCGCTGTCGCTGCTGCTCTGGAGGGAAGACCCTGCGGCTGCTTCAGCGCAGAAATAAAGGGACATGCAGTTAGGTGTGGCATAGCGTTTCCTTTCTGGTACATATGGTAAGACATTGCCTGGCATAGCAAGCCTGCAGATCCTGATAAGACAGCGTATGTGCTGTGTGTGTACTGTGGCGATTAGTCAGCTTTTCTGCTGCTACATGGGTAGATATGTTAATTAATAGAACTGTAACCTCTTTCCAAATTACCTCTACGGTTATCTACAAGGTAGCAAATACTATATACTTTTAGGAGGGATCCTCATGCACACCATAGACCTCACTGCTGGGGAACATGCAGCTACTTTACTTTTCTGGGTGTGTCAGATCCAATCTGCTGATCTGTAGAACAAGTATTTTCACCTCGTCTGCAGATCTTCTAATCAGATGTACGCGAAGAACCTGCTTACCCTATAAGGGGAATTTGAGATGTTCTCACATGTCAGATTTCGTGTAGATTTCGGCATGAAATCCATGTCATGAATTCCATGCATGTGAATGGGGTTCCTGCAACTGTTCACATGCCCTGTAAAATGGCCAAACTGTAACATCAACCCCAGAGGTAAGTGGAGTGCTGGTGCCACATGTACACTTCTGCTCCATTGACCCAGGGGGTCTTTGCTGTCGGACCACCCCTCGATCATACACTTGTGGATAAGTGATTAAGTGTATTTAGTAGCTAAATCTCTTTAAATGTGTGTAAGAACATACTTTGCTTCAAGGTGTTCTCCCCAGTCACAGGTCCCAGAATATCCACTTCTAGCCCTGTGGATGACACTGGAGATAAGAGCTGTGTGTGCAGGAGGCTGGCTGACTTGCCTCAATAGTTTAGACAGAAGGGGCCTGTCTTAGCTAATCATTGGAATGTGTCCGAACTAGCCCCGACCATACACTGCACTTGCCATGTGCCTACAAAGAAGATGCCCAAGTTGTATGTAGAGCTGCATATTCAGAGCATTTTCCCACAAAAGTTAACACTGATTAAAACAGTGATTTTGTGCCAACAATGTCTGAATGGTTTTATATTTTATTTATTTTACTCACTTATATAGCGCCATTAATTCCACAGCTGGTCAGACAATAATGCCACTGTCTCCATTGGGGCTCACAATCTAGATTCCCTATCAGTATGTCTTTGGAGTATGGAAGGAAACCGGAGAACTTGGAGGAAACCCACACAAACACGGGGAGAACATACAAACTCCTTGCAGATGTTTTTCTTGGTGGGATTTGAACCAAGGACCCCAGTGCTGCAAAGCAACCATGCTAACCACTGAGTCACCACCGTGCTTAAGTTTATGGTGTTAATTAAGAATATGACTTCAGTTTTGCCAGATTGGCTCTAGTTTCTGAGATATTTAATAGTTAATTATTATAGAATTCTGGCTTCAAAAAGACACTTGTATATCAATTTGTAGGCTTACAATGCTATAGAAAATAATTATATGGACTACTTCCATACCTAAGGTACTGATAACGACAGACCAAAAGCTATTGCATTTATCGCCCACAAGTCGCATTGGGGAAATGCATTATTTTCATGGTTGAATTATCTCAAAAGCTAGAATCAAGTCAGCAAAAATAATGGGATTTTTGAATTCGGCACCCTCAAGATACCTTAAATCAGTGTTCCCCCAACTCCATTCCTCAAGGCCCACAAACAGGTCATGTTTTCAGGATTTCCTTAGTATATTTTCCTTTTCCTTAGTATTGCCCAGGTTATGCAATTATCACATGAGCAATACTAAGGAAATCCTGAAAACATGACCTGTTGGTGGGTCTTGAGGACTAGAGTTGGGGAACCCTGCCTTAAATCATACATGTCAAACTCTAGCCCGTGGGCCAAATTTGGCCTGTAGAGTAGTTTCATTTGGCCCACGACACCAGAAACACCACCTTTATGTGGGACACATTATTCTGTATGGAGGACTGTGTGGGGCCCATTATTCTGTATACTGGTTGGCCCGTGACTTTGTCCAAGTTTATTCATTTTGGCTCTGTGTATTTAAGTTTGACATCCCTGTCCCAAATCCATTCATAAAACCTTGGCACCTGGAAAAAATTTTTTATAGACCTTTATAATCTAGTAAATATTCTTACATGATGGATTTTCCATAGAAGGCTTTGAAAAATTCTAGAAAGGTTTAAGAGAAACAGTCTTCATTGTGTAATATAATGACTGGAGACTTGTGCTGGGGTTTGTCTGGTATGAAAGTCTAAAGTGTAAGTACTGAACATGGTAGAGCTTCTCTTAAAGAGGATGTGCCAACCCTTAACGTGCTAGTTTTAGTAAATGGTCATATTGCCCATAAAATAACAATTGTGGTTTTTTTTTTTTTTTTTTTTTTATAAAACCTCTGTTCCCCCTCCATTTTTTTTGCTTTGTTTCATTTGCTATTGAAATCCAGTGGTCAATTCAATAAGTAATTTCCCTGCTCGGTCTGACACTTGCAGCACTGATTTAGACCAGGGCTGTGGAGGAGATTTGGCTTACCGACGACTCCTCAATTTCCATGACACCAACTCTTTTTTTTTTTTTTCCACTACTCAGACAACCTCTTCTCAATCCCTGTGTTTTCCCCCTTGTGAAAAAAACACCTATACTCGCCTCACTATCCCAGCAGTGTCGGCACTGGCTCGCCCAGGGATTGCGTGACATTGTTGTGTGAACCCTGCTGCCAATGTCACTCGATCCCCGGAAGAGCCAGTGCTAACACGACTGAAAGGTGACATAGGCGAGTACAGTTGTTGTTGTTTTACTAGGGGGGAGAAACATAAGGGTTGTCAAAGTAGTGGACAAACCCTTTAAATCCATGTAATTGGGTCGAAAAAATTTTGCAGTTGGGTTACATAAAATAGTTCAGTACCATTTGCCTTCTATATCCTCTGTGTTGCACGGTCATTTGTATGCAGAAAGAGTTGGCTAAGAAACAATCAGTCAGGCCATTATGACGGGCTGACAGTGAGTTTATAACTCTTCTGTCTTTTTCTGAGCTCCTCGCAGCTGATATATGGTCACTGATCACCACATCAAAGTTTAATGTGCAGGGAACGAACAGCCTGTAAAAGCCAAATGGTGCAACATTTTTAATGAAACCTATTGTGTGTTTTTTTTTTTTTTTTTTTTGCCTCCAATACATGGATTAAAGTTTAAAAAATAAACCAATATTGCCCACAAAGGTGCACAACTGCCTTTTAAAGTATGTCCTGTGTTTGGACTTGTTTGATAATTGCCATAATAGAATTCAGCACTTGTAGAAATATCTCTTGTGCATTCTGGCTTTTTTTTTTTTTCTTTTAAGTTCTCACCATTTTTACTGATCAGTCATGCACTGCAATTTCAAAATTCTATTACGGATTTAAGAGTCCTAGTTTTTGGAACATGGGCACTGGAGCCTAAAATGTTGCTAAATAAATGAAATTTTAAAATTGCTGCATTTTGCGCATGTGCTCCTGGACTGATCAGAGCCAGGCTGTCTAATGACCTAAAACCACAGCAAAATGAAATGTGTGAACTTGGTATGGACATAAAATCTTACTTGTATTACATTTTTCACTATTGCATGTAGAAAATCATCCTACTTCCGTATTGAAAAGAAAACACCATGCACTTTTGTCAGATTCCTGCAGTGTAATAAGGCTTGGACTGGCCCATGGGAGAACAGGGGAGTCCTCCAGTAGGCCCCACTGCAGAAGTGGAAACCACTCTATATGAGCAGGACTTGGCACAATATACTTGATCCACTGTGTACAGACAAGGGCAACATCATTCATTTAACAAACTACCCAGTGAATTATTATGTAGAAGCATAGCTAAATTTGTGAATGAGGGTAATGAAATATTTGCATATAGCTAAACAGTTGACCCCTGGAGTTCATCTTATTGGTGGGCCCTAGGCACCTCAGTCTGACATTGAGTGTAATGCAGATGTCACAGGAAGCTTGCTGAGCAACTTTCCAACCAGTCATCCGCACCACTCCAGAGTTTTTTGTTTTTTACATTTTACTGCTGGAGTGGTGCCACTAATCTAAGTTCCCTGCACCTAGTATCATACTTACCCGTCACAATCTTCATCTGTTATCAGCGCTACTCCAGTCGGTCTTCTGCAGGTTGTGACCTGCCAGATCGCGCCAGTGTTTGCTGGCCGAGCCGTAAGTCACAACTCAATGTAAGACTATGAGACTTAGATCGAGGGTCTCATAGACTTGCACTGAGACCTTGTGACAGTTACCTCTGACTTCAGGTCAGTCAAAAGTTGCGGTCACAGGATGGCGACATGGGACCAGAGCAGCACAAGGAACAGCTGAAGATGGCGGCTGGTATGTATCATACTAGGGTCAGGGAACCTATGTTAGTGACACCACTCCAGTCCTGACAAAAAATAAATGTTAAACTGGTCACATTATGGAATAGTGGCTGCAAAGTTGAATAAAACATAGGTTTTTATTTTGTAGTTTCTCCTCTCCGTTGTGGAGATATTGGCTTGCACAGATAAATTATAATTTGTGAAGTTCAGCTGGACATTACCAGAGATTTGTCTCTGGATACGTGTACTTCTTCCCCTGCATGAGGTTGACCAATAATAAGCAGCAGCACACAGAGAAAATAAGAACATGCCCTCCTCACTGATCTGTGTAGAGCTGCTTTCCCCAACTCCAGTCTTCAAGAGCCATCAACAGGTCATATTTCCAGGATTTCCATATCATTTCCTGTGCAGGTGATAAAAATACTAAGGAAATCCGGAAAACATGGCCTGGTGGTGGCTCTTGAAGGCTGGAGTTGGGGAACACTGGTGTAGGGTTACAGCAAATCTGAGTTATGTATCCTTTAGAACCCTCCCAGATCTCTTCTCAAAGCAGTCAGTGTGTGTGTGTGGGGGGGGGGGCAGGTGAGAACTGACAACACTGAGAGGAGATCTGCAAGTGTTTGTAACAATACCGAACTCAGTTCTGCTGTATCTCTACACAGTAGCTGCAGAGATCAATGAGGAGAGCAAGGCGTGTTTTTGTACATGATGCCGCCTGCTTATGATTTGTCAACATCATGCAGGGGAAGAAGTGCACGCCCCCAGAGAAAAATATCTGATAACGCACAGATGAACTTCACATAAATTATAATCAAACTTTACAAACTATTATCTCTGCAGCAGAGACAAGATAAAAACTACGCTTCAGGGTTTGCCCACACTAACATCGGTCCCATTTTCATCCAGGGGAGAGAGACGAATTCTTTTTCTCACCGATTCCAGCTGAGGAAAAACTTTACAGATGAACACTGCCTCATTGAATAATGTTGGTGCAAGTGCAATGCGTGTTTTTTGTTTGTTTTCTCCTCCTCCTCCTCTCGCATTTCACTTGCTGTAGTGGGAGCAAGGCCTTACTCCACTCTGCAGCCACTATTTGTGATGTGGCCAGTTTAATAGGCTCAAACTGGTTACTGGTCCTCTTTAAAGAGCACTTGTCATTTCAGGTAGCTATTCAAAAGAAGGCCATGTTCACACAGCGTTTTGGCATATGTTCAATGGCTCGCTCGAAGCTTCTCCCCGAAGCCCTGCAAAACAGGAGTCCGGTGTATGTGCTGACAAGGCATTTTGCTATACTGATGCAGTTGGAGTCACACTGTGCTCTGACATTATTTTTGGCAACATATGTCGATTTGCAGGTAGACCTTAAGACAGATGACTACATCTTGCTTCCCGCCTTCCGCTAAGGCTGAAAATGATGTCTGAAAGGGTTCTGTGGCTCTATGAGCATCCTAGTCAATGGTCTCCTCAGCACATACACACAATTTTAGTTTTTCTGGGGCTTTGAACATAAGCCCCGATGGAGCCTTTGACCATATGCTAGAAAGCTACGTGAATATGATCTAAGCTGTTGTGTACAACCTCTGGCAAAAATTATGGAATCGCCGGGCTCGGAGGATGTTCATTCAGTTGTTTAATCTTGTTGAAAAAAAGCAGATCACAGACATGGCACAAAACTAAGGTAATTTCAAATGGCAACTTTAGGGCTTTAAGAAACACTAAAAGAAATCAAGATTAAAATTGTGGTACTCGGTAAGGGTAATTTTTTTTCAGACCAAGCTGAGGGAAAAAATTATGGAATCACCCTGTAAATTTTCATTTCCAAAACTAACACCTGCATCAAATTAGATCTGCTCGTTAGTCTGCATCTAAAAAGGAGTGATCACACCTTGGAGAGCTGTTGCACCAAGTGGACTGACATGAATCATGGCTTCAACACGAGAGATGTCAATTGAAACAAAGGAGAGGATTATCAAACTCTTAAAAGAAGGTAAATCATCACTCAATGTTGCAAAAGATGTTGGTTGTTCAGTCAGCTGTGTCTAAAATCTGGACCAAATACAAACAACATGGGAAGGTTGTTAAAGGCAAACATACTGGTAGACCAAGGAAGACATCAAAGCATGAAGACCGGAAACTTAAAGCAATATGTCTCCAAAACAGGAAATGTACAGCAAAACGAATGAGCAACGAATGGGAGGAAACTGGAGTCAATGTCTGTGACCGAACTGTAAGAAACCGCCTAAAGGAAATGGGATTTATATACAGAAAAGCTAAACATAAGCCATCATTAACACCTAAACAGAAAAAAACAAGGTTACAATGGGCTAAAGAAAAGCAATCGTGGACTGTGGATGACTGGATGAAAGTCATATCCAGTGATGAATCGCAAATCTGCATTGGGCAAGGTGATGATGGAATTTTTATTTGGTGCTGTTCCAATGAGATTTATAAAGATGACTGCATGAAGAGAGCATGCAAATTTCCACAGTCATTGATAATGGGGCTGCATGTCAGGTAAAGGCACTGGGGAGATGGCTGTCGTTACATCTTCAATAAATGCCCAAGCTTACATTGATATTTTAGACAGTTTTCTTATCCCATCAATTGAAAGGATGTTTGGGGATGATGACATCATTTTTCAAGATGATAATGCATCCTGACATAGAGCAAAAACTGTGAAAACATTCCTTGAAAGAAGACACATAAGGTCAATATCATGGCCTGCAAATAGTCCGGATCTCAATCCAATTGAAAATCTTTGGTGGAAGTTGAAGAAAATGATCCTTGACAAGGCTCCAACCTGCAAAGCTGATCTGGCAACAGCAATCAGAGAAAGTTGAAGCCAGATTGATGGAGAGTACTGTTTGTCACTCATTAAGTCCATGCCTCAGAAACTGCAAGCTGTTATTAAAGCCAGAGATGGTGCAACAAAATACTAGTGATGTATTGGAGTATTCTTTTGTGTGTTTTTTCATGATTCCGTAATTTTTTTCCTCAGAATTGAGTGATTCCATATTTTTTCCCTCTGCTTGGTCTGAAAAAAATTACCCTTACTGAGCACCACATTTATCTTGATTTCTTTTAGTGTTTCTTAAAGCCCTAAAGTTGCCATTTGAAATGACTTTAGTTTTGTGCCATGTCTGTGATCTGCTTTTTTTTTCAACAACATTAAACAACTGAATGAACATCCTCCGAGCACAGTGATTCCATAATTTTTGCCAGGGGTTGTATCTAAGGGATCACACTATTTCTGTTAAATATATGACTTGTATGACATTTTTCACCAGTTTACCCCTCTGCATTTCCCGATTTTTCTCATTTTCAGTTCTCTTTGAGCTAGTGGGGGAGACTATGATCTCTCCTATAGACATTACAAGGGGACGTGAGATTCTGGCTCTTACGCTGTTTCATATGTTTCTTAAGCAGTTACAATGTTTGGAAGAAGCAGAATCCGCCTAATGGACATCATACTGTAGTATTGAGCAGTGTAGCTGTGAATCCAGCTCTAGTATAAGCTAAAGCTTCCTCTAACTACAGCAAGATCTGCTTGTTTTGTTACCCTGCTCCAGCTTTCTCTTCCATATCTTATAATAGTATCAGGTAACAGATCCTTTGATACTTCTGCTGTTAGCTGGCAGTCTCTCACTTTTACCAAGAGTGTTTTTAAGCTTTTTATTTTTTTTTTTAGTTTTTGTTACAATGGATGGTGAGTTCAGAGGGGTTGGGGAGGCAAAGAAGTGACTCATAAGTGGAGAAAGAAGCTAAATTCTACATATTTTTTTATTTCATATTGTCTTATATTTGCTTGTAATGTTGAAGAGTTGCTATAGAGTGGTCGACCTGATTAATTCTGTGTAGTATTCCATGTGGACCTATGATGTAGGAATACATGTAATTTAAAGCAATTTCCCATTAATAAACATGAATTTAAACTAATATATCAGGCAAAATATAACATGGCAGTCTTAGATTCTTTTGTACATGGGTGGCAGAGTTATGTCTGCCCATGTACAGGCCTACCAGTAAGAACCAGTGCAGAAGAGACGACCCCTTATTAATGCTTAATACGTTTGGTGGACATTCTGAGCGAGAATGAAAAGGACACCAGGGGGCATCGTACCTAGTGTGTAACAGCAATGGAATGTTTTAAATGTATGGATCTATTACACTTGACATTTTGTCCTTGCATGATCTAATAGTGATGTATTAGTTAGGCTGGGAGTACAAAGATTGCTATATGCCACTGCTACATCACAGCGTAATTCAGATGAATGGTTCGACCATCCCCCTCCGCCAAGCAAGTTGTAAAACAAGCAAGTCGCAGAACCCCAGTTTGTAGCGAGAATCCCCCGCCCCCACCTCGCCTTTTATTCACCTCGATTATGATGCAATATGGCAGCGACATAGACCTTTGGCAGCACAACCTGTGTCGCGGTCAGTCGTCCAGTAGCACCAGTTTTAATCATGGACTTTTAAAAGCTTCTGTCACTAGTGAAAGGACAATTGGCAATTAACCCAAATTTTTTTTTGTCTTGGAAATGTACCGTTATTTGCAGAACAAGTGGAGTCCATGATATGATTTTCTGTCTTTGTGTTGTCTAGTTGGTGAAAACCCCACATTCTTACTTCTAGTGTGTGTAATGTGTCTTGTTCTGATTGTCAAGGGCATCTTGATAACCACACACATTCTGGTTTAACTACAAGAAGTAGTTGTACTTTACCAGAAAAATTGCTGAGGCTTGTGCACTGGTGCCCTTTGCACACAGAGACCTTGTCTTGTATTTTCCTATATCTGCCACGTATCCATGATTTCTTGAGCTTTTTACTTTTCTTTTCATATTTCTATACTTTAATGAGGTGTTTTAAGTTTTGACTTTTCTCTTTTTAATACAACCAAACTGTTATTGAAACTATCTCCATGAGCTTCTCTCGCATCATCATCATCTTCATCCTTCCTTCATCCATCCTTCCTTCATCCTTCCTTCCTTCATCCATCCTTCCTTCATCCATCCTTCCTTCCTCCATCCTTCCTTCATCCATCCATCCATCCATCCATCCATCCATCCTTCCTTCCTTCCTCCATCCTTCCTTCATCCATCCATCCATCCATCCATCCATCCATCCATCCTTCCTTCCTTCCTCCATCCTTCCTTCCATCCTTCCTTCCTTCCTTCCTTCCTTCCTTCCTTCCTTCCTTCCTCCATCCTTCCTTCCTTCCTTCCTTCCTTCCTCCATCCTTCCTTCCTTCCTTCCTTCCTTCCTTCCTTCCTTCCTTCCTCCATCCATCCATCCATCCATCCATCCTTCCTTCCTTCCTTCCTTCCTTCCTTCCTTCCTTCCTTCCTTCCTTCCTTCCTTCCTCCATCCATCCTTCCTTCATCCTTCCTTCCTTCCATCCATCCTTCCTTCCTTCCTTCCTTCATCCTTCCTTCCTTCATCCTTCCTTCCTCCATCCATCCTTCCTTCCTTCCTTCCTTCCTTCCTTCCTTCATCCATCCATCCTTCCTTCCTTCATCCATCCTTCCTTCATCCATCCTTCCTTCCTTCCTTCATCCATCCTTCCTTCCTTCATCCTTCCTTCCTTCATCCATCCATCCTTCCTTCCTTCCATCCTTCCTTCATCCATCCATCCTTCCTTCATCCATCCATCCTTCCTTCCTTCATCCATCCTTCCTTCCTTCATCCATCCTTCCTTCCTTCATCCATCCATCCTTCCTTCATCCATCCATCCTTCCTTCCTTCATCCATCCATCCTTCCTTCATCCATCCATCCTTCCTTCCTTCATCCATCCATCCTTCCTTCCTTCCTCCATCCGTCCGTCCTTCCTTCCTTCCATCCTTCCTTCCTTCCTTCCTTCCTTCCATCCTTCCTTCCTTCCTTCATCCTTCCTTCCTTCATCCTTCATCCATCCTTCAGAGTGTGTCCGATGACGTGCTGTTTTGTGGCCTGCCTAGTGTGCCACCATGGGAGGGGACGTGAAGATGGAAAATATAAGCTTGTAAATGAGGCTCTCCTTCACATCTACAGATACCTACCAGAACATGTGCACAAGTACTATTCCAACCAATTGGCACGTTTCATTCTCATAACTAGGGTAGGTGCACAATATCAGCCAGTGGTGTACATGTCAGAGTAGGTATCTGTAGACATGTCATTGGCGCTGCTCACCTCCTGATGATGGAGAATCCCTTTAAGGTAACAATGGCTGAGAATTTTTGACTCTTGATAAAATGGAAAATCCAAATACCATTAAAGAAGTTGTGCACTACTTTATATTATTCCCCCAATGTATCCCCCCGAGGCCCCTAAGACTTTTTGTAAATGCCTTATGTTGTTGTTTCTACCTATGAGCGGTGCTATCACTAGCCACTCACAGGCATCATGTGACCCTGCGCTGACGTCACTACAAGTGAGGCGTGACTCAGCAGTGGTTGCTGGGTTGTGGGCGGGGTTACCCCCCCTCGCGTCACAGCTAGCATCCACCGGGCACTTTCCCAATGAATGGGGAGAGGCAGCGCGCGCAGTGGATGCCGGATGTGACAGGGGGGTGGGGAGTGGTAGCCCCGCCCAAAGCCTGGCATCCACCGTGGAACCAGGAAGACAAGTGAGCGGCCAGTGACAATGCCTGTGAGCGGCGCTATCTGCAACTGAAAGTGTTTACCCCCCCCCTCCCAATGTATCCCCCCGGGGCCCCTAAGACTTGTAATCTAAAGTAGTGGACAACCCCTTTAAGATGTTGCTCCTAACGTAGACCTCTATGGCATATCCACAGAGTAGTCCATATATTTGTGCAAGATGAGGATACTAGGGAGATGACCCACACCTGTCACCTAATCCCATTCTTCATGGTAAGGTGGTCTATAGGAGTGCCACATCCAAAAAGAGAATTACTATATAGGTGGACATGCATGTTCATGGTCGTTACAAAATATCTGAGCGAACATGTAACGCAGAGGCAAAAAAAATTCTATATATTTAAGTAAGATGCTGTTGGTGAAACTACGACCATCGACAGGTTATTATGACTGTAAATATGTTGGCAATAGTTCATGTTTTATAAGATTTTTATTTTTTTTTGCACTGATCTATCTTTCTGCAGCTTAAACATGAGCAGACAACACTTCACTTCTAATATCCAGCTTCTTAACGCCATGATGCTCTTTGAAGTTTTGCCGAGTGTGATCAGAGAGAATATACACTTGACAGTTATTTGCATCTCTGCATAAAACAACGTTTTCACCACCTCATCCCACTCTGCTGATTTGGACGGCTTTAACTCGTACCTCTTAAAGTGTATTTATTTTTTTGCTTACAAGGGTTCTTTTTTTATTTCCTGATATTATTTATTATTCTGCCATATCTTCTGAAGAATGCTAAAATGCCTCATGTTACCTGCAGCAATCTGACTCTTGTGTGGCTGCAATCTAACTCTTTCCTCACTGAGGCGCTGCTCACATTAGTTCTTTTCTCTGTTGCCCTTTGGCCAGAATGGTGGAGCATGCTGCAGTACTAAATCCAGAGTATAAAGCAAATACTGAGCCATTGTAAGCCAACAGGATCCATCACAAAAAAAATGATCAGATTGAATCCATAAGTAATGGTTTCTAGTGATGACCGCACCATACCCAAACAATGATATAGGCAGGCTCGTTCCTTGCCCAACGTCACTTAAAGATGCAGCTTGGGGAGCAACAATGGAACTGGCAGGATTTGGTATTGACAATAGATATACTGATTTTTTTTTTCTTCTTGATATTTCTTTAGGTCTTCGCCCTTACTTCTTTTTTTTTTTTTTTTTTTTTTTTTTTTTTCTCTTTTTCCTGCCAAACTTTTGTCTATTCACCTTTTACCTATTGTTCGTTCTTCTTTCCATTCTGCAGTTTGCCTAACAAAAGGGGAAATGCCTTTTTAAAGAGGACATTTCATCAATTGTTCTATGTTGAGCTGGACACATGATGTAATCGTGAATGCAGAGCAGAATAAAACTTTTTTTTTTCTGACTCTCCACTGCGGAGATGCTATCAAAGCATTAGGAACCTAAAGGGTTAAATATTACGTCAAAGTGGGTGTTATCAAATGATAGTCTTCTTTAGAGGCATGTACTTCTTTTCGCTGTATGATGCTGACCAATCGTAAGCAGAAAAATAAGACGTCCCCCCTCCTCCCACTATAAGAGCAGGTTTCTCAGTGTGTGAGATGTATGACAAACAGCCCTGATCTCTTCCATGATTAGAAAGCACAAATGACGAACACCTTTCAGATAAAATGCTTGTGGAGGAGAAGCAGCACAGCTGAGATTAGCCCTGTCACATTACAAACCCTTCAGCTCTTCTCTCCTAGCATGGTCACCTCTGCTGTATTGCTCCTCCCCTACACTGCCTCTCTTGGGATGTGTCAATAATCTCGCGTATGTCTGTTGTGCTCACAGCAACTTGTAATGGCTCTCCATTGAGATTAGAGCAGGGTGTTTTGAGAATATTAGACTTGATTGTGATTAATGATGCCTATCTGGACAGGCAGTGGTGGGGTAGGGCAGTACAGCAGATGTGACAGTGTTAGCAGAGGTGGAGAGCTGATAAAAGGGTTTGTAATGTGGCACAGCTAAATTCAGCTGTTGCCTCTCCCCCACATGCACCTTTTTGGAAAGAGGTTAGTCACCTATGCTTTCTAATCATACAGGAAGTTTGACCAGGAAATCAGAGCTATATCATTACGTCTCTCACACACACAGAAACCTGATCTAAGATCTAGTGGGGTTGTACTCTTTTTTTTCTGTTGTGTTGCTGCCTGCTTATGATTTTGTCAGCATCATATAGAGCGAAATGCATCCCCCTAGTGAAAATGCTCATAACACCCACTTGGGCTTTAAAAGGGTTGTGCCACGAACAAAAATAACTCCACAATTGGATGTGTTTAAAAATAAAATATTCCTGTGCTGAGAGAATCTTTATAAATGTGCCCCTGCTGTGTACTGTGTAATGTCTGACCGTACAGGGACATGGTCTGATCATACCACAGCTCCTGGACAGGGGAGGAAGCAAAAGACAATACAGACATTACAGCAGGAGATCGCAGCTGATTCTTTCTTTGAGGTAAAACATTTCTTTGCTTGTTTTTAAACCATATTTTACCTCAAAGAATTGGCTGCGATCCCCTGTTGTAATATCTGTATAATCCCCCTCCTGCCCAGGAGATGTGGTATGATCAGACCATGTTCCTGCACAGTCAGACACATCCATTACACAGTACACAGCAGGGGCACATTAATAAGATTATCTTGGGACAGGAACACTTTTTTTTAAACATCCAATTGTGGAGTTTATTTTTATTCCAAGATCTGTTAATTAAAATATACTTTTGTTCATGGCACAACCCCTTTAAGAAAAGTTTAACTAATTAGGTGCCAAAAACTTTGATTGCTAATCTATGTGGGGGAGGGGCAAATAAAAAATAAATAAATGTTATTCCATCCTGTGTCCAGTTCAACATGAAACATTTGGCGAAAGGTCCTCTGAAATAAAGTGGACATTTAATCAGTTTGGGTGGTGCACAACAGACCAATTGACCCAGGTTTTATAGGAAGTTTGTTTTTGTTTTTTTTTTTAGTGGGAAATAACCACATGTAAAACCTGTACTAGTCAGGTAATTATTAACATCCTGGTTCTGGAGATTCTTTTTTTTTTTTTTTTTTTTTTCTTTCTTCTCTCCTTTCTCTTGATAACTTTCCCCTCTACATGTTCCTTAATGTGCTTATAAAGGTAAAGGTGAGTATGGGAATTTCCAAAGACTGACATTTCATGTGCCACAAACTGAAATATGCTACTTTCAGTTACAATTTACACCAATTACTGATGTTAAATCAGTCATGCCACGATTGGTTACAACCCTCTCCTGCTAGTCCCTGCCACTTACAAAATGCACCAAATAATGGCGTTTATCTTTTTTCTTTCTTTTCTTTCATCTGTTGGAGGACTATTGCTGTGTGTTTGACTCTTGCTTAGGTAGCCAAATGTAAGAACAGGGTATGGGATGATGACACGGCCTCCAGTTGCCAAGTTGATGTTCTATGGGGGCGCTCCATCCCTGAAGACTCCTTAATTGGCTCGAAAAATGCCCTGTTGTACTGTTAATGAGATTTCTGAAGTCTCATGCATGTTTTTCTTTGTAGAGTTGAAGCCGTTTCATATCTGTAGCATGACAATTGCATTTTTGCAGTCATTTTCACCCATTCTAATGACTGGGAGAAAAAAAGTGCAACCAAAAATGTGTGTGTATATATAATAAAAATTTTTGGTTGAAATATGTATATTACACAAACGCATACGCTTTTGGCTGCACTTTTTTTTCTGATAAGAAAGCAGCACCCTTAGGGAGTGTTTCTCCACTTCCTTAAGGTTGTGGGACACCGCTAATATATACAGTACAGACCAAAAGTTTGGACACACCTTCTCATTTAAAGATTTTTCTGTATTTTCATGACTATGAAAATTGTACATTCACACTGAATGCATCAAAACTATGAATTAACACATGTGGAATTATATACTGAACAAAAAAGTGTTAAACAACAGAAAATATGTCTTATATTCTAGGTTCTTCAAAGTAGCCACATTTTGCTTTGATGACTGCTTTGCACACTCTTGGCATTCTCTTGATGAGCTTCAAGAGGTAGTCACCGGAAATGGTTTTCACTTCACAGGTGTGCCCTGTCAGGTTTAATAAGTGGGATTTCTTGCCTTATAAATGGGGTTGGGACCATCAGTTGTGTTGTGCAGAAGTCTGGTGGATACACAGCTGATAGTCCTACTGAATAGACTGTTAGAATTTGTATTATGGCAAGAAAAAAGCAGCTAAGTAAAGAAAAACGAGTGGCCATCATTACTTTAAGAAATGAAGGTCAGTCAGTGAGAAAAATTGGGCAAACTTTGAAAGTGTCCCCAACTGCAGTTGCAAAAACCATCAAGCGCTACAAAGAAACTGGCTCACATGAGGACCGCCCCAGGAAAGGAAGACCAAGAGTCACCTCTGCTTCTGAGGATAAGTTTATCCGAGTCACCAGCCTCAGAAATCGCAGGTTAACAGCAGCTCAGATTAGAAACCAGGTCAATGCATACAGAGTTCTAGCAGCAGACACATCTCTTCAACAGCTGTTAAGAGAAGACTTTGTGCAGCAGGCCTTCATGGTAAAATAGCTGCTAGGAAACTACTGCTAAGGACAGGCAACAAGCAGAACAGACTTTTTTGGGCTAAAGAACACAAGGAATGGACATTAGACCAGTGGAAATCTGTGCTTTGGTCTGATGAGTCCAAATTTGAGATCTTTGGTTCCAACCACCGTGTCTTTGTGCGACGCAGAAAAGGTGAACGGATGGACTCTACATGCCTGGTTCCCACAGTGAAGCATGGAGGAGGAGATGTGATGGTGTGGGGGTTCTTTGCTGGTGACACTGTTGGGGATTTATTCATAATTGAAGGCATACTGAACCAGCATGGCTACCACAGAATCTTGCAGCGGCATGCTATTCCATCCAGTTTGCATTTAGTTGGACCATTTATTTTTCAACAGGACAATGACCCCAAGCACACCTCCAGGCTGTGTAAGGGCTATTTGACCAAGGAGGAGAGTGATGGGGTGCTACGCCAGATGACCTGGCCTCCACAGTCACCAGACCTGAACCCAATCGAGATGGTTTGGTGTGAGCTGGACCGCAGAGTGAAGGCAAAAGGGCCAACATGTGCTAAGCATCTCTGGGAACTCCTTCAAGATTGTTGGAAGACCATTTCTGGTGACTACCTCTTGAAGCTCATCAAGAGAATGCCAAGAGTGTGCAAAGCAGTCATCAAAGCAAAAGGTGGCTACTTTGAAGAACCTAGAATATAAGACATATTTTCAGTTGTTTCACACTTTTTTGTTCAGTATATAATTCCACATGTGTTAATTCATAGTTTTGATGCCTTTAGTGTGAATGTATAATTTTCATAGTCATGAAAATACAGAAAAATCTTTAAATGAGAAGGTGTGTCCAAACTTTTGGTCTGTACTGATATATATAAGATTATAGTGTCCCACAACCTTAAGGAAGTGGAGAAACACTCCCTAAGGGTGCTGCTTTCCACTGCCTATGAGATTATACTTTTTTTTTTTTTTTTGGGGTCTTGTGGTACCAAGGGGAAACCTAGGATTATGTCTAGTGAAAAGCAATAATACAGAATTCATGTGATGCAACTGCTAAAGATCGTTGTGTATAAAAGATTGTCAGTGAAGGGTTAATGTGCTCCTCTGTCTCTGACACCTACTTTGTCTAGCCTTCATCCATATTTAACAACTATCTTCTCATTGGAAGCAATGGAGAGTGGTAAATCAGGCGTGTTCCTTAGTCTATACTTCTTTAAATGTGACTGCTCCAGGTATTCACAACATATTATGTCATCTTTTCTAGTTGTATTGATCATCCACGTTTTATCTGAGCAGAGATCCCTGGAACTTGCCTTGCTTATATCTATCCTGCAGCTCTGCGATTACGTACATGGTGTACAACTTACTGGAGGACTCTGCTTAATAATTAAGTAAAATGGTAGTCTCTAGTCCCCTGGGTCAATTTCCTCCTATACACTTTGAGAAAGCATGCGTAGCTGTCACTGCAAATCAAGTTGTTTCTCTTTCCTCGGCTCCTAAACAGGTTTGACTGCTCACTGAAGTTTAATGAAGCTCTTTGTTTCCCATAAGAAATTGGCACAATCCCAACACTACCATATGACTGTTATGTGCCAGAGCCTGAATGACTCCTCCAAAATCTATTTTCTATGATTACACTAAATACTTGCTGCCTAATTTTATAAAATTAACTTCACTGTAAGCATTACTTACTGATATGTTGTCTAAGCTGTGAACTAGCAGACATCTAGTAGAATATGAGAAAGTTCTGACCATTCACATTTCTAACCTCCAGATGCTGATGCTGGAGTATAGTGTACAGTGTAAGGCGTAAATGGGGGTCCCTCAAAGAAGAGGGCAAAATATGCACGTTCCGAGGAAACTGTAGTTTTCTTTAGGTAGCTAGATGTTTCATGTGTCACCCATCATCCTAGCGCCCTCTCCAATGGTGTCCGACACCCATCCACATGTGGAGCTATGTTTTTGGACATTTTCAGCCATCTAAGGCTATATTCACACAGGGCGTTTTTGGTGCGTTTTTTTAATGAAAATTTTTAGCAGCTTTTTACAGTACCAGCAAAGTCTGAGATTCAGAAATCCCATGCACACAACTTGTTTTTTTTTTTTTTTTTTTTTTTCCCCTGTTTCGTCAAAGAACTGCATTTTTGCATAATGCATCATGTCACTACTTTCAGCGTTTTTTACCCATTGAAAGCAATGGGTAGTTGAAAATATGCTGCAAAACCTGCGTGTGTGTGGTGTGTTTTTTTTTTTTCACAAACCATTGCTTTGATCAAGCGCGTTGGATCCAAACACGGACATAGCTCCATTTTTTAGTTCTTTGTTCGTGGACACTTGGTTTTCAAAGAAAATAAAAACATATGAACGGCAACCATAGACTATAATGGGTATTTGTTCTATCCAAAAAAAATCACCGAACACTCAGGATATGTGCACGCATTGTGTGTTTTCCTTTTCTTTTTTTTTAAGATGAAAAAGCGCTAAGGAAACGATCAAGAGAATGAACATATGTACTGCAGTGTTAAAACAGCTTGCTGTTCATATGTTCAGCCTTTATCTTTTAAATGGAATCTGTCACCAGGTTTTTGCCATCTAATCTGAGAGCAGTATAGTGTCGAGACAGACCCTGATTCCCGCGATTTGTCACTTTCTGGGCTGTTTCTTGTAGTTTGGATAAAATCACTTATCAGCAGATTTTCACTAGAGGACTAGTAAACCTGCTGCCATGTAGTAAAGCATAGTCCCCCTCCACTGATTTGGCTGCTTTCTGTGTACACTGCATGGGAGGAAAGCTGTCACAGTGGTGTGGGCGGGGTTATACAGAGCTCAGCATTCAGAGAACTGCTAGGTCTGCAGCAGATATAACTTATTTTTATAATAAGGACAGCAACCAGCTCAGTAAGTGACACCTCGCTAGAATCAGGGTCTCTGCTCCTAACGCATGCTGCTCTCAGAGGGAGTAACAAAAACCTGGTGACCGATTTCGCTTCAACTGCTTCACGTATACAACAGAGCAAAGCGGCTAAAAGAAGTGACCTGACCATTCTTCCAGCAGCTTCTGCTTAGAATCCACTTTATTTAAAAAAAAAATAAACTGCAGCGATGCTGCTGCAAAGTGAACAGACGTAAAAATGCTTCAGTTAAAACCCCTCTAGTGTTTTCCTCAAGATTTTTATTTTTGCCAGGTACACCAGTGTCTAAAAGACGCCGTGTGCACATACCCTCATGTGAAAAATTGTCCTTTGAACTCCATACAGTAGAGGTGACAAACAGACTTAATCCTGCTTATATCTCATTCAAAGATGCTGGTCTTGGGGCCTGTACAGAAATCCCTGCAGAATACCAGTTGCTTTTAGCGTCTTTTTAAGAAGCTTGGTGTAAGCAAAAATCTGAAAATGACCCGTTTTAAATCCTGTTTTCCTTTCCCATTCTTCAGTTGGACATTTCTATTTCTTCCTCAACTATACAAACTGTCACTTAAATGTAATATATAAATATAGCTCACAATTTATATTCAAAATAAAAAAAAAATTAGAAATTTTGCAATTTTCATATTGGTCCTTGTGTTTTTTTTTTTTTGTTTTTGTGTTAGTAGTTTCTATATCATTAGAGGCAGGATTACAAATGACAGGCAACACCTCTGATAGACCCAACAGGTAGTTAAGGAGCCACCAATCACAATGGGTGATGTCACAGCTTACACTGCACTTTACCATCACTTTTGCACATGCTGATTAGATGCTTCAATGCAAAAGATAAGGTCTGAGCCAATATATTACTACTAATGTACATATATTGTTTCCTGAACTAACAGGAAATGAAATAATAAAACAAAAAAACTACAGTGACCAATCTGAAGATTCCTTTATATATTTTTTTCCCGTTAGACTTGTGCTTCCTGTTGATTTAGGAAACAATACTTGTACATTTAGTAGCAATAAATTGCCTCAAACCTTATTCTATTTTGCATTGAAGCATCTAATCTACCTGTACAGTGGTGATTGTGAAGGGAAGGAGCAGTGACATCTATTGTGATTGCTGGATCCGGAGCTATCAGCTGTGTATAGAGCTATTACCTGTGATTGTAATCCTGTCTCTGCTGATATAGCAAGAGTTTTCAGTAGTTTCTTTAAGTATAGGAAGTATGAATATAAAAAAGCCACAGCAACACTGAAAATTGCAAGATTATCAATTTTTAGTGTTAAAATTATTACATACATAATACACAAAAACCTGATTTAAACAATGTAATTTTCTTATGATGGCTTCTCTTTAAGGTGAGACAAGGAGTAGAGGTTCCTGTGGACTGTAAATAATATTCAGAGATTTGTCCACACATTCAGATACACTTGTATTTTTTACATTTCTAAAACACGACATGTGATGTCTTTTTGGTTATGTAAAGCGGAGCCCAACTGTAAGCATCATTGCATGTGATTGTGCTGTCAGTGATGCCGCTGGGTTAACAGTTAGCAGAATGGGTGTATTCCCCTGACCGTCTGATCAGTCTGCAGCATGGCCACCTCTGCCATGTGTGTGTAATGGTTATACTTTAACTTCTTATCTAGGTGCTCTGCTGCTTTGTTTTACAAGATTAACCTGAACCTCCTCCTTTAAAAAAAAAAGTGACTATATGGTCAGACCAGCATGGCTCTTTAGGAATTAGCACATATTAGGCACATGGGGATTTCAGCTATGTACATGATATGGTTTAAAAAAAAAAAAAAAAAAAAAAGTTCCGGATGGAGCATATTGGGTGGGGTAGCACAGAAGAGCCGTACTAGCTCATCTGTGCTACTGTAAAGGCTCCGTATGCAGTCTTTTAATGGAAGCACGGATAACTGCACTGGACTAGAAGTATTTTGTATTGGTCTGAAAGTTTCTTCCAAGACCAGTGACTCTGAGAGGCGAAACTTTGGCTCAAGAAGGTTGTCCTGGATGTTTCTAACTGCACATACAAAATCGTCATTAAGGCTATGTGCCCACGAAAAACGCATGGTAGAAGGCCAATGATAATCTGCATGTGCTGTGCACATGCTGCGCAAATTTCTGCTGCGAGTTATCATTGCGGGAAAAAAACGCAGCACTACCAATTATTTTGCGGAAGCGCATCGTTTTCGCCGCCATTGACTTTCATTGGGACGCTTGGATTCCGCATCACTGAATCTGTACATGCGGATTCCATGTGTTTCAATGTGCGGATAGTACCCGGGTGTGGAGGACAGGAGACTCTCCTCCGGACTCGGGTACCATAGAACCTGAGAATAAAATAAAAAATAAATATCATATTTACCTTCTGATGGCCCCCGGTCTCCTTTGTTTTCACTTGCCGGCAGCTCACGGTACACTACACTGAAGGACCTGCCGTCACATGACTGACGTCAGCGCAGGTCCTTCAGTCCACGTCAGTCATGTGACGGCAGGTCCTTAGTGTAGTGTACCGCGAGCTGCCGGCAAGCCAGGACGGATCGGATAAAGACTGCGGGGGCCATCAGAAGGTAAGTATAGATTTATTTTTTTATTTTTACCATTCTTTAAGGTCACACTATATAAATCCATTCCGGTTGCATGGATTTATATAGTGTGACAAAGTTGATAAGCACTTTCCAAGTGATGCTAAAATTGCTTGACAACCCGCATGCGGAAATGCACGTGAAGAACACTTCACATCCGCATGTCCCTGGCAGGAGAACGCATGTACAATCCGCATGCGTTTTTTTCTGCAAGAGATGCAGAAACGCTCAGGAAAAATCCTGAGCATTTCTGCATCGTGGGCACATAGCCTTAGTGGGTTTTGTTTTATTTTTTTCTAATGTTGCAAATTGTCACCTATTTATTGGATAGGATATACAGTAACTTGCTGATCAATGGAGATCAGATTATTTAGTATAGCACCATTTATTGCATGGCGCTTTACATGTGAAAAGGTGTATACATAATAGAAACAAGTACAATAATCTTAGACAATAGGAGTCAGCAACTGGTACAGGAGGAGAGAGGA
Organism: Phyllobates terribilis; assembly: GCF_046119375.1. Classification (NCBI taxonomy): domain Eukaryota; kingdom Metazoa; phylum Chordata; class Amphibia; order Anura; family Dendrobatidae; genus Phyllobates; species Phyllobates terribilis. The sequence continues at coordinate 376,177,501 of NW_027362761.1, read as the reverse complement.
CTCTGCACCGGACTCACAATCTACAAGTCATTGAGGATTTATTATAAAGCTAGAAATGATAACCTTGATGGACCTTTTTTTTTTTTTTCCATCCTATGTAACTGTATATTATTTTTAAAGGTTTAAGTCCCCGCCATACACATGAGACTGTCAACCAACCCACTGATATCAACTGGTTTGGTCTAGTGTATGGTGTGTGGGGGGGCCCTGACAGATGTCCGGGGAGTTCAGGATCAGTCTATCTCATCTTAATCATGGTGTGAATATCTCACATAATTAAGTTTTCAGTTGTGAAAACACCTTGACACTTCCTTGAAACTCTGCAGAATCTTGAAGAAAGCATAACTGAAATGGTAAGGATGTCTGGCTTCCAAGCTGACTTTTCAAGCAAAATTTGTACTTTAGCCCAAGGGTCGTGAATCAAGGAAATATTTGTTCAATAGCTTTCCTTTAGTGTTTGGTTGTGGGTTTGTTTTTTTTTTTGCCACCCATTCATTGCCACAGAAGGGCATGTCACTTGCTTTAAGCACATCTGCCATTACTTGGTCATGATTGTTTTTAATGGAAACCTATTTAAATATCATTCGGCTGCTACTAATTGTCTAGAGTCTATAGTGGTGTATGTAGGCTAAATTGGTGATCAGGGCTGTCCTGTCCACTAAATCAGACAAGTGTATGTGACCAGTCCAGGAGCTGCCTACATCAATCAATGCAGTTTGTGCTGCAGAGCAGCAGGTGGTCCTGTGGTTGGGGTGAAGCGGGGGCTCAGCTGGGCTTTCCTTAGTGAGATGAAGAGGTGAAAGTTCTGTTACAAGGATTCTGAATAAAGCCATGTGCATTGGTTCCCATGCTGAATTGCCTAGCGTTTAAAGCCGTCATGAGAGTATGTATAGGATGCCAAGTACACAGGTAGCATTACCAGAAAAGTGGAACTGTCATCAGATAGAATAATGAGGCTAGTGTGCTTACTTTGAAAATCTATGTAAGAATACCTGTTTAATCCTCAAATTCAATTCAGCAATTTTGTGAATCCAGCTAGAATAGGACTCATAAAATGCTCCTTTTAATATTGGGCAGCAAATCTTTTTGTAAGAAAGAACTTTATAACCATTCTTACATGGATTGTTTAAGTAGGTACCAGCCAAGTATGATCTAAGAGATCAAGTGTCTTATTTATTTATTTTTTTTTTTGTGAATCGGTCATATTTCACAATACAAACTATTTTTCTTCTCTAATATTGGACACTGTGTTATGCAAGGGAACATGGTAAAGTGTTTTACACTGTATACAAGAAGTGTTAATCACTATAGGATCTACACAACAGGAGTTCCTTTAAGGCCCCTGTTCATCAAAAAGTTTTTGCTAGAAATCAATCATAAAAATGCTGGAAAATACATTAAAGGGGTTGTCCACTACTAATAATTGGCCATTCTATTTTTATGTTGAAAATAAGTATCTTTGTAAATGGCTTCTGTTGCAGTTAATGGCTGTGAGCGGCGCTATCACTGGCCACTCACAGGCATCACGTGACCTCCGGCTACAGCTGGCGCTGACAACCGCTGATGTCAAGTTCCGACTGCAGCTGGACGTGAACCAGTGCTGCGTTCCACTGTGGATGCTGGGTTGTGGGTGGGCTTACCCCACATCACACCCAGCATCCACTGCGCGCTTTCCCAATGAATGAGAGGGAGAGCGCCCGGTGGATGCTGGGTGTGACACGCGGAGTAAGCCCGCCCACAACCCAGCATCCACCGCGGGGAGCGCGGTACTGATGTCATGCCTCACTTGATGTGACATCAGCGGCGGGTCACGTGGTGCCTGTGAGCGGCCAGCTATAGCGTAAGCAAGATATTTACAAAGATACTAATTTGGCCATTCTATTTTTATGTTGAAAATTTTAAGTGGTGGACAACCCATTTATTTTTAATACATTGTGCACCAGCCGTCTGCAGCCGTTGTGAAACTACACCTAAACATCTGGAGGCCGCGGGTCGCTGACCACTGTGTACAGTGGAGTATCACTGCACTCTCTCATGCGTCACTGAATCCACCTGCTGGTTTTTTTTTTTTTTTTTTTTTGTTTAATCTGAATCATCAGCTGCCTCTGAACATTTACTCCATTCCTATCAAATCCATCTGATGCACTGACTCATCCCAACACACAGACAACAGCCAAACTGTAGCATTTCTTCAGGGAATTGTAGGTGGACAGCTTCTGAAAGCATTGCATCGCTCCTCTCCAGGACATCATGTATTGTAATGCTATTCTCTCGGTAATTACACTTGTACTAGACAGTGTCAGCTTTGTGACTACATATTTTGTTACAAAGATGATGGGGCAAAATGTCTGCTTTGTTTCAAAGCTGCAGAGTCCTCGGTATTAAAGGGGTACTGCATGCACTGCACCAACACACAAGCACTGGGCTCCACGTATCAAAACGGTCTCTGGTGCTTTAGTAACCAGATCTCATGCCCATTGCTTTATGTAGAAATTGTATCGATCACCTAATACTAATTATGGACATGTATATATTTGTAACTACAGACCAATCAGTTTGTCATTTCATTCTTTACTTTCTCATGCATCTGCAATAAATGAAGTAAGGCTATGTTCACACGTTTTTTTTTTTTTACGTCATAACTTTATCTTCAGGGGCATTTTGTTGCGTATTTTTCTTGCAGTTTTTGTGGGGGATTTTTTCAGCGTTTTTTTTCACTGTCCTTCTGTCTCTATTTATGCATGTACAAACATTTCTGTGAATAAAACAACCCCATTCTATTTTGCCATCAAAATTTTGGTGCGTTTTTGATGTTTTTTTTCAGCGTTTTTTTTTTTTCCTCACCACCCACTACCTCCTACTGGTGAAAAAAGAAGTGACATGCTCTATTTTCCAAAAACCCAACCAAGTCCTTAGAGGGAGACCTACAGCGAGGATGCCATCTTTACCCCGGTGGGGGTGAAATGAAGTAAAATCCCTGGTCTGTACCGGGTCCCCTCTCACCTGTGCTGGCGGTCTCGGGAGTTCCTGATGGTCCCCGGCGCTTGGGAGGGATGATGATGCAGTCTGCAGCCTCAGCTGTTGGGGGTACCGGAGATGCGCGCCGTGTATCCCAGAGGTGGGCATGGAGCAGAGGACCGGAAGCGCCATTCCTCTCCCTGAAGCGCACTGAATCATGCTAGGGGGTGTGGCTACCGCAAACGGTGGGAAGTTTTTTAATTAAAAAAAAAAAACGGGACGCCAGCAGTTCATATAAAGGTCCCAGACAAATCCTGAAATGCAGGCTGTATAAAACATGGAGGAGGAAGATCATAGGAAAAATCCTGCAAAGGTTGCGCCCCCACCTTGTTGTGTAGTTTCTGGACATAGAAACTTTAATAATTTACCCACCCCTATCTCTTATCCTGATTTATGCCCTGTATATATATTGCAGGGAAAGCCTAAGAAAGTCCTGAGCAAAACCAGAAATGGTGTGTGTTATGCAAATCAAAGAGCTACTACCCTCTTACAGCAAAAAATTGTCAGCCCAGTATAGAGAGAATGGTAGCCAAGGAATCTTCATCTCTAATGAATAGTCTGAGGGAATTTTTAACCTCTAATTTTTACCATAATCTTCAAAGGGCAAGTCGGCATTAGCCCTGGATGATTTGGGTCTATTGAAGTACCCGTTGGATTAGAAAGCTGAAAGTTTTCTGAGAAACTCTTGGGAATCAGGAGCAGCAGCATTCAAGCCAAATATCGCTGCAACCTGTACCGCAAGATCAATGGTAGTTTGGCTGGATCAGTTGCATGATCAAATAAAAAAACAAGTGTCTACGGGACCAAATCCTGGATAGTTGCCCAACAATACAGAAGGTGGCAGATTTCTTAGCCGACGCATCAGTGGATGCGGTAAGGCTTACTGCTCGTTCATTTGCATTAACCTACTCCGCTCAGAGAGCGCTCTGGTTAAAAAACTGGACAGGAGACTTGCAATCAAAAAAATAAGTTGTGTGGCATTCCCTGCCAGGGGAAATTCCTCTTCGGGCCAGCACTAGACGACATATTGGAAAAAGCAGCAGATGCCAAAAAAAGGCTTTCCCGTCAACCCCTTTCAGAGGAGACCCTTTCGTCCTTCAGGAAGAAGACAGTTCTCTACCGCAAAGGTCAGGGACCCAAGATGGAAGGGGCAAAGGAAAGGAAAGGGATTCGGCTATGATGCTTTCTCCGCTGATTCCACCAAACCAAAAGAACAAGAAGGCAATGACGCCAGGCCCCAGGTAGGTGGAAGATTAAAAGCTTTCCTTCCTGCCTGGGTAAAAATTTCAAGGAGCAAGTGGATCTTGGACACCATAGCGCAGGGGCTAAAACTAGAACTCTGCTCCCACCCACCAGGAAAATTCCAGCCCACAAAGATCCAGTCTTCCGTAGCAAAACAGGCCTTAGAGCTGGAAGTACGCACGTTGGTGCAGAAGGAAGTCCTCACCCAGGTGCCAGAAGAGGAGCTAGGGAGAGGTTTCTACAGTCCTCTTTTCCTACGAGAAAAGCCAGATCACGCTTTAAGGAGGATTGTAAACCTGAAAGGTTTAAATCGATATCTAAAAACCAAGCGATTCAAAATGTAGACTGTAGGAACAACAATGAAGCTTCTTTTCCCCAACTGTTATATGGCACTATTAGATCTCCAAGATGCATATTATCATGTGCCCATTTGTCAGGAACCTGAGAAATTCCTGAGAATAGCAGTGAGCATGCAAGGAAGCTGGCCGCACTTCCAGTTTCAAGTTCTCCCATTTGGGCTGGCTATGGCCCCAAGGGTCTTTATAAAGATAATATCAGAGGTGTCAGCCCATATCAGAGAAAAAGACGTACTGTTTATAGCATACTTAGATGACTTTCTAATAGTAGGAAAAACAAGTTCAGACTGCAGTCAGGCAGTAGATCATGTGGCCAAGGTCTTGGCATCCCTGGGATGGTTACTGAACACAAAAAAATCCAAGATGATCCCAGAGCAGACTCTGATCTTTCTAGGAATTATGTTGGACGCATACAAACAAATCTTTTGTCACAGAAGAAACGATAAACAAATAAGGATCATATCTGTCCTGATCGGCTTATCCATTAGTAAAGCTGAGAGCCATGTCTATGCAAGGGTCCCTATCATCGTGCATCCCGGCGGTTGCATGGGCACGAGCGCACTTCAGAACACTCCAGTGAGAGATTCTGGAGGCAGAAAAAAGATGCAAGGGATACCTAGACACCAAAATCCAGGTATCGGCAGTCACTCGGGAGTCCCTAGTTTGGTGGCTCCGTCGAGAAAATCTTACAGGTAGTTCCCTGGGAGGTTCGGACCCTATCAGTTATCATCACAGATGCAAGTCCCCTCCGTTGGGGGGCTCATCTGGGGGACAAAGTCTTTCAGGGTCTGTGGCCACGGGGGATAATGAAATCCTCTTTGAATCTGAAGGAGCTGAAGACCGTCAGGTGAGCATTAATGGAAGCACTGCCAAGCCTGAAGAACCAACATGTAAAGGTTCTATCAGACAACAAAACAGCGGATATATATATATATATATATATATATATATATATATATATATATATATATATATATATATATATATATATATATATATATATACATATACAAGGAAGCACAAGATCCAAAACACTGGTGGCAGAAGTACTAAAACTCATGGAGATGGCAGAGGAAATTATTATTTTTTTTTTTTTTTTTTGCCCCATCTGCGGATTATTTAAAAGGGGGAAAGACAGTATAAGAGCAGATTACCTGAGCCGGCATCTGCTGGATCAGGACGAGTGGTCGCTAAACCAATCTATCTTTCAGAAGATGATAGAACGGTGGAGGCCACCTCAGATCTGTTGGCATCCAGGGCCAACAGGAAGGTACAAAGATATATAGTTTTTTTTCCCCTAGACCCAAGGGAATCCCCATATGGGGTGAATGCCTTAACCAAAAGATGGACAAAAGAATTAGCGTATGCTTTCCCGCCGTTATCACTAATCCCAATAGTATTGAGGAAGATCCGGTCAGACCAAGCGGAAGTGGTTTTGATTGCACCCTTTTGACCCAAAAGGGCATGGTTCACGTGGTTGAGGCTAATGGCAGTAGGGGACCCCTGGGTCCTTCCTGAGATTCCAGACATGTTCTCTCAGGGTCCAGTGGGGTGTCCAGAGTTAGGGAAGTTTCATCTGACGGCGTGGCGTTTGAGTGGCAGCTCCTGGAGGCAAAAGGCTTCTCCAAAAACCTGATCTCTACCCTCATGGGAAGTAGGAAAAAGGTGACGACAAATATTTATGCAAGGGTCTGGGGAAAATTTTTAGAATTTTCAGAAATGGATCCCTATGTAAATAACCCCATACCATGGGTTAAAATCCTGGAATTTTTGCCGCGTAAGACGTATTTTCAGTTGTTTCACACTTTTTTGTTCAGTATATAATTCCACATGTGTTAATTCATAGTTTTGATGCCTTCAGTGTGAATGTACAATTTTCATAGTCATGAAAATACAGAAAAATCTTTAAATGAGGTGTTCAAACTTTTGGACTGTACGTACATGCATACATACATACAGTGAAGGAAATAATTATTTGATCCCTTGCTGTTTTTGTAAGTTTGCCCACTGACGAAGACATGAACAGTCTATAATTTTAAGGGTAGGTTAATTTTAACATTGAAAGATGGAATATCCAAAAAAAAAAAAAAAAAAAAAAAATCACATTGGATAAATGTATTTGCATTTTGCAGTGAGAAATAAGTATTTGATCCCCTACAAATCATTGAGTTCTTGCTCCTACAGACCAGTTAGATGCTCCTAATCAACTCGTTACCTGCATTACAGACAGCTGTCTTACATAGTCACCTGTATACAAGACTCCTGTCCACAGACTCAATTAATCAGTCAGACTCTAACCTCTACAACATGGGCAAGACCAAAGAGCTTTCTAAGGATGTCAGGGACAAGATCATAGAGCTGCACCAAGCTGGAATGGGCTGCAAAACCATAAGTAAGATGCTGGGAGAGAAGGAGACAACTGTTGGTGCAATAGTAAGAAAACGAAAGAAATACAAAATGACTGTCAATGGACATCGATCTGGGGCACCATGCTAAATCTCACCTCGTGGGGTATCATTGATCATGATGCAGGTGAGAGATCAGCCTAAAACTACATGGGGGGGGGGGGGGGGGGGGAGGGAAACTTGTTAATGATCTCATGCCAGCTGGGACCACAGTCACCAAGAAAACCATTACGCCTTTAAAGGTTTAAAATCCTGCAGTAAGGAAAAATTGACTTTTAATTGAAAGCGTTCCGGATCTCTGTGAAAAGGCTTTGAACAAACCATTATTTTCATATAGAAGGAATAAAAATTTGCGAGACATATTGATACATAATAGATTTATAAGCACTACCAAAAAAAATGACATGGTTTGAAGAAAATTTGATAACTGGAAATTACAGGTGTTGTAACTGTTCTTTTTGCCAGGAACACATTACAGGGAAATAAAATAGGAGCTATATGGCAAGAAGTAAAATAATTTCTCATGCAAGACCAAACGTGGTGTATATATATTATACTGTCCATGTAAATTTTATTATATTGGAAAAATTATCCGCCCTTTATCAGATTTAGAGAACATTATAATTCCAGTTCGTCTGGTAAAGGCTTACCTAGATTGATTCAACACATTAGGGAGTGTCACAATGCAAACCCTCGTGTACTGCAATTTGCAGGCATTGAACAGTTAAAATACCCCATACAAGGGGGAAATCACAATAGTTTACTGTTAACAAGAGAAGGGAAATGGATATTAAAAGCAGAAGCCCAAGGCCCGCTAGAGCTAAATGAAAAGCTAGATATGGCTGTCTTTTTATAAAATATTGTATAACATCTGTGTTTTTTAATGAATGTTTTGGTTTAATCAATTAACTTTTAATTATGTATACTAAACTCCTCCTATAAAGGAAGAAGCTTTTGCACTTCCTCTATAGTTTGGACCCGTAGAAGCGTTTGTAAGATGCGAAACGGCCGTCGTCCTCTCGTCTCCCCCGCATGTCTCCGCTTCACCTCAGATAGACCGCTGCATCTGATTGTCCAGAACTCAATGAAATAAAGGACTTTTTAGCCAAAGGACTTGGTGAGTGCTGCTATTCATTTTTCTACAGGTTGCATAGATGCCATACTTTAGCCTTTGCACCACCATTATTGTCCTTTACCACTGCTGGTGTTCAGCTATATAAATATCACACAGTGGTGCCTGAAGATTTTTTTCATTCTCCTGTTGGATTAAAATCCTGCAGTGCTCGCAAGGTCCCCCTGCTCAAGAAGGCACATGTGCAATCACGTCTGAAGTTTGCCAATGAACACCTGGATGATTCTGTGATTTACTGGGAGAAGGTGCTGTGATCAGATGAGACAAAAATTGAGAAGAATGTTGAGTACAACCCTAAGCACATCGTCCCATACGTGAAGCATGGCGGGAGAAACATTATACTTTAGGGGTGCTTTTCTACAAAGAGGACATGACGACTGCACCATACTGAAGGGAGGATGGATGGGGTCATGTATCGTGAGATTTTGGCCAACAACCTCCTTCCCTCAGTAAGCGCATTGAAGATGGGTCGTGGCTGGGTCTTCCAGCAAGACAATGACCCAAAACATACAGCCAAGGCAACAAAAGGAGTGTCTCAAAAAGAAGCACATTAAGGTCATGGAGTGGCCTAGCCATAGAAAACTTATGGAGGGAGTTGAAGCTCTGAGTTGCCAAGCGACAGCCTCAAGATTTAGAGATTATCTGCAAAGAGGAGTGGACAAAAATTCCTCCTGACATGTGCGCAAACCTCATCATCAACTACAAACAACGTCTGACTGCTGTGCTTGCCAACAAGGGTTTTGCCACCAAGTATTAAGTGTTTTGCCAGAGGAATCAAATGCCTACTTTTTTTGCATTTTGCAGTGAGAAATATCTAATTTATACAATGTGATTTTCTTGATTTTATTTTTTTTTTTTTGGGGGGGGGGGATATTCTGTCTCTCAATGTTAAAATTAACGTACCCTTAAAATTATAGACTGTTCATGTCTTTGTCAGTGGGCCAACTTACAAAAACAGCAAAGGATCAAATAATTATTTTTCTTCACTGTAGTTAGTAATACACATATAAAATTATATAAACGGAGGCCTCTCATTCTCTGTAAACCACTGAAGCTGGAGGAGAGGCCCTGCCCTTTTAAATCTGTAGGTTTCCTGTCCTTGGGGGCGGGTCCTCTCTCTCGTTCAATGCTGTCGTGGGTTCTGGAAAATCAAATTTCCGGTAAGTTAATTATCATTTTCTAGCTCCTATACATCTCCATGGTAAGAAAGGCAAACAAATTCTGCGTAGTCAGACCCTGCAGTCATATTCCATAATTTTCAACTGCTTCTCATAGGTTTTGGTAGGAGGTTTGGGACAGCTTATTTGTCATTTCGCTATCCATGAGATTCATGGACACAAAACCATAAATGGTAGCAAGTTATTAATGAAGACTATTTACATTGGAGCAATAAAAAAAAAAAAAAAATTTTTAAGGTGTACATTACTTTTTAAATGGGAACTTCACTTTCAACAAACTGCACAAATCATTTATACAGGCAATTATAAGAAACTACTTCCCTTGCCTCCTGAACTCGCCAACCACTGTAGAATACAAACCGCTGACTTGACTGCCAAAAGTGAGTTATCCCCTATCAATATCCAAGAAGGGGTTCTGCAGAGCCTTGTCTGATGGGTGAGCAAGTTGTGTATTCACACACCTGCTCCCTCATTGTTTATAGGCCTGCCAGGAGTGGCCAAGTGTGGCATCTGGCTATCTCAGGCCATCTCAAAGACAATGAATTGAGGTGAAGTGTTCATGCTTGGTCTCCACTACATTCTGCGGAGCCACACACGCTGGATAAATGGGGGTCTTGGCAATCCGTTATCCTTTATCCTACTGATAATTTATAATTTGGGAAAAACCATTATGAAAGTTGTCTGATAAGCAGGGATTGCCTGACTCAAAATGGAACTGATTGTGGGAAGTACTATGGCAGAAACTCAACAATCAACTGTTTTTCAAACTCTTCCCATCTGTTTTCTGAAACACTTATATTTATTAAAGGGACCCTACAGACTCTCCCATAACCAATGATACAGGATATATGCATTAGACTACTTGTAGTACTTTGGATCCTGGGTGTTCTGTTGAAAGTCAGAGTACTTCGAAACACTAAAATAGGTCATCAATGTCTGATCAGTGGGGGTCCAACATCCGGCACCCTTGGCGATTAGCTGTTCCCAGTGTCTGCGGAGGCCTGGAACTGGTCAGTTACAGAGCTGCACAGCTCCGTCGATGGAATAGTGGCTGCAGACGGTACTGCACATCTACACCTTATTGATTTGAATAGATGGTGGATGTGAAGTACCGTCCGCAGCCACTATACAGTCGACGGAGCTGTGCAGCTCCATAACTGAGCAGTTTGGACCGACACCGGAAACAGCTAATCTGCAGGAGTACCGGGTGTCATACCCCCACTGATTAACATTGATGGGTGACCTATCCTAAGGATATGCCATGTCTAAAGTCCTAGACAACACCTTTTTAATTTGCTTTAAAAAAAAAATTAAGCTGAGGTTGTCCAGTAGTCGACAACCCCTTTAATTAGGGCTGAGGGATGATTGCTGAGATCTTTTTACTTACGATATTTATTTTGTTTGGTGTGCATTTTTTTCCATGCTCCTTAAAGCTTACCTGCACGCCCCCTGTTCACGCCCATCCATGGTGCTATACATTTTGAGAAAGGTTACATACATAAAGTATATAAACTGACAGACTGGTACAGAGGGGCGAAGACCCTGCCCTTGTGAGCTTTAAATCTACAGGGTAATGGGGAAGCACAGTAGGTCATGCAAATAGGACTATGTGGCTACATTACAGTATACAATTTAACTGTGATATTGCTCATTTATAGTAACATGCCTGGTTTTAGTTATTTATTTTTTTTTATCCTTATGTTTTAATATTTGTAATTCAGTGTAAATACATCCTACTGATGTAAGAGCCGAGTTGTAATACCTGGGAATGGCCACCCCACTGTATGGAGGCAGTAGCACAGCTCCGTTAACAATTAACACCTGGCCACCGCTGGAGCTGGCAAAAGTTGAGCAGTGGTGGTGTTGAACCCATACTAGTCCGATATTGACAATTCAAAGGCCCCCATACACTATCATAGAATATTAGAGTTGGAAAGGACCTCCAGGGTCATCTGGTCCAACCCCCTGCTCAATGCCGATAGATGGTTGTTGGCTGCATGATGGTTTGGCCAACAGCTCTCTCTCTCGACTTCACAATGCATAGCCATTCTCACTATACTGAGCGCTCCTGTGTTGAACACGAGAGTGTCATGGTCAGACTCTGTCGGCGGGTTATCTCGCCAAGAACAGAAGGATCAACAGTCTGAAATCTGACATGCCAGATTCGTCTCTTTTTGCATAGGAGCTTCTATCCGAAGCATGGGTCATCAAAAACGAACACCTCTTTTTTTGTATGGTGTGTTTTTTTTTTTTTTTTTTATATTTTGTAGTTTAGTTGAAGCATCTCACTAGTAGCGGTCTCATGATAAAAGTAAGGCCCTGTTCACATCATAAGTCTAGGTTTAGTTTCTATGCGAATTCTGCCATTTCATTGTTGTACTCAAACTCTTCTCCTTAGTAAGGGGAGGGGGCACCCTAATGGACATTCAGCATTAACCACAGGAACAATCAAATAACAAACTGTTCTCACCAAATAAAGCTCAAACAGAAATATCTTAACGCATAGCTTTTAATAACAATTAAAAATACTAATCTGTCATAGAACTTAAACAATTCTCTAGAAAGATGACATGATGGAGATAGTGTGGTCCTATGAAGGATATAGTTAAGGCCTCCCATACACATTAGACTGAGGCTGAAAAAGGCTAAGCTGAGCCTGTCGATATAGGCAGTGTAGGGGGGGGGCTCCTGACTATCCCCCAATAGATGATCTTGGGGGACAGAAGGATCCGACATGTTCAATTTTGGGCTGCCAGTTATTTTATTCTTTTATTCTCTAAAATGAGCTGCCCCCAGTGGAGTATGATGGTGGCTCTCTCAAAGAGAACACAGGAGCGTTCGGCCAACTCTGCGCTTGTGTGTATGGAGGATCATCAATCGTTCGGCCGATAGCTATCTTAAGTGTATGGGAGGCTGTTTGTACAGATCAGTGGTGACATGTCATTTAGACCATGATCATCATCTAAATGACCTCACCACTGATCTATACAACCAGTACCAGAGTTTGCTGCATCACGCTGCTCACATTTACCGCACAGCAGGCCCGGAGTTCTACCTTGGTCACATCTACGTATGTATTTTTTGTCATAAATGTGGGATTCCTTGATAAACCAGACGTCAGGACAGGGTACACGTGACCAGACCCCTATTGTTTTAGGTTCTTGTTTATTGGATTTTGGAATTCCATGATGGGACTATGATATATATTAGTGTAATATTTGTGACATTGACTTGACTTTATTTTTGCATTAGGATGAATGTGGTAAGATTTATATAGGGTTTGTCCTTGGTGACATTTTGGTTTGGTGTCCGTTGTTGATGTGAGGTACAGAAACGGTTAAGAAGAAAATCCAAACCAATCTACATGTAAGGGTAGGGATTTAATAGGGTTTTCTAGGACCATACTATCCCCATCAAGCCATCTTTCTATAGAAAGGTTTTTTTTAAGCTCTATCAAAGGTTAATAGCTTTTAATAGATAATTAAAAATGTTTTAAGATTTATTAATATTTAGCTTTACTTGTTTTTTTCCTGTCATTTCAATACCTTTTCCTTTCTTTTCTTATTTTTTCCAGATCAAATGAGTTAAAGTATACATTTAACTTGCGTAAACCTAAAGATTGACATTTCTGTTACCGATTCTCATTATCTTGTAGGAAGTCCTATATGTCCAATATTCATTTTTCTTAGTGGACTGACTGACTGTTTTCCATAAAATCCTTCCTGTTCAGAGAGGCACGTCGTTCTTCACCCTGCGGATGATCACTTTCCTTGTGTAATATTAAAGACGAAGATGGGTTATTTATGGCCAAAAGCAAGTTTACACAATGATCACCTCTGGCAGTGGCCAAGTAGTGATATCCCTCCATTCCTCAAGACTTCTGTTTTTACCTAACAAGCGGAACAATAAACTTTCATGCATGCATGGGCAGCCGTTCACTTCATTTTTTATGTATGAACGATCAGTTTTGTCAGCTATGAACAATGTGTTGTTTTTTTTGTTTTTTTTTTGTTTGTTTTTTTTGTTTTTTTGCAATTATCTTTCCATTCATAAAGGCTCCGACCTTGGTAAATTTGGAGATTTATCCCCCCCGCCACATACGAGAAAAACTAACATTTGAACCATCGCTGATAAAACTGATCAATACTATCAGCCTGTTTTTCTTCGTACGTGAAAAAAAAATCAGATGTCTCAATAAGGCCTAATAGCTCATGCAGGCGTCCATGGATTTGGTTCTGATATCGGACCACAATGCACAGATTGGTCGCAGTTCTGCAAACCCAAGTTGACAGCTTCATAGAAATACATGAAGCTGTCACCCTCTGGTCGGGAGAGCCGCGGTCGGTCAGTGCTTGAACCAATTGGCACAGATGTCTGCATGAACCCTTTCATTGTGAAAAATTCAGAGCTCCACACAGAAGTACTGTACATGCAGTAATGTTCATTAGGCCAAATATAATGGAGGGTCTCACCTTGTGTCTTGCTGAATAGTTTGAAATGAGAGGCTGGTGTCTTCAAGGCGGCTGTTTCAGATCAGAGGTTTTGGGTGTAGTAACACTTGTAGCAAACAAAGGTTTGGAAAATACCCAGGATCCTGCACTTGGGGGGTCAATATCCGGTTATTGTCTGCATTATAATGCGTTTCGGGGAGAAAATACTCTTCAGAAAATTATGTCTGTCTTGGGTCTGAAGGAGGGTGTTTCATCTCCCAAAACAAGATATATTGTGGACAAGAAACTGATATTGATCTTTTTGGTTATTTTTAGAAGTTTTGTTTGCTAGGTCATCACATTTTAAGAAAAGGGTTTTTCTGGGACATCGCCTTTTTAAACCAATGGGTGTATTATCTGAAATAAGGAGCTTTGACCCCTAAGGTATCGTCACAAATGAGGAACCGTTATAGATGGTGGGGGGATCGTTTGACCCACTGTATAGCTACATGTATGGTATGTCCACCCCTTGCCTGTGCATTTACATCAATAGATGCATGTTTTTTATAATATTTGGTTATTTTATATTATAAATTATTTTTAAAGTGATTTTTAGTATGGATATGAACCATAGTGGAGACTTAATTAGAGCCAATTGGGCCAATTAAAAAAGTGAAGACTATATAGTATAGTAAAAGTCTTTAGAAATCTGCCCAGAAAGTTGCCACCAAGAGAATTAAGCTAGAATTGGTAATTTACTGTCTTTTAGTCCTGTGCCTTTGACCATGAAAAGAATTCTTTTTGATTTTCTTAATTTATATGTTTAATATAAAACTTGTGCGTGAGAAGACTGTCAGGTCAGGAATATTTCTGCCAGTGGATGTGCTGCACATTTATGTAAGCTGTTACATAAGCTGACCTCTAACCAGTGGCTAAGAAACCTTCCACAGCCAGCAAAATAAACGATGCACCGACAAGGTCTAGAAGATCCACTTCAGAGCCGATTCTGTCTTTTTATTAAGGTTTTTAATAAAGGTCATTCCTGTATTTCTGTATCATTGTGATTTTGGGGATATTTCCAAAGAGGTGCTTTGTGTTATAGTCAATACAGCTGTAAGTAATAGTGGATGATGCAGGTTTTATGGAAAGAAAGGAAATCCTCCAACGATGACACATGATTAATGCATTGTAGCTGAAACACGTGCGTTTGTTCTCATGATGGAGGCACCGCAATTTTTTCATTGCAGAAATAAATGTGAAGCTTTAAATCCTCAACTTGTCATCACTGGAGGACTTCCTTTCTTTCCCTGCTTATTGCTACGCCTGGACCCAGCTCCGTGCGATTTATACATTGTGAACACCACTACAGTCTTGTTGGCGAGCTGTCTCTCCCTCTCCCCTTCCCATATGTTGTGAAGATTTTTTTGTTTGTTTTTTTTAAGTGGTAGATCTGGCTGGGCAGTTGATGAATCAAGTTATCTGAGAGAGGATTTTCATGCTCTTAACGATCTGTGATTCCTAGTCTGCTAGGTGAGGTCACAATATGAGTCCTTACACACAGGCTGAATAATTTCCTGCAGCGTTATGGTTGGCACTTGATTTTAGTAAGGCCGCGTTCACAAATAACTGGATGCGGATCTCCTGACCCTAACTTGCCTATGAGCTTGTTTTGAGTTTGGGTCACGAGAGCCACGGCCGGTCAATGCATCACAAATGTATGAAAGCGGCCTAAAGGCATACAATTTTTTTATTTTATTTTTTTTCTTGCATAACAGCCCCTTTTCCCTTCACCCATGACAGCACACCTGAGAGAGGGGATCCGACCACCAAGAATAGGAAACCTTCTGAAATGAAAGGGCGGTACCTCTCCCCCGCTTCAGATTTTCTAAGCCGCAATAAGCTGAGGCAAGGGGAATGGGCTCTGAACCCTGGGCGGTTTCGTCAGATAGTACAGCTATGGGGGCTGCCAGAGATCGATTTATTCGCCGACAGAAGCAGAAGGGTAGATAGGTTATATTCTCTAGACCCAAGTGTAGACCCGTTGGTGATAGATGCTCTCCAGATCCCCTGGAACTTCAAGTTGGCCTACGCCTTCCCTCCGATAGCTATGGTTCCTCTTGAAGTGAAAAAGGGAGGATCAGGCGAGAGTGATTCTCATTGAACACTTTTGGCCAAAGAGACCATGGTTCTCCCTCCTGAGAGTAATGTCACTATCAGATCCATGGATCCTGCCGCAGATCCCGAACCTTCTTGCACAGGGACCAAAATTTCATTGTCAAGTAAAGGGTTTCCATCTTGCAGCGTGGAATTTGAGATGGCGATATTGAGTAACAAAGGTTTTTCACTAGACTTAGTTTCCACGTTGTTAAAAAGTAGAACTCCCATAACTACTAAAATCTACGGTAGAACATGGAAAAAAATTTTTTTTAGATTTTCTAGGAAAACCTTTAAGCCAAAAACGTCCAGTGAACGCCATCTTGGAGTTCCTGCAGAAGGGCTTTGAGTTAGGACTAGCTACCAGCACGATCAAAGTCCAGGTATCAGCCTTGGGGGCATTATAGAATTGCAACCTCACAGCTAATAAATGGATTGCAAGGTTCATGAAATCCTGTGTTAGATCCAGGCCGGTCACAATACCCAAGCTTCCCCCATGGGACCTGAACCTGGTACTTGAGGCTTTAACTAAGAAGCCTTTTGAACCATTTCAAAAGTTGTCAGCAAAATATCTTACTCTCAAGACAATTATGGTAGCCTTAACGTCGGCACGTAGAGTAAGTGATTTACAGGCCCTGTCCATTAAGCCTCCATATACACAAATATTTGAGGATAGAATAGTGTTAAAACCTGATCCAGCATACCTCCCTAAGGTAGCTCTTAAATTTCATAGGAGTCAGGAAATTGTTCTGCCCTCCTTTTGTGATAACTAGGGTCGAGCGAGTATGTTCTGTCCGAGTATGCTCGGGCCCGAGCTCCGAGTATTTATAGCTGCTCGGTGATATGGTTGAATCGCTCCCGTGTGCATGATTTGCAACGGTTTGACAGTTTTATTACATGTGAGGAATGTGTAAGAAATAGACATTCCTCACATGTAATAAAACTGTCAAACAGTCGCAAATCATGCACACGGGAGCGATTCAACCATATCACCGAGCAGCTATAAATACTCGGAGCTCGGCCTGAGCATACTCGCCGAAAGGGTTAATAGAACATACTCTCTCAACACTAGTGACAACCCAAAGACCCCAGAACAATAATTTCATAACCTTGATGTTAGAAGTGCTCTTTTGCAATACATTCATGTAACTAGGCCGTGGAGACTAGGCCAATCCCTGTTCGTAGCTTTCCAGGGGAATAGGAAGGGTTATGGAGTAACAAAAGGGACTATAGCCAGATGGATTAGGGAGGCCATTTGCTTAGCCTATTCTGCCAGTGACACCCCAATCCCTGATTGCATCAACGCTCACTCCACCAGAGCCATGGCTACTTCCTGGGCAGAGAAGGCATAGGTATCGATAGATCAAATTTGTAAGGCTGCGACCTGGTCGTCACCATCTACCTTCTTTAAACACTATCGGTTCAATCTATCCTAATTAACTAACTTAACCTTTTGGTAGAAGGGTGCTGCAAGCAGTGGTCCCTTCCTAAGGTGTTTCAGTTTCTCCAAAAGTCTCTCAGGTGTGCTGTCATGGGTAAAGGGAAAACACCAAGGCTACTTACCGGTAGCTGTTTTTTCCAGAACCCACGAGAGCACCCATATATTCCCTCCCCCTTTCTCACCATATGGGTGTGCACTATAGTTGGGTGGTGTTGGATTTTATGTTTAACTCTTTTTACAAAGGTCCTCTCAATGCTCTGTAACCAACTGAAGCGGGGGAGAGGCCCCGCCCTTTTATTTCAGAAGGTTTCCTGTCCTTGGTGGGTGGATCCCCGCTTTCTCTGGTGTACTGTCATGGGTTCTGGGAAAAAACTGCTACCAGTAAGTAACCTTGGTGTGTTTTTGGCATACATGCCAAACTCTGGCCCTCAGGGTGGTTTTATTTGGCCAGAACCACCACCCCTCTTTAGGGCCATTATTTTGTATGGAGGGCTATGTGGGGCCCATTATGCTGTATACTGGTTGGCCCGCAACTTTGTCCAAGATTTTCATTTCGGCCCTCTGTGTGTTTGAGTTTTACATGCCTGGTTTATGGGAAAGGATGTGTTGCTGACCAATATTTTTTTTTGATCTGTATAAAAGATGTGGTTAAACAGTAGATAAGCGTTTTGATCGTTGGCGGGTTTTTCAACTCGCACTGTTTGTTAACAAACATTTGGGCAATAAACACCCCCTATAGGCACTCAGCTCTATAATGACCAGGAGAGGCTATTGGAAGTGCTTGTAGGGTTATCTAACAGCTTCTTCATTGCTACATGTGATACTGGTGCATACTCGAGATGATGGTGCATACAGTTTCTGATGTGATGATCGTCTGTACAGCCAAAGAAGATTTCCTACGCGAGCGTTGGCCTCTAATGCTCTTGTATATCATTAGAAGTGATAGAATATAAACTCTACGGAATAGAAGTAGGGGGATGAGTTATTTTGCACTAGTGATGTCACAGTGACATTTTGTAAAAAATTGACTTAAAAAATTTTGTTTTAAAGGCCTATAGGATTCACAAAGGCAAAATACAGCAGCACCCAGAGTGACTGAGTATTAATAAGCACTCCAGCCACTCTGCCTTCCACCAGGGTCCACGCTCACTGCTTTGCTGTGTAAATGCCCAGTTGTATGTCTTAAGAACATGCCAAACCCATGTTGTATCCAAGGGTAAAAATTTAAAGCACTCAGCCAGAAATCAATCATTCTACGTAGCACATTGTGTGTGGAGTAATATTTGCAGTGCAGGGTGTTTAATGGTTGAACTTGTCTAATGACTGAAAACGCCCAAATTCTACATGTGTCAAAGTACAGTATCTGCTGTAGATACAGTGTCAGGCGGAGCAGCGGAGTGCCGGGGTGACCAGAAGGGTGTTTCATGCTGCTGCTGTATGGCGATGTCGGAATACCACAGCCGGAAGGAGGGGGCTTCCCTTTACTCTGTAATTGTAAAGTACCGTTAGCGTTATGAATACCAAATTATAGCTCGGTGGAAATGGGACAGTCAAAAAAGAGGAACAAGAACTGACATTACGTGTAACAAAATGATCCTATTTAGTAACTGTCTGAGTCTCGTTTGATATCCCTGTAAAAGACAATATGCAATATATATTTTTTCTATTTTATTTTTAATGGTCCATTAGGCCAATGTTTCACATCACGAAAATGCAGTTTTTTTTTGTGTGCAGAAAGTCTGCATTTAACAGTCCAAGCTAAGTGCATGCAATTTTATGAAAAGGCGCTGTTGTACTGTACATTTTTTGGGTATGTTTTTTTCTTTCTTTTATAGTCTTATCTGAAGAGCATGAAAAAAGGCAATTGTGTTTTTAAGCACAGAATCCCAGCATTTATGTGTTAATAAGAAAGAAAAAAAAAAAAAAGTTGCTTTTTTAATTTGATGCAGATTCCTGTTGAATGTTTTAGTGCAGACACCTGCAGGTAAAAAAACAATGTTTTTGCATGTTTAAACAACGCCTTTCCCAGCATGCCCTTCTGTTAACACTACTTGATAACATCTAAAGTGTTTTCAAGCTGTTCACAACACACACAACACCGTATAGTATTGGGGCACCTATGCATTTCACCTACCGTAACTTCTAGGACACCCCATTGTAAATCCATAGACCTTAATATGGAGTTGGTCCTCCCTTTGCATCTATAACTGCATCCACTCTTTTGGGAAGGATCGCTACAAGATTTTGGAGTGTCTTAGGGAATTTTGGTCATTTGTCCAAAAGAGCATCTTGTAGGCCATACACTGATCTTGGACTACAGGGCCTGGCATGAAATCTTTGTTCTAGGTCATCATAGTGGTGTTTGGCTGGCATAGAACCCTGACCTCAAGGCCATCGGTCAAGGTCTTCCATAGCAATCTTGCCCAACGGTGTCTCTTATGCATCTTGCTTTGTGCACAGGGGCACAGTCCTGCTAGAACAGAAAAGGGCCTTCCCCAAATTGTTCCCACAAAATTGTAAACTACAATTGTTCAAATTATCTTGGTAAGCATAAATTAAGATTTCACTTTGCTGGAGCTTTAGGGACCTAGGTCAAGTTCTGTGAAACAACCGCAGAGCATTATCCTTTGGTCAAACGTCACAGTTGGCACAATGCAATCAGGCAGGTAATGTTCTTCTGGCATTTATAGAACCTAGATCTTTATATCAGACTGCCGGATAGAGAAGTGATTTGTCACTCCAGAGTCCAGTGGTGGCAGATTTACATCAGTCCATCGTTTGGCATTGATGGATAACATAAGGCTTGCATAGAGTTGCTCCACTATGGAAACTGACGCCAGGAAGCGTGTATCTCTTTTTTCTTTTTTTTTTTTTTTTGTTCGATGAATTGGTAAAGAACCTGAGTGGCCCAAATCCATATATATATATATATATATATATATATATATATATATATATATATATATATATATATATATATATATATATATATATAATATACATATACAGACCAAAATATTTCTGTATTTTCATGACTATGAAAACTGTACATTCACACTGAAGGCATCAAAACTATGAATTAACACATGTGGAATTATATACGGTACTTAACAAAAAAGTGTGAAACAACTGAAAATATGTCTTATATTCTAGGTTCTTCAAAGTAGCCACCTTTTTGCTTTGATGACTGCTTTGCACACTCTTGGCATTCTCTTGATGAGCTTCAAGAGGTAGTCACCGGAAATGGTCTTCCAACAATCTTGAAGGAGTTCCCAGAGATGCTTAGCATCTTATTTTCCTATTTTCTTCACTGTACATAGCATCATTACCACTACTGCTCCTCTGCAGACTATTCGTACAATGATGAGGAAGGTCTTATGACTTGCCAATGTATAGAAGAATCACACACCCATTCTACCTCCCCTAGATTTTGAAATCCTTCCCATTATGCTAATGATACACAGCAAAACTCTTGAGAAACATTTTGGGGTGGCCGAGCAGATCCCTTTCCTGGTGACAGCGACTACTTGAACTGATGGTATGAAGCTCATACTCCTCTTTTACCACCTCGGTCACTAATGGCTGATGGAGTATTAGTTACTCCTCATACATGCATTATAGCACCGTGTAGAATTTCCTGTCATCGTATAAGGTTTCTTATATGTGACATGTTTCACTTCTTCATGTAAGTGATCATGTTTCCTGTCTTAATGACAGCTCTTGACGCGCAGCATTTTTGTCTCTGTCACTGACGTTGACTGTGTAGGTTTTCTTTTTATTTCTTAAGAGTTGTCCAGGAATGCTTTAAAATAAAGGTGTAATTTCTGTTCAGTCAACAAGGGCATAACATATGAGAGTATATAGTGGAAGTATAGATGTGTATATAAGGAAAACCTTTTGTCATTGAAAACAACTGCTGATCACTTCGGGTCCAGCTCCCTGACCCCTGGCAATCGGCTGAGAGCTGAGAAAAGCTAAGTGCACAGTGCACATTGCACAACCTGCACTTCCCTATAACGGAGGGCCACTGCAAAGAAACATATGATGCTGTTTGTGTTTGTTTTTTTACAGTGGGTCTTAATGATCCACCCTGACTGAGGTACAAACACTCAGGGATTATGTGTCCAATTATGACCAAACAGTGGGCTAATATCATAATAATTTTTTGTTTATGTAGTGCCAACATATTCCACAGCACTTTACAATTGAAAGGGGTTGTCTGGCCTTATGCTACAAGTCTGCAGTCACTCTGTGACTGCAGAATTGTGACTCCTTAAAGCACCCGCACTGTGCTCTGTGAGGATTCAGCGGGAGCAGGAGGTCATGTTACCACAAGTATGTGATGTGCATACTTCTGCTCACTTTCCAACTTGACTTGCCGACCTCACTCAATACACCTGTATTGAGCAAAGCCCCACACGTCTAGTCGGCTTGTGACCACATGCAAATCAAATACTTATGGTCAGGCACCTGCCGCTCCCAGCACTGGAGAATCCTCACAGCGCGCACTGCTCACACTGTGAGGATTCACATGTCTGCAGTCACTCTAAGGCCGGGTAACCCCTTTTAAGTGGTGACATGTACAGACAAAGATGTGTTACTTGACAATATAATACAACTGTTACAGCACTAATGAGGGGCCTGTTCACAAACTTACAATCTATAAGTAAATTTGGGGGACACAATAGATGGTGTCTAGTCTAGTGTGCCATATACTGGCCCTGATTCATCATTTGCGATTTCTTAGTCACTTTTCTTGCTTTGACTTGCTGGTGTTTTTACACCACATTCTTCGAAGTGGCGCACACAAAATTGGTGCAAAATCAAAAATGCTCTTTACTTTTGTCATCCACTCTTTTTTTTTTTTTTTTTTTTTTTTTTTTTTTTTTTTTTGTGCAAAAAAAAAAAAAAATATGTAAATCCTTTTAAAAAGTTGCAAGTAATGGAGACCAGTAGCCATGTAAGCTTTTACCACAAATCACTGGGGTTCATCAAGGTTTTTGGCCAATAATTTTACAGGTAAAATGTACTAAACGCCTCCAAAAAAAACCTCAGACAGTCAGTAAAATTGCATGGAGTTTTACAGTGGTGGGTTTCTCCAGCAGACAGCATGTGACATGTGAGCGGGGTTAAAGGTGCGCATTTTGCTAATCTTAACGGCGATTCTAGATTTTTTATTTAAAGATTGTGGCTGAAATAACCAAACCACGAATTTAAAGTGTTCCCTACACTACATGGACATGTATGTTTCCCTACTCGTGTAATGCGCATCATCGTGTGTTCATGGTGTATTGCTAATATTAGACTATGTTCACACTTTCTCTAAACGGAACGAACAATGTCACAATCTAACAGAATAATGTCGTAAACAGATCAATTGCATAACTGATATGAGGGAAGCAGAGACCCCATTTATTAAGGGTCCATCAGGCTTCCGTTTTCTCAGTGTTTAGAATGGAAGGAAATGTTCTGCATGTTGCGTTTTGCTTCAGTTTTAACAGATAAACCGAATGCTCAGACAGAAGTGTTATTGCAGTCTTATCGGCCAGTGTTAATTTTGGGCTTGTTCATGTCATGTATTTGCACTTAATATTTCTTATAAAATTCTGCTTTTTCCATGTTTCCTTTGCTTATTACAGATGTGCATTCGATCACTGTTTGCAGAATAGAAGCGGTTTTGTTTTATGGTGGTTTTGGAAGCCTGGCTATGATTCGTGCCACACACATTCCAGGTATGGATTTATTTTATATTCGTGTGTTTCAGAGGAGATCAAACTACCCTAATATCACTAAAAGAGGCCATTCTTACTGCTAAGATCCTGTTCACTTCCTTCCTGAAATGTAGTCTGCTGCGTTTCTGTGCCCGTCTGAAATGACAGATACTTCCAGCAATAAACACACATGGACTTCTCTCGGCTCGTGTCATTGTAGTCTACAGCCCTGCGGGGATTTGTCTCATTTTTTTCTTTAGGTAGAACCCTGAACTCCCTGCAGAAACAAGTTATTCAATAGATCTTTGAAACCTAATGTGACTGGTGTGTTTTCTTTGAAAATCCATCTCAGAATAGCTGTTAAAATGCTCATCTTAGTATCAGGATTGAGTCCAGCTATAAAATGGAATAGCTAATGTCCAAGTGTATTCAGTTTGCGTCCACCCACTCTTGTCTTGCACTGCTCACTACAAACTGCTGTCAGATAACCACGTAATGAAGGAAACAGGGGGAGCTGTCAATCAGGCTAGGTGGGCGGAGATTGAGCTAAACTTTCAGTACAGAATCCACAGCCATTCTGACATCAGGTGTAAGAGATCTACTTAATAATGGATGTAGTTTTTATTGGGAACTCTGGAGACAGATCTGCTCTAAACTGCCATTTGCACTTTACCAATTAACCTCCAAAATTAGAGGGGGCTGCTTAATATTGCAATCATGCATCAGAAGTAATGGGTCATAAATCCAGGAGTTCGACTGAGTCCTTTTGTTCAATGACTGGAAAGGTCTGCTATAGTGATGAGCGAGTATGTTCTATTAACCCTTTCGGCGAGCATGCTCGGGTGCTCACCGAGTATCTTCAGCGTGCTTGGCCGTTATGTTTTAGTCACTTAGTGCGCATGATTTGTGACTGTTTGACAGCTTTAATACATGTGAGGAATGCCTATTTCTTAGGCATTCCTCACATGTATTAAAGCTGTCAAACAGCCGCAAATCATGCTCACAGCGTGACTCAAACATAACACCCGAGCACGCTGAAGATACTCGGAAAACACCCGAGCATGCTCGTAAATCTCAAGTAACGAACATGCCCGCTCATCACTAGACTGACATTATTAAAAATATTAACAGGCTGTTAACCTGTTAAAATGTCTCTGTCAATCTCTAACAGCGGTATTAAACACTCAACAACATGAGGATGAGGTCGCGTTATTCCACGTGCCCATCGGCACTCCCATTATGCGATCGTGGAGTGATGATGGGTTGCAATGACAGCCGGGGGTCTGGTGAAGACCTCCGTGCTTATCATGATGATCCACCTGTGAAAGCAAGCGTTTAGTTGGCGATCGTAGAAGATCATGATTTTCATAGCAGTGCTTGTGCCGTAAGGGGACTATTTAAATACAGTAAAAAAAAAAATTTTTATTTAAAAAACAAACAAAAAAAAAAACATCCCCCTTTTGCCCCATATTAAAAATAAAGCAAAAACGTACAAATATTTGGTATTGCTGCATTCATAAGTCCGATCTATGAAAATAAAAAATATATTCACCTTATATACTAGCGTATAAGCTGAGGCACCTAATTTTACCACAAAAAACTGGGAAAACTTATTGACTTGAGTATAAGCCTAGGGTGGGAAATGCAGCAGCTACTGGTAAATTTCCCCATCCTGGTAAGCATTGCCCACTCATCCCCCCAATCCTGGTATCTATGGCCCCCCCCCCCAATCACTGCACACATGAAAAAAATAAATAAACACTTCTACTCACTTTCCTCCTTTCTGCTCCAGCGCTGCATCTTGTTCTGCCAGCAGCTCATCTCCGCATCTGACGTCACTGCCATGTTCTCTCAGACGCTGAGGTGAGCTGCCGGGATATTCACTCCTCTCCATGCCAGGACTATGGGTGTGAGGAAGAGTGAATATTCATTTTCTTTCAGACCGCAGCCAGGGCTGGGGAGTAGGTAAGCCAAACCTCCGACTCTTAATTTCCATGAGACGGACTCCACGACTCCAACTCCCTCATACATGGCTCATGTTTAAGTGATAAATTTACTGTAGCACAGATTCATCTCAGCTAAAAGTCTAGATCCTTAGATCAGGAATAGGACAGACATTTATAGGACATTTCATAACTTTCCCAAATTCTTATGAAAAAAATATTCCCCACAAACTGCATTGAACTACTGTACCCAATTTATTATATATTTTCAGAGTCGGTCCATTTTATACTGGCTCCAACTTTGACTCCACAGCCCTGGCTGCAGCTCAGCGATCCTGTGTGCCCGCTACTAAAGAGAATGAATGTTCACTCTTCTCCATGCTCATGGGCTTGGAGAAGAGGGAATATTAATATCCTTTAGCAGCGGGCACACGTGTTAGCTGCAGCAGCCAGCTACTGCCTTTGCACTGCTCTGCCGCCGCAACAACCACCACCACCTTCCACAGCCGGAATGTAAGACCCGGGTATAACCCAAGGGGGGCTTTTTCAGCATAAAAATGTGCTGAGAAAGTTGGCTTATACACGAGTATATACGGTAACCTGATCGGTGAATGGTGTAAAGAGAGAAGTCGAAGCACCAGAATTAGTTGTATTTTTTTGGGCTGCCGCAATATTGCAGTAAGAGGCGATCAAAACATCGTATCTACCCCAATATAATATCTGTAAAAACATCAGCTCAGAGCACAAAAAATAAGCAAATTAGATACATAACACATATTGACCTGGAGAATCATATTGTCAGATCAGTTTTACCATATAGTGAACATGGTGAATAATAAAAAAAAAACAAAAAAGTATTGTGGAATTGCACATTTTTTTTGCTATTTCAACACACTTGGAAATTTTTTTACGTTTTTTTCCAGTGCATCACATGATAAAATGATTGTCATTCACAAGTACAGCTTGTCCTGCAAAAAAAAAAAAAACAACAATTAGCCCTCATACAGCTAATTGTACGGAAAAATAAAAAAGTTATGGCTCTTGATAGAAGGGGAGGGAAAAAATGAATACGAGGGAAATCGCCCAGTCATGAAGGGGTTAAATTTTAAAAGGCAGCCATAGACTAATGGTAGGTACTCTTTAACCCCTTAGCATCACAAATAGTTGCGGCCTTTGACAGACCTTTTTACGTTTCCAGGAGCCGTAACTTTTTATTTTTATTTTTCCGGAGACTTGTTCTTTTTTAGGATGAGTTGTATTTGTCACTGGCGTAAATCTGGGTTACATATAAATATTTGCTGTGCTACACAAACAGTTAACTTTATTCCATGCGTTGTATCTATGGTCCTATTATTTTTGAACAGTAAACCTCTTTCCGACGTGAAGTACAGTTGCGTCATGATGATCATGCGGGCACAGATGCTGTGCCCACTCAATCACTCCTGGGATCTCGGCTTAAATATCAGTTGCCCTCCTGCTGTAACAGCCAGTGCCAGCACCGCCCCTGGTTATTTAACCAACTAAATGTCATGATCAATAGCGATCGCAGCATTAAAGGTACCGTCATACTTAGCAACGCTACAGCGATCCTGACAATGATACGACCTGGCAGGGATCGTTGCTGCGTCGCTATGTGGTCGCTGGTGAGATGTCAAACAGTCAGATCTTCCCAACGACGCAGCAATGATACGGCGACCCGTAGTGACCTGTATAACGATGTCGGCGGTCGTTGGGACCCTGTCACATAGCATCTACTCTGACGATTCAGACCTTGATGAGGAACGTACTGTGTGACGCTGTAGTCACACAGGCGTGCATTTGCGTTGCCTTTTCCACACCCCCTTAGCTCCGATTGGTAGTCGCTACTGCGTTCTGATTGGGCGGCCTTGCCTTAAAAGAAGGCAACATAGTAGCGCTTCTGCAAACCAGCACGCGGTCAGGAACAAAGGACGGAAGCGCTACTATGTTGCCTTCTTTTAAGGCAAGGCCGCCAATCACAACGCAGTAGCGACCACCAATCGGAGCTGAGGGGGGCGCGGAAAAGGCAACGCAAATGCACACCTATGTGTCTCAGTTATGAGTCGCCAACGAGGTCGTTGGTAAGGTGTCAAACACACCGATGCATGCTACCCAGCGGGACCTCAACGATAAATAAATGGTCCAGGCCATTTCGACATGACCAGCGATCTCACAGCAGGGGCCTGGTCTCTGCTACGTGTCAAACGTAGCGAGATCGCTGCTGAGGTCGCTCTTGCTCACAAAACTTGTGACTCAGCAGCAATTTTGCTAGCAATCTAGCTTGGTGTGATGGGGGCTTTAGAAGGTTGAGTGGGTGGGTCTCCCTCTCACCTCACCGCTACACTCGCAACACAATCACCTGGTGCCGATGGTTGTCATGGCGATCGCAGGTCATACAGGTACAGAGGCCTGTTCAGCCCTGCATCAAGCGGGGCCCATCAGTCTTCTCTAGGTAAGACTGACGTGTCTAATGCATTGCAATATATGTGTGTTGCAGTGCATTAGGCTAGCAGTTAAAATACTTAGTCCCTTTGTGGAACTTGAATGCTAAGTAATAAAAGTGGAAAAAAAAACAACACCCGCGGCCAAGGGCGTACATAAAAACCATGGGGCCCCATAGCAGAAGTTCTAATTGCGCCCCCTCCCTCCCCCCAAAAAAATAAAATATTTGTCGGGATCACAGAACAGCAGATCGCACAACTTTCTCCTGCTGAAGTCCTAGATTCCTCTTTCATTACCCCCATAAAGTATGATACCAACAAAAGTGCCCCCCCCCATGGTGAATGCCTCCACATAGACAGTATAATGACCCTACTGTTCTCCCTCCCCACCCCCCAGCAAATAATGGGGACACAAACAGCCCTCCATGCAGTATAATGGGCCTACATACATATAATAGCCCCACACCTCACCACACTGTGGACCCCACACAAACCTTCATACCTTATAATTGCTTGCACGCAGTATAATGCACTCCCCATGGTCCTCCACGCAGTATAATGCACTCCCCATGGTCCCCCACGCAGTATAATGCACTCCCCATGGTCCCCCACGCAGTATAATGCACTCTCCATGGTCTTCCACGCAGTATAATGCACTCCCCATAGGGTAAAATGCAGCCCCCAGTCCTCCAGTATTATGGCCACCATGTACTCACTGATTTAAAAAAAATAAATACATACTCACCGCTTCTTGTAACCCCTGCTGCTTCGGTCTCTGCAGCACGTCTTTTTACCTCAGCAGCTCCACTGTCTGACACAGCGTGGCGCGCGATGAAGTGATGTCATGGTGCCCGCTGCATTGGACTGAGAGTGGGAATGATGGGAGAGGGAGGGTCACATGACTTCATTGCTCCATCATTGCTTTCAACTGTATCTGCATCTGCTGATACAGTTGAATGCTGGACAGGGGTGCCTCGCTTTGGGCCTTGACACCGGTTGGTCCCCCCACCCCGGCTCACGGGCCCCATAAGTCGCGTGGCCTGCCACCATTGGTGGTACGCCGCTGCCCGCAGCTGTTAGAGGTATATCCTGGCTGTGTGTCACAGCTAATATCTGCCAGGTATGAGGCGGGCTTACCTTGCGCCGTACATGTACTTGGTATATCAGTAAGGTAACACTCTCTCTGATGGAAACATTCAAGCAGACGTAGTCACTTTTTACTTAATCTGCCGCTATTCCGGAGGTGTCCTGTGTTTTTCAGCATTTAAAAAAGTACAGTCAGTTAAGCTTTTTGTGCACATCTAAAAAGACGGGCACCACCAGAACAGAGAGACAGACCGACCGAGTCCAAAGTAAGTTAATCTCATTACAGTGAATGAGGAAGGAAAAACCCTGACATGTTCAGCGTAATACACAATATAAATGGTGTGAATCAAATACAATTTCAAAAAATTATTTACCCCAATATGGTAGACATTTTATTTTTTATGTGTGATTATTCAACTCATCCCACATAGAAAAGGCCTCACACCCCTTAGGTCCATCAACGGATCTATAGGGGGTTTCTAAGTTACTGTTGGCTCAAAGTCTCGGGGAAAAATAGCATGTATTTCACAATCTCTCTCTCAGATCTTAAGGGGAGGTTCCGCTGTGTCTGGCATTTTAGGGGCTCTGCAAATGGTGCCCGAAAACTATTGCAGGAAAATCTGCGTGCTGAAAGCCAAATGGCACTCCTTCCCTTCTGGGTCAACCATGTGCCAAACGGTAGTTTCTGACCACCTATGGAGTATACGCGTACTCAGGAGAAATTGCATAACAACTTATGGGGTCCATTTTACTCCTTTTACCCTTGCTAAAATGAAAAATTTGGGGTTTTTGAACAAGAAAACCAAAATTTTCACTTTTGCATCACAATATTTATAAACTTTTGTGAAGCACCTGTGGGTCCAAAATGGTCACTACATCCCTAGATGAATTGCTTAGTTCCATAGTGGGTTCACATCTGGGGGAAATCAGCTGTTTTTGCACCTAGGGGGCTCTCCAAATGGATATCAAATGCACAATTTATTCCAGCCAAAATAGTGCACCAAAAGTCAAATGGATATCCTTCCCTTCATGCACTAGGCCTATATAGTCGTTTCCGACCAAATATAGGGTGTTTGCATACTCGGGAGAAAATGGACTACACAATTTGTTGTGCAAATTTCTCTTGTTTCCATTATAAATTTGGTGCTAAAGCAACATTTTCACTGGAAAAATGAAAATTTTCATTTTCCCATTCCAATATTATAAACTTTAGTCAAAGCACCTGTAGGTCCAAAATGATGACTACACTCCTGGATGAATGTAGTTTCCAAATTAGGGTCACTTGTGGGGTAGTTCTGCTGGCGCTCTAGCTTTGCGGAAAGGTAGACTGCACATTCGGGCTTTGCGGAAAGGTAGACTGCACGTGCAGGCTTTGCGGAAAGGTAAGACTGCACGTGCAGGCTTTGCGGAAAGGTAAGACTGCACGTGCAGGCTTTGCGGAAAGGTAAGACTGCACGTGCAGGCTTTGCGGAAAGGTAAGACTGCACGTGCAGGCTTTGCGGAAAGGTAAGACTGCACGTGCAGGCTTTGCGGAAAGGTAAGACTGCACGTGCAGGCTTTGCGGAAAGGTAAGACTGCACGTGCAGGCTTTGCGGAAAGGTAAGACTGCACGTGCAGGCTTTGCGGAAAGGTAAGACTGCACGTGCAGGCTTTGCGGAAAGGTAAGACTGCACGTGCAGGCTTTGCGGAAAGGTAAGACTGCACGTGCAGGCTTTGCGGAAAGGTAAGACTGCACGTGCAGGCTTTGCGGAAAGGTAAGACTGCACGTGCAGGCTTTGCGGAAAGGTAAGACTGCACGTGCAGGCTTTGCGGAAAGGTAAGACTGCACGTGCAGGCTTTGCGGAAAGGTAAGACTGCACGTGCAGGCTTTGCGGAAAGGTAAGACTGCACGTGCAGGCTTTGCGGAAAGGTAAGACTGCACGTGCAGGCTTTGCGGAAAGGTAAGACTGCACGTGCAGGCTTTGCGGAAAGGTAAGACTGCACGTGCAGGCTTTGCGGAAAGGTAAGACTGCACGTGCAGGCTTTGCGGAAAGGTAAGACTGCACGTGCAGGCTTTGCGGAAAGGTAAGACTGCACGTGCAGGCTTTGCGGAAAGGTAAGACTGCACGTGCAGGCTTTGCGGAAAGGTAAGACTGCACGTGCAGGCTTTGCGGAAAGGTAAGACTGCACGTGCAGGCTTTGCGGAAAGGTAAGACTGCACGTGCAGGCTTTGCGGAAAGGTAAGACTGCACGTGCAGGCTAACTTTTTGAGAACCGTTTTTGCTGGAATAAACAGGAGTTTCTGATCACATGGGTTTGTTGGCGTGCTCTGAAGAAACAGGACACAATCATTTGTTTTGCAATTTCTCTAGTTAACATTGCGAAAATTAAAAATTTGGGTCTACACTAATATTTTTGTGGAAATATTTTTATTTTTCATTCCACTTTTGTATGCAAAATTTGTTAAATTATAAATTGCTGCTAAATTTTTAACCTTTCTAACATGCTAAGTAAACATATGGTAGATGTTATGTATTAACAATTTTAACTGTGGTATGACTGCTTTTAGACTTTTTTTTTTAAAAAAAATTAAAGTGAATCTGTCACCCCCCCTGGGCGATATCAGACCTCTACTATGACCATACAGGTGATAGAAAAGTAAATCTATACTTACCTGTATGGCCCATAGCAGAGGTCTGATTGCAGAGAAATCTGGTTTTATAAAGTTTGTTTTCCAGAGGATTGGCGTACAGGAGATGCCAAGCAAGCCCCTCCTATCTGCTTACTATTCCCCTAAATCGCCGCCTCCGTGCTAAATTACCATATCCCCCCCCCCCCCCCCCTGCACGTCACGGGGCCCTCCGACCCCGTTTGGCTGCGTACTGCACCGCAGCATTGTATTGCACAAGCATCGGTGAGTCACTGAGACTTCCGCTCCGCTGGCAGTACGCAGCCAAATGGGGCCGGAGGGAAACAAAGCGTGCTCCATTGGGTGTGGGGCTTTGCACATGCATGGGAGGGGAGGCAGAGCAGGGCACGTCACATGGCCCTGTGACGTGCAGGGGAGGGGGGAATATGGTAATTTAGCGCAGAGGCGGTGATTAGGGGAATAGTAAGCAGATAGGAGGGGTTTGCTTGGCATCCCCCGGACGCCAAGCCTCTGGAAAACAGACTTTATAAAACCAGATTTCTCTGCAATCAGACCTCTGCTATGGGCCATACAGGTAAGTATAGATTTACTTTTCTATCACCTGTATGACCTTAGAGGTCTGATATCGCCCACGGGGGTGACACATTCCCTTTAAAAGTAAAAATGTACATATTTTTAAATTTCATCTAATCTCGTCAACCCCTTTTAACTATATTAGAATATAAGTGCAATGCATAGGTGTGCATTCACACTGTGGCCATTCAACAAATGGAACCCAAGACAAAAACAAAACGAGCAAACACTCTGTAGTAAATGGTGGTTGAACCTACGCCCCAGTCTTTAAAGGAGTATTCCCAATTCCAAGATCCTATTCCAATATGTAGTAGGTGTAGTAATAATAATATTAGCAAATACCGCCAATTAGAAATGTAGTATAGTATTTTTGATTTGCTATGTCTTTCCTCATGTGCAGGCATCGCAGGACCTTAGGTATCCATGGTTACTGATAAAGTGACAGTTAGCTAGCTGCTAGTGGCCGTAACCGTGGATACCTAAGGTCCTGTATTGCCTGCAAATGAGGTCAGTGGCATAGCGAATCAAAAATACTATACTTCATTTCTAATTGGAGGTATTTGCTCTTATTATTATTATTATTATTATTATTATTATTATTACACATACTACATATTGGGATAGGATCTTGGAGGTGGGAATACCCCTTTAAAGCCTGGGGCGTATTAGTTCGCCCCAGGCCATAACCCCCGGTACAGTGAGGGCTCCGGCGCTGAGCCCGCACTGAACCGGGCACATGTCAGCTGATTCTTACAGCTGACATGTGCACACAACAGTCACGGGTGGAATCGCGATCCACACGCGGCTGTTAACCAGTTAAATGCCGCTGTCAATCTCTGACAGCGGCATTTAACATCGCCGCGCCGGAAGCGTGGCATTAGCCCTGCCCATCAGTGACCCCGTTACATGATCGTGGGTCACCGATGCGTGGGCACGACAGCGCGGGGTCTGCAGCAGACCCCTGTGGTTGTCGTCATATAAAGATTGCTATGACCGCCACCTAGTGGTCGGCAATCATAGCCTCTATGCAGTAGAAATGCTCATGTGCTATCTGTTCATCACCTCTATGTAGCAGAGGCGATCAGACAGTTGCTGCTTCTAGTCTCCTATGGAGACTATTGAAGCAAGCAGAAAGTGTAAAAAATAAATAAATAAATTAAAGTTTTAAAATGTATGTGTGTGTGTGTTTAAATCACCCCATTCAAAATAAAATAATAATAATAAAAAAAAACACATACACACATTTGGTATCACCGCATTCAGAATCGCCTGATCTATCAATATAAAAAAATAGTTAATCCGATCAGTAAACTGCGTAAATAAAATTCTAAACGCCAGAATTACTATTTTTAGTTACCTCAACATTGAATAAAATGTAATAACTGGCGATCAAAACATCGGATCTACCCCAAAATGGTATCAATAAAAACTTCAGCTCTGCGCGCAAAAAATAAGCCCCCACCCGGACCCAGATCCCGAAAAGTGGAGACGCTATGGGTCTCGGAAAACAGTGGCATTATTTTATTTTTTTTTAAGCGAAGTTTAAATTTTTTTTTCACCACTTAAATAAAAAAGGACCTATACATGTTTGGTGTCTACGAACTCGTAATGACCTGGAGAATAAGAATAGCAGGTCAGTTTTAGCATTCAGTGAACGTGGTAAAAAGAAAAGAAAAAAACTGTGATATTGCACTGTTTTTTCCAATTTCACCGCACTTGGAATTTTTTATCCGTTTTCCCGTACAAAATATGGTAAAACCAGTGATGTCGTTCAAAAGTACAACTTGTCCCACAAAAAATAAGCCCTCACACGGCCATATTGACCAAAAAATAAAAACGCTATGGCTCTGGGAACAAGGGGAGCAAAAAACGAAAATGCAAAAAAACGGAAAATCCCAAGGTCCTTAAGGGGTTAAGCCTTTTGCAGCCTCTGTTATCCATCTTCCCATCAACTCTGACCAGCTGCTCTATTCCTGCTGAAAAAAAGCATCCCCTTTGTACAAATAGGACGTGGCTCCCCTTGTTTGGGCTGTTTTTAATTTTGTTTGTTCACTTACTTGTGGAAGGCTATATAGTTGGGACCCGGGTGCTGCCCTGCCCTTATCTATTTATTCGTCTGCTGACACATGGTGTGCTGAACTACAAGAGTTGGGTACTGTCCTGATTGGGGCACACCTTGTCGTGGTGGGATGGCTTTTCCCTGGAGTAGGACACAGTACAACTGATGTAAAGTTTTAGGGTATGTGAACATGAAGTCTGTTGCTGAGTTTTTGGAGTGGACACTGAGCAGAAACTTGCAAGGTTTTGAGGAAGATTTGGAGTTTCTGTTCCAAAAACTTCTTTTTAAAAACAAAACAAAAAAGAAAACATGAAAATCAAACTCTCAGGTTCCCTTTGAGGGTTTGTTCACACTATCATTTAAATCCATGCTGCCCAAACCAGGATTATGTGCTTCCATGCTTTTTCACGAATATTAAACTGTCTCGGTTTGCATCTTGGTTACATCTGTTTTTTGGGTTTTTTTTCACTAAAGGGCCAGTAAAAGACCCCATGGAAGGTCACCTGTTACTTAATCATTATCTGGCGGATCACCGTAAACAATGCGCGCTGTACGATCTGTAGATTTTTCTGTGCACATAGGCTGCCATGGTTCTCAGCGGTGCGATTTGCACAGGTGATGATGCATCACCGAGAACAATGATTTTTTTTTTTTGTGTTGCACAAAAGATCATTTCACCTGATGAGCGAGCGTTTTGTGATTGGCAGCCTGTTTACGCTGAAAGATGATCGTGAAGCGAGTATCATTCACTATTAGCTGCTCAGACAAGCATGGTCTCGCTCAATGTGCTGTCTGATCGATCTGCTGTATGCGTGGGGAATTTGGCACAATATTAGGTTTATGTGGAAAATCACTTAAACATTGGCTTAAGAGGTAAATTAAACTGGGGTATATAGTTGAAGATGACGAATAGGTAGATGGTTATAGCCTCAGTATACATTTGTGTGCTAATTCTCCTGTGACTTTCTCTTTTTTTTTTTTCTTTTTTTTTAGGTACTGGCCTTCATGCCAGATGTAACATGATCCAAACTAGGGGCTGAAAGGATTAGTGACATTACGATCCTATCCAAGATGAAGAAGGGACTTCTGAAGGATCCGGACATAGCGGACCTCTTTTGCAAAGATGATCCAGAGACCATATTTGTCGATCTGCATGAGATCGGACATGGCAGCTTTGGAGCAGTGTACTTTGTAAGGACCTTTCCATAATTAGATGGTACATCGCGTAACGCAGTGGTGTAGTCCTTCTATAAAGCTTAACTATATAGGGCTTATGGTGCAGGATATTAATAAATTACTGAAATAAATAATTGGTCTATTCTGTTCACACTGACATTCGCATCGCTCCAAGTGAACAGATAATTAGTAATTCCAGAACTCGTGAGTGACGGTTACATGAAATGGTTAGGAGTTATCTCCAGTTTACCATTTATCTATTCACATAGTATGTTGTCATCCATGTTCTATTTCCATCATTTCTAGCTACTTTATTTGTCTGTTATTTTGATGAAGAAATAGTCATTGATGCTTTTGTTATATACTAGTCCTAAAAGAAACTCTAAGCAGATATTGTACATGGCACTGACAGTATCTTTAATTTATTTTCTATTTCTTTTTTTTATATATATCTAGGCTACTAACTCCACAACGAATGAAGTGGTGGCTGTTAAGAAGATGTCCTACAGTGGAAAGCAGATGAATGAGGTAAGCACCTGTCGTACAGATCTCTGCCTGTTGTGGTACGAGTGGGAATGGTCAATTGACATGGCTTTTACTGTCTCCCAGAAATGGCAGGACATACTGAAGGAAGTCCGGTTTTTACAGCAGCTGAAACACCCGAATACAATAGAGTACAAGGGGTGTTATTTAAAGGAACATACAGCATGGGTAAGTAATGGGAAGGCATAATGTAAAACTTTCTGCTAGGTTTGCCATGCAGTAGTGAATTTATGTAAACCACAGATTGGGACGCTGTGTAAAATATATAAAGAAATCAAGAATGCAATGATTTGGAAATCTCTTATGGCCATATGTTCACAACAGAACATAGAACACAGATCAGAAGGGGAAAGTTTTTTTTATTTTTTTCAAATGAAATGGAAAATATTTGTCATTTAGAAATTGATGTCAACAAGACATCTCAAAAAGGTTTGGATAGGACCATCTCTACCATTGTGCAGCATCCCTTCTTCTCACAGTAGTTTGTTAATATCTGGGAAATGTAGAGACCAATAGCTGGAGATTTGGGAGAGGAAGGTTGCCTCATTCTTGTCTGATGTAAGATTCTAGCTGCTCAACTGTCCGGGGTTGTTTTTGCTGGGTTTTTTGTTTCATAGAATGTCAAATGTTTTCTCTTGGTGACCGGTCTGGACTACAGGTGGTCAGTTCATCACCTGAACTCTACTTCTATGAAACCATTCTGTTGTGATGGATGCAGTATGTGGTTTAATATTGTCTTGCTAAAGTATGCAAGTCCTTGCCTGAAATACACTGTCTAGATGGGAGCATATGTTGTTCTAAAACCCCTAGCTTGATAGTGACTTTCAAGATGTGTAAGCTGCCCATGTCATAGGCGCTAATGCCACCCTAAACCATCAGAGATGCAGGCTTTGGAATTTTGTGTGGATACCAAGCTAGATGGTCCCTCTCCCACTGAGCCCGCAGGACACTGCGTCTATGGAAACCACAAACTATTGCAAATTTTGATTCATCTGACCACAGAATGGTTTTTCTTTTTGCCTCCGTCCATTTTAAGTAATCTTTGATATAGAGAAGACGGCAGCGTTTCTGGATTTTGTTTATATGGCTTCAACTTGCATTTGTAGATTGTATGGCAGGCCATGCCATGATTTGAATGACTGAATCATTTGTATTTTTAATGAAGTGCCAACTTGAGGGCCTGTAGATAACAAGTATCCAATATTGACCTTCAGCCTTGTCCCTTGTGCACATGGAATTTTCCAGAATCGTTGATTCTTTTTTGATATATATTGTATATGACACGTTATTCAAAGTCTTTGCAATTTTATGGTTGAGAAACATTTTCCTGAAATTGTTCCACAATTTTTAGATGCAGTTTTTCAGGTTGGTGAACCTCTGACCATCTTTTCTTCTGAGAGACTCTGCCTCTCTAACATGCTCTTTTTATACACAGCCATGTGTCTTGGTTGAGAATTTGACCCTCCAGCTGTTTTTCAAGAGTATCACTTACCTTTTCACCCTTTTGTAAGCCTGGCTCATCTTTTTTGAGATGTGTTGTTGACCTCAACTTTTATATTTTTAATTTAATTTTTTTTTTTCAAATGAAATGGAAAAATTAATGACTTTCAATTTCTGATCTGTGTTCTATGTTCTGTTGTGAATAAAATATGGTATAAGAGATTTCCAAATCATTGTATTCTTGTTTTGTTTACATTTTACACAGTGCCCCAACTGTTTTGCAATTGGGGTGCTATAATATACATGTCTAATATCATAATATGTAATTTTTAGTATCCCACTAATAAGTGTGGGGTAGCATCCCAATTTACAGACCGGACTAGTGCAAGTAAACGGCAGGAAGCTCTTACACCCGTCCACTGTGCAGATGAGCACATGGAACCAGTCACTTTGACAGTTTTACGAATGTGACTTGTTCAAGTTCAGTGCTAGTTTATACTTGGCTTTAGGGAGAGCTGGTTGCCTCCATTTATGTTAGATTTTCACTGGGTTCAAACAACAGTTATTTAATGTGTTTCCACTTTAGGAGAGGGGAGGCGAATTTATTGAAAATGCTATGCATAGTACAGTATATAAATGGTAAGAATTAAGGGACAGGGCCAACCTCGGGTTTAAAGAAATGAGTGAGTAAAGTTTTTATTTTATTTTTAATTAGTGGAAAAAAGTAAGGTTGTGCACTATGATGTGGAAAATCCTTAAAATGCACATGAGAAAATACTTGGGGATATTGGTACATTGAAAAGAAGGTAGGCTAAGGGTGGCCTAATCCCTACATATATACATATATCAAAGATCAGTCTGTGCAAAGGTTTATATTCTGACCTTGGAAAGGATTATTCATGATGATGCCTGGAGGAAGTATAAGATGGTGTTTTTTTTTTTGCTGGGATAACAGTAAGATTTCTTTACTGTAAGAGCTATAGAATGCTGTGATGGTTAATTTGTAATAAAGGTTTTAAAAAGGGGTCTGGATGCAGTCCTTTAATGTACACTGCTCAAAAAAATAAAGGGAACACTCAAATAACACATCCTAGATCTGAATGAATGAAATATTCTCATTGAATACTTTGTTCTGCACAAAGTTGAATGTGCTGACAACAAAAATCACACAAAAATCATCAATGGAAATCAAATTTATTAACCAATGGAGGCCTGGATTTGGAGTCACCCCCAAAATTAAAGTGGAAAAACACACTGCAGGCTGATCCAACTTTGATGTAATGTCCTTAAAACAAGTCAAAATGAGGCTCAGTATTGTGTGTGGCCTCCACGTGCCTGTATGACCTCCCTACAACGCCTGGGCATGCTCCTGATGAGGTTGCGGATGGTCTCCTGTGGGATCTCCTCCCAGACCTGGGCTAAAGCATCTGCCAACTCCTGGACAGTCTGTGGTGCAACGTGACGTTAGTGGATGGAGCAAGACATGATGCCCCAGATGTGCTCAATCGGATTCAGGTCTGGGGAACGGGCGGGCCAGTCCATAGCTTCAATGCCTCCATCTTGCAAGAACTGCTGACACACTCCAGCCACATGAGGTCTGGCATTGTCCTGTATTAGGAGGAACCCAGGGCCAAAAGCACCAGCATATGGTCTCACAATGGGTCTGAGGATCTCATCTCTGTACCTAGTGGCAGTCAGGCTGCCTCTGGCGAGCACATGGAGGGCTGTGCGGCCCTCAAAGAAATGCCACCCCACACCATTACTGACCCACTGCCAAACCGGTCATGCTTTAGGATGTTGCAGGCAGGAGTCGCTCTCCATGGCGTCTCCAGACTCTGTCACGTCTGTCACATGTGCTCAGCGTGAACCTGCTTTCATCTGTGAAGAGCACAGGGCGCCAGTGGCGACTTTGCCAATCCTGGTGTTCTGTGGCAAATGCCAAGCGTCCTGCATGGTGTTGGGTTGTGAGCACAACCCCCATCTGTGGACGTCGGGCCCTCATACCACCCTCATTGAGTCTGCACAAACTGTTTCTAACTGTTTGTGCAGACACATGCACATTTGTTGCCTGCTGGAGATCATTTTGCAGGGCTCTGGCAGTGCTCCTCCTGTTCCTCCTTGCACAAAGGCGGAGGTAGCGGTCCTGCTGCTGGGTTGTTGCCCTCCTATGGCTCCCACCATGTCTCCTGGTGTACTGGCCTGTCTCCTGGTAGCGCCTCTGGACACTACGCTGACAGACACAGCAAGCCTTCTTGCCCCAGCTCGCAATGATGTGCCATCCTGGATGAGCTGCACTACCTGAGCAACTTCTGTGGGTTGTAGAGTCCGTCTCATGCTACCACAAGTGTGAAAGCACAACCAACATTCAAAATTGACCAAAACATCAGCCAGAAAGCATTGGTACTGAGATGTGGTCTGTGGTTCCCACCTGCAGATCCACTCCTTTATTGAGGGTGTCTTGATAATTGGCAATAATTTCCATCTCTTGTCTATTCCATTTGCACAACAGCATGTGAAATTGATTGTCAATCAGTGTTGCTTCCTAAGTGGACAGTTTGATTTCACTGAAGTTTGATTTACTTGGAGTTATATTCTGTTGTTTAAGTGTTCCCTTTATTTTTTTGAGCAGTGTAGTAATATTACAGGCTTAGTACAAGATTGTCATGGGGGACTGAAGATTGATTCTGATACTTAAATTAAAAAAAAAACAAAAAAAAAACACAACCTGTCCTGATTTCTGTTACTGTGGTGCTTTTTGTCCGTCCTGTGTCATTTCTTACCTGCTTGTTTTAATACACACTAATTTATTTGATTTCAGCTGGTAATGGAATATTGCCTGGGATCTGCATCAGATTTGCTAGAGGGTAAGAAGAATGTCACACATCTTTTCAAGACCAAGAATTTATCATCCTGCACAATTATATTACACATTCTATATACAATGACTGCAGTATCTGTTTTAGAAAATAATTTCTCTAACCATTATCAAGATAAAATAATGCATATGTGGAATAATACCATCTATTGTGCCATTTTTGTGATTTACTAACATTTAGGCTTAACTTGGGGTTAAAATCTTTGTGATTACACTGGACTGATCAAGTACCTAATTTTGTCATTGTAACATGTATCTCAGAAATTATAGGTTTTCATTACGACTACCACAAATGCGTATACAACTTGAACAATTTCTGCAATGCACATAAGTTGCGTTACTGAATTCTTTTGGATATATCTACCTTTTGTCTTCTAGAAGCTTTGACTGCATTCTTCTATGGCAGTGTTTCTCAACTCGTGTCCTCAAGACCCACCAACAGATCATGTTTTCAGGATTTCCATTCACATTGCACAAGTGATGGAATGATCACCTGGGCAATACTAAGGGAATCCTGAAAACATGGCCTGTTGGTGGGTCTTGAGGACACGAGTTCAGAAACACTATTCTATGTGATTAATATTCCCATAATGAGGTATGACACCATTTTCCTTTCCGAATTAATATAAAGCTGTATGAATGTGAAAGTCCAGCCACATCCCCACACGGTTATATAGATGCTCTTATTCCAGATCTGTGCCATGCCAATTTCAATCACAGGCTGCATGAATCTGGGACAGGCTCCCTCACTGCCGACATCTATGTTTTACTCCAGAACTATGCAACGTTTCAGAGAAAAAAACACATTAAGAGGGGCCCGGAGAAATGTGACTGAAATGACTTGTCACCAGGATGGATCTGTATCTGGCTCTGCTTGACTTTCAGGTCTTTCCCTATGTGTATCAGTGACTCGTGATTTCAATTACCTCGTTCCGTGTCACAAATAAATGTTGTTTTCTTTAGAGTAAAATATGGGTATTTGTGATGATGGCGCCTGTGTCTTATTCATGTTGCCTGTGGTTTGGCCAACATTATCCACATGACTGTACCCCTGAATGCTAAAATAACCTTCGGTCTTTAAAAAAAAAAAAAAACACTTTGGCAGGCGCAGCTACAGTCACTGAGCGGCCGATGTAACCACGCCGCGACACTGACTGACAGCGGGCCGTGTACTGATGCACAGCTGACAGTCGGTGTGGAGGTGTGGTTACAGCGGCCACTACATTATGAGCTGTGTCAGGAGCCATGCCGCCTGCAGTTCTTCTTTAAAGGGACTCTGTCGGCATAGGATGACTGTTCAAACGAAGTTCCGCCACTCGGTGCTTCACAGCGTGGCCTATCCTTTATATACACCTTCACACCTGCTGTTCCTCTATCTCTACACCCCCTTATTTGATTGGCAGCTCTGCCTTCATTAAGCCAGAGAGCTTCAGAATGCTATACTCCTGCAGGTTAATGTCGTTTTTTGACATGACAGGTTATCTGTTTAAGTCTTCTTTCTTTAATGCGATTCTCCTCTTATATAGTACACAAGAAGCCACTTCAGGAAGTGGAGATTGCTGCCATTACTCATGGTGCCTTGCAGGGGCTGGACTACCTGCATTCACGCAATATGATTCACAGGTAAGCCAGATTTATCATGGTCTCCAGGTGAACTGTGTTAACTGAATGATTAGCATTGAGTCTGTAGATTAATTTTCAACACTGACATAGATATTCAATATGATATTTCCTTCGCTAGCCAAACTGAATAGATTATACCTATAGTGTAGTGATGATATGGCTTTGCCTGAAGCCTGTCCATGCTGTGAGCGAGTTGTGCTGCTCCCACCTTACTGTTCGGACCCCACTATAAGCCGGTAGGATGCATCAGGTTTCATCTGAGATCCCTTTGAAAACACATGCTTTGCTGCTTTGTGAACAAAGCCTTACTCATAAAATGTATAGGTACTTTTTATGTTGCTTTCTATAAATGTTGTCTTTAGTTGCTTTTTTTTTTTTTTTCTTCATTTAGCTCCTGCATTTTTTTTGATCACGTGATGTCACAAAACTTGTCAACGCCTCTAAAAAAAAAAACTTTTTTTTTTAAACAAACTACCTGCCACTATTTTGAAAAAAAGAAAAAAGCCACAAACCTAAAAATACAATAAAAAAAATGTTTAAGGATATAGAGGAGATCCAGCTCAAGACAAAGTAAATTATTCCAGACTTTAATAAAGTGTGTTAAAACCGCGATAGTCAGAAAACAATGCAGCACCGATCAGCATGCAGCACAGGTTATATTTGTACTACGCTTTTGTATTTTTCTATTGAGACCCAGCTTGCATCTGGCCACAGCATTTTTTACCCCAAAAAGGCCACTAATCACTGTGTGAGGGGACATGCTGAGGTGCTTCTGCATACAGCTTGTAAGCTGTATTGTGTGACTGTGCACTCGGCTGGGTCACAGTACTGCCGCATCTGTAGCTAAGATACACCACACATTTCCTGAACAAGATATAACTTTTTTGCATTCTACAAGATCCAGCGTATTGTGCTGCATGCACTCTGTATGTCATCCAACAAATGTGATGGCATTTCTGATAGACGCCCTAAGAGGAGCCAAGGAATTACGTGGCAGCATGGTTCTTATGAAATGGCATTATTATCCATATAAGATATAGTAGCACAGTAAACTCTACTTAGGCAGGGAGTGATGTGATGGATTGTATTCTTCATTCAGTGCTTAGCATGGTCCCAAGCCCCTTATAAATGTAACCTCTGACATTCATTTTCATACTGGTGCATTTACTGTACATAGGTGGACGCTTGGCAGTGACAACATTTTATCCGAACTGCTGAAAATGGTCAAATTGGAGAAGTATTAGGAATAGACTTGACTGCAACCCCCTCTAGTGGAAATATTATTTCAGTGTTTGGGGCATATCCTACATTGTAATAGGACAGCTCATCCCATTAACAACTAAACGCTTGACATTAGAAACAAGCAAATCATTTGTAATTCTAATTCATAAGGTTCAGCAAATATTTCCCCAAAACTTTATTTGCAGCAAATAAATTTGTCACGTATCGCACGTATGCAAATTTGCCCTGAAAAGAGATGTAGAACACTGAGGTCTCATAGGACTACTAAGGCAAACACAGCCTTAATGTCAATGGGACCCGACCATATAAACCCCTAGTAATCAACAGGCCTTTTA
Source organism: Phyllobates terribilis (assembly GCF_046119375.1). Lineage (NCBI taxonomy): Eukaryota > Metazoa > Chordata > Amphibia > Anura > Dendrobatidae > Phyllobates > Phyllobates terribilis. The sequence continues at coordinate 376,134,451 of NW_027362761.1, read as the reverse complement.
ATAACACAGCACACTGACAGACTTTTAATGTGTTTTTAAAATTAAAACAATGGACTAAAAATGATTTTAGTAATTTATGAGGCAGCCCGTTCTGTGCAGAACACTGGTTAGCCTCATCCTGCTGTGGCATATATTCCATAATGACCTCCACCACTTTGTCTGCGGCAAGCGTATTCGTGGGGAAGGAGGCCTGCGTTTGGCAGTACTGCTGGCCGGAAGACTGATGCCAGTGATGGTGCTTCTGCTGCTGGTAGCAGCGCTCACAATTCTTAGCTATCCTATACGGTAGTTTTTTATTTGTTTTTTTTACACTACCCCATCTATTGGCACTTTTATTCTACCATACATTTTGTACAACACTATACTTTTTACAATCTTGTCACCCAAACTATTCAACCCTTGCTAAAGGACATAACCAGAAATGCTGGGAAAGTAGGTTATGGATCTGGTGCTTACGAAACAGACATGCATTTTTTTTCCCCTGCAATAAAACTCAGCCTCCTTCCAAAAAATGATGTAATAATAAATAGTAGGTAGGTAAGTATACAACTAAAAAGCCAGCACCTGAAAGAGGGAGCCGTATTAGTGTAGCCTGTATAGATGTAAAATTTGAGAAGCAAAACAGATGTGCAAAAAAAACCCACCAATTTATGGCACATACTTTGTGAGGTAGACCGTTGTGGATTTTAATGTATTTTCTTTTGGATTAAAAAAAAAGAAACAAATTCTCTCCTTTCCAAAAACTATTGCAAAGGAAATGCAAAAACATTTCCTTTTGACAAGGAAGCACACTCATAATGACTTCAGTTTTATGTTTTTCCTTTTAAAGACTATTTTGCTGCCTTGTTTCTACTTTTTAGTGCATTAAAAATTAAGAAAAAAAAATGTTTATTTTGTAATTTACATGCAGCAGGACAGTTGGCAATGCCACCATATCACCGATTTAATCACATGGATTCTGTCACTGCTATTCGCACTTTTTTTTATCTCTCTGTATTTGCAGACTACTACTCTCATCTTCACTGCTGCAGTTATAGAACACATTACTGTCTGTAATATTTCTCCGATGTTTTAGAGCTTTCTTTTCCTATCTCTATTGCTGAGGCGTGAGCCCTGTCATCCTCTCTCAATTTTAAATAGCCCTAAAATGGCTGCTGTGTTCCCTGCGGCATCTTTTATAGAAGCCTATGATGGTTCCGCCTTATTGGCTGTGCTATATAGTGTGATGTGCAAGGCATTTGGAGTATGCCCGTATAGTATAAGATGTATTAAACCTAAGATTAGAAATTCTGTTCCTTGTAAATTGCAAAATGTGAATAAGACATTAATTGCACAATACGAATATCAAAGTACAATTTAATATGCAAATTAAACTGAGCAAAATATTTCTGTGGGTGCTGAAAAATAAATAGCACTGTATCCGCTTGATATATTCGCAAATGTAGTAGGATTATGTTTACTACATGTTTTGTGGTGGTTTATATATTTTTTTTGTATTTTTTTGTAGGGATATTAAAGCTGGAAATATCCTGCTAACTGAGCCTGGTCAGGTAAAATTAGCGGACTTTGGTTCTGCATCTATAGCGTCACCTGCCAACTCCTTCGTGGGAACCCCATATTGGTAAAATGTATTACGGTTTGTGTCAGTAAATCTGAACTCTTAAATGGGCAACATGGCTATTACCATCTGCATCAAAGGTGCAGCTTTTATGGTAACCATTACAGACACCATGGGGTCCATCTGGTGCCAATAATGTCTGTTGTGTACAGTACTTTTTTTTTTTTTTTTTTTTTTTTTAAATCCCGTTAATTCTAAGACTCTTTACTCATAAAAGAGTTTATGTTCATAACCTGAGACAGGAATGAGTATAATAAATGGGAACTACATGAGCGATGGTCTAATACAGTGGGGAGGATCGCATTGCAATCCTCGGACTGGCCGTTGGCTCTCCTGACCTGAGCATGACGGCACGTATTTCTGTGCAGCTGTCACGCTCCGGTCCGGAGAGCCAACGGCAAGTCCAAGGATTGCAATGCGATCCTTGCGTGATTAATACGGCCGTCTGACTGCACCCTAAGGCTGAGGTTACAGGTGTTATTTAACCCTGAATTATACTAATGTTGTGCTACTTTTGATTATTAAAGGGATATACAGTATAGAAGTTTATTCACTTCGCTTTTTGTTGATAAAATAAACAAAAGCGAAATCTAAATCAAATCAGTGTTTGGGGTGACCTCCCTTTTTTCCTTCAAAACATCACCAATTCTTCTAGGTACACTTGCAGGCAGTCAGGGATTTTCTAGCTATAGACCGTGTGCCTAGGATGAGTTTTTGATGCTGCGTATTTTCACTGCGTCAGAAACGCAACGTCGTACAGTTCCAGCAAAGTGGATGGGATTAATAGAAAAAAAAGAAAAGCACAGTTGGCATGACCTTTTTTTCTTTTTTATTGTTTTACTCAACATAAGCAGACTTTTGGTGTGCGTTAAATCTGCATCACGTCAATTTCTCTTGCGAGCATACGGAGTTTTATGTGCGGATTTTCCCCATAGAATTTACAAAATTTGCGGAAAATCTGCAGGTGAGAGGCACTAAAAGGCATGTCATTCACACATTAAGATTTGTCAAAGCCAAATACCAGGAAGTATCAAAAACCAAGCGGCTTTATTTAAAACATGATGCAATAAAAATACATGTAAAAGAACGCACTCAAAAACACAATGCCATCCGCTTAGAACTGGCAGCAACCAGTGGGACCCACTTATACTAATCTACTGTTCAGAGACGTTTGACCAGAACTGGTCTTCATGGTATAATTGTGGCCAAAAAGTCATACCTCCGACATGGAAACAAGGCCAAGTGACTCAACTGTGCATGAAGACCTAACTGGGGTGCAGAAAAATGTCAGTAGGTGCTCTGGACTGAGGAGTCAAAATGTGTAATATTTGGCTGTAACAGAAGGCAGTTTGTTCACTGAAGGGCTAACAGGTGGTACAATGATGAGTGTGTGCAGGCAACAGTGAAGCATGGTGGAGGGTCCTGCAAGTTTAGAGATGGGGATTTGGTAAGAATAAATGGTGTCCTCAATGCTGAGAAATACAGGCAGATACTTAGTCATCACAAAAAAACAAATATTGATTTGTGTTAGATCTCTATTTTGTTCATTCACTTAATAGTTTATTTTTATCAATGAATAAAAGACTAACACTTCTATTATTTTTAAAGAATTCTTATTTTGCATCATGCTTTCCACACCTTCCTAAAATGTTTGCACGGTATTGTACATTACGAGATATCCGCAACAGTAAGAAGGTGATTCCACATTGCAAACCATTTCCACATTGTTTTGCTTGTGTCTGCATTGCCACCATGAGGCCTCATTCAAGCGCCGTTTTTTTTTTTTTTTGTCTATGCTAAAAAACAAACCCTGAAACTAAACTGTTTTTCACCAATGTGATGGATCCGATTTTCATACCTTTTTGGTTTTATATCCATTCCTATCATCAATATGGCATTCGTTTTTGTCTTGCGCAAAACAAAAATCCAAGCTTCTCCTACACATTAAACAGTAAAAACCAAACAGAACAGGGATGAAATACAAATGCCATCTATCTAGTGTTCTGATCAGTCTGATCTGCGCATTATCTTCTACACTTACATGTATAGTCCCTGATTTGCTATATTTATAATGTAAAATTGCTCAAAGTGTAAAAAAAAAAAAAAAAAAAAAAAAATTCAATGCAGTAGAGTTAACCTGTTATAACATATGTGGTGCTCATTGTCATGTGTGTGTTTTGTAGGATGGCCCCAGAAGTTATTTTAGCAATGGACGAAGGGCAGTATGAAGGCAAGGTTGATATTTGGTCTCTCGGTATCACTTGCATTGAATTGGGTGAGTATAAATGTAGTGAACATACATTCGTTATCTGGAGCCCTTCTATATCTGTTCCCTCTTCTTGTCTGTGCTGTGTGAAGGGCGAGACTCGTGGAATATAGAGGCAAATCAGAGCAGAGGGGTGCTGGCATGCATTCAGTACACATTCAATTTAGTAGGCAATGTACATACTACTTTACATTTCATGTAGCGCCATACAAAAAACGGGTGATCGAAGGGAATCCAGCTAGGTGATCACTTAATACCTTTGCCATTGGGAAGGGCATATTCAGAAAGGGTGACTGCTCTGTACAGTTCCCTACATTTAACATAATTTGTAGTGATATAGATAATGGAAAAAATGAATTTACCTGATGTGTTTGATGGGTCCAGGGAAAGCATTCTTCCCTAGAATGACCCAGGAGATTAAAATAATTGGATTAGGCTGCATGAGACACTAACCAGCTCTCCTTTACACATGCAACACCTTACTGCTTGTACCTGGTGCCGGCTCTTCTGCTTATGGGACTTACCTTTTCCCTTTCTTTCTAATGTACAGCTGAAAGGAAACCTCCGCTATTTAACATGAACGCAATGAGTGCCTTATATCACATAGCCCAGAATGAGTCGCCAACACTACAGTCTAATGAATGGTAAGTGTAGCATTGCAAATGTTTGCTTGTTCCATTGGTTTTACTCCAGTTTAGTGAATGTAAAACATGGGGCACAGCAATTCGGCAGTAAATTATAATACATGAATTTTAATTCCCAGAAAAATTACTATGTTATGTATTTTTTTTTTTTCTGCAGCATTCGCGTTGGACCTCATTCACATGTCAGTTTTTCATGTATGAGCGCTACCCATTTTTTTTCACGGATATCACTTGTACCTATGATGGTCCATGGAGTAGTTCAAATGTTGGTGTTGTGTGTTTGTTTTTTTTGTTTTTTTATAATCCGTGAAAAAAAAGCTGAAGATGCTCATGAAAATCACTGATGACACTCGGTGCGTTTTTCTCGTATGTGAAAAAAAAACGGACTTCTGAATGAGGCCTTTAGCTACATTCACACGTTCAATATTTGACATCAGTATGTGAAAGCCAAAACCAGGAGTGAAACAATCAGAGGAAAAGTATAATAAACAAGTCACCACTTCTGGATTTATCACCCACTCCTGATTTTAGCTTACAAATACTGAGGTAAAATACTGACCAAATACTGAAGGTGGCAACATGGCCTTAGGCTGGGGCTACATGGCAACTTAAGCGTGACACATGTTTGCTGGTTGTTACTGCTACATCTCCGCGCAATACAAGTGATTGGAGTTGCATTGTGACTCCAGCAGTACTGCGACAGGCAAGTCACAAAAAATCAGACGTGGTTTGACTTCTTGCAGTTTTCTTGTCGTGGTCGCTGCATACTCAGGGTTGCAATGCAACCCCATTCACTTGTATTGCGCTGCAACGTAGCAGCAGCACCTAGTGAACTTTTACCACATGATGAGCATCGCAGCCAAAGTTGTCATGTAGCCCCAGCTTTGTGTTTGACATTTCTATTTACACCACCCCTTCAATGAATTGGCAGAATTTTTCCTTTGCTGGTCACAAAGCAAATTGTGTGCCATGTGTGGAACCAGGCTTGGATGCTTTCAATGTGTATGATTAGTTCTTAGCCAACAATCTGTATATAAAAGTCCTTGCACAGTGATCCCCTTTATAGGACTTTTCTTTTTTTAGCAAGAGCAGTATTTGTGCACTGCTAATATATAATAAAGAACCCACACCCAACAAAAAAGTAATTTTTTATATATTCCATTTGTCAGGACCGCTTTATTCCCAGGCATTTCAACAAAGTACAAAATGCATGCTGAAATGAGCTAAGCATGTGTGTATATATACTGTCATGATTGAAAAGATGTACTGTAAGTGGTGCACAGAGTCATTTAATACTATTTTTTTTATTTATTTTTTTACTTAAGAATACAGCCTAAATCTAGCACATGCCAAATTTGTGTTTTAGTCGAATTGACAAATATTTCAAGAGGATTTGTTTTACTAAATACTTGAATTTAGCCGTTACAAAATATAACCATAAGCGGTCACCTTTTCTTGGCACACTGGGTTGGATTTTTTAAGTCTTTAAAACAAAAAATCAAAAAATTGGGGCAAATTTATAAGGTGCACACCACTTTATAAATTTGGACTGTCCTAATGCCAGAAAGTTAAATCTACACCTCCAATGAGTAGGTGCAGATTTGTGCCAAATTTTGCAGCATTTTTTAATGTAAAGTTTAAACTGTGTACAATTTGTTGTGTTGGCCATGTCCATGCTTTCAATTCTTTGTGAACATTATACAGCAATCAAAAAATTTGTGCGATTTTGATTTTTTACGGCATAAAAAGAGGAATCTAAATAGCCTAGAGGCAGGCTGCAGCTCCATATAGCCATCCACTATATAGAAATCGCCTCGGCTGCTTGTTGAGATTGGAACCATTTTTCATTTACAAAAACACAAACCTTTTCCTTAACATATATCTTTTTGGGATGTATTTAACCAATTGCCAAAATGTAACTAAAAATGTACCTTACGATTGAGGGGGTGTTCATATATCATATATCTCTCATAAATCATACTAGATGACTTTTTAAATGATCCAAGTTTTCCCTAGTGGACCAGAAATAAAAATGTAGAAATAGGAAAAAACACAATTGTATATATTTTTTTCTAGCAAAGCAAAAATTAGTCCCAAAAATTGTGTGACGGCGGCTTTACATCCCCAGTCATTTTTCATATTGGTTTTTGTCTTCACTCCCATTTTCCTAGAGCCATAATTTTATCTTTACATCGTCATGGATGTAAGAGGGCTTTGTATCTGCTGCGTGAGTTGTATTTATTACTTACCATGTAGTGCGTCAAAAATAGACAAAGAATTCTCCATAAAAATGAAACCCCGAAAATACAGGGGTTTTTTTTAATACCATTTCACAAACTTCATTGTGCTGTACATGTTGCATGTTTTTTATTCTGCATGTTATGGTTGTATCCATACCAACATTAAGTAACCAATAAATTCAGGAAAATGTATGTGTTAGTTTTTTTTTTTATCTCCCCTTTGTGGGCTTCTTTGTATCTTTGTAAAAAAAAAAAAAAAAAAGCAAAAAAAAACCTTGTGACTTTTTTTTTTTTTTTAAGTGGCTCCTGATGGAAAATGCTCAAAACCAATCACTATCCAATCTGGAGGCTGCAAAAAAACGCAGCTTCAGGAGAAACTCTTCCAGAACACTTCAAACATTTCTCAAAACTGCTTCAGTAAACAAAAATTTTCTCCAAAATCTCCCCCAAAAAAGGCTTTTGATTAATTCTGGGAGATGCTCACCTGTCTACCGTCCCCAGTGCAATATGCTGCAATATGTCTGTATCGCGGTGTATTCTTTTGCCATTGTTTAACTTTTAAGCATTGCGAGGAGAAAAGCCGGGGTGATAGAAGGCTAAATTATAATCAGCGAGTCTGATGAGGGATTTGTTTCGTGTACAATCACTTATAATTATCAGTATGTTATTATTTTGCTATAACAGAATATTACTGTATATATGCCTGCCTTGAGTTTTCTGACCATTGTATTTATGCTATTTTAGTTTAACCTTTTAGTTTCCCTGCCAAAGTAGGTTTCTTTCCTATATTGAGAGATCTATTTTTTTTTTCTTTCAGGTCAGACTCATTCAGGGGATTTGTGGACTACTGCTTGCAGAAAATACCTCAGGAACGGCCCACATCAGCAGAGCTGCTGCGGGTAATAAACCTTCTCTTTGTCTGTGTGTTTTAGGCCTCCTTCACAAACGTTTAGTGTTTTTTTGTTTGTAAATGTATATCGAGTACAATCCATTTCATGCACTTGTTGCATTTTTGAAATTTTATTGTGAAGCATAAAGGAAAAAAAAACCTACCTAGAGCATTCTGCTTTCTTATAAAAACGCCAATAATGCTATACACCAAAACCCTGGATGGAGACTAGTAAACCCGCTATCCCAGATAAAACAAGCCGTGTGTGAAACTCTCCTTAAGCTGGTTATAATTTTTCAGAGTAGAGAATAGAATATTTCCAAATAATGGTGAATATAGGATTGGATGGGTCATACAACAGATACAAAAGGACATCATTTTATCCTCTTCCACCACCTCACACCTAAAGCCAAATGCCCAAATACTGATGATGCTATCAGTACTGCACTTGCACCCCTCACCCTGCACTTGCACCCCTCGCCCTGCACTTGCACTTTATGTGCATTGTCAGAACTAGTGACATATTGTAATGTTATAGAGCCATTATGTCAAGTGTCAAGATGAATTTTCAGGAGTGCACTGCTCTTCTGCCTTCCTGCTTTGCTGAGGGCAGTGCTCAACTGAAGATTGACAGATCAGACCAGCGGCACAGTCGCCCCTGTGGTCCAAACTGTGCCGTCTCCCAGGCTGCTAGCATAGACCGCTTTGCCTCTAAAGCGTGAAAAAAGTGCAGGGGTCTGCAGATAGCCAGCTCCAGTGATTCGGACGTCTCCTGGAACACACCAGCAGGCTGTAAAGCATACGACCTGCTCATGCTACGCATTCTGTGCCTAGGTAACAGGCCATAGAATTGCAGGGTGACCGGTAACATAGGCAGTGAGCGTTAAACTATAAAATAAAAAATCCCTCAGTTTTTGAGAACATATAACATTTTTAGTAAGGGGTAAATTGCAAAATTGCTTATTTTTACAGGCATTTTGCAACTTTACCTATTTATGAAATTGTGACAACCTGGCAAATGTAAATTTACAATGGGCAGTCCTGGCCTTTAAGTTGTCACCACTGTATATAAGTGAGAGAAGATTGGGTGCAAGACTGAGAAGTCTCTCTCAATACTCCTATTTTTGCTGTCCTCAAGTTTGTTTTTCACAAAAAACAAAGCTGTGTAAAGAGGCATCACTAATGTCATGTAATCACAAGGATAGAGACAATGATTGCTATAACATGACTGATTTCTCCTATACTAGCTGTGTTACAATGTCAAAAATACAAAAAATATAAAAGTTCCCTTTTTTTAAAAAAAAAAAAAAAAAATGTAGAAAAAATCCATAACCCCATCCCCCCCAGTCAATTATCATAATCCTGACTGGCCCACTTATCCTAAAATTTTTATATATTACAAGTGTAACGACTGATAATGACCAACACAATTTAAATGTCAGCTAGCCCTTAGCATGTTTGTTGTTCTACATGTGTGCCCACAAATCTCTCAAAAGCCTCTTGGGCTATAGCCATGCAGGGGAGTATTTTTGCAGGGCAAGAAAAAATGCTTAGAAATGTTTGAAATACTTTTTCCCATTCATTTTTATTGTAAAATCCCTTTGCTGATCATGTGTTAAGATTTTTGAGCTATTTTTTTTCCACTTCATTTTCCCACCAGGGATTTTCAAACCCTAAAGTTCATGTGACTATTTTTGGAAACAGTTCCTGATGGAATCTACTCCAAGCTAGTCACTGTCCAATCTGAAGGCTGCAAAAAAAAATCTTCCTGAACACTTAATTATTTTTAACACTACTTCAGGAAACAGGGAAAAAAGCCTGCAAAATCTCCTGGAAAAAAATAGGTTTTTGGGGATTGATCGATCGTAACAGATCCATGTCTTCATTTGTGAATAGAGTAATGGCCGGTAGCTGAAGATTTTTCTGTTCTTATTCAGGAATAAAAATAAATCAATATATAAATAAATATGTATAAATATCTACAAATATGTTATGTAGATGGGGAGACTGCTTTCCTCTTAGTGATCCTTTATTGACTATTTTGTTGTGCAATTTTAAGTTTTTAAAAAACCCACAATGCTATAAACTGTGAAAATATGACTTTCCTCTAATAAACCTTGCATTGTTTTTCTGAAATGTTGCTTTTTTGGTAATTATAAGTTATGTTTCACTTTATTGCTATAGGTAGATGCAAGAAATGTGCAGTTTTAGAGGGTGGTGGGGGCTTTATCTAGTCACAGTGAACATGATGGATACATTCATATCTATAGTGCTTTAGATAGGTTGCTGTCTCATTGACGGTCCAGTTATACATTTCTGTCCCTATTTTAGAAGGACATGGATGCATGTAATTATGTAATTCAACTTCTATTAATTGTAGCATTTTCCAAAGAGTAATTAATAGAACAATATGTAAGATATATGTAAGATATATGTAAAGGAATAAAGAAAAAAACAAACTCCTAAGAAAAGTAAACCATATTCTATTGGAACTATTTTATTAAAACAAGATGTTAATTCGTCCATAAGTAACCTGCACTTATTTTGGATTTCAGCATGACTTTGTGCGCAGAGAGAGGCCAACACGAGTCCTTATAGATTTGATCCAGAGGACTAAAGATGCTGTGAGAGAGCTGGACAACTTACAGTACAGGAAAATGAAAAAAATACTCTTTCAGGAATCACGAAATGGTCCATTGAATGAGTCTCAGGAAGATGATGAGGTAAGAAATGGGAACTATCCTAATCCATGTAGTTAAAAATAATAAAAAAAAAAATGTGTATATGCGATTTATGTATATTCTAAAATATATATACACAAAGATTTATACTTGTGTGTATAATTGTATATCTGTCATATCTTTACATATATATCTGTATGTGTGTATAGATGATAGATGTGTGAGAAATATATCAATTAGAAATGTACCTGACTTGTTCAGTGCACTGTAAAGTTTCTTTTAGAAAGAGCTAATTTGCCACATAAAGTGGATTTAAAAAAAAAAAATTTTTTTTAAAGAAATGTGAAAAAATGTTTGGACCTGGTTCTGCTAGAACTGGTTCTGCTAGAACAGGTGATGTGTATTTTTTTCTTTTCTTTTTTTAAATCGAGCTGATTTTATTTTGAGGTAATAAATGACATAATCACAAATGTACATGCTGCCTATAACATTGTTTAGTGTTCTGTCCAAGATACTTGCACCATTCTTATCGATTGGTCACAAGATGTGTTTGCAAGATTACTTATGGGCCTGGCTCTCTGCCATTATGTAGTATAGGCTGTTGACCATTTAATTAGATATTTTAGTACAGACTGTACAAGAAATGGGCTCTCTAGGGAAAAGCTAACAGACCGCCCTCTCTTCACTTAGGACCTTTTATCATATGTGTAACTTATTACACTGCATAGTTAATATGCTAAACAACAAGACGTCTAGATATACCAAAGGTGGAACGGCCACTGTATTATGTACAAAATAACTATCAGTTCAGTGTAAAGTACTAGCCAAAGCCAGAAATGTTGTTTCATATCTGAAGCACCCCTCCTTTTTAATAGATCTTTCCTTTTTTCTTCTAACTTTCAGTATTTTGAGGATTATTGCCTCATGTTCATTCAGTGCCCCTGTGTATTTGTGTGCAGAATTATGTATTTTCATCCTTAAAAAAACCCTGAACTTGTCAACCGTGTGTCTGTTTCTTTACATACATATGTACATGGTCAAATCTAGTTTCCTATGTTAAGGATTGCACTGAATATATAAACACTGGATACAAACCAGAGTATATATAGGTGATCAGATAGATAGATAGATAGATATATCCAAAATACGGAAGAAAATTGTGCATGCTGCAATTTGTTTTTTTATTTTATTTTTCTCACACAAATGTTCAAACCGTGTGAAGACGCGCTACTCCGAACAGCACTGCTCAGTAACATTGGTCTGTGTTGTCGGTGTACTATCCGATTTGAGGCCGTGTGGGATCCAGCACACGTGAAGAGAACATCAATGTTTAGTCCAAAATTGTTCTTTATCAGTGTATATAGCATTAAAAGATTAGGCGATAGAACTTCCATACATGGTGGTTATTACACGTTTTGAACAGTTGGTTTTTAGTCAAAACTAGAAATATAAAATAATAAAATAATCTGATTTTAGCACAGACAACACACGGATGTATAATTTGTTCGCCTGAATGAGCCCTATGTCAGATTTCAGAAATCCCTGCAACTGTTTTATATATTTTAATGGTGTTTTGTAAAAATTCCATTTGTTACTGATTTTCAGGTATATAAATTTCTGCAAAAAAAATAAATAAATAAAAATTTGCTCTGTGTGAACTGGCGCACGTAGACTAACAAAATCCCCAGAAGAGTTAAATTTCTTGCTTGCATACAGGTTTTTTATTCTCCTGTCCTTGTGTCAGTAATTCTTTATGTAGGGATTTAACTAGTGAAGAACTGTCCCAGTTGGGTTTCTTCATGGGTGAGAATCCATACTTTGACTATGAAAACCGATAATCCGCTGCATGTAGAATAGTAATGTGTCCATACATACGTGGTAGTGTAACTAATCCACCGTTTCCAGTCTACTATTTTATAAAATTGTAATTTTCAGGACTTGGGGCTTTGTCCGTGCACTACAATCTGCCAGTGGCTTCACTCTTGCAATGGTGTAAATTGTAGGGACCCATATTAGTAGTAACAAATACAGTAGTCCCCTTTTACAATGGTGGATTTTAAGCTGTTCCCATGGTAATTATGACTTGTACCATGACATGAGTTTTATGTGCTTGGTTATGTAAGTGTAAACTCTACAGAATACAAGTACATTACCAGCAGAAGGTTACAATGAAGATTTCTGTGAATGAGCAGATATTGGTATGACTGGTAATAGTAATATTTTTGTATAACCCCTATAGGACAGTGAACACGCAACAAGCGTGACCAGAAAAATGGACAGCCTCGACAGCAATCATTCCATACCAAGTATGTCGGTGAGCACGGGTAGCCAGAGCAGCAGTGTGAATAGCATGCAAGAAGTCATGGACGACATGAGCCCGGACCTGAGCTTGATGCAAAGTTACAGCTGCACTTTCGATTCCACCTCCTCCTTGGTTCCCAAGAAGGTAAGTTAGGTTTTTTTTTTTTTGTTTGTTTTTAGTGGAATTATATTTATGATTTGGAGACTGGGAAGTTAGAAATAGTTTTTCATATATATATATTCTACGGGAATTCGGGTCAGGCCGCTCCATGCATCACTGTCTATGCGCAGATGAACAGACATCTGAATCTAGACTTAGGTATATGCGCACGGATTTTTTTTAAGGAGTTCATTAAAAAACATCTGTAAAAATGCCAGAAAGACTCTTCCAACTAATTTCTATAGTAAAACCACTTTGCTGGTTATTTATTCAGTGTGTTGATTTTTTTTTTTCTTGTCCCGCATCAGGTTTTGAAAAACACCTTGAGATGGGGGAGTGGTAAAAAAAAAATAATAATAAAAAAAAAAAATGTATGTCACTCCTGATGGAAAAATGTTCCAGGCTAGGCACTGTCCAATCAAAAGGCTGCAAAAGCAGTTTTAGTCAAAAAAAAAAAAAAAAAAAAAAAAAAAAAAACCCTGCCAAAATGCTTCAAAACCACTTTTTAGGTTATGTGCACACGTTTGAGTATTTGCAGCAGACATTTCTGCACCACAAACTTGTCTCTCAACAGGAAAAATATATAAAATGACTTTTTTTTTTTTTGTTGCGTTTTTTTCCCACTGAAGTGGGGTGAAAAAACGCTGCAAAAACTGCAGACAAAATTGACATGCTGCACATCTGAAACTGCTTCCGCAAGGAAAGATAAGCTACATATGCATGAGATTTTAGAAATCTCAATCACTTTGCTGGGTTTTTTTTTTTATGGCGGCAAAAACATAACGTGTGAACATACCCTAAGAAATGGAAAAACTCCTCAAGAGTGTGTCCTGAGTGGTTTCACTAGAAAATTTGTCGTTTTTGATCTCCTCTAAAAAAACCTCCGTGTGCACATAGACTTGTGTGCAGCATAAATTAGTATAAATTGTCACACACTTGCAGTACTTTGGTCCCGATTCATCATTTGCTGTTATTTGAAGTGACTTTTTTCTTTTTGTCTTGTGCTATTCATTGCTGTTTTTTAGCACCAAATTCCTCAAACTGGCACCAAGGAGTTTGATTAAATTTGAACAATATCAGAGATTTTCAAAGATTGACTTTTACATTTTTTTTTTTTTTTTTTTTTGCAGTTTTTCAGACCAAAAAGTCACATGAGCCTTTGAAATGTCTCATGTTAGTGTGCAATTGTTCAAAAATTTTGTAAGATTGTGAAAAGTCCATATGATGAGTCAGGCTAAAACATCTGGCTAAGGTAAAACTTGGTCACAAAAAGAGACAACACTATTTTTTTTTATTACAGTTAAATAAAGCTCAAAACCTAACAGTCACTATTAAAGCCACTTTAACCCCTGGGGAAAAAAAAGGCACACAGACTATGATGAATCGAGGGCCTCTGTTTCTGCAATTTATGTTTTAGAGCATCTGCTATAAAAAAAAGAAAAAAAAAAAAAAAGTCTCCGTTTGGTGGCCAGATACCATATTAACCTGACAAAAATTGAACGCCATATTTAAGATGGCCCAAATACAAAATTAATGTCATGCTTCATGGCTCCAGAATCTCGGCACAGGGCAGTAAAGCAAAGCTGCTAATCTTCCCAAGCAGTGGTCGCCCAGATGCCGGCACACTGTTGGCTTTTTGGGCCACTGTTGGCTTTTTGGGCCACTGTTAAGTAGGGTAAGTTCACACATGGCAGGTTTTTTTGCAGCCCTATTCAGATGTAGGGAATGGATTTTTATCCACAAAAATGTCTGCAACAAATCTGCCATGTATGAGCCTACTTGTATATGGCGCCTGCTGCCAGACATCTGGAGGAGGAGGAGGAGGAGGAGGAGGAGGATTTGAACTAATTTACGATTGTGTGTGTTCATTGTGTTTTGTGTGGTGATTTGTGTGTCACATGTGAGGTGCTATGAATGTAGGGACCGTAAATTAGAGCAATTTTATTATTGCACGGCTTTATTCCCTCTTAAAAAATAAATTAAAATACAAATGATTTAGTGGGTAAAGTACATTTAACACCAAATTATTATTTTTTTTAACGGTCTTCAACTCTGTTGAATCACGGCGACTTGATAATGCCAAATATGTAGCCACAAATCTAAAACTGTAAAGTATATGGGTTTTTACCTTTTTAATTTGCCCATGGTAAAATGTAAGAGCTTGTATATTACTGTAAAAATTAAAATCTCACGTGTAAGATGACTAATATGTAAAAAACAAAAACCTCTCACTAAAGGCCAACTAAAATATAGAAAGCCAAGTAAAAAAATCTTAAGGTGCATGGAAGAAAATCTTGTAGGTTGTCCATTAGTAGAGCTCCGGCCATGCAACAATAGCACTGTATTCATTGTGACATTTGTAGTGTCCTAGTAATGGTCACTGAGGTGGACACCACACAACAAAACCCTTTAGGAAGGGTGGGCTTTTCCTGTGACAACAGAGTCCTGTGACAAATCACGGTTAATTGTCTGAATGGTGCGATTCATGTGGGAGATCATCATGGGGACAATTGCCCTCATTCAGCCCTGTCCATTTTTTGGCCTAGTTCATTGTTGTCTGGACACATAAATGTGTTGTAAGGGTCAGCTATGGCCAGTGACCCTTCTGATGGGCTAAAACTAACAGGGATGTTTCTTAGGCTATGTTTACCCAGAGGTGTTTTTTTTTTTTTTTTTGTGGTTTTGTTTTTTAGTGGATCCAGTCCGGAATCCTCCCCAAAAACTGCTCTGGGGTATGTGCACACGTTTTATAGATGTTGGCAAACCCGTTGACTTTTTGAAGCAGAAAACTCTAAAGGAAAACTGTTTCCTGAAGTGTTTTATTTGGTGTAATTTTTTTGGCAACTTTGATATAAGGTTTTTTTTATTTTTTCACTATAAATATTCTTCCGGCTGCTTCCGTTTGGTTCCCCACTAGTTTTATAGTCTGAGCACTTTTTTTTAGCTGCGTTTACAGTTCAAAAAGAGGTAACGTGCACAACGACGTCACAACAACTTGTGCATATGTTAATAATTTTTAATGTTTCTTTTTTAGGTGCTTTTTTGGGTGGAAACCACTTAAAAAAAGACTAGATGTGCACAAACCCTGAGGGAACATTTAGAAATTTATAGGGAGACTTTTCCATGATAATTTGCTCTATATATGAGCAATTTTTTAAGCATTTTTTCTTTTTTTTCCTGAAGAGACTTTGTGACTTCTTTGAAGCAGATACTGGTGGAATCTACTCCAAACTCTGCTGCAAAGAGCATCACAGGATGTAAACGCTAAAGGAAAAGAGGAGTCTCCTGTAGACGTCCTGCTTGGAAAAACTGCTTTGGATTTGTCCAGATCAAAAAAAAAAAAATCCACTGTGTGAACATGGCCTGATATGATGCAAAACGCCATGTAATAGAACCAATTGTAGGTGTAGTGGGACATGTTGGAAGAAGGCCAGTGACCATTACTAGGGCCATCACATAATGTGACGGCCATAATACTGTCGTCTTCATCACCCGTTCATACAGGTGGTCACCGTGCTCCTGCAGTTATGGCTGAGGAGGCCATATCACCCGGCTTATCATTTATTAGGTCACATAATAGGGCAGATATCCATGTATAGGAGGCCATGGAAGATGCCAGCTCTGGGTTGGGTGCTGGTACATCCCTGTGCTGCCACCATTTTGGGGGTGTCTCAGCTGTGGAAATGTCACATATTTAGTGCTGGTGCTGTCTCTTTAAAAGAGAAAAAAAAATCCCACTCCGCGAGTGATCCCTCCTCAGCGAGGCTGGAAAGTGCTAGAACGCGCGGGGTGTGAGGAGCCGTGCCCGCTGCCGTACCCCCTGCACCCAGACTGCGCGGACAGCGGCCCCCTCCCACACATAAAATCACACACAGATCTATTGCAGCCAGAAGGGGCGGAGACTGCACAGCAAAGCCCAAAATAGAGCAGCGGCGGCGGCACTAAAAGACAAAAGAGGCACTGAGGGGAGAGGGAGGGGGCTGTGCTGCTGCTCGGCGGGCACGGCTCGTGGGCTTAGTGTGTGTGTGAGTGTGTGTGTGAGTGTGTACGTGTGCGATATAAATAAATATATCTCCACAGCTTCCCTCCCCGTCCCTCCTCCTCTGCCTCCTCCTCCGGCTGGATGGGATTGTGGAGCTGCTGAAGCTGCTGCCGTGCTGGAGGAGCCTGCACACACGGATCAGCTGACCCCGCCGAGCTCCAGCTGCAATGGGCTGCCGCCGCCGCGGTCTCTCCTCTCGCCCCTCGCCCGGTGGCCGCTGCAGGGACTGAGCCCCGGGCGCCGCCACTGAGACATCGGCGATCACCGAGCAAGAAAAAAAAAACCAACCCACCAGAGGGGGGACAACGGGGAGTGAGACAGCGGGAGAGAGGGGAGAGACGGCCGGGGGGGCGGGAGGGAGGGAGGGTGGGGGAATCACGTTAAACTATGCATCTCATCGAGCCGTGCTGGCGCGGACGGAGGGCTGAGAGACACGCTGCCGCAGCCGGGACCGCCGCACACTCCTCTCTCCTGCTTTTCACCCCTTCCTGCAGGATCATGCATTCATAAGGGATGAGGCGGACCACAGGGATCCCAGGCCTGAGCTGCGGCCTACCCCGTCAGTGCAAAGTCAGGCACTTCATTACCGGAGCCGCGAGCGATTCGCTACAATCAAATCAGCATCTTTGGTAAGAGCGGCGGCGGCGGGCGGGCGGCCGGTGTGTGCGCTCCTATGTGCTGCCATTGCTGCCTTCACCCATCCCCCTCCACCTCCTCCTCCCAGTGCCCCCCCACCGTCTTGTGCTGCACCTTCCCCTCACCTCATCCTGGCACCCTCAACCCCATCACCCCTCCCTCCATAAAAAGAGATTTGCATCTCCTGGTTACCCTCCCCCGTCCCCTATCTGTCGTTCATGTTTTAATGTTTGTTGGCATAGCAACCAGGGCTTGCAAAGGAGGAATTCTAGCCCTGTGCATGGAATACAAAAATCCCCCATATTGTCCTAGCCCTAGATGTGTGCAGAGAGCCCAGCTCTGTGGTGTGCTGTGTGCCGCTGACAATGCTGCAATATTAATACCAGCTGGGCAGGGACATGTCTCTGGGAAGACGGATCTCTTTGTGTGTGGAGGGGCTTCCTCCCCTGTAATGTCACCTGTGTGTGAATGCCCTCCGCACACCTTTCTCCATGTACCGCTGCTGCTTTCCCTTTGGTGATGGGTGGCGAGCTTTCTGTGGCTTGACCCTCCCTGGCTGGTGACGGGTGGTGTATGTCTAGTGTATGCCGAGGCATTATACATGGTTGTGTTGTGAGAGGACGATGGCAGCCTATATCCTATTCTCCATGCAGGGGTCAGCTGCCATGTAAAAGGAAAATGTCTACGTTTCTGCAGCTATCAATTGCATAATCCCTCAGATATTCCCTCCGAAATAGATGGGTGTCCTTGCAAAAAGGAAGGAAAAAAATGAGGGTGGGGGGGCACGTCACACCCCTTTTACACATACACACGTACATGCAGGATCGTGTGCCTACATATGTATAGACCAGACACACATACACGATTTTCTAGTCACTATGTTGCCTGCTGTCATTGCTACATTTGTGGAGAAGGGGCAGAGCCGGGTTGTGTCGCCATGTACTGATGCTGGCACAGGAGTACAGAGCCAGTGCTAGGATTGTGGCTGGCTCCACCAGGGCTGTTGGCATATGCCATATTGTGGAGAGCAGCTCGCATAGACATCCTGCATTTCTACTGTGCTTACATCATGTGGGGTTTTTTAATTCAATAGCTCCATGGTTATCATAAACGAGGAACCATTTTTAATTGTTCCTATATTCTGAAATCCTCCAAACTTGCTGTTCAGCAGCCCATTTAGTTTCTATGTTTTCCCCTTTTCTGACATGAAAGGCAATTCTAGGTTTTGTGTAAAATGCTTACTCATGTCCAAAGCACCAGATTTTAGAAGAGCTGAATCTTCTGTTGCAATGCACATGCTAATAAGGCGAGGGTTCCTGGCTGCTTTATGTTGCCATGATGATTGGATGTATTCTCTGCTACTTTGATAAACAGGAACTTGGGCTTCCCGTTATTGTTGATCTTTCACCTCCTTTAGGTTGCAGGTATATGGTGATTGAAGGCTATTGACATGTCCACGTACCTGATGTGACGAGGAGGTGACTTTATTGTGCCTTTTTATGTACATAGTGGAAATAAATGGTAATAATGTTCACCTGATGACAAAAATGGCTTGTGCACACTAGGAAGAAATGCATGTAGGCCTCTTGTCCCAAAAATGCCATATGTGTTAATGTGCAGCAGTGTAAGATTGGATTGGTGGGAAGATTTTGATTTCATATGGCCCATTACACTGGTCTTGTAATATGTTCCATTCTCAAAAATCCCATGAGGCTTTGACTTGCCAAGAGCTTAATCCCTGGCGCCTGTTTTGCATTCAGAAGTTGCTTCTTACCCTGATATAACCTTGGGTTCTCGGGTGAACAACTTGGGCTCTCCAGCCAATAATTTGGCACAGGGCTCCCGGTGTTGCTGACTGCTATCTGTGGTTGACTGTTTCTATCATATCTGTGTTTTTCAGATATCTGTCTTCTAGGTAGTGAGCAGTTATGTGGGGTTCAATGTGTATTGGCACTTATCTGGTTTTCTTTAGGTAGCCTTTTTTGATGAAAACACCTCATGTGTGAAGGGAATAGATATGGTGCAACAGAATTATATATGTATATTACAGCTATAGTGTCCAAAAGCCCAGAAATTGTCCTGCATAGTGCAAGTGCTGCGTATGTATAAGGATCTAAGCAATTTATAAGGCGTTATAAAGCGTTCACCTATAATCTCCGTTTTTTCACACCTTTTGTTACTCTGGTTTTGGTCCATGAAAATAACACCTATCCAGATCTATCAAAATACTAACAGCATCCATTAATGCGGTCCATTGTGTTATGTACGTGGTGTCTGTCATCATACCAGAAAAAATATTGTCGCATTTTTGGATAATTCTGTGACGGAGCTTCAAGTGCAGATGTGAACATTGGTTTTGCTATTATTCTATGTGAATTGTGATGGTCCTTTTGGTGGACATGTGTGGATGAGTACACTTCTCAGAAGTTTACTTACAGATGCTGCCTGGGTAACTTATTGCAATTTTGGGACCCTGCTGCCTTGCTATGGTTGACATGTCGCTTACCTCTGAACGTTGGAGAGGTGGCTGCTCTGGTTGCCATGAATAGTACTTTGTGGCCAGAAAACAGAAATCTGATCAGATTGAAGCAGGGATTGGGTTTTTTTATTCGGTTTATTAAGCCAAAGCTTTCAGTCTTTTTTTTTTTTTCTACAAGTGATCGACTCCTCACTTCTTCGCTTTCCAAAACTCCATTTAAAAAAGCCTGAACATGTCAACCTATTTTTGGGAAACTGCCTGTGTGACAATAGGAGGTCCAACATAACTTAACATTGTACTCTAAGGAGGATGAGAATCCGTTTGTCTTTCATACCCATTCTGTTTGGGTGGGATTTGGATAAGATCCCCCAACAACAGATGCCAGAGGGAAAAGGTTCAGCTGTGTTGAATTCTAACAGAGGCTTTATTCCCATCTTATTCAGCATACATGTTTATGTAGCTTTTGGCAAAATGCAATCCAAATAAAAGCCCCACATTTTTATTACTTAGACAACTGGGGAATCCAGTAAATTAAGGCTTTAGTTGACAATGACTGCCTCCTGTTTACTATATTCTGCCATCCATGAGGTTTATGGAATTCATTCTCAGAGTTTTGTACAGAGTGCCGGTGAGTGTAAACTGGCCAACCAATTGGCGTGTTGGAATGTTTTTGGAGCCTATTTTGATTCTGGGATCCATCTTTTATAGTGTTTGAAAACCGGCAATGTAGTAGAAGCAATGGGTAAAACAAGTGAATTAGTCTGCTGTTTGGCTGGCTTTGGAAAAAAAAGTCATAGGGATTTTTGCAAGTAAATATCGATCTTACAACGGTGTTGCGTTCCTTGCACAAAATCATTGAGTGTTGTTTCAGTTAACCTCTTCGCTCAAAAGGACATAAATAGATGTTTGCACTGGGGTCAACATTTGGAGAGGGCTTAGGAGTGGATTCCCCACTTACCCCGCTCCCCCCAACCCCTCATATGCAATAGGCGCAAGCTTAGTGATGTCCCTAACAGCAGCAGCTGCTGCTAACCATCTAGATGCTGCTGTCAGTTTCTGACCACAGTGTTTAAATACAATAGGTGTCACCTTTGCAGCCATGCACCAACTCCAATTGCCCCCCCCCCTCCCGCAGTGCGATTGCAGGGTCAAAATGGGTGGCCGTAGCTACCCAGGGCCTGTTGGAGGCCGTTTTGGGAAGCCATGCCAGAGGCTGGGCTTCAAAGGAGACTTCTGTTTTCAGTATATATTGCAATACAGTGGTATATTGAACAAGCTGGTTTCAAGTTCCTCAAAGAGAAGAGATGCTACAGTAAAAAAAAAAAAAAAAGTTTTTAAATATTCAAATCGCCCTCTACCCCCCCCCCCCCTTGAAAATGAACGTATTTGGGATCGCCACATCTGTAAAAGTCCGATCTATCAAAATATAAAATTGCTGTAACTTCCCCATACTTACCGTACACCGTAAAGAGCAAAAAACAGACGCCAGAATTGCATTTTTCTAGTAACCACACCTCCCTAAAAATGTACAGTAAAAAGCAAACAAAACATATCTAATGTATTGCTAAAACAATCAGCCAGCCTCGTAAAAGCCGTCACACCACTCAATCAACCAAAAAATAAGTTATAGGTTTAAAAAAAAAAAAAAAAAGAAACACAAAGTGAAAAACTATAAAAAAAAAACAAAAAAAATTATTATAGCCATCTAAGTTTATTTTCATCACTGAAATAAAAATAAAATCAATGCAAATTGTTTTTTTTTTTTTTAAATTTTCGAAATTGTACTTTGCTTGGAGACTCATGTTTCCAGGTCACTTTGTACTATATAATGAATGGCATAAAAGCGAAACCTAAATAACAATGGCGGAGTTGTATTTACTTTCACGATTGTATCCTGCTTGGAATTTTTTTTCCTTTTACAGTACATCATTTAGTTCGAAACTACAACTTGTCCCAAATGAGAACGCGCCCTCATACAGTTATGCTGACAAAAAAAATATAAAAAGTTATCGCTTTTGGAAGAAGGTAAAGGAAAAACAAGGCAAAAATGTAAAATTGTCCTGTCTTAAAAGGTTAAAGCACTACATGTGTAAGCAGTGTAGCTTAATACTGTACTTATGGGAAAGTTGCTTATTCTGCAGTATCGGTTGTTCTGGAGCAGTGTTCAGTTCTACCTGTTCTTTGTTATAGGTAAATGTCAGCTAAAATAGGATCTTGACAATATTCCCCAATTTTCTTTCCCTCCCTTCTGTGCTTGGTTTTTCTTGGACATGCTTTGATCAGAGTAAAGCTGCGCACTTTCAACTGCTTTTGTGTATGGTCTCTACGATTGTGACTACAGTGTACTAGATTTTTGAGGTTTATGATGACCATTCCCAATCCAAATGCAACCATTTTATTCTGATGACCCATAAGCATAAAGTGCCTTGCCTAGATTTGACAGCTATATGATCATGATGGTTATGGTACATTGTTGTAGACATCAGGAACCCATGGGCCACCCAACAAACTAGGACAAGGTGTCTATCGTGGAGATTAATTAAAGTGAGAAGAAATTGGAAGATCTCTGGTTACTGATGTACATGCCACATGCTTTATCCACATCTAGTCTGCAGTTTTCGCCTTAATATAATGACATTAGTAATCTTTTGACTCGCTAATCCAGCCTGATGTATCCATTAGTAAGATAAAGCGCTCCTCAAACAAGTTATCAAACTGCAAATTCCACTGAACGTGTAGATGATAATCGGCTGCACCGCACTGTGAAGTGGTCATATTGGCATCACAGGCAGCAGAAGATACAAGTTTGCCTTCCAGTTCCAAATGTAGTAAGTATTGAGGGACATTAACAGATGGTCAATGGAGAATGTTTTCCTCTTTGCTAAACCTACTTTGATCCCTAAATCACATGACTTAGTAAAAGATGCTTCTGCAGCCTTTAATCTGAAGTAAAGTAGGTGCAATACCTACTGAAATTCTGGATTGCTGTGGTCATCCTCATGCTGAACCATGCTGGACAGCTCCTGATTTCTCCACAGTCTTGTAGGCAGAATAGCTGCTTTCAGTAACAAGCTGCAGGATTCTTCATTTCTGCTTACTGCACCAAAAACACATCAGTGGCTTGGTCACTTGTGTGTTGATGGCTAGCTTTGTGACTTTTATAATGCCATTAATTTGTCTTAAATTTGACAAATTAAAAAAAGGGGCAAAGGGATTTCAGCATATATTTTTGTGTACAAATATGTCCATCATATGTGTAATATACACCTTACTGTGCAAACTTTTTAGGCAGTTGTGAAAAAATGCAGCAAAAGTAATAAAACCTTCACATTTGAAGTGTTAATAGTTTATTTTTATTTAGCAAAATGCGAAGTGAATGAACAAAAAAAAAGAAATCCAATTCTAATCAATATTTGGACCACTCTTGCCTTCTAAACAGCATCACTTCTAGGTACGCTTGCACGGTCAAGTATTTTGTATTATAGTCTGGTTATAATAAACCTAATTTTCATATATAGGTTGAAATAGTCATTAAGGAGAACCTGATACATGCTGCTCAATCCATAGGCAACATGTATCCGGCACTGGCTGTATGAACTCAACCAGTTATGTTTGACTCTGAAATGCTGTAGTGTTTCAGAGAAAAACATACTTTAATAGCTCCCGGGGACCGAAAACGCTCTATAGACTAGTCGGACAGGTGGGCTCCCCACCTGCTTCTCCCCACCTGCTTCCCTGGATTGACAGTCTCTTCGTACACATAGGCAGAGACCTGTCAATCCAGAGCAGCGGGTGGGGAGAAGCCGCCAGGGATTTGCCTGTCTGACTATTCTATAGCTCTGTTTCAGAGTCCATACATGCCTGGCTGAGTTCATACAGACAAGTGCCTGATTCATGCTGCTAGTGAATTGGGCAGCGTTTATCAAGTGTCTGGTTCACTTTAACTGAAGCATAAATATCTGAATAGGAGACTTCTAACTGGATGAGGAGCAGACAAACACTGCCAGAAGTGTGAGGTTTTGGAAGACTGTGTCATGTCACGATATGGATCATAGCAACAAGACACAAGGTAGTTATACTGCATAAGCAAGGTCTTTCCCAGGCAAAGATTTCAAAGCAGACTCTGGTTTCAAGATGTACTGTTCAAGCTCTTTGAAGAAGAACCAATAAATGAGCAACGATGAGGACTGTAGACTCGGTGGTCAACCAAGGAAACGTGGTGCAGCAGATCAAAGACACATTTGTTTGAAATCGGAAGATGTCTAGCAGTATAATCAGCTCAGAACTGGCAGCAACCAGTGGGACCCAGCCGCACCGATCTACTGTTCTGTAGAAGTCTGGCCACAAGTGGTGTTTCGTGGAAGAACTGCAGCCATAAAGCCATACCTTTTGACATGGAAACAAAATTAAGTGACTCAACTCTGTACAAAACCATAGGATCTGATGTGCAGAAAAATGGTAGCATGGCTCCAGACTGATGAGTGACAATGAAATATTTAGCTGTAACAGAAGGCGGAGAAATTCAGGCAGAAACTTGTGCATCATTTATTCTTCAACAGGACAACGACACCAAATCATACAGCCAATGCCATTAAAGCGGTGGTTCCCTAACTCCATCGCTGTCACCCCTCCCACTGTAAAATAACACCTCTACTCTCCTCTGGTGCGGGTGCTGTTGTAGCGGTGTCTGCGTTGGCTCTCCCGTCACGCAAAACCTGCGGCCAATCAGCACAGTGAACAACCCCTTTAAGAACTATCTTGAGGAGGGGTAAAGAACAGTGGAAGTGATACGGCCCCACAGTCTTGATCTCAACATCATCTAGTCTGGGATTACATAAAGAGACAGGATGATTTGCACAAACCTACATTCACAGAAGCTCTGTGGTTCTCCAAGATGTTTGCGGAGTTGTTTCAAAAACTGTCCATTTATACCTAGAAGAATTGTTGCTTTGAAGACAAAGAGGGGCAGGGGTCACACCTAATCTTTTTTAGAATTAATTTTTCTTTTGATCATTCACCTTTTCATTTTGTTAATTGATAAAAAAATAAACCATTAACACCTTGTATTTTTTAAAGCATTCCTAGGCTGTTTTGCCCACTATGCGTTTAACCGTTTCCGCAGCGGCTATTCCGCTGCAGAAACACTTAAAAAAAACGCTTGGTAGAAGGCCTACCATGTTCCCCAATGATAATCCGCATGTGCTGTCCACATGCTGCGGAAATTTCCGCTGCGGAAAAATCAGCAGCACTACCAATTATTTTGCGTAAATGCGGCGTTTTCGCCGCCATTGACTTGCATTGGACCGCATGTCATCCGCATCACTGGATCTGCAGATGCGTTTCAATGTGCGGATGGTACCCGGGTTTGGAGAAGAGGAGACTGCCCTCCGGACCCGGGTACCATAGTACCTGTAAAAAAAATAAAATAAATATTATACTTACCGTCTGATGGCCCCCGGTGTCCTTGTCTTAGCTTGCCGGCAGCTCGCGGTAGACTAAAAGGACCTGCGTTGACGTCATTTAGTCATGTGACGGGTCACGCGACCGCGAGCTGCCGGCAAGCCAAGACCAGGACACCGGGGGCCATCAGAAGGTAAGTATATATTTATTTTTTACCATTCTTTCAGTTACACTATATAAATCCATGCTGTTTGCATGGATTTATATAGTGTGACCAAGTTGTCAAGCACTTTCCAAGTGATGCTAAAATCGCTTGGAAAGTGCTTGTCAACCCGCATGCGGAAATGCAAGTGAAGAACGCTTCACATCCGCTTGTCCCTGGCAGGAAAAACGCATGTACAATCCGCATGCGTTTTTTCTGCCAGGGAGATGCAGAAACGCTCAGGAAAAATCCGGAGCACTTCTGCATCGTGGGCACATACCCTTAAGCTGCATTTTTGCTGCAAGATGATCATGAACAGGCATTGTAAAAATCACTTGTTTCACGATTCTCTTATCCGTGTAAGCATGCTGCCAATAATCTGATGAATGAGCAAAATGCTAGCTAGTTAATGACAGACTACCCATTTAAGTTTACTGATCTTCGGTCGTGTTGTGCCACTGCTTGGCCCATGTAAACGGACCTTTTGTATTAAAAAAAATGCTGCACATTACAGGATGGATGTGTATGTATTGTATATAATATTTATTATGCAATATGGCACCATTAATGAGGAGCAGAGAGATGTACCTTAGCCCTTCCTTACCTGTCTTATGCTGGGCAGCCCACTGTGGTTAGATCCAACCTCAATTGTGCTAGCCTTTAGCCAGTCTATGGATACTGCTTAGTAACAGAATTTTGCAGGGCTGTGGAGTCGGTAAGCCAAACCTCCGACTCCTCAATTTCCATGACACCGACTCCACTACTCCGACTCCCTCATACACGGCTCATGTTTAAGTGATAAATTTACTGTAGCACAGATTCTTCTCAGCTAAAAGTCTAGACTCTTAGATCAGGAATAGGACAGACCTTTATAGGACATTTCATAACTTTCCCAAATTCTTATGAAAAAAATATCCCCCACAAACAAACTATATTGAACTACTGTGCCCAATTTATTATATTTTTTTAGGAATTGGAGTTGGTCCATTTTATGCCGATTCCAACTCCACAGCCCTGGAATTTTGCCCCTTAATTTCCACTATTTTGATGACCCCAAAGCATGTTTTTTCTTTATCATGACCTTCATGATTTCTACTAGTCAGTTTAAAGGGGTTTTCTGGGCGGAGTCTGTGACTGCCGAATTGAGTGTGCAATGACACTTGTGACATTCACGATTTCCCTGTATTCGCCATGCCATTTGCGTACAATTGGTCACATGCCGAGTATACTCTCCTCTGCTTCTGTCTTCTATTAAGAGACCTGGATAAGAATCTGTTTGGCACATGACTGCAAGTATGCACATGGCATACATGTGGTCACATGCCTGGCCACTCTCACAGGGGATACAGGGGAATTCAAGATATGGCAGTCAGACTGCAGACTTTTTTTCTCAGCCTGGTAAACCCCCAGTTTTCCTCACAAACTGACCAGCAATCCTGTCCATAGAACAACACTTCACTTGGGGAAGGCTGATTTTCTATTAGATCTGATGAACAGGTCTGGGCATATGTTCCTCTACGATTACCCATTTTATGGACAGAATTGCTGGGCATATTTTGAGGAAAGCTACACTAACCAGAGAAAGTGGCCGACCTCTGTAATTTGAGTTTGTACTCTTCTGACGGAAAGAAAGAACCCAAATCTCCTGATAAACCAGCCAATCCAGGCTGTGAAGCAAGCACCAATGTGCCATCATTGAATGGCTTGTTTGAACAGTCCGAGAAACCTTGTATGTGTGCAGGTCATAACATGATAGAATATTTGGTTATTGGCAACACATGTCCTGGTTACACAGGACGATGCTAAATCAAGAACTCCGAATATACCGGCTTAGAAATCAGGGCTGTGGAGTCGGTATAAAATGGACAGACTCCAGCTCTTAAAATGTATAATAAATTGGGTACAGTAGTTCAATGCAGTTTGTAGGGAATATTATTTTCATAAGAATTTGGGAAAGTTATGAAATGTCCTATGTCTGTCCTATTCCTGATCTAAGGATCTAGACTTT
Source organism: Phyllobates terribilis (assembly GCF_046119375.1). Lineage (NCBI taxonomy): Eukaryota > Metazoa > Chordata > Amphibia > Anura > Dendrobatidae > Phyllobates > Phyllobates terribilis. Next base: position 376,106,885 of record NW_027362761.1, on the reverse strand, counting down.
TAGCTGAGATAAATCCCTGCTTCAGTAAATTTATCACTTAAACATGAGCCATGTATGAGGGAGTCGGAGTCCTGGAGTTTGAGTCGGAGGTTTGGCTTACCGACGCCACAGCCCTGTTAGAAATGGTCACACCTGACAACAGTATATAGTCTCATGTAATTGTGCCATTAGAAGATGCATCATACTTAACATTATATGTAGCTACTACTTGAACTCTCATCTTGAGGAATCTGTGTTAGGCTACATTCACACATCCTTGTGTCGTGGTCTGTAGTTCATGAATCTGCCACGGGTCTCCCGACCCGCTATCACCAGCCACATGGGCATATGTATGGGCCAGGAGAGCTGTGGCTGATCCGTGCATCGTATTTGGACTGCAACTTGCTGATGTATTCAGAGGGTCACAAACTGGAAAGTGGCTGTTTTATTTTCCTTTTTGCTTCTCCTTTAATCTATTAGCTGAGCACTAATATTTGACCTGTGTAAAGCGCAGTGGCATTTCAGATGGCGCCTACTTCAAAAACAGCGTTTGGAGATGATGCGACTAGGATGACTAGCTGAAGAGACAGGTCCCCATCTGCTTCTCCCCTCTGCTGTTTACTGACAGGTCTCTAGCTATGTATGTATAGGAAGGACCTGTAAATTGAGGAGATCGGGGAGATGTCCTGTTCTTATTGGTAACATCATCCCTGGCCTCCACTTGAAGTCATGTTTCCTCTAAAATTCTACAGTGTTCCAGTCAAACACAACTTCAAAAACTGAGCCGGTGTCTGGCCCTTGCTTCCCACTGTGTGGATAGCATGTGTAGGATGACAGTTTCATGTCAGACCAGCATTTATTATGGTTGGGTTTTTGAACTGCACCTACCTTTTGTAGCTCTGAACAACTGGTTAGCGCCACCACTGCTCTGCTTAGTTTAGTTAGCAACCAGTGTCCCTTTAATATATCCATGAGATATTTTGGTTGTCTTATTTGACAAAATGTGTATTCTTAAGTCAATTTATGAATAGGTAACGTGCAACTCTGGATGGCCTTGAATAACCTCGAGTAGCGGATCTCCGTATATTGGAGACATGTGCAGTCATGGCCAAAAGTATTGAGAATGAGACAAATAGTAATTTTTCCAAAGTTTACTGCTTCATTTTTGTAATGGCAATTTGCATATACTCCTGAATGTCAAAGAGTGATCAGCTTAACAGCAATTACTGTACTTGCAAAGTCAATATTTGCCCAGAAAATGAACTTTAACCCCCAAAACACATTTCAACATCATTGCAGTCCTGCCTTAAAAGGAGCAGCTAACATCGTTTTAGTGATTGATCCATTAACACAGGTGTGGGTGTTGATGAGGACAGGGCTGGCGATCAATCAGTCATGATTAAGTAAGAATGACATCACTGGACACTTTAAAAGGAGGCTGGTTCTTGGTATCATTGTTTCTCTTTCAATTAACCATGGTTATCTCTAAAGAAACACGTGCAGCCATCATTGCACTGCACAAAAATGGCCTAACAGGGAAAAGTATCGCAGCTACAAAGATTGCACCTCAGTCAACAATCTATCGCATCAAGAACTTCAAGGAGAGAGCTTCCATTGTTGTCAAAAAGGCTCCAGAGCGCCCAAGAAAGACCAGCAAGCGCCAGGATCGTATCTTAAAACTGTTTCAGCTGCGGGATCGGACTACCAGCAGTGCCGAGCTTGCTCAGGAATGGCAGCAGGCTGGTGTGAGTGCTTCTGCACGCACTGTGAGGCGGAGACTCTTTGAGCAAGGGCTGGTTTCAAGGAGGGCAGCAAAGAAGCCACTTCTCTCCAGAAAAAACATCAGGGACCGACTGATATTCTGCAAAAGGTACAGGGAGTGGACTGCTGAGGACTGGGGCAAAGTCATTTTCTCTGATGAATCCTCTTTTTGATTGTTTGGGACATCTGGAAAACAGCTTATTCGGAGAAGAGGAGGTGAGCACTACCACCAGTCTTGTCTCATGCCAACTGTAAAGCATCCTGAAACCATTCATGTGTGGGGTTGCTTCTCAGCCAAGGGAATCGGCTCACTCACAGTCTTGCCTAAAAACACAGCCATGAATAAAGAATGGTGCCAGAATGTCCTCCAAGAGCAACTTCTCCCAACCGTCCAAGAGCAGTTTAGCGCCCAACAATGCCTTTTCCAGCATGATGGAGCACCTTGCCATAAAGCAAAGGTGATAACTAAATGGCTCATGGAACAAAACCTAGAGATTTTGGGTCCATGGCCTGGAAACTCCCCAGATCTTAATCCCATTGAGAACTTGTGGTCAATCATCAAGAGACGGGTGGACAAACAAAAACCAACAAATTCTGGCAAAATGCAAGCATTGATTATGCAAGAATGGACTGCTATCAGTCAGGATTTGGTCCAAAAGTTGATTGAGAGCATGCCAGGGAGAATTACAGAGGTCTTGAAGAAGGGGCAACACTGCAAATATTGACTTGCTGCATTAACTCATTCTAACTGTCAATATAACCTATTGGTACTCATAATATGATTGCAATTATATTTCTGTATGTGATATAAACATCAGACAAACACTAATAAAAGCCAGAGGCCAGCAGATCATGTGAAAATCTAATTTTGGTGTCATTCTCAAAACTTTTGGCCATGACTGTAGTCATTCAGTCCTGTAATGATAATCACCGCAGTACCTCTCTTCCTCTTCTCTAGTTGTGAAAACTGTGCTCTTACTTACCAATAATTACAGCCTGCCCATTTCCAGTGGTGATCAGAGTAGTACCCCCCCTCCCCCACACCCAACTGTTTGTCACACCGAGCCCAATCCTCACAAGAAGGCCTTCCTTCCAGTATACTCTACAGATGCGCCCTCTACAGGCTGTATAGGAGGCTATATACAGCAGCCAAAATGTTTCTTTTTTGGCAGTGAACAGAGATCGATGCTGGAAAAGCACACAGTGCTGTCATGTATAATGGCTACTGTGTGCTTTCTCCACTCGGCAGGAAGGTCTGTGACTACTTACACTACACTCGCTTCATGCATTCAAAGTTGGGTGGAAGCATGTTGGTGCCAAATGCTTGACCGACATGGAATAAAATGTGATATCTATGGTGCTGGTATGTCATAAGCTGCTACTAAATCAGAGAATATTTAATGATAGATTTAATTATAATAGATTTGGTAGGCGCTTCAGAATGTGAATGGAGGGCCTTTCGACGGTCCTCCCTGATGGCAGATATCTGGAGATGAGATCCAGCCTAATTCTGAGAGACCCTTTATTTCCACTTTGTCTCCTGCTTCATTGTTGCTGGCTGAAACCCCTCAATTATATCGGTGAAGCAGGGAAGTTGTTATGCAACTAGTGCCATGATGCCAACGAGTCAGTAGGCCCTCTTCAAGTAAATCCATCAACTACCCCCCCCCCGCCTTCTGCATTTTTGTCATATAGCTGCACAACTTAGTAACACAGTAACTTAGGTTGAATAAAGACCTAGGTACAACAAGTTCGACCTTTCTCCCTGTGTCGTTTGTGTATAATAATGTTTTAATGTTGAGCACCTCCCATGTTTCCTGTGCCACTGATTTATGTATCAGTAGAAATAAAAGTTTTTTCTGGATCTGCTTAAGGCACGACTGCAGTGATGTGTCCCCATCATTAAATGCTAAAACATGCAGAGTACTTGGTAGAAAATCAGTGGTTGTTTTTTCCCTGCTTAGTTTCTGCTAGTCATTCCATTTCAGTAGTGCAGCCTCGTTCATATTTTCTTCAGATTAAGTTCTCACAATGAGTTTTGGTGAGTTTTTGACATTGTTGTAATTGTAATATTCTGCATTTCTTACTCAGTGAAAATACATAAAATGGATGGGATTTATAGAAATATCATGCCCACTGTTTTTTTATACTGTGTAAACTGACCTGCGGAGCGTGTCTGAAATCTACAACATGTCACTTTCTCTTGTGGTTGCGCAGAGTTTTATGTGCAGATTTACATAGAATTGCATAAGATGTGCAGGTAAAAAACAAACAGAAAAACGCATATGCGTGTTTAGTGAATTTCTGCTGCTAAAACGCACTAAAGCATATATATTGTCCACACCTGACTATCAATGTTTTGTCAAAGCCAAATACCAGGAAATATAAAACAAAGCAGCTTAATTAAAAACATGACATCCAAAGAGACAAAATCCGCGGCTTCAAAATCCTGATAAAAATACACTCAAACGCAATGAAAACAATGCAATTAACCTAATTTACTTAATTGGTGAGTTTTTGATGTTTCAGCATTATTGCACCCAAGGCCACGTTCACATGTTCAGTATTTGGTCAGTGTTTGACAAGCCAAAACAATTAGTGGACCAAACAGGGTATGTGCACACAGTGCGGATTTGCTGCGGTTTTGCCACTGCAGAGTTTCTGCACCATTTCCGCGCCTAATATACAAATTAGATTACTTGCGGTTTTTGGTGCATTTTTTATGCGGTTTTGCTGCATGCGTTTTTTTATGCGGTTTTGCCGCATGCGTTTTTCATGTTGAAATTAGAGAAGTGTGTGTTTTTTTTTTAAAAACAAACTTTATTGATCATCATGTAGCGTTTTTGTGTACATTTCCGCTGCGGAAACGCACACAAAACACACATGCGGTTTTTCCTCATCTAATGCAAGTCTATGGGGGAATCCGCATGCGTTTCCGCAAGAGAAATAGACATGCTGTGGATCTGAAAAACGCACCTAATGTCAGTTTCCGTAGGTGATCCAGAGGTGCACAAAAACGCATAGTGGGCATGGGATTTCTTGAAATCCCATCCACTATGCTGTAACATCTGGCTGCTGCGGTGGTATAAGCGTATGTGCACACTATCGTACTGTCAGCGCTTTGAACGCAGCATACTTAATGTGTCCAAGGCGCTGCACGGAGGTGAATCCGCATGTGTTCATTGAACCATGCGGATTCAACGCAATCAATACATTGTACTGATCTAATTTCGCTTGCGGAGACTAGCGATTCCATAAGAGAAATTGACATGCTGCGGTCTGGAAAGACTCGCCACGTGTCCATGAATGATCTGCAGGTGCACGGAGACGCATAGTGGGCATGGGATTTCTTGAAATCCCATCCACTTTGCTTGTAATGTGAAACACTGCTCTGCGGAAAAAAAAAAAGACCCTTTATTATTCTCCCCTACGGGGCGGTCCTGTCCGATAGGCGTCTCTGGTCTAGGTCTGGCGCCTCCTCTTTTCTTGCGATGTCATCCTTATCCTCTGCTTTGTGTGGATGACTCTTCCTACGTCTTTCTGTGTTCCCCATCGTGCTCCTGTGCAGACGCACATCTCTCTACCCTGCTGGGGACAGAGCAAAGTACTGTTCTGCGCAGGGAAAGGCCAAAGAGCGCCAGCACATGCACACTACAGTACTGTTGTACTGCCCTCAGCAGGGCAGGAAGAAGTGCGCCTGCGCAGGAGCGCGATTTGGAACACTGTGAATGACGTAGGACAAGTCATCCACACGAAGAAGAGAGGGAGGATTGCATCTCAAGAAGACAGGAGGCACCATACCTAGACAGCAACGGCCATTTAACTGGACCACCCCGTAGGGGGGAATTTGATTAAAGGTCTTTTTATTGTTTTGCAGGGCAGCTTGGAGACTTGTATACAGCATTCACAGGGCTCAAAGGTGGTGGCCATAGGTTATATGGGAAAAACCTGGTGACTGGTTCCCTTTAAAAATAATATACAGATAGTGGCCCAATACTTATTGTGGGAAAGTAGCCTTAGGCCACGGCCCCACTATCAGTATTTGGTCAGTATTTTTTCTCAGGAGTGGGAGCCAAAACCAGGACTGGGTGATAAATGCAGAAATGGTGACTTGTTTCTATTATAGCTTTTCTCTGATTGTTCTTCACCTGGTTTTGGCTCCCACTCCTGAGAAAAAATACTGACCAAATACGGATAGTGGGGCCGTGGCCTTAGATTTGTCTTTTTTAAGGCTATGTGCCCACGATGCAGAAATGCTCAGGATTTTTTCCTGAGCGTTTCTGCATCTCCCTGGCAGAAAAAAACCGCATGCGGATTGTACATGCATTTTCCTGCCAGGGACATGCGTATGTGAAGCGTTCTTCACATGCATTTCCGCATGCGGGTTGACAAGCACTTTCCAAGCGATTTTAGCATCACTTGGAAAGTGCTTGTCAACTTGGTCACACTATATAAATCCATGCAAACGGCATGGATTTATATAGTGTGACCCGAGAGAATGTTAAAAAATACCATCCGCACATTAGAACGCATGGAATGCGCATCTACATATACAGTGATGCGTAATCCATGCGATCTAATGCAAGTCAATGGCGGTGAAAACGCCGTGATTCCGCAGAATAATTGGTAGTGCTGCAGATTTTTCCGCAATGATAATCCGCAGCGGAAATTTCCGCAGCATGTGCAGAGCACATGTGGATTATCATTGGGGAACATGGCAGGCCTTCTACTTTGTGTTTAAGCGTTTCTGCAGCTACAGAAACGCTTAAACGCATCGTGGGCACACAGCCTAACTCTGCACATAGCCTTAGAGTCACAGCTATGACAATGCTAACACGTTGCGTTTTTGCTGCGTTTTTTTCTGCAGTCTTGATTTTGTCTGCTCTCTTGACAGCGAAGTTGCTGCCTCAAAAAAGCAGGTTTGCCTGAGATTTTGCTGCAGTTTTTGGTGTGGTTTTTACCACGGTTTTGTCAGAGTTCATTTGTTTCTAGTCTATGCTGATAAAGTTTAATGCCAAAAAAATAACCTAATTCAACTTCCTCAGGTTTTGGCAGCAAAACCTGATACCTGCATTTTTTTCACCGTTTTTTTTCCACTACCCATTGCTTTCAATGGGTGAAAAAAGCTGAAAGTGACATGCTGCATTTTGCAAAATCCAAGTTTTTCCACAAAATTCTGAGGGCAAAAAAACAAGCTATCTGCATGACATTTCTGAAATCTCATTGACTTTGCTGGTACTGTAAACCGCAGGTAAAAATTAGCATAAAAAAAAAACGCAACGTGTGAACATTAGCCTCAGACTGTAGTTTTTCCAACAGCTCTCTTCCATAAACAGGCAGAGCAGAGTACCGCCAGACTCCTCTCACAGGGGCTTAGCTCGACAAGAAAAAATGTCTGATCTTTAACTCCCCCATCATCTGTCGGAGGAGGGTAGGCAGGCACCCATACACAAGACTATCAGCCAAGCCCCCTGACATCGGGGGGTTCAGCCTACATCAGGGTAATGTGTATGGGAGCCTTAAAGGGAATTTGTCAGTAGGATCAACCCCCCTAAGCTGTCTATATGGGCATGTAGGTCGTAAGAAGCTGAATAAAATTATACCCTGATATCTGTGATCTGATGTCTTATTCCTGAGAAATCCACTTTTTTCCTAAACTAAAAATGAGCTGTTAAGATCTATGGGCCAGACATAGATCTTTTTGAGAATCTGCCTCCAGAGCTTATTTAAAATGGAAGGGGGCATTACCAGTGTGAGACATGTAGATCAGTAGTGTCAGTCATTACTTGTCTCACACTGGGAATACCCCCTTTTATTTGAAATACGTTTTGGAAGCAGATTCTCTGAGAGATCTGTGTCTGGTCCAAAGATCTTGACAGCTGATTTACATATGTAGAAAACATGGATTTCTCTGGAATAAGATATTTGATCGCAGACATTACGGTATCATTTTAATCCACTTTCCATGACCTACATGCCCATATAGACTGCTTAGGAGGGTCGGTCCTTTTGACATCCCTTTTAAAAGGTCAACATACATTGTAAGATTGCTGTCTGCCGAATAACCATTTGGCCGCCAGGTTCTCCTCTCAATCTCTTGGTTTGAGCATGTATGTATTCTGAATGAATGAAGTATCTGCCAGGCACCTCTGTCTCAGCATCTTTGGCCGATTTACATCAAATATTTATTGTTATTTTAAGATTCTAAAATCAAGTTTGATTGCAGAGGTGCAGGTAATTTTTTAGTAATTTACTCATTTCTGTTCTTTACAAATAGATTACAGGGGACTTCAGTGGCCAATAAGACCTCTCAACAAACTATCACGAAAACATTACTATCTCTTACATAAAAAACTATATATGGATAAAGAGGTAATTGTGTTTGAAATGTTCTGGACTCAAGTCCTGCAGTTGCACAGGTGTCCGTGTTTGTATGATATATGCGATACGTGAGTGAATTGAAGTCCTGGATTAATTGACGATGAATTTCTAAACACCCTTTTGGATAGAATCCTATAAGCGCCTGTATTATCTCAACGAATACTTGTTTATTACTCCAGGACTTCATTCACATACCGCTTGTACAAACACGGACAATTGTGTAACTGTAGGACTTGAGTCCAGAAAAAAAAACGCATTAAAAACACAATTGTCTTTTATATAAAAAGCAAGAGCAGCCGTGATTTCTATATCGTATCTTATAACTGGTATAATTTTAGTGGACCTCAAGTATTGGCACAAACGGGTACAGTGATCAAACATGGGGTCCTCAAGTATTAACTGGTGTATTGCCTGGATTCTGATTATTTTATATGTAATGTGAGATATGAGTGCTGGTATATACGGATTTCCTGCTGAATTGTTTGCTTTTAGGGTATTGGAGAATTCTGGAGCACTCATCATCTTTGCACTAGTGATATTGTAGTCTCTTTGAGCCCTTCCCTTTTCTTTGTTTTGTTCACTACAGAAACTAGTTTGCTTTACTTGTTCTTGTCCAGTGACCATCCATCAAAAAGTTAGGTGCCAGCAATAAATTTCCGAGAGCTATAAGGAATTGAGCACTTTTTTTGTAATGAACTCAAGGTGACAATTGCAATAGGTTTCCCATGTTTTGGACTCAGGCAAAATTGCCTTAGGGTACGTTCACATTGTGTTTAGGCACCCGTTAAGGCTCCATCGGGCTTTACATCCGAATCCCTCACGAAGCGGAGTTCAGACATATGTGCCGATGGGGCCGTAGGCTACAATGGTGCCAACAGAGCGAACGTGCGTATATGCCTACTGGAGGCGGACACCCAGATACAGTCTACTACGTCTGAGTGTCCACCTCCCAGTAGGCGCATACCCCCAAAAATTGAGCCCGTTAGCTTTGCTGGCACTATTATAGTCTACGGCACAATCGGTGCATACGTCTAAAACCCGTTTTAGGAGGGGTGGGGGGTTTTGGACTCTGCCTGACAGGACCCATGAAAGTGGAGAAAAGCGCACGCCATGTGAAAGCACCCTTCGTGCTATTACTGGCTAAACATCCAGAAAACATTTTAGATCTCTTTTTTAGGTCTTTCAAATGTGTAAATATTAGCAGCTTTATTATAGGAAAAGTTTCTATAAATGTAGTGGCCCCTTAGATTAAAGACAGGACTGTTCGACTAGAAGCAGCTACACCATCAATAAGAAGGGGGTTTTAGCATTTAACTGAAAAAAATAAAAAAGGTTTGGGTTCAGTGTGCCTTAAAGGGATTGTGTCCAGTATTTTTTATATTGATGGCCTATACCTTGGAGTGGTAATCAATATCTGTACGTGCTGAGTTGTGGAGCTGCACAGCTCCATTAACTGTTTAGTGGCTATTGCTGGGCTCTGCACTTCTGTCCCCTATTCCATTCAAAATTAAATAGGGGGTGAATGTGTATTCCCCAGCCATGGTCACTATGCACTTTATGGAGCTGTGTAGCTCTGCAACTTGGCACATCTGGCCATCATGGGGAACAGCTGATCAGCACACGTGATGGGTGTCAGACCCCCCATCAGTTAGATAGCGATGACCTCTCCTAAGGATAGGCCATCAATATAAAAAGTCCCAGAAACCCCTTTTAAACAGGATTGTACAGTTTTAAGCCACAAGTCTGCAGTCCCGCTATATGACTGCAGACTTGTGAATTATCACATTGTGTGCAGTGAGGATTCTCCGGTAGCGGGCTTTGATGTGACTGCAAACGTGATAGGCATAAGCCTGGCCACATTACAATTTAGATGGGCACAGCCTCATTCAGCACAATTTAGCCTGAATATGTCCGGGAGTATGTAAATCACATGCTTGGGGTCACATGACTGCCCGCTACTGGAGAATCCTCACAGCATGCGATGTGAGGATTCACAAGTCTGCAGATTTTTAGCTTAAAAACCCCTTTAAACTATAGTCTGATAAATTCACAAGACTTTTCATTTATACTGTATCTCCTCCTATTGTAGCTGCTTCACTGATTCTACGACAGTTTTTCGTATGTATCTGGGGTGTAGACCATAAAACCTCACTGGGGCGCAGCCGTCTTTTGATTGAGCAGTTCTGTGGTATATGCCCAGGTGCTTGAAAGGATGTTTTGCATTTTTATTATTGAGGGGCTTAACTTTGGAATGGAGGCACACAGAAGAAAATGGAAAACCTGTTCCAGAATCGTTATAGCAGCACTAAGAGGGGGAGGTACTCTGTTTAAATAGAAAGAAATCCAGTTAAAAGTTTAGTACACCCAAAATGGAGCAATTTACAGTTTTAGATAGTGGCTAGGAAATATATAGAACCACTTTTGATGCTGCTTTTGGTTCTGGATATAGATAAAGGCAGAGCCTACGAGTGAAGACTACAGGTACCATGTTTTAAAAATCTAGGCAACCATAAGCTTACTATTCCCATACTTAAAGCACTCCCATCAAAGTTTTATCCTCTTAATATAATGCAATCATCATTATATAGCACTGTGTACTTACAATTGCTCATTTTGCCTTTCTACCCAGCTAATTCTTCTGTTTTCTCTGCTCTAAGTAGAAATAGGAAGTCTCTTGTCCCTGCATTTATCATTCCCCTCCAACTCCTGACCCAGCTGCCCCCCTTCTCCCCGCTGCCAGGGACTTTTCCTGTGACTGAGTCATACAGGGAAGATTGACCTCCTGTTTCTACATAGAGCTTAGAAGGATTCAGCTAGTCACTTTTTAATCACACAATGTCATAGACCTAATGCAAAACAGAAGACTTGGCTTCCAATAAACATCAATTCCAGTCGGCACAAAGTCCATGGTGCTGATGTCTAGAGTTGGCATTCTATTGCAAATAACATCAGAAGACCGGCACTCACTTGTATGTTTGTAGAATTTATTCCATGCTCTTCAAAAGACAAACATGTTTCAGCTTGAACACAAGACTCTGTATGAAAAAGGTTTGTGTTCAAGCTGAAACGCGTAACATGTTAGTCTTTTTGAAGAGCATGGAATATGCAAATTTTGTCTTCAGAGAGGAAGAGGTCTTGAACACCATCTATTGGAAGTAGCAATCCTACAAGTCATTTTTGACTCTTTAACGAGCCATGAAATATGACTTGGGATAAAAGCGAAATCAGAATCTCAATTTGTAGACAGTGTTTCAGGGTATTGCCCCTCGTCAGTACAAAGTATGAGATCTGATTTGGCTGGGTGAGAGGCTAAGACTGGAATCTAAGGGGTAAGGTTTCTCCTTGTGGAGAGACCTGGCATGTCACTTTCCTCAAGGAGAAACCTTACCCCTTAGAGCATGGAATAAATTCTGCAAACTTACAAGTGAGTGCCGGTCTTATGATGATTGCAAAAGATTTATTTGGGTAGAAAGGCAAAATGACTAATTGTAAGAACACAGTGGTAGATAATTTGATGATTGCAATATATTAAGAGGATAAAAGTTTTGATGGGAGGAGGAGTGCTTCTTTAAAGGGCTTTTCTCAGTATTTTTAAACATGGTGGGAAATCCCCCTTGTGAAGGGAAAAAAAGAAGGTATATTTCCTTTCCTGCCGAGCTAGTAAAAGTGTATACAGATGGGAAGTTGTAACTTCATGACCACCAGTGACCTTGCCACAGATTAGTTGCAGGGTTAGATAGCCAAGACATCCTAACTACCAGACACCTGTCTGGCTGAGCGCGCTGGAGTGCCGGGACTGAAGTAGAAAAGGATTTTGGTGGCAAGATGCCTTTTAGTTTTCTTTCACCATGGTTACCACTTTTAAAATTAAAATATAGTAGAAAACCAATTTTTCAGGGGTTGTAGTAAAAAAAAATACTGATTTACTCTGTTAGAATACACAAAATATATGTTTGGAATTATAGTAATTCATGGAGAAAAAAACTGCTTTGTCCAAATATTTCTTTTACACAGTTGTATGATGTTCTTTGGTGTCCAATTCCCTCTGAACATCTACCCCATATGGTCTCATATGCTCCAGCTGCCTAGATCTTATAAATGGTTGATGGATTCCTGCTACTGTGCCATCAACCCAATAAATTAACAATGGTCCCGATTCAGCACAGCGATTTACTCCAGCCTAAAGATGTAAACCGTGAGGGAAAAAAAGTTGCAAAATTTTTTCTCTACACAGTGTTGCACAAACATTTTGCAGCAATGGTTCCACTCAATTTTTAGCTATCTTCATCAGTGGGTGGAACTGAGATGGACGGGTTTCACTATGCCACACCTCATCTAATTCTTGACGAGCTGTGGCGTACCTTGTGCCAGTCCCTGACCGGAGTAAGATTTGTGGATAGGCACACCATTTGTCAGACACTCCTGATTCATTATGCAGCTTATGCCTGTTAATGAGGCAGGCGCCTCTGACTTCAGCTCTCTTTCACCAAGACTTTGCTAATAACATCTGTCTTGATGATTCGGGCCTATATTTTTGTGTGATCTCACAGATTAAATTTAGATTGTGGGGGAATCCCTTTAAAACCAAGGCCCAGATTCATTGCAAAATCAAAACTTGCTATTGTGTTGCTTTTGTTGGATGCTTCTACTGTCAGAAAGCATGTGCTGTAACCACTTGTAAGGGTAATTCCACGTGGAACAGCCACGGGGCAGCGGATACACTGCCATGATGTGGCATGCAGTACGGCACTGTTAATGGCTGCCCAGTTTTGCCGGTAAAACTACAGTTAACATGCAAAATTGCATGTACATCAATGAACATAGCCTTAATGGCCGCACAATTTTGCAGATAAAGTGCACTATCAATTACACAATAATGTGCCACTAACAGTCAGTCTGATAACTGTGTCAAGCAGCATATCAGTGTTGTCACCACCTCCCCCACCCAAGGTGGGTTCTCTGTGCGCCCTTGACCAATCCCCTTACTGCAGAGTTCATGTGCAGCTGTGATTATAATTTCCACTCCATAGTCCCACTATAAGTTCTATATAGCTTTGTCTAGTAGTGTACCTATAGATCCACATCTTGTACAAGAACTAAAACTGAATTTGACCGATTTACTGATGTACTTGAGTCTGCAATCACACATCCATGTGAATTTACCATTTATTTTCTCCCGTGCCATCCATATTACATCCATGTTTTTTTTCTCATTTTTTTTCACAGAATGTTTTTGTTCCAAAACTAATAAGACCCCTGTAAGGTCACATGTTTTTATTCTAACTTATCACTAAGCAACAGATCCGTGCAACACAGATGTAAAGCAGAAGTGAATCAGCAGCCTTTCAAGTGGTTTACAGATGCCCCTAGACTTGAATGGTAGATTCTGACCTACGGACACGGATCAACATAGGACCTGCTCTGAGTCTCACGGATCCATGTTTTTCACAGATGTGTGTATAATTCCATTCAACTCTATGGATCTTTGTGCTGCCCAGGAAAAAAAGTCAGTAAACTGATGTGTCACATGGAGGTGTGAATGAAACATTAGGCTGAGATTACATCCGTGTGCCGAAATACATTTTTCTGGTCTGTCATTGGATCAGAAATTTAAAGCACGACTCCAGTGGGGTTTTTTTTTCCGCTCTGGAGTGGCGCTTTAAGTGTAAGTTCCCTGCCCCTAGTAATATACTCATCCTCCCGGCATCTTCCCCGGTTTTCAGCACCACTCCGGTCCCGCAGCACCATCTTGTGAGGTCCGCTTCTGACAGCCGGAAGTCAGTAGCTCCTCTCACAAGCTCCCAGTACAAGTCTGGAGGCCAGAACGAGGTTCTTATAGACTTGTATTGAAAAGTGACCCCCTATTCGCTCCAGCAGGTCACTTTTCACAGGAGACGGACCGGAACGGCGGGGAAACCGATGAAGTCGGTGGAAGGGGAGTATCAGACAGAGGGCAGGGGACTTACATTTAAAGCAGCACTCCAGCAGTGCAATAATAAACCTGCTAGAGTGGTGCTTTAAATAGAAGCTATAACTGACACCAATGGTGCACAAGTGAGCTCATTGACTGACTTATAATAGGGCGATGATGAAGCAGATGTGAACAGAGCCTAACTGATTTTCCTGGCTATCAGTTTTTTGGTATGGTTTGAGAGAGATCATTTATACAAACATTGTATACAAGAACCCTTTTATTACTTGATGACTAAACGCAATGCAACAGCACTCTACAATTAATGAATACATAAATTCAACGATTACTAGACACACAAACATGAGACACTTGGTTAGCATTTGTGATCGAGAATGTATATGTCACCAGCGACAAGGTGTAACTTATAGATTTACCATAACTATTGACACTCCTCTTTATGTGCCTAACCAGGCCTCAAATGAACTGGGGAAGAGATGTAATCCAACTTATTAAACCAGCTTTCCAAGACATGTTTTCATTAGTGATGAGGGTGCACAGCCACACTCCCCTATTCACAGTATAGAAAAATAGTGCAAGGCTAGTACTCCTATAGTCTTTAATTTGCAGGTGCACATATACCATGGTCATCATACAGACAATACAAACAATATCCAACAGCACTCTGCAATTAATGAGTACATTAATTCCACTATTAACATATGAAAAATACATGTGAGACACTTGCATTAGTGGACAACCCCTCCTTAAGTGCTAAAGTGGCTCCAGTAGAGAAAAAAATCACATACTCTCCTCCCGGACCAGGTCAGTCCTCCTGGAACTGTGAAGCCTGCAGCCCATCAGTAGCCACTGATGGTCTTCAGCGCTAATGTGACATAATAAAGTCACTTTTTAGCACTGAAAGACACAGCAGGAATGGTGCCTGTCCGGGACACACGAGCCTTTTTTAATTTGATTGGGGCCACTTTAGCATTTAAGAACCTATTGTCTACCATTGTACAACTACTTATATTGCCCCAATGCAAAAAAATGGTCATTTATGAAATATTCAGACAATGCAAATTTAAACTTTGTAGTGCAGCCAAAATATCCAGTGTTATCGAGATTCTCTTAAAAGCAATCTCTTGGGTCCATATAACAATCTGCTGAATTGGTTGCTATTTTGCAACTTTCTAATATATAAGGTCACTGTTAAAGCTTGTATGCTCATTTTATGAAATCTGTTCAGTTCGACATGAAAATGAGCAAGTTCTCAATTGACTTTTTATATCTATTGTAGTTCTCCTGCAATGAGACCTGTTATCTTAAGTAGTGTACAAATTTTTGTTAAGGATTACAACCACCAGAGACTGGCCCATTATGCACAGTAGTTACATTCCAGGTTGAGGAGTTGACTCCTAAGATCCCACTTGGCTCTTGTCCATTGATTTCTATATAGCAGTTAGTTGCTCACCTTCCTCCCCATCGCTGTCAGCTCAAGCTGCTCTGATCAGTCCTGCATAATCAGAATTCCATCTGGCCCCCCAGTTTCGAGAGCAATTTTCTTAATCATGGCTTTCCTAAGCTATGTGCTTATTCAAATTGTCCTTTCTCTATATATAAATATAGTGATGTCAGTGTGCACTTAAAAATTTATAGCTGAAGGAAACTAACGAAAATTGTCGCCCAAGGAAGAGTGTCCGCACCCTAACCCCCTCCCCGTCATCCCACCCTTTTAGCAATAGGGAAATCAGGAGATTGCAGAGCGGTGACCTGCTCAAGAGACCACTGGAGAGTACCTCTTTAGAAAAGTTAGCTGCCCACCTCACTTCCCCTCCCTTTCAGCTCCTACCTGTTATCAGTCCAGCAAATATCACAATCCCCAAGTTTCCACCATCAGTTTTCACTTTAGCTGTGTGATTTCACCATTATGCAAGTATAAGTGTAGATAGAAAAAGCAATGACAATCCGTTAATGTATCACAGTAGCTTGAGCTCAGCAGTGAGATGAGATTACTGAACCAGAACTGTCACCCAAGAAGTACCTGCCCTCCAACAACAAGGAAGTAAGGAGATTGGAAAACTGTGTGCTGCTCAAGACACAACTTGATATGTTTTGTGGGGGAGGGGCTGAAAAGGAAGCATTTCAACTCCTTGTTGATAACCTAATTTAGGATTGTTTTTCCCTACCCTCACTGCACTCTCAATATGCATATGTGGTAGAAAATATTGTAATTCCCATGGATTAGATCAAATACAAATAATTTAAGTTTGCAGTATGCACAGGACTGTAGCTTTGCTGCTACCTCTGTTGGTCCCTATGACCGTAACATGAAGGCTGCTTTTAGGTTATGTAGACCCAGCTGTGCCCTAGCAAAGATAGCGGTCACTGAAAGAGGGCTGACTCCTATACCTGGTGCAGCCCTACAGCAGAGTTAAGCTAAAAAGAAAAGCCACAATAGTCATGGAAAGCATGGAAATTAGTGTTGACTCAACAAAAAAAGTTAAAGGGAATCTGACAACAGGTTTCTGCCACCCCATCTCTTTACATGGAGACACTGATTCCAGCAATGTATTGCTTACAAAGCTGCTTACTAATTGGTTTCCTGTCACATGTCAGGTGCCATAGGTTCAGATCCCTGCACAAGGGATTTTGGAAGCTCCACATCCGAAATTCAGATTTTGATCTTGTTAATTCCAGATCACCCAGACTGATTCATGTGCAGAAACTGCTCCTCATTTGCGCTTGCACTGGTATTCTAGCCTTTTGTTGTCTGACAAATCGATCAAGTGACGCTAGATGGGATTACACCCAAAATTGCTGCACAATATATGCCCAGCGGACACTTATGTTTATTTGCATACAACTCTGGAGGGATGTATTTAGAGGTATGTTTAGCTGTCCTCCGTATTTGATATGGTTATCAGTTTAGGGGGAATACAACTATCGGGTCGGGTACCTTGTTAAAGAGGCCCTGGTTGCTTTCCTGACCTGTATTTCCCTCTGACTATGCTGCAGCATCTTTACCTAAATGTGTTGTGCTGTTCCTCCTTTTGGAAATTAGAATAAATTGACAATTTGGCATTGCCATTCCCTTCAGTAATAGGTTGTGTCCCTTCACACTCACTGTAAGGATGGATGTACATGTCGGTGATTTCCAGGCAATGGTCTCCTGACCCATACTCCACTGCCTTCATATTTGCATATGTGGCTTCTGAGACACACAGTGGGTCCAGAAATTGCTGTCCGATGATTTGTGAAACATGGACTTGTGAATGCAGCCAAATGTTGGGTTTCATGGAGCTGCAGTGTGCCACGGGCAAAACCGCCTATGATTTGGCTTAAAGGAAACCTGTCAGCAGGACTTTGCGACGTAAACTACAAGCAGTGTCAGATTGGCGTTGTTACACTGATTAAAATGATACCTGAGGTGAAGAAATCCATCTTGTTTCTTGTGTAATCAGTGTTTGCAGTTTTCAGTTAATGAGATGCTTGTGCTTCGGGGCGTGACTGTAGGCAGGGTATTTTCTTGGTGTTCTGGACTTGACCACCTAGCAAAGACCTTCCTACAGACCCAGGAATTTTTAGCTCCGTTAGAATGGAGCGGTCATGTGAATGCTTTACCCCTGCTCTATTCATCCTCTATAGGGCGGCCAAACAAAAGCCGGGTGCAGTACATAGGGAATGAATGGATCTCTGACCAAACATGCGCATTGACGCATAATTTAAGGGTAGTAACCCTGATTATAACACCGGGTCACTTACTGATCTTCTGGTTGTAGATTTGGTGAAACCCGTTTTATTTGCTGATGCCGTGCTAGTCCACTTAATAATGAGCTTCTCCTATACAGTTGTTAATATTCATGAGCTCCAGCTATCGCCACACCATTGTCAACCAACCATTCCCATTACTTAGCAGGTTTCTGCCTATGTACAGTGTGGCAGAAAATGATTTTATTAGAACTACAATAAGAAGACCAGGAAGTGTTGGAATCAGGATCTTTATCTTATTAAATGCAGTCCTCTAATTGCCACTGTGCCCAATGTTATACTATGGGGCAGTGTCGACTAGCGCATTTTTTTTTTTCATTGCCTGTTCGACACGAGAAATAAAATTGCAGCCTGCTGCAAGTGCATCCAATAATAGGACCATGCGCACCCATACAAGTTTGTTCTCTGAGTGCAGTCTGATGTACTTGGACAGAGAAAATGGAGAACTTAAATTCTTCCGTCTTCTCCACACCTGTTCTCTGATTTGAGAGAGTTGGATCACCGTAAGATGGCACTCTGCTCAAACTCTGACAAAGTTTGAGCCAAGTGTAATCAGCATAATCTGCATGAGCGAACATACCGTAGCCTAAGGCCGCGGCCCTATTATCAGTATTTGGTCAGTATTTTTTCTCAGGAGTGGGAGCCAAAACCAGGAGTGGGTGATAAATGCAGAATTGGTGACTTGTTTCTATTACACCTTTTCTCTGATTGTTCCTCACCTGGTTTTGGCTCCAACTCCTGAGAAAAAATACTGACCAAAAACTGATAGTGGGGCCGTGGCCTAAAGCTAAGTTCACACGTCTGATAGTGGCTCTCTTGTCTCTCCCCATTGAGAACCTAAACGTTTAGCCAAGTTGTACGTCCATGCATATGGTGGAGTCGGGAGAGATCTAAACTGTATGGATGCCTTTAGTTATCCATTGTTTCAGATTTTCTTTTTAATTTTCTGTAAGGTTTCCCCAATTTTTTTTTTTTTTTTTTTTTTTTTTGGTCACAACCCCATTTCAAGATCACCTGCCGAATTTAGCCACAATAAATTTTAAAATGGACAAAGCCTAATAAAGATGTGTATAAAACTAATTTAAAAAAATTATAAATGGGTACATTTTTAATTGTAATACTGCAGCATTAAAACGCACCTATCAGTAGGATTGTGCTCAGTAAACTACATACAGTAAACTACATTTTACCTAGCCCCGCACTACTAGATGCATTATGTAAAATAGGAGACAGGTCCGTGAAGGCACAGGGAGCTGTCATAAGAGCATACAGATAAATATGTAAGCAGACCACCAGATAGTGCGCCCCCCACAGGCCGCCCTGAAGCAAAAGCATCTCATTATCTCCAAACTGAAAGTAAAGTTTAAAATTGATACCTTGGTTGATGAAATCCGTCCTGTGGTTTTTGTGTAATCAGTGTAATGTCGCCCACCTGACAGTGTATGTAGTTTACTGAGCACAATCCTGCTGACAATGTGTTTAAAGAAAAATGGTAATACATTTGTGAGGTCTAGTCCCAGTTAGTTAGTAAGTTAGTGTAGGGAGTACAATTGGGGGAGGAAGGTTGAACTTGATGGACCTAGGTCTTTATTCAACCTACGTTACTATGATAGGGGTTTTCTTTTGCGTTACTATTATCCATGTTAATATAATTGAAAATTATGGAAAATATATAATGAAGGTCTTATAAGCCTCCTTTCTGCTGGATCCACTTCTGGCTTTGGCTCAAACTGCAAACTTATTTCCAGTCTAAAAATCCGTTCACGCTTTCATGTATTTGTTGCCTCACATTTCCTTAGGTATAGTTTAATGTAAGTGAACAGGTGCTGCAGATTCTAGGCATTCTGCACACTTTAGATTAGCAGAATGCCATATCTATTGCAGAAATGCTATCGATTTTTTAATTGGAGGTGAGGTAGATGAACGCATTTTTTTATGCTCTGTTATAGGGTCAATAATTACTTGTTTGATTGCTACTTTCAATAAGTGGCACTAGAGTTAAAGTCCTTTTCCTCTCTTAAGAGACAATTTGAAAATGGGCAAATATTCTGCCTTAAAGGGAACCTGTCACGTCCTAGTTGCTGTGAGCACTGCCCCGATTGGTTTGTTTGTGATGCAATGTGCATCACTAACCAGCTGTTTTCATGAAAATTGGTGGTATCATAATGCTTTTCTAACGTTTTATATACTTTGTCCTACCTGCTCGTATTCAGTTAGTGCTGGCACTGCCCATGACATTTGAATACTGCTCCTGGCAAGCGCTGTTGGGCGCATTTGTAAACGTCGGGCCGCTGGTCCAGCACGTGCGCACCGAGGCAGTGTGACTACCAGCTTCAGTGCGCACGCGCTGTGATTTGTGGCTCCCGGCGCATGCACAGTCAATGTATCTTGCGGCCACCACGTGCACGGTGACGCTGCAGCCGTGACCGCAAGATGGTAATCGGAGCGCACGCGCTGGACCAGCGGCCTAACGTTTGCGCATGCGCCCTACAAATATAGCGCTTGCCAGGAGCAGTATTCAAAAGCAGGTAAGACAAAGTATATAAAACGTTATAACATAATTATGCTACCACCGATTTTCATGAAAACAACTTGTTAGTAATGCACGTTGCATCACTAACAAACCAATGGGGGCAGTGATGATAGTAACTAGGACATGACAGGTTCCCTTTAATTTGCACAAAAATAATATACAGTACCTACAATATATTGCTTCAGACTGTGTTTTAGAAACCTTTCTCATGCACTGGAAGTGGTAGTCCTTTGAGCCCCAAAATTTTAGTGAAAATTTCTGATACGTTGCAAACGAAATAATAATGATATCAACTTAGATTAGACACTGTAATTATGCTCCATATGTAAGAACCACTTTGATAAGCATAGCACATTTGAAGACTTTTTGACAGTTCTACTAAATCTGCTTCTTTGTTGTGTTTTTTTTTTTATATTTTTCCCCCTCAATTAGTTATTGGACTTCTAAACTGTTGTTACTGAATGCAAATTACATGGGTAGTCCACCCCTGATTCTTTTCCAGCACACACTGTTTTTAAAAGGTAAAAAAGTGGAAATAAAGACTATACTCCCTTTACAATCCCCACTGCTCCTCTTCCATAGCTGTGCCGATCTCTGCCAGTGCCTGGGCTTCCTCAGACTCTGTCTGCAGTTGTCAATAATGTGACTGGAAAAGAATGTACAATCACTTGATGTATTACTTACCTCTGCAACCAGTGATTGGCAGCATAAGTCACGTGTTTGTCCGGTCAGAAGTTAAAGCCAGGAAACATGGGGGATACCAGGATGGAGCTGAGAGAATCATTGGAGTACTTGTTTCCTTTTTCTAAAGGGATGGGACAACTCCTCTTTAATCTTGGTGTAGACAGCCCTTATAACATGCAGAAGTGTTGGGAATGTGGCGTCAAGGACTCGTATCGCTTTTCTCTGGAAGAATTTTATTTCCCCTAGTGCTTTCACATTGCATTCCAGCACCTGTTTGGTGGCCCCGTCGGGGATTCTGACTGAACCCTCCCGTAAAACTGGATTTGGACGTATGCGCCAACGGGGCCAGAGAATATATCTGAGTGCCCGCCTCCAGTAGGCGTACAAGCTTGAAAATTATGCACAGCAGAGCGCACGTATGCTCTGCCGGCACCATTATAGTGTGTGTCCCATTGGCGCTTACGTACGAATCCCATTTTATGGGGTTTCAGACATGGACCTTGACGGGGCCACTAAACGGGTGCTGGAACGAAATCTGAAAGCACCCTTACTCTAGATCAGGGATGTCAAACTCAAACAAAAGGCCAAATTTAAAAACTTGGACAAAGTCGAGGGCCAACCAGTATACAGTATAATGGGCCCCACATAGTCCTCCATATAGAATAATGGGCCCCACATAGTCCTCCATATAGAATAATGGGCCCCACTTAGTCCTCCATATAGAATAATGGGCCCCACATAGTCCTCCATATAGAATAATGGGCCCCACATAGTCCTCCATATAGAATAATGGGCCCCACATAGTCCTCCATATAGAATAATGGGCCCCACTTAGTCCTCCATATAGAATAATGGGCCCCACATAGTCCTCCATATAGAATAATGGGCCCCACATAGTCCTCCATATAGAATAATGGGCCCCACATAATCCTCCATACAGAATAATGGGCCCCACATAAGGGTGGTGGTTGTGGTGTCGCGGGCCAAATAAAACCACCTTGTGGGCCACATTTGCCTACGGCCTGGCCTACGGGCCAGAGTTTGACATGTATCCTCTAGACAGCGTGCTACGGTCAGGATGGATGCCTAGGTGTTAATATTTTATTTTTTAAGACTAGATTCAACTACGTGGTACTGTTAATTAGCCCTCAAGTTCAAGCATTTGCATCTTAAAAGAAATGCACATAGACTACGGGAGACTTTGGGACTTAGCTTCTTGTGGTCGGTGTCCTGAAATGGTCAGACCTCCAGCAATCTGTTATCACCTATCCTGCAGATGAGCGATAGATGTATTTGGTGGGGAAGCCCTGGCGATACACATGAGATCCTTTTGAAAGCTTTATCTTCTGATTTCCCTCATACGTTTGAGTACTAGGCCAAGTGATCATGTGTATGAGGAACAGGAGCAAGGAGTAAGCCACTGCCAGACATCATCTAATAGTGGCTGTTCTTGGCTAAAGTTATAGAATCCGATGCTAAAATTCCCACTGTCCAAACCTTCTCTCGTCAGACATCCTGTCGTAGAGAGTCAGGAGACCCCCATACACATCTGATGTTAGTCTGGTCTCTCTGTTATCAGTGGGTTAGGCCAAATTTCATCTAGGACTATGGAGGATGAGTAAATGGCAAGACTGCACCAGAGAATCTGAATTCCTGCAGTAATATAGACTTTTTATTGGGCTGTAAAAATATCTTCTGGAATTGTTGAATATTTAAATGTGGTAAATTATGAGCTAATCAAATAATTAAACTGTGACCAAGAAAAATGAAGTGTGATTCCATCTTTAGTAGCTAGATTTTTGCATGGCCTTGTCCATGAAACTTATCGATAGACCAGTATTACTTGAATCTCTTGGCAAGTGGCAATGATTTGGGTAGTATAGGAGAAGAGAAGCAGATAGTTAAAATTCTGCGCAGCTGCTCTTCAAGCGCTGTCAGCAAAATACAGGTGGTGTTTACAGTGCCCATGTTCTGTGAATGGAGAGAAGAGGGGCTGTTGTGATGGCTGACAGCACACTGCGCCAGCCCCTCTGCTGTATGCTCTCACAAAATGTGAACATCCTAAATGGTGCATGTATGCTGCAAAAGGTGCAAGAATACAGTTACAGGGGATATACGGACCACACTGCTACGTACTCCTGTTACCTGAAACTCCTTCCTAAAAGGAAAGTAGCTTATGATGCTGATTCCAGAGCTTTAAGAGTAGGTCAAAGTTAAGGGTTTTCAAGGAAAAAAAAATGCTAAAATAGTTTTCAGTGTACCGTACTTAGCTATATGATTTCTCACTGTAGTTTTTAGCAGAAGCCTTCAGCAAGAAGCCAAGTGATGGTTGGGTAGTTGTAGGCACAAATGGGCATTGAGGAATGTTGAGATTTAATACAATCTATATTGTTTACAGAACTTCATGCCAATAATCTAGATATGTAGACAGCGGGTACCTGAGAAGACAAGCTTTATACTCCCTCATATAGCCATTAATTCCACGGCACTTTACAAACAACATCACTGTCTCTACTAAGGCTCACAATCTAAATTCCCGATCAGTATGTCTTTGGAGTTACTAAATAACTAACAAGTTTTACTCTAATATTTTCTGTTAAAGGGGGCAACTCCTATACAGACAGGAAAAATGCAGAACTGAAGTGACATAAGTAGATAACTTGTTAGTGGGTGTGCCAAAAAATAAGCAAAAATATACACATAGAATGGGTGTCTGGCTCACAGTAGCAGTCCTTTGCCATCCTGGCCTTACCCGGCTGCTGAGCTTGGCACTGTAGTTATAAGGGCAATGGCACTCTGTCTCCTTGACAGCTATGCCCTGAAAATCACCATGGTCCTCAGCAAAGCATGCATTAAAAACGAAATACAGGTCTGACTCTACCCCAAAGACAAGACACCAAAAAACACCTGTGCATATATGGAAAAAAAAGGAGGAAGGACATATTATTAAAAATATTTCTCTTAAGTAAACAAGATAATCCTATTCCAAAGAGGACAGACATACCAAGATGGTCACATGTTTTATCAGGCTTGAAGGCTATATCAGACTTTGTGTAATTCCTGTGTAGGAAGAGGAACCCAAAAGAGAAAACGCCAAACTTGTGGTCCATAAAAAGTCAGAATAAAGGAGATCATAAAAGTAAAAAAAACTTTATTTAACAAACAATTGTTTACAAGGTGGTACTGTAGAAGACTGGTGCCCACAAATCAATGAAAGCAAAAGTGATACATGCACCATAAAATAAGACAATGATATGATTGCTAAAACACACTGAACCACAATGTAGGAAGAGGCACAATAGTCAGATCTAATGAGACATGTCACTCCTCAAGTTACTATGACCATAGTAGGAATATAATTCAAAATTTTGGAATCCTGTGCACCACTCCATGGTCCATGCTGTCTTGGTCCACCTCTCCACAGTGTTGCCAAATAGCTCAAGAGCAAAAGTATCCAATGCACTAGATGGTCTCCAAAAAAGTTTATTTATTGATTACAGCATACAAAATATTTTTTTGTATGCTGTAATGAATAAGACTCTTTAAGAAGAAAAAGTCTTGTGCCTTGGATACCTGTGATCCTTAGTGAGAAATACTGACTATGCATGGTGCACACTGATACTTCGCGGTACCATACTGTAATAGATCCCTCAGGTATATGCATCAAATATTTCCTCTCTACACCATCTCTTTATCCAGTGTGTTTCCTTCTTAACAGATGAAGGACTCCAAGGAATCAAAAGGGAGTTGGAAAAATTCACTTAGCCACGATAATAAAAATGCACTTTGTGAGAGGGGCACCAGAACAATAGCCATGCTGTCCACCAAGACTGCTCCAGGATGGTAGCGTGGGGTTCTTAATGCATGCTTTGCTATGAACCTTGTGTATTTCCAGGTTTTCTAGTGCTTGGCAGACAAGTATGAGTGCCTCTCGCTGTATATGGGGTGCCAATCTTTTGGCCAGATTAGACCAGGGAGGTTAGGAGAAGCGAGGCATCTGGGGTGTGTATATATGGCCATAAACTTACTGTCACTTTTGTCGTGTGTTTTTTCCTCTCTGTAGGGAATTGCTCCCCTTTTTAAGCTTGGTGGTAATAAATAGTAAAACTTTCTCTTCGGTATTTAGTAGTGATGAGCGAGCACTAAAATTTCTGGGTGCTTGTTGCTCGAGTCGAGCAAATCGTAATGCTCGGGTGCTTGGTCCAAGCAACGAGCCCAATGTAAGTCTGTGGGAAACTCGAGCATTTTTCCGGCGGTCCCCCCATCCCCGGAGGTCTGGAGGGGGCCTAAAAATTAGCCAAATTGACGGGAAAAGTGCTCAAATGACATGGGAACAGCATGGGGAAAACCCTGGAAGCATTTCTGACCCCCAGGTCACTGCTGTCAACAACTTTGTCAGAGTATTACGCCACTTTTACGGACTCCCAATAAAACATACAAAAACTAAACCAAAATGGATTTTCCTGGAAAAAATGTTAAGGAACATCCTTTCCAGGGTAATGACTATGTTCACACATCATGTTTTTTTTCAGTGTTTTTTGCTGCAGATTTTTACGCAAATTTTCATCTGTCTTCTGCAGTACCAGCAAAGTCTGAGAAACCAGAATTTTCTGTTCACACCGGTTTTTTTTGCGTATTTTGTGCATTGCAGCCTTTTTTGGAAAATAGAGCATGTCCCTTCTTTCAGCGTTTTTTCACCCATAGGATTTAATGGGTGGTGAAATAAAACGCGGGCAACTTTTTTCAGCATTTCTGATGGCAAAATAGAATGGGGTTCTTTTTTTTTCACAGAACTTTATGTACAAGCATAAATAGAGACAGAAGTACAGCGAAAAAAACGCAGCAAACCTGCGTTTTTGACGCAGCTTCTTTCCTGCCAGATATCAGGATTTCCTGCAGACACAAAAAAAAACCATGGTGTGTGAACATAGCTTTATTGCACATGCAGTGACTGCAAGGGCTGTCAGAAATGTGGACACACTCCAATACTCCTCCTTTGGAGAGACGTAGAGGAGGGCCTCATAAATTAAAAAAAAATTGTTCCCATTATTAAGGAGTGGGTCTCCTATAGTGGTAATGCCCATGCACTAAGTGCACGGGCTGAAAAACATTTACATATTAAACAGTATACATGAATATACTGTAAAACATACAGAATGTTATAGAGAGGTCTCTAAAAAAAAAAAAAGAAAAAATTTCCTACTGGCATCATAAACACCCTTAATAAATATGTATATTTATATACGTGTGTATATACAGTACAGACCAAAAGTAAAAGTTTGGACACACCATCTCATTTAAAGATTTTTCTGTATTTTCATGACTATGAAAATTGTACATTCACACTGAAGGCAACAAAACTATGAATTAACACATGTGGAATTATATACTTAACAAAAAAGTGTGAAACAACTGAAAATATGTCTTATATTCTAGGTTCTTCAAAGTAGCCACCTTTTGCTTTGATGACTGCTTTGCACACTCTTGGCATTCTCTTGATGAGCTTCAAGAGGTAGTCACCGGAAATGGTTTTCCAACAATCTTGAAGGAGTTCCCAGAGATGCTTAGCACTTGTTGGCCCTTTTGCCTTCACTCTGCGGTCTAGCTCACCCCAAACCATCTCGATTGGGTTCAGGTCTGGTGACTGTGGAGGCCAGGTCATCTGGCGTAGCACCCCATCACTCTCCTTCTTGGTCAAATAGCCCTTACACAGCCTGGAGGTGTGTTTGGGGTCATTGTCCTGTTGAAAAATAAATGATGGTCCAACTAAACACAAACCGGATGGAATAGCATGCCGCTGCAAGATGCTGTAGTAGCCATGCTGGTTCAGTATGCCTTCAATTTTGAATAAATCCCCAACAGTGTCACCAGCAAAGCTCCCCCACACCATCACACCTCCTCCATGCTTCACGGTGGGAACCAGGCATGTAGAGTCCATCCGTTCACCTTTTCTGCGTCGCACAAAGACACAGTGGTTGGAACCAAAGATCTCAAACTTGGACTCATTAGACCAAAGCACAAATTTCCACTGGTCTAATGTCCATTCCTTGTGTTCTTTAGCCCAAACAAGTCTCTTCTGCTAGTTGCCTGTCCTTAGCAGTGGTTTCCTAACAGCTATTTTACCATGGAGGCCTGCTGCACAAAGTCTCCTCTTAACAATTGTTGTAGAGATGTGTCTGCTGCTAGAACTCTGTGTGGCATTGACCTGCTCTCTAATCTGAGCTGCTGTTAACCTGCGATTTCTGAGGCTGTAGACTCTGATAAACTTATCCTCAGAAGCAGAGGTGACTCTTGGTCTTCCTTTCCTGGGGCGGTCCTCATGCGAGCCAGTTTCTTTGTAGCGCTTGATGGTTTTTGCAAGTGCACTTGGGGACACATTCAAAGTTTGCCCAATTTTTCAGACTGACTGACCTTCATTTCTTAAAGTAATGATGGCCACTCATTTTTCTTTACTTAGCTGCTTTTTTCTTGCCATAATACAAGTTCTAACAGTCTATTCAGTAGGGCTATCAGCTGTGTATCCACCTGACTTCTGCACAACACAACTGATGGTCCCAACCCCATTTATAAGGCAAGAAATCCCACTTACTAAACCTGACGGCACACCTGTGAAGTGAAAACCATTTCCGGTGACTACCTCTTGACGCTCATCAAGAGAATGCCAAGAGTGTGCAAAGCAGTCATCAAAGCAAAAGGTGGCTACTTTGAAGAACCTAGAATATAAGACATATTTTCAGTTGTTTCACACTTTTTTGTTAAGTATATAATTCCACATGTGTTAATTCTAGTTTTGATGCCTTCTGTGTGAATGTACAATTTTCATAGTCATGAAAATACAGAAAAATCTTTAAATGAGAAGGTGTCCACACTTTTGGTCTGTACTGTATATTATGATATATATATATAATAAATGTGGGTGGTGCATGATGGTCACCCTGTTCATATGGTGGTGGTGGAGAAGGAGGAGGACAGCAAAAAATAGAAAAAATCAGGAAGCGTATACCCATGTCTGGGTGTGAAGAGGGGCATGGGAATGGACCCCCCCCCCCCTTTAAAAAAAACACTGGATTTGCCTTTGTTTCGCTGCTATCATTCGGTGGTGTTGAGAAGTCTGGCCCAATCCAGCCCTTGTTCATCTTTATAAGTCAGCTTGTCAGCATTTTCAGTTGATAGGTGGATGCGCCTATTGGTTATAATGCCCCCGGCAGCACTAAAATCACGCTCTGACAAAACGCTAGCGGCATGGCAGGCCAGGATTTCCACGGCGTAGAGAGCCAGTTCATGCCACGTGTCCAGCTTGGGTACCCAGTAGTTATAAGGCACAGAGGAATCACGGAAGAACTTAAGGTCGGCAAGGTGCTCCTTCAGCATCTTCCAAAACTTTTCCCTCCTTGTCAGAGTACCCTGCGCATCAGGGCCTGGGCGCTGGGAGGGTCTGAGAAAACTTTCCCAGACCTTGGACAGTGTTCCCCTGCCTCTGCTGCATCTGGTTTGTCTCCCTCGCCTGTACTCCTTGGTTGTTCAACGAACTGTGACGTCGACCACCAGCGTTTTCAGATGAGATCACTTGTCTCGGGGCACTCTGCATGGTGGGAGGAAGGAGGATCAGGGCGGGGAATGTGTGGTTCTGACTCACGGCTACTGAGACTGGACCATGTGGAAGACAGTGTGGTGGTGGCAAACTGACTGGAAGTATTATCTGCTATCCAACCCAACAACCTTTTCACACTGGTCTGGCTTCTAGAGTTGTGTTCTGCGGCCCACTAGAAATTGGGACAGGTAGGTAGTTCGACATGATGTGGGTATTTGTTGTGCTCCCTCAGCAGGCACAGTTTCATCTTGTCCATAGCCACAGCCTCTGCGTGCACCATCACGTCCACTTCCCTGTCCCTTGACACGCGCCTTGCCCATTTTAAATGGAGTATAATATTTTGCACGCTCCCCAAAATTTCACGCTTATTACGGCAGTAATATCTGATCACGTTTGACCACGGTTTTAGTCAGTGACCTTGTTGTGTGGTATTGGTCAGCGACCAAGTGTGAATAGGTTGAACACCACACAACTGGCAGATTTTAACTCGAGTGTAATATTTTGCACTCTCCAGAAAAGGTCACGATTATTACCGCAGTTATATCGGATCACGCCTGATGGACAAGTTTCTGTGCTTCCACAATACAGCAACGCGAAAAAAATCAACCAAATCTGGCTGTATGCTGCTAACAAGCAAATGGAGCAGTAAAAATGGTGTATTATATGGCTTTTTAACCCCTTACTGGCCTGGGGCGTATTAGTACGCCCCAGGCCATCACCCCCGGTTCAGTGAAGGCTCCGGCGGTGAGCCTGCACTGAACCGGGCACATGTCAGCTAATTCTTACAGCTGACGTGCCCGCAACAGCCGCGTGTGGAATCGCGATCCACCCACGGATTTTAACCAGCTAAATGCCGCTGTCCATCGGACAGCAGCATTTAACAGCGCCACGCCGGAAGCGCGTCACTTACCCCGCCCATCGGTGACCCTGTCATGTGATCGCGGGTCACTGATGGGTGGGCATAACAACCTTGGGTGTGCAGTAGACCCCAGTGGTTGTCATGTAAAGATCCCTAGGAGTGCCACCTCGTGGACGGCGCTCATAGCACAGAAGCATTTTTGCTACATAGAGGTGATCTGTTCATCACCTCTATGTAGCAGAGGCGATCAACAGTTGATGCTTCTAGTCTCCTACGGAGACTATAGAAGCAAGCAAAAAATGTAAAAATTTAAAAAAAATATAAAAGTTTAAAAAGCCCCCCTTTTGCTCCATATAAAATAATAAAAAAAGAAACCCCCACATACACATATTTGGTATCGTCGCGTTCAGAATCGCCCGATCTATCAATATAAAAAAAGAATTAATCCGATTGGTAAAGGCGTAACGAGAAAAAAATTCCAAACGCCAGAATTACGTTTTTTTGGGTTGACACAACATTGCAATAAAATGCAATAATGGGTGATCAAAACATCGGATATTCCCCAAAATAGTATCAATAAAAACGTCAGCCCGGCATGCAAAAAAATAAGCACTCACCCGGCCCCAGATCCCGAAAAATGGTGACGCTATGGGTCTCGGAAAATGGCACTTTTTTTTTTTTTTTTTTTTTTTTATAAAGCAAACTTTTGTTTTTTTTTTCACCGCTTAAATAAAAAAAGAACCTATACATGTTTGGTGTCTACGAACTCGTAATGACCTGGAGAATAATAATGGCAGGTCAGTTTTAGCATCCAGTGAACGTGGAAATAAACAAGCAACTGTGGAACTGCAATTTTTTTTGCCAGTTCACGATATAGTAAAACTAGTAATGGCGTTTAAAAGTACAACTCGTCCCGCAAAAAATAAGCCCTCACATGGCCATATTGTTCCCGGAGCCATAGCTTTTTTATTTTTTGGGCAAAGGGAGCGAAAAACGAAAATGCAAAAACAAAATCCCAAGGTCGTAAAGGGGTTAACCAAATAATCAGGATTAAGCGCAAAAAGAATATTAGCCTTGATATGTAGGGCTATGATATCTGTAAGCAGACGGAACATACAATGAACCCTATTCTGCTCTATACACTCTCCACAAACTCTGCCTGCCTAACTCCTGCTATCACCAGGACTTAATATATACAGCTGGATTAGTTCTTAGGACTGTTAGTTCAGATGTGTATATATTGCTGTGGACTACATAATACCTCACTAAATACACCGCCAATTCTCTCCCTAGCTCAGCAGCACCTCCCTACTTTGCCTCTCTGAAGGGTAGACTGTGACGATCATTGGGGTAACCGGGTGATATAGATCTTATGACGCTATGCAGCCAGCCAATCGCTGTAATGCCAAAACCAACATGTCTGCTACATTTTATTGAGTGGCAGACAATCCCCGCTTGTTTATTCGCTGTCTAAACAGGGCCAAACATGTGAGGCGGGGACTTGAGCTCCCGCCCGAGCATCCAGGAAGTACTCACTGAGCATCTCGAACATTGAGCTGCTCGGGCGAGTACCAAGCAGTAGCGAGTACGCTCGCTCATCACTAGTATGTAGTTCTCTATGTAATCGTGTTTACAATCCAGACTGGCAAATGATCTCAATGGAGATGCTTGCATCAGTGTGAACTTCTAGTTGAGTAATCTAAGGTCATGTAATGCTTCAGATGTTCGCTACCATTGCAGGTGAGTCAGCCGTGCTGGCAGTACAGAGATGTCATGCGTACACACCATGCCTCACTATACTATGTAATCACTTTCATTTCAACTTTCGTTAATAATACAATGCAATTCCCACAGATATGTCAAATCTATATTAATTGAAAGTAGACAAAAAAAATCTGGATATGAAGAAACTTCCCTGAGAATACCTTGAAAGACTTTAACTTCTTTTAAAAATGTTCTCAAACATGGATAATGATGAATGTTAGGCAGAAATGGTCATTTTTACAAAAATAGGTTTTCCCAAAACAGACAGTTATTGCTTAAGTGCTAGACATGCTATAAATGATAGGTGTAGGTCTCAAAGGTGGTACCTGCGTGGATAAGGGGTTCCTCAGATCCTCACAGTCCACTGGCTGCTGCATCCTGGCAGCAGAAAAATGGAGAGGTGGTGTCGTATGTTCGACCCTCTCCATTCCCTTCTATGGGAGTTATGGAATCCCAGAGGTGGGTTCCGCATCTTTGTGAAATTTATGGTGTGTGTGTGTATGTATAGATCTCTATCTATCTATACACTGCTCAAAAAAATAAAGGGAACACTTAAACACAATGTAACTCCAAGTCAGTAACACTTCAGTGAAATCTACCTGTCCAGTTATGAAGCAACACTGATTGTGAATCCATTTCTCCTGCTGTTGTGCAAATGGAACAAACATCTGGTAGAAATGATGGTCAATTAGCAAGTTACCCCCTATAAAGGAGTGGTTCTGCAGGTGGTGACCAGACCATTTCTCTGTTCTTATCCTTTTTGGCTGTTGTTTTGGTCACTTTTTCATTTTGCCATTGCTCTCACCCCTAGAGGTACAGCATCATGAGGCGGTGTCTACAGTACAACCCACAGAAGTTGCTCAGGTAGTGCAGTTCATCCAGGATGACACATCAGTGCGAGCTGTGGCAAGAAGGGTAGCTGTGTCTGTCAGCACAGTGTTCAGAGCATGGAGCAGATACCTGGAGATGTGGAGGGAGCCATAGGAGTGAAACAACCCAGCAGCAGGACCGTTACCTCCTCCTGTTCCTCCTTGCACAAACGAGGAGCACTGCCAGAGCCTTGTAAAATGACTTCCAGCAGGCCACAAATGTGCATGTGTCTGCACAAACGGTTAGAAACCGACTCCATGAGGGTGGTATGAGGGCCCGATGTCCACAGATGGGGGTTGTGCTCACAGCCCAACACCGTGCAGGACGCTTGCCATTTGCTACAGAACACCAGGATTGGAAAAGTCGCCACTGGCGCCCTGTGCTCTTCACAAATAAAAGCAGGTTCACATGGAGCACGTGTGACAGACGTGACAGAGTCTGGAGACGCTGTGGAGAGCGATCTGCTGCCTGCAACATCCTTCAGCATGACCGGTTTGGCAGTGGGTCAGTAATAGTGTGGGGTGGCATTTATTTGGAGGGCCGCACAGCCCTCCATGTGCTCGCCAGAGGTAGCCTGACTGCCATTAGGTACCGAGATGAGATCCTCAGACCCCTTGTGAGACCATATGCTGGTGCGGTTGGCCCTGGGTTCCTCCTAATGCAGGACAATGCCAGACCTCATGTGGCTGGAGTGTGTCAACAGTTCCTGCAAGATGAAGGCATTGAAGCTATGGACTGGCCCGCCCGTTCCCCAGACCTGAATCCGATTGAGCTCATCTGGGACATCATGTATTGTTCCATCCACCAACGTCACGTTGCACCACAGACTGTCCAGGAGTTGGCGTATGCTTTAGTCCAGGTCTGGGAGGAGATACAGGATACCATCCGCAACCTCATCAGGAGCATGCCCAGGCATTGTAGGGAGGTCATACAGACACGTGGTCTCACAAGGGGTCTGAGGATCTCACCTCGGTGCCTAATGGCAGTCAGGCTACCTCTGGCGAGCACATGGAGGGCTGTGCGGCCCTCCAAATAAATGCCACCCCACACTATTACTGACCCACTGCCAAACCGTTCATGCTTTAGGATGTTGCAGGCAGCAGATCGCTCTCCATGGCGTCTCCAGACTTTGTCATGTCTGTCACGTGCTCAGTGTGAACCTGCTTTTATCTGTGAAGAGCACAGGGCGCCAGTGGCGACTTTTCCAATCCTGGTGTTCTGTAGCAAATGGCAAGCGTCCTGCACGGTGTTGGGCTGTGAGCACAACCCCCATCTGTGGACGTCGGGCCCTCATACCACCCTCATGGAGTCGGTTTCTAACTGTTTGTGCAGGCACATTCACATTTGTGGCCTGCTGGAGGTCATTTGGCAGTGCTCCTCCTGTTCCTCCTTGCACAAAGGCGGAGGTAGCGGTCCTGCTGCTGGGTTGTTGCCCTCCTATGGCCCCCTCCACGTCTCCTGGTGTACTGGCCTGTCTCCTGGTGGCGCCTCCAGCCTCTGGACAGTACGCTGACAGACACAGCAAACCTTCTTGCCACAGCTCGCATTGATGTGCCATCCTGGATGAGCTGCACTACCTGAGCAACGTCTGTGGGTTGTAGTGTCAGTCTCATGCTACCATGAGTGTGAAAGCACAACCAACATTCAAGTGACCAAAACATCAGCCAGAAAACATTGGTACTGAGATGTGGTTTGTGGTCCCCACCTGCAGAACCACTCCTTTGTTGAGGGTGTCTTGATAATTGCCAGTAATTTCCATCTATTGTCCATTCCATTTGCACAACAGCATGTGAAATTGATTGCCAGTGTTGCTTCCTAAGTGGACAGTTTGATTTCACAGAAGTTTGATTTACTTGAAGTTATATTCTGTTCAAGGATTCCCTTTTTTTTTTGAGCAGTGTATAATATATATATATATATATATATATATATATATATATATATATATATATATATATATATATATATATATATATATTTATATATTAATTAGTACAGACCAAAAGTGTGGACACCTTCTCATTCAAAGATTTTTCTGTATTTTCATGACTATGAAAATTGTACATTCACACTGAAGGCATCAAAACTATGAATTAACACATGTGGAATTATATACTTAACAAAAAAGTGTGAAACAACTGAAAATATGTCTTATATTCTAGGTTCTTCAAAGTAGCCACCTTTTGCTTTGATGACTGCTTTGCACACTCTTGGCATTCTCTTGATGAGCTTCAAGAGGTAGTCACCGGAAATGGTTTTCACTTCACAGGTGTGCCCTGTCAGGTTTAATAAGTGGGATTTCTTGCCTTATAAATGGGGTTGGGACCATGAGTTGTGTTGTGCAGAAGTCTGGTGGATACACAGCTGATAGTCCTACTGAATAGACTGTTAGCTGCTTTTTTTCTTGCCATAATACAAATTCTAAGTAAAGAAAAACGAGTGGCCATCATTACTTTAAGAAATGAAGGTCAGTCATTCCGAAAAATTGGGCAAACTTTGAATGTGTCCCCAAGTGCAGTTGCAAAAACCATCAAGCGCTACAAAGAAACTGACTCACATGAGGACCGCCCCAGGAAAGGAAGACAAAGAGTCACCTCTGCTTCTGAGGATAAGTTTTTCCGAGTCACTAGCCTCAGAAATCGCAGGTTAACAGCAGCTCAGATTAGAGACCAGGTCAATGTCGCACAGAGTTCTAGCAGCAGACACATCTCTACAACAACTGTTAAGAGGAGACTTTTGTGCAGCAGGCCTTCATGGTAAAATAGCTGCTAGGAAACCACTGCTAAGGACAGGCAACAAGCAGAAGAGACTTGTTTGGGCTAAAGAACACAAGGAATGGACATTAGACCAGTGGAAATCTGTGCTTTGGTCTGATGAGTTCAAATTTGAGATCTTTGGTTCCAACCACCGTGTCTTTGTGCGACGCAGAAAAGGTGAACGGATGGACTCTACATGCCTGGTTCCCACCGTGAAGCATGGAGGAGGAGGTGTGATGGTGTGGGGGTGCTTTTCTGGTGACACTGTTGGGGATTTATTCAAAATTGAAGGCATACTGAACCAGCATGGCTACCACAGCATCTTGCAGCGGCATGCTATTCCATCCGGTTTGTGTTTAGTTGGACCATCATTTATTTTTCAACAGGACAATGACCCCAAACACACCTCCAGGCTGTGTAAGGGCTATTTGACCAAGAAGGAGAGTGATGGGGTGCTACGCCAGATGACCTGGCCTCCACAGTCACCAGACCTGAACCCAATCGAGATGGTTTGGGGTGAGCTGGACCGCAGAGTGAAGGCAAAAGGGCCAACAAGTGCTAAGCATCTCTGGGAACTCCTTCAAGATTGTTGGAAAACCATTTCTGGTGACTACCTCTTGAAGCTCATCAAGAGAATGCCAAGAGTATGCAAAGCAGTCATCAAATCAAAAGGTGGCTACTTTGAAGACCCTAGAATATAAGACATATTTTCAGTTGTTTCACACTTTTTTGTTAACTATATAATTCCACATGTGTTAATTCATAGTTTTGATGCCTTCAGTGTGAATGTACAATTTTCATAGTCATGAAAATCCAGAAAAATCTTTAAATGAGGTGTGTCCAAACTTTTAGTCTGTACTGTGTATATATGTATATTATAATATATATATACAGGTGCATCTCACTAAATTAGAATATCATCATAAAGTTAATTTATTTCAGTTCTTTAATGCAAAAAGTGAAATTCATACATTTAAATAGTCATTACAGAGTGATCTATTTCAAGTGTTTATTTCTGGTAATGGTGATGAATATGGCTTACAGCCAATGAAAACATAAGACATTTCAGTAAATTAGAATACTTTATAACAGCTTGAAATTTTTTTTTTAATCTGAAATGTTGGCCTACTGAAATGTATGTTCAGTAAATGCCCTCAATACTTGATCGGGGCTCCTTTTGCATCAATTACTGCATCAATGCGGCGTGGCATGGAGGCGATCAGCCTGTGGCACTGCTGAGGTGTTATGGAAACCCAGGTTGCTTTGATAGCAGCCTTCAGCTCGTCAGCTGTGTTGGATCTGGTGTCTCATCTTCCTCTTGACAATACCCCATAGATCCTCTATGGGGTTAAGGTCAGGCGAGTTTGCTGGACAATCAAGCACAGTGATACTGTTGTTTTTAAACCAGGTATTGGTACTTTTGGCAGGGTGGACAGGTGCCAAGTCCTGCTGGAGAAATGAAATTTCCATCTCCAAAAAGCTTGTCGGCAGAGGGAAGCATGAAGTGCTCTAAAACTTACTAGTAGACGGCTGCGCTGACTTTGATCTTGATAAAACACAGTGGACCTACACTTTTTGTATTGAAGAACTGAAGTAAATTTTTTGATGATATTCTAATTTTGTGAGATGCACCTGTATCTCTCATAATTGACATTACATTGCACACTCCTTTGTACCAGTCAGGGGTCACATTTAACATTACTCAGTCTTCCATAACCCCCCATACGCCATCTTTTTGAACCCAAGGAAACCCCCGACACAGATGTGATAAAAGCCTAATGTGGTTCTAAACAAAAGCTGCTTTATTTAAATGAAAATTAAAAAAACAAAAGTATTTTGCCACTTTTTTCTTATGAAAGTACTCATTACTTAATGGCTATTGTGAAAGTGTCACCCAGGCGTCTTTCTTAGCCGGCTTCACACATCCGCCATCCACAGTCCAGGTACAGTCCACGATGTACTGACTGGTTTCCTGATCTGAAGATGGCAGTTTCCCATATGCCAATTAGGCTAAGTTAAGATGGTTGTATGGAAAAACTGAATCAGTCATGTCCACAATTTGTGATTGGTCTTTGTGCTCGTTTACATTGCATGCATTATTCTGCCCTGTAAAACTTATCACAGTTGTGCATGCTGCAAACTTAAATGCAGACCATCCCAGGCCGTGTGAATAATTGTCCATGTGCATTGGCACATTGACCACAAGGGTCTTTGTGCTCTGCATGAGCATGGCATACACGGACAGTACACAGACCAATTATATGCTCTTCTGATTGAAACCTAAGCTGTTGAGTTTGGCTTGGGAGACTGCGGGTGATCCGGTCATGACGTCAGCACATGGATTGTGAATTGCAGACATGTGAAGCCAACCTAAGGCTGGCACATACCTTAGATTTCATTGTCAGACAGCTTTCAGCCCTATTTTTTTTTTCTCAGGCTATTTATTTAATCCTTGATCTTTCGCACACACTTGCAAAACCTTGACTACCTGTTGGCACCGCTAGTAGGGATGAGCAGCCCCATGGAATTTCTGGTTCTGCTACCAGACCCGAACTTTATTCCAAAGTTCAGTTTGGGTACCCGAACTTCAACCCGAACCTCACTGAAAACGATGGGGCCCCGGACTTCTGAACCAAAACAATTCTTACTCACTTTACCTCACACATGCGTACACTCACTCACTCTTTCCTGCAGCCCCTGGAACTCTGAAAATTGCACTCTCCCTCATCACCCCCCTTTGGAACTTTGAAAATTGCAACTGACTTTGAGGGAAAGCCAGTGTTCGGCATTTAGCACCGAACAGTAACTGTCTGGTATGAACACCGAACATTTAAGTTCGGGTCTGCTCATCCATAACCACTAAAATATGTTTTGTAACTTTATTCGGGACAATAGACAAATGTAGAATAATCAAACTAAATACACTTTAAATGAGACAAGTCATATGTTATGCTCCATACCTGCTGATTGTTTTCTGAAATAAATAAGGTTGTTCTACAGTAGGCCCCTTAAGAAAAGGGGCCTTTTATCACCTCGAAAGTCAGTGCTTGTTCCAGAGATACAGACCACCAGACTACCATCTGGATTGCATCAGTTTTAAAGGATCTATTGCAAATTTAACATGGGAAACTTTGTTGTTGGGCCTTATATTATTGCTTTCTTTTCAATTTTTTTTTAAAATTATTGATATAAAGGATGGATGCTATACATGGTCCAAAATAGACACACGAATGTGAAAAAGAATTTAACCCACACTAGGGATGAACAATGGTTTATTTTAGAAGAAAAATAGGTGCTTTTTCCTACACATGTCTGAACGCCGCTTTAAAGAGGTCCTGTCACGAGTTTTCGGTCTAATTTTATTTTTGGTACTACACCATTGAGGCCTTTTTTTAATATGCCACATGGTTCCAGAGATGCAAGCCATTTTATTATGAGCAACCAATAGCTTATTTTTAATGTCCTTTACAAGAGTGTGTAGCCTACAGGACATCTTTAGGCTGCATAATTACCCTGTGAGCACAGCAAGCACAAAAAATAGCATATTGGTAACATTGAATAATGCGGTCCCACTTCATTGCATTGTCATTTCATTTGACTCACACCGTGCAAATCTCTATTTCTGTTGTCTTGTAAGTACTACTGCATGCTCTGTCCACCAGTGTTATGTGATAGTACCTGTAAGGTAGAGGTAGCTGGGGTAAGGAATAACAAGACGTGTCAAGTCTACTTCTAATTCTGCTCATTATTCATCATATGAGCTTGTTTAGTATAGTTAATTCTTTGCACCTTCTGATTGCTGTGGCTTGGTAATGCTTAGTTTATTTTTTTCTCCCTCCTCAAAGCTGCAGTGGAGAGTCAGGGTAAGAGCAAATCCTATACTTTTACATTTGTGCTTCATCCATGTAAACATGAAGTTTAGAAATTTTTCACTTCCTGACACCTTGTCACACCAACCTATTTCCTGACCACAAGTGCCCGTTTCTTTAAAGGGATGCAGCATTAAAAGCTTTTATATTTTTTCTTTTGTGATGTTATTGAGTACATCACTGATCCATTCAGCGTTGGCAGCCTCCAGTTTCACTACGGTGCACTGGTTGTTCATGCATGCCCAAGATCACAGCAATTAGACGCATGCCAGAGGTGCTCATGTGACGCTTATGCTCATGTGACGCTTATGTTGGTCATCTTGGTTGGTGACTGAATACGGGTGGTTGGTGAATGAATGCGGGCTTGTTTTTCCCATTATTATCTTTCTCTTCAGAGGCGACAACCAAGAAGTACCACAGATGGGTTCGATTTGTTGTTGAATGCTAGAAACGTGAAAAATGCATCTATTGCACTTACGGACATGCATTACTGGTTGCAAAAACTTTGTACTTTTTCCAAATATGAGCATGTGGGTTGCATCGTAAATAGTGTTTTTTTCCCAGTTATGTCCCCTTTATTACTTTTTTAATTAGAGGTTCGCATGTAAAAATGTGCCATCAACCAAATCTGCTTGTCATTGTCATTTGTGTTTGATGCTAGTCATCCTGAGAACCGTAGTGCATTGGCCAAAAAGAACTAACACGCCGCTCCTCCAGTCAAAAATGTAGCAAAACAGTAATTACAATATGTAAAGGAACAAAAAAAAAACAAGATTTTGATTTTCTGTTTTGTTCTAGGAATAGTAACACACAATTAATACAGGTGGCAGCTCAGTTATATGGCAAAGTGCATGTGATAAGACCTCAATGACTGTAATGATGTCTGTTGGCTTTCTGTTATGGTTTTCATTGTTTTACTGGAAGAATTGTGGATTTTTTTCCCTATAAAAACTACAGAATCTGCATTGGAGGCTTCTAATGGAGCCTTTGATGAAGTTGTGAAAATTGCTAATTTTAAGTAAAAAAATAGGTGAATCAGTGGTCAACCCTTTTAGATTTCCACCCGAGATGGAGTCTGAAGTTCTCTGTGACCTGAGGTGTGGCCTCCATTTACAGAGTTTTTCAAGATCTAACCAAGTAGATGTCACCACTGCGATTATAAATTCAGGTTTAAATGCAGAAATCATGGACAGGAAAAGCGGTAATTTCAATATTTCCCAGTAGAGTGGGTTACCATGCAGTTGTCTTTTGCTCGCTAAGGAGACGCTAGTTGTGGAGTGTGGGGTTTTTCGTTGTGTGTTTTTTTTTTTTTTTTTTTTTTTTTTTTTTTTTGAGCGCAGCGTTCTTGTGGCAGTTATGGAGATTTTGTCAACTTTGCTTATTGGCTTTTCAGTGTGTTTTACATGGGAATTGCCTAGTTTTTGCTTGTCTTGCTGATTTCTAGCACAAACGTAAGCTGTGATGTGGCGGACTACCCACTGAAAGGTAAAGCTGTTGCTTAAGAATATGATAAATTAGTCTGGTGGCAGAAAATTCTATGTAATAAAAATGTAGCTGATGCTCCAGTGGTTCACACCATTCTTTATGGCATGTAGTCACATAATGGCTCCTGCCAATATATGTCCTCAGCGTTTACGTGCTGTACCAAGTGGTGTCCCCGCTGAGGCTTATGATTGCCGCCAGATTATTTTCTTCCAGGACAGTGTTTTGTTTGAAATGTTTTTAAGTCTTTAAATTGTAGAGCCACTTCCTGGATAAACTCCTCCATTTTTGACGCAATGGCAGTAGCTTTTTTTTTTAAAAGACATTTATTCTGTTTATTGAATGATGTGAGAGGTTTGTGTTGAATGTCTTGTTTTCCTCTTTTGGTGATTGAATCGTACGGTTTACCATTGTCAGCCTTTCCTTGCCTTCTAAAAATCCATTAGGAGAAAAACTTGTGTTTTGGCGTATGTATGAAAGTAAAATTTATCAGAATTTGAGTTGGTTTTGTATTGCTGACTGTTCAGTCTGGTTCTGGTTTTGAAGTCGTCTTTTTATATTGAATCTTACCCCCATGTGTAGGGAGGTACTAATGAGGAAGCCTTTTTTTGCATTAAATTTCTAAAAGAATACAAATTCTGGTTCTTTTGATAGGTTACAAGGCAGATCCATGAGCATGAGCAGGAGAACGAGTTGCGGGAACAGATGTCAGGATATAAGCGGATGCGGCGCCAGCACCAGAAGCAGCTGATCGCCCTGGAGAATAAGCTGAAGGCTGAGATGGACGAGCACCGCCTTAAGCTGCAGAAGGAGGTGGAGACTCATGCCAACAATGCGTCCATCGAGCTGGAAAAGCTTTCCAAGAGGCAAATCGTAGGCATGGATAAAGAGGTAAAAGGCAGCCTTCTGTCATAAACATGTTTCTTGTGCATTAAATATGTTTGTAAAATTTATCTAGGTAGACCTTCTCTCAGCTCATATTTCTGTTTGGGGGTATCTGATTATTAAAAATAATCTTCTGTATTGCCAAAACTATGCAGCAAATGATGTAGGGCTCCTTGAAGTATGTTATTGGCACTCTTAAAAGCTAGGAATGTTAGGTGCAAATCAAATGGTCCAGGGCAGTGATCGCCTTTTAGAATAGGTGAAGCATAAGAGAAGTTTCTGCGGCCAAAAGTAAGAACATTCATTCAAGGGAGGATGAGTGGTTATTTATTGAATGAAGAGCACAAGTAGGGTAGAAGATGGCGATCACAGTTGTGTAACGGTGCTGCTTTGTAGACTAGCAGAATAGGCAACAGAGACTAGAATCATTAGTATAGCTGAATATATAGCTTCTTGAAAATCTGCATGATGTGCATTATCAACTTGCAACATGCTCATTCTTCCACAGTAAAGTGCTGCAATTATACAATGGATTTCACCATATGCATTGCTTCATAATGCAGCTGGGAGAAACCAAAGACCAAATTCGCTTGTACTACCATGTTCGTTCATGTTCTTAGTGTTTTAGCAGCATCACTGAACTGTTAGACAGTTATTAAAGAGATTTAAGCAACATGTTTTAACAATGGTTTGAAGGCAAGGAAGAATGAACAGATCAGGAGCTAGTATAAGGGTCCATTTACATGAAGCACGGTATGACCACCACTTTGGTAAACTTTCACTGATCAGCGGTCGTTTAAATGCCTATTTACACAGGCAGACCAAAGTAAGCGCGCACTGAGTGATCTATACTAGATCGCTTGGTGCTCATAGTCTGCCATAATTCTTTGCAGTGTGCCTTCTTTTTACACAGGTCAGTGTGCCGCTAAGAACTAATGCTCTCTTGCACTGATCAAAAGCTAATTTCACCTGATGAATGAGTGTTTTGCTCGCTCATCAGGTGATTGACAGCCTGTTTACGTGGCAAGATGATCCTGAAAGGAGCGTTTTTAAGACTCGTTCATGATTGTCTTGTAGTGTAAATGCAGCTTCACTCCAAGTTGTGATGTTTGATATCTATGGAGGATGGTGTTCTAGGTCAGTGGTCCCCAACCTTTTTTGCACCAGGGACCGGCTTGAAGCAAGATCATTTTTCCATGGCCCAGCAAGGAGGGGGTGGGGTGGGCGGGGCTTTGGTCATATGGGGGCGGGGTAATGGAGGGATTTGGAGTTTAGTGCATACTTATCATATAGTGTAGACCAGGTCCCCCGCCAGGAGCCCCACATAATGTGCTGTGCCAGGAGCCGCATCACTGAGGCCCCATCACGCCCTGCAGCAGGACAGGGCAGCTGTCCTGACAGCTGCTGTTCAGCTGCATTTACTTCATCCCAGGGGCGGACACAGACTGTAGTGGGCCCCTGTGCAAGAAATTTTTGGGGGCCCCCCCGCCCTTCATAAGGCAACAAAGTTATGTAAACATAACCCCCCCATGTGCATCTCTCACCCCCCCATGTGCAGCTCACCCCCGTGCATCTCTCATCCCCCTCCGTGCATCTCTCATCCACCCCCCGTGCATCTCTCATCCACCCCCCGTGCATCTCTCATCCACCCCCCGTGCATCTCTCATCCACCCCCCGTGCATCTCTCATCCACCCCCCGTGCATCTCTCATCCACCCCCCGTGCATCTCTCATCCACCCCCCGTGCATCTCTCATCCACCCCCCGTGCATCTCTCATCCACCCCCCGTGCATCTCTCATCCACCCCCCGTGCATCTCTCATCCACCCCCCGTGCATCTCTCATCCACCCCCCGTGCATCTCTCATCCACCCCCCGTGCATCTCTCATCCACCCCCCGTGCATCTCTCATCCACCCCCCGTGCATCTCTCATCCACCCCCCGTGCATCTCTCATCCACCCCCCGTGCATCTCTCATCCACCCCCCGTGCATCTCTCATCCACCCCCCGTGCATCTCTCATCCACCCCCCGTGCATCTCTCATCCACCCCCCGTGCATCTCTCATCCACCCCCCGTGCATCTCTCATCCACCCCCCGTGCATCTCTCATCCACCCCCCGTGCATCTCTCATCCACCCCCCGTGCATCTCTCATCCACCCCCCGTGCATCTCTCATCCACCCCCCGTGCATCTCTCATCCACCCCCCGTGCATCTCTCATCCACCCCCCGTGCATCTCTCATCCACCCCCCGTGCATCTCTCATCCACCCCCCGTGCATCTCTCATCCACCCCCCGTGCATCTCTCATCCACCCCCCGTGCATCTCTCATCCACCCCCCGTGCATCTCTCATCCACCCCCCGTGCATCTCTCATCCACCCCCCGTGCATCTCTCATCCACCCCCCGTGCATCTCTCATCCACCCCCCGTGCATCTCTCATCCACCCCCCGTGCATCTCTCATCCACCCCCCGTGCATCTCTCATCCACCCCCCGTGCATCTCTCATCCACCCCCCGTGCATCTCTCATCCACCCCCCGTGCATCTCTCATCCACCCCCCGTGCATCTCTCATCCACCCCCCGTGCATCTCTCATCCACCCCCCGTGCATCTCTCATCCACCCCCCGTGCATCTCTCATCCACCCCCCGTGCATCTCTCATCCACCCCCCGTGCATCTCTCATCCACCCCCCGTGCATCTCTCATCCACCCCCCGTGCATCTCTCATCCACCCCCCGTGCATCTCTCATCCACCCCCCGTGCATCTCTCATCCACCCCCCGTGCATCTCTCATCCACCCCCCGTGCATCTCTCATCCACCCCCCGTGCATCTCTCATCCACCCCCCGTGCATCTCTCATCCACCCCCCGTGCATCTCTCATCCACCCCCCGTGCATCTCTCATCCACCCCCCGTGCATCTCTCATCCACCCCCCGTGCATCTCTCATCCACCCCCCGTGCATCTCTCATCCACCCCCCGTGCATCTCTCATCCACCCCCCGTGCATCTCTCATCCACCCCCCGTGCATCTCTCATCCACCCCCCGTGCATCTCTCATCCACCCCCCGTGCATCTCTCATCCACCCCCCGTGCATCTCTCATCCACCCCCCGTGCATCTCTCATCCACCCCCCGTGCATCTCTCATCCACCCCCCGTGCATCTCTCATCCACCCCCCGTGCATCTCTCATCCACCCCCCGTGCATCTCTCATCCACCCCCCGTGCATCTCTCATCCACCCCCCGTGCATCTCTCATCCACCCCCCGTGCATCTCTCATCCACCCCCCGTGCATCTCTCATCCACCCCCCGTGCATCTCTCATCCACCCCCCGTGCATCTCTCATCCACCCCCCGTGCATCTCTCATCCACCCCCCGTGCATCTCTCATCCACCCCCCGTGCATCTCTCATCCACCCCCCGTGCATCTCTCATCCACCCCCCGTGCATCTCTCATCCACCCCCCGTGCATCTCTCATCCACCCCCCGTGCATCTCTCATCCACCCCCCGTGCATCTCTCATCCACCCCCCGTGCATCTCTCATCCACCCCCCGTGCATCTCTCATCCACCCCCCGTGCATCTCTCATCCACCCCCCGTGCATCTCTCATCCACCCCCCGTGCATCTCTCATCCACCCCCCGTGCATCTCTCATCCACCCCCCGTGCATCTCTCATCCACCCCCCGTGCATCTCTCATCCACCCCCCGTGCATCTCTCATCCACCCCCCGTGCATCTCTCATCCACCCCCCGTGCATCTCTCATCCACCCCCCGTGCATCTCTCATCCACCCCCCGTGCATCTCTCATCCACCCCCCGTGCATCTCTCATCCACCCCCCGTGCATCTCTCATC
The DNA here is from genome assembly GCF_046119375.1 of Phyllobates terribilis. Classification (NCBI taxonomy): domain Eukaryota; kingdom Metazoa; phylum Chordata; class Amphibia; order Anura; family Dendrobatidae; genus Phyllobates; species Phyllobates terribilis. Next base: position 376,061,943 of record NW_027362761.1, on the reverse strand, counting down.
CACCCCCCGTGCATCTCTCATCCACCCCCCGTGCATCTCTCATCCACCCCCCGTGCATCTCTCATCCACCCCCCGTGCATCTCTCATCCACCCCCCGTGCATCTCTCATCCACCCCCCGTGCATCTCTCATCCACCCCCCGTGCATCTCTCATCCACCCCCCGTGCATCTCTCATCCACCCCCCGTGCATCTCTCATCCACCCCCCGTGCATCTCTCATCCACCCCCCGTGCATCTCTCATCCACCCCCCGTGCATCTCTCATCCACCCCCCGTGCATCTCTCATCCACCCCCCGTGCATCTCTCATCCACCCCCCGTGCATCTCTCATCCACCCCCCGTGCATCTCTCATCCACCCCCCGTGCATCTCTCATCCACCCCCCGTGCATCTCTCATCCACCCCCCGTGCATCTCTCATCCACCCCCCGTGCATCTCTCATCCACCCCCCGTGCATCTCTCATCCACCCCCCGTGCATCTCTCATCCACCCCCCGTGCATCTCTCATCCACCCCCCGTGCATCTCTCATCCACCCCCCGTGCATCTCTCATCCACCCCCCGTGCATCTCTCATCCACCCCCCGTGCATCTCTCATCCACCCCCCGTGCATCTCTCATCCACCCCCCGTGCATCTCTCATCCACCCCCCGTGCATCTCTCATCCACCCCCCGTGCATCTCTCATCCACCCCCCGTGCATCTCTCATCCACCCCCCGTGCATCTCTCATCCACCCCCCGTGCATCTCTCATCCACCCCCCGTGCATCTCTCATCCACCCCCCGTGCATCTCTCACCCCCCCCCGTGCATCTCTCACCCCCCCCCGTGCATCTCTCACCCCCCCGTGCATCTCTCCCCTCCCCCCATGTGCATCTCTCATCTCTCTCCTCCCCCCCATGTGCATCTCTCATCTCTCCCCTCCCCCCCCATGTGCATCTCCCATTCCCCCCACTCCTAGTTAATTGTATTTAAAAAAAATAAAACTTGTTATACTTACCCCCATGCGATCCCTGCAGAATCCTGGCGCTCGTCCAAATCGCTGACACCAGGTTCTCCTGACTTCCGGCCATGTGACGGCGCCGTCACATGACCGGAAGTCAGGGGAATCATGAAGGTGCTGCCGCAGCAGCGCAGCGCTAAGATGTCCCGGACCCGGCGCTTAGCATGGGGCCGGGGGCCCCATGAGGAGAGAGACGCACAAGAGGGGGGCTCCGAGGGGGCTCCTACCGGCCGGGCCCCATACTGGAGTCAGGGCAGTCATGCCCTGATGGCGGCCCTGCTGGAGGCTGGAGGGGCCCCCTCTCCCCGCGGACCGGCTGAAAAACCCCAACGGCCCGGTCCTGGTCCGCGGACCGGCGGTTGGGGACCTCTGTTCTAGGTGAAGGAGATAAAGGAGGCAACGAGCTTAGTTTTTAAAAAATTGCAGCAAGTTTCAAATATGGGTAAGATATGGCAATACATACAGCTGCAAAACAATTGCTTGTGATTTTTAGGAAAGCAGAAGAAATGCCTTGGAAGTATGTGAAAAGTTTAGTGTTAGGCTATGTGCCCACGATGCAGAAAATTTCTGCATCTCCCTGGCAGAAAATCGCATGCGGATTGTGCATGCGTTTTTTCTGCAGAATACATGTGTACCCACATGCGTTAACGCATGTGTTTCCGCATGCAGACTGACAAGCACTTTCCAAGCGATAGCATCACTTGGAAAGTGCTTGACAACTAGGTCACACTATATAAATCCATGCAAAAGGCATGGATTTATATAGTGTGACCATAAAAATAAAAAAATAAAGCTATACTTACCCCCGATCCCCTGCCGCTTGTGCTGTTGCGCTCGTACTGGCTTCTTCCGGGTTGCCGGCATCTCGCGAGACAGCCTGCGGTCACATGACCGCAACGTCCTCTCAGGTCCTGGAAGGTAAGCGCTGCAGGGGCCGCCGGACAGGTGAATATAAACTTTATTTATTATTCTTTTTTTTTTTTACAGGTACAATGGTACCCAGGTCTGGATGAGAGTCTCCTCTCCTCCAGGACTGGGTACCATCCGCACATAGAGACGCATAAAATCCGCTTGTACAAATGTACAGGCACGGTTTCTATGCGTCTCAATGCAAGTCAATGGCGGCGCTTCTGCTGCGCTTCCGCAAAATTAATGAACATGCTGCGGATTTATTTGCGCTGCAGAAACGCTGCGGAAAAATCCGCAGCATGTGCATTGACATTGCGTAATGCCATGGGGTGCGGATTACCATGCGTTTTTCATGCGTTTCCGCTGCGGAAATTCCGCAGCATAAACGCATGAAAAACGCACCGTGTGCACGCAGCCTTATCCACATAAAGGGTGGCAATGGAAAACAAATCTGCTGAGAATCTGCCCAATTGTGAGCTTGTAATGAAATAGCAGGAGGGTCCAGCACTGATTCTTGGGGAACCCTAACTGAGAGAGCGAGTAGAAACAACATAACTAACTGAAGCACTTGGTGAACAGATGGGAGGAAACCTGAATAGCAATACTGTCATTAGGACAAAGGAGCAGGAAAAGCAAATAACAATTGAGTGATCTACTGTGTCAAATGCAGAAGATCTAGAAGGATTAACGGTGAGAATTGACCATTGGATTTAGCCGACAAGAGATTATTAGATACTTTGGCTAATGCTGTTTCACCAGAAGCCAGATTGTAAGGGGTCCATCAGACACTTAGTAGTTAATGGAGAGATGAGTAAAAATCAGCACTATAGTTAGCAGGGAAGGAGGGATTAAGAGTTGATGTGGGTTTTATATCTGGAATAACTTTACCACTGCAACTTGGTCCACCATGTTTTAAGGAGAATTGTATTTATTTACTCTGAATGTTAATCACCCAGGTTATTAATAGAAGCCACCATGTCTCTCTGTAAATCATACCCAAAAGATGGATATAAAACTAGTAGCAAGTGCACAAAATAAGTAAACAATCTCTTAGCTTGTATAATGTGAAAATGTGTGCTGTACTATACTGGGATGGAATATATTCTACACGGTTTCTTCCAAAAAAACTCATCTTTTCAGTTAAACCGAAATGGGTAATTAAAAAGCCACTTGGCTAGTATCTTTATGATACTGAAGGAGACTGTATTGTGTAGCATAATAGATGGTTTATTGGGTTGTCCAGGACTAGAAACAATAGTCGTTGTTTATCCCTGCTAAAGACAATCTGTCAGCAGGATTTCACCCCTGTAAACTATTCATATACACATGTAGATTTAGCTACAGTCCATTCCTCCGCTCCCCTGAAATCGATATCTGCATTTGAATTGATATGTAAATAAGACTGCAGTGCTTTTGGTGCATGAAAGTTCTTTTCCAGCCTCTATCACTCCAGCTCTTTTGTCCACCAAGTGCTGCCTTCTGACTGTCAGCTCCTTTGCTTGAAGTCACACAGCATAGAGGCGGTCAGTCAAGCAGTAGGAGACAGTGCTGGGCTGGGCGTAGAGCTGGAGTGACAGAGGCTTGTGGAGAGCTTTCAGGCATTAAAAGCACCTTATTTGTCAATTCAAACACAGATTTCTCAGAAGCGGAGGAACGGACTGTGTAGCTAAAGGTATTAGCTAAAAGAATGGCCGGGCTTGTTTTTGCAAGAGCTACATGTACATATAAATAGGTAGGGGAAGGGCAAAATCCTGCTGACAGGATTACCTTATAAACTGAATAAAAATGAACAATAAAAACACATTTAAAAATCTTTCATTAATTCTGGACAAAAATTTTGTAAAACTGATATTCCAGAACAAAAAGAGTAAATCATACTTATGCGATGGAAGCTTAAATTTGGAGTGGTTTCACACATAATATTCTTGGAAAAACACTGCAGTTTCATGGCAGTTTTTCATGCAGTTTTTTGAGCCAAAGAGCCACAAGGAATATTGGACTTTATTCACACATTGCGTTTTTGATGCATTTTTTTATGCAACTTTTCAGCTGCATTTTACATTACCAGCCAAGTCTGAGATTTCAGTAATCTCTTGCACTAATTTTTTTTTTCCTGACTATTTTGTCAGAGATGCATTTTTGCAGAATGCAGCATGTCACTTCTTTCAGCGTTTTTTGCAGCTTTTTTCACCTATTGAAAGCAATGGGTAGTAGAAAAAACGCTGCAAAAATGCAAGTATCAGGTTTTGGTGCCAAAACCTGATTAAGCTGCATCAGATTATTTTTTTATTCACTAAACTTTATCTGCATTCACAAGAGATTCATGTACCCTGACAAAAACTCATTAAAAAACCACGGCAAAAACTAAGCTAAACCTGCTTTTTTGACGTTGCGTCTTTGTTGCCAAGAGAGCACGTTTAGCTGCTGGAAAAAAACCTCCCCGTGAAAAAGCGAAACGCGCTTCCGGGTAGTGTGGTGTGTCCCCATATCAATACACCATGGGTAAGTTTAGCACTACGCTGTAGACTTGCATCTACATTTACCTAATAACGCAGTCACTCATTATTGTTCATTTGCTGATTATATGTTGCTTGATATATGAATTTTTTTCTCCCATGGATAACACTTTATTTGAATGAGCCCCCTTTCTTGTTCCTCCTTACAAAATGTAATAAAAATAAAAAAAAACTTTTTTTTTTCTTTTTTTTTTTTTATACACAATTTTTTTTTATTTGGTGGTTCATGGCTACTCAATTCTCTCTTATGTTTGAAAGCAGCAGGATTTAGAGACAAGAGAACCGGTTTCCAGTGATGTGCCACTTACTTGACTACTTGCTGTAGTTGTGATAATCTACTATTGATTTAAACTGTAATTTTTATCAATAGCTGTAGTCCTCCATGTTCATGAGCTCTGTATAACCCCGTCCACATCACTGATTGCAGCTTTGTGCCTATGAACAGTGTACACAGAAAGCTGCCAATCCGTGGTGGAAGTGGGATTATTTAATGTTAAAACATTCATATATCTGCTAGATCTGCAGCAGATGAACAGTGATTTTAATAAAATGATGGCAAGCAGCTCAGTAAGTAACACATCTCTGGAATTTGGGTCCTTGCCCCTATATAATGCTGCTCTCAGATGGGGTAGTAAAAGCCTGGTGACAGATTCTCTTCAAGGTTTCTTGTGAAATACAGTAATGAGGTATTACTGTCCATAGCATTCATTCAGTATAGCTGGTTTGTGGAACATTTCTGGAGTAGTCATATGTCAATAGATGTCAAGAAAACATATGTTGGTTAAATTCCCTTATAAGCATCTACCTATCAGCCGGTTTTTGCTATGTAATTTCAGATGACCCTACATCATGCAGCTCTCAGATTCCATAGCAAAAAGCTGTTGACAGATTCCCTTTAATGAAGTATTACATACAACCCATTGATTGGAATGTATTTTATGTGTAATGGAGGATAAGGCAGGTCTTCAGAAAAAGAGATGCTCTTTGTATTCCCCTCTCATCTGGCCAAAAAATGATCTTGAACTGAAAATAATTCAGAATTCTGTAATAGGGTGTGTGAAAATGGTTTTCTAAATCATGCAAAGTTGTTTTTCCTCATGTTCCTATCTACTGAAGTGCATCTTATCCCTGCCTCCCAACTTCCTGCTTGTTGGGGGCAGTGTTCTCCATAAGATGGAAGCATCAGGGGAGCACAAGGGCTCTAAAGCTGGAGAGATCCAGCAATCCGGCCAACTTCAAATCAGTGCTTGCAAGCAATATGGCCAATAGCTTGCAGATGCATGCTACATGCTGGTAATCTTCAGGAAAAGTTTTTAGCTGGCTCCTTATGAAAGGCAGGATTGCAATGACCGATACAACCTCTTTTTGGCTAATACACGATCCACCATTCACAATCAATGATGTCACTGCTGCCCCGGTCCCCCCCTTCCTGCACATGCTCCTTAGATGCTAGGGTCTGAGTCTATTGCTGTTAATGTCCATGTGAATTTCGTGAAACAGGAAGTTAGTCTAAAATAGTTCTAGTGGCCAGTTGTAAAAAAAAAAAAAAAAAAATGGCAGAAATTAAAGTGTGGTGAAATTGCAAACAAAGTGTACTTCCACAATTGTTTTTTTGGGTGTTTTGTTTACCATTTTTAACTATATGGTAAAATTGACCTGGCAATATGATTCTCCAGGTCAGTAGGAGTCCGCAGATAACAAACATGTATAGTTAAGCTTATTTTGTAAGTGATGGGGGAAAAAAAAATCCGAAATTTGAACAAAGAAAAGTTTTTGCTTTTGTTTCCATTTTCCGAGACCGTAACTTTTCATTATTTGGGATCTGGGGCTTGGTGATTAATTTTTTGGGGGCCTGATCTGACATTTTTATTTTTGCCATTCTGGCGTAGGTACAATGTTTTTGAGTTTTATTGCAATATTGCAGCGACCAAAAAAAAAATAATTCTGGCTTTTCAATATTTTTTTTTCTTGTTACGCTGTTTACTGATCAGATACATTTTTTTATATTTTGATCGGACATTTCTGAATGCAGCGATACCAGATGTGTATTTATTTTTTCAATGGGTCAAAAGGGGGGTGATTTGAGTTTTTTTGTTTTTTCATATTTTTAAACTTTTTTTTTTTTTTCTTTAATAGTCCCCTTAGGAAGCTTGAAACTACGATCGCCTGTGTTATACATAAGTCGGTATTCATAGGGGTATCCTAATGACAGTCAAGGGTGTCTTCTGCAGACCCTCAGTTGTCATTACGCCCATCAGCGCCCAACGTCACGGGGGCGCGCCGATGGGAGCGTGGAATGACACACGCCCTCTTTGACTCTTGTTAAATCCCCCTGTCAGATTGTTATGGGATTTAACAGGTTAACAGCCGCTGGCGGAACACCGCTCCACTTGCAGCTGTTAGGCTGTGTACCCACGATGTGTTTTTTAAAAATTTCCGCAGCGGCAAAAGCGCTGCAGAAACGCTTGAAAAACGCATGGTAGAAGGCCTGCCATGTTCCCCAATGATAATCTGCATGTGCTGTGCACATGCTGCGGAAATTTCCGCTGCGGGTTATCATTTCGGAAAAATAAGTAGCACTACCAATTATTTTGTGGAAACTCTGCGTTTTCGCCGCCATTGACTTTCATTGGAACGCATGGATTACGCATCACTGGATCTGTAGATGCGGAATCCAAACGTTTCAATGTGGGATGGTACCCGGGTCTAGAGAAGAGGAGACTCTCCTCCGGACCCGGGTACCATAGTACCTGTAAAAAAAAGAATAAAATAAAAAATAAATATTATATTTACCTTCTGATGGCCCGCGGTGTGCTCGTCTAAACTTTCCGGCAGCTCGCAGTGGACGGAAGAACCTGCACTGACTTCATAGGTCCTTCAGTGTAGTGCACCGCGAGCTGCCGGCAAGCCAGGGCGGAGAGAATAAAGACTCTGGGGGCCATCAGAAGGTAAGTATAGATTTATTTTTTACCATTATTTTACCATCACACAATATAAAGCCATGCCTGTTGCATGGATTTATATAGTGTGACCAAGTTGACAAGCACTTTCCAAGTGATGCTAAAATTGCTTGGAAAGCGCTTGTCAACCCGCATGCGGAAATGCATGTGAAGAACTCTTCACATCCACATGTCCCTGGCAGGAGAACGCATGTACAATCCGCATGTACAATCTGCATGCGTTTTTTCTGCCAGGGAGATGCAGAAACGCTCAGGAAAAAATGCGGAGCATTTCTGCATCGTGGGCACATAGCCTTAAAGGGACTCTTTGACTGACCGCTTTGAATTGTTAGAGAGAAGGGCAGAGATGAATGGTAATAAAGCAGGTGGGAAGGTGTATATAAATGATTGGCCCCGCCGTGAAGCACCGAGCGCCTGTACTTGGTTTGAACAGCCTTTCTGTGCTGTCCCTTTTAATGAAAAATTCCTATTAAAGGGGTTGTCCATTACTTGACAAAACCGTTGAAATTGCTTCATAGATGTTTGCTGGTTACAGGTTTTTGCCCCACAATGACCTGCAATTGGTTTAAATAATAAAATTAATGTTACTCGCCCTCTCATAGTCTAGTGCTGCCTCTGGTGCTGCATCGGTCTTTGCCGATGAGTTCAGTGATTGCCTGCAGAGTTGACGTGCACTTAGAATCAGGAAACCAAGATTGGTACACCGGCAGAATGGAAGAGCTAGACTCTAGGAGACTAGAAAGCATCTTCATAAAAAATGTTTGTTTCCTGTACAGTTTGGTCTTTGAGGCTTGGCCCACATCGACCTGTGACCTAAACAATGTCATGTGACAGCTGCAGCCGTTACGTGACACTTTTGTTTGTCTCAAGGGACACTGGGTTCAGAGATGCTGAACTCCACAGGTGCAAAAGATAAGTGTGATTTTTCTATTTATTTCTTTTTCATTATTATTTTTTTTTTATTAATATTCAGTGCAGCAGTCTGGGGTCATTTACAAAGTATTGTCAAGTAATGAATATCCCCTTATCAAGGTGGGTTTACACATAATTATGTAATTGGTGTACATTTTTTTTCAATGTTTGGGACTTCTGTACATGTGACATGTCGATCCATTCATGTAGAATGAAAATGTGTTCTGCACATGTGGGTATATGTATGCGGAATGAATATTAGCCTTATATTTATTTCACATGCATGGATCTATGTGTTACATGGGCATACTTCTCAAATATTTTCACCTTTGTCAAAGTGAGATCGTGTTGCACATTTTAAGCCATGTGAAAAGTTTTTGGGCCTATCAATAAGGAATCAACATATTTTACGTGGTTTCTTGCCATGGATCAGCCACTGATTCTTTGATAGATGCTATTCACATGTTGCATGTTCACTATGTCCTGCTTGGGCAGCCCTGGCATTTATTGTCTCATCAGGTGCCATGGCAGGGGGATTTGTCAATCACATAAGGTGGTGTGAAAAAGTGTTTGCCTCCTTCCTGATTTCTTATTCTTTTGCATGTTTGTTTGTCACACTGAAATGTTTCAGATCACAAAACAAATTTAAACATTAGACAAAGATAACACAAGTAACCACAAAATGCACTTTTTAAATGAAGGTCTTTATTATTAAGGGAAAAAGAAATCCAAACCTACAGGGCCCTGTGTGAAATTGATTGCCTTTCCACGCCTACCCCCACCCCACCCCTACTTAATTTATGTTTTTACTGTTGTTTATCACATTTTTGGGAGGCAGAGTTTAATTTTCCCTAGCCACACACAGGCCTGATTACTGCCACACCTGTTCTCAATCAAGAAATCACTTAAATAGGAACTGCATGACAAAATGAAGTAGACCAAAAATCCTCAACAGCTAGAAATCAGGAACAAAATTCAGGAAAAAATTAGAAAGTAATTGAGATCTATCAGTCTGGAAAAGGTTATAAAGCCATTTCTAAAGCTTTGGGACTTCAGCAACCCCACAGTGAGAGCCATTATCCACAAATGGCAAAAAAAACATGGAACCCTGGTGAACGTTCCCAGGAGTCGCCGGCTGACCAAAATTACCCCAAGAGCGCATCGATGACTCATCCAAGAGGTCACAAAAGACCCCACAACAACATTCAAAGAAATGCAGGCCTCACTTGCCTCAGTTAAAGGCAGTGTTCATGACACCCCCATAACAAAGAGACTGGGCAAAAATGGCATGCATGGCTGAGTTACAAGAAGAAAGCTACTGCTGAGCAAAAATTAACAAAGGTTCGTCTCAATTTTGCCAGATAAAACATCTTGATGATCGCCAAGACTTTTGGGAAAATACTCTGGACTGACAAGACAAATTTTGATCTTTTTGAAAGGTGTATGTCCCATTACATCTGGCGTAGAAGTAACACCGCATTTCAGAATAGGAACATCCTACCAACCGTAAAATATGGTGGTAGTAGTGTGATGATCTGGGGCTATTTTGTGGCTTTAGGACCCGGAAGACTTGCTGTGGTAAATGGAAGCATGAATTCTATGGTCTACTAAAAAATCCTGAAGCAGAATGTCCGGCCTTCTGTTCGTGACCTCAAGCTGAAGCGCACTTGGGTTATGCAGCAGGACAATGATTAATAAAACACACCAGCAAGTCCACCTCTGAATGGCTTAATAAAAACAAAATTAAGCCTTTGGTGTGGCCTAGTCAAAGTCCTGACCTTAATCCGATTTTAGATGCTGTGGCATGACCTTAAAAAGGCGGTTCATGCTCGGAAACCCTCTAATGTGGCTGAATTACAACAATTTTGCAAAGATGATTGGGCCAAAATTCCTCCAGAGCGTTGTGAAAGACTCAGTTATCGCAAACGCACAATTGCAGTTGCTGCTAAGGGTGGCCCAACCAGTTATTTTGTTTAGGGGACAATCACTTTTTCACTCAGGGCCGTGTAGATTTGGATTTCTTTTTCCCTTAATAAAAACCTGCATTTTGTGGTTACTTGTGTTATCTTTGTCTAATATTTTAAATTTGTTTTGTGATCTGAAACATTTAAGTGTGACAAACATGCAAAAGAATAAGAAATCAGGAAGGGGGAAAACACTTTTTCACTTACAGGCAGTTGAGCACCAACAGACTGACCTATGTGCGCTTGTAACCTCTGTGTTTGTGTCTACACAGGTGAAGTACCCACTGTGCCGTAAAACTGCCTTTGCATCACTGCATGATTTGATTTCCGACCAGACAGACTGCTAAGTGGCTCGACGTGGCCCGCAGGTCACCATTTGCCCAGGTCCAGTTTAGAGGAGTGTTAGGGTGCTTTTACAGTGGCAGTCAACAGAAACGAGCTTTCCTAAGAACACTCGTTTCCTGAAAATTGGCAAGTGTAAACAGGCTGCCAATTACATTTTAAATAAATTTTAAGCTTAAACCACTGATTCTCAGCAGCTCATCATTCTGGGTAAACAACGCATGTACTGTCTTGAACAATGACTGTTCTGTGTGCACAGAACAATAGTATTACTAATTGTTCTGTGCGTATGGGTAGTGAGGTCGGCCCTTCTGAACAGGCTACTAAACAAGCGCCAACCAGCCCCTTTGCTGCCAAAAGGCGGTTTTTACAGGTGTGAGTCTGCTGGTGCAAACACACCCATAGTCAGTCTTGCTGCTATTGCAGCTGGTGTTTTGCATCTTCAGTGCATTTTAGGGTGAGATTGGGGATATCGATACACCCCTATTGCTTACCCAATGCTTGTAGTCCTGTGGCAATTGACTTGACTTTTTCTTATGTCACCTTTTTGTTACTTCACTGATGGGTTCAGTTTGACTTCTGTTGAGACTTCTCTTAACATAATAATCATTGATCTGCTGAGGAGACTTTGCTAAATTCCTGAATTGGCTGAGAATACTGAGAGAAGGCTCAGCTCTAGTATGGTACTATCAAGAACAGCAGGCCTCAGTAAAGCTTTGCGGTAAAAAAAAAAAAAAACATTTTTACAGCCTGCTATTAAGGACTAATGCGAGGAGTAGACTACTGTAATCATAGTCAGGCTATCCCCATCACCCATTCTAGGCCAGTATGCAAACATAATGGCTCAGCACACCGCTATAGTATGCAGCAGAGCCTATGACAGCCGTCCTTACTGTGCTGATGGTAGTCCACTTAACTGCCAGACTATCGGACATCCCTCCCAACACTTCTGCTTACCGTATGTACTTTCCTGAAATTGCTATTGATAAGATTTTATTTCTGACATTCTTATCCCAGTCAGGATCTGACCAGAGTATGGTATGGCAGGGCACTGCTTCATCGCTTGTATAAGGGGGGGGGAATCAAAGAATCAAAACAGCATACTCCTATATGAATACACAATACTAATCTATAAAATATCTATAAAATTGATAAAGACGTATTTATATGCGGTGGACTGAAAAGTGAGCATGACCCTCGTTAAAGTGTAACTGTGCAAACAACAAGAAGAAGAAGAAAAAAAAAAGATTTTGGTTATAAAATACAATAAAACCTAATTTTATTAAAGAACAAATGATCAAGAAATTTACAGTGAGTCTGCAACATAGCAGGAAGGAGGCGCATAACACAAGAAAATTAATGAAACAAGCGCAAAATGCAAAAAAAGGAACTTCTGTATAAATGGCATATATGTATGCATCATTATTGTAGTATATCGTAGATGCCTATTGCCGTATTGTAGATATACAGATTTATGTAATGTATATAGGTATGTCACACACTAAAGTGCAAATGTGCAGTGCATATCAATACGACAAACACATCATTTGACCTGGATCAAAACATGAAATATGTTATTGGTAAGAGAAGTGCAAAATGCAGGTTAATTATTATATTGGCATTTTTTAATCCTATAGTACAAAGTGCCAATAGGTACTTTTTATAGCATAGCTAATCCAATTCCAGTGAAAATCTAGATCATATCATGGTGCAATAAAGTATGATTACAAGTCAATCCAAATATGCTAATCCATGAGGTAAGGGACATAAAATACCATAAAGTGCAAATGCAACTAGATCTAATATGGTGAATCTATTAGAAGTCAATATAAAGCCATAGACCGTACAGTATGCCCAGGTAGAGTATAGAAAAGAATGTGTTCCTGGTAAGGTATAAAAAGGAATATGTACCTGGATTAGTATGGACAGCAGTATCTGACTCTCGTTTCGGCGTATCTTCTCTTACCAATAACATATTTAATGTTTTGATCCATGTCAGTGATATAATTTGTGTCATATTGATATGCACTGCATAATTGCACTTATCTCATATCGATATACATTACATAATTGCATATCTACGATAAGGCGATGGACATCTACGATATACTACAATAATGAACTTGCAAACCCTCGCAGAAATCTCAAACACCTTGAACTACACTCACTCTCTGAATCCCTTCTCCCTCTTACAGACATAAATTCTTTACATGATGCAAATGCTGCTGCCGCTTTATAGAACACCACAACAGCTGCAGCTCTCAATTCGGTCACCCCCCCCCCCCCCCCACACACACACACACACACATATCAAAGCTTGCACAATCAACAGGCAACCCTGGCACACCAGCCTAACCAAGGAACTGCAACGGGCCTCCAGGGTTGCTGAGCGGAGATGGAAAAAGTCCCACTCCCAATGAGCACTTCATCGCATTCAAACAAACAGTCTCTCACTACTATCAAGTTCACACTCTGCAGCAAAACAAACCTACTTCTTATCTCTCATATCCTCCCTATCTCACAACCCTAAACAGCTATTAGGCTATGTGCCCACGATGTGGAAATGTTCCGGATTTTTTCCTGAGCGTTTCTGCATCTCCCTGGCAGAAAAATCTCATGCGGATTGTACATTCGTTTTCCCTACCAGGGACATGAGGAAGTGAAGCGTTCTTCACATGCATTTCCGCATGCGGGTTGTCAAGCACTTTCCAAGCGATTTTAGCAGCACTTGGAAAGTGCTTGACAACTTGGTCACACTATATAAATCCATGCAAACGGCATGGATTTATATAGTGTGACCTTAAAGAATGGTAAAAAATATATACTTACCTTCTGATGGCCCCCGGTGTCTTTATTCGATGCGTCTCGGCTTGCCGTCAGCTCACGGTAGACTAAAGGACCTTCCGACGTCAGCGGTCGCGTGACCCGTCACATGACTAAATGACGTCACGGCAGATCCTTTTCAGACCATCGTGAGCTGCCGGCAAGCCGAGACGCATCGATAAGGAGACCGGGCGCCATCAGAAGATGAGTATAATGTATATTTTTTATTTTGTTTTTTTTTTTTTTTTACAGGTACTATGGTACCCGGATCTGGAGGAGTCTCTCCTTTTCTCCAGACCCGGGTACCATCCGCACATTGAAACGCATGGATTCCACATCTGCAGATGCTGTGATGCGTATTCCATGCGTTCCAGTGCAAGTCAATGGCGGCAAAAACGCCACGTTTACGCAAAATAATTGGTAGTGCTGCAGATTTTTCCGCAATGATAATCCGCAGCGGAAATTTCAGCAGCATGTGCACAGCACATGCGGATTATCATTGGGGAACATGGCAGACCTTCTACCAAGCGTTTTTTAAGCGTCTTTGCAGCGGAATTGCCGCTGCAGAAATGCTTAAAAAACGCATAGTGGGCACACAGCCTTAAACGCTTTCAATTCTCTTTTCCGTCCCCAGCGCCTCCTCCCTCTCCTCTCATCTCAGCTGAGGGCTTTGCCTCATTCTTCAAACAGAAGATTGTTGCCATCAGACAAATCTTTTGCCTACAGTCCCCACAGCCCCTTCTCATATCTACTCAATCCTCCAAAACAAGCTTCTCCACCATTACAGAAGATCAACTTTCCTCTTTATTCTCCAAGTTACACCTCACCAACTGTGAACTTGACCTAATCCCATCCCACCTCATCCCCAACCTTACCACAGTCTTCATCCCAACCCTAACCCACCTTTTCAACCTTTCACTAACTGGTGCCTTCCCCTCATGCTTCAAACATGCCTCAATCACACCCATCCTCAAAAAGCCATCCCTAGACCCATCCTCTGACTAGCTATCGCTCCATATCACTTCTCCCCTTTGCCTCAAAACTACTCGAACATCACGGCCATTTTGAATTGTCCTCCCACCTCTCCTCCTGCTCCCTCTTTTTGACTGCTTACAATATAGCTTCCGACCGCATCACTCCACTGAAACTCCCCTGACTAAAGTAACAAACGACCTACTAACCGCCAAATCCAAGCGACACTACGCTGTCCTCCTCCTCCTAGACCTGTCATCTGCCTTCGACACAGTAGACCATTCCCTATTACTACAGTCTCTCTCATCTATTGTCATCAAAGACTTGATCCTATCTTGGATCTCCTCATACCTAACAGACAGGACATTTGGTGTCTCCCACTCACACACCACCTCCTCATCTCGCCCCCTATCTGTCAGTGTCTCCCAAGGTTCTGTCCTAGGAGCCCTGCTACACCCTCGGCCTGGGACAGCTCATAGTCCCATGGCTTTCAGTTTCATCTTTATGCTAATGACATACAGATCTACCTCTCTGGACCTGATATTGCCTCCTTACTAACCAGAATCCCACAATGTCTGTCCGCTATCTTATCCTTCTTCTCTGCTAGATATCTAAAACCTAACATGGATAAAACTGAATTAATCATCTTTCCCCCATCTCACTCAACCCCTCCCACATTTGACCTATCCATCAAAATCAATGGCTGTCCACTCTCCCCAGTTCCACAAGCTCGTTGCCTCGTGGTAACCCTGGTGTTTAACCTTCAAATCACATAGCCAAGCTATTTCCACTTCCTGCCGACTCCAACTAAAAGTATATCCCAGATCTGCACATTCCTCAACCACAATTCTGTAAAAACGCTAGTGCACGCCCTCATCATCTCCCCCCTCGACTACGGCAACCTCCTGCTCTGTGGCCTCCCTTCTACCACTCTCGCACCACTCCAATCTATCCTAAACTCTGCTGCTTGACTAATCCTCCTGTCCCCCTGCTACTCACTGGCCTCTCCTCTCTGTCAATCCCTTCACTGGCTCCCAATCACCCAGAGACTCCAGTTCAAAACCCTAACCTTGGCATACAGTGCCATCCACAACCTGTCTCATCCATACTTCTGTGACCTAGTCTACCTTTAGTTATCTGCACGCAGCCCCCAATCCTCACAAGATCTCCTTCTCTACTCCCCTCTTTTCTCCTCTTCCCACAATCATACAAGATTTGTCCCGTGCATCCCCCCTACTCTGGAACTCTATACCCCAACATATCAGACTCTCGCCTACCGTGGAGACCTTCAAAAGGAACCTTAAGACCTACCTCTTCTGACAAGCCTACAAGCTGCAGTAACCATCGCTTCACCACACCGCTGCTCAACCAGCTCTACCCCCACCTACTGAATCCTCACCCATCCCTTGTAGATTGTGAGCCCTTGCAAGGAGGGTCCTTGCTCCTCCTGTACTAGTTGCTGTTGCGTTTTTGTTCAAGATTTTTGTAATTGTTTTTGCTATGTATACCCCCTTTTTCACATGTAAAGAGCCATGGAATAAATGGCGCTATAATAATAAATGATACATATATGCCATTTAGACAGAAGTTCCTTTATTGCATTTTGCACTTGTTCCATTAGTTTTCTTGTGTTATGCGCCTCTTTCCTGCTATGTTGTAGACTCACTAAGTTTCTTGATATTTTCTTCTTTATAAAATACAAATAATTTTATTAAACATAATCTTGTTTTTTTCTTGTTTGAATTGCATCGCTTATATGTACATTGCTCTAGTGATTTGCCGTGTATTTCCTCATTGATATTCTTTATTGATATAGGATGTATGGCTAGATTTAGGGACGTTAGATGGCAGCCCAACGTTGTATCAAGTATGGCTGGCCTTATAGGTTTTTGTAATTTTAGACCCTTTCCTTTTAACCTTCTGCACATTTCAGTAACATGGGTAGGTATAGCTGAATTTGTTAAAACTGATTGCCCAATCTGGCTCAGTGGAAGCTCAAACTAGTCCACAAGTCCAGAGAACATTGTTCACAGACCAGGTCATTTAGAAAATCTCAATCTGAAAAGCTCTTGCATATGGTCGGCTTAAAGGGATTTTGCGTTTTCAGAAAACCACTGTCTCGAGACAGTTCTGTGCTTTACCCTCCTGCCCCTGGGTTCACCACCAAATCTTGGCGGCTGCTCCCACTGCCTGTTATTGTGTGCAGCACGAACGTCGCATCAACACTGCTGCAAAAAATCACTGACTGGCTGCAGCGCCGTCAACGTGATGGCAGCACTGCAGGTAATAATGGACCGCGTTAGAGACTCTGTACTAAATTGGGGGAGGGTAAGTAATGCACAATGTTTTGTAGGTTCTATTTTGTTGTAAAACAAACTGTGCTGAAATCCGCTTAGTGTTTAGCTAGGAATTGTTTCTTCAAACTTTAGCGTTTACTTTTCCTTTCTTACAAGCAAATCTCATTTACACCACTCTTGTTTTATTTGATTACTCCACCCTCAATACACCCAACAAGAATGCATTTGCTTCTTTTTTCTTATTTTTTTTGGTCTTTCTTTATTGCCAATTCGTCAGCCTATTTTGTCTAACCATTGGTTATCAGAGTTCAAATAGCTGTGTTTGTTGAGTTCATTGCTTTGTATAGAGGAGCAAGGTATTTTTCTCCCTCTACAAGCACCAATGCTCTAAAAGCATGTTATTCATGAGTCCAGGCATAATTGCACAATTATTGACCAAAACAAGTCATGTAGAAGGACTGTTATATTATTATTGTGCCAGCAGTTATATGGAGCCATTTTTATCTGGAGCCCTTACTGTTCTCTAGATGTTATAAATCCATGTTCCTAGACCCAATCACTTGCATGTGCTTAGTATAATTAACCTGCCAGAGGGCAATTGGTAATCCTTTCAACAATTTTTAGTTGTAGTAGAACCATTTGTGGGAGGTCTTAATAGCAGGTCAAGTTTCTTGGTGCAAGAAACGACTGGCAACCCCAAAGAGAAGATAGAAAGGGTTTATAACTGGTTCTTTACTTTTTTTTTTTTCTCGCCTACTCAATATGCGTTATGTAGTGTAATAGAACAATAATCATTGCCTCTGCTTCTTTTGGACTTGGGGATCATGTGTCTAAATAAAAAATGTATTATAGACTTTATTGCATCTTTTCATACATATGTCCTCTTCACTACCCCCTTGTCCAACCCAACCTACAGTCTCCCACCCATCTCCCCCCATTGAAAATATATCAAAATAACTTAACATGTTATTTAGCATGAAATATGAACAGTATAATTAAGCCCATTTTCTTTCTATATGGAGGCAAACTTCATATATATAAGTTACAACTTATTTTATATGTATCCACAAATTGCCAAGACAAATAATGCAGTTACTCCCGCCTAAAACATGGCAGCATACATCTTTTGCCATGTAGCCTTCCATATTCAGGAGCTCTGCGTAACCCTGCCCCCACCACTGATTGGTAGATCTCTGCATATGCACCGTGTACACAGACAGCTGCCAGTCAGTGCTGCAAGCCGGGTTATACAGAGCTCCGCATTCAGAGAATTGGCAGATCTGCAGCAGAGAAACTACAGCTAACAGCTCAGTAAGTGACACATCACTGGAATCAGGCACTCTGACCCTACATTATGGGGGACATTTCACGGGTAGATAGAAGAATAGATTCAATGAAATTTCAACAAATTCTTGATGCAAACATAACACCATCTGTAAAAAAGCTGAAGTTGAAAAAAGGATGGCTTCTACAAATGGATAATGATCCTAAACACAAGTCAAAATCCACAATAGGCTACCTCAAAAGGCACAAGCTGAAGATTTTACAATGGCCCTCACAGTCCCCTGATCTGAACATCATTGAAAATCTATGGCTAGACCTCAACATAGCAGTGCACGCAAGACGACCCAGGAATTTCACAGAACTGGAAGAATTTTTCCAAGGAAGAATGGATGAAAATCCCCCAAACAAGAATTGAAATACTCTTGGCTGGCTACAAAAAGTGTTTAGAAGCTGTGATACTTTGAAAAGGGGGTTCTACTAGGTACTAACCATGCAGGGTGCCCAAACGGTTTCATCTACCCATTTTTCCTTTTTGTCGTTTTTAAAATGGAACACGCACACACGCAGCTCTGGCAAAAATTAAGAGACCACTGCAAAATTTTCACTTTCTCAGATTTTTCTCTTTATAGGTATATTTTTGAGCAAAATGTCGTCAGTAGTTTATAGAATAAAACCATGTACATGTCTCCGAAATTCAAAGCTAAGAATGTTGTATTTATTTTCAGCAAATGAGAAATCGGCAAAATAATAAAAAAGAAAGTGCTTTCAGACCTCAAATACTGCAAAGAAAACAAGTTCTTATTCATTTAGAAACAACAATACTCGATTTCTGAACTCTTCCTGAGTTAAAACAATATTTGGTGGAATAACCATGATTTTTAATTACAGCTTTCATCCGTCTTGGCATGCTTTCCACCAGTCTTTCACGCTGCTTTTGGGTGACCTTATGCCACTCCTGGCACAAAAATTTAAGCAGTTCTTCTTTATTTGATGGCTTGTGACTATCCATCTTCTTCTTGATTACATTCCATAGGTTTTCAATGGGGTTCAGGTCTGGAGATTGGGCTGGCCATGACAGGGTCTTGATGTGGTGCTCCTTCATCCACACATTGATTGACCTAGCTGTGTGGCATGGGGCATTGTCCTGCTGGAAAAACCAGTCCTCAGAGTTGGGCAACATTGCCTGAGCAGAAGGAAGCAAGTGTTTTTCAAGGATAACCTTGTATGCGGCTTGATTCATACATCTTTCGCAAAGATTAACCTGCCCAACTCCAGCCTTGCTGAAGCATCCCCATATCATCACTGATCCTTCACCAAATTTCACAGTGGGTGCAAGACGACACTGTGGCTTGTATGCCTCTCCAGGTCTCCGTCTAACCATTAGACGACCAGGTGTTGGGCAAAGCTGAAAATTAGACTCATCAGAGAAGATTAACTTACTCCAGTCCTCTATGGTCCAATCCTTATGGTCTTTGGCAAACTTCAGCCTGGCTCTCCTTTGCTCCTCATTGATGAAAGGCTTTTTTCTAGCTTTACATCAGGGTTCCCCAACTCCAGTCCTCAAGGCCCACCAACAGGTCATGTTTTCAGGATTTCCTTAGTATTGCACAGGTGATAATTCCATCACCTGCACAGGCAATAATTCCATCACCTGTGCAATACTAAGGAGATCCTGAAAACCTGACCTGTTGGTGGGCCTTGAGGACTGGAGTTGGGGAACACTGCTTTACATGACTTGAGGCCTGCCTCTAGGAGCCTGTTACCAACTGTTCTTGCCTGCACTTCACCCGAGCTGCCATTTGCCATTCCTTTTGTAGGTCACTTCATGTCATCCTGCGGTTGCTGAGTGACATTCGAATAAGATGACTGTCATCCCAGTCAGTGGAGAGTCTTTCGCACTCTGCCGGTCTGTAGCTTTGTTGTCCCCAATGTCTGCTGCTTGACCTTGTTGTAATGGACTGCCGTCTTCCAAATTTTAAGGATGGAGGCAACATGACGCTCACTGTATCCCTCTGCTAGAGAAGCCAGAATTGAGCCCTTCTTTTCCTTTCCCAAGACTTTTTCTTTTCAACTCATTTGGCATGGTTAAGTTATTTTTTCATTCAAATTACTTTTGGGCTATTCCTAGCACTTGTTTTGTCATTCAGCTTGTCCTATTGCAAGAGGATTGTGAAGACCACAGCGGTGTTTTTTTATACTTTCCCTTGTTACATAAGATTTGGTTCAGGTGATGACCTAATCAGAAGCACATTAAGTAGAATGAGGTGGACTTTGGTTGGAATTCAACGGACACTGGAATGGAATGGCTGTCGGACATGTAGAGATGCTGATTTTTTTTTAGAAAACTTTGCAGTGGTCTCTTAATTTTTGCCAGAGCTGTATATATTAAATACATACATGCATGCATATACATTTATGTATACTTTTTTTTTTTTTTTTGCCTAAAATACAAAGGATCTATGTCCATCTTTAACTTTAGGCCTTTTAGAGATCATTTCATCTTAAACTTGCATAACTGTCAAAAATAACTAATTTTGATCAGGGGTGTCCAAACTTTTACATGCCACTGTACAGCAAAACTGTAGTAGTGCTATGTACAGTACAAGCGATCAGCTGATTGCAGGGTCAATTTGCCTAAAGTGACTACAAAATAGAATGCAAAGTAAAAAAATAATGGAAAAAAAAAAACGCTTTCAAATCTTTCTTCTAATTAAAATAAAGGGCTTATAAAATGTAATATTTTTGATACTGCATCATCTATAAACGTTCGATCTAACAAAATATACATTCAATTAACCTGATTTACTTAACAATTTTTTGCTTGTCACCATTTTATTAAGAATTTCGTGTGTTCTTAAACCACACAATGTAAATCCAGATCAGTCACACCAATGTAAAATCAACCTGTCCAATTATGAAGCAACAGAGATTGTGAATCAATTTCTCCTGCTGTTGTGCAAATGGAACAGACAACAGGTAGAAATGATGGGCAGTTAGCAAGACACTCCCTATAAAGACGGGTTCTGCAGGTGGTGACCACACACCATTTCTCTGTCCTCATCTTTTTTGGCTGTTTTGGTTACTCTTGCATTTTGTTATTGCTCTCACCCCTAGAAGTACAGTAGCATGAGGCGGTGTCTACAACCCACAGAACTTGCTCAGGTAGTGCAGCTCATCCAGGATGGCACATCAATGAGATCTGTGGCAAGAAGGGTAGTGGTGTCTGTCAGCACAGTGTCCAGAGAATTTAGCAGATACTGTACCAGGAGATGGGTCATAACACCATGAGATGTGGAGGGGGCCGTAGGAGGGCAACAACCCAGCATCACAACAGCTACAGTCTCCTTTCTGCAAGGAGGAGCAGTGCCAGAGCCCTGCAAAATGACCTCCAGCAGACCAATAACATCCATGTGTCTGCACAAATGTCAGAAACAGACTCCATGAGGGTGGAATGAGGGCCTGACTTCCATAAGTGGGTGTTGCTCCCACAGCCCAACACCATGCAGGGCGTTTGGCATTTGCCAGAGAACACCAAGATTGGCAGATTCCACATTGGCGCCCTGTGGTCTTCACAGATGAGAGCAAATTCACACTGCGCACATGTGAGAGTCTGGAGACACCGTGGAGAACGTTCTACGGCCTGCAACATCCTCCAACATGACCAGTTTGGCAGTGGATCAGTAATGGTG
The DNA here is from genome assembly GCF_046119375.1 of Phyllobates terribilis. Lineage (NCBI taxonomy): Eukaryota > Metazoa > Chordata > Amphibia > Anura > Dendrobatidae > Phyllobates > Phyllobates terribilis. The sequence goes on along the minus strand of NW_027362761.1, from coordinate 376,040,280 downwards.
TGGGGAGACATTTCTTTGGAGGGCTGCACAGCCCTCCATGTGCTAGCCAGAGGTACCCTGACTGCCATTAGGTACCGGGATGAGATCCTCAGACCCATTGTGAGACCATATGCAGGCACCATGGGCTCTGGGTTCATTCTGATGCATGACAATACTAGGCCTCTTATGGCTGAAGTGTGTCCCGCACTACTAGATGCATTATATAAAATAGGAGGCAGGTCAGTGTAGGCACAGTGAGCAGTCATAAGAGCATACAGATGAATATGTAAGCAGAGCACCAGATAGAGCGCACCCCCACAGGCCGCCCCAAAGCACGAGCATATCATTATCTCCAAACTGAAAGTAAAGCTTACACAAGAACCACAGGACGGATTTCATCAACCAAGTTATCATTTTAATCAGTGTAATGTCGCCCACCTGACAGTGTATGTAGTTTACTGAGCACAATCCCGCTGATGGGTGCGCTTTAAAGGAAATCTGTCAGCAGGATTTCACATTCCAAACTATTTATATAAGCATATAGCTCTTTCAAAGAGAAGCCCAGTAATAACTTTACATGGCCAACCTGTTCCCCTGTTACTGAGAAACTAGCCTTTGAATTGAATTAACTAAAAATTAGGACTTCTTTAAATTTGCTTCCATGGAAACTCAGTTGAAACCCAATATAAATTACAATGAGCAAGATTACGGTGACAGATTGGTACAAAGGGAGAAGGCCCTTGTGGGCTTAGTCTATGGGAAAGATGACAGTAGGTTGGGGGGGGTTGCAGTAGCTCTGGTGTTGCTGAGGCGGCAGCTCCAGTGTTGGTGAGGAGGCAGCGGGGTCAGTGCAGGTTGTAAGCTGTCTTGAAGTGACTGGTTTTCAAGTTCTGTCTAAAGGTTACGAATGTGGAAGACAATCGAACTTGTTGGGGAAGAGAAACCCATAGGATGGGGGGATACTCAGAGGAATTATTTTTGGTTGAAGGCGATTGGGTGGGAAACATACGAGTCTGAAGGACAGAAGGAGGTCTTGTGAGGACCTGAGTACGTATGGTCATATATCTGGAAATTGATTCAGAGATTAGCTGCAATGGGGGCCAAGACGTTTTGAATATCATCAGTCATCTTTTAAAGCTAGAAACAACACTGGTTATATGAATCACATCTGACAGTCTTATATATCACTGCCATTGTGACCCTATAATACCCTTCCCCTTGTTGTTATGGGTCTTTTTGTTTTGCTCATTCTATTTTTCTTGCTCTTTAACCAATAGACTTTTTTGAAGCAATGATCCAGGAATAGGAAAACTAAAGAAAATCATAAATTAAAGGGATCTAATCAATGCAGTCCATTATTGCTGCTGTCTCCTTTCATGTGTAGGAAGATATGCACCTAGTGGGTATTGGGATCTAATGCATCGGTGGTGCTGAGGCAGGTGTCAGACATCTGATTTTCACGGTCTGAGTCTGGACTCCTACTGAAGCTGTAGAGTTTAGATCACAAAACTTACAACTGGTGCAGACATTGCTGTTAGTCTGAGCATGATAGTCGTGTGACAGCGGCCTAGGAAGAAGAGGCTGCTCACACTGCTATCCACGATCTGGGTGCGGAGTGGCAGCGGTGACCTGGAGATAACCTAGAACATGTATTGCTCTCCAGGGCACAGCAGCCACCGTGCATGTAGGGTGAGCAGCAGATTTTGAAAAGGCATTTATATTTTTATTCTATTCTTAGAGATCCGCCTCAAGGAGCACTTGTCATTTGGTGTATTTATATTAAAATAAAATTTTCATGATGCCCCTCAGCTGGTAAAACTGGAGACATGGGTTAGAGGCTGGTAAAAGCCATCTACAACGCTAAATGCTATAGCGCTGTGGAATATGTTGTAATAATAATAATTATTTATATAGTGCCAGCACGCAAAATACAATTTGGCTGAGGAGTCCTGCTGATGCCTGTAATCAGGGCTCCTTGTACTTTACCATTTTTGCCCCTTATGAATGGTTTCTTCATACATGTGACACCCTGCATAGATATAAGGGCATAGAACGATGAAGTGCTGCATATAGCTGCAGAGGAAACGCTCCATCTGCATTTGTGGTTGTTTTTGCTTCGTGTGTAAGAGAAGCGATCCATTGCATTGTAAATGGAGCCGTAGTGATGAGGGGGGATCCAGACACCTGTCTTCCCTGCTGCATTGGTGCTGTGTGATGCATGTCTGCAGCTCGGCTCCTTCTACAAGACGAGCAGTCTTCCCTACATGATGAATTATGTTTGTGAAACGAATGCTCCACTCAGCAAAACTTGCACACCCTATTATCCTGCTACCATAGGTGTCTTATGCACACGATGTTCAGAAATGGAGCAATCGGGCTCAGGCTGTTGTCATGGATACACTGAACCTGTCTCCCCACTCAGCTGTCAAACAGCTCTTAGACTTTACCATTCATCTGCAGTTTGAGGGGGGATGCTTTATTTTCCCTGGTTAGCTGTATAGCTTGCATGTAGCATTTTACATTTTTAATGTTTTGACTGTAGATTTGATATTTCAGCACTAGGATATTGTAAATTATGGATAGCAAATGCATAGATCTCTGCAGAGGCTACATATGCTGGTAACCCTTTATGGGATGGAACGACTGTACTAGCAACCTTGTTAGCCTTTGTGATTCCAAATGTTACACAAGCAGTGACTTTGTCCCTGGAGCTGAATGTCTAGAGTACAGTAGTTCAGGAGAACCACCATCAGATGGTCTGTGCCACATCCCTGGTGCTGCAGCTGAAATGTATAGTATGTGCCGATTCACTGCTGACATCGCCTGTGGTCTCCACAATACAGTCAGCCATGTATAGGAGCACATCATGGGCTTAGAGGACCTCTCGTATCAGCACAGGGTTTTACTGCAATCTAGTCCTGTTACCTTGGGCGCCTACAACTCGTCAGTGGTTTTACAGATCTCAAGATTAGGAGTTTGTTGAGATAAAGCTGCACACGGAAATATTCTACGGAAGCAGAGGCCATTTTGTTTTAATCCCCCCCCTCTTCTCCTCTTTATAATATTCAGCACATGCTCCGTTGCAGTAGTGATCCTCCAGGGTGTCTGCCTGAATAGCTGCAACAAGTCACATACTCAGACACACATGTATGCACATTTCAGTGCCATTATTGCAAAATTCAGTATTATGTTAGTTTTTTTTCCCAGGGCTGTGGAGTCGGTAAGCCAAACCTCCAACTCCGACTCCTCAATTTCCACGACACCGACTCCACGACTCCGACTCCCTCATACTTGGCTCATGTTTAAGTGATAAATTTACTGTAGCCCAGATTCATCTCTGCTAAAAGTCTAGACCCTTAGATCAGGAATAGGACAGACATTTATAGGACATTTCAGAACTTTCCCAAATGCTTATGAAAAAAATATTCCCCACAAGTCTATCCATTTTATTCCGACTCCACGACTCCGACTCCACAGCCCTGTTTTTCCCCACTATGGTAAGTTGCTACGTATGGAAATCCCATAACTGGCGAGTGCGACCATGCAAAAGATTACATTATCGGCAGGAAAGTGTGGGTCAGCTGCGTATAGCACTGGATAACACTATTCTTAATGTCAATTTGGTGACTCTTGGAGGACTGGGTTTATCCTGCTCCACTCAGGCCTGTAAGTAATGAAGAGTAATAATTCTGGAAGGTAGGAATAAGTTGTCATTTTACAGGATTGTAATATGACTTTACTACTGTATCTGTATGTCTGTGAACCAAAAAATGGCACACAAGTGGGGAGACTATTAGATTTGTTCAGCTGTATCACCTTGTTTCTTATTTAGGATTGTAGTGATTTCGGAACATGTTTAGTTTGCTCCTACATTACCTGTTAACTTGAACCTAGACTTAAATAAGAGCGATGGCATCAAAATATGACCAAACCTTTCCTGCCAACTAGTGTACTGTGTACATAGCCTGACATCTACCTTTAGGGGAAGGTATGATCAGGTATATTGACCAATCTTTTTGTTTGTGCACGTGTTAAGCCACTTCAAGGACTTGTATAGGCTTAAATACTACAATCCCCAATAAAAAATATAAACTCCATGTACAGGGCTGTGGAGTTGTAGTCAGTATAAAATGGACCGACTCCGACTCCTAAAATATATAATAAATTGGGCACAGTAGTTCAATTCAGTTTGTGGGGAATATTTTTTTTCAGAAGAATTTAGCAAAGTTATGTAATGTCCTATAAATGTCTGTCCTATTCCTGATCTAAGGGTCTAGACTTTTAGCTGAGATGAATCTGTGCTACAGTAAATTTATCACTTAAACATGAGCCAAGTATGAGGGAGTCGTGGAGTCGGTGTCATGGAAATTGATGAGTCTGAGTCGAAGGTTTGGCTTTCCGACTCCACAGCCATGCCCATGTACTCCCTTATCGGTGCTATTCGAGCGATGTTGGCTCCAGGTCTACCTTGGCTCTCGTGACATTCATGCCTTGTAAGCCTGGCAGCCAATCACCACTTGCTATTGGGTTACTGTGCTCTCACTTCCTTTGGACGAATCTCAGACATTCAGGAAGGTGTGAGCTCATTTGCAACCACTGATTGGCTGCAGGACTCGCGTGGCATAATACATTACTGAGATGGGAGATGTCAGCTGATGAGATTCTATGTAGACTAGAGGAGGGAGGAGCTCTGCCTCTAGATCCTCCTACTTATCCTCCTGTCCATAGAATCTTATCAGCACCTTCTGACTTCTATCTCCATAATGTAACAATCTGAATACAGATTTTACCCCAGAATTGGGTATTTTGAAAATGATCAGTCCTGGCTGATAAGGAAGCGGATTTCTCTGAGATACTTTACAAAGTTTCTTATTTTCACATGTATTATTGATTTATTAAATAACTAAAACGATGGTTACTCTTTTAAGAAGTGGTTGTCCAAGTTGTGGACAACCTCTTTTCTTTGTAATGAGCATGTAAATGTGACCCATTCAGTTTTACATGTACATGGTGGAGTCAGATGATTTAGAGGTCCACCAAACAACCAATTGTTATGTGCATGGTTGTCTGATCACAATTTGCCTTGATCAAAACAAGCCCAGCTACAAAATCCCTCAGATATAATCTCTGTAGTATCTGAAGTCTGGCTTTTAAAGCGCACCTGTCAGCAGGATTGTGCTCAGTAAACTACATACACTTTCCGGTGAGCGGCATTACATTGATTAAAATGATACCTTGGTTGATGAAATCCGTCCTATGGTTCTTGTGTAATCTTTTACTTTCAGTTTGGAGATAATGATATGCTCGTGCTTCGGGGTGGCCTGTGAGGGCGCGCTGTCTGGTGCTCTGCATACTCATCTGCTTATTCATTGGTATCCTCTTATGACAGCTCACTGATCCTTCTCTGACCTGCCTCCTATTTTAGATAATGCATCTAGTAGTACAGGGCTAGGTAACATAGGAGGCAGGTCAGTGTAGGCACAGTGAGCAGTCATAAGAGCATACAGATGAATATGTAAGCAGAGCACCAGATAGAGCGCACCCCCACAGGCCGCCCCGAAGCACGAGCATATCATTATCTCCAAACTGAAAGTAAAGCTTACACAAGAACCACAGGACGGATTTAATCAACCAAGTTATCATTTTAATCAGTGTAATGTCACCCACCTGACAGTGTATGTGGTTTGCTGAGCACAATCCTGCTGACAGATGCACTTTAAAAGGCAGTCAAAACTGGGGAAGGAGGCGCTTCTCTGAGGTCTATTTGCTTTAATAAGGCATATGGTTATAGTCAACAGCGTTCAGGCTTTTTTTTTCTTTCAGGTAAAGCTTACTGATTTATTGAACTAATGTTCCAAGTGTTCATACTAAAATTAGTCTAGAAACTGTCCACAGAGCATGTATAAATCATGATTTACATCAGGGGTGGTGAACCTTTTTTCTGCCAAGGGCCATTTGGATAGTTATACCATCCTTTAGGGGCCATACAAATTGCACGCTAACACCGCCCTCAAAGTATGTCCTGACAGTGTCACTGGTGTCGTGACATAAATCTTTCCTTGCACGCGCCTGAGTTCAGTAGTGAATACTGCGTACACGTGCTCGTGGAGCCAAAAGAAATTTAAGGTCTGGCGGGTGTAAAGATACATCTGCCGGCCCAAGCACTGCGGTCCCTGGGAATTTACCCGGGGGCTGGATAAAAGGTCATGGAGGGCCATAAACTGCCTGCGGGGCCTGAGGTTCCCCAACCCTGATTTTACATCAGGAGTGTTACATTTTCAGGTGCCTGGTTAACAGTAAGTTAAACTTTGCTCTGTGCTCGAAAGACCAATCCAGTGTCGAAATGCATAAAATTCTTTTGATAATTAAAAAACAAAAAAAAACACCCAATGAATACACCTCTCATCAAAAACGACTACATCTAGTATTTTGTATGACCTCCATGATTTTTAAGGACCGCACCAACCTTCTAGGCATGGAGTGAACAAGTTGGTGACATTGTAACATCTACCTTTCCATTCTTCAAAAACTACCTCTTTTAGAGCCTGGATGCTGGATGGAGAGTGATGCTCAACTTGTCTCTTTAAAATTCCCTATAGATGTTTCATTGGGTTCAGATAAAGGAGACCTATTTGGCCACTGAATCACTTTTGCACTTCTCTTCAGAAAGCAATAGTGGCCTTTAAAAGTTTGTTTTGGATCATTGTCATGTTAGAAAAGTGCACGTCTACCAAGGGCACGGAATACATTGAAAAACTTCCTCAATATGCAATGTGATTCCTCAGCTTCCAGCATCTATTTCTGACTCCATATGTGTGTCAGTTTTGTTTATTGTTCTTGTATTTTTTTTTAATCTGCTTTTTATTTTTTTTTATTTTTTTTTATTTTTTTTTAATTCGGGTTGTCACTTTTGGACCAGTTACTAATTTTCCATAGCGTTATGGTTTCAAGTTTTAGTATTTGAAACTTCCAATATCCTGCTACTATTATATCTTGAGGGATCAGTATATAACCTCGTTTTTTTGAGTATTTATATCCATGAATGATTCCATAACATGCTCTATATATGTCACACTGGCTGCTTGGCTGATCCATCCAATTATTCAGCACTATAGTATTTTGCTCATAACTGATTAACTTATGATCCTGTAAGTGTATGTCCACACAGGACTGCAGTGCTGCATAATTTCCCTGTGGATTTACACACTAAAAATCTGCAGTAGCTGGTAAGTAGATGAGATATTAACAAAGCATCTATTTGCTGTGGAATTTTCCTGATCAGAAATTGACATACGATGTGAATTTCTTGATCCGCAGCGTATAATTTCCTATTGGTAGGACTGCAAGGGTTTGTTGCAAGTTTTCTGCTATGATGTCTGTGGCAATAAACCTAAATCACATCCTATGGTTGCAAATTTTTCTAAAAACACCAATATGGATATTTGTTTTAAAATTTAGAAATTGAAAAAAATCTTGCTTCTCCGATGGAGACTCTCTTTTTGGTCCTACGCCAGTGACCATGTACTGACCCCTATAGGAGAGCCCAATAACACATCAGCAGGAGTCTGACTCCTTGCTCCTCCACTGTATGATGCGTGTGTCTTGATAGACCTGGGGGTGTGATCTATGGTGAGAAAATGGATCCTATGAGTGAACACCTATTTTCTTCTGAGGCCTCATTCCGATGACTGTAATGTGAGCACATTTTAGTAATAGTAGCGTAGTTTTAGTAATTTGTCTTAAAACTCCCGGTTGGGTCTAGGCTTGTGCCATAATACTGGTACTCAAATGCACTCACATTGTGGCTGTTTGAATGAGGCCCAAGACTGTTCAATATGTGAGGTCTGTCTTGTATTTATGGGCACTGGGGTTCTGGGTTCAAATCCCACCAAGGACAACATCTGCAAGGAGTTTGTATGTTCTCCCTGTGTTTGTGTGGGTTTCCTCCAGGTTCTTCGGTTTCCTCCCACACTCCAAAGACATACTGATAGTGAATGTAGATTGTGAGCCCCAACGGGGATAGTGCCGATAATGTCTATAAAGTGCTGTGGAATTAATGGCATTCTATAAATGAGTAAAATAAATGGTGTCCTAGTGTCTGTTTAGTGCTGTATTCACTGTTATGGAAACTGGTGATCTCAGGAGTGGACAAACTATTGGTGCAACTTGTGCAGGTGCACAGAGGATGAAAAGAGAAGGGGGTCCACTAATGCCTCCAAAGCAGCGCAGGCACCTTCTCTGACTCAACCTTCAGTGCAGTAGCTCTTCATGGTACACCAAAGGGCCCTTGTATGGTTCACGCACAGGGACCATCTCCTGTGTGTCCTCCCCTGGGTGGGTGATCGTGTGCAGACTGAGATGTTCTTTCCTGTTTAAGTGTAAAGCTGATACAGTACATGCATAGCTACCATTTCATTTCAAAAGTGTAGTATCCAAAAAATGAGGGGAATCACGAATTGTATCTACATTGTCATTAAAAACTTTATGTAGAAAAGTAATATTTAGATTTAAAATTGAACCTAATATGACTGTCTTTGAAGAGAATGTGTTTGAGAATCCTTACTGTATCATATATTGAAATTCATATGATTCCCTTCTGAGAAAAGCCTACAAGATTCTGAGGAAAATGGTCACAAAACAGAAGCAGTCTCATTGGTTTAGATTTAATTTAAATAAAATATTGATGACCCTGGAGAAAAAAAAGTAATAAATAAAAGTAGTAATTTCTCTTCTTTTTTTTTTCCATAGGCAAAGTTGGCTGCAGCGGATGAAAGGAGATTTCAGCAACAGATTATAGCCCAACAAAAGAAAGACTTAACATCCTTCTTAGAAAGTCAGAAAAAGCAGTACAAGATTTGCAAGGAAAAGATTAAAGAGGCATGTGCAGAAGTAAATTTTGGCTCTGGGAAGCATCAACAGAATATTTCCAATGGTTTTCTTGCCTTACACTTCAGAAGATCGATGGCACCATATCTTTCGCTCATCAGTTCTCCAAGCCCATCTTCTATTATCATTGGAGCTGATTTTATCTTGATTGTTAAACTTAGGATTTGCTGCAGAAAATTAACGCCAATAATCAGCTAAAGGTGGCCATACACATTAGATAAAAGTAGGAGAATGGTTGAAATCCATTGAATGAATAATTGTTTGGTGACCGTGTGTTACTTGGTCACAGCTATATACATTTTAGATAATATTTGCCAATCCTGGAGATTGCCTTTGGTCCTTTGTCAATGAACACAAATGGCTAAACTACTTTTAGGAATTATTTTGGAACATTCTTTCATTTAGATATTTATTGGAAGATGATGTAAATACGAAGGCCTGACTTCCAGGCAATGTTCTGTCACAGATCCAATGAAAATTTTCTTTCGTTTTTATATTTCACCTGTTGAATGATTGCTTTGATTGAAATTATCCACTTTAATCAGCTTTAGTCTAATGTGTATGACCACCTTAAGGTACAGCAGTGATGTGTCACCCTATCATAGTATTAACCGTCTCCCAGCGGTGATTGATGACTTTTAGTTGGCGTTTGTCCATGTATATAAATATCATGACCTATTTCTGTGAAAAGAATTAGTGGGAGTCCAGCACCCCCCATTGATCAACTGTTATTAGCTGCCGGCATCAGTTGGATGTAAGCTTTTAACAAAGCGGAACAGCACAGCTCCCTCCAATAAGTAACCGTTGCGGCCAGGTACTGCACATCCGGTCCTGTTCAAGAGAAGATCTGCCATACTCGACCGCCTCCGCTAGACATTGAACAGTGCTGTGCTGATCAGCTCTGCTCAGTGTTTACATCCAGCTGCCCCCAGAAGTAATAACGGCTGATTGATCGTCAGCTTTATATGCCCCTTTAATGTTGTTCACCTCACAGTAAACTCAGAAATCCTAATGTGATGCGGCATCATGGTAACGCCGAGTTATCTGCTGAACGTGTGAATTGTGGTGTTTAGGCACTCCTATACTGAGGGGTTTTAAAGGGTTGAGGTTTAAGAAAAAAGTTGAATCTGTTCTTTTGATACATAGCGGCTTCTCTGTTCATCCTTCTAGAAATGTATGAATAATCTGGGTGTTACTAGTATCCAACTGTGAAGGGACACTCCCTTTTGACAGGAAGCATTAACACCCATTTCTGGGAGGAATAGCTTAACTCTGATTTGTACTATTCCTTTAAAAAAAAAATATTTTATGGGAAAAGATTGAGAGCTTACCATTTGTGTACAGACAGTGGAGGTAACCACTATGGTGAACCAAAGGAGTCCCTGTATTGATAGTCCCTTATGGTTACTTGTTCTGTTTTTTAATAACTCGTCCTCAATTTCTGTCTGGAAAAATATGTTTGCACTATGTTAGCCAGTAGATTGAAAAATATTAAAATTTGAGAGTCCTTGGTGGTTGATACTTTTTTTTTTTTTATTGGCTAACTGAAAAGATGGTAATAAATGGCACGCTTTTTGAGACTATGCCTGATGGAGACCTGAGTAGTCTCAAAAGCTTGCTATTTGTTAACCTTAATGGCTAGCTAAAAAGGTGGTATGTCCATATGGTGCGTTTTTTTCCGCTCAGAAATGGATCGTAATCCTTATCTAGGCATTTCCTATGGGAATCCGGAAGATCTGTGCACATGATCAGGAATTTTCCTGACAGGATTTCATGTGCATTTAAATAAGCATCATGTCAATTCTCTTTGTGGATTTGCCAGTGTTTTTCCTATACAATGCATTGGAAAAACCGCATGGCAAAAAAAGTATTAAAAATGTGTGGAATTTCCGCAGCGTTTTTGATGCCAAGAGTTGCAGAAATTTCTGCAAGCTAATACTGATTGTGCGCACATACCCTAAAAGGTATCAACCACTGATGTCATCTAGGAAAATGAAACCAAAATCACCAGAACACAAATGAAACTGCATTCAAAATTGATAGTATTATAGTTAGTAAGGATTTGGGGGAAAAAAACAAGACTTTCTGGGTCAATATATTCTCATGCAACTAGTGGTTTGATATCTACTGGTAGACCTTTAACAGATGGTCCTGAAATATTTTGCAAATATTCTGTGTTTGGACCATGTAATCAAAAAAACCTTTTCAGAGGTCCAATGTCGGAAGTTTTTGCCTTTTTCTGTATTGATACAATGGATGTGTTACTTAACTACAGTTGTGTATCACTGATCCAGATAAAGGCAAACCTCCAATTTGTGGAGAAATTAATGCAAAAATGTTATTCTGTTAATCCTAAAGAGAGGCTAAAACTTCAGTAATCATTTAGGGCTTTTACACTTGAGGAAATACGGTCCTAAATGCTTTTATCCTTGTAAAATGACAGATCATGTACTTGCCCTCCACTGGTTCAGCCTCAGCTCTCCACTGCTGCTCTAGTCTTTCTGCTGCAGCGGTGTGAGGTCTTGTCAACAGCACACATTACCTCTGCAGCCAATCACTGAACTCAGCTGCTCTGCTGATGATGATGACACAAGCTGCTGAGCTCAGTGATTGGATGCAGCAGTGATGTGCACGGTTGACGTAACTTCACTGCTGCAGCCAAAACACTGACCCTGGAGAAGCAGTGGAGATCTAGAGCTGGACTGGGGGAGGGGTGAGTACCTGCTCTGTTTGTTACACTACAATTATAAAAGCTTTTGAGGACCACTTTTCTTAAAGTGAAAATCCTTTTCATGGGCCTTCTGACTTCCCCGACAATATGTTTACGAAGAGGAGGAGTGAGCAGTTGCAGTTTCAAGCTGAACTCTCATTTATGTGGGGGAGGACATTTGGTCCACATATCTCTATTGCACCTGCTTTACTTTGAAGGGCATCCAGGCCGCATTTAAACTGAACAATCTTAACATTGAGATGTGTGTGTGTGCGCTCATATATAGATATAAATAATAATTTTTTTTTGCCCTACATAGCATTCCCAGTTACAAGAAAAATGTCCTGGTGATATGATTGCTTTTTCAATCTGGGCTGTGCTTGATTCTCTGTATAACTTGATATTGCAGAACTTTTTAAATGCTGCAAATTCACCTATAGTCAGTCTTTATGGAGTTAATCCAAGTGTTAGAGCTGTTCGTTTGAAACGTGCTATAAAGGAAGATTTGAAATCTCATTTTTCTTTAGCGCTTTGGAAAATAAATCATCAACCTGTTATGATGCTTTATACAATTGTGTGTGTGTGTATATGGATGTATGTATATGTGTATATATATATATATCTCTTTATACGGTGTTTAAACTTTATGACGTGACTACTCATTATTCAGTAGGCTTTTATGTTTCTACAGTAATTGTAACTAAACTTTAGAAGTTTTTTCATGTGTTGGAGCCCTGTAAACGTCCTGTAGGTCAGTGGGCGTCTAGGTACTGAAGCCTCCTACTGATTGCTCAGACCTCTGCCGAATCGCCCAATTTGTGTAAGAGTATGATGACCGCAGTGTACAGGCTCGTTAGAGAGTCTGTAGGTATGCAGGAGCGGAGTGCTCCTCTGTGATGTAAATCACTGCTACAACTTACAATGACTTATACCAATCATTCTAGAGATGAATGCAAAATATGGCAAAAGAAATACTGGAGAAAGTGGCTTAAAAACAATTTTTATTGAAAATTGCTAAAAATACACAAACTAGACTCCAGATAATAGGCATAAAAAGCAGAAAGTCACTTTAGAAATACAATGAAAAATACTGTAGCAATGCATAATCAAATACACAGCGGGTGAAATACTTATTGAACACGTCACCAATTCTCTAAGTAAATATATTTCTACAGGTGCTTTTGACATGAAATTCTCACCAGATGTCGATAATAACCCATCAAATCCACACAGGCAAAGAAATCATAATAGATATCCATAAATTAAGTTATGTGTAATAATGAGAGACCTGTTGGTGTTTTACACTTGATAAAGATGTCAGTACGGCATTGAAACGCGTAGTGGATAATAAACAACTGTCTTAAGAATATCGCAGCAAAAGACTTCTTTCCATCAGCCCAGACAATTTTTAAACCTGTTTTTATCCTGTTTTGGTTAATAATGAGAAATGACACAGGGAAAAATTATTGAACACATGAAGAAAGAGATGCAAAAAGCCATGGAAAGTCATGAAACCAGCTGAAATCTATCAGTAATTATAAAGCAATCCTGCCACTTAGTGAAAAATATCAGCTGGTTCAACTGATGGCCTATAAAAAGGTGCCTCATTACCACGGTGCTACACAAGAAACATCTCATGATGGGTCTAACCAGTGAGCTGTCTCAAGACCTTCGCAACCTTGTGGTTGCAAAACATACTGATTGCATTGGTTACAGAAGAATTTCTAAACTACTGAAGGTTCCAGTGAGCACTGTTGGGCCACAATCCGGAAATGGAAAGATATTCGTTTCACTATAAACCAGCCACGACCAGGTGCTCCATGTAATATTTCATACACCTCTCATCCCTCATCCTGGTATGCATGGCACCCCTACATCCTGGTATGCATGGCACCTCCATCACCCTCACAAAAAAAAAAATAAACAATCCTACTCCTCTTTCGTCCCTTTGCTCCAGAATCGCGTCCTGCTCTGCTGCCAGCGCTGATCTCACTGTGTGAGCCGCGCATGACGTCACTGCCATGCGTGCTCACACAGGGAAATCAGCTGCCGGAATAGTCACTGCTCCCCATGCCGGGACTATTGACATGGGGAGCAGTGACTAAACTCTCCTTAATAGCGGGCGCACACTGTAGCCGCAGCTCATGCAGCTGCCCGGCAATCGTTTGTGCCCGCTATTAAAGAGCATGAATATTCACTCCCTCTCCACTTCCATGGGCATGGAGAGGGGTTGAATATTCATGCTCTTTAGTATCGGGGGCGCAAATGACCACAGAGCGCTTCAGGAGCCGCGGCTGCTGCAGACTCTGTACGCCGCAATTAAGGAGAATTAATATTCAGCTCTCCCCATGGGTGTGGGGAGCAGTGAATATTCATTTTCTTTAGCAGCGGGAACAGTGTAGGCTACAGCAGCCGCTCCTGCCTCCTGTGCCCCGCTCCTCCGCCGCTGCCCCACCACCCACAGCAACTAGACATTAAATTAGAAGGATTGGACTTTAAGACTCACCCTCCACTTTCCTCCAAAATTTTGGAGGAAAAAAGTGCATCTTATAGTCCGAAAAATACAGTAATTAAAGGAAACCTGAATGGACAAAAGTACCGAGACATTTTTCATAAAAATCTGCTTCGATCTACTAGGTCCACCCTTGTTTCATCTTCATCATCCTATCAGCAAGACGATGATCCCAAACAATAAAACTTTCAATTGGCTTCAGAAAGAGAAAATAAAGCTGCTAGAATAGTCCAGCCAATCACCTGATCTGAAGCCATTAGAAAATTTATGGAAGGAACTAAAGCTCAGAGTTCATAGGAGTCCATAGAACCTTCAGGATTTGAAGAGTTTGGGCCATAATCACTACTGAGCAATGTATGCGACATGTTTTTCCATGTCATCACCGACCAAGACCTTTTGTATGAAGTATTAATTAAATTTCAGTAAGCCTGTTCAATACTTTTTTTTCCTGTGTCGTTTCTCCTTACACATAACTTAGTTTATGGACATCTATGGTTTGATTTCTTTGCCTGTGTGGTTTGGGTGGGCTGTTACCGACATCTGATGAGAAATTCATGTCAATAGGATCTTTAGGAATATATGTACTTAGAAAACTGATGATGTGTTCAATACTTTCACCCACTGTATAATGAGAAAAATACACTGCACATAAAGGCTCAATATTGCTATGAGCAATATTTCATCACTCAGTGTGGAAATGTAGTAATTGTAAAAATATGATTACGCCAATAAAAATTGGGCCATGAATATAGCAGTAATAAGGGCAGTAGTACGGTGGCTCAGTGGTTAGGACTGCAGCCTTGCACCAAGGACAACATCTGCAAGCCGTTTGTTCTCCCCGTGTTTGCGTGGATTTCCTCCGGGTTCTCTGGTTTCCTCCCACACCCCAAAGACCTACTGATAGGGAATCTAGATTGTGAACCCTAATGGGGATAGTGATGATAATGTATGTTAAGTGCTGTGGCACTATAGAAGTGAGTAAATTAAATAATACATTTAATATATGCTCTGCCATAAAAGGGTATCCAGCTTAAAAAAAGAAATAAATAACCCGATAACGACCACCGATATGCCGCTTAACGGCGGTCGTTAAAATCCTTATGCCTCAGCGCCATTTTTAACGGCACTGAGGAATAAGTGTAGCGCAGCCCCACGGCTGAACTTCCTGCAGGTGTCTGCTGTAATGAACAGCTGACACAGTATCGGCCGCGACAGGTTTTGAAGCCGATCAGGGCCTATTAACCCCTAAAATACCGCTGTCAATCGCGACAGCGGTATTTAAGTGGTTACAAGGGGGTCATAAAACCCCGTGATGAGAATCTCTGGTCTCGATAGTTACCATGGTACCCTGAGGTCATGTGATGACCCCGGGTACGTTGGCCAGTAAAATCCAGCTGTCAGCTGGGTCTCAGTCTCTATAATACATGGACAGTCTCAAGCACTGCAGTGCACGAGTATTGCAATGTATGAGACAAGTGATCAAAGTTAAAAATATACATGTCCCACAGTGGGACTTAATGAAAAAGTAAAATAAAATGTTAAAAAATGTAATCCGTTTTGCTACACAAAACCCAGCGAAAATAAACAAAAATAAGTACACATAATTGGTATTGTCGCATACGGAACGACCCACTCTATAAAATAACTTTTTATTCCTTATGGCGAATGCTGTAAAAAAAAAAAAATACACACCAAAAATGACGCTTTTTCATCATATTGACTCAGAAAAAAAGTGAATAAAAAGCGATCAAAAAGTCGTATGTAAAAAAAAAAAAAGAATTGTATAAATGAAACCTCCAAACCGTCCCACAAAAAACAAGACCTAATATGGCTCATTTGGCGAAAATAATTTTGTGAAATATTGTTTAGTCTGTAAAAATAGCAAAGCAAAAAAAAAAAACTATAAATCTGGTATAGCTGTAATCGTACCAACCCGACGAACAAATCGGTCTCATCACTTTTACCACATGAACGGTGCAAAAAATAAAAAACAATAGCTACATTTTTGTTTTTTTGTTCATTCTGTGTTTGAATAATCTGAATAAAAAGCGATCAAAAATTACCA
Organism: Phyllobates terribilis; assembly: GCF_046119375.1. NCBI lineage: Eukaryota > Metazoa > Chordata > Amphibia > Anura > Dendrobatidae > Phyllobates > Phyllobates terribilis. The sequence goes on along the minus strand of NW_027362761.1, from coordinate 376,024,128 downwards.
TGTGCCACAAAGTAGTACCAAAAAAAAAAATCTGCAGCTTGTCCTTCAAAAAATAAACCCTCATACAGCTATACGCCAAAAAGTAATAAAAAAGTTAGTTTGCAGAATATGCCAACAAAAAGACGCTTTTTTTAAAAAAAATAAATACATACATTTTTACTGCGTGACCGCAGCAAAACCTAAAAAAAAAAAAAAAACTGTCTGGTATCGCTATCCCGATGTAAATGGTAAATTCCCCAAAACCGCGATTCACCCAAAACCCCGGATGGAATCACTTACTTATGAGGCAGATGGAGTCACTTTGAACTGGTCTCTATTCCGGCGATGTCCCATCATTTTAGGCGTCTTTTTGGTGCATGAGTGTTGGCGACCACAGTTCTGTGCACACCTAAAAGGATGGAAACCACCGGAGCAGTCACCAAACGGGGCCCAAAGTGTCTCTGCCTCATTATGGTGGGTGGTTCCATTGGGGGTTTTGTCTGACTCACATTTTTGTCGGATTTACACGTCAAACCTGTCGTAAGTGCTCAGCATAGAACACAAGATTGTGATCCCAACCTTATTTTGGAAGCGATCGAAAAATATTATGTACCCCAAAATGTTACCAATAAAAACCCTAAATTATCCTGCAAAAAAACAGCCCCCACTTAGGTCCGTCGTCTGTCACTGGAAATATAGAGGGTTCTCACGTTACTGGTAGAGCAAAGACTCTTGAAAAGCGATGGCTCCCACCCCCTCAAATAAAATACAGTGAATTCTGCGCTCCCAAATCCAAATGCCCCCTCCTTCTGAACTCTGCTGTGCCTAAACTGCATGGGGTATCACTGTGCTCGGTAAAAATGGCATAATAAATTATAGGGTCATTTGTCTCCTATTACACCTTGTTATAAATTTGGTGCTAAAACAGTATTTGGCTGTGTGCCCACGTAGCATTTTTCAAGCGTATATGCTGCGGAATTTCCGCAGCGTAAACGCTTGAAAAACGCATGTATATCCGCACCCCATGGTCCCCAATGGGATTCCGCAAGTTCTATGCACATGCTGCGGATTTTTCCGCAGCGTTTATGCCGCGTTCAAAAATCCGCAGCATGTCATTTAATTTTGCGTTTCCGCAAGCGGAATTGCCTTTGTCCAATGCATAAAAAACGCAAGGCAATTCCGCATGTGGAAAACGCGTGATAAACGCGCGAAAAATGCGCGATAAACGCGTGCGGAATTCCGCATGCGTTTTTCCGGGAGAGGACTTGCATTTATGCAGCAGAAATTTTCTGCTTCATAAATGCAACGTGGGCACATAGCCTTTTAGTGGAAAAAAATAAAAATTTTTGTTCTCATATCTACAAGTTATAAAGTTTCGTGAATCCACCTGTAGATTAAAAATGCTCAGTACACCCCTAGATGACTTCCTTGAGGGGACTAGTTTCCAAAATTGGGTCACTTGTTTGTGGGGGGGATTCCTGTTTTTTTTGCGTGTCAGGGGCTCTCCAAATGCGACATGGCATTCACAATCTGTTAGACAAATAGCGCTCTTTCCTTTCCTAGTCCTGCCATGTGCCCAAACAGAAGTTTTTGACCACATATGGGGTATCCTCACTTCGGGAGAAATTGCATTAACAAATTATGGGGTCTGTTTACTCCTATTATCCATTGTGAAAATGACAAATTTGCAGCTAAAGCATTTTTCGTGAAAAAAATTAAAATTTCCAATATGACGACCTAATATAATCAAATTTTGTGTAGTACCTGTGGGTTCAAAATGCTCACTATACCCCTGGATAAAATCCTTGAGGGGTGCAATTTCCACAATGGGGTCACTTTTGGGGGTTTCCCACTGTTGAGGCACATCAGGGGCTCTCCATATGCAACATGGTGTCCGCTCTCGATTCCAAACATTTTTGCGTTCAAAAAGTGAAACGGTGCTCCTTCCCTTCCAAATTCTGCCTTGTGCCCAAACAGTAGTTTTACCCCACATGTGGGGTATCTGCGTACTCTGGATAAAATGGACCCCAAAATTTGTTGTGCAATTTCTCTTGTTACCCTTGTGAAAGTAAGAAAATTGGGGCTAGAGTAATATTTTTGTGAAAAAAAGTAAAATGTTTATTTTTTTTCTTTCCACGTTGTTTTAGTTCTTGTGATGCACCTGAAGGGTTAATAAACTTCTTGAATGTGGTTTTGAGCACCTTGAGGGGTGCAGTTTTTAGAATCCTGTCACTTTTGGCTATTTTCTGTCATATAGACCACACAAAGTCACTTAAAATGTGATGTGGTCCCTAAAAATAAAAAAAAAATGTTTTTGTAAATTTTGTTGGAAAAATGAGAAATTGCTGATCAACTTTTAGCCCTTAACTTTCTAACAAAATTTTTTTTTTTTTTTAAATGATGCTGATGTAAAGTAGACATGTGGAAAATGTTATTTATTAACTGTTTTGTGGAACATAACTCTCTCTGGTTTAAGGGAATAAGAATTAAAAGTTTGAAAATTGCAAAATTTTCAACATTTTTGCCAAATTTCTGATATTTTCACAAATAAGCGCAAGTCATATCGCCGGAATTTTACCACTATCATTAAGTACAATATGTCACGAAAAAAAACTCTAGGATCCGATGACGTGTTCCAAAGTTATTGCCTCATAAAGTGATGCTAGTAAAAAAATTTAAAATTTGGCCTGGTCATTAAGGTCAAAATTGGCTCGATCACTAAGGGGTTAACAAGAAAAGATCAGAGAGCTGAGCACCAACAATAATTACTCACAAACCTGATTGACACTAAACGTAACAACCATATTTAAACAGGTTCACTCCTTAGAATGATTGGTCAAAACTAACACGTAATGCAGTGTGCTTCATGCCGCGTCATGACATGTGTTTCCTGTATACTTCTTCAGGCGGCATGTGACTTCTGAATAGCGATTTGGTGGAGGTAATATATAGCAAGGAAAGTCAAGTCTTAGTTTATGCTCCCTTCTCATACTTAAAAAAAAAAAAAAAAATAAATATATATATATATATATATATATATATATATATAGTATAGTATATTATGAATGTAAAAATCCAGTGTTAGTGACTGGTCACCTCTTCCATCCAGGAAATGAACGAGGACCATAGCACGCCCAAGAAGGAAAAGCAGGAACGCATATCAAAGCATAAAGAGAACCTCCAGCACACTCAGGCTGAGGAAGAAGCTCAACTCCTTAGCCAACAGAGACTGTACTATGAGAAAAATTGCCGACTCTTCAAGAGGAAGATAATGATTAAAAGGCATGAAGTTGAGCAGCAGCACATCCGTGAGGTAATGTGGTTTACTCTGTAGGCTTTATAATGAAAGTTGTAAGCACTGTAGGTAAATGTGCTATGTACTTATTTGCCACTTCCAAAGTTAAAGAATTACTATTCCAAGTTTCTTATACAATTGGGAAATTATTGATCATATGTTATACAATAGGTAATACTCAAAATGGACATGTGTAACTGATTCTGCCCCTTTTTTCCTTTACCTCTTTGTATTATTTTATATCCAGCTTTCTAATTGTTTTCATACATCCTTGTAGGACTGTAGTAATCAAAGTAGATAAATTACGGTGTGCTAAGAGATGATTTTTACCTACATCAGTCCATTATGGCATAGAACAAAGAGTCATGAAAGAAATAATTAAACCTAAAAATAAGTTTAAATTAAGAAGAAATTTAGTTGTGCTCACTCTTGTGTGTATTCTGCAGCATTATTTTTTTATATTGTTTCAAGGCAAAGAGGGGAGACTTCTGCTGCAGTCAGTTGTCTTACAGCCAGTTCATAAAACAGTGAGGAGTAGCTAGGACATCGCCTATCTCTTAAGATACACAAAGAAGATTTTATATATTCTTTTCTTTTTTTTTAATTTGAGACAAAATTTGATTAAAGAAAAGGAGGGACTTCAAGGAGGATGTAGTTGGATATTTTTGTGCATATTCTGTTTAGTAGTTTAAGTAGCTTAACACAGTCAGAAAGCCAAGATCCAGCAATTTTCCAGCTTGCTGTGTCCTAAAAGAACCAAGTAGTAGCTCATGCAAGTTCTCTCGATACTGCTGAATATCGCAGCCAGCAAGCCTTCAAAATGTAAGTAATAGAAATAGTAATCCAGCAATTTTATTGATGTTTAGAAAGCAGATGGACACAGAAATTCAGTTGGTTTTCCACCCTCTTCAATGGTTTTTGTCTGCATATAACACTATTATCCTTCTCAGGAGCTCAATAAAAAGCGAACCCAGAAAGAAATGGAGCATGCCATGTTAATCCGGCACGACGAGTCAACTCGGGAGCTGGAGTATCGGCAGCTGCACATGTTGCAGAAACTTCGGATGGACCTTATACGTCTGCAGCATCAGACTGAACTGGAGAATCAGCTGGAATACAACAAGCGCAGGGAAAGGGAGTTGCATCGGAAACATGTGATGGAACTCCGGCAGCAACCCAAGAATCTCAAGGTATTTTCCATCATTCTTTAATTTGTGTACATATGTTATGTTATAATTTGGACTATCTTTTATTATTTCAAAGGGGTTTTTCAATAAAATGTATCTATCACCTATCCACAGTACAGGTGATACATATCTAATCTCTGGGAGCCCCACCCTTGGGACACTATCCTCCGTTTTGTCTCACTGCAATTGGGAATTATTGAAGTGACATGTCTGTGCATGACTCCTGTTGCTCCTTTTAATTTCTGTGACTGCAGACAGTACAGTGCCATACTAACTCTGCCAGTCTCACTTAGACTCCAAGAAGCTGTAACAGTCATGTGCAAGTATTACAGTTACAGTGGGTAGAAACTGGGGATCCTGATTAGTGTTTCTTTGCTGTGGGGGTCACAGCAATGGACCCCTAGCGATAAGACATTGGTCTATCCTATGGGTGGGGTAATGAAGGGAAAACCCCACATAAAGGGTTTTTTGAGAAATTGAAGATAATAGATTTGTAAAAGAAATTTCATTAGAAATAAATGCCTTTTGAATTTGCAAATCACTCATTTTGTCTAGTGAACGAATCACTATAGTACATTAATATGGTGCTACACCTGTCCTATAATCTCCAATAAGACCGGAACCATGTGCATGAGGGAGCTCTGCTGCTGTGACCTAGAAATAACTTATACCACAAGTTATGTGCAAGCCACAGCAGCAGCTCAGAATTTAGAAAAACTGGGTGGACAGCAGTGTGAGCAACCTCTTCTTACCTAATCACTGCTGGTTTCTCTAGTATGAGATCAGAAAGATAGGTCAGACAGCAGTGTGAGCAGCCTCTTGCCTCAGCACTAGTATTAGATCAAATTATCCAATGGCAGTACATCCTCCTGCACATGCTCACAGACACCCTGTTTTGTTAAAAAGGGTTGTCTAGTACTTTTATATTGATGGCTTATACTTGGGTCATCAATATCTGATTGTTGGAGGTGCAACACCCGTTCAGCTGCTGTTCCTAGTGCCAGCCGGATGTGCTCAGTTGTGTAGCGATACAGCTTCTTCAACTGTACAGAGCCGCGGCTGGGTACTGCACATTCACCCTTATTCACATGAATAGGTGTAGATCTGCAGTACCACTCAGCAGCCACTTTATAGTTAATGGAGCTGTTTGCTCCACGACTGAGCACATCCGTCCAGCATCGGGAACAGCAGATCAGTGGGTGTGCTGGGTGTCGCACCCCCACTGATCTGATAAGTACATTGTGAAAGTACCAGACAACCCATTTAACATTCTGAGACTGGTTTCTGTCAGTGTAACAAGGCTGCTGCCCTTTTAATGTACTATAGTGAATATAAGGAGCGACTTCTCTGAAATTATTTTGTGTTCTTGCTCATCCTGAAATGGAGCTGAACTTCATTCTATGTATACATCAGAATATTAGGTGGATATGCAATTATATTCAACTTTAATTATACAGGTCATGGAAATGCAGATTAAGAAGCAGTTTCAGGACACATGCAAAGTGCAGACGAAGCAGTACAAGGCCCTGAAGAATCACCAGCTGGAGGTATCCCCAAAGTGTGAGCACAAGACAATACTCAAGTCCCTGAAGGACGAGCAGACACGCAAATTGGCCATCCTTGCTGAGCAGTATGAGCAAAGCATCAATGAAATGATGGCCTCCCAGGCGGTAAGCAAGTCTATAAATTGTTTTCATCCATTCAGATAGAGAGGTATTGACTTGATTCACTAGTAAAGACAGTTACCTGTCCTGTAATGATGCATTGTTGTACCTTGTATTTAATTAGAAGAAATGGACGAATAAAGAGTTGTGTGTTACTAGAATCCACAGTTTATCACTACTTGTATCAATGCTGGCAGTTTTGTGTGCAGATGTGATCCGGAAAGAAAGTTTCCACTGCAATCCACTATTCTCTTTTGGACTTGTAACCAGCAATGCAGAGCAAAACTACATTAAACCATTTTGCCACAACCTGTGCTTGCCTACCCAAACACTCATAACAAAAGGGTTGTGTTGTGCCTCTTTAGGCTCCAGATAGCAGAATTTGATACGTATACGACACTAGATCAGCCCATATTTTTATTTAAACTATAGGAATTTATGAACATATACCACGTCTGTGGTCAGCTGTATACACTTTGTCCTCTCCTTCACTTTAACAGCTGTGGTCCCGAAGTCTGTCAGGAACCAGGTTTCATCCACAGGGGGGACACCACCGTTCTTGTGTACAGGAAATTGCAATTATGTTCTTTGCTGCAACTATGGTACCGATTCATCAAAGTCTTCCGCCACAAGTCTGGCAAACACACTCTTATAAAAGTCATAAATAAAATTTGAGTTCCGCAAAAAAAATTGTTACTTTTGGAGTTAACTGCCATCCTGGTGAGATCCGCCAAAGTGGGCAAAGCATACACAGGGTGTGGCGAAGTCCACCCAACAAATTCACACAACTTTTTTACACCAGAAATGTACTCCACTCTGTAGCCAGGCACATGCCACTCATAAACGTGCCTAAATCATTAGGTGGCATGTGCCTCTTATTGAATAAGGCAATGTCTTACTCTTGCACACCAATCATTAACACTGGGGTGCAAAACACCAGTTTTAATGAATCTGACCCTGTTTGTTCGCTTTGCTGCATAAGTGATAGGATTTTACTCTGTGGGTGTTAGTACAATACCAAATAGGTAATTTAATGTTTTTCTACTTTTGCGCAATAGTGATTTTCATTTTGCCATTGCATTCAAAAACCCATAACCTTGTTACCTTTTCATTGACGTAGCAGTGTGAGGGCTTGTGTTTAGGAGAAGATTTGTAGTTGGTCTTTGGAGACCTTTTGGGGTGCATATAGCTTTTTGAGGACTTTTTGTTGCCCTTTTTTTTGGGTGGGGGGGGGGGAGAAATAAAAAAAACAGTACTTTTTGCAGGTGAATGATGAAGGAGTCTGCTATATCTAACCACAACATCTAAGGGTTTAAACTGAAGGATCAGTTTTATCTCTAATATTGGCTTAGAGTGGGGTTTCAGCTATTTAAAGGGAACCTTTCATGTAATTTTTGTGTACTAAACTGCCCCCAAAGTCTTTAGTGATGCAATATGCATCACTAACATGGTTTTCTCAAAGAAAGGCTCCCAGTATACATATTAAAAAAAACACCTTTTATCGGTAGAAGATTGCATCGCAGACATTCTGTTTTCAGTCATCGGGGTGGAGCTTTGTAGCGTTGCGGTCACGGTCCTCTTCAAATTATTCACGTCCATCGCAGTCTGATTGCCATGACTGGCCCTACGTCATGGCAACCGCCTAGCAAATCCTCCACTTGCATTCAGTGCACATGCCCTGGGAGCTGATGGGCAGTGCGCAGGCTCGGGATTTGCTAGGCGGTTGCCATGACGTAGGGCCAGTCACAGCAATCAGACTGCGATGGACGTGAATAATTTGAAGAGGACCGTGACTGATATGCTACAAAGCGCCACCCCGATGACTGAAACAGAAGGTCTGTGATGCCATCTTCTAATGATAAAAGGTGTTTTTTTAGTATGTATACTAGGAGCTTTTCTTTGAGAAAACCATGTTAGCGATGCCCAGTGCATCACTAACAAGACGTTGGAGGCAGTTTAATACACAGAAATGACATAATGGGTTCCCTTTAGTATATCTGGCACGTCCAAGTGATGGCATTCACAACTCCTGGGCTACACTGTAGTGGTATGGTTGCTTAAGGGAACTGCATAGTTCAAGCAACATACTATTGTGGCATAGGGTTGGAAGGGACTGAATGAAAGTCTTAAAACTGTTCACACATTACAGTTGATCTGCATGTTTTTGTTACAACATTCACAAATGTGCTGCTGTTTTGCAAAGCCGTGGTATCAACTGCAATACAACCACAAAGTGTGAACATGGTAGGGCTAATGTCTTTAATAGCAGTATGTTCACTAGCTTTATCACTTTATTCCTTATGTGGTCAGCTGTTATATAAAGGTCTCTGGCAAGTTGGGTAAAGGGAACAGGTCACCAGGATTTTGTCACCGAATGTGATGGAAGTATAATGTAGAGACAGAGACCAGGATTCCAGTGATGTGACACTTACTGGGCTGCTTAGTGTAGTCTTGTTAATCTCCTGCTGGTAAAACAGTGATTTCATCACAAGAGGACTAGTAAGTCTGCAACTAGGTAGTCAAGCATATTCATGATCTTTGTATAACCCCTCCCCCACTACTGATTGGCCGCTTTCTACAGAAAGCTGCCAATCAGTGGTGTGGGTGGGGTTATACAGAGCTCAACATTCAGAGAACTGCTAGATCTGCAGCAGATGAAACAGTGATTTTATCAAAATAACAGCAAGCTGCTCAGGAAGTGACAAATCACTGGAATCTGGATTTGTTCCCATACAGCTTGTTTCTCTCAGATGGGGTAGCAAAAATGGGGCAGTGACCATTCCTATATGTTATTTGTACTAAATATGCCACAAGTGGACGCTGCTTTGTTATATTTATAATGTTACTGTTTTAGTTGCGCTTGGATGAGGCTCAAGAAGCAGAATGCCAGGCTCTAAGGCAACAGCTTCAACAAGAGATGGAGCTGCTCAATGCCTACCAGAGCAAGATCAAGATGCAGACGGAGGCACAGCATGAGCGTGAACTGCAAAAGTTGGAACAGAGGGTGTCCCTTCGCAGAGCGCACCTGGAACAGAAGGTACAAATATTTTCTGCAGTTAAATTGGGATATGTTGGTAGCTCTATACTAATATGATTATTAGACTGTCCTATACAGTGGATACGGAAAGTTTTCAGACTCCTTTAAATTTTCATTGCAGCGATTTGGTAAATTCTAAAAAGTTCATTTTTTTTCTCATTAAAGTACACTCTGCACCCCATCTTGACTAAAAAAAAAACAAATGTAGAAATTTTTGCAAATATATTAAAAAAGAAACTGAAATATCACATGGTCATAACTATTCAGACTCTTTGCTCAGACACTCATATTTAAGTCACATGCTGTCCATTTCCTTGTGATCCTCCTTGAGATGGTTCTGCTCCTTCATTGGAGTTCGGCTGTTAAACTGATAAGACTTGATTTGGAAAGGCACACACCTGTCTATATAAGACCTCACAGTGCATGTCAGACCAAATGAGAATCATTAGCTCAAAGGAACTGCCCAAGAAGCTCAGAGACAGAATTGTGACAAGGCACAGATCTGGCCAAGGTTATAAAAGAATTTCTGCATTACTCAAGGCTCCGAAGAGCACAGTGGCCTCCATAATCCTTAAATGGAAGAAGTTTGGGACGACCAGAAGTCTCCCTAGACAATGGCCGTCGGAATAGGTTGGAATAGCCTTGGTGAGAGAGGTAAAGAAGAACCCCAAAATCACTGTGGCTGAGCTCCAGAGATGCAGTAGGGAGATGGGAGAAAGTTCCACAAAGTCAACTATCACTGCAGCCTTCCACTAGTCGGGCCTTTATGGCAGAGTGGCCTGACTAAAGCCTCTCCTCAGTGCAAGACATATGAAAGCCCACATAGAGTTTTCTCAAAAACACATGAAGGACTCCAGACTATGAGAAATAAGATTCTCTGGTCTAAAGAGATGAAGATATAATTATCACCAAAAAGTTCTAAGCAGTATGTGTGGAGAAAACCAGCCACTGCTCATCACCTGCCCAATACAATCCCAACAGGGAAACATGGTGGTGGCAGCATCATGCTATGGGGGTGTTTTTCAGCTGCAGGGACAGGACGACTGGTTGCAATTGAAAGAAACATGAATGCGGCTAAGTACAGAGATATCCTGGATGAAAACCTCTTCCAGAGTGCTCTGGAACTCAGACTTGGCCGAAGGTACACCTTCCAATAAGACTATGACCCTAAGCACACAGCTAAAATAACAAAGGAGTGGCTTCAGAACAACTGTGACCATTCTTGACTGGCCCAGCCAGAGCCCTGACCTAAACTCAATTGAGCATCTCAGGATAGACCTGAAAATGGCTGTCCACCAACATTCACCATCCAACCTAACGGAACTAGAGAGGATCTGCAAGGAAGAAAGGCAGAGGATCCCCAAATCCAGGTGTGAAAAACTTGTTGGATCATTCCCAAGAAGACTCATGGCTGTACTAGCTCAAAAGGGTGCTTCTACTCAATACTGAGCAAAGGGTCTGAATACTTATGACCATGTGATATTTCAGTTTTTATTTTTTAATAAATTTTTGCAAAAATTTCTACATTTCTGTTTTTTTTCAGTCAAGATGGGGTGCAGAGTGTACTCTAATGAGAAAAAAAAATGAACGGTTTAGAATTTACCAAATGGCTGCAATGAAACCAAGAGTGAAAAATTTAAAGGGGTCTGAATACTTTCCATACCCACTGTATAACACTGTCCTCTACTCTCGCTCTTATTGGCATTTTTTTTTTAATCAAAAATGTTATTTCTACTAACAATACTTATTATGGTGGAGCAAGTGTGTTAATGTTTTCAACTTGTAAAAGCTATATATGTCAGCCTTAGCCCGCAGTAACTTGTGGCAGGTTTGTTACAGATTTTGTATGTGTGATGCAGAAGCCCATTCACACATGGCAGAAACAAATCTGTATATATTTTATGCCATGTCATGGATTTCCAAATCTACATGTGGCTGATTTCTTGCAGATTTCGCTAAGGGTGCATGCACACGGTCAGTAAACGCTGCGGATTGGACGTAGCGCAGTTGCGCTGCGTGCAATCCGCAGCGGCCAGATGTTAGAACATAGTGGACGGGATTTCAAGAAATCCTATGCCCACTATGCATCTCCGTGCTCCTGCAAATCACCCAAGGACACGGACATGTGGCGCGTCTTCACAGACTGCAGCACGTCAATTTCTCTTGCAGAGACTCTAGTCTCCACAAGAGAAATTGTATCAGTGCAATGTATAGGATGTGGTGAATCCGCATGTGTTCTATGAACACATGCGGATTCACCTGAGTGCAGCGCTTTGGACGCAGCACAAGTATGCTGCGTTCAAAGCGCTGCCAAAAAGGATTGTGTGCACATAGCCTTAGACTGGTAGTCTGGCTCCTTACTTTTTTGCCCCATATCACATCGGGTGTGGAGACTTTTCTGTGTGGGTGGAACAATTACTGAAGTAACTAATCCAGGCCTAGCTGCTCATCTACTTAATAGGATGACTGTATGGTGGTTGCCCCATGTAGAGCAGCACGTCTCAACGCCAAATATTGGATTCGGTGCAAAACAGACGCCAGTCAGACATTAGAACAGCCACGACAACTCTATCGAATAATGATTAGAAACCTGATGGACTCGTCAATGGCTTCAAAGTAACTTAAAGGGACTGTCAGCACAGAATGACTGTTCAAACCAAGTACAGGCGCTCAGTGCTTCACGGCGAGGCCAATCGTTTATAATCCCCTTCCCACCTGCTTGTTTTCCCTCTATCTCCACATCCCCTCCCCTACTTTGATAGCTATGACTATAGAGCAAGAGAAGGGTGAAGGTAGATGGAAACCATGCAGGTGGGAAGCAGTAATTAAATGTTTGGTTGTGTCACGGGTGCACGGAGCACCTGTACTTGGTTGGAACTGCCATTCTGTGCTGACAGTCCCTCCGTAGAGCTGACCTAAAACGTGACATTAAAAGTAAGTCTGATATATGATGGAATATTTACATCCCAGAAAATCTCATTCCAGGCGCAGACATTCCTGCATTTACCATATATATTCCTCTTCTAGAAATTATCTACTGACACGTTATTGACACCCTTTACAACATGGTATTGATGAGGGTCCTGGCACATAGACCCCAGCCAATCACTGGAAGGATGTAATGTTCTTAATGTGCTTTTTATGTATCTTTTGACATAAGACAGTACGTGACCAGAGACGCTAATTTTATTCATTGACTGACTGTGAATGGATCACATATAAACCTAAATAATATAAATCTAAGTTCTTCTTTCTGCATCTGTGTTTGATCCATTAGGACTTTGTAACTATAATCTCATGCAACGATAAATGCTGCTTCTAATAAATAATTTGGTGCCAAGATTAGGAGACGTTGCAGCGCACACATGCAATCCTCTAGTGAAGGCTTTATATTAATATACATACTCTTAAAATCTGCTACTCATCTTCACCAACAATCCTGTGCTGGAAACTCCTAGCAACAGGTGATGTCACTACTGGTCTCATCTGACTGGCTGAACGGATCCAGCCAATCGGCGAAGGCCAGAATTCCCAGCTATGCCAAACAATGTGCTGTCGCTGCAGTTCATTGCAGCCCATGACTTTGTCTGGTGCAGTACTTAGCATCCTTCTCCCTGGACCCTGCTATGTTTGGATGAGAAACAAAGCCTCATGCTAAAATAACTTGAGCTTCATGCAGGTTTACAAATCTATAGAGTTTAGTATTGCAGAATTTGAATATTTTATCATATATGGTGAAAAAAAAAATGACATTCTGATCTAATTTTCTATAGTATAAATGGGCGGTTTCTTTCTTCTAGATTGAAGAAGAGTTGGCAGCCCTTCAGAAGGAGCGCAGCGAGAGGATCAAGCATTTATTTGAACGCCAAGAAAGAGAAATTGAAACCTTCGATATGGAAAGTTTACGGATGGGCTTTGGAAATCTGGTGACGTTAGAATATCCCAAGGAGGACTATAGATGAGAGAGGCCAGTTTTTGCCATTTAAATAAAAGAACAATAATATTATTAACAATGACAGCAAGGAGAACCTGCAAAACGTACATTCCCCATTTTAACGGGCGTGCTCTCTCTCTCTTCTTTCTCCCTCCCTTTCTCTCTTTCTCTCTCTTCCTCTCTCTGTCTCTATCTATCTCTGACGTCCGTCGGACACTAGTGCCTGTAATTCTTTTTACTCACCAGGGTGCCTCTGGGCAAATCTGAGCACGGAGCAAGCTCCCTGGCATACCTCTCAAGTGTCCCTGATTGTCACTCAAATTTTCAATCCATCAGAACATTGGTGCTTGTTATACAAACCGAAGATTCAAACAGCGGGAAGGAGTCTTGAAGTAACAGTTGTGTTTTGTGTCAACTCTTCCTTTATTCATAACCCCTTTTGTGGAAAGAGATAACTTGATTATTCAAAGTTTTGTCCATGATGTTCCTTGGGGAAGATGGTGAACGGTATGTGCTTTTTATCTCAGTGTGAGGATTGAGAGGTATGTATTTCCTATGCCTCTAATGGAGGGTTTGTGAGGGTTATGTGTCTATTAGCCTGTATTTGGACGAAGGTGAGAGGTGCGAGTCCCTGGTGTCTTTGAGGGGTGAAAGCTATGTGTTCACAGTTCCTCTGCTGGGACTCGCCTATGTGTCCTGCAGTACAGTGAAAAGTCCTACTTTGTGGAAGATGGCTGGCCACAATATCAATCGGTTTCATAACTCATGATGCACAACAGTTGTAAAAGTCTGCGATTAACCCCTTCAGCCCTGAGCCAATTTAGTGGTGGTGTTTTAAGTAAGATGACTTTTACCTTAAGAGTGGGGGTCATTCTTGGCACTTTCAGAAGTTTGGTTACCAAGAAGACACCTCTTATGCTGGGTCGGTATCCAGTGAAGACGAACCTTCCAATCTTCTAAAGTGCCTCACACTTCAAACTAAAACTCAGGGATGAAGAGATTAATTTATTGATGTTCAGTAACACATTTGAGAGACTAGAGAGAAAAGAGGAGAAAACCATAATGACGAGCCAACAAAAATGTGAATATGTGTTGGCTTCTACAAACATTTTGTTCTGTTAAAGTACAAGCAAAAAAATACAAATATATATATATATGTGTGTGTATACATATGTATATATGTATATTTATATATGTATAATTATTATATACACAATTTAATACATACAAGAGAGAGAGAAGCATAAAACTGCAGCCTTAAGGTTACTGCTGCTGCGTTAAACATTGTTGTTTTTTTGGTATTTGTTCGTCAGGAATAAAAAAAGAAGAGATTTTATTAAACTATTGAGGTTTGATACATTTTACAGAAACCAATCATGTTGTATATATATATAGACATATTGTTGGGGGGGGGAGAAGCAGAACTGGGGTGGGGTTGTTTGGGCAGATGGGGTGGGTAGAATGTCTTGTGAAAATATATAATTTTTTTTTTCTTTTTACATTTTTTTTTTAGTTTTTTTTTTTTTTTATTTTATTTTTTTAGTTTTTTTTTCATATTATTTTGAAGACTTTTGCTGGCAGGAGCAGAAATTGACTTTGAATTTTCAATGCACTTTTGGCTCTAAATCAGCAGTACTTTCTACTCCAGTCCTGGTTTTCTTATATGTATATACCAGATGTATTCTTTACTGACATAAGGCAGCTGGGAAATTAAGACCAAAATACACTATTTACTCAAAGGCTTTGGTACTTTATTGTGCCAAAGGATAACTTTTGCTAAACCTTTGCAATATATTGCTAATGTATACCAGGATGTAAAAGAAAAAAATGTTTATTTACACTGTGTATCTGGTAATACAGCAGTTTGAACATTGGTAACAAAAATGATTGTATTTTTCATCCCTCTCCTCCAATGGCTGTAATAGGTTGTATTATAGTGTCCTTGCCTGAGCACAGTCAGTTCATGTGCCTAGGTATAGACACAACACTTATAAAACTGGACTTGAAAAGAGTACTCCAGGGGAAGGTTTACAAATTTCTCCTTCCCTAGTCCTGATTTAGACGAATTAACACCTCATTTTAAAATATTAAACTGTGAATAGAAATGGTTGAATGAAAAAAAAAAAAAAAATATATATATATATATATATATATATATATATATATATATATATATATATATATATATATATATATATATATATATATATATATATATATATATATATATATTTCTCAATACTACTTTTTGTTTTGGCCCACCCTAAATTTTATTTGGAAAGTTGCGAGGGCAAGAGGGATGGATGTTTGAAATTTCAAATTATATAAATATATATACATGTATATTGTGTGTATATATAATGGGTTTTTTTTGTTTGTTTTTTCTTCCTTTCCTCCGATTTTTCTTTTCTATTTTGGGAAGGGGCATTGAAATTGAATAGACGATGGCTGTGATGTACTGAGTCAGTGTTTCCTCAAAGAGCAACGTTTTAAGGCATTCATAAAAATGAATAAAAATGCAAAAAAAAAAAAAAATTAAAGCATCTTCTATAGAGAGAATATTTTTGAAGATGAAAAGTATGTAAAGAAAATACTGTTAGACAATTTAATGTATTGTATTTGTTCCAGAATATTATTAAAAAAAAGAAAACCGAAAAAAAAAAAAAGAAAAAAAAAAAACTTTGCGAAGTATTTTTGCCACAATTGAGTAGGAGACTTTACTATTAACATTTGACTCTAGGGGGGAGTGGGGGGACAATTCTGAAAGTCTCAATCAATAAAATTTAATGTCATGGGGTTTTTTTTTCCCCTGCAAATTATTTTTTTGTCCCTGTCACAGCCATTGAGCGTGGCAAATACAGCTTTATTCTGTTTCAATTGTTCAGATTACTACTGGTTTCTTCAGTTACTCTGGCTTAGTACATCTTGGTCCTCATGAATTAAAGGGAAGACGTCCTCTGGAATTTACACTTTTGGTACATATTCAGTTCAGTTACTAATTCATAGAATCGTCTGTTCTTTATGGATATATGTAACTGTATGTTCACAAAGACACATTTTTTGCCACACTGCACCTGTCACATAAAAAGTGTACAATTTTGAAACTCCTAATAGTCGAATTTCATTTTGTGATTTCTTCTTTTATGACCATTTGCTTTGCGTTCATAGAATGAATCTATTAGCAGAATATTTTATACGGAAATTTGACCATTATATTGATGATGATGATTTTTGGACACCAAAGCCAGTATCTGAAAAAAAAAAAATCATTGTTTTCATCATTTTGAGTGCATCCTTGTAATGATGAGAAACCTGAATTTAAGGTAAAGCATATACAATATTTTGCAGTATTTAGTTTTTGGGAATTGGCACAATAATACACAAATAAACCTGAAAATTGATACAGATGGATTTATTATTTGTGCTAAATGAAATGTTTGAAGAAATATTGGAAATTTCTGGACCAACATAAAAACAAAATGGTGGTGTTTTGTGTATGATGTATTAACTAAGCCTGGGAATTGTAAGTGCAATATTTATACAGATCTTCTAGAAGCTGGAATAGAAATGTAAAACCAGGACTGGGTACGTAAATCTAATATTATGGAGTTGAATAAGCTTTCTGCGGTGCATGATTTCGTGCACTCCTAGAACACATCCACACCTTTCCTGTGCTCATTTGGGCCCCACTCTCTTTGTAACAAAAAAGAACAAACCTTTGTGGCTGCAGGCTTTTTACCTTTTCCCAAGCAGCTCTAAATAGTTCATTGCTTTAAAGGAATAATGGTACTGTAATTTTGTTGCTGCTGTTGGGGCATATGACTAGTGATGCAGCAGTGCTTTTTCTCTATAGCAAAGGAACAGTATCATTTTGTCGAACAAACCTGTTCTGAAGTAAAGGTGCTAACATTGTGTGGAATGGGGTGGAAGAATGATTGTCTTTGCTCTTTGTGATGCCTTTAGCAGTATACAGATGGCAGTGGGTAGACCATTGTGCCCTCTTTCTGTTTTGCTTCTACGGAATTTGTGCTGTTTAGTGGTCAAAAGACTTTACTGTTACATGCAATGTTAAACACTGAAGCATATCCTTCAATACTGAAGGTGTTTTGTTTTTTTTTGTGCGGCAGTAAAGCATTCTCATAAGCTCTTTGAGTCTCTTTGGCAGTCTATTATTTCCAGTGGTCTCATCACGTATGGTGATTAAATGCATTGCCATCTACTGATGCATTTACTAGAATGTAACCCATCCTCATTATTTACTCCAAGACTTTAATTTAAAATAAGAATCACCGAAGATGCAAAATTCTTGCAACATTTATTAGAAATCTGAAACTAGTACTTATGTTTTCTGGTAATTGATGTGCTACAATGTTTGTGTGTGTGTTTAGTGTGTGCGTTTTACCATTGTCATTACTATGCAGTGTGTTACAGTGTGTGAACACTGCCTCCATGGGTAGATGTGATACCACTGCCTAAAGACCAAACTCTCGAGTACTACTGAGTAAAATGAAGGAGCTTTTAATTGTGCTTTTATTAGGTATATTCTTGCACTTATGGTCCTAAAGAAGTTGTACTGCTGTTCTTTGCTGTGAAGTTGTTCTGTACATAAAGTACCTTATAAGGTGGCTTTGTGGGATATATTGGACTGATGCCTCACTGTTTTTGTATATGCTGTACATGTTCTCTCATTACACACCTCTGGAGCAGTGCAGAAAGTAGTGTTCTGGGGGTGTGATGGTGCTTATTGTCTGTATGGTCTGCAGCCTCAAAAATTTCTTGAAGCAAAAACGTGTTTCATTTTTATGCTCCTGGCAGAGCCTCATTGTGCAGGCTTCTACAGCTCAGCATAAAGACTTTTTTTTTCTGCAAGTCCTCAGCCTTTGAATTGGCCAGAGAGTGGACTCTGAATCAGCACAGCCCATTCAAAGCAATGCTCTGCTCCACTGGTTTTGCTGCTGTAACAGTTGTTAAGCAGAGGGTGTGTGCACACAGCATCCCAGCGCCCACAGTCCCACTAGCACAAAAACCACACAGGGACCGTGGCCAAAAATCATGTATTTTCTGTATAGAATGAATTTAAGGAGAGATTTTACATATTTTCTTATTGTATTTTAACAGCTGTTATTCAGATCAGAAAATTAACCTTTATCTCTCTCCCTCATTTGTTTATTATTTATAGTTTTTATTTTTATTTATGTAATTATACTTTTTTGTTTTTTTTTGTTTGTTTTTTTTCAACCGGGACTAGGGATTCTTTTCCAGTTCAGTGTTTAAAGATGGGAAATCTTAACGCAATCAGCCCTATCTTTTTTGATATTTTTTTTTTCCTCTGCCCTGTCCCCTCCTGTCTTTTTTGGTCTTTTAAATATTACATTATCCACGTTTTCAAGCTGTGTATTTTCTTACAATAAAAAGAAAACGTTTAAAAAAATCGATGAAAAAAAACAAAGGCTTTTAATTCTTTTTTGCATGCACTTTAAAAAAGGAAAAAAAGAGAATTCGTTTCAGGTCCTTGGTGGGAGGGTGGGGGAGCAGGTGTGACTCACTGTCGGAGATATTTTAGTATATTTGTAAATAAAAAAATGTTCATCACCTGCCTGTCTCATCATTTAAGCCATTTTTCTGCCATTCAGAAACAAAGATTTTAGGTATTAGAGATCTGTAATGCTTTGCCATAAAAATGTCTTTCATTTTCAGTATTATTTTAGAACCATTTTGTGCTACATTGTTTCTGAAGGTAAGTCCTAAGTTATCCACTGCTTTGCACGGAAGAGGAGTCTGCAGTCTGAATCCTAACCATGCCATCCAACCTGCCTGCTACAGAAGAGTTTGGTAGGTTAAGAATTAATCTTTTTGCTAGTTAAACTGTATTATATTTAGTTAGAACTGACTTTGTCACACGCAACACAGTAGCTAAAACCTGCTATGGTCATAAGATTAATACTCAGTGTGACAAAGGTTACTGTATATTTACGCTAGTAGAACAGTTCTTTATAAGGCTATGTTCACATGTCCAGTAATGATCTGTTAGAACGGATCCAGCCGCAACCTGTTGGCAAAAAAGACGTGCAGACAACTTTTTAGTCAGTTTTTAAAAAACTGATCTCAGCTGGATCCGTTTTTTTTTTTTTATCATTTAAGTCTATGGAAAACGGATCCGTTAATTAGCCATCCATTTTCTTCCATTTGTAATGGATCCAGTAAGCAAAAAACAGATAATTTACAAATGAAAGAAAACAGATGGCTAACTAACGGATCTGTTTTCCGTAGGCTTCAATCTTTAAAAAAAAAACCTGGTCGAACAAATTAGTTGTTTTAAAAATGGACTAAAAAGGTATGTCTGCACAACTTTTTTGGCAACTGATTGCTGCTGGATCCGTTCTAACAGATCATTAATGGACATGTGAACGTAGCCTAAACCAGCTGCATTCAAATTTTATTTTTCTACAAAAAATCATTCAACTTATACAGCTTTGCTTTAGGCTGATGAATTCTTGCTATCGTCAAAAAGTAACTTATTTAAAAAGGTGTTTTTAAGTTCTTAAATTGCTTTAAATAGTTAGCATGAAAATAAGCAAGTTTGCAATTTTTTCTACTTGCTGTCATTCTCTTGCAATGAGAGATTTTATCTTTCATAGTTCATGACTAGTTTCTGTGGAGCCAGGCCAAGTGTGTGCAGTAGGGACATTCCATGAGAGGTTAACTCTTAACATACCAACCACCTCTCTAGCCCATTGATTTTTATACAGCAGTTATCTCCTCACCTCCCTTACCCTTCTCCCTCTCCTGCATCATCACCAGACTACAGCTTTCAGAGCGATCTAATCATGGCTGTCCATATCCAAAGCTGTGTGCTTATACAAATGATTTATCTTTGTGTAAATAGCCGTGTAGACTCCAGAACAAACCATTGGTACCTGAACGTTCTATAGCATAACTTGTTCTACTAATAGTATCTCTTTACTCCTCACTAGGGGAGGGAAATAAATTTTCCCAAGGGGCCATATTAAAGACTGCTGTGGAGGGCTGAACTAATTGGCCAAACTTTAATTCTGCTCATTTTTATTTTATATAATTTTTTATCACTTAATCTTGAGCAGAATTAAGTTGTGACTCACTGCTACTGTTAATGCATGTAAAGTGTTTTTCCCTTTAGCGGCTAATAAAAAAAATAAAAAAAAACACTTACTGTTTTTATAACGTTTATATAAAGCAGCAAATCATTCTGTTCCTGTTCAGCCTTTGTACCTTATTCGACAGCTCACAAGACAATATGATGTCCCCACAAAGCCTCCCACACAGAATAATGTCCCCTCACACATGTCCCCACAAAGCCCCCCCTACTGTATGATTTCACCATACAGAGATCTCCACAGAACCTCCACTCAGTATATTCCCACACAGCCCTGCTGCATGGTATGTCCCCACAAAGCCTCCCCCTACAAATGTCCCCACAGAGCCCTTCCACTCAGTATGATGTCCCTACAGAGCCCCCTGAGGTTGTAGATACCAGTGAAAGCGAGGCGCTAGACAGGGGGTCACCGTGTGTTGAGGGACGTCACTGAATGCAGCCATTTTGCTGTCCTGGTCCTTAGGCCACACAGGAACAACCAAAGTGCCACATGTGGCACATGGGTTGCACTTTACCTAGGTCTGCTCTACACCATATAGGTCACTCGTGGAAGAAAACCTGCCCTGCTAGAAACCAGGTAGTAAGGAAACTGCTCTACTCTTAACTGCTCAAGAGACAACTTGAGAATGTCCCTTTGAATCAGGTTTTCGTATTGCATGTACTTTTTAAAAAAATAAAAAAAAATTGTTTTTGTTTTTTTTTCACAATCTTTAAAAAAGAAAAATTGTTAATGTAGCAAATTTTCAGTGGCCACTGGGGCTCTTTTACTCCTACTTCCTGACCTTTTCAGGAACTTATGAGGCTGGAAAAAGGTGGGTAAAAATCCACTCTGCTAATGTTCCAGAGATGAGCTGGAGACAGGAATAGTTGAAATGCGGTTTTAGTCAATGCGTTTCGAAGTGGAGACCCTTCATCAGGAAAAACCTCTGTCCTTTCAGGAAGTGTTTTCAGCAGGCTCCTTATCAGAGCCTACCTGTAAGGAAATACATGGGTTTTTGTATGTGGCCAGCTTGTTTTTGTTTAATTACCGTAATCCCAATTGAATAAGCTTAGCTTAAAGGGAAACTGTCATGTAAAAAAGAACTGTACTAACCTGCAGATACAGTGCATTGTGAAAGTATTTGGCCCCCTTGAACTTTTCTATCTTTTGCCACATTTCTGGCTTCAAACATAAAGATATAAAATTCTAATTTTTTTGGGAAGAATCAACAACAAGTGGGACACAATCTTGAAGTGGAACGAAATTTATTGGATATTTTAAACTTTTTTTAACAAATTAAAAACTGAAAAGTGGGGCGTGCAATATTATTCAGCCCCTTTACTTTTTGTGAAAAAAAACAACGAAATTTGGCGAAAATGTTGCCATTTTCAAAATTTTAATTTTTATGCCCTTAAATCAGAGAATGTCACACACAATAGTTAATAAATGACATTTCCCACATGTCTACTTTACATCAGCACAATTTTGGAACCAAAATTTTTTTTTTTATTGGGGAGCTATAAGGGTTAAAAGTTGACCAGCGATTTCTCATTTTTCCAACAAAATTTACAAAACCATTTTTTTAGGGACCCCATCATATTTAAAGTCACTTTAAGTGGTCTTTATAACAGAAAATACCCAAAAGTGACACCATTCTAACAACTGCAGCCCTCAGGGTGCTCAAAACCACATTCAATAACTTTATCAACCCTTCAGGTGCTTCACAGGAATTTTTGGAATGTGGAAGAAAAAAATGAACATTTAACTTTTTTCACAAAAATGTTACTTAGACCCAATTTTTTTTATTTTCACGGGTAGCAGGAAAAAATGGACACCAAAATTTGTTGTGCAGTTTCTCTAGCGTAAGCAGATACCCCATATGTGGGGGAAAACCACTGTTTGGGCGCACGGCACGGTTCGGAATGGAAGGAGCGCCATTTGACTTTTTGAATGTAAAATTTGCTTGAATAATTAGCGGACGCCATGTTGCATTTGGGGAGCCCCTGATGTGCCTAAACAGTGGAAACCACCCACAAGTGACACCATTTTGGAAACTAGACCCCTCAGGGAACTTATTTAGATGTGTGGTGAGCACCTTGAACCCCCAAGTCCTTTACAGAAGTTTATAACATGGAGCTGTGAAAATAAAAAAAAATCAAACTTTTTCCACAAAAATGTTTTAGCACCAATTTTTTTATTTTCACAAGGGTAAGAGGAGAAAATGGACCCCAAAAACTTTTGTGCAATTTCTCCTGAGTACGCCAATACCCCATATGTGGGGAAAATACAGTGTTTGGGCACACGGCAGAGTTCAGAAGGGAAGGAGCACTGTGTGACTTTTTGAACGCAAAATTGGCTGGAATCGTGAGCGGACACCATGTCGCGTTTGGAGAGCCCCTGATGTGCCTAAATAGTTGAAACCCCCCACAAGTGACCCCATTTTGGAAACTACACCCCTCAAGGATTTTATCAAGGGGTATAGTGAACATTTTGAACCCAGAGGTATGACACAGAATTTGATGACATTAGGTCATCATATTGAATAAGTTGTCATTACTCTTGAGCGCACGTGCTCGCTACTTGAGTCTGCATCGGGTACTCAGGTATGCACCATGTATCACGGGTGCTCAAGTGAAATGCTAGAGTCCCCGCCTGCATGTTTCACGGTTATTAGACACCCCAAAACAAACATGCGGGGATTGCTCGTGCATGGCAGGCAATCCCTGCGAGGTTTTTTTGGCCGCGAAGCATATGGGGCAGAGACTCGAGCACCCACGATACTCCATGCATACCCGAGCACCTGATGCAAACTCAAGTAGCGAGCACTTGCGTTAAACACTAGTTGCCATATCGTCATCTTTTTTTTTTTTCTTTTTTTACTTTTGAAAAAGAAAACAACCCTAACCCCAACGGTAACATTAGCACAACCCCAACCCCAGCCCTAGTGTTTATTTTTTACGCTGTTCCTAGTGCAGTATAAGTGATTAGACGACCTTATTCTTCGGGTCGGTGCGACTACAGAGATACCAGGATGATATCGGGTTTTTATGATTGACAGCTGTCACACACTAAAAGACACCTATTTTGTAAAATCTAGTTTTTGCATCTCCATATTTTGAGAGCTATAATTTTTCCATATTTTGGCCAACAGATTCATGTGACAGCTTGTTTTTTGCGGGATGAGTTGACGTTGTTATTGGTGACATTTTTTGATTGCTTTCTATTCCAGCTTTTGGGAGGCACAATAAACAAAAAACAACAATTCAGGAATTGTTTTTTTTTTTTGTTTTTTTTTATTCTACTCCGCGTGTGGTAAAATTGATAAGGTAGCTTTATTCTTCGGGTCAGTACATTTACAGCGGTACCACATTTATATCGTTTTTCTATGTTTTGGCGCTTTTACATAGTAAAAGCTATTTTATAGAAAAAAATATTTTTTTGCATCGCTTTACTCTGAGAGCTATAACTTTTTTTATTTTTCGGATGATGGAGCTGTATGGCGGCTTTTTTGCGGGACAAGATGACGTTTTCAGCGGTACAATTTTTATTTATATTCGTCTTTTTGATCGCGTGTTCCATTTTTTGTTTGGCAGTATTTTGATATTGTTTTTTGCTTAGTTTTTATTTTTTTTTCTGTGTTCACTGAAGGGGTAAACTAGTGGGACAGTTTTATAGGTCAGGTCGTTACGGACGCGGCAATACCAAATATGTGTACTTTTATTGTTTGGTGTGTTTTTTTTTCATAATATTTATTGATGGGTACATTATATTTTTATTTTTGGTGGATTTTTTTTTTATTTTTTTTTTTTTATTTTTTTTATTTTTACAATTTTTTTTTTCATTTTTTTTTTCTCTTTCTGAAAGGTTTTTTTACTTTGTCCCACTATGGGACTTTCTTTTTTTTTTTATTCTGATCGCCTGCATAGCATAGGGATGGAGCCCCATCCCTGTGCCATGCAGGCAGTCAGCACTGCACAGTGAGAAGATTGTTTGGTCATGCACTGCACATGACCAAACAATCTTCCTGCTGTCTGGTGACCCGGATGTTGTCATGACGACATCGGGTCGTCATGGCAAAACCCGGGAAGTCGCGGCAGACAGCGCTGGAGGCTGGAAGAGGAGGTGAGTATTGCGATCACCTCCCCTTAGCCACCGCAATGCTGCGATCGACTTCGATCGCAGCATTGCGGGGGTTAATGTGCCTGGAGCGGTGCGGGACCGCTCCCTGCACATAGTACCGGGTGTCGGCTGTGACAATCAGCTGACACCCGGCGGCGATCGCGCCCATACAGCCTGTGTGCGCGATCGCGATGACGTACTAATACGGGTCAGGCTCTTAAGTCCCAGGGCACAGACGTGTATTAGTACGTTATGGGCTTTAAAGTGGTTAATGGCAAAATTCACAACAGGTGTTTGATCCATGAATCGGTCAATACATTTCGAGGTTCAATTAGAATTGGTACAGTCCTCTTCATCATGCTGATCCAATTTTGACATGAGACCAAGATGACAGCGAGCAATTGATCAACAGCACCTCGCCATTGAGAGGCTTCACGCAGGATGCTCTAAAACTGAAGTGGCCACTGTACTTAGAGTGTCATCAGCAGGTTGCAACAGAGATACTGAGACTGGAAGAGTCACAGAAAGGCAGAGAATTTGACGTCCTTTCGCCACATCCCTTCCTCACTGATGACTGCTTCATTGTGAACAATGCCCTTTGGAAATGGATGATGAATGCCACAAAACTGCAGGCACATTTAAGGGAGGTGTGAGGCACCCAAGTGTCACGTCAGACCATTCAAAACCGCTTACATCAGCGTAGTCTGCATGCTAGACGACCTGCAAGGATACCTGACCACACCACCAGGCACAGGCATCAGTCCTGCATGGGCCAGGGAGCATCTACACTGGACGAGGGACCAGTGGGCCTCAGTGCTGATCACTGATAAAAGTCGATTCACACTAAGCGGAAATGATGGCCGCCAACTATGTTGGAGACATCAAGGAGAGTGCTATGCTTCAGCCATTGTTATCACCAGACGAGCCTTTGGTGGTGGTAGTGTGGGCCGGTGTGTCTAGTCAATACAGAACTGCCCTACACTTTGTGAATGGTATAGTGACAAGCCTCTACTACTTGAATAACATAATGAATCTGGTCATTGTGCCTCTGCATGAACAACACAGGCCTAATTTCATTGTCATGGATGACAATGCTCCAGCTCATTGAGGTCGAATAATTGGGGACCTGCTGCTGGAGACTGGGGTACCTCAAATGGAGTAGTCTGCACTTTCTCCAGACCTGAATCCCATAGAAAACCTATGGGATCAGCTAAGTAGCCATGTAGAGGCTCATAACTCTGTACCCCAGAAAATCAATGACCTCAGGGCCGCCCTTCAAGAAGAGTGGGATGCCATGTGTCAGAAAATAATTTGACTTGTGAACAGCATGAGAGGTCGTCAAGCTGTAATTGATGTTCAAGGCCACATGTTAAGTTATTGAGACTGACATTTTTTGGGTATACCCACTACTGTTGTTGATTTTTGTTTCAATAAATTGTTTGAGATGAGGAAATCGCCATTGCATGCTTCTACTTAAATGCCCTACTTTCATAATTAAAATATCACTGTAGCGTGAACTTTTTACATTTCCATAAATTTCACCCGAAAGCCCAATATCCCTAATGTTTTGTGAGTAGTGTATATTGGGGGAAGTAGCTTGCTGGAAGTGCCAGAGAAAAGAGAAATTACATGTGATGCCCATGATCAAAAGGTTCCTTGTAAAGGGAGAATATCTGCTTTTAAGTTGGATTGATTTAGAACTGCTAGTTTACTTCCATGAACCATGATTTAAAGGGGTTTTCGGCTATTTTATAAAGTTATTTTACTCACCATTAATTCCACAGCACTTTACAAACATCAGCATCACCGATCCCCCATTGGAGCTCAAAAACTAAATTTCCAATCAGTATGTCTCTGGAGTGTGGAAGGAAACTGGACTACCCAGAGGGAAAAATGTAGGAGTCCAGTAAAGGGGTCTTGGCAGGACATGACCTATATAGCTGAAGATTTCAGTGTGAACGGAGTATGCAATGATTAAGGGGTGTTTTAACTTTCACACCCAGACGTAGGTATACCCTTCAGGATTTCATCTTTTATGTTGTCCTCCTTCTCCTCATCCTCCGCTACCATATCAACAGGGTGACCATCATCCAACACCCACATTTTTTTTTTTTTAAGGGTGTTTGTAATGCCCGTAGGAACTATTTTTAGAGGCCTACCTCTAACATTCTATAAAATATTTAGGTATATTCCCCAGAGATAAATGTTTTTCAGTCCATGCACTTAGTGCATAGGCATTACCAGTCTTGGAGACGCACTCAATAATGGGAAAAAAATGTCACTGAGGCCCTCCACTACGCCTCATCAAAGTGGTATTGGAGTGCGTCCTAATTTTTGGCAGCCCCTGCACTTACAGCATACGCAATAGCAGAATAGGAGACCCACTCCTTAATAATTTTTAATACAATCTGCACTCAGATATTCATCAAAGCAGGCAGGGTTGCGTGCTTTCCTTCAGTTTGGTGCTGCCCCATACCCAAAAACAACATTCGAGGCTGGTTAAAATCTATTTTATCTTCTATAATATTACCTCTCATCTGAAATTTGCGCACGGGTGAGCTATCGCACTATGAATAGTGTTTTACATGGATCCAGCCAGGGATTATTGCTTTATACTCCGTGCTGCTGCTGCAAAAAAATCTATATTCTATTCCCTATTAATACCGCTGTTAACTGCATTTAGAATAGCGACAGGTGCTAGGTGGTAAGATCTGCTGGAAATGAGTGTTCATTCTGGTCGCATACATCTCTTCCTCAGTCCATAACTAGATTGATTTTTTTTTCCATGCACTCATTGACAGATTCATATTTTTTACGGTGATCTGTGTTCAGAAATTAATCAGAGTTAACAAAATTTAATGATTTTAATGTCATTCGCAGTTTCTCTATAGCTTCTGTACATAAGAGGTAGTTGTGGGAGACTTGACACTACTGAAGCTGGAATTACCACTTCATAGCTCTCCAGTGCTTTGTTTCCATCCATTTCTGGGTGCTTCTTTGAAGTATATTTGGGGTCACGGTCCTGCTAGAAGGTCCATGACCTAGGATGCAAATCCAGCTTTGACACTGGGTACTACATTGCGACCCAAAATCCTTTGGTAATATTCACATTTCATGATGACTTGCACACAGTGCTAGAGGCAGGAAAACGATCCCTAAATATCTTTGAACCTCCACCATATTTGACTGTAAGTGCTGTTCTTGTATTTGTAGGCCTCATCTCATTTACAGTAAACAGTTGAATGATGTGCTTTACTAAAAATCTCTATCTTGGTCTCATCTGTCCCCAAGGCGCCTGCTGGCCCTCTAAAAATAATGGAGGCCGCCTGCTGGCACTCTATAAATTGTGAGGGCCGCCTGCTGGACATCCAAATTTCAAACTTTACACAATATATGAGAAAATTTCACCACCTCAGATGGATATTGCAGTAACAATATAAGGCTATGCAAAGCATAGCCGGTTGATGGCCATCTAACAATAGTAAGGGCCTTCTGATGGCCCTGTAAAAATAGGCTTTGTGACTTTCACAGTCCCTCCTTCATAAATGAAACAGGATTTGCCTGATCATGTCTCACACACCACATGGCCAGATAAGGTAGTAAAATGTTAAAATGACATTTACTGGTGAATGTATTTTTCACCGTTGAAAGCAATGCGAATGTGCAAAAACACTACGTACGAACATAGCTTAAGGTGTGGAGGAGCATTTTTTTTTCTGTTATTTATTTTGCCTTATATAGTCATTACCCTGGAAAGAATGTTTAACATTTTTTACAGGACTGTCCATTTAACTTTGTTTTTGTGTGTTTTATTGTCAATCTGTAAAAGTGGTGTAATACTCGGACCACATTGTTCACAGCAGCGACCTGGGATTCAGAGATTCTTCCAGGGGTCTTCACCATGCTGTTCCCATGTCATTTTAGCACGGTTTCCATTGATTTGACCAATTTTTAGACCTCCGGGGCACAGATCCTCATGAGTATGAGGAGTGAGCATCGCCCCGCCCCTGCTCCACCCATTTTGGAGTAGCTGGCTGATTTTAGTTCCTCCTTGCTTTTTTTTTATTTTACAACCATATTTCTGATATAATACACTGCTCAAAAAAATAAAGGGAACACTCAAATAACACATCCTAGATCTGAATGGATGAAATATTCTCACTGAATACTTTGTTCTGTACAAATTTGAATGTGCTGACAACAAAATGACACAAAAATAATCAATGGAAATCAAATTTATTAACCAATGGAGGCCTGGATTTCGAGTCACCCCCAAAATTAAAGTGGAAAAACACACTACAGGCTGATCCAACTTTGATGTAATGTCCTTAAAACAAGTCAAAATGAGGCTCAGTATTGTGTGTGGCCTCCACATGCCTGTATGACCTCCCTACAACGCCTGG
This sequence comes from Phyllobates terribilis, assembly GCF_046119375.1. Lineage (NCBI taxonomy): Eukaryota > Metazoa > Chordata > Amphibia > Anura > Dendrobatidae > Phyllobates > Phyllobates terribilis. The sequence continues at coordinate 375,995,398 of NW_027362761.1, read as the reverse complement.
GTATGCTCCTAATGAGGTTGCAGATGGTCTGTGAGATCTCCTCTCGTACCTGGACTAAAGCATACGCCAACTCCTGGACAGTCTGTGGTGCAACGTGACGTTGGTGGATGGAGCGAGACATGATGTCCCAGATGTGCTCAATCGGATTCAGGTCTGGGGAACGGGCGGGCCAGTCCATAGCTTCAATGCCTTCATCTTGCAGGAACTGCTGACACACTCCATCCACATGAGGTCTGGCATTGTCCTGCATTAGGAGGAACCCAGGGCCAACCGCACCAGTATATGGTCTCACAAGGGGTCTGAGGATCTCGTCTCTGTGCCTAATGGCAGTCAGGCTACCTCTGGCGAGCACATGGAGGGCTGTGCGGCCCTCCAAAGAAATGCCACCCCACACCATTACTGACCCACTGCGAAACCGGTCATGCTGAAGGATGTTGCAGGCAGCAGATCGCTCTCCACGGCGTCTCCAGACTCTGTCACGTGCTCAGTGTGAACCTGTTTTCATCTGCAAAGAGCACAGGGTTCCTGTGGCGACTTTGCCAATCCTGGTGTTCTGTGGCAGATGCCAAGCGTCCTGCACGGTGTTGGGCTGTGAGCACAACCCCCATCTGTGGACGTCGGGCCCCCATACCACCCTCATGGAGTCGGTTTCTAACCATTTATGCAGACACATGCACATTTGTGGCCTGCTGGAGGTCATTTTGCAGGGCTCTGGCAGTGGTCCTCCTGTTCCTCCTTGCACAAAGGAGGAGGTAGCGGTCCTGCTGCTGGGTTGTTGCCCTCCTACGGCCCCCTCCATCTGGGACATCATGTCTCGCTCCATCCACCAACGTCATGTTGCACCACAGACTGTCCAGGAGTAGGCCGATCATTTAGTCCAGGTCTGGGAGGAGATCTCACAGGAGACCATCCGCAACCTCATCAGGAGCATGCCCAGGTGTTGTAGGGAGGTCATACAGGCACGTGGAGGCCACACACAATACTGAGCCTCATTTTGACTTGTTTTAAGGACATTACATCAAAGTTGGATCAGCCTGTAGTGTGTTTTTCCACTTTAGTTTTGGGGGTGACTCCAAATCCAGGCCTCCATTGGTTAATAAATTTGATTTCCATTGATTATTTTTGTGTCATTTTGTTGTCAGCACATTCAACTTTGTACAGAACAAAGTATTCAATGAGAATATTTCATTCATTCAGATCTAGGATGTGTTATTTGAGTGTTCCCTTTATTTTTTTGAGCAGTGTATATAAACCTATAAATTGAGACCTAACTTTTTCAGAAAATCCACAATGACTGCATCTAATGAGCGGTGTGCGAAAGTGATTGTAAAGAGAGGGGGAGCAGGGTTAGCTGTGACTTTGCCTATTCTGAACAGTCGATCCTATGTTATCAGCTGTGTTGCCTTTCAATTTTAATCCTGCCTCTGACAATAAGGAAATCGCAGTAAGCTCTTCTTGAAATGTCAGGAAGTTATTGTCTAAAATAGTCTGTGGCCCCCAAAAATTGTTAACTTAAATGGTTTATTCACTCAGCACCAAGCCAGGTCTCAGTGGCTTAACCTCTCACAACCTTTGTACGTACCCATACGTCATGGTTTGATAGGGGTTCCCGGCCTTTGGTGCGTCATGGCGTTCGTGCGGACAGATGAGCTGCAATCGCCACTGTTTAAGGTAAAGCCGAGACCCGGCTGTCACTGCCAGGAGCAGTGTCTGCACCGCCCCAGGCCATTTAACCCCCTAGATGAGATCGATATTGACCACAGCATTTAATAGACTGGGAGAGGTAGGGGGCTCCCCTCTACCTTCCAATCGTGAGGGCCTGATTCTTGTCATGGCACCCCAAGGTCATCATGATGACCTCCAGGCCAGCCAGCTACAGCAAGCCTGTTAGACCATGCTCAGACCATGGTCTAAGAGGCTTATGTCAATGCAGCATAGATGGACTAAGTAAAAAAGCTTTAAAAAAAGTCACAAAATAAAGAACAAATAAAATGAAATAAATATACCATTAAATATATTTATGTAAAAAAAAATAAACAAAAGTGCACATATTTTGGTATCTCCGCATCCGGAACGACCTGACCTGTAAAACTGTTGCACTAGTTAACCCTTATAGTGAACACTGTAAAAAAAAATAAAAATAAATAAATAATAATTATAAAGTGGCAAAAAACTATGCTCTTTCATCATACCTTTGAATAAAAAGTGGAATAAAACGCGATCAAAAAGTTGAATGGAAATATAAATGGTATCACTGAAAACCCCATCTTATCCCGAATAAAACAAGCTGGTAGCTCCGTCAGCGGAGAAATAAAAAAGTTATAGCTCTCAAAATATAGCAATGCAAAAAAACATTTTTTTTCTGTAAAATAGTTCTTATTGCATAAAAGCAGCAAAACCTAAAAAAAATATAATGTGTGTGTATATATATATATATATATATATATATATATATATATGTGTATATGTATGTATATATATATATGTATGTATATGTGTATATATATATATGTGTGTATATATATATGTATGTATATGTATATATATATGTATGTATATATATATGTATGTATGTATAAATGAGGTATCACTGTGATCGTAAAGACCCGAAGGAAAAAAAGCTGTCCTCACTTTTACCGCACGGTGAATGGCATAAACAGTCCGTGAATTGCTAGATTTTGTCAATTCTGCCTCCCAAAAATTGGAAAAGAAAGTGATCAAAGATGTCATGTGCTCAAAAATGATACCAATAAAGTCAACTCGTCCCGCAAAGAACAAGCCGTCACATGACTGTCGGCAGAAATATGGAAAAAGTATACCTCTCAAAATATGGTGATGCAACAACTTTATTTTTGCAATAAAAAGCGTTTAGTGTGTGATCGTAGCCAACCATAAAAACCTATATAAATCTAATATCGCTGTAATCACACCAACCCGAAGCATAAAGCCATCTAATCACTTATACCGCACGAGAAACGGCATAAAAAATAAATAAATAAAACTAATTCTTCACCTGCTTTTGATTTGTTCATTCTGCCTCCCAAAGACCACGCTGTACGCCGGGGTTTCTGTGTAAATTTTCTGAAATATGTGATTCAGATGGAACCCTCGGCGGAAGATTCCCTATAATGAGGCAGATGGAGGCACTGTGGACACAGTCTGTCCTATGATCCAACAGTGTACATCTTTTTTAAGCGTGCATAAAAGCGCTGTCGACCAGAGTTTTGTGCACCTCTGAAAATGAGACCGCTGAACAGAGGCCAGAAGGAGTCCAGAGTAACTGCTGCCTCATTATAGTGAATGGATCCCTCAGGGGTTTCATCTGAATCATGTCACTGAGATTTAGATGGAAACTCTGATGTAAGTGCTCGGCGTAGTGCGCCGGATAAATGTGATCCCAAATGTTATGTAAAATGTTCCCAATAAAAGCTTCAGCTCTATCCACAAAAAAAGCAAGTTCCCACTCGGGTTTGTCCTCTGTATATCGAAATATAGGAGGCTTCCACATTACTTGTAGCACAAAGGCTCTGGAAAAGTGCTATGGCTTCCCACCCCCCAAAAGAATTCCAGCTAATTTTGCACTCCCAAGTCCAAGTGCCCCCTTCCCTTCTGAGCACCACAGTGTACCTAAACCACATATCGCATCCACATGTTTGGCATTTCTATAAGGATGAGAGCCTGCTTAACCCCTTAAGCCCCGGAGCATTTTCCGTTTTTGCATTTTCGTTTTTGCTCCCCTTGTTCCCAGAGCCATAGCGTTTTTATTTTTTGGTCAATATGGCCATGTGAGGGCTTATTTTTTGCGGGACGAGTTGTACTTTTCAACGCCATTACTAGTTTTACCATATCCTGTACGGGAAAACGGGAAAAAAATTCCAAGTGAGGTAAAATTGCAAAAAAAGTGCAATACCACAGTTGTTTTTTATTTATTTTTTTTACCACGTTCACTGAATGCTAAAACTGACCTGCCCTTCTTATTCTACAGGTCATTACGAGTTCATAGACACCAAACATGTATAGGTTCTTTTATATTTAAGTGGTGAAAAAAAATTCCAAAATTTGGTAAAAAAATAAAAATAAAAAATACCGCCATTTTCTAAGACCCGTAGCGTCTCCATTTTTCGTGATCTGGGGCTGGTTGATGGTTTATTTTTTGCGCACCGGGCTGACATTTTTATTGATAACATTTGGGGTAGATCCGATGTTTTGATCGCCCGTTATTGCATTTTATTGCAATTTTGCGGCGACCAAAAAACGTAATTCTGGCGTTTAAATTTTTTTTTTCTCGTTACGCCGTTTACCGATCGGATTAATTCTTTTTTTGTATTGATAGATCGGGCGATTCTGAACGCGGCGATACCAAATATGTCTATGTGGGGTTTATTTTATTTTGAATGGGGCAAAAGGGGGGTGATTTAAACTTTTATATTTTTTTTTATTTTTTATATTTTTAAAAACTTTTTTTTTTTTTTACTTTTTGCATGCTTCTATAGTCTCCATAGGAGACTAGAAGCAGCAACTATCCGATCGCCTCTGCTACATACAGGGGACGAGCAGGTCCCCTGCATGCAGCAGAAATGGTCCTGTGCTATGAGCGCCGACCACTAGGTGGCGCTCATAGCGACAAGATCATGACAACCACAGGCGTCAGACCCTGGGTTGTCATGCCCACCCATCGGCAACCCGCGATCACGTGACGTGGTAGCCGGTGGGCGGGGCTTATGACGCGCTACCCGGAAGCGCGCGTTAAATGCTGCTGTCAGAGATTGACAGCGGCATTTAACATGTTAACAGCCGCGGGTGGATCGCGATTCCACCCGCGGCTGTTGCGGGCACATGTCAGCTGTAAGAATCAGCTGACATGTGCTCCCTTCAGTGAGGGCTCAGCGCAGCAGCCCTCACTGAACGGGCAGTACGCAAATATGCGTACTAATACGTCCCCGGTAATTAAGGGGTTAAAGGGTCCATGTCTCCAGAAGCACGAGTTGAGCACAATGTAATGGGCACTACACTGGCAGATTTGCAGTCTTCATTCATAAATTCTTAGAGGGGTGTAATTTCCAAAATGGGATCACTGGAGAGAAGATTCTGCTCTTCTGGTCCTTGGGGGCTCTATATATGGAGTCAGCAAACTATTCAATGATGATTTGTTCTCCAAGAGTCAAACAGCGCTCCTTCCCACCCAAGTCTCGCCGTGTGGCTAAGCTGTACTGTACAGCCACATATGGGGTATTTCCACCTTCAGCAGAAATTGTGACCAATTTTTTTTTTTTTTTGCCAGTTTTACTCATTTCCCCATGGGAAAATGTAAAATCTGGAGTTAAAACAAAATTTTTGTGGTAAAAATTTACATATTTTTTTCACTGCCCAATAGTATAAAATTCTGTAACATACTTTTGGTGTTAATATGATCACTGCACCCTTCAATGAATTCATTGAAGTGTTGTTTGTAAAGTGGGGTCACTTATGAGAAGGGGGTCTGCTGTTCTGGCATGTCAGGGCTTTCCCAGTGTGTCATGGCACCCACACACCATAACTGCAAAATCTGCACTACAATATGGTGCCCCTTCCCTTCTGAGCTTTCCATTGTGCCTAAAGTATTTCCCAATTTTCATGTAGGGTATTGGCGCACTCAGGAAAACAATAGACCTCAGTTTGTTGTGCAATTTCTCCTATTAGCCCTCATAAAAAAACATTTTAGTGGTAAAAATGTAATTATTCTTTTTTTACCGCCCAAGTGTTTAAGATTCTCTGAGGAACATGTGGTGTCAATATGCTCACTGCACTCCAACATGAATTGAGGTGTAGTTTGTAAAATAGGGTCACTAAGGCTGTGTGCCCACGATGCGTTTTATAATTGTTTCCGCAGCGGCCAAAACGCTGCAGAAACGCTTAAACGCATGGTAGAAGGCCTGCCATGTTCCCCAATGATAATCCGCATGTGCTGTGCACATGCTTCAGAAATTTCTGCTGCGGATTATCATTGCGGAAAGATCCGCACCACTACCAATTATTTTGCGGAAGCGCTGCGTTTTCGCCGCCATTGACTTGCATTGGAACGCATGGATTCCACATCACTGGATCTGTAGATTCGGAATCCATGCGTTCCAATGTGCGGATGGTACCCGGGTGTGGAGGACAGGAGACTCTCCTTTGGACCCGAGTACCATAGAACCTGTGAAAAAAAGAATAAAATAAAAAAGATGTTATTTACCTTATGACGGCCCCCGGTCTCCTTGTCTTCACTTGCCGGCAACTCGCGGTGGACTGAAGGACCTGTGCTGACGTCATAGTCATGTGATGGTAGGTCCTTCAGTGTAGTGTACCGCGAGCTGCCGGCAGCCAGGACGGAGCGAAGCAAGACTGCGGGGGCCATCAGAAGGTAAGTATAGATTTATTTTTTATTTCATACCATTCTTTAGGTCACAGTATATAAATCCATGCCTGTTGCATGGATTTATATAGTGTGACCAAGTTGACAAGCCCTTTCCAAGTGATGCTAAAATCGCTTGGAAAGCGCTTGTCAACCCGCATGCGGAAATGCATGTGAAGAACGCTTCACTTCCGCATGTCCCTGGCAGGAAAACGCATGTACAATCCGCATACGTTTTTTCTGCCAGGGAGATGCAGAAACGCTCAGGAAAAAATCCGGAGCATTTCTGCATCGTGGGCACATAGCCTTATGGAGGGTTCTGCTTTTCTGGCACTTCAGGGGCTCTGCAGATATGATATGGCGTTCTAAAACCAGTCCAGCAAAATCTGAACTCCAATATGGAGCTCCTTCCATTCTGAGCTTTCCACTGTGCTACAAAATTAGTTTTCGATCTTATATGGGGTATTGGCGTACTAAGGAGAATTTGTGTAACAAATTTTATAATTCATTTTCTCCCTTTATCACTTTTGAAAATTAAAAACTTATAGCTAAAGCAACATTTTAGTAAAATTTTCCATTAACTCAGCCCTATGTTATACAATTCTCTGAATCGCCTGAAGGCGAAAAATGCTCACTACACCCCTTAATGAATTTCTCTAGAGGTGTAGTCTCCAAAATGGGGTCCTTTGTGGGCGTTTCTGCTGTTTTGGCATGTCAAGGACTCTTGAAATGTGACATGAAATCTGCATTCTATTCCAGCCAAAATTGAGCTCCAGAATTTAGTTGGCGCGCCTTCCCTTCCGAGCCCTGCCATGCGCCCAAACAGTAATTTTCCACCACATTAGGGGTTATTGGCGTACTCAGGAGAAAATCGACCATAGAATTTGTTGTGCAAATCCCGTTACAATTTAATAAGGGTATCATTCGTTTTCTCCCATTATCACTTTTGAAAATTAAATGAATTGCCATATTTTAAATAGTACTGGACAACCCCTTTAATTCTAGTGAAGCTCCAAAAGGGTCAACAAACTTCTTGAATGTAGTTTTGAGCAGTTTGATGGGTGCAGTTTAGAATGGTGTCACTTTGAGAGCCCTATGTGACAGAAAATACCCCAAAGTAATTTCAAAAGGCTAACGTCAGTGGTCGCGTGACCCGTCACATAACTAAATTACATCATGGCAGGTCCTTTTACACAACCACGAGACACCGGGGAGACCGGACGCATCGGATAAGGAGACCGGGGGCCATCAGAAGGTAAGTATAATATTTATTTTTTACCGTCACACTATATAAATCCATGTGACCAAGTTATCAAGCACTTTCCAAGTGATGCTAAAATCGCTTGGAAAGCACTTGACAACCCGCATGTGGAAATGCATGTGAATAACGCTTCACTTACGCTTGTCCCTGGCAGGAAAAGTGCATATAAAATCCCCATGCATTTCTTCTGCCAGGGAGATGCAGAAACACTCAGGAAAAAATCCGGAGCATTTCTGCATTGCGGGCACTTAGCCTAAATATTTCAAAAATGATGAAGTGGACGTGGTAAATGTTGTCGTTTATTTTGTGTGGCATAACTATCTGGTGTAAAGGCATAAACATTTAAAGTTTGAAAATTGATACATTTTCAAATTTTATGTTGTCCAATTTTTGATATTTTCATAAATGCAAATCTTATCTACTGTACCTAAATTTACCACTAACTTAAAGTACATGTCACGAAAAAAACAATATGTTGAAGCGTTCCAGAGTTAAAGGGAACCTGTCATGTCATTTGTATAATTTAAACTGTCCCCAGGTCACAATTAGTGATGCAATGTGCATCACTAACACGCTTCTTCCATGAAAATCAGTGCTATAGTAGTTTGCCAAAAGCACTTTATATACTTATAACTTATTTGCTCATTCAGTCATAGGGGTGTTCTTTATTGTATTTAGTCATGCCTTTCGCTGTCCACTCAATTTGAATTCCGCGCTTGCGCACTTTTCAGCTTGCTCAGTGTGTTAGTGACATTACCTGCACTTGCGCAATGTGTAAGTTTAATCCGCGCTTGCATATTGCTCCTGGAGTCCCCGAACGTGCGCTGTGACGCATGGCTCCCCCAGTCACACACGCAGGGGAGCCGCGCATCACGGTTGTCAAATGCAATCGATTTCCCCCCTGCTCAGAGTGTTTGCGTGTTGAATGCTTTCGTCTACCTGGTTGCCCATGGATATGTCCTGTAGTTTTCATGACAGGTTGCCCATGCTCAGTCGATATCGACTGCTACTTTTCTGTATAGGTATCCTCCTCATACTTTTGAAGTGAGATGACGCAGGTGTAATTGCAACATCCTGACTGCACGGGTGGACATGGGCACCTCTCTTCCTTTAGTTATTTAATGGATGGCATTTCTGTGCATGCTCTCATCAGACAATTCTTTTCATTTAAAAGCTCCACCCACGGCTGTTAATAAATTAAATCCCGCTGTCAATCTCTGACAGCAGGATTTAACACTTGCTCGCCAGAAGTGTTACAAATCTCGCCCATCGGATAGCACCCATACATTGTCATGACCGCCCGTATTATGATACTCCTATGAACGCTGGCTCATGGTGCTTATGCACTGCTATGTATAGCACAGGTGATCAGACAATCGAAGCTTCAAGTCTCTTAAGGGGACTATTAAATACTGTAAAACATGAAGAAAAAAACACTGATTCATATCAACCACTTTTTTGCCCCATATTATAAAAAAAATAATAAAACACACATTTGGTATAGCTGCATTCAGAAACATCCGATTTATCAAAATATAAAGTTAATTAATCCAGTCCATAAACGGCGCAATGTGAAAAAAAATCGAAACACCAGAATTGCTGTTTTTGGCCGCCGCAACATTGCAATAAAATTCAATAAGAGGCGAACAAAACATTGTATCTACCCCAAAAAGCGATCAATAGAAACGTCAGACCAAGCCGCAAAAAATAAGCAATCACTCACCACAGATCTCCAACAATGAAAATAATAGGTGTCGGAATATCACGACAACGCAAAAACTTTCATACAAATTTTGGAAATTTTTTCACCACGTAAATAAAAAATAAACTATACAAGTTTGGGGAATCTTATTGCCAGGTCCGTTTTACCATATAGTTAACATGAGATAGATATAGATATATAATATAATATATATATATATATATATATATATATATATATATATATATATATATATATATATATATATATATATATATAATAATATTTTACAGACCAAAAGTTTGGAAACGCCTCATTTAAAGATTTTTCTGTATTTTCATGACTTTGAAAATTGTACATTCACACTGAAGGCATCAAAGCTATGAATTAACACATGTGGAATTATATACTTAACAAAAAAGTGTGAAACAACTGAAAATATGTCTTATATTCTAGGTTCTTCAAAGTAGCCACCTTTTGCTTTGATGACTGCTTTGCACACTCTTGGCATTCTCTTGATGAGCTTCAAGAGGTAGTCACCGGAAATGGTCTTCCAACAATCTTGAATGAGTTCCCAGAGATGCTTAGCACTTGTTGGCCCTTTTGCCTTCACTCTGCGGTCCAGCTCACCCCAAACCATTTTGATTGGGTTCAGGTCTGGTGACTGTGGAGGCCAGGTCATCTGGCGTAGCACCTCATCACTCTCCCTCTTGGTCAAATAGCCCTTACACAGCCTGGAGGTGTGTTTGGGGTCATTGTCCTGTTGAAAAATAAATGATGGTCCAACTAAACGCAAACCGGATGGAATAGCATGCCGCTGCAAGATGCTGTGGTAGCCATGCTGGTTCAGTATGCCTTCAATTTTGAATAAATCCCCAACAGTGTCACCAGCAAAGCACCCCCACACCATCACACATCCTTCTCCATGCTTCACCGTAGGAACCAGGCATGTAGAGTCCATCCGTTCACATTTTCTGCGTCGTACAAAGACACGGTGGTTGGAACCAAAGATCTCAAATTTGGACTCCTCAGACCAAAGCACAGATTTCCACTGGTCTAATGTCCATTCCTTGTGTTCTTTAGCCCAAACAAGTCTCTTCTGCTTGTTGCCTGTCCTTAGCTGTGGTTTCCTAGCAGCTATTTTACCATGAAGGCCTGCTGCACAAGGTCTCCTCTTAACAGTTGTTGTAGAGATGTGTCTGCTGCTAGAACTCTGTGAGGCATTGACCTGGTCTCTAATCTGAGCTGCTGTTAACCTGTGATTTCTGAGGCTAGTGACTCGGGTAAACTTATCCTCAGAAGCAGAGGTGACTCTTGGTCTTCCTTTCCTGGGGCGGTCCTCATGTGAGCCAGTTTCTTTGTAGCGCTTGATGGTTTTTGCAACTGCACTTGGGGACACTTTCAAAGTTTGCCCAATTTTTCGGACTGACTGACCTTCATTTCTTAAAGTAATGATGGCCACTCGTTTTTCTTTACTTAGCTGCTTTTTTCTTGCCATAATACAAATTCTAACAGTCTATTCAGTAGGACTATCAGCTGTGTATCCACCAGACTTCTGTACAGCACAACTGATAGTCCCAACCCCATTTATAAAGCAAGAAATCCCACTTATTAAACCTGACCGGGCACACCTGTGAAGTGAAAACCATTTCCGGTGACTACCTCTTGTAGCTCATCAAGAGAATGCCAAGAGTGTGCAAAGCAGTCATCAAAGCAAAAGGTGGCTACTTTGAAGAACCTAGAATATAATACATATTTTCAGTTGTTTCACACTTTTTTAAGTATATAATTCTACATGTATTAATTCATAGTTTTGATGCCTTTAGTGTGAATGTACAATTTTCAAAGTCATGAAAATACAGAAAAATCTTTAAATGAGAAGGGGTGTCCAAACTTTTGGTCTGTACTGTATATATGCATACATATAAACAATTGTGGAATTTTCACTTTTTTTTGCAATTTCACGGCACTGTATGGTAAAATTAATTCCGTTCAAAAATACAGCTCGCAATAAAAACAAGCCCTCATCTGGCTATATTGACAGAAAAATAGTTATTACTCTTGGAAGAAGGGAAGGAAAAAAAACAAACTGAAAATGACCATGGCATGAAGGGGGTTAAGGGATTCGCATACATTCAGTGGGGTTTATGTCCGAAGCCCCACAAAACTGAATTTTTGCGTATACATTGATTGGGCCATTCACTATTATGATACAGTAGTAGAATACATCTTGGTGCCCAATTCAACTAGGCATAGATGGCAGAAATTGATGTCTGACAGAGCACACTCATAAGCTAAAATGATATGTGAACATAGCCTTAGGCTTCCATTCACATGTCTGTTTAACATTTGTCGTAGTCTTCTGTTGTAAAAAAAAAAAAATGCCTGCAAAAAACTGGCATGCTCCAACACATGCCAAATTTTAGTAATTAGTAACCTCTTAATGCAAAATTACATACAGGTACTTCAGAGCTTGGGTGAGTGTTTGTTTGGAGGGGGCTTATGAGCTAAGCTGCTATCAACCGTTTTGATGCTGCTGTTAATCTCTTAACAAGCTCCTTTTAAATAGAGAATTTGCTGGTGCACAGGGTTCCGTCAGCCCCTTCTATAAGATTGCGGGGCTCCGATGGGTTACCATAGCAGCCAGAGGCCTGCTGAAGGGGCTTTGGAGCTGCCATCTTGGTAATTCTGTAAAGCTGAGCCACCGACTGAGATTCATAGGAGATCACAATTTTAATTATATACTACTATACTGTGGTATTGTAGTCAATAGTATGTGATCAGGTTATTGATTGTAGGTTTAAGTCCCTTAAAAATAAAGTAAAAAAAAAAAGTAAAATAATTGTTTTAACTTTAATGATATTTGACGTAAGTTTACAAAATGATTGGGAAGAGGTTCTCGCAAAATGACATACATTTAGTTCGTGGCGATCATGTGGGCAATGCATTATACCAGCAATCTGACTAATAAAAGTTAGTCTCATAGAGGGACTAAGTAAAAAGGTTTAAAAAAAAATTGTAAAAATTTTTAAAATCATAAAATAAACAAATATTAAACCAATAAATAGTTATATTTTTGTTACAAAATATGTGCATTTTATTTATTTTTTTAACGCCGCGTCTGCAACGACTGACCTATAAAATTGTCACTATTTAACCCCTTCAGCTAACTCTGTAAAAAAAAAATATATATATATGCTTTTTCATCATACCACTGAACAAAAAGTGGAATAAAAAGCAATGAAGAAGTTGAATGTAATTAAAAATTGTATTGCTGAAAACGTCATATTGTCTCGCAAAAAACAAGCTTCGATACTGCTCCATCAGCAGAGAAAGTTATAACTCAGAATATAGCGATGCAAAAACAATTATTTTTTTCTATAAAATAGTTTTTGTGTAAAAGCGGCAAAATGTAAAAAAAAAAAAAAAAGTGATCACTATAATCGTACTGACCTGAAGAATAAAGCTGCTGTATTACCACTTATACTATATGGTGAATGGCATAAAAAAAATTCCTGAACTGCTGGTTTTTGTCATTCTGCCTCCCAAAAATCTGAATAGAAAACGATCAAAAAATATTATGTTCCCAAAAATCTTACCAATTAAATCATCAACTCATCCCGCAAAAAGCAAGCAGACACATGACTTGGTTGTCAGACATATATAGAAATACTAGATGGTGGCCCGATTCTAACGCATCGTGTATTCTAGCATATGTCTCCCGACCCTCCTTTATAATGCCCCATGCAGGAAGTCACATCCCCCGTATATAATACCCCATGCAGGATGTCACATCCCCCCTATATAATGGCCCATGCAGGAAGTCACATCCCACTATAGTGCCCCATGCAGGATGTCACATCCCTCCTATATAATACACCATGCAGGATGTCACATCCCTCCTATATAATACCCCATGCAGGATGTCACCTGTTCCCCCATATAATGCCCCATGTAGGATGTCACCTCTCCCCCCATATTATGCACCATGCAGGCTGTCACATCCCCCCTATATAATACCCCATGCAGGATGTCCTATCCCCCCATAGTGACCCATGCAGGTCCCCTATGGCCCCATAAAAAAAAAAATCCAATACTCGCCTCACTGCTTCTCTGGACTCCAGCGTAGCCGGCATCTTCACGCTGTGACCGGTCAGGAGAGAGCGCAGTGTAAAGACGTCACCGCGCCCTCTGACCTGAGACGTCACAGAGCTGCAGCGGAAGACACAGGAGCTGCTGCGCAGGCACGGGGAGGCGTAAGTATGATGCCGGGGTCCTGATCAAGCGGGGGGTGAGACGGGAGGAGAGGAGGGGAGGGGTAAGTATGACGCCGGGGTCCTGATCGAGCGGGGGGAGGGGAGGGGCGTCACACTTGTCCTCGGGAGATAAGCGGCCGTAGCCGCTGATCTAACGACGATAGCCGCATGTATGTCAGCGGCGCCTGCGGTCGGGGGACTTATGCTGCGAGCAGCCGGCTGCATCGCCGCTGACCTCCGTGCCACACATGAGCCGCTAATGGCCGCCATGTTTTTCTGAAATGCCGCGTCGCTGATTGGCCGTGGCCGGAACAATCAGCGACCTGGGATTTCCAAGACAGACAGACAGGATAAGACAATTATATAGATAGATTATAGTTTTCAAAATATGGCAATGCAACAACTTTGTGTAAAAAAAAAAATATTTTAGTGTGCGACAGCTGCCAATCCTAAAAATCCAATATAAATCTGACATCGCTGTAATCGCACCGACCCGAAGAATAGTCCTCTAACCACTTAAACCGCATGAGGAATGGGGTAAAAAATAAACCCAATTCTTGCTGTTGATTTGTTAATTCTGTCTCCCAAAGCACTCTATGCTGAGCACTTACACCGGGGTTTCTGTGTAAATCTCTGAAATACATGAATCAGACGGAATCAGCGGAAGATTTCCTATAATGAGGCAGGTGGACGGCGTGTGGCCTTTTATCCGGCGGTATCAGTCTTTTTAAGTGTGCACAAAAGCGCAGTCTGACACAATTTAGTGCACCTCTAAAAAGTACACCGGTGAACAGAGGCCAGACTGAGTCCAGAGTAACTCTGCTGCCTCATTACAGTGAATGGATCCTTCAGGGGTTTCATCTGAATCACGTCATTCGGAGAATTAGATGGAAACACAGATATAAGTACTCGGCGTAGAGCGCCAGTTAAATGTGATATAAAATGTTCCCAATAAAAGCTTCAACTCATTTGATAAAAAAAAGTCCCCATTTAGATCCGTCATCAGTCAATGAAAATAGAGGGGGCTTCCACATTACTGGTAGTACAAAGGCCCCCCAAAAGAAATCCCAACGACTTTTGTCATCTCAAATTCAAATGCCCCCCTCCCTTCTGAGCTCCATTGTGCCTTAACCACATTTGGCATCCACATGTTTGGCATTTCTATAGTGATGAGTCTGCCTAATTTACAGGTGCATGTCTCCAGAAGCACGAGCTGGGCACAAGGTACTGAGCACTACACTGGCAGATATGAAGTTTTCATTCAGCAACATCCACTGCTGCTTGTTTCTGGAAAATACTCATGGAGTCAAAATCATTAATTCACCTGTAGATAAATTCTTAGAGGGATGTAATTTCCAAAATGGGATCACTAGCGAGCAGATTCTGCTCTTCTGGCACTTGGGGGCTCTGTATATGAAGTGCGCAAACTGTTTAATGATAATTTGTTCTCCAAGAGTCAAATAGCACTCCTTCCCTCCTGGGAATCGCTATGTGGCTAAGCTGTACTGTACAGCCACATATGGGGTAGTGACAATAAATTGACAATTTTTACCCATTTTCCCTTGTGAAAATGTAAAATTTTGGGGCTAAAACAAAAATATTTTATAGTAAAAATGTAATTATTTCACTACTCAATGGTATAAAATTATGTGACATATTCATGGTGTCAATATGATTACTGCACCCTTAGATGAATTCATTGAGAGGTGTAGTTTGTAAAATGGGGTCACTTAATGGGGGAGGGGTTCTGCTGTTCTGGCACCTCAGGGACTCTTTCAGTGGGTCATGGCATCCGCAAACCACAACAAAAAAATCTGCACTGTAATATGGCACTCCTTCCTTTCTGAGCTTTCCACTGCGCCTGAAAAGTATTTCCTGATTACATGTGATTATTGTGAGGTCCATTTTTTTCCTTTTAGACCTTATAAAAATTAAATACTTGGGGCTAAAACATTTGCCTGATGGTATAAAATTTTGTGAGGCACATGTGGTGTCAGCATGCTAACTAGACCCCTGGAGAAATTCATTGGGGGTATAGTTTGTAAAATGGGATCTCTTAAGGAGGGGTTGTGCTGTTCTGACACCTCAGGGGCTCTGCCAGTGTTACATAGAACCTTCAAACTATTCCAGCAAAATCTGAACTGCAATATGGTACTTCTTCCCTTCGGAGCTTTGCACGGTGCCTTAAAAGTAGTTTTTGACCACATATGGGGTATTGGCATACTCAGGAGAAATTGCGTAACAAATTGTACCATTCATTTTCTCCTATTATCCCTTTTGAAAATTATAAAATTGGGGCCAAAGCATCATTTTAGTGACAAAAAAATTGTCATTTTCCATTTACTCAGCCTAATGTTTTACAGTTCTGTGAATTGGCTGAAGATGAAAAATGCTCACTACGCCCCTAGATGAATTCCTCTAGGAAAGGTGTAGTTTCCAAAATGGGTTCACTTGTGGGCGTTTCTGCTGTTTTGGCATGTCAGGGACTCTTCAAATGTGACATGAAATCTGCATTCTATTCCAGCCAAAATTGAGCTCCAGAATTTAGTTTGCATGCTTTCCCTTCCTATCCCTGTCGTGCGCCCAAACAGTAATTTTCCACCACATATGGGGTATCGGCATACTCAGGAGAAAATCGACCATAGAATTTGTTGTGTAAATGCTGTTACCCTTATGAAAATGAAAAATTTGGGGCAAAACCAATATTTTTTGGTGGGAAAATGTGTTTTTTTTTTTTTTTTTTTTTTTTTTTCCACTGCTCAACGTTCTAAAATTCTCCCTTCTAGATAAGTTCCTTGAAGGGTGTAGTTTTCAAAATGGTGTTCCTTGTGGGCGGTTTCCATGGTTTTGGCATGTCAGGGCCTCTCCAAATGCGACATGGCGTCGGCTCTTGATTCCAGCCAATTTTGCATGACAATGATCAAATATTGTGCCTTACTTTCTAAGCCCGGCTGTGCCCCAAACAGTATTTTTTTCACCACATATGAGGTATTGCTGTACTCGCGAGAAATTGCACCACAAATTATGCAGTCCATGCTCTCCTGTTACCCTTGTGAAAATGGGGCTACATCAACATTTTTGTGGGAAAAAGTAAAATGTAAATTTTTTCTTTCCTTCCACATTGCTTTAATTCCTGTAAAGCACCTGAAGGGTTAATAAACTTATTCAATTTGGTTTTGAGCACAATGAAGGGTACAGTTTTTAAAATATTGTCAATTTTGGGTATTTTCTGTCCTATAGGTCCCTCAGTCACTTCAAATGTGATGTGGTCCCTACAAAAACTGGTTTTGTAAATTTTGTAGGAAAATTGAGAAATTGGCAATCTGTATTTAAACCTTCTAAGTTCCTAACAAAAGAAAAACGTTTCTAAAATGATGCTCATGTCAAGTAGACATGTGGTAAATGTTATTAATTATTTTGTGTGATCTAATTATATGGCTGAAGGACCTAAAAATAAAAAGTTTGAGAATTGTAAAAACATTGGAATTTTTGCCAAAATTTTGAAAATTTCCTAAACTTTTTTTTTTTTTTTTTTTTTAGTCATCACGCAATAAACAAGACCTTACTTTTCTATCAACGAAAAAATAAAATAATTTCTCTCAGAAAATGTCGACAAACTTTTTTTTTTTTTTTTTTTTTTTTTTTTTTTATAACACTTTCTCATTGTTCAGTACATTGAATGGTAATTATGTAATTCAAACCTACAACTTGTCAGAAAAATAAAAAGTTTATGGTGTTAGTTTCCTGGATTAGGAAAACATAAGAGCAGAGTATATAGGTTTAATCACAAGAAGTAGAGAAGGAGAGAGATGTAAAGTGGCTTGTGAAAGTATTCTCCCCCCCCCCCCCCCCTTCCCTACCTTAGCATTTTTCATAATTTTCTACCTCACCACCTGGAATTTCACTTGTTTTTTTGGGGGGGGGGGGGTATTTGCATCAGTTCATGTAAAGAATATGCCTACAACTGTGAACTTTTGGTTTTCTTTTTATTGTGAAGCAAAGAACAAGTAGGACAAAATAACTGAAAACTTCAGTGTGCAGAGCTATTCACCTCCTAAAGTCAGTACTTTGTAGAACCTCCTTTTTGTTGCAATTACAGCTGCAAGTCACTTTGGATAAGTGTCTATGAGCTTTCCACATCTTGCCACTGGGATTTTTGCCCATTCGTCAAGAAAACGGCTCCAGCTTCTTCAAGTTAGATGGTTTCCTCTTTTGAACAGCAATCTTCAAGTCTGACCATAGATTCTCAATTGGATGAAGGTCTGGGCTTTGACTAGGCCACGCCAAAACATTTACACTTTTCCCCTTAAACCACTCGAGTGTTGCTTTAGCAGTATGCTTTGGGTCGTTGTCTTGTTGGAAGGTGAACCTCCGTTTTCAAATCACTGACAGACTGAAACAGGTTTTGCTCAAGAATATCCCTTTATTTCGCACCATCCATCTTCCCCTTGACTCAGACCATTTCCCTGTCCCTGCTGCTGAAAAACATTCCCACAGCATGATGCTGCCACCACCATGTTTCACTGTGGGGATGGTGTTCTTGGGGTGATGAGCTGTGTTAGTTTGCCAAACATAGCATTTACCTTGGTAGCCAAAAAGTTCAGTTTTGGTCTCCTCTGACCACAGCACCTTCCTCCATACATTTGGGGAGTCTCCCACATGTCTTTTGGCAAACTCAAAACGTCATATGGACAGATACTCCAGTCTCTGCTTGGGAACTCTTTAGCTCCTTCAGGGTTACCTTTGGTCTCTGTGCTGCCTCTCTGATTAATGCCCTCCTTGCTTGGGCTGAGAGTTCTGGTGGGCGACCCTCTCTTGGCAGGTTTGTTGTAGTACCATGTTCTTTCCATTTGATTGATTTGATGGTGCTTTGGGGTATCATCAGAGATTGGGATATTGTTTTAACCCAACCTTTACTTGTACTTCTCCAAACAAGTAAGGGACTAAGTTGTTGAGATCTCCTTGGTCTTCATGGTGTTGTTTGATTAGTGGTGCCTCTTTCTTAATAATGTTGCAGCCTCTGTGGCCTTTCAGAAAAGGTGTGTATATACTGACAGACCATGTGACACTTAGATTACATACATGTTGTCTTCCTTTCACCAAGTATGTGACTTATGAAGGTAATTGCTTGCACCAAAAAATTTTAGGGGCTTCATCACAAAAGGGGTGAATACATATCCACATGCCAATTTCTAGTTATTTGATGTCATAAATTTTATTTATGCCTCTTTTTCTCACTTCACCAACTTAGACTGTTTAGTGCTGATGCATCACACACATCTGATTACCTATTTTGTTACATTACAACCTGTGGTTAAATATTTTTGTAAACAACCAAGGGGGTTGATTACTTTTGTAAGCCACAGACACTGTAATATGCTGCTTTCAGTGCTGCTGTCACTTGGTGGGTCATTTTTTTACACTTGTAGAGTATATGCAAAACAGATGTCTGTTATTCTTGTACAAGTTCTATCTGTGTTTTTTATAGAACTCATACTCATTATAGTACATGGGGCTGTTCACATGTCCATGTGATTTTGTTCAGCCTACTGGATCAACAAAAACAAAGAGACTTGTCTGACTTTAATCAAAGTCTTGAATCACTATCGCTAATTCAAGTCTGTCTTCTTGAAAAAAATCTGACAGAACTCTGTCATCTCTGGGGGTCCATTTTTCACAAACTGTATATGAGAATGTTAAACCTACATTACTTTTAATTTTTCTTGGATGAAGAAAAAAAAATGAAACTGTCCAAACTTATGGTAAAAATTGATTCCGACAAGCTCTGATGAAACTCGGACAATTTTTCTTTTAGGAGAAGATCACTAACGTCTGAATGTGCCCTTATTTCATGTCAGAAATTTGTTCATTTCAGATGTCTGGGAAAACTTTTATCATGGCCCTAGCATTTATCTAGTCTTTATCTGTCTGCTGTACCCAATTTTGCAATTTAGTATTTTCTGCAACAAACTAACAGATTTAAACACCACTGCTAATTTTATAGAAAATATAAAAATATAAAAACACAAGTCCGCTTACCCATACAGAGACTGAACACTCGGAGCAGACAGTGCCACAGGGAAGTCAAATCTTGGAAGGAAGGAAGGTTCCAGCGTACAAGTCTTTAATTAAAAAAAAGTTGGAATAAAAGATATTTTTTTATCAAAGACTGCTAATTTTAGTTAAGTCTGTTAACATTTTGTCATGGCACTCGATAAGCCGCAAAGGTTCAGGGGTATCCCATTCAAAAATGTATGGAGAAAAAGAATGGCAACACAAGGTTACGTAAAAGGGAAAAACCCGTGCACCGTCACCTGTTAATAAGGGTATGTGCACACCACGTCTTTTAGATGTGTGAGCACCTGCTTGTTTTTCTGGAGGAAGACGTTTAAGAACACACCAGCGTCTTTCGTCCTGAAGCGCCTTTTTTGTGTCTTTTCAGTCGTTTAATGAGCTCTTTTGTGTTTGGTCTTTGCCTGCCAGCATATCTTATTTTTATTTATTTATTTTTTTACTTTGGATATATAAACTATTGAGCGCTTCCAAATGGAAGCTGCCTGAAGGATGATCAGGTCACTTCAGGTTTCCAATTCGCAAAGAGCTTTATCGAAGTGGTTAAAAAAAACACAAAAAGCTAAAGACTGAAGATATGAACAGCAAGTAGTCTATGTATGTGTATGTTCATATTTTTTTATTTGTTTTTTAGCACTTTTTCAGACGGGTTACAGAGTTTACCTGCCTAAAAAAAAAAAGAATTCCTGTAGAATTTAAGCCCGCAAGGGCAGGGTCCTCTCCCCTCTGTACCTGTCTGTCATCATTAGTTTGTTAACCGTAATTTCTATTTGTGTTTTGTATGTTGCCCCTTGTCGTGTACAGCACCATGGAATGAATGGTGCTCGAAAAATAAATAATAATGGGGAAAGCTGTATCACAGGTACTGCCCGCACTGTCTGCACATGCCTTCTGGCCACTAGAAACAGGCGCAGGGTTCAGTAATCCTTTGCTTCAGATAGTGGTATTATTATGGAGTAAACAGTCTTATTGACTGGATGGCTTACTCATCTCAGTTACAGCATAATAATAATGCCTCGGACATTGAAAACGTAACTTTGAGCGAGTGTTCAACCCATGAGCCGAATAGTTTCAGTGGTGGCTTTTCTATGGTCATTACTGTACTCGCTGACCCTTAGCGAGATACCTTCTATTCTCTTAGCACTCGTCTCCAAGTGTTAAGGAAGATATTTGTTAAGGTAGTGATTTTTTTTGATGAGTTGCGGCAGTGCAGGATTAGTACAAAGAGTGAGATGAGTCACTGAAGTCTGTAGGATCCTGATCTATATGCCAGGATGCCGCATTCTGGAAGTTTGGCCTGAGTTTTGCTAGATTAATGTTTTGCACTTGCTGAAGATTTTTCTAAATATGAGTTGTGTGGCTGACAACTCTTATTAAATAAAAAGTGCGTCCCCAGACTGCTGATAGGTTCTCTATAACTAATGTCACAGATTCTCTACTAAAGCATCACAATACTATGCACTAGCCTTTCCCTGGATCATCTCAAACCTCACCAACCATATATTTAAACTCTGCCATCCTCCCATTCATTCCTTACCTGTATCTATGAAAACTTTATCCTGTTCCACATAACATTATCTGTGCAGTTGCCCAAAGCAGCCTGGCATTATTTGCTGCTCCAAGTCATTGTTGTGCGGCTAAGAGCACTCTACCAGCGTGACTTGGAGCAAGCAAATAAGGACAGGCATAGTACATGTCTTTCACTGGGTCCAAGTTTTAAGTGGCAGTAGTAACAATACAATGAGACCATGTACGACACAAACATTTTTAAAACATAGTGGCTTGAAGAAGGTGCTGCCTATATGCAGTAGAATGGATGTTTCAGCCATTTTTGTGTCTAAAGAATGTCCTGAAGGAATTAAGATAAAACTGTGTACCTTTGCACCGCTTGATCTGCGACATGGCGACACCTGGGAACTTGACTTTGTATAGGTTAGATCTGTCAATGTTTTGTGCTGCTCGTACTATGATTAGAACAGTCACCAGACCACAATGAAAAGGTGTTATTTTGAGATCAGGCATTATAAGTTCATTAGAGACATGTACAGTGCTGCTCACCATTATTGGCATTATTTTTTCATAGACTGTACAATTTCTTCAGAAATAAAAGGAAATGTACCAAAGTTATATCCTCAGGTTTTTTTTTTTATTAGTGGTCCAAAGTAATTCAACATCGAAACATTGTTTTTCAACTTCCATGTTGCAATTTCAAAGAAAAAAACAGAATAAACAGTGTGCAGCAATAAAGGCACCCCTAATTAATACTTGGTTGCACACCCTTTGACATTGCTGACAGCCTCCAAACGTTTCTTGTGGCCATCTATAAGCTTCTTGCACTTCTCAGCTGGAATTTTCTCCCACTCTTCCTATGCAGTTTGTTCAAGCTCTTGAATATTTGCAGGGTTCTTTTTCCTAATGGCAGATTTCAGCTCACCCAAAGATTTTCAATGGGATTGAGGTCAGGACTCTTTGCTGGCCATTTTAAAACAGTCCATTTTTTTCCTTTTCAACCATTCCTGTGTACTTTTGGGTGTGTGCTTTGTGCCATTGTCTTGCTGGAAGACCCATGATCTTCGACTCAAAACAAGTTTTCTTATACTGGGTAGGACATTTCGCTCTAAAATCTCTTGATAATTCTCTGATTTCATGATTCCTGTGATAAGGTCAAGGCCTCCAATAACAGACTCAGCAAAGCAACCCCACAGCATTATGAATGCTCCTCCATACTTAACTGTTGGTAAGGTGTTCTTTTCCTTATAAACTTCATTGCTCCGTCTGTAAACAAACTGTTGCTTTGTATTGCCAAAAAGCTCTAATTTTGTTTAATCTGTCCATAGAACATTTTCCCAGAAGGATTGTGGTTTGTCAAGATACTCTTTGGCAAAGATCAGTCATTCATTTTTATGTTGTTTCTTCCTTGGCTTTCGTCCATAAAGCTCTGCTTGGTTTAGTGTGCGGTGTATGGTACTTGTTGAAACCACGACCCCAAACTGTTCCAGGTTGGCCTTCAGGTCTTTGGATGTTTGACGTGGTGTTTTTTCCACCATTCGCACCACCCTTCGAAGACCTCTCTTGTCAATTTTCCTCTTATCCCCTAGGCCAGGGAGATTCTTGACTATTCTATGCTTGGCAAACTTCTTAACATTGCACACTGTTGAATCTGGGATACTAAGGTCTTTGGAGATGGCATTGTACCCTTTGGAAGTCTTGTTTGCTAATAGCAGTTCTGATGCCCTCAGACAGCTCCTTTGTCTTCATTGTGACAAAGGAACAGGGCATACCATGTGGCTTTTTAATACACTGAAGTCATCATTCATTGGCTAATTCAAGTCACATGGGCACCAACAAGTAATCACAGGAGAATCGCTTTTGTGATTTACCACAGGCAAGTCAAAATGTGTTTCCATACTAAATTAATGTAAAAAGTGCCAATACCAGTGACACCTCAAGCTTTAGGTTTTTCAATTTTTCCCTCCCATTGTTTTTTGTTTTAAACGGTTTATCATTTGCGCTTTTGTATTTAACTCTAGTGCTCTATACAAAAAAAAACCTTTCACTTGATTCATTTTCTTCAGGAGATATTCCACATTATCTACTTAAACTTCATGGGTGCCAATAACGATAAGCCGGACTGTATAGCATACTCCAGCCCTTTGAAAGGGCTATTATGTTTGTGAACATGGATGATTGACATTAATAATGTCACCCCCTGATATTTATATTAAAGCAAACACTTGTCCTGATGCCTCAAGGGATGGAGAAAGAGCCACTTCTATATCTTGCTCGCTGCTTTGGGGACCTGCACAAAGTTATGTGGAGCAGGACAAAGTTTTCACAGATACGGCTAAGGAATGCGAATGAGGTTGACACTCGTGATTATGACAATGACTACAGCGATGACCTACTATTGAGGGACAGAGAACAAAACTGGGTGCTCGGTGATCACACTGACTAGCATAGCAAACTGCATGCTTTACTGCTTTCATGCTGACAGTATTAGCATGTAAGCTGTATCATTAGCATCAAGCAAAAGAATGACTTGGATAGCCATTCTTTTAGACCCTCCCAAAAGAAGAAAAATGAGGGATTTTTTTCCTACTTCCAAATGGGAGGTGAAAAACAAGTAGTCGAAGGAGCAGCACCAGCCAGTATAGTTTCTTCAGCATGATGGACTAGATTTTTTTCATCTTATGCATCAACAGGATACACATGAACACTTGGAGACGCTCCACCTGAATGTTCAGTCATACTTGGACTGTGGTTTTTCTCCCAACAGATGCCATGGACTTTTGAATCCGCAGATTAGACCAGTGGCCAAAACATGCTCATATTGCCATCTGTATACTATACTGTCAAATTAATTTTTGCTAGAGAGGGTATTCAGCACCGTTAGTGGCATCATCACACCAAAGCGAGCAAGGTTGCCCTCCACAAGTGTGGAAAACATTTCTTTAGTGAAAATATTTTGGGCATGGATCATTATTTCTCATAGCCATACATATTAATGTCACTTGGGCAGTACTATGGCTATTCTTGCGTTAAAGAGCGTGAAAAGGTTTGGATGCAGTCCTAAGAGCCCTCAGTGTCATACATGCCTTTTCAAGGCAACTGGAGATTTTGAAGCACTTTCAATTGGTGACATCAACTTTAATAATCTTTTTTTTTTTATATATATAGTGCCAACATATTCCACAACGCTTTACAATTCAGACAATTTACAGACCTTATCGACACTGTCCCCATTGGGGGCTCACAATCTACATTCCCTATCAGAATGTCTTTGGAGTGTGAGACGAAACCGGAGGAAACGCACAGGGAGAACATACAAACTCCTTGCAGATGTTGTCCTTGGCTGGATTTGAACCCAGGACCTCAGCGCTGCAAGGCTGCAGTGCTAACCACTGAGCCACCGTACTGCCCTTGGTTTTCAACTTGGTTTTAATTTCATTTTTCATTACTAATTTAAACCCTTTAGTAGTGTAAAAACGTGTACTGAAAGCTTTGGGATTCTATGTGCTGCCTCAGAACAAAGGTGTAGATGGAAAAGAGTAGGGGGTACCAGCAGAGAGGGTAAAAAAAGGCGGCTATGTGTGAATGGGAGAGTTTAAATATATGGTTGTTGAGGTTTGAGATGATCCTGGGGAAAAGGCTAGTACATAGTAATGTGATGCTTTAGTAGAAAATCTGTGACATAGGTGTTCTCTAACCAATCAGCAGTCTGGGACTGCACTTTTTATTTAATAAGAGTTGGCAGCCACATACTGAAGATTTTTCTAAATATAATTTAAAGGGGTATTCCCATCTCCAAGATCCTATCCCAATATGTAGTAGGTGTAATAATAATATTAGCAAATACCGCCAATTAGAAATGTAGTATAGTATTTTTGATTCGATATGTCTCTTTCCTGATGTGCAGGCATTGCAAGACCTTAGGTATCCATGAATACGTCCACTGATAGTGACAGTTAGCTAGCTGCCAGTGGTCGTAACCGTGGATACCTAAGGTCCTATATTGCCTGCACATGAGGTAAGTGGCATAGCAAATCAAAAATACTATACTACATTTCTAATTGGAGGTATTTGCTATTATTATTATTATTACACCTACTACATATTGGGATAGGATCTTGGAGATGGGAATACCCCTTTAAGTGCAAAACACTAATCTAGCAAAAGTCAGGCCAAACTTCCACAATGCGGGATCCTGGCAAATAGACAAAGTTAGATTAAGTGTGTGGTAGTTGGAAGCCAGATTGTAGCAGGTCAAAAAGATAGTTGGATAAGGGGACATTTAAAGGGGTTTACATTTTTTAGGGTTCATAGGTTAGCTTGGGTATAAAATAACAAACTGAGCTTGTACTGATCCCTCCCTGCTCCAGTGGTGTCGCTGAGCCCAGTGATTGGCTGCAGCAGTTGTGTGGTTGTGAGGTCACCAATGCAGCCTGTAAGCAATCACTGGAGCAATGGCAAAGATGAAACATTGGATTCAAGCAGGGTGAGTAACCTGCTCACTTTACTTTATACTTCTGCAAGCCTATGGAGCACAAAAATAAGAAACAGGAAAACCGTTTTAATGAGTTTAACCCCTTCACCCCGAAGCCTGTTTTCACCTTTCTGATCAGGCCAATTTTTTTAATTCTGACCACTGTCACTTTGAGGTCATTACTCTGGAAAGCTTCAACTGATCCCGGTGATTTTGAGGTTGTTTTTTCATGACATATTGTACGTTTTGATAGTGGAAACATTTATTTGATATGACTTACGTTTTATTTGTGAAAAAAAATTGGCGAAAATTTCAAAATGTTAATCTTTATGCCCTTAAATCAAAGAGATATGTCACACAAAATAGTAAATAACATTTCCCACATGTCTACTTTACATCAGCACAATTTTGTAACCAAATTTTTTTTCCGTTAGGAAGTTCTAAGGGTTAAAAGTTGACCAGCGATTTCTCATTTTTCCAACAAAATTTACAAAACCATTTTTTTTTAGGGACCACATCACATTTGATTTTGAGGGGTCTATATCACAGAAAATACCCAAAAGTGACACCATTCTAAAAACTGCACCCCTCAAGGTGCTCAAAACCACGTTCAAGAAGTTTATTAACCCTTCAGGTGCTTCACAGGAATTTTTGGAATGTGGAAGAAAAAAATGAACTTGTAACTTTTTTCACAAAAATGTTACTTCAGACCCATTTTTTTTTTTACTTTCACAAGAGTAACAGGAGAAAATAGACCCCAAAATTTGTTGTGCAATTTCTCTTGAGCACACCAATACCTACCCAATATGTGGGGGAAAACCACTGTTTGTGCGTATGGCAGGGTTCGGAAGGGAATGTAAAATTTGCTGCCATAATTAACGTCCATGTCGTGTTTGGAGGGCTGCTGATGTGCCTTAACAGTGGAAACCCTCCACAAGTGACACCATATTGGAAACTAGACCCCTCAAGGAACTTATCTCGATGAGTGGTGAACACCTTGAACCCCCAGGTGCTTCACAGAAGTTTATAACGTTGAGCTGTGAAAACAAAATCAAATTTTTCCACAAAAGTTTTTTTCAGCCCCAAATTTAGCATTTTCACTAATGTAACAGGAAAAATTGCACCATACAATTTGTTGTGCAATTTCTCCTGAGTATGCAGACACCCAATATGTGGAGGAACACTACTCTTTGGGCGCACAGAAGGGCTTGGAACTAAAGGAGTGCCATTTGACTTTTTGAATGTAAAATTTGCTGGAATAATTGGCGGAAGCCATGTCACGTTTGGGGAGCCCCTGATGTGCCTAAACAGTGGAAACTCGCACAAATGACACCCTTTTGGAAACTAGACCCCTCAGGGAACTTATCTAGATGGGTGGTGAATACCTCAAACCCCCAGGTTCTTCATAGAAGTTTAGAACATTGAGCCGTGAAAATAAAAAAAGCTAATTTTTCCCACAAGAATGTTTTTAGCAAAAAATTTTGCATTTTCACAAGGGTAACAGGAGAAAATGGACCCCAAAATTTGTTGTGCAATTTCTCTTGCGTATGCAGATAACCCGTATGAGATCAAAAACTACTTTTGAGGCATAGTGCAAAGCTCAGAAGGGAAGAAGCACCATATTGGAGTTCAGATTTTGTTGGACTGGTTGGAGGGTGCCATGTCACATTGGTAGAGCCCCTGAGGCACCAGATCAGCTGAACCCACCCCCCCTACCATAAGTGACCTAATTTTACAAACTACACCTCTCAATGAATTAATTTAGGGGTGCAGTGATCATATTGACACCACAGGTGTGTCACATAATTTTATACCATTGGGCAGTGAAGAAAAAATAATTACATTTTTACCACACACATTTTGTTTTAGCCCCAGATTTTACATTTTCACACTGGGCAATGGGTAAAAATGGCACCAAAATTTGTCCCACAATTTCTGCTGAATGTAGAAATACCCCATATGTGGCTGTACAGTACTACTTAGCCACACGGCGAGACTCGGGAGGGACGAGGAGCGCTTTTTGCTTCCTGCAGCGCAGATTTTCCTAGAATAGTTTGCCGACTCCATATACGGAGGCCTTACATGCTAGAAGAGCAGAATCCCCCTCAAGTGACCCCATTTTGGAAACTATACCCCTTTGTGAATTTATCTACAGGTGTAGTGACTATTTTGACTCCATGGGTGTTTTCCAGAAACAAGCAGCAGCGGATGTTGCTAAGTGAAGATTGCAAACTGCCGCTGTAGTGACCAGTACGTTGTATTGACCAGTACATTATGCCCAGCTCATTCTTCTGGAGACATGTACCCATAAATTAGGCAGGCTCTCATTGCTACAGGAATGCCAAACATGTGGACGTTAACTGCGGTTTAGACACACACTGGAGCGTAGAATGGAGGGGGACATTTGGATTTGGGAGCGCAGAATTTGCTGGATTTCTTTTGGAGGGCGAGGAGCCATTTAGTTTTTCCAGAGCCTTTGTGCTACCAGTAATGTGGAAGCCCCTATATTATTATTAACATATGACGGACCTGAGTGGGGGCTTTTTTTGTGAATGGAGTTGAAGCTTTTATTGGGAACATTTTACATAACCTTTTGGATCACATTTTTCCT
The DNA here is from genome assembly GCF_046119375.1 of Phyllobates terribilis. NCBI lineage: Eukaryota > Metazoa > Chordata > Amphibia > Anura > Dendrobatidae > Phyllobates > Phyllobates terribilis. Next base: position 375,967,140 of record NW_027362761.1, on the reverse strand, counting down.
GCGCTCTACGCTCAGCACTTATATCGGGGTTTCCATCTAAATCTCCGAGTGATGTGATTTAGATGAAATCCCCAAGGGATCCATTCACTATGAGGCAGCAGAGTTAATCTGGACTCCCGTCTGGCCTCTGTTCAGCATTGTCCTCCTTTTCACAGAACTGTGGCCGACGGCACTTTTATGCACGCCTAATAAAAAGACTGACACCGTGGGATTATAGGCCAGACGGCGTCCACAGTGCCTCCATCTGCCTTATTAGAGGGAATCTTCCATCGGGGGTCCCGTCTGAATCACATATTTCAGAGATTTTCACAGAAACCCCGGTGTAAGCGGTCAGTGCAGAGCACTGGATAAATGTGAGCCAAGCCTTACTGCAATCTTTGGGAGGCACAAATAACCAATCAACACCATGTGAAGAATTGGTTTGATATATTTTTTACGCCTTTCCTCGTGCTGCATAAGTGATTAGACGACTTGATTCTTTGGGTCGGGGCGATTACAGCGATACCAGATTTATATCTGGTTTTTATGATTGGCTGCTGTCACACACTAAAATACGCTTTTTATTGTAAAAACAAATTTTTGCATCGCCATATTTTGAGAGCTATAATTTTTCTACATTTTGGCCGACAGTCATATAAGGGCTTTTTTTTTGCGGGATGAGTTGATGTATTTATTAGAACAATTTTCGGGCTCGTGACATTTTTTTTTGATCGCTTTCTATTCCTTTTTTTGGGAGGCAGAATGAACAAAAACCATCAATTCAGGAATTATTTTTTGGGGATTTTTTTTATGCCGTTCCGCGTGTAGTAAAATTGATAAGACAGTTTTATTCTTCAGGTCGGTGCAACTACAGCGGTACTACATTTATATCGTTTTTTTATGTTTTGACGCTTTGACACAATAAAAACTATTTTATAGAAAAAAATAATAATTTTGGCATCGCTATATTCTGAGAGCTGTAACTTTATTTTTCTGCTGGCGGAGTTGTGTGGCGGCTTGTTTTTTGCGGGACAAGATGACATTTTCAGTGGTACCATATTTATTTACAGGCGTCTTTTTGATAGCGTTTTATTCCATTTTGTTTGGCGGTATGATGATAAAGCATCGTTTTTTGCCTTGTTTTTTACTTCTTTTTTTGAAGGGGTTAACTAGTGGGACAGTTTTATAGGTTGGGTCGTTACGGACGCAGCGATACCGAATGTGTACTTTTATTGTTTTTTTGGGTTTTTTTTTTTTACACAGATAAATATATATTTCTTCTTTTTTTTTTCTTTATTTTGTGTTTTTCTTTTAAATATTTTTATAATTTTTATTAAATGTTTTATTTTTTACGTTGTCCCAGGGTGTGACATCATCTTCAAACTTTTATATCGCTGATCTGATGCTCTGCAATGCATCTGCTGATTAAAATCGCCATGTATACCAATGATAATCCGCATGTGCTGTTCACATGATGCGGAAATTTCCGCTGCAGATTATCATTGCGGCACAAACCGTAGCACAATCAATTCAGGCGCGATTTCGTGGAGAAATCGCACCCATTCACTTGCATTGAAGCGCAGCAAACCCGCATGTAAAGTGGCAGTGTAAAAAAGAATAAAAAAATTAAAAATAAATCTTCATACTCACCTCTCCAGCGGTCCCCGGTGTCCTCCTGGGTGATGTTCTCCTGTTGGCGGCTCGCTACGGGGAGCAGGCTCACGTCCCGCAGTGTGCTTCCAGGACCTGCGGTGATGTCACTGATCACCTGATGGTCATGCGACCATCAGCTGATCGGTAACGTCCGCAATCACCTGATGGTCGCGTGACCATCAGGTGATCAGTACCGACAGGAATCAGCTGATGGTCACGTCTCATGACCGATCAGCTGATGCTTACCGTTGGAACCTTCACAAGAAGGTTCCCACGGTCTCTAGCTCACCAGGGCTCATCAGCTGATTTTCAGCTGATGAACCCCAGTGACCCCCTGCAGCACTGTATACTAACAGGGGGTGATTTTACACCCCTGTCAGTATACAGTTCTGTATTCTACTGCTGTGACATCAGTGACGGCTGATGTCACAGCTGTAGAAATGATCCGGGTGATCGTGGATTGCGTCGTTGACTACGGACAGGTGAGGAATATTGTTTGTTTTTTTTTTTTTACATTTGTTCAGGCGATCAAGGGCTTCGTGGAGGCGGGTAATAAAACACACACGATTTTTTTTTTTTTTTCATTAAAATACTTTATTCTGGCCGTGTCAGATGCCCTGCATTACTAGCCTGGGCTTCACGTCAGCCACCAATACAAGGCTGACGTGAACCCCAATACCCCCTGCCACCGCTACAGGGCAGTGTGGAAGAGCGCGGCTAAGCGCCAGATTTGGCGCATCTTATGGATGCGCCATTTCTGGGACTGCTAAGGGGTGATATTAATAGCCCCGGAGGGAGCTAGTATTCATGGCCCCCTTTCATGGCTATTAATATAAGCCCGCAGCTGTCTAGTTTAGTTTAGCCTTTGCTGGCTCGATTTTATAGGGGGACCCCACAAAAAAAATTTTCTGGGGTCCCCCTGTAATCTAGCCAGTAAAGGCTAAACAAACAGCTGTGGGCTGATATTAATAGCCAGGGAACATTGTTGGCTAATGGCCCCTTCCGTGGCTAATAATATCATCCCCCAGCGATGTAAGAAATATCAAGATTGGACATCTGAAAAGTGGAAGAAAGTGATGTTAAGTGATTAGAGCAATTTGAGGTTGGTCAGGGGAGGCTCAAAGATTGTGCATCGTCAGAGTACCGTGTCATGGTATGACCCGAAATATACGGGTAAAACTGATAAACACCCTGACAGTGTGATGGTGTGGGATGCTTTCAGTGGAAACATGGGCAGGTTTATACATCCTTCCCAAGAATGTAATTAAAGCAAGCAGTTATATTAATGTTTTGGAAGAACATTTGCTTAATTTTTGGATCATTCATCAGTGTGATTTCTTTATGCATGATTGTCACAGCCTTGGCATTGTGGGCAGGGGCTCCAAGTTTCTCAATGACCATAACATTAACATTTTAGAGTGGCCAGGTAATTCCCCTTACCTTAACCCCATAGAAAATGCCTGGAATTTTAATGAAAAACAAGGTTCAAGAGCCATGACCCAGCAACATTAACGATCTAAAGGAGGGGCTGAAGACATTGTGGGTAATCATGGACTCCACGTACTTCACCAGCCTTGCCAAATCCATGCCTAAACGACTGCAGATGATGATAAAATGTAAGGGAGACATGATTAAATACTAATTGTAATGAAATATCCACAATAAACACTATGAATGTTAAGATTTTGTGGTATTGTTGAATTTGTAACGGTATGTGCAGATATAGGCAATAATGAGGAAGGTTTCTGGCAGACAATTATCGAATTAAGAGAGCAGCTGCTAAAATACCATTACAAAGCAGCAATTCTTCTCTTTGGCGTTTAGCACTGGATAAACGCCGAACTTTTAAGTTCGGGTCCACTCATCCCTACTCACAAGTAGACTGTTGCAATAGGCACAGACATACATGAAGACTAATTTTAAAACTGGCTTGTTTATTGAATAGCACCGTGCAGGTCTGGATGGTCCAGATGGTTGGTGGATCGCAACCATGTCCCAAAAAGGCTGCAACATCTGGAAAGAGGTCATGTTTTGGGCTGCAATCACGGGGGGAGAGAGCTGGTAGGCCCCTTTGTATATTGCCAAGGTCATTCCCACACCTTTGAAAATCCCAGAGTTTCTGACTGACCACTTTCTTCTATGGTGCAAAAAGAAAAACTGCCAGCTGTAGCAAACTCATCTTCATTCATACAATCTCATGCTGCAAAAAATGCCTCAGAGTCATTAGCTGCTATGGGCATAACAGAAGAGCAACTCATTTACTGGTCACCAACCTCCCCTGACCTCAACCCTATTGAGAACCTTTAGAGTATCCTCAAGCGAAAGATCTATGAGGGTGGGAGGCAGCTGACATCAAAACAGCACCTCTGGAAGACTCTGCTTGAATTTCTTTGCACAGTGTCAGAATAAACTATCCAAAAACCTCATACTTTCAATGGATGTAAGAATTGTGAAGGTGATATTTTAAAGGGGTCATATGTTAACATGTAATTTGGCCTTTTAAGATGTTGATTTCAGTAAATATGCTTAATTAAATAAATTACCATTTTCAGTTCTTTACAACTATAAAATGTTTGAAAACTATGCATAGAAATTTGGAACAGTGCATTTTATTTTTATTTTTTTTGTTTTGAAAATAATACTATTATCATTGGGACCTTTGTCCAATAAAATTTGGTTTATACTCGAAGGGTTGATGATTTGAACATTACTGACTCATTTACATTTACCATGTAGGAAAATCAAAGAATAGCATTTGCAGAATTTGGAATGCAGTGTAAACAGTGCCACACCAGTCCATATTTGTGTGTAATATTGCAGATCAGCCCAATTCCCTTTAAGGTTTAAAATGAAAGCGGGAGGAGAGAAAGTATGGTTGGTCTAATATGTATAAGGTTAGTAGTACTTGGCAACTTATCCACAAATTGTCATGATACAAATGAATGTGGCCCCCGAGGGTACTGCAACAAGCAAGGCGCAAAAAAAAAACAGACAAGTTGTTCAACTAGCTTGTTGCAGTATCCTTGGGGGTTGGCATGCGACTCCATTCACTTGAGTTACGCTGGGATGTAATATTATGGAGCAAACCTTGATCATGCAACAGCCATCCCTGCTAAAGTCACCATGTAGCCCTAGCCTAAGTGTTTTAAGACTAAACCAGAGGTCTGTTGATCATCATCACAACTGTAAGAAGTATGTAGTGGAAACTTTTCTACATCAGCATTGTAGGGAAATTAGGAATTGGTCCTACCGGTAATTGTATCTCCAGGGGTCCAGCATGACAGGAGGTTGTCCTTCTCATCCTCTAGGGACTGGAAACACACAGGAGGTTAAAAGCCCGCCCCCCTCCACCAAACCCTCAGTGTTTTACCAATCACCACACCAGGATGGATGAATTTTTATTTAAATTTATTGAATTCTCTCACACAAATGTTTAAGTTGCACATACATACAGTGCCTACAAGTAGTATTCAACCCCCTGCAGATTTAGCTGGTTGACACATGCGGAATTAACTTGGCATTGTGACATTTGTACTGTAGATCAGCCTGGAAGTGGGAAATGCACTGCAGCTAATTTTTGTTTTTTTTTTTTTTAAACGTAAAAAGTTAATTCAGAGTGTCCTTTATTATTCAACCCCTCAAACCACAAGAATTCTGTTTGGTCCCCCTAAAGTATTAAGAAGTAGTTCAGGCACCACGAATAATGAGCTTCACATGTGTGGATTAAAGATCTCTTTTGCCAGCCTTTTCTGACTATTTAAGACCCTCCCCAAACTTGTGAACAGCACTCAGACATGGTCAACATGGGAAAGACAAAGGAGCATTCCAAGGCCATCAGAGACAAGATCGTGGAGGGTCACAAGGCTGGCAAGGGGTACAAAACCCTTTCCAAGGAGTTGGGCCTACCTGTCTCCACTGTTGGAAGCATCATCTGTAAGTGGAAGGCTTATGGAACTACTGTTAGCCTTCCACGGCCTGGACAGTCTTTGAAAGTGTCCTCCCGTGCCGAGGCCAGGCTTGTCCGAAGAGTCAAGGCTAACCCAAGGACAACAAGGAAGGAGCTCCGGGAAGATCTCATGGCAGTGGGGACATTGGTTTCAGTCAATACCATAAGTAACGTACTCTACCGCAATGGTCTCTGTTCCAGACGAGCCTGTATGGTACCTTTACTTTCAAAGCGTCATGTCAAGGCTCGTCTACAGTTTGCTCATGATCACTTGGAGGACTCTGAGACAGACTGGTTCAAGGTTCTATGGTCTGATGAGACCAAGATCGAGATCTTTGGTGCCAACCACACACGTGACATTTGGAGACTGGATGGCACTGCATACGACCCCAAGAATACCATCCCTACAGTCAAGCATGGTGGTGGCAGCATCATGCTGTGGGGCTGTTTCTCAGCCAAGGGGCCTGGCCATCTGGTCCGCATCCATGGGAAGATGGATAGCACGGCCTACCTGGAGATTTTGGCCAAGAACCTCCGCTCCTCCATCAAGGATCTTAAGATGGGTCGTAATTTCATCTTCCAACAAGACAACGACCCAAAGCACACAGCCAAGAAAACCAAGGCCTGGTTCAAGAGGGAAAAAGTCAAGGTGTTGGAGTGGCCTAGTCAGTCTCCTGACCTTAACCCAATTGAAAACTTGTGGAAGGAGCTCAAGAATAAAGTCCACATGAGACACCCAAAGAACCTAGATAACTTGGAGAAGATCTGCATGGAGGAGTGGGCCAAGATAACTCCACAGACCTGTGCCGGCCTGATCAGGTCTTATAAAAGACGATTATTAGCTGTAATTGCAATCAAGGGTTATTCCACAAAATATTAAACATAGGGGTTGTATAATAATTGACCCACACTTTTATGTTTAAAATTTAATAAAATTCAACTGAGCAACATAACTTTTTGGTTTGTAAGATTTATGCTTCTGTTCATAAAACCTACTCTCGTTTGCAGTTTGAAGGCTCTAACTTATTTGCATCTTATCAAACCAGCTAAATCTGCAGGGGGTTGAATACTACTTGTAGGCACTGTATAAGGAATTCGGGGAGAGCATGTAATAGTGCTGTCATGATGAACTCCTGGAAATAGTTACCGATAGGACTAGTTCCTAATTTCCCCAGGACGTCCCTCATGACAGTACGACAGGAGAAATACCAAATCAAATGGAATATTTTAGGGTGAGACTACTGCCTGAAGGACTTTCCTTCCATAGGCTAGTTGAGCAGATGAAATGTTCAACTTATAATGTCTACAAAAGGTGTTTTATATTGGCCCAGGTTGCGGCCCTACAGATCTGGCCCCTGCCCTTTCAGCCCAAGAAGCTGAGATTGCTCTAGTAGAATGTGCCTTGATATAAGTGGAAGCTCTTTTTCCCTTCTAACTTGTATGGCTTGGAAATGATTGAGGTAATCCATCTGGCTAAAGTCACTTTTGAAGCTTTTTTGCCTTTGTTTGTACCCGAATGTTTGAATGAAGAGATTAGAGTCCTGTCTCCATGGTCTCATGACTTCCATATAATGCATTACTGACCTTTTGACGTCAAGTGTGTGGAATAGTCTTTCTTTGTCGTTTTTCGGGTGCTGACAAAAAGATGGCAAGATGATTACTTAGTTCCAGTTTTTTTTATTATTGACACTACCTTCGGGAGGAAGGATGGGTCGAGTTTGAGGATTAGCTGGTCATCCAGAATACTTAAATAAGGATGTGTTGTTGATAGAGCCTGAATCTCTTCTACTCGCTTTGTTGACGCTACAGCTACCAGAAATGCTGTCTTCATGGAGAGTAATCAGATACTGGTTTCTTTAAGCGGTTCGAAGGGGGTTTCACATAAGGTACGTGGTACCAGGTTTAGGTCCCATGGAGGTACTAACTTTCTGATTGTAGGTCTACCTAGTAATTGCTTTTACGAACCTTGCCATCCAGGGATGGTCTGCCGGTGAGTAATCTAAAAAAGGCGCAAAGGGCCAAGCTCTGCACTCTTAAGTGTGCTAGGTCTCAAGCCCTTCTCAAATCCTAGCTGAAGGAATTCAAGAATCTTTGGAATGTCAGGCTGGGAAGAGATTCCTAAGGACTCTCCAATGTGAGTGCAGTATTTCTTCCATATCTTGGAGTAAACGGCGAAGTGACTGGCTTTCTACTGGCCTGCATGGTGGATATTACCCAATCCGATAGACCCTTAGCACTTAGGATGTGCCATTCAGGATCCATGCTGTCAGACGTAGGAAGTGTATTAGAAATAGAAATCACTGAAACCTGGCGCATTTCGTGGTGCATATCAGCAGTATCCTATGAGTAAGGGTGCTGATGTGCACCAGAAAAGCGTCGTTTCAGTGATTTTAAAGATGTGATTTTAAAAGTTACCAATAAAAATAGAAATTTTATTTTTTCTTGGTTGGCTGAGCCTGAAAATTCCTCTTCCTCTCTTTGTCTGATCCTTTAAGGTGGACCGCGGTTATGGAGATAACTGTCATCTCTGCCCAGACAGGTAGTGTAGAAGCTGCCCCCCCTTCCCTTGGTGCCAAATAAACGAGACAGTTGTTATATTGTCAGAAAAAAATCTTCATATAGTTTCCTCTGAGGACATGCTGGAATTGCTAGAGCACTTCCCATACCGTTCTTAATTCCCTGTAGTTAGATGATCTCCTGCTCTCTTCTGGGGACCAAGTACCCTGAATGTACCGACCCTCTACCTCCACGCCCCAACCTATTTGGCTGGCATCTGTGGTAATCCGTATACATGGAGATTGAGTCCATGGTATTCCTCTTTGGAGATGTCCACCATGACAGGGAAGATTTTAGACATGCGGAAATCGTAATTCCTTTTTCTAGTGCGGATGGTTGCTTGTTCCAGTTTAAAAGGACTGCCTGCTGCAGTTCTCTTGAGTGGGCCTGAGTATGCTTGATATGCATGATGTCATAAATCCTAAAATTCTCATGGCGTCCCTTATTGACACTATTATTTTCTTTTGGAACAAGCAAATTCTGTTGCTGATATCTTCCCTTTTGGCGATAGAGAAGGAAGGAGGACATTCCAAGATGTGAATCTAGGAGGACTCCCAAGAACACCTTCTGCATCTCTGGCTGCAGTTTGGATTTTTCCCAGTTTATACACCAACCTAGGTCTTTTAGCCTCTGGATGGTCTGGGCAAGATGTCGATTGAGAAATGATGCTGAATCTGTCACCAGAAGGAGAACGTCCAGATATGGTATGATGATTATGCCTTCCTTTCTTAAGGCCGCTGCTTACCTGTCATTAACTTTGTGAAGACACAAGGTGCTGAGGATAGGCCGAATGGCAGACATAGAAAAGGGTGGACTCTTCCCTGATATTTTAGCGCAAATCTCAGAAATGAATGGCAGGCAGGATGGACGGGCACATGCTAATATGCATCTCTTAGGTCCACCGTACACGTTACTGAGTTACTTTTTATTAATGAAATTATCTTTTTTATATATAGTTTCTATCTGGAATTTTTTGTATTTTATGCTCTGGTTTAGGGGGTTTTAGATTTATGATCGTGCAGTATTTCACTGAGGGTTTTTTTTTTTTTTTTTTTAAGAGAAAAGTGTAGAGTAGTGGCTTTGTCCTCTGGCCTGACCACGCCAGATTTCAACAGATCTGTGACGTCCCCCCAGTCTTTTTAAGGCGGTAGGTGTTTGAGGGATAGTAAACTGATATTTTTGTGGTGGGGGGCAGGCAAATTCTATCCTGTAGCCTACTTTCACGGTTCGCAAAATCCATGGGTTTTCCATGATGTACTGCCAACCCATGTGAAAAAATCGAAGTCTCCACCCAATTTTCCAGACGTAAGGGTCTACCTGATGGGCCTGAGGCAAATCGAGTAGATCTACCCTTAACTCCCTTGGGGTAACTCCTCCTCCCAGATTTACCCTTTTCTTTGTAATCCTGTTTCTGAGATGGTCGGGACCTACGAAAGGAGTGATATTTTCTATTCTCCTCTGGGAATCCCTTTTTTTCATCTGAAGACCCCTCCAGGATCTTATCTAAAACTGGCCCAAAGACATTGACTTCTGAGAACGTGATTGCACAAATTTTATTTTTGGAATGGCAGTCCCCTGACCAGGATTTCAGCCATATGGCTCGCCTTGCTGAGTTAGACAAAAAACTTGTTTCTAGCTGAAAACCTTACAGACTCTGCAGCTGTCTGGGATTTCTTCCCTGGAAGTATTAGATTTTATAGCCAGGGAGACATGGACCTGGCCACTAATGTTGCCGCTATATTAGTTTTAATAACCGCAGCCGAGGCTTCCCAGCTTCTCTTTAGGAGCCAGTCAACTTTCCGATCCATGCCATCTCTGAGGCACGATGAATCCTCAAATGGTATTGAGGTCTTTTTTTTGCCACTCTGGCCATAGGAATGTCAATTTTAGGGACTTTGTCCCAAATCTTGACTTACTCTGGGTTAAAGGGGAGACGGGCCTTGAAATCCCTGGGAATGACCAGTTGCTTCTCCGTATCCTCCCATTCTTCCAAAATCATGGATTTAATATGTTAGTTGACCAGGAACACACTCTGTTAGCAGCAGAAGGGAAGGAAGGGAGACACAAATCCATTACTTAGTGGGTAGGCGGAGCCCCATAGGATAGTTCACCTCAGATTAGAAAAAGTGATGACTGGCCCCTCCAGTATAAAGGCTCCTCCTACTCCCATGTTCTCCAGTCTTTTATCTGAGGTCTCAGAGGATAGTCGCTGCCTCGGCAGCTCCTCAGAAGAGTTTGTTTTTTTGTTTTATATCCAGCGAGACCTGGACCCCCCGTGGTCTAGAGGTCTCAGGGGGTCTCGGCACTACTGAGACCCCTGACCCTCCCCTGGCGGCTCTGTGTACCCCTTGAGGAGGTCCCCACAGAAGCCTGCCGGCCCCGGGGGATACAGGGCGCTCCCTGGCAGAGGCGCACACCACATCTGGGGGTCCCTGCGTGTTCCGCCGTAGGGGGGAGCAAAGAGCCACGGCGCCACACATCCCTGAGGATCTCTGTGGCTTTCAGCCGGGTAAGTGCTCTTTTGTATGAGTGCCTTAACGGCTGCGGGAGCAGCCGCTGTTTTTATAAGTGTGGCTGCCTGTGTGTTTTTGTCTATTGCAGACGCTGCCTTTACTGGGGGGAGCAGAGACGGAGGCCAGTAATGTTTATATGTGGCCCCACATTGCTTTTTGTATAAGCGCACATTTTTTCTTTAAGTTTTTGGCTTCCTGCCATCATTGGGGCAGGAAGCTCTCTTTATTAAAGCACGCTTTTTCTTTTCTTGCTTCCTGCCTTCATAGAGGCAGGAAGCTCTCTGTCTAGCGCGCTTTTTGCTTGAATAGCGTGGGCTTAGCAGGGGGTGTGGCTTAGCGTCTCCTGGCTTCCTGCCGTCATATCTCAGGCAGGAAGCTCTTGGTTTGGGCGCGCGCTGTCAGTCCCTGCTTCTCCTCCGGCTTCCGTGTTCCATCAGGCACCTCCTGCTCTCTGCTCCCCGTCCACCGCCACACACTCAGGAGGAGCGGTCGCCGCGGTATCGGTGAGTTCCCTCTGCCTTTGGCAGAGGTTCCCTGACAGCGTTTTTCACTTTGGCTAACCTGCTAGGGAGACATAGTGAGCGCTACCGCTTCTCTTTTGAAACCATTTACTTCGCTAACCTTAGTAGGCAGTGTAGTATTTTAGTTGCAGCGATATTAACCCCTTCTGAACAGAATGGTTCTTTAGGGTTGTTTTTTCTTTTCCTGGGGAAACACCTTGTGTTTGAGGGCGCTTCTCCCAGTTGATTAAGTTAAATTATTTGCTCTGCAGCTCTGGGGTAGCTCTCTCTAAGGGTGAGCTTTAACCCTTCAGAGCTTAAGGCATGCACAAAAAAAAAAAAAGTTTTGAAAACAGGCTGTGCAATTTTCACACTTTTATTTGCCATCCTTATTGTAACCTCCTGGCATCTGGTGTGGGTGGCATGTCGGATCAGGGGCCTGGGAGTGCGGACCGCTCTCCTGATCCGTTCCAAGTTCGGTCGCACGCTTCTGATACACCCAGGCCTTCCACGACGTCAAGTTTGACCCTTAGTGATGTTAAGGTGGAAGCGCTCACTCGCTCCATTGATAGTCTTTCTAGCCTCCTGGGTCAGTGGGTGTCAGCCAGATCGCATCCGTTGCCACGAGGAAAAAAGCACCGCAGGACTGTGGCACTATCTCCCTCGCACAGCGCATCAGAGGTTTCGGTTTCACCAACGAGTTCGGTTGAGGAAATCTTTGAATCCGAGGAAGAGGATCGACGAGGTCGCTCTTTCACTTTCAGGCCGCGTAGATGTGCTTATTAAGGACATGCGGGAAGTGTTACAGCTGTCTGAAGAGCCGGCAAGACCGTCTAAGTCTGCCCGGCTATATCAGGAAACGCGCTGTGCTCGTCCAACGTTGCCTGCGCATGAGGAACTTAACGAGGCAGTGGAGAAGGAGCGCCGGTGTCCGGATAAACGCTTCCAGGGGATGCGGTTTTTTGATGCTCTGTATCCCTGCGCTAAGGAGATAGTCACTGATTGGGTTCCTTCTCCCGAGGTGGATATATCCCTGTCTCAGTTGACCAAGTCCTCCTTGCTTCCGGTTAAAGGGAAAGCCAATCTTCAGGATCCTCTGGACAGGAGATCGGAGTCAGCGGCGAAATCCATCTATGAAGCCGCAGGTCATGGTTTCCGAGCGGCCTTAGGGGCCATGTGGGCCGGTGAGGCTTCCCTGCGGTGGTTGGATCAGCTGCGAACGGCATGGCAAGATGGGACTCCGCGTTCAGAAGTGGAAAGGCTTTTTCAGCTGATGGAAGAAGCCATGTGTTATGGCAGGGATGCAGTACTGGACACTACTTCAATTTTGTCCAAAGCTCAAGCTTCGGCCGTCACAGAAGAGCACTGTGGCTTAAGCAGTGGACCGGAGATACAGTATCCAAGCAAGGTTTGCTTAGTCTTGCATATAGGGGCGGTCAGCTTTTTGGTTCAGACCTTTCGGAGCTGATTGCCAAGGACAAGGATGTTTCCCTGCCTCTAAAGAAGGCAGCAGCATCCACATCTGGCAGGTCAGGGCCCGGTAGAGGTCATCGGTCCTTTCGGACCAGGGGACGATTCGGTCAGCCTTCTTGGAGATCAGGTAGTCCTTCGTCTTCCGGCAGATCCTCCCAGAAGTCTCGTACTCCTTGGAAGCAACAGTCCCGTCAGGACAGACGGGAGGTTGACAAAAGATCCGCTAAGGCTAATTGACGCCAGAGATCCCCCCGAGGGTTCTCGGGTGGGAGGTCGTCTGCTACAATTCGGGTCAATTTGGGCATCCCACATATCGGACGCCTGGGTGACGCGGGTTATGTCGGCAGGCTATTTCATAGAGTTTTATTCTCCACCTCCAGACAGGTTTCGTCAGACATGCATTCCATCTGTGCCAAGGCTGGCTGCTGCACTGTTACAGGAGGTCGACTCTCTCCTGCAGCAGGGTGTGGTGGTTCAGATTCCTCCGGAAGACCAGGGAAGGGGTTTTTACTCCAACCTTTTTGTGGTCCCCAAAAAGGAGGACAAGTTTCGCCCGGTACTGGATCTCAGAGATTTGAACATTTACGTCCGAACACGGAAGTTCCGCATGGAGTCTCTGCGGTGATAGCGACCCTGTCGCAGTACGATTTCTTGGTGTCTATCAACATCCGCGACGCCTATTTGCATATCCCTATCGGCAGGGCTCACCAGCGTTTTTTGCCTTTCGCCATAGGTCAAACCCATTACCAGTTTGTGGCCCTACCATTCGGGTTGGCCTCGGCACCCAGGGTTTTTACAAAGGTTCTGGCTCCTCTCATGGCGCTTCTTTGAAGACGAGGGGTTACGATCCTCCCCTACCTGGACGACCTGTTCATAGTGTCGCCCACAGCGGAGGAGGCGATAACAGCTCGCGACCTCTCCCTTCAGTACCTAATGGACTTCGGGTGGCTGATCAATTGGAAGAAGTCGTCATTGGAACCAGCGCAGTCCATTCTGTTCCTGGGGATGCATTTCGATACAGTTCGGGCAGTTGTGTCTCTGCCTCCTGTCAAACAGACGAACCTTCGGCTTCTGGTCCAGGCTATGAGGTCGGCGTTGTCAATGTCCCTTCGGGAATGCATGCGCCTTCTGGGTCAAATGGTGGCAGCTATGGAAGCAGTACCGTTTGCACAATTTCATTCCCGGGATCTCCAAAATCTTATTCTGACACATTGGGATCGATCTCTGACTTCTCTGGATCGCTCGGTCGTTATCTCCCGCAGGGTGCGAGAGTCTCTTGGATGGTGGTTACGTCCAGAGACTCTATCCCTGGGGAAATCCTTCCTTCTCCCGAGGTGGTCGGTGATTACCACCGACGCCAGCCTGACGGGTTGGGGGGGGGAGTTTGGAACGACCTCTGGGTTCAGGGGGTCTGGTCGTCAGAGGAGTCGTCTCTCCCGATCAACATTTTGGAGTTGAGAGCGATATTTCTCTGCCTCCAACATTGGACGGTCCTTTTGAACGGTCTACCGGTCCGGATTCAGTCGGACAATGCAACGGCGGTCGCGTATATCAACCATCAGGGCGGGACGAGAAGTTCCAGACTCATGATGGAGGTCTCTCGGATCTTGGTTTGGGCCGAGTCCAGGATTCCAGCAATCTCTGCGATCCACATTCCAGGTGTGCTGAATATCTCGGCGGACTTCCTCAGTCGCGAGCAGGTGGATCCTGGGGAATGGAGTCTCCATCCAGATGTTTTTTCTCTGCTGTGTTCCCGTTGGGGTACTCCTCAGGTGGACTTGATGGCGTCCAGACTGAATGCCAGGGTTCCGACGTTCATGTTCATGTCCAGGTACAGGGATCCGGAGGCTGTGGCGGTAGATGCTCTAGTAGCCCCGTGGGACCAGTTCGAGCTGGTCTATGTATTTCCGCCGATATCCTTACTTCCTCTGGTAATCCGACGGATCAAACTCGAACGAGTATCAGTAACCTTGGTAGCACCGGATTGGCCATGAAGAGCGTGGTATTCGACGCTGGTATCTCTTCGAGCGGCGCTTCCGTTTCCACTACCCCTTCGCTCGGACTTGTTAAGCCAGGGGCCCATTCGTCATCCGGACCTGAGGTCACTTTGTTTGACGGCGTGGCTCTTGAGACCGAGATCCTGACCCGTCGCGGGTTTTCGCCCGAGGTCATTGCTACCTTGCGGGCAGCCAGGGGTCCAGCTACGACTAGGATTTATCACAGAACTTGGGAATCTTTCTATTCATGGTGTTCTGGATCTTCAATAAACCCGAAGGTTTTTTCCTTCCCCCAACTTCTTGGCTTTTTTGCAATATAGTTTGGCCAGGGGTCTAGCGGTTAGTACTGTGCGGGGTCAGGTATCTGCACTTTCCGCACTTTTTGGAAGGGCTATTGCCTCACGCAGGGATGTGCGTTCTTTTTTTTGCGGAGTCGCACGTCTGTTTCCGCCGCGAGGGCAGTTGTGGCTCCGTGGCGGCTTAATCTAGTCCTGGAAGCCCTTCAGCATAGACCTTTTGAGCCTATGGATTCTGCTAAACTTTCGTTACTTTCTTGGATGGTGGCCTTCTTGGTGGCAGTCACCTCTTTGAGAAGGGTGTCGGAGTTGGCGGCACTATCTTGCTCACCTCCTTTTCTGGAATTCCTTCCGGATCGCGTGGTGCTTCGTACCCGTGAAGATTTTTTACCTAAGGTAGTGTCACAATTCCACATTAATCAGGACATTGTGTTGCCTTCTCTTTGTCCAAAACCTAAGAATCCAAGGGAGCGGGCCTTGCACTCGTTGGACTTAGTGCGAGCATTGAAGTTCTATCTTACAATCACACAAGGTTTTCAGAAGTCAGACTCTCTTTTTGTGATTCCGGCTGGTCGTCAGGGTGGTCAACGTGCTTCCAAGGACACGATAGCTCGGTAGATCCATTCGGCTATCCTGGAAGCGTACCTGCTCAAGGGCGAGCCTTGTCCGGTTAAAGTTCAAGCTCATTCCACGAGAGCCATTGGCTCATCGTGGGCTTTTCGTCAGGGGTCCTCGGCAGCGCAGCTCTGCCGGGTGGCCACCTGGCGCTCCGTTCACACCTTTACTAAGTTTTATAAAGTGGACGTGAGTGCTTCCGCTGATGCGGCCTTGGGACGCAGGGTCCTGCAGGCGGCGGTAGTTTAAGTTATCTCTTTATTGTTTATTTTTTCTTTATTCAGCGCGGTTTGCGCTCTTGCCTAAATTGTTCAGGTGTTGGAGATTCTGCCACTATTTCCCACCCTTAAGTGAGGTACTGCTTTAGGACGTCCCACTAAGTAATGGATTTGTGTCTCCCTTCCTTCCCTTCTGCTGCTGAAAGTCGGATTTTGGTAAGAACTTACCTGTAAAATCCTTTTCAGTGAAGGAAGGAAGGGAGACACGGCACCCTCCCATGGCAGAAGTGTTTTTTTTTTGTGTTTCTAGTTGCAGCGCGTCTCCTTCCTGATGACGATCATCTGGACTGGATTTAGCGCTCTACGGCTCTCCTTCCAGTATCGCAAGCTCTACACAGTTGTCAGGTCCAGTGAGGTATGCCTAGGACTGTGTGTTTCTATTACATAACCTGTTTTCTCTCATTTCTGAACTTTCAGAAGGGGATGTGTTGTTCTGCTTGTGTTGTCTTTTCTTCCTTAGCTTGTGTATGGACTGGAGAACATGGGACTAGGAGGAGCCTTTATACTGGAGGGGCCAGTCGTCACTTTTTCTAATCTGAGGTGAACTATCCTATGGGGCTCTGCCTACCCACTAAGTAATGGATTTGTGTCTCCCTTCCTTCCTTCGCTGAAAAGGATTTTACAGGTAAGTTCTTACCAAAATCCGACTTTCTTTGGGTCCTCAGTCCCTTGAACATTTCATCCTGTATAGTATGAGATATGAGTATCCTCACTCCTTATAGTATTTCTCACTGCTCTTAATAACTCATCCGTATTTTCAGATGAGAAAAGATATTTCTTCCGGTCTTCGGTGGGGATCTGGGGGAATATTTCTCCCGCTTCTAGATCCTGCTCCGAATCGCCAGAATATACTTCCTCCTCAGACGATTCCTCCATCTCCCATCTGGCTCTCTTGTGACGGTATGTATCCTGAACAGTCGGGGGCGGCTTAAGGCTGGAGACAATTCTCTGGACCTCTTCCCAAATCATAGACTGCATGTCGGCCAAGAGGGCAGATTGCTCCTCCTTAAGGACTTTGGCTATGCACTCTGCACATAGTTGTTTGTGTATCAGGTAGCTGGGTATTAAATGTTGGGCATCTTCTTGGCTTTTCACAGGAAGATGAACTCGATCCTACAGGGCTCCTCGCTTAAGTTTAGAGAGAGAGATTTTTATTTCCCATAACGAATACCCTATTTTAAAGTTTTGGGGAGTGCTATCAGGCACCCAGGTGTTAATTTACACTGCCCCGGAACTGTTCAGATTGTGCCTCTGAATGCGCAGGATTAAGATCCATGGTCACAAAGAACACCTCCTATACGGAGGCAAGTACCCTTTTATAGGGTCTTACCTTGTCCCAGGTGGTTAGTGAGGGCCACCATCAAGATTTCCTTGCGTTCCACAGTGGAACGCACGCTGCGCCGTCCAAATCGGATGTATCCCTCGAAATAGGTAATGCATTCCAGGGTGGAATGCATACGTGTCATTAGAAGGCGTCCGGACTGGAAGTGCTGGAGGAAACATTCTGAGGGATACAGCATGTCGCCGAGAGCCCTCCTGAGAGGGAGATGGTAGCATCAGGAGCAATATCCCGCTCTGAGGGACTCCCACCCAGTGAGGTTTCAGCCCAGAACCTCTTGCCAGCAGGAAGGGAAGAGTTCAGACCCCTCCGATCCCACTGAGCTCCCAGGTAGGAATTTCACGTCCATGCGTTCTGCTCTGCATCTGTCCTGCTAGGGACAGGAAAAATACTGACTGTGTGGTGGAGGGGAGGCCTTTTAACCTCTCGTGTGTTTCCTGTCCCTAAAAGATAAGAAGGACAACCTCCTGTTGTGCTGTCATGAGGGACGCCCTAAGGAAATGTTTATTTGCTGGAGAAAGTTGTTAGTTAATTATAATCTGGATGCCTTTCTTAAAAATACTAATCACTGGTTGGATGTGGTAGGTTGACCTAGTATTTCAAGAGTATTACTTAGTATCTTTATCCCCATTATACAAGCTCATCAAAAACTTTCCCCTGCCTGTTTTATCACAGGAGTGAGTGTGTGACCCATCTTTAGCTTTCTGAGCTCATCATAAATCAAGACAGTGATGTCGGAGCTCCTGAGCTTATGTCACTGACTTTATTTATGATAAGCTCACAGGACTGGTGACAAGTCAAAAACACTCGCTTCTGTGATCAACAGGCAGGAAACTTACCTTATACCACACATGTCTAACTGTGGCCTGCAGAGTGGTTTTATTTGGCCTGCGACACCAGAACCTCCACCCCCTATGTGGGACCCACTTCTGTATGGAGGACTGTGTGAGGCCCATTATACTGTATACTGGTTAGCCCTTGACTTTGTTCAAGCTTTACATTTTGGCCCTCTGAGTGTTTGAATTTGACATTCCTGCCTTACACAAACACAAGCAGCTGTTAGCCCCTGCAATTTCACATGTATAATCACTTACCATAAGTGTCTTAAACTTCCAGCTGTGGCCAGGAGAGGTGGTATGTGTCAGCTATTAACTGGCGCAGCTCTCCATTTTTGGACAAGGCAAATACCAGATATAAATGTTCCCATACTAATAGTCTCAGCACAGGAACTTTTTTTTTTTTTAAACATCCAATCGTGGAAGTTATTACTATAAATATCTATTGATTAAACTTTACTCATGGTACACTGACTTTACATCTGTAGCGTCACCAACTGTATCTATATTAAATGCCCAGACGACTTTAGACCGTGAATGGAGGGGAACCTCACCATTCTCTTTAATGTGTAGCGCTGGGTACTGAGACCTGCACATCAGCTCTTATTTATAGGTCATCAATACTATATGCCTAGACCACCCCTCTAGTATGTTCTTTACATACTTCTCACAAGCAGCAATGGACAATACAGCTAGTGGCATACTGCAACTTCTACTTGAGGCACATATGCAATTAATAAAAAAACAAAAACCACACACCACATGTACAGCAAATAAGACCCAGAAGTTGTTTATAAACCCAATGCACTTTAATTTCATGAAAAATAATTGAACAGGATAAACATGCACTAAAACATACACTGATCCATTCTGCTGAAAAGTAGGAAACTTCTAGAGTGCAATATAAATGCTTCCAGAAGGCTGCACAATTATAATGCTGCTACAACTGGCAATAGAGATTTAACACTGGATGGATTGGTGATTATGTTCTGGGTTCTTGAACAAAACAATAAAAATTTTACCCACTATGCCACTTCAAACAATCTAGAAATCAAAACGTCTTATTTTTTAGAGTGCCTTAAGGGAGCAAGTTACACATTTTAAGACGCCAGCTGTTCATACAGCTTTGGGACATAATCATCCCACTCTGCCTGGAAGCAACTTCCTGCAACTGGACTTCCCAGGCCATATTTTTGGCGGAATGAAAGGACCTTGAACTTTCCTCTGTGATCTCCAGAGCGATTTGTCAGAACATGCTCATTACAGTTTAGCTGTTTGTTCTGTTCATAGACCAACCAGACATAACGATGAAGACCTGAAAAAGAATGAATATCACTTAAACATCAAAAAAATATATACATCAATGATCACAAAAGAACCATCACCATGAACAGTGCATTGGATGGTAAGTATTTAGCAACATTCAAAAATTTACATTGTGCACAATTAGGCAGTTTGTATTTTTGAGAATTTTATTATTGAACAATCACCGTGCTGTCTGTCAATCCAAAAGGTTAATAAACCTAAATATTTAATAAAGTCAGGTTTTGTCTCTTAGAATATCTGTATGCAAGATTATGCAACTACATGAAAAACAAATTTTCCAATCTCAATTGCTTACTGTCATTAAAGTGAGAATAACCAAACAACTCAAAATGTACAAAGACACATTTGACATAAAAAAAAAAGATAATCAGTGACCAATATAGCCCACCCCCACCCCCTTATTTTAATAAGCCATAAGCTTTTCATCCCTGGAGTTTGTCAGTTTCTTACTCTGACGTTCCACTTTTTGGGCAGCACCAACCACAACCTCCCAGCCACTGTTCAGAGAGGTAACCATTTTCCTTCAATGCAAGTCTCCCATTTAAGAAGGGCCCACAAGTTCTCAATAAGGTTTAGGTGAGGAAGGGGCCATGTTGTTATTCTTTCATCTTTAAGCCATCATCTTTACTGGTAGCCAAGCAGTGAAGACTTTAATACACACACTGGAGCACTGTCCTGCATAAAAAATAGTTTTTCTTGAAATATGCAGACTTTTTTCTGTAGTACTGCTTGAAGAAAGTGTCTAAAAACAACTTCCAAACCTACCAATCTTCAGCCCAAAAAATGTCTAACTAGCCCATTTTTTTGAGAATTTTTTTTTTTTCCCAACAAAATACAAACATAACATTTTCCAAATCCCTACAAACCCACCCAAACCCCAGACTCTAGTAAAAGTCCTGCAGAATAATGTTTCAATTGAATCCAGAACAGTATGGTGTCCTCTTCGTAGAAGATGAATTCAAAGAAATGACCATAGTTTTGTTACCCTTCTAATCACTCTTACACCTCTCAGCCTGCGAGGGGGCAGATAGATCCAAGTCTGTATATAAACTGTGAAATGGTAAATATTAATACATACACAAGTACTTACTCTAAGGATATACAGCCACCTTTTCTAAGCCTACATCTTTTTATTATTATAGCGCCATTTATTCCATGGCGCTTTACATGTGAAAAAGGGGGTATACATGGCAAACAGCAAGTACAATAATCTTGAACACAATGTGACAGCGACTGGTACAGGAGGAGCGAGGACCCTGCCGGCGAGGGCTCACAATCTACAAGATATCCTATCATCCACCTATAATTTTCAAAGCTTCTTAAGTATATCTTAGGCTGTGTGCACACGATGCGTTTTTAATGCATTTCCGCGGCGTTTCTGCAGCTGCGAAAACGCATTAAAAACGCATGGTAGAAGGGCAGCAATGTTCCCCAATGGAAATCCGCATGTACTGTGCCCATAATGCGGATTTTTCCGCAGCGTAAACGCTGAGATCAAAAATCTGCAGCATGTCCATTAATTTTGCGGAAACGCTGCTTTTTCGCCGCCATTGACTTGCATTAGACCGCATGGAATCCGCATCACTGTATATGTAGATGCGCATTCCATGCGTTCTAATGTGCGGATGGTACCCGGGTCTGAATGAGAGGACTCTCATCCAGACCCAGGTACCATTAAAAAAAAAAAAGAATACACTTACCTTCCGGCGTCCCGCGCTGCGTCCTCCTGGCTTCCCGGGCACTTCGCGGTTGAATGCAGGACCTACGCTGACGTCAGTCATGTGACGTCGGCAGGTCCTTCAGTCTTACACTGCCGGCAGCCGGGACGGAGGGAAGCAGGACACCGGGGGCCATCGGAGGGTAAGTATATATTTATTTTTTGACATTCACACACTATATAAATCCATGCCGGTTGCATGGATTTATATAGTGTGAAGTTGACAAGCACTTTCCAAGTGATGCTAAAATCGCTTGGGAAGCGCTTGTCAACCCGCATGCGGAAATGCAAGTGAAGAACGCTTCATTTCTGCATGTCCCTGGCAGGAAAACGCATGTACAATCTGCATGCGTTTTTTCCTGCCAGGGAGATGCAGAAATGCTCAGGAAAAAATCCTGAGCATTTCTGCATCGTGTGCACATACCCTTAGAAGCTAGGCGTTTAAGGCACATAGAAGTGGACGTCTCTAAATTATGAAAGATACCTAATTAAAGCAGAAAAAAATAGCCCAAATATATTTTAAGCGAAACAAGTCATTAATTTTAGAAATAAAATTCCTTTATGGTAGGGGGAGCTTCATCTTTACAATGAAGCGCAATTAGCTTCCTGGCCTGGTAGAGGAGTCTTAAAATGGATAATTGGTGAGCCTCCTCACCTGGCAAGGTGCTGACATAACCCAGTAAACATACAGATGGATTGAGGGGACATTGTATTTTAACACATCAGTAATTAGATGTAACACAGCTAACCAAACTTTCTGAAGTTTAGGGCAGCTCCACATTACATGATATGTCAGCATTAGGAAGTCTACAGCTGTAGCAGAGTGAATCTGCCTTATACCCCATATTATATAACCTGTGTTGTAACAGCCTTTGCACCTGACTCATGGATACCTTTGGAATTAATTCCAGGATATCAACCCATAGATTGTCTGAAGTTGTGCCCACATCTTGTTCCCATTTAGACTTTAAGGAACACACACCCCTAATTTTAAAGACCTGCTCCATCAGACATTTGTAATGGAGTGAGATTATTATTATTAGATGTAATGGAGTGAGATTATTGTGTTAAGCACACCTGTCAGCAGGATTGTGCTCAGTAAACTACACAGTCAGGTGAATGACATTACACTAATTACAATAACGGTTGATGAAATCCAACCTGTGGTTCTTGTGTAATCTTTACTTTCAGTTTGGAAAAGATATGCTTGTGCTCCGGGAGGCCTATGGGGGGCGCTCTATCTGGTCCTCTGCTTACATATTCATCTATATGCTCTTATGACAGATCACTGATCTATTTTACATAAAGCATCTAGTAGTGCGAGGCTAGGTAAAATAGGAGGCAAGTCAGTGACCGGGTCGTAAGAGCATACAGATAAATAAGCAAGCAGAGCGCCCCACACAGGCCGCCCCGAAGCACAAGCATATCACTATCTCCAAACTGAAAGTAAACCACAAGAACCACAGGACGGATGTCCTCAACCAAGGTATCATTTTAAACAGTGTAATGTCGCCTACCTGACGGTGTGTATATTTTATTGAGCACAATCTTGTTGACATGTGCACTTTAACAATATCTAAAGAATGCAGCTCCCTTTGAGTGAATTTTTTTTTTTTCTTTTTAGTCTCGAGACCGAAGACATGTCTCAATTGTAGACCTCCATCCTCTTTAGGTCTCTAATGTCTCAAGTCATTCTTGGTATGCCCTTCTCCACATCAGGTCAATAGATACGGTTTAATTTATAAAAGAGTCAGAGTGAGACATACCGGTGTATTCTGTAGAATATAAAGTATCTGTGCTATAAGAATCATCTTAAATTTGCTCTCCCAAGAGATAGCGGTAATTTACACCAGGCCATTATTGTATGCAGAAATTTAATCAAGAATGGGTTTGTTAGGGCATACTCAATGGGTGTGTGGTTCTCTTAATTGTCTGCTGGCAAATTGGATATACGGTGTAAGTACGACCAGTGGAATTAAACAGATGACTACTCGATGGAGTCGAAAGTCAATTTTGTTTATTGATAATGTTACACATGCTTATATAGACCATGCCTTGTTATCATGGTTCGAGGTCATAATCTAAGACATTTTCACTCACGACTACAACCCGGTATTTGAATGAGGGGACTATGTTGAGTTGGCCAGCTGCTATCAGTTTATTAGGAAGTTTCTTTCCCAGTGTCATAAGTAAAGATTGACTCCAGTAGATGGCAAGTCTGAACAGCCTTAAGTAGGTGTTGCTGTAACTGATTTTTGTGGTCTAGTGGTTTCTGAATGGTTCAGTGTGTATTGTGTTTCAGCCACCTGTGCTTAAAACATCTTCCAAAAATTTTAAGTATTAATGGAGTGATACCATTTTCTTCTTTAGTTAATAGACTCCTTAGAAATGTTTTCATATTTTCCCAAACCATAGACATGGAGGTCGACGTTTTATTAAAGACGAACTCCTCCCACAACAATATGGGAATATTATCCTGTTCAGCCAAAAAGGATTGAACCTCCACAAGCTGCATATAGAGTCCCTGAGGTCAAGAAAAGTCAACCCCACTTTAATAGGTAAATAGACTACGGGGGAGATAATAATCAGTTTTAATTACTCTTGGAGCCACAAAATTGCAGAGTGTCTGATCTATACAAGACTGTGATCCCTGTACTGCTGCGCAGCAAAAGAATACATTCTTCTGGGTGGCATATTCTCCAAGGGTCTGAAAGGTGGACCTCCTCTAACACCTTTCCAAAAGGGATAAGTTTCTCTTGTGTCACGACTAAACCATCGGAAAATCAGGCTAGAGTTTGTCTGGTATTGTTAAAATCCCCTATCACCACTAGGGGGCATCCCAGGGCCCACCTAGCACATATTAGGACTTTCTGGAGGACAACCCCTGTATAGCATGGGTGGGGAGGAAAGACAGCCACAATAAGTAGTATGGTATTAAATAGGTTCCCTAACAGGCAGATATCGTCCTTTATTTCTTTATCAATGCACTGAAATTATATTTTACAACGCATAAAGAGGTCAACCCCACATGAGTATGTAGAGAAAGTTGCATCATAACTTTGGTTTACCCAAGGTGGAGCCAGTAAGTGCTAAGATGTACTTGCAGTGATAGGAGTTTACTGAAGGCATAGTATTAAAGACATCTTTAGGGAATTCAAAGAAGGAAGTTGAGTTCATTGCAGTAACTTTCAAGCGAACCTGAGAAAACACTGAGTATGAAGTTCTAAGCAGTCGTAAACATTTGATATCTAAAAATTGTGCCTTTCTCTTCTGTACGTTAGCAGAGTAATCTGAAAACAAGGAAATCCGTATAGAAGTTTGGCGTGTCCTCTGGAGTTTCTCAGGATGGTATCCCAATCCTTGTAATGAAGTATTTTGGCTAGAACTGTGCATGGGGGGGGGTTCCAGGAGGTAATTGTCTGGTGGGTACACAGCCTGCTCTCTACTGTAAAGAGCAGGCTTAGGACAGCCTTCCCAAACACGTTTCGAAGAATTCTGTGGCCCTAGCGTCCTTGACTTTTTCAGAGACCCCAACAATATAAACATTGTTTATGTGGGGACAGCTCTCCACATCATCCTGTTTGAGGCTGAGTGTGTCTAGTAATCTAGTGTACTGTCTCATTGGGAAGCCAGGGTCCAATAATTAGTTAACCCTTTCTTCAAGGGCTGTGGTTCTTTCTGAAATACTGCAGGGGTTTAGCCTAACCACCTGTAGTGTAAGGGATGATAGTGGGCTCCAGCAGCTCCCTATCATAGGATTCATAATGTCGTTAAGGGTAGGTTCTGTATTGGCTTGCCTATGTGCAGGGGGGAGATTTAGAGGTTGCTGAACCAATAACTCCTCACCTGTCATATCTAGCAGAAGGGAAAACTGGTTCGGATCCATTTTAATCCATCTCACTGTCTCGTCCTTCAGCCCCTCTCGCCCCACTTTGGCAAACCTTTCTAATTTAGCTGTGGCCTCCTGCTGTCACTCACCGGCTCGGCTTTTACTCATCACTTTTGTTTTGGCACCATCTTGTGCCTCGCACTTCTGTCCGTTACTGATCCTCTCATACTGTGAGGCAAGCCGCTTAAGAAGCAGACCGGGATGACCGGAGATGTTCGGGTAAGTTTACTCACTTGGCTGGTTCGTCTAGCGGATAAATTAAAGGGCAAAAAAAGGATTATTTGAGGAGCTCTTCACGGAGCTTGCAAAGTTGAGCGTCCTCTCACATCACTTGCAAGCCACGCCTCCATTTTTCATATCAGCCCATAGCCATACCGCACCTCCACCTAGCTGGTATAGAGTTAAAGTGGTGGTTTGTGCCCATTATTGATCCAGCCATGGGCCCATCCATCTGGTCCACCAAGAGTCACTCATCACTTCATAAAACAGTAAAAAATAAAATCTATCTTCAGATATTTCTTCTCCTGGTCTTGACATTTCAACTTCTGTGTCTTGTTCAGTGGTGGTCAGGTCTCAGCCTTCCTCATCTTGGCCATGTCTATGCAGTTCTGAAATATGACAGCACTTGAGAATAATGGCTACCTGGTCACTTCATGTTTGATTCTTAAATCTTTGGCAGTTAGTGGTTTTTTTTCCTCAATATGTTGTTAGTGACCCTGTTTACAACAAAGCTTTTGATGGTTCTGTGATCGAGCCCCAATATCTTAGCAATTGAAGAAGTGCTACATCCTTCTGAAAAATCAAATAATAAAAAAAAATCTTAGTTAAATCTTTTTTTGGCCCATTTTGCCTGAGGAGAGGAACACAAGCAGCCTAATAAGTTTGCACACCTTGATAAAGGGTACTGCTGTATCATTAGACCTCACCCTCCATTATTACACAAATACACATCACTTGATCTGCTTCATCCAATAAGCATTCAAGTTTATATACAGGCTGTGTGCCCACGATGCGTTTAAGCGTTTCCGCAGCGACAAAAATGCTTAAAAACGCATGGTAGAAGGCCTGCCATGTTCCCCAATGATAATCTGCATGTGCTGTGCACATGCTGCGGAAATTTCCACTGCAAGGTTATCATTGCGGAAAAAAACGCAGCACTACCAATTATTTTGCGGAAGCGCTGTTTTCTCCGCCATTGACTTGCATTGGAACACTTGGATCCCGCATCACTGGATCTGTAGATGCGGAATCCAAGCGTTTCAATGTGCAGATGGTACCTGGGTTTAGAGGACAGGAGACTCTCCTCCGGACCCGGGTACCATAGAACCTGTAAAAAAAAAAAAAAAAAAAAAAAAAGAATAAAATAAAAAAATAGATATGATATTTACCTTCTGAAGGCCCCCCGACCCCCGGTCTCCTTGTCCTCCCATGCCGGCAGATTGCGGTGGACTGAAGGACCTGCGCTGATGTCATAGTCATGTGACGGCAGGTCCGTCAGCGTACCGCGAGCTGCCGGCAAGCCAGGACGGAGTGATTAAAAACTGAAGGGGCCATCCGAAGGCAAGTATAGATTTATTTTATTTTTTACCATTTTTTAAGGTCACAGTATATAAATCCATGCCGGTTGCATGGATTTATATAGTGTGACCAAGTTGACAAGCACTTTCCAAGTGATGCTAAAATGGCTTGGAAAGCGCTTGACACCCGCATGCGGAAATGCATGTGAAGAACGCTTCACAGCCGCATGTCCCTGGCAGGAAAAACGCATCTGCCAGGGAGATGCAGAAACGCTCAGGAAAAATCCAGAGCATTTCTGCATCGTGGGCACATAGCCAGATTGGAGGTGGAAAATCTGCATAAAAATTATGTAATGGTCAAAATACTCAATTGCCTAATAATTCTGTACACAGTGTGGCTCTTGCATGACTCCAGGGCAGCAATGCTTTAACATGTAACTAAGACAGATTTAAAGGAAATCCGCCATCAATGTATGTTACCCCCTATGTTCTGTCTACTCTGTGCATAGGCAAAAACTGCCAATCATTCATGAGGGGCAAAGATATCAGGAGCTTGTGAACATGAAGGACTACATTGTCAATAAGAGGACTAGCAAACCTGCAATAATCTCCTGTTGATAAAGCAGAGTTGTTTTAACTACAGCAAGTAGTCCAGTAAGTGAACATAGCTGCAATCAGGGTCTCTATCCCTACATTATGCTGCTCTGAAATGAGGTAGCAAAGACCTGATGACAGTCTCGTAGAAAGGAAGCCGAGAGCAGCATAATGTAGGAGCAGAGACCCCGCTTACAGTGGTGTGTCACTTAGAGTTGTGTTTTGCAGTTTCAAAAATAAATAAAAATCAGCATTTTTATCAGCAGTAGGTTATGTCAGGGCAACTTAGCATGTGCAGGTTAGTGCAACCCCAGCGCTGATTAGCCGCTCTGTCAATATGCAATATACACAGGACACTGTTGCGTGGAGGGGGTTATACACAGCTCAACAACTGAGCTCTGCAACAGAGAAAACTGATACCATCCTAACTGCTGTGCGGCACCCAGTATATTAGGTGATACATCGCTGGAATCTGGGTCTTTGTCCCTACCTCATGGTGCTCTAAGATTACATTGCAAAAACAGGACATTCCCTTTAAAAAGTAATATTGTGGCTGTCTAAAGAGCATGAAAATATACCACATAATGTGTATTAAAAGATAAACAAAAAAAATAAACTTAAGGGGTATGCCCATCTCCAAGATCCTATCCCAATATGTAGTAGGTGTAAATTTAATAATATTAGCAGATACCTCCAACTGGAAATGTAATAGTTTTTCTGATTCGATATGTCTCTTTCCTCATGTGCAGGCATTGCAGGACCTTAGGTATCCATGGTTACAACCACTGATATAGTGACAGTTAGTTAGCTAGCTGCTAGTGGTCATAACCATGGATACCTAAGGTCCCGCAATACCTGCACATGAAGTAAGTGACATAGCGAATCAAAAATACTATACTACATTTCTAATTGAAGGTATTTTATAATAATAATAATAATATTATTATACCTACTACATAGTGGGGATAGGATCTTGGAGATGGGAATACCCCTTTAAGTTATAAATCTTAAAGGGCTTTTCCAGGCAGAGCATGAATTTCTGCAGTTGCTCTATGTAACCACAGATACTTGTGGTCACGTCATAACCACTTGACTGCATGTCATTTGCATACAGGCAGTCACATGCTGACTAGCAACTTTTCCAGCTTTTTGCTATGTTCCTTTGAGAAAAGCTAGTTTGCATGTGACTAAACGTTGCAAGTCACATGATTGTGGTCACGTGACGACACCTCCAGCTGACAAGAGGGGAATCCTGACAGTGTACACAATCAAATTTTGGCCACCACCAGTCAGAGTGGCTGCAGAATTTTATACCAAGCTTGGAAAATCCCTTTACTATGCTTCTGTTTCCAAAAGTGTCCTGCCATGAAGAAATCAGAAGGGGTCCTAGAATCTGCAGCACCATTTGTGACCCTGTACTTGACACAGGAGAGTCTCTGCATGGCAGTAGAGCTGGAAGTGAAGTGGGCAGGCTAACTGAATAATTTTAATAGCAAAGCCAGCCCCCTTTTTTTTCTAGCACTGCTGAGACAGAAAAGGGCTGGAGTGTTAAACTATTGAAATGAGCCATCCAGCCAGCTCCGTTCTCACACAGCACTATTGATGTGCACACAGGGAGCCCAGCCCCGTGCTCAACACAGAAAAGGAAGTGGAACTGTCTTGGAATGGAGAGAAGGGTCAAAGGGCTGGACCCCACCAGATCCTCCATGCCTAGCTTAACCAACAGTTCTCTCCCCATTTGTGTAATTAAGCCAGTAGGAAGCTGCTCCTTGACTCACCACATACCAGCTCATTTTAAAATGATTGCCCCAATTCATCAAGTTGTTAAGGGTCACCTGGATGAGCGGGCGTGTTGGAGTCATGCGCTCCCGATTCATTGAAGTGCACACCTCAATGAATGAGGAGTGCCTGACAAGTGGCATATACCTTGCGACAAATCTTA
This sequence comes from Phyllobates terribilis, assembly GCF_046119375.1. Classification (NCBI taxonomy): domain Eukaryota; kingdom Metazoa; phylum Chordata; class Amphibia; order Anura; family Dendrobatidae; genus Phyllobates; species Phyllobates terribilis. The sequence continues at coordinate 375,938,174 of NW_027362761.1, read as the reverse complement.
CTTCAATCATTGACAGGAGAAAATAGGGCCCATATTAAATTAATGCACAGGTGCACAAATATACTACGTGGCCAATATACTAACATACATACACATTGTGACTAATGAATACATGCATTCCAATATTGCAGTAAATGTTTAAAACGTAAGATACCTAGTCAGCATTATTTGATCAAAAAGAGCAAAAGCCATCCAACCACGTCAAGGTGACCTTTTAATATGGATGGTCCCCAATCACTGTATGTCCTACTTCTCCATGTGCCAAAACAGCTTTATGTGAATGGGAAGTAAAATGGAAACCAGGTGTAGCTCCCCATTAAAACCTTGTATGAGAAAGATGGGTGAATAAGGGTGCCAAGTCCTGGAGGGGGAAGGGGGCAAACCCCAGATATGTACCACACACAAAAAAACAGAAGAAAATGGGGCCTGCACACCTTTAGTATTAAATTAATGCACATAATCCACTGGTGTACAAATACGCTATGCCAATATACATACAGGATGCATCTGCGTTTCACATTTACAGCAATATTGGAGTTGATGTATTCATTTGTCAGTGTGCCGATGCATTGCGTATGTATAGGAGAAAGAATTCTGGAGCAAGGTACGCAATAGCTCTTCATGACTTAGACAAACTGTGGTGTCATGATAATCGTGCCACTAAAAGCCACACAGCATTTTTTGCGCAATGGCACGTTGTGCAAATATTTTGCCGCTTTTCAGAGCAATGCACTCCAAAATTGTGGCACAATTGCTTTAATGAAACGGGGCTTATGATTTTTATAAAATGTCTTCGTCTCCAAGTAAGACAGATATGCCTCCTATGCAGGAGCCTGCCCTTGTCCACTGCTGCATGTGGTTTGGGCAGTATAAAAATTCTGACAGGTTCTAGCTGCAGGAAATGGAAAGCAAACAAAGTTTTTTTTTTTTTTTTTTTTTAACTTTGCTGGAGTGACTGTACGTTAACGGTGCAGCCAATGACTGACCGCAGCAGTGACATTAACATATACAGCAACACATCACTCCAAGACAAGCACCAGCAGGGTCACCTGGGTTGCAGTGGGCAGGGATTTTTGAGGCCAGGCTTTTTTGTTTAGTACATTTCCTGCAGCAAATGACATTATACTCTAAAGCCCATGTCTCACATAGCGAGATCGCTGCTGAGTCATGGTTTTGGTGACGCAACAGCGACCTCACCAGCGATGTCGCTATGTGTGACACTTTGCAGCGATCAGGCCCCTGCTGTGAGGTCGCTGATCGCTGCAAACTGTCCTAGAACATTTTTTGGTCTTTGCCCTCCCGCTGGTCAGCACACATAGCTGTGTGGGACCAGCGATCAGGCTGGTAACCATGATAAACAGCGGGTTAGTAGGGGCACACGCACACTTAGTAACCCGCTGTTTATCATGGTTACCACTCTGCTACGGTGAGCGGTAACCTCCCGCTCACCGTAGCAGAGTGGTAACAATGATAAACAGCGGGTTACTAGGTGCGCGCGCGCCCCTACTAACCCGCTGTTTATCATGGTTACCAGCCTGCTCCTGCTTCAGCAAGCTGGTAAGCAGGAGCAGGACATCGTGGAAAGATTCTTTCCACGATGTCGCTGCTCCCCTGATCGCTGGTGAGCCTGCCTGTTTGACAGCTCACCAGCGACCACATAGCGACGCAGCAACGATCCCTGACAGGTCGTATCGATGTCTGGATCGCTGTAGCGTCGCTAAGTGTGACGGGGTCTTTAGACAAACACAATATGTGGTGTTTAGGTTTTACTTTTCACAATCACATTATCTAGATTAAGCAAGTAAAGCAAGAGAAAACTCGCCACTGCTGTCCTAAAAGTGGTAGCCATAAACAGCGGACTTTACATGCACATGGTATTACCAGCTTCATCCCGATAAAACACACATCTGTCGCAGTACAGTGATGGCCGCTTTTGTCTTCCTCTGCACCAAGTAGAACTTGGCTACAATGAACTTCAGGAAACCTTTCGGGCAATATGGGTACACTCACCAGTTCCTTTCGGTGGTCCTGCACCAACGTAGTCAGACAGGACACAGCCACTGTTGATGTCATTTCCTTTCATATTTACAAGAAGGAAGTGATGCCATTCCCTAAAAACACAGAATTGTACAGACCATCACTTCATCTGTATAATGCAACGGGCCACAGCACCAGGTGGAGTGTCCTGGCCATAGGACAAGACTGGAATCTGGTTTTAAACATTTTCTACAATAAAAGGAACTTTGGACTATTCATGAAGCTGGAACCTTCCTTTTTCATAGCACCATGTGCAGAAAAAAAAAAAAAAAAGTTGTGGGTGCACGATGTGCCTGTGACGTGAGACATTGTGAATTATGAGCACCGGCCCCTGGAGTGAACGCCCCGGACGACATTCCACATGGCACTCACTGTGCATCCTATGATTTTTACATGGAACGTTATCAGAAGCTGGTACCTGGAGGTGGGCATATCTGGGGAACGGGATTGGGATTTCAAATTACAGAAAAGTGGAAACATGTTTGGTTTTAACAGATGGGAACGTTAACGGTTTTGCATCAGGTGAAACTTTATGGATTAGGTGACTACCATGTAGTAGGAGGCTTCCTCCACAGAGTGACCACTGCCCTGTAAGCGCATTTACCTAACCTGAATTTTGGAGTTTTCCGGCTCGGAGCATCAGGGTCTGTAAGCACAAGAGTATACAGCTTGTTGCCATCCATTCCCTCCCAGGAAATGCTGGTTGGACGGTTCTGGACCTATTTCACAAGTTAAAAAAAAAAAAACGTTAGTACACTGGCTCGCTGGCATATAGACAGTGGAGACTGCTACTGTACACAAATAATGAAAGGTTAGAAGTCCCGGAGACCTCGAGAACTGGTTGCTTCATAGGTCTATTTAACCCGCATTGTATAATACAATAACATGAATACTGGTAGAAGGGAGGATGCGAAGGACTGCTGTATTCTTACATGGTTTTTTTTCTTTTGCTGTAATTTATAAAGAAAAAAATAAACTGCATGCGTGAAAACACTCCTAAATGCGTAAAACTGCTCTTGCACCAGATTTTATAATACAAGCTTCTGAGAATACCAAATACATCTACTGACATGAGGAGACTGGGTGTACTTACTGAGGTTATGGGAAAAGCGTTTTTGCCTGTGGGACAGCCATTCTAAAAGGGGTTTTCTATTCTCTGCCCCCCCCCCCTCTAGCCCCCCAAGAGTGCAGTTCACCTGCGAGTTTAACTCAGCGCCGTAGCTGCATCACTGGTCTAACTGTGTGCTGTCTCGTGCTGCAAATAGATGCAGCTTTGCCTCTGCAGCATTGGTGGAGCTCAAGGCCACAGAAGGGGACGGGTCCAGTGATCTGGCCAGTGTCAGCGCTCCACCTACCAAGCTGAACAGCCGAGCACTCTCCTTATCTAAGAAACCGACCACCTCTGATAGACTGCAGGGTGGCCGGTAACCTAGGCAATGAGCAGTGTACTGTAAATGCAAAAAAACACACATCCATTATAACAGATGATTAATAAAAGGTAAACTGTTACGTTACTTTGGTCTTTACAAGCACTTCGCAATTTAAGGCTCTGTGCCCATGATGCGTTTTTTAGGGTTTCCGCAGCGGCAAAAACGCTGCAGAAACGCTAAAAAAAACGCATGGTAGAAGGCCAGCCATGTTCCCCAATGATAATCCGCATGTGCTGTGCACATGCTGCGGAAATTTCCGCTGCGGATTATCATTGCGGAAAAAACCGCAGCACTACCAATTATTTTGCGGAAGCGCTGCGTTTTCGCCGCCATTGACTTGCATTAGACCGCATGGATTATGCTTCACTAGATAAGCACATGCGGAACCCATGCGTTCTAATGTGCGGATGGTACCCAGGTCTAGAGGAGAGGAGAGTCTCCTCCGTACCCGGGTACCATAGAAAACTGTAAAAAAAAAAAAAAAAAAAAAAGAATAAAATAAAAAATAAAGAATACATTTACCTTCTGACGGCCCCCGGTCTCCCTGTCTTTGCTTGCCGGCATCTCGAGATGGACTGAAGGACCTGCGCTGACGTCATAGTCATGTGACGGGTCACGCGATGCTGACGTCGGCAGGTCCTTCAGTGTACCGCTGCCGGCAGCCAGGACAGAGCGCGAAGCAAGACAGCGAGGGGCACCTGAAGGTAAGTATATTTATTTTTTTACATTCTCTCGGGTCACACTATATAAATCCATGCCTTTTGCATGGATTTATATAGTGTGATCAAGTTGACAAGCACTTTCCAAGTGATGCTAAAATAGCTTGGAAAGAGCTTGTCAACCCGCATGCGGAAATGCAAGTGAAGACCGCTTCACAGCCGCATGTCCCTGGCAGGAAAAACGCATGTACAATCCGCATGCGTTTTTTTCTGCCTGGGAGATGCAGAAACGCTCAGGAAAAAATCCGGAGCATTTCTGCATCGTGGGCACATAGCCTTAACAGTTTAACAAACAAAAGCAACATTTGTGCACTGCATGTCCGTGCGCCTCATACACCCATCTTAGGCACCCTGCGTTAGAGGGCGCCAGCTATATATTGTACTCCTCTTTATTATATAGCGACTTGCATGTGATGAGAAGGCGTCACGTAGCCCTAACCCGACGCTGTCCTTAAGGCTGTGTGCCCACGATGCGTTTTTCAAACGTTTATGCTGCGGAATTTCCGCAGCGGAAACGCTTGTTAAACCTTCCCCCATGGTCTCCAATGCAATTCCGCACTTTCAATGCCCATGCTGCGGATGCCGCAGCATGTCCATTAATTTTGCGGAAGCGCTGCGTTTTCGCCGCCATTGACTTGCATTAGAACGCGCCAATTAAGCAAGACTGCATCTGTACATGCGTAATTGCCGCATTCTAATGTGCAGATGGTACCCGGGTGTGGAGGACAGGAGACTCTCCTCCACACCCAGGTACCATTAAAAACTGTAAAAAAAAAAAAAAAAAAAAAAAAGAATAAAATAAAAAATAAAGATTATATTCACCTTCTGACGGCCCCCGGACTCCTTCCCTGTGCTTGCCGACAGATCGCGCAGGACCTGCGCTGACCTCACAGTCATGTGACGGCAGGTCTTTCAGTACAGCATACTGCGATCTGCCGGCAGCCAGCACAGGAGCGCAGCAAGTCTCGGGGGCCATCATAAGGCAAGTATAGGTTTATTTTTTACCATTCTTTCGGTCACACTATATAAATCCATGCCGTTTGCATGGATTTATATAGTGTGACCAAGTTGACAAGCATTTTCTAAGTGATGCTAAAAATCACTTGGAAAGCGCTTGACACCCGCATGTGGAAATGCCAATGAAGAACGCTTCATTTCCGCATGTCCCTGGCATGAAAAACGCGTGTACAATCCACATGCGTTTTTTTCTGCCAGGGAAATGCATAAACGCTCAGGAAAAAATCCTGACCATTTTTGCATCGTGGGCACATAGCCTAAAGAACGCTACAGGCGCAGTCCCTGCAGATTTACTACAACTTACACCGAGCAAATTTGACACGATGGAACGTAACTGAATATGTGGGCACTACGATACATATGGAGCAGGGCCCGTATACAGACGTCTACAAAGCTGGGCGGACATCCTGGGAAAACAGAAGTTAGATCTTATCTCATATGAAGGTTTATCTATTTCTATGCAAGTTAATGGTTACACATCTGCCAAAGATAAAGCCAAGGACGTGTGAACCAAGGCCAAAAACGATGCAGAGGACACCAAAGTACACCTGGCAGTGTATACTGGTGATCTGCACATCATACTGGGGGGAGACGGCACAGTATACAGAACCTTCCCAGAACAACAGCAGGTCCTGGATACACGTACAGGTGACATATATGCATGGGAGTATACACTGTGCAGCTGGCAGTATACAGATATGTACAGAATCTTATATCAAGTGCAGGTCACGGATACATGTACAGGCAATATACACATTGCACTATATACTATGTAGCTGGCAGTATACACACTCACTACATACTCATAGTAGGCACGTGTCAATTCAAAGGCGGGCAACTAGATTATTACACGGGATGGAGGCCTCTCATATGATGAGATGTTGGAAAAATTGAGTCTGTTTAGCTTAGAAAAACGAGGCCTTAGAGAGGATCTAATTTACATGTATAAATATATGTGTGGTCAGTACAAAGGACTAGCACATGACATTCCTTCCAAAGTCCATACCAAGGACCAGGGGACACTCATTACGGGTGGAAGAAAGGCGATTTCGGCAGCTAAACAGGAAAGGGTTCTTTACAGTCAGACTGTGGAATGTCGACCACAAGAGTTAGTAATGGCTGACACTTAGGCTATGTGCCCACGATGCAGAAATGCTCCAGATTTTTTCCTGAGCGTTTCTGCATCTCCCTAGCAGAAAAAAAAGCATGCGGATTGTACATGCGTTTTCCTGCCAGGGACATGCGGATGTGAAGCGTTATTCACTGGCATTTCCGCATGCGGGTTGACAAGCGCTTTCCAAGCGATTTTAATATCACTTGGAAAGTGCTTGTCAACTTAGTCATACTACATAAATCCATGCAAATGGCATGGATTTATATAGTGTGACCGAAAGAATGGTAAAAAAATAAATATATACTTACCCTCTGATGGCCCCCGGTGTCTTGCGAGGAGGAGCAGTACTTCCGCAAAATAATTGGTAGTGCTGCGTTTTTTTCCGCATTGATAATCCGCAGTGGAAATTTCCGCAGCATGTGGACAGCACAAGCGGATTATCATTGGGGAACATGGCAGACCTTCTACCAAGCGTTTAAGCGTTTCTGCAGCGTTTTTGAGGCTGCGGAAACGCTTAAAAAACACATCGTGGGCACACAGCCTAAGAGCTTTCAAAAAAGGGCTGGACGATTTCCTCGATACACAACATTGTGGGTTACAGTTAAATTAGACAAAATGTTACACCTCTAGTAGTACATTTAGTATGATAATAGTAATTACATAACTAGTATTATAATTAGGTTTGATACAGCGTTCTTGACCCCCAGCAAAAGCGATCAGTCCTAGAAGGAATTTTTCCCGTGACACAAATTGGCTGAAGGGTTTTTGCCTTCTTCTGGGTCAACAGATTTAGGCATAGGGAAAAAATTATAAACTGGTCCTAATTGTAGTAGTGCAGCAATAATAAAAATGGTAATAATACATTGTGAGACCTAGTCCCAGTTAGTGTAGGGAATACAATTGGAGAAGGTTGAACTTGATGGACCTAGGTCTTTATTCAACCTACGTTACTACTATGTATGTTACTATAGTATCCTCCCTGTACAGATGGTACATGCACATTGTGGTATATACTATGTAGCTGGCAGTATACAGTGTGTGTGTAATAGATACATATACACACACTGTGCAGATTGTAGTATATGTAGTTGGCAGTATACACATTATGTGTGAGTAATTATGTATACCGTGCTTGTAGCTGGCTGTGTACACCACACACTCCCAGTATCCGCCCTGCAGACAGTATAAGCAGCAGCCATGTGACTTGCAGGCAGTCCGCCAGCAGGGCGGAGTGAGGACAGCACTGATCATATATACCCTCTGCTGCTATATATATTGCCCACCCCAGTACTGGAAGGCGTGACCCCAGGCAGCGTGCCATCACAGTGGGAGTGGCGCCCACGGTCACTACCTGGGTAGGCGTCAGCACTTGGCCCAGCTCCTCTATCACCACAGGACCGTAGCTCACACAGAGCGGGTGCGCGGGCTTTTCGTCTACCTCGTCCAGGGCCACAGCCCCGCACCACTCAGACACGTCCACAGGCATCGTGCTGTCACACAAGTCTGCGCCACTTCAACTCGTACCAACTGTACGGCTCTGATAGCTCCGCCCCGACGTCAGGTTCAGCCAATAGAAGAAGGGGCGGAGATTAGCGCTTCTATCCTATTGGCGGAGGGGAATCACCCGTGTGAATGGACCAATCAGCGCACAGGCTGCATAGACAGAGTGACAGCTGCAGCGCGGTGTATGGTCACTAGCGCTAGACGCTGCAGAAGACGCTCCAGTGCCTGCACTAACACTGGGCTGCGGGGCAGAGATGAGACAGCTGCATGGATCCTCCCTCTCCTGCTTCTCGTCCTCAGATAGTCCTGCGTGGAGAAGTGGCATGCCGCGGACATGTGCGGTAGTCAGTGTCCCATAGAATCCCATGTAATGGCCGCTCTGTATGAGATATAAGTACAGAGAGGGATCGGCAGTGTAATGCAGTGCAGGACGTGTGTAGGTTGCTCCTCCCCGTCTCCCATATAACTGCTATCCCCATCAGTTCTCATCGGCTGTGCGTAGTTACAGCATCATCCATGTTCTCTGATGGTGGCATCACAATGCGTGTCCCCCTGGCCTCAGGTGTTACCGGGCCCAGCACGCTGCTTCCAGGTAGCGCTGGTCTGGGATATGGCCGACCACAGAGCGCTGTAGCGTTACCACTTATTCCGTATAAATCTGTGGGACAAGCCCAATAGAGGTTGTGTGTGAGCCGGAGACTCCTCCAGGGCTGAGCCGCAGCTTCTCACCACCCCGCTAAGGCTACATTCACACAGCCATGCCTGCTTTGTCCTTCCGTGGGAAAAGGACCATTTTTCCTCCGTGCGTCTCCGGTTTTTTGTCTCCGTTTTGCATCATTGTTTTTTTTTCATCCATTTTTAAAAACTAAAGCAGATAGACTGTCCGTACCTTTCTTTAACCATTACATAGTTTTAGTTTTTTTAAGGTTGAAGGAAGACTAAGTCCATCTAGTTCAACCCATAGCCTAACATGTTGATCCAGAGGGAGGCAAAAAAAAACCATGTGGCAAACACTAAGCTCCACATTGGGGGAAAAAATTCCTTCCCGACTCCATACGACAATCAGACTAGTTCCCTGGATCAACGCCCTATCAAGGAATCTAGTGCCCATAACGTGTAATATTATACTTTTCAAGAAAGGCATCCAAGTCCTTCTTAACTTTTAACAGTGAATCACTCATTACATCATCATGCGGCAGAGAGTTCCATAGTCTCACTGCTCTTACTGTAAAGAATCCCCGTCTCTGATTATGATTAAACCTTCTTTCCTCCAGACGTAGAAGATGCCCCCTTGTCCCCGTCTCTGGCCTCAGAGTAAAAAGATCAGTAGAAAGGTCTTTGTACTGTCCCCTCATATACTTGTACATAGTAATAAGATCACCCCTAAGCACAGTAAATAACCCCAAGTGTAATAACCTGTCTTGGTATTGCTGACCCCCCAGTCCTCTAATAACCTTGGTCGCTCTTCTCTGCACCCGCTCTAGTTCAGCTATGTCTTTCTTATACACTGGAGACCAGTTCTGTACACAGTATTCTAAGTGTGGTCGCACTAGTGACTTATAGAGGTAAAATTATGTTCTCCTCATGAGCATCTATGCCTCTTTTAATGCATCCCATTATTTTATTTGCCTTTGCAGCAGCTGCCTGACACTGACCACTAAACGTGAGCTTGTCTTCCACCAATACACCCAGGTCTTTTTCAGTTACAGTTTTGCCCAGTGTTTTACAATTAAGCATATAATTATACATTTTATTTCCTCTGCCCAAGTGCATTACCTTACATTTATCCCCATTAAAGCTCTTTTGCCATTTATCAGCCCAAGCTTCTAGTTTACATAGATCCTCCTGTAATATAATATTGTCCTCCTCTGTATTGATTACCCTGCAGAGATTAGTGTCATCTGCAAATATTGAAATATTACTCTGTATGCCCCCTACAAGGTCATTAATAAATATGTTAAAAAGAAGGGGGCCCAATACTGACCCCTGTGGTACCCCACTGTTAACTGAGACCCAGTCTGAGTGTTTTCCATTAATAACCACCCTTTGTTTCCTATCACTGAGCCAATTCTTAACCCACATACATATATTTTCCCCTATCCCCATTGTTCTCAATTTATGTATCAACCTTTTGTGTGGAACCGTATCAAAAGCTTTTGAAAAGTCCATATACACAACATCCACTGCATTTCCTTGGTCCAGTCCAGAACTTGCCTCCTCATAAAAACTGATCAGATTAGTTTGACAGGAACGGTCCCACGTAAACCCATGTTGATATTGGGTCATGAGGTTATTCTTCTTCAGATACTCTATTATAGCATCTCTTAGGAAACCCTCCAGGATTTTACCCACAGTAGAGGTTAAGCTTGCCGGCCTATAATTTCCAAGTTCAGTTTTTGTCCCCTTTTTGAATATTGGCACCATATTTGCTATACGCCAGTCCTGTAGTACAGACCCTGTTATTATGGAATCTTTAAAGATCAAAAATAATGGTCTATCTATGACGTTACTTAATTCCTGCAGTACTCGTGGGTGTAGCCATAGTGGTTTCCTCCTATTTCTAGCATGTTTATTCCCAAAGGGTATATATTGTGCACAGGTCCTATTCAGGATGCTAATAAATGTCTCCCATTTGCTTTGTGTAGCTTTATGTCTCAGGATATCGTCCCAGATTATTGCACTAAGATCATCTCTCAACCGTTGGAAATTTGCCTTCCTGAAGTTTAGTGTCCTTGTAACCCCTCTACTACACATCTTATTAAAGGTTACATTGACTGTTTTACTGCATTAATACAATCTGTGTTTTACCAGTAGGAGATGATCACTACAGGACAACTGGCCTTGTGCATCCTAGTCCAACCCCGCCCCAGCACTGATTGGCAGCACTCTGTTACTATACAATGTACACAGAAAGCTGTGGTGTGTGCGGGTTATACACAGCTCAACAACTGAGCTCTGCTCAATCTGCAGCAGAGAACACTGTGACTCTATCATAACTGCTGCACCCAGTAAACTAAACATGAAAAAACATGCCATATACACAGGAATAACCAAAAAATGACAATACTTTATTGATACACAACAGCCAAAGAATGTTAAAAACACTTAAAAAGTAAAATTGACATATATTTACACCAGCGCACAATAGAGCTGCGCCATGTCAGCAACAGACATACCAGTACCTATCTCATATTGCAGATACCAAAAAGTCCTATACCGTAAAGTGGTCAAAGGGAAACGGCAGGGGTGAAGATGCCCAACACATGTCACCACACAATTTGGCTTCTTCAGGGGCCCTACAGTATGAGATGGGTACCTTTATGTCTGTTGCTGACATTATCATACAGTCCTGCTCATCGTTATTGGCACCCATGAAGTTTAAGTACATAATGTGGAATATCTCCTGCAAAAAATGAATCAAGTGAAACAGTTTTTTTTGTATAGAGACTCGTGTTAAATACAAAAGATCAAATGATAAACAATTTAAAACCAAAAACAATGGGAGGGAAAAATAGAAAAACCTAAAGCTTGCTGTGTCACTGGTATTGGCACCCTTTACATTAATTTAGTATGGAAGCACATTTTGACTAGCCTGTGATAAATCACAAAAGAGATTCACCTGTGACTAATTGTCGGTGCCCATGTGACATGCATTAGCCAATGAATGATGACTTCAGTACTTTAAAAAGCCACATGGTAGGCCCTGTTCCTTTGTCACAATGGTGAAGACAAAGGAGTTGTCTGAGGACATCAGAACTGCTATTATTAGCAAATACAAGACTTCCAAAGGGTATAAGGCCATGTGTTATTAAATGGTTGATGCTACTTAATATACATAGTAATTACGTTGATACATATTGGGTGGAATTGTACAATATATCTTGATTGCAACTTAGGGCGGTCCTCATGTGAGCCAGTTTCTTTGTAGCGCTTGATGGTTTTTGCAACTGCACTTGGGGACACATTCAAAGTTTGCCCGATTTTTCTTAAAGTAATGATGGCCACTCGTTTTTCTTTACTTAGCTGCTTTTTTCTTGCCAAAATACAAATTCTAACAGTCTATTCAGTAGGATTATCAGCTGTGTATCCACCTGACTTCTGCACAACACAACTCATGGTCCCAACCCCATTTATAAGGCAAGAAATCCCACTTATTAAACCTGACAGGGCACACCTGTGAAGTGAAAACCATTTCCGGTGACTACCTCTTGAAGCTCATCAAGAGAATGCCAAGAGTGTGCAAAGCAGTCATCAAAGCAAAAGGTGGCTACTTTGAAGAACCTAGAATATAAGACATATTTTCAGTTGTTTCACATTTTTTTGTTAAGTATATAATTCCACATGTGTTAATTCATAGTTTTGATGCCTTCAGTGTGAATGTACAATTTTCAAAGTCATGAAAATACAAAAAAATATTTAAATGAGGTGTGTCCAAACTTTTGGTCTGTACTGTATATACTGGTAAAATTGTTGTAGATCGGCTATTTTGTACAACATATTGTATTGGATTGAATTGCATTATATACAGTTATATGAAAAAGTTTGGGCACCCCTATTAATCTTAAGCTTAATGTTTTATAAAAATTCGTGTTTTTGCAACAGCTATTTCAGTTTGATATATGTAATAACTGTTGGACACAGTAATGTTTCTACCTTGAAATGAGGTTTATTGTACTAACAGAAAATGTGCAATCTGCATTCAAACAAAATTTGACAGGTGCATAAGTATGGGCACCCTTATCATTTTCTTGTTTTAAATACTCCTACCTACTTTTTACTGACTTACTAAAGCACTTTTTTTTGTTTTTGTAACCTCATTGAGCTTTGAACTTCATAGCCAGGTGTATGCAATCATGAGAAAAGCTACTTAAAGTGGCCACTTGCAAGTTGTTCTCCTGTTTGAATCTCCTCTGAAGAGTGGCATCATGGGCTCCTCAAAACAACTGTCAAATGATCTGAAAACAAAGATTATTCAACATAGTTGTTCAGGGGAAGGATACAAAAAGCTGTCTCAGAGATTTAACCTGTCAGTTTCCACTGTGAGGAACATAGTAAGGAAGTGGAAGAACACAGGGACAGTTCTTGTTAAGGCCAGAAGTGGCAGGCCAAGAAAAACATCAGAAAGGCAGAGAAGAAGAATGGTGAGATCAGTCAAGGACAATCCTCAGACCACCTCCAGAGAGCTGCAGTATCAACTTGCTGCAGATGGTGTTACTGTGCATCGGTCAACTATACAACGCACTTTGCACAAGGAGAAGCTGTATGGGAGAGTGATGCGAAAGAAGCCGTTTCTGCAAGCACGCCACAAATAGAGTCGGCTGAGGTATGCAAAAGCACATTTGGAGAAGCCAATTTATTTTTGGAAGAAGGTCCTGTGGACTGATGAAACCAAGATTGAGTTGTTTGGTCATACAAAAAGGCATTATGCATGGCGGGAAAAAAAAAACACAGCATTCCAAGAAAAACACTTGCTACCCACAGTAAAATTTGGTGGAGGTTCCATCATGCTTTGGGGCTGTGTGGCCAATGCCGGCACCGGGAATCTTGTTAAAGTTGAGGGACGCATGGATTCCACTCAGTATCAGCAGATTCTTGACAATAATGTTCAAGAATCAGTGATAAAGTTGAAGTTACGCAGGGGATGGATCTTTCAGCAAGACATTGATCCAAAACACCGCTCCAAATCTACTCAGGCATTCATGCAGAGGAACAATTACAATGTTCTGGAATGGCCATCCCGGTCCCCAGACCTGAATATCATTGAACATCTGTGGGATCATTTGAAGAGGGCTGTCCATGCTCGGCGACCATCAAACTTAACTGAACTGGAATTGTTTTGTAAAGAGGAATGGTCAAAAATACCTTCATCCAGGATCCAGGAAATCATTAAAAGCTACAGGAAGCGACTAGAGGCTGTTATTTTTGCAAAAGGAGGATCTACTAAATATTAATGTCACTTTTCTGGTGAGGTGCCCATACTTATGCACCTGTCAAATTTTGTTTGAATGCAGATTGCACATTTTCTGTTAGTACAATAAACCTCATTTCAAGGCAGAAACATTACTGTGTCCAACAGTTATTACATATATCAAACTGAAATAGCTGTTGCAAAAACACCAATTTTTATAAAACATTAAGCTTAAGATTAATAGGGGTGCCCAAACTTTTTCATATAACTGTATCTTGATTGTAACCTAGTTAAACACATTAACTCATGCCGCGCATTTTATATGCTGATAATATCGATGTATATTGAGCTAATTTGTACAACATACTACCTCATGTCAATTAGATCACGGTGGACTACACCCATGTGATTTTTATGGGATTTTTTTAGGGGCTGTTTTTTATCTTTTTCTTGCTTGCTGTGTTTAAATAATTGTAATAAAGTAATATTATGAAATAACAGATGACTATCTTTTACTAATTGACTATTATAATGTGAGGAGGAAGTGTGTACAAGGAACAAACCATTGCTGAAGAAAAGACATAAAAAGGAACGACTGATCTTTGCCAAAGAGTATCTTGTCAAACCACAATCCTTCTGAGAAAATGTTCTGTGGATAGATTAAACAAAAATAAAGCTTTTTGGCAATGCAAAGCAACAGTTTGTTTACAGATGGCGCAATGAAGCTTATAAGGAAAAGAACCCTTTACCAACAGTTAAGCATGGTGGAGGATCCATAATGCTGTGGAGTTGCTTGGCTGCATCTGGTACTGGAGGCCTTGACCGTATCACAGGAATCATGAAATCAAACTTATCAAGAGATTTTAGAGCAAAATGTCATACCCAGTGTAAGAAAACTTGGTTTGAGATGAAAATCATGGGTCCTCCAGCAAGACAATGACCCAAAGCACACATCCAAAAGTACACAGGAATGGTTGAAAAAGAAAAAAAAACTTTTAAAATGGCCCGCAATGAGTCCTGACCTCAGTTCTATTGAAAATCTTTGGGGTGAGCTGAAATCTGCCATTGGGAAAAAGACCCCTACAAACATTCAAGAGCTTGAACAAACTGCATAAGAAGAGTGGGAGAAAATTCCAGCTAAGAAGTGCAAGAAGCTTATAGATGGCCACAAGAAACATTTGGAGGCTGTCAGCAATGCCAAAGGGTGTGCAACCAAGTATTAATTAGGGGTGGCTTTATTGTTGCACATTCTGTTTATTCTGTTTCTTCTTTGAAATTGCATCATAGAAGTTGAAAAACAATGTTTCATTGTTGTATTACTTTGGACCACTAATTAAAAAATCCTGAGGATATAACTTTGGTACATTTCCATTTATTTCTGAAGATATTGTACAGTCTATAAAAAAATGAAGGGGTGCCAATAATGGTGAGCAGCACTGTATGTCCACTCCTCAGCATGGTATGTACCTGGTAAATTCTCCCTGGGGCTTTCTTTGTAGATAGGTGTGTAGCTTTTTCATGACACTATTATATGTCCAGCATTATGTATACTTTTGCATATTTCTACCAGGAAGCATGACACATTGTTTATATCAACTTGATGGTTCTTTTGTTTATGGTGGGATTTCATCTGGCTTATCTAACAGAAGTGTGCTTTGTCTATAATTTATACTGTTTTGCATTCAGGTTATTATTAAGACATTTGTGCTAATATTTATGGACCTTTCCACTGAGTACTGGTGGTATATAGTATTCATCTAACACACTTTTGCTGACCATATATGCAAAGATCCTAGGGTTATTTTTGATATGCTGTCTCATATTTATGGTGTTTACTTGATATAGTGAGTCTTGGGGTAGACAGGGTGCAGCTCTATTGTGGGCTGGAGTAAATATATGTCAATTTAACTTTTTAAGTGTTTTTAACATTCTTTGGCTGTTGTGTATCAAAGTATTGCCTTTTTTTGTGGATCCCTGTGTATATGGCATGTTTCTCTTTGTTCTTTTCATGTTCCATTTTTGACATGTCACAGGCTGATCTCATATACAAGTGCTTCTCACTAAATTAGAATTTCATCAAAAAGTTAATTTCCTGGTAGACGGCTGCGCTGACTTTGGTCTTGATAAAACACAGTGGACCTACACCAGCAGATGACATGGCTCCCCAAACCATCACTGATTCTGGAAACTTCACACTAGACCTCAAGCAGCTTGGATTGTGGCCTCTCCACTCTTCCTCCAGACTCTGGGACCTTGATTTCCAAATGAAATGCAACATTTACTTTCATCTGAAAACAACACCTTGGACCACTGAGCAACAGTCCAGGTCTTTTTCTCCTTTGCCCAGGTAAGACGCTTCTGGCGTTGTCTATTGGTCATGAGTGGCTTGACACTAGGAATGCGACACTTGTAGCCCATGTCCTGGATACGTCTATGTGTGGTGGCTCTTGAAGCAATGACTCCAGCAGCAGTCCACTCCTTGTGAATCTCCCCCAACTTTTTGAATGGCCTTTTCTTAACAATCCTTTCAAGGCTGCGGTTATCTCGGTTACTTGTGCACCTTTTTCTACCACACTTTTTCCTTCCACTCAACTTTCCATTAATATGCTTGGATACAGCACTCTGTGATCAGCCAGCTTCTTTAGCAATGACCTTTTGTGGCTTACCCTCCTTGTGGAGTGTGTCAATGACTGCCTTCTGGACATTTGTCACGTCAGCAGTCTTCCCCATGATTGTAGAGCCTACTGAATCAGACTAAGGGACCTTTGTAAATGCATCGGAAGCCTTTGCAGGTGTTTTTTGTTAATTATTCAAATTTTTTGACCAAGGATTGAGTGCATTTACTGAATATAAATTTCAGTAGGCCAACATTTCGGATTTTAAAAACATTTTTCAAGCTGTTGTTATAAAGTATTCTAATTTACTGAGATAATGACTTTCATGTTTTCATTGGCTGTAAGTCATAATCATCAACATTAGCAGAAATAAACACTTGAAATAGATCACTCTGTTTGTAATGACTCTATATAATATATGAGTTTCACTTTTTGTATTGAAGAACTGAAATAAATTTACTTTTTGATGATATTCTAATTTAGTGAGAAGCACTTGTATTTGGTGGTGCCCTCTGCCTGTATGTGTTCTACCCAGTAATCTAAGTGACACATGGTTGGAATCAGTGTCTCTATCCCTCATGCTGCTGTTAGATTACATAGCAAAAACCTGATGATAGATTCAGTTTAAAAACTTAGGAAAAAAGAAAGAAGACTGAAGTATACAGGGCAGCACAGTGGCTAATTGGTTAGCACTGTTGTTTTGCAGCGCTGAGGTCCTGGGTTCAAATCCCATCAAGGACAACATCTGCAAGGAGTTTGTATGTTCTCCTCATGTTTGTGTGGGTTTCCTCCAGGTTCTCCGTTTTCCTCCCACACTCCAATGACATACTGATAGGAAATCTAGATTGTAAGCCCCAATGGGGACATTGATGATGTCTGTAAAGTGCCGAGGAATTAATGGCACTATAGAAGTGAGTAAAATAAATAAAAAGTAAGCCTTCAGTGTTTCATCTATTTTATACAGATCCGCATACCTGGATTACCCCTTTTTAAATGAAAGACTCCACTTTGTAAAATCAAAACACCATATACTTAATGGGTCCATGGACTGTCCGAGCAAAAAAATGGATAGTATACAGACTTGTCCCACGAATTTGTGAATATAGCCTAAAATCAATGAAGATTGTGATTCTGCCTGATCCGTCACAGATAACTTCAAGTGGGTTATAAATAATGCAAAATGAAACGATCACTGTCTATCATCAGGACACCACCAGCTATAGAGTGATTAGAGAATATGGAACAGAGGGATGAAGGATGCAGAATAGAAGTAGATAGGGGTATTATTAATGTGATATGTATGTCTATAAGGAGGTGCTGTCAACATGTGTTTAAGAAAACCCTTGTCAGCTCTTCATGTAAATTCACAACTCTGGAGTCCACAGACGTATACAAAGAATCTGTGAATATAGCCAAAGTACGAAGCCATAAGATGCCCAATGCATGCTGTCTAAGGCAAAATCAGTCAAAATATACACTTTTGGCAGCCAATCCCCACATGTCTTGTGGTTGTCTAACAGCCGCGAAACATGCGGTTGCAGGGACTCGGACATGTCACTCGAGCACCCGCGATACTCAGTGCATACCTGAGCAAACTCGAGTAAGGAGCACTTGCACTCATCACTAGTTATGTGCAATAATGAGAAATGACACGGGGAAAAAGTATTGAACACATGAAGAAAAAGAGGTGCAAAAAGCCATGGAAAGTCATGACACTAGCTGAAATCTATCAGTAATTAGAAAGCAATCCTGCCACTTAGTGAAAAATAATATAAGCTGGTTCATAAAAAGGTGTGCAAAAAAACATGTAAAAACTACTTTAACCCCTTTACAAGCTAAGGTGGTTTGCACGTTAATGACCAGGCCAATTTTTACAATTCTGACCACTGTCACTTTATGAGGCAATTACTCTGGAACGCTTCAACGGATCCCCCTGATTCTGAGATTGTTTTTTCGTGACATATTGTACTTCATGATTGTGGTAAAATTTCTTCGATATCACTTGCGTTTATTTGTGAAAAAAACGGAAATTTGGCGAAAATTTTGAACATTTTGCAATTTTCTAAATTTGAATTTTTATGCCCTTAAATCAGAGAGATATGTCACACAAAATAGTTAATAAATAACATTTCCCACATGTCTACTTTGCATCAGCACAATTTTGGAAAAAAAAAATTTTTTTGTTATGGAGCTATAAGGGTTAAAAGTTGACCAGCAATTTCTCATTTTTCCAACAAAATTTACAAAACCATTTTTCTAGGGACCACATCACATTTGAAGTCACTTTGAGAGGTCTTTATGACAGAAAATACCCAAAAGTGACACCATTCTAAAAACTGCACCCCTCAAGGTGCTCAAAACCACATTCAAGAACTTTATTAACCCTTCAGGTGCTTCACAGGAATTTTTGGAATGTGGAAGAAAAAAATGAACATTTAACTTTTTTCACAAAAATGTTACTTTAGACCCAATTTTTTTTATTTTCACAGGGGTAACAGGAAAAAATGGACCCCAAAAGTTGTTGTGCAATTTCCCCTGGGCACGCAGATACCCCATATGTGGGGAAAAACCACTGTTTGGGCGCACGGCAGGGCTCGGAAGGGAAGGAGCGCCATTTGAATTTTCGATTGTAAAATTTGCTTGAATAATTAGCGGACGCCATGTTGCATTTGGAGAGCCCCTGATGTGCCTAAACAGTGGAAACCCCCCACAAGTGACCCCATTTTGGAAACTAGACCCCCCCTGGGAACTTATCTAGATGGGTGGTGAGCATTTTGAACCCCCAGGTGCTTCACAAATTAATCCGTAAAAATGAAAAAGTGTTTTTTTTTTTCACTTTTTCATTTTTACGAATCAATTTGTGAAGCACCTGGGGGTTCCAAGTGCTCACTATGCATCTAGATAGGTGCCTTGGGGGGTCTAGTTTCCAAAATGGGGTCATTTGTGGGGGAGCTCCAATGTTTAGGCACACAGGGGCTCTCCAAACGCGACATGGTGTCCGCTAACAAATTGGAACCATGTCGCGTTTGGAGAGCCCCTGTGTGTCTAAACATTGGAGCTCCCCCACAAGTGACCCCATTTTGGAAACTAGACACCCCCAAGGCACCTATCTAGATGCATAGTGAGCACTTGGAACCCCCAGGTGCTTCACAAATTGATTCTTAAAAGTGAAAAAGTATTTTTTTTTCCACTTTTTCATTTTTACGAATCAATTTGTGAAGCACCTGGGGGTTCCAAGTGCTCACTATGCATCTAGATAGGTACCTTTGGAGGTCTGGTTTCCAAAATGGGGTAATTTGTGGGGGAGCTCCAATGTTTAGGCACACAGGGGCTCTCCAAACGCGACATGGTGTCCGCTAACAAATTGAATGGAAAATCGGCTCAAATTGTTCGTGGACACCATGTTGCGTTTGGAGAGCCCCTGTGTGCCTAAACATTGGAGCTCCCCCACAAGTGACCCCATTTTAGAAACTAGACCCCCCAAGGCACCTATCTAGATGCATAGTGAGCACTTGGAACCCCCAGGTGCTTCACAAATTGATTCGTAAAAATGAAAAAGTGGAAAAAAAAACACTTTTTTATTTTTACGGATTAATTTGTGAAGCACCTGGGGGTTCCAAGAGCTCACTATGCATCTAGATAGGTGCCTTTGGGTCTAGTTTCCAAAATGGGGTCACTTGTGGGGGAGCTCCAATGTTTAGGCACACAGGGGCTCTCCAAACGCGACATGGTGTCTGCTAACAAATTGGAACCATGTCGCGTTTGGAGAGCCCCTGTGTGTCTAAACATTGGAGCTCCCCCACAAGTGAACCCATTTTGGAAACTAGACCCCCCAAGGCACCTATCTAGATGCATAGTGAGCACTTGGAACACCCAGGTGCTTCACAAATTGATTCGGAAAAATGAAAAAGTTTTTTTTTTTTTCACTTTTTCATTTTTACGAATCAATTTGTGAAGCACCTGGGGGTTCCAAGTGCTCACTATGCATCTAGATAGGTACCTTTGGAGGTCTGGTTTCCAAAATGGGGTAATTTGTGGGGGAGCTCCAATGTTTAGGCACACAGGGGCTCTCCAAACGCGACATGGTGTCCGCTAACAAATTGAATGGAAAATCGTCTCAAATTGTTAGCGGACACCATGTTGCGTTTGGAGAGCCCCTGTGTGCCTAAACATTGGAGCTCCCCCACAAGTGACCCCATTTTAGAAACTAGATCCCCCAAGGCACCTATCTAGATGCATAGTGAGCACTTGGAACCCCCAGGTGCTTCACAAATTGATTTGTAAAAGTGGAAAAAAAATCACTTTTTATTTTTACGGATCAATTTGTGAAGCACCTGGGGGTTCCAAGTGCTCACTATGCATCTAGATAGGTGCCTTGGGGGGTCTAGTTTCCAAAATGGGGTCATTTGTGGGGGAGCTCCAATGTTTAGGCACACAGGGGCTCTCCAAACGCGACATGGTGTCCGCTAACAAATTGGAACCATGTCGCGTTTGGAGAGCCCCTGTGTGTCTAAACATTGGAGCTCCCCCACAAGTGACCCCATTTTGGAAACTAGACACCCCCAAGGCACCTATCTAGATGCATAGTGAGCACTTGGAACCCCCAGGTGCTTCACAAATTGATTCTTAAAAGTGAAAAAGTATTTTTTTTTCCACTTTTTCATTTTTACGAATCAATTTGTGAAGCACCTGGGGGTTCCAAGTGCTCACTATGCATCTAGATAGGTACCTTTGGAGGTCTGGTTTCCAAAATGGGGTAATTTGTGGGGGAGCTCCAATGTTTAGGCACACAGGGGCTCTCCAAACGCGACATGGTGTCCGCTAACAAATTGAATGGAAAATCGTCTCAAATTGTTAGCGGACACCATGTTGCGTTTGGAGAGCCCCTGTGTGCCTAAACATTGGAGCTCCCCCACAAGTGACCCCATTTTAGAAACTAGATCCCCCAAGGCACCTATCTAGATGCATAGTGAGCACTTGGAACCCCCAGGTGCTTCACAAATTGATTTGTAAAAGTGGAAAAAAAATCACTTTTCATTTTTACGAATCAATTTGTGAAGCACCTGGGGGTTCCAAGTGCTCACTATGCATCTAGATAGGTACCTTTGGAGGTCTGGTTTCCAAAATGGGGTAATTTGTGGGGGAGCTCCAATGTTTAGGCACACAGGGGCTCTCCAAACGCGACATGGTGTCCGCTAACAAATTGAATGGAAAATCGTCTCAAATTGTTAGCGGACACCATGTTGCGTTTGGAGAGCCCCTGTGTGCCTAAACATTGGAGCTCCCCCACAAGTGACCCCATTTTAGAAACTAGATCCCCCAAGGCACCTATCTAGATGCATAGTGAGCACTTGGAACCCCCAGGTGCTTCACAAATTGATTTGTAAAAGTGGAAAAAAAATCACTTTTTATTTTTACGGATCAATTTGTGAAGCACCTGGGGGTTCCAAGTGCTCACTATGCATCTAGATAGGTGCCTTGGGGGGTCTAGTTTCTAAAATGGGGTCACTTGTGGGGGAGCTCCAATGTTTAGGCACACAGGGGCTCTCCAAACGCAACATGGTGTCCGCTAACAATTTGAGCCGATTTTCCATTCAATTTGTTACCGGACACCATGTCGCGTTTGGAGGGCCCCTGTGTGCCTAAACAGTGGAAACACCCACAAGTGACCCCATTTTGGAAACTAGACCCCTCAAGGATTTTATCAAGGGGTATAGTGAATATTTTGAGCCCAGAGGTACGACACAGAATTTGATAACATTAGGTCATCATATTGAATAAGTTGTCATTAGTCTTGAGCGCAAGTGCTCGCTACTTGAGTTTGCATCGGGTACTCAGGTATGCACCATGTACTGCGTGTGCTCGAGTGACTTGCTCGAGTCCCTGCCCCGCATGTTTCACGGTTATTAGACACCCAAAAAAAAACATGCGGGGATTGCTCGTGCATGGCAGGCAATCCCCGCAAAGTTTTTTTGGCCGCGAAGCATATGGGGCGGAGACTCAAGCATGTCACTCAAATACCCACGATACTCAATGCATACCAGAGCACCCGATGCAAACTCAAGTAGCGAGCACTTGCGCTCAACACTAGTCGCCGTATCATCATCTTTTTTTCTTACTTTTGAAAAAAATCCCAACCCCATCACAACCCCAACCCCAGCCCCAACCCTAGCCCTAGCCCAACCCTAACCCGAGAGTTTATTTTTTACGCCGTTCCTCGTGCGGTATAAGTGATTAGACGACTTTATTCTTCGGGTCGGTGCGATTACAGCGATACTAGAATCATATGGGGTTTTTATGATTGACAGCTGTCACACACTAAAAGACGCATTTTTTGTAAAATCTAGTTTTTGCATCGCCATATTTTGAGAGCTATAATTTTTTGATATTTTGGCAGACAGAGTCATGTGACGGCTTGTTTTTTGCGGGATGAGTTGACGTTTTTATTGGTGCCATTTTCAGGCACGTGACATTTTTTGATCGCTTTCTATTCCGATTTTTGGAAGGCGGAATAAACAAAAACCACCAATTCAGGAATTGTTTTTTTTTGTTTTTTTTTATTCTGTTCCACGTGTGGTAAAATTGATAAGGTAGCTTTATTCTTCGGGTCAGTACGTTTACAGCGGTACCACATTTATATCGTTTTCCTATGTTTTGACGCTTTTACACAATAAAAGCTATTTTATAGAAAAAAAATATTTTTTGCATCGCTTTAGTCTGAGAGCTATAACTTTTTGATTTTTCGGATGATGGAGCTGTATGGCGGCTTGTTTTTTGCGGGACAAGATGACGTTTTCAGCGGTACCATTTTTATTTATATTCGTCGTTTTGATTGCGTGTTATTCCATTTTTTGTTTGGCGGTATGGTGATAAAGCATTGTTTTTTGCTTGTTTTTTGTTTTTTTTTACCGTGTTCACTGAAGGGGTTAACTAGTGGGACAGTTTTATAGGTCAGGTCGTTCCGGACGCGGCGATACCAAATATGTGTACTTTTATTGTTTGTTTGCTTTTTTTTCATAATAATATTTATTGATGGGTACATTATATTTTTATTTTTGGTGGATTATTTTTTTTATTTTTTTTTTAAATATTTTTACAATTTTTTTTTTTTCACTTTCTGAGAGTTTTTACACTTTTTTACTTTGTCCCACTCTGGGACTTTAACTTTTTTTTTTCTGATCGCCTGCACAGCATAGGGATGGAGCACCATCCCTGTGCTATGCAGGCAGTCAACGCTGAACAGTGAGAACATTGTGTTATTGTGCACTGCGCATGACCAAACAATGTTCCTGCTGCCTGGTGACCCGGATGTTGTCATGACGACATCGGTCGTCATGGCAACACCCGGGAAGCCGCGGCAGACAGCGCTGGAAGCCGGAAGAGGAGGTGAGTATACCTATCACCTCCCCTTGCCACCGCAATGCTGCGATCGACTTCGATCGCAGCATTGCGGGGGTTAATGTGCCGGGAGCGGTGCGGGACCGCTCCCTGCACATAGTTCCGGGTGTCAGCTGTGACAATCAGCTGACACCCTGCGGCGATCGCGCCCGCACAGCCTGTGTGCGTGTGCGATTGCGATGACGTACTAATACGGGTCAGGCTCTTAAATCCCAGGGCACTGACGCGTATTAATACGTCATGGGCTGTAAAGGGGTTAACCTAAGAGTGGTCTGTGATGCAACTTTTAGAAGTTATCCATTTCCCTTTGAGTGTTGCTGCTGTTCTAGCTCCTTATCCCACACAATGACATACATTTGCCCTAATAAGTCATATACTGACAGGTATCTGGAGTGTCAAATCCCTGGTCAATGCTATATTTGGCCATAAAATCATTTTTTTTAACCCCTTAATAACATCTGACGTACTAATACGCGTCTGTGCCCTGGGACTTAAGAGCCAGACCCGTATTAGTACGTCATATCTTTAATGCGGCACCGCGACTTAAGTCGCGGTGACAGCATTAAAGTTACGGTGCCATCTTACCTCCTGGTAGATGGCGTCATCATCCCGGGGGCTGTCGCCGCCCCCCCGCACCAGCGATCGCTGTGATTGGCTGTTCAAATCTGAACAGCCAATCACAGCATTTCTCACTGTTTCCGGCAATGTGATTGCCGGAAACAGTGATCTGCAGCCTAGGATCGGTGCTCCTATGAGCACCGATCCTAGACTGTTGCTAGGACACCCCAGCCCTGGCCCCGGACTGCTATGATCGGTGCGATCGCTGATCACATCGATCACACCGATCGTAGCGCGACCGCGCGGTGACAGGGCGGTCATGGGGCGGTGACCGGCTTGTGACCTGCCTGTCACCGCCCCATGACCCCCTGTAATGTGACTCAAGCCCCCAGACTGCTGTGATTGGAGCGATCGATGATGACATCGATCGCTCCAATCAGAGTACCTGAATACAGGTGACCAGGCGGTCACAGGGAGGTGTCACCCCTCTGTGACCCCCTGTGGTGCGTGCTCTGCTCCAGCCATGTCTGATTGGTGCAATCAGTGTCACCAATCAGATGGCTGGGGCACAACATGCACCACAGGGGGTCACAGAGGGGTGACACCTCCCTGTGACCGCCTGGTCACCTGTATTCAGGTACTCTGATTGGAGCGATCGATGTCATCAATGATTGCTCCAATCAGATTACCTCCACCTGTCACCACCCCATCATCACCCTGTGACCGCCCTGCAGACCCTCACATTTGGTGAGGATTTCTACAGAGCGATCACATCTGATGTGTCTGTGCTGGGCCTTGTAGTGCCACAGAATATTCTGTGACACCACAAGACCATCTTCTCACTGTTTCAGTCGCTGCTGCTGCCGCTGCTCCTGGATCTTCTGTTCCAGCGTCCTGGATCTTCTGCTCCAGCTCCTGGATCTTCTGCTCCTGACCTGCTGTGGTTCCTGCTCCAGAGCCTGCTGCTGATCCTGCAGAGAAGACTTTGGTAAGTCTGTTCTCCCCTCATCCATCCCAATCCCCCCTCCCCCCTCTTTTTACCCCCCCGTACCTTTTTTTTCTGCGTCCTGCAGCGGTCTCCAGCTCTGGTCCGAGTCTCCAGCTCCACTCCCGGTCACCAGCGCCGGGCTCCTGGTCACCAGCGCCGGGCTCCCGGTCTCCTGCTCTGGGTCTTCTGTTCCAGTCCTGCTGACCCTTTGGTAAGTCCATCTCTGATCTCCCCTCATTCACCCCAATCCCCCTCTTCCCACTCCCCTGTCTTTTTACCCCTCTTCCCACTCCCCTGTCTTTTAACCCCCCTTCCCACCCCAGTGTCCCTGTTAATTCTTTTGCTTATGATCTCCAGCTCCAGTACCGGTCTCCTGCACCGGGCTCCTGGTCTCCTGCACCGGGCTCCTGGTCTCCTGCACCGGGCTCCTGGTCTCCTGCTCTGGGCTCCTGGTCTCCTGCTCCGGGCTCCTGGTCTCCTGCTCCGGGTTCCTGGTCTCCTGCTCTGGGTCTTCTGTTCCAGTCCTGCTGACCCTTTGGTAAGTCCATCTCTGATCTCCCCTCATCCACCCCAATCCTCCTCTTCCCCCTCTTCCCACTCCCCTGTCTTTTTACCCCTCTTCCCACTCCCCTGTCTTTTAACCCCCCTTCCCACCCCAGTGTCCCTGTTAATTCTTTTGCTTCTGATCTCCAGCTCCAGTACCGGTCTCCTGCACCGGGCTCCTGGTCTCCTGCACCGGGCTCCTGGTCTCCTGCTCCGGGCTCCTGGTCTCCTGCTCCGGGCTCCTGGTCTCCTGCTCCGGGTTCCTGGTCTCCTGCTCCGGGTTCCTGGTCTCCTGCTCTGGGTCTTCTGTTCCAGTCCTGCTGACCCTTTGGTAAGTCCATCTCTGATCTCCCCTCATCCACCCCAATCCCCCTCTTCCCCCTCTTCCCACTCCCCTGTCTTTTTACCCCTCTTCCCACTCCCCTGTCTTTTAACCCCCCTTCCCACCCCAGTGTCCCTGTTAATTCTTTTGCTTCTGATCTCCAGCTCCAGTACCGGTCTCCTGCACCGGGCTCCTGGTCTCCTGCACCGGGCTCCTGGTCTCCTGCACCGGGCTCCTGGTCTCCTGAACCGGGCTCCTGGTCTCCTGCTCCGGGTTCCTGGTCTCCTGCTCCGGGCTCCCGGGCTCCTGCTCTGGGTCTTCTGTTCCAGTCCTGCTGACCCTTTGGTAAGTCCATCTCTGATCTCCCCTCATCCACCCCAATCCCCCTCTTCCGACTCTCCTGTCTTTTTACCCCTCTTCCCACTCCCCTGTCTTTTTACCCCCCTTCCCATCCCAATCCGCCTCACCCCAGTGTCCCTGTTAATTCTTTTGCTTCTGATCTCCAGCTCCAGTACCAGTCTCCTGCTCCGTGCTCCTGGTCTCCTGCTCCGGGCTCCCGTCTTCCTGCTCCGGGCTCCCAGTCTCCTGCTCCGGGCTCCCGTCTTCCTGCTCCGGGCTCCCGGTCTCCTGCTCCGGGCTCCCGGTCTCCTGCTCCGGGCTCCCGTCTTCCTGCTCCGGGCTCCCGGTCTCCTGCTCCGGGCTCCCGGTCTCCTGCTCCGGGCTCCCGTCTTCCTGCTCCGGGCTCCCGGTCTCCTGCTCCGGGCTCCTGGTCTCCTGCACCGGGCTCCCGGTCTCCTGCTCCGGGCTCCCGGTCTCCTGCTCCGGGCTCCCGTCTTCCTGCTCCGGGCTCCTGGTCTCCTGCACCGGGCTCCTGGTCTCCTGCACCGGGCTCCTGGTCTCCTGCACTGGGCTCCTGGTCTCCTGCTCCGGGTTCCTGGTCTCCCGCTCCGGGCTCCCGGGCTCCTGCTCTGGGTCTTCTGTTCCAGTCCTGCTGACCCTTTGGTAAGTCCATCTCTGATCTCCCCTCATCCACCCCAATCCCCCTCTTCCCACTCTCCTGTCTTTTTACCCCTCTTCCCACTCCCCTGTCTTTTTACCCCCCTTCCCATCCCAATCCGCCTCACCCCAGTGTCCCTGTTAATTCTTTTGCTTCTGATCTCCAGCTCCAGTACCAGTCTCCTGCTCCGTGCTCCTGGTCTCCTGCTCCGGGCTCCCGTCTTCCTGCTCCGGGCTCCCGGTCTCCTCCTCCGGGCTCCCGTCTTCCTGCTCCGGGCTCCCGGTCTCCTGCTCCGGGCTCCCGGTCTCCTGCTCCGGGCCCCCGGTCTCCTGCTCCGGGCCCCCGGTCTCCTGCTCCGGGCTCCCGGTCACCAGCGCCGGGCTCCCGGTCAGCAGCGCCGGGCTCCCGGTCACCAGCGCCGGGCTCCTGCTACGGGCTCCCGGTCCTGAAAGAACAGAGAGGACTTTGGTAAGTAATCTGATCTCCCCTCATCCAACCCAATTCCCCTCTTCCCACTCCCCACACATTTGTGCGCACATCCAGTAGCCGCCGAGTATTGATCGGTGGCATAGTTCACCAATCCACACTCGTGCTCGCTGTTTGCACCACATACAGTATTTCCTTTTTCCACACACTCTAAATAAAGTACTGACACACACACACTCTCAAAGAATTGACACACACGCACCACATACATAACAAACAATGTCCTGCTCATCCCAAACTCATTATTCAGCGGAGGAGGCATACGCTATTCTTGCCTCCGACACTGACAGTGAGGGTGAGGATCCCACATTTCTTTGTTTTTCCGACTCCTCGTCGTCTTCCTCCTTCTCTTCTTCCTCCTCTTCCTCAGGTTCTGCTGGCCCGCCCCGCCGTCGTCTCAGGAGAGATGTTCCAGCGCCCCCCACTACTGAGCCTATATGGACTTCGCCCCCCGAAAATTATGAGCCGCTGATTCCTGATTTCGTAGCGGAATCAGGAATCAAGTTTGACACCACCGGCCTCACAGAAATAGACTTTTTCAAAGTCTTTTTCTCTGAGGATTTTATAAACCTCATGGTGGGCCAAACTAATTTATACGCTCATCAATTTTTAGAGCAAAACCCCTCTTCATCATTTTCTAACTGGTCTCCTGTAGACGCAGTAGAAATGATGAAGTTTTGGGGCCTGGTCCTTCTTATGGGGATCTTGAAGAAGCCCGAGCTTCGGCAATACTGGAGTGTTGACGTTTTGTATAACACTCCAGTGTTCCGAATGGTCATGCCCCGGACACGTTTTCAGGCCATCTACAAGTTCTTGCATTACCAAGATAATGCAAGGTGTCCTGCACGCGATGACCCGAACTTTGATCGTCTTTTCAAAGTTCGGCCGGTCATCGAACACTTCAACAACAAGTTTGGTGAAGTGTACGTGCCCCAAAGGGACATTTGTGTGGATGAGTCCTTAATTTCTTTTAAGGGGCGGCTTGGATTCCGGCAGTACCTGCCCAGTAAGAGGGCAAGGTATGGGATCAAGCTGTATAAACTTTGTGAGAGTACCTCAGGATACACTCACAAGTTTAGAGTTTATGAAGGGAAGGACTCCCCGATTGAACCCCCTGAATGCCCCCCTGTTCTGGGAGTGAGTGGGAAAATTGTGTGGGACTTGGTGCACCCACTGCTTGATAAAGGTTATCACCTCTACGTGGATAACTTTTATACAAGTATCCCGCTCTTCCAGTCCCTCTCTGCGCGACGTACCGCAGCCTGCGGTACTGTTCGCAAAATTCAGAAAGGCCTCCCAAAGACGCTAATTGGGCAGCTGCTCAAAAAGGGTGAGAGCAGAGCCCAATGTAGCGACCACCTGTTGATGGTCAAGTACAAGGACAAAAGGGATGTCCTTTTCTTGACCACCATACATGGTGATGGCAGCACACTCAGCACTGTACGAGGTTCCACTACACAGGTCGTCAAACCAGACTGTGTAGTGGGGTACAACAAGTACATGGGGGGAGTTGATCTCTCTGATCAAGTCCTCCAGCCATACAGTGCTTTGAGAAAGTCCAGAGTGTGGTACAAGAAGCTGGCCGTGCACATTGTACAGATGGCAATGCACAATGCTTTCCTTCTGTCACAATGTGCAGGCCAGACTTCTGCGTCGTACCTTCAGTTTCAGGAAACAGTTATCAAGGCCCTGATATTTGGCAGCGGTGACAGAGAGGGCCCCAGTACTTCTGGAATTGAAGGACCAAGAATTGTACCAGGCCAGCATTTCCCAGGACAGATCCCTCACAGCGGAAAAAAAGGAAAGTCACAAAAGAGGTGCCGAGTGTGTTATAAAAGTGGAATACGCAAGGACACCATTTATCAATGTGACACCTGCCCTGACAAACCTGGCCTGTGTATGAAAGACTGCTTCAAAAGGTACCATACTTCGATGGACTATTGAATTAATTTCTGAAGTATAACAACCTGACGAACACTGCACAGCTGACGTAGTGTTCGTCAGGTTGTCATACATCAGTTGTGTAGAGTTCGTCAGATTGTCCTACACAACTGATGTATAACACTACATTACAAAATTCAAAAATCAACTAACACTACCAAAAAGGGGGCACTTGTTAGGCATTTCACTGTTTAGGCACATCAAGGGCTCTGAGAACATGACATGACGCCCGCAGACCATTCCATCAAAGTCTGCGTTCAAAAGCGTCACTCCTTCCCTTCCGAGCCCTTACATGCGCCCAAACAGTAGTTTTTTTCCAACACATGGGGTATATGAGTACTCAGGAGAAATTGCACAACAACTTATGGGGTGCAATTTCTCCTAGTACCCTTGTGAAAATATTTTTTTTTGCATTTTTGTGGAAAAAATGTTTTTTTTTTATTTTCACAAGTCAACATTATGATTTTCTGAGAGGCACCTGGGGGTTCAATGGGCTCACCACACATCTATATAAGTTCCCTGGGGGGTCTAGTTTCCAAAATGGGGTCACTTGTGGGGGAGCTCCAATGTTTAGACACACAGGGGCTCTCGAAACGCAACATGGTGTCCGCTAACAAATTGGAACCATGTCGCGTTTGGAGAGATCCTGTGTGTCTAACCATTGGAGCTCCCCCACAAGTGACCCCATTTTGGAAACTAGACCCCCCAAGTCACCTATCTAGATGCATAGTGAGCACTTGGAACCCCCAGGTGCTTCACAAATTGATCCATAAAAATGAAAAAGTGTTTTTTTTTCACTTATTCAATTTTACGAATCAATTTGTGAAGCACCTGGGGGTTCCAAGTGCTCATTATGCATCTAGATAGGTGCCTTGGGGGTCTAGTTTCCAAAATGGGGTCACTTGTGGGGGAGCTCCAATGTTTGGGCACACAGGGACTCTTCAAATGCAACATGGTATCCGCTAACAAATTGTCGGCTCAAATTGTTAGCGGATACCATGTTGCATTTGAAGAGTCCCTGTGTGCCCAAACATTGGAGCTCCCCCACAAGTGACCCCATTTTGGAAACTAGACCCCCCAAGGCACCTATCTAGATGCATAATGAGCACTTGGAACCCCCAGGTGCTTCACAAATTGATTCATAAAATTGAATAAGTGAAAAAAAAACACTTTTTCATTTTTATGGATCAATTTGTGAAGCACCTGGGGGTTCCAAGTGCTCACTATGCATCTCAATAGGTGCCTTGGGGGGTCTAGTTTCCAAAATGGGGTCACTTGTTGGGGAGCTCCAATATTTGGGCACACAGCGGCTCTCCAAATGCAACATGGTGTCCGCTAACAAATTTAACGGAAAATCGGCTCAAATTGTTAGCGACACCATGTTGCGTTTGGAGAGCCGCTGTGTGCCCAAACATTGGAGCTCCCCCACAAGTGACCCCATTTTGGAAACTAGACCCCCCAAAGCACCTATCTAGATGCATTGTGAGCACTTGGAACCCTCAGGTGCTTCACAAATTGATTCATAAAAATGAAAAAGTGTTTTTTTTTTCACTTTTTCATTGTTACGAATCAATTTGTGAAGCACCTGGGGGTTCCAAGTGCTCACTATGCATCTAGATAGGTGCCTTGGGGGGTCTAGTTTCCAAAATGGGGTCACTTGTGGGGGAGCTCCAATGTTTGGGCACACAGGGACTCTCTAAATGCAACATGGTGTCCTCTAACAAATTTAACGGAAAATCGGCTCAAATTGTTAGCGACACCATGTTGCGTTTGGAGAGCCGCTATGTGCCCAAACATTGGAGCTCCCCCACAAGTGACCCCATTTTGGAAACCAGACCCCCCAAGGCACCTATCTAGATGCATTGTGAGCACTTGGAAACCTCAGGTGCTTCACAAATTGATTCATAAAAATGAAAAAGTGTTTTTTTTTTCACTTTTTCATTGTTACGAATCAATTTGTGAAGCACCTGGGGGTTCCAAGTGCTCACTATGCATCTAGATAGGTGCCTTGGGGGGTCTAGTTTCCAAAATGGGGTCACTTGTGGGGGAGCTCCAATGTTTGGGCACACAGGGACTCTCTAAATGCAACATGGTGTCCTCTAACAAATTTAACGGAAAATCGGCTCAAATTGTTAGCGACACCATGTTGCGTTTGGAGAGCCGCTGTGTGCCCAAACATTGGAGCTGCCCCACA
This sequence comes from Phyllobates terribilis, assembly GCF_046119375.1. NCBI lineage: Eukaryota > Metazoa > Chordata > Amphibia > Anura > Dendrobatidae > Phyllobates > Phyllobates terribilis. Next base: position 375,906,404 of record NW_027362761.1, on the reverse strand, counting down.
AGTGACCCCATTTTGGAAACTAGACCCCCCAAGGCACCTATCTAGATGCATTGTGAGCACTTGGAACCCTCAGGTGCTTCACAAATTGATTCATAAAAATGAAAAAGTGTTTTTTTTTCACATTTTCATTGTTACGAATCAATTTGTGAAGCACCTGGGGGTTCCAAGTGCTCACTATGCATCTAGATAGGTGCCTTGGGGAGTCTAGTTTCCAAAATGGGGTCACTTGTGGGGGAGCTCCAATGTTTGGGCACACAGGGACTCTCTAAATGCAACATGGTGTCCTCTAACAAATTTAACGGAAAATCGGCTCAAATTGTTAGCGACACCATGTTGCGTTTGGAGAGCCGCTGTGTGCCCAAACATTGGAGCTCCCCCACAAGTGACCCCATTTTGGAAACTAGACCCCCCAAGGCACCTATCTAGATGCATTGTGAGCACTTGGAACCCTCAGGTGCTTCACAAATTGATTCATAAAAATGAAAAAGTGTTTTTTTTTTCACTTTTTCATTGTTACGAATCAATTTGTGAAGCACCTGGGGGTTCCAAGTGCTCACTATGCATCTAGATAGGTGCCTTGGGGGGTCTAGTTTCCAAAATGGGGTCACTTGTGGGGGAGCTCCAATGTTTGGGCACACAGGGACTCTCTAAATGCAACATGGTGTCCTCTAACAAATTTAACGGAAAATCGTCTCAAATTGTTAGCGACACCATGTTGCGTTTGGAGAGCCGCTGTGTGCCCAAACATTGGAGCTCCCCCACAAGTGACCCCATTTTGGAAACTAGACCCCCCAAGGCACCTATCTAGATGCATTGTGAGCACTTGGAACCCTCAGGTGCTTCACAAATTGATTCATAAAAATGAAAAAGTGTTTTTTTTTTCACTTTTTCATTGTTACGAATCAATTTGTGAAGCACCTGGGGGTTCCAAGTGCTCACTATGCATCTAGATAGGTGCCTTGAGGGGTCTAGTTTCCAAAATAGGGTCACTTGTGGGGGAGCTCCAATGTTTGGGCACACAGGGACTCTCTAAATGCAACATGGTGTCCTCTAACAAATTTAACGGAAAATCGGCTCAAATTGTTAGCGACACCATGTTGCGTTTGGAGAGCCGCTGTGTGACCAAACATTGGAGCTCCCCCACAAGTGACCCCATTTTGGAAACTAGACCCCCCAAGGCACCTATCTAGATGCATTGTGAGCACTTGGAACCCTCAGGTGCTTCACAAATTGATTCATAAAAATGAAAAAGTGTTTTTTTTTTCACATTTTCATTGTTTCAAATCAATTTGTGAAGCACCTGGGGGTTCCAAGTGCTCACTATGCATCTAGATAGGTGCCTTGGGGAGTCTAGTTTCCAAAATGGGGTCACTTGTGGGGGAGCTCCAATGTTTGGGCACACAGGGACTCTCTAAATGCAACATGGTGTCCTCTAACAAATTTAACGGAAAATCGGCTCAAATTGTTAGCGACACCATGTTGCGTTTGGAGAGCCGCTGTGTGCCCAAACATTGGAGCTCCCCCACAAGTGACCCCATTTTGGAAACTAGACCCCCCAAGGCACCTATCTAGATGCATTGTGAGCACTTGGAACCCTCAGGTGCTTCACAAATTGATTCATAAAAATGAAAAAGTGTTTTTTTTTTCACTTTTTCATTGTTACGAATCAATTTGTGAAGCACCTGGGGGTTCCAAGTGCTCACTATGCATCTAGATAGGTGCCTTGGGGGGTCTAGTTTCCAAAATGGGGTCACTTGTGGGGGAGCTCCAATGTTTGGGCACACAGGGACTCTCTAAATGCAACATGGTGTCCTCTAACAAATTTAACGGAAAATCGGCTCAAATTGTTAGCGACACCATGTTGCGTTTGGAGAGCCGCTGTGTGACCAAACATTGGAGCTCCCCCACAAGTGACCCCATTTTGGAAACTAGACCCCCCAAGGCACCTATCTAGATGCATTGTGAGCACTTGGAACCCTCAGGTGCTTCACAAATTGATTCATAAAAATGAAAAAGTGTTTTTTTTTTCACATTTTCATTGTTTCAAATCAATTTGTGAAGCACCTGGGGGTTCCAAGTGCTCACTATGCATCTAGATAGGTGCCTTGGGGAGTCTAGTTTCCAAAATGGGGTCACTTGTGGGGGAGCTCCAATGTTTGGGCACACAGGGACTCTCTAAATGCAACATGGTGTCCTCTAACAAATTTAACGGAAAATCGGCTCAAATTGTTAGCGACACCATGTTGCGTTTGGAGAGCCGCTGTGTGCCCAAACATTGGAGCTCCCCCACAAGTGACCCCATTTTGGAAACTAGACCCCCCAAGGCACCTATCTAGATGCATTGTGAGCACTTGGAACCCTCAGGTGCTTCACAAATTGATTCATAAAAATGAAAAAGTGTTTTTTTTTTCACTTTTTCATTGTTACGAATCAATTTGTGAAGCACCTGGGGGTTCCAAGTGCTCACTATGCATCTAGATAGGTGCCTTGGGGGGTCTAGTTTCCAAAATGGGGTCACTTGTGGGGGAGCTCCAATGTTTGGGCACACAGGGACTCTCTAAATGCAACATGGTGTCCTCTAACAAATTTAACGGAAAATCGGCTCAAATTGTTAGCGACACCATGTTGCGTTTGGAGAGCCGCTGTGTGCCCAAACATTGGAGCTCCCCCACAAGTGACCCCATTTTGGAAACTAGACCCCCCAAGGCACCTATCTAGATGCATAATGAGCACTTGGAACCCTCAGGTGCTTCACAAATTGATTCATAAAAATGAAAAAGTGTTTTTTTTTTTCACTTTTTCATTGTTACGAATCAATTTGTTAAGCACCTGGGGGTTCCAAGTGCTCACTATGCATCTAGATAGGTGCCTTGGGGGGTCTAGTTTCCAAAATAGGGTCACTTGTGGGGGAGCTCCAATGTTTGGGCACACAGGGACTCTCTAAATGCAACATGGTGTCCTCTAACAAATTTAACGGAAAATCGGCTCAAATTGTTAGCGACACCATGTTGCGTTTGGAGAGCCGCTGTGTGCCCAAACATTGGAGCTCCCCCACAAGTGACCCCATTTTGGAAACTAGACCCCCCAAGGCACCTATCTAGATGCATTGTGAGCACTTGGAACCCTCAGGTGCTTCACAAATTGATTCATAAAAATGAAAAAGTGTTTTTTTTTTTCACTTTTTCATTGTTACGAATCAATTTGTGAAGCACCTGGGGGTTCCAAGTGCTCACTATGCATCTAGATAGGTGCCTTGGGGGGTCTAGTTTCCAAAATGGGGTCACTTGTGGGGGAGCTCCAATGTTTGGGCACACAGCGGCTCTCCAAACGCAACATGGTGTCGCTAAAAATTTGAGCCAATTTTGCGTTAAATTTGTTAGCGGACACCATGTTGCATTTAGAGAGCCTCTGTGTGCCCAAATATTGGAGCTCCCCGACAAGTGACCCCATTTTGGAAACTAGACCACCCAAGGCACCTATCTAGATGCATAGTGAGCACTTGGAACCCTCAGGTGCTTCACAAATTGATTCATAAAAATGAAAAAGTGTTTTTTTTTTTCACTTTTTCATTGTTACGAATCAATTTGTGAAGCACCTGGGGGTTCCAAGTGCTCACTATGCATCTAGATAGGTGCCTTGGGGGGTCTAGTTTCCAAAATGGGGTCACTTGTGGGGGAGCTCTAATGTTTGGGCACACAGGGACTCTCTAAATGCAACATGGTGTCCTCTAACAAATTTAACGGAAAATCGGCTCAAATTGTTAGCGACACCATGTTGCGTTTGGAGAGCCGCTGTGTGCCCAAACATTGGAGCTCCCCCACAAGTGACCCCATTTTGGAAACTAGACCCCCCAAGGCACCTATCTAGATGCATTGTGAGCACTTGGAACCCTCAGGTGCTTCATAAATTGATTCATAAAAATGAAAAAGTGTTTTTTTTTTCACTTTTTCATTGTTACGAATCAATTTGTGAAGCACCTGGGGGTTCCAAGTGCTCACTATGCATCTAGAAAGGTGCCTTGGGGGGTTTAGTTTCCAAAATGGGGTCACTTGTGGGGGAGCTCCAAAGTTTGGGCACACATGGGCTCTCCAAACACAACTTGGCGTCCGCTAATTATTCAAGCAAATTTTACAATCAAAAAGTCAAATGGCGCTCCTTCCCTTCCGAGCCCTGCCGTGCGCCCAAACAGTGTTTTTTCCCCAAATATTGGGTATCTGCGTGCCCAGGGGAATTTGCACAACAAATTTTGGGGTCCATTTTTTCTTGTTACCCCTGTGAAAATAAAAAAAATTGTGTCTAAAGTAAAATTTTTGTGAAAAAAGTTAAATGTTCATTTTTTTCTTCCACATTCAAAAAATTCCTGTGAAGCACCTGAAGGGTTAATAAAGTTCTTGAATGTGGTTTTGAGCACCTTGAGGGGTGCAGTTTTTAGAATGGTGTCACTTTTGGGTATTTTCTGTCATAAAGACCTCTCAAAGTGACTTCAAATGTGATGTGGTCCCTAAAAAAATGGTTTTGTAAATTTTGTTGGAAAAATGAGAAATCGCTGGTCAACTTTTAACACTTATAGCTCCCTAACAAAAGAAAATTTTGGTTCCAAAATTGTGCTGATGTAAATTTATGTTATTTATTAACTCTTTTGTGTGACATATCGCTCTGATTTCAGGGCTTAAAAATTCAAATTTTGAAAATTTCAAAATTTTCGCCAAATTTCCGTTTTTTTCACAAATAAACGCAAGTGATATCGAAGAAATTTTTCCACAATCATGAAGTACAATATGTCACGAAAAAACAATCTCAGAATCAGGGGGATCCGTTGAAGCGTTCCAGAGTAATTACCTCATAAAGTGACAGTGGTCAGAATTGTAAAAATTGGCCCGGTCATTAACGTGCAAACCACCCGCGGGGCTTAAGGGGTTAAAATCCCATTAAGGTCTCACACTGGCGTATAATATGTATAATATGATATGTTTTATCGGATAGCACTCGGCCCAATGTTATACTATGGGGCAGTGCAGATCTGTGATTTTATTTTTCTCATACCGATTCGGCATGAGAAGACAATCACAGCATGCTGCAAGTGCATCCGAAAGTCGAACCATGCGCACCCATACAAGTCTATGAGTGCAGTCAGTCATCCACGGACTCAGACAATGGAGAAGATGGAGAAGTTAAGTTCTCCATGTTCTCTACACTTGTGCTGTGTGTGATTCTCTCATGCGAGAGAATAGGATCACATTAAGGTGACACTCAGATCAAACACTGACAGAGTCATTAGCATAACCGGCCCTATTCTCTCGCATGAGAAAATGTACGGCCATCTGACCACAGCCTTAGGCCACGTTCACATGTTGAGTATTTGGTGAGTTTTTTACCTCAGTATTTGTAAGCCAAAACCAGGAGTGGAAAAATCTGAGGAAAAATATAATAGACACACGTCACCACCATTTTTCACCCACTCTTGATTTTGGCTTACAAATACTGATATAAAATACTGACCAAATACTGAATGTGTGAACGGGGCTTTAGGCCTTTGTCAGACATCTGTGATTTTTCTGAAACACCAAACAGTCTGAGTGTCATCATTGTTTTGTCAGTAGTTCAGTTTTTACCATCAGTGTTTCGTCAGTGATTTTCACATATGAAAAAAAAAAAAAAAGATAAAGCTTCTGCTATCAATTTCAATATTAATCACGTTATTTTTCACGGACCCATAGTCTTGTATGTGTACTTTTGATAGGATCAAAAATGAACATTGCTCCATGACTTCATACAAACCTCTGTGTTTCATGTATGTGTTCTACTCATGTTCTTCACTAATGGAACAAGTACCCATTATAGTCTATGGGCATGTTCACATATCAGTTTTTTCTGCAGACCAACTGTCCACAAAGAGAACTGTGACATTCATATTTGATCCAATTTGCCAATCAAACTCACCCATTCAAGTGAATAAGTTTGTGAAAAAAGTGAAAAAAATGGATAGTATCATCAAGCTACTGTTCACATTTTACTGATTAATGTATGTAGGGAAAGCTTTAAAAAAAATATATATTCTAAAAAAAAACAGACACCACACTGGTGGTAAAAACAAACATGTGAACCAAAAATGGATGAAATTTGGGTGCAGCACACAGATGAAAAACACTGCATTATTTCTCATACACAAAAGAACTGTACACCAGAATATAGCCGTCATTACGGGTGACCCGAACCGAGTAACCAGATCCGAGTGAGGAACGGAGTAACCAGATCCAAGTGAAGAACCGAGTAACCAGATCCAAGTGAAGAACTGAATAACCAGATCCGAGTGAAGAACTGAGTAACCAGATCCGAGTGAAGAACCGAGTAACCAGATCAAAGTGAAGAACCGAATAACCAGATCCAAGTGATGAACCGAATGACCAGAACTTAGTAACCAGATTCAAGTCAGGAACCAAGTAAAGAGCCGAGTAACCATATCCACGTGTAAATGTAAGTGTAAATATAAAGACAACCTTAGTTTATTACCAAAAGCCATATTCTTTGGGGCTACTATAATTAAAAGTATATAGAACAGCCTTTGAATATGACAGAAAAATTAATGCCCAGAAAATTGGCCTGGGGTAGAAAATCCCATAACATGAAATAAGGATATTCAAAACCACATTCCTTAAAAAAACTATTTAGGCCTCATTCAGACATCCCTTTTTCACATACATGTTCTATCCATGTTTTTCACGTAAAGAACATGTACCCATTACAATCCAAGAGGCTTTTCATATTTCCGTATTTTTTTGTAGACCAAGTGGTGCACAATAAAAATAAACATTTCCTACTTTGAACCATGTTGCAGACCAAAGTCATCTTTTCAAGTGTACAGCTCCATAAAAAAACAGACAGCACATGGCTGCAATCCATGTGTCATCCGACTGCTGTCCGTCTTTTACTGCATAGTTGATATGAGAAGCTTTGATTTCTTTCTTTTTTTTTCGTACAACAAAAAGCAGATGCAACCGAGTTTAAAAACTGACACAAGGACCAAAATGCATCCAACACAGTGGGAAAAAAATGTAAGAGAAAAAGATGGGTTGCATCTTCCGAAAACAGGAAAACAGATATTTGACAGAACCCTGCTATTAGAAGTGGAAATAAAGAACAAAGACAACGAATTCTGAATGAAAATAGAGGAGCAAGAGAAACCAACTCCAAACTAAAATGTGTCTATACAAATGCACAAAGCATGGGAAACAAGGAGAATTGGATCTGCTAACACAGGAAGAGTGATATGATGTCATAGGCATCACTGAAACTTGGTGGGATGATACACATGATTGGAATACAAGCTTTGAAGGCTACAACTTATTTATAAGAAACAGGCTTAACAAGAGGGGAGGAGGTGTTGCATTGTATATTAACCCCTTTAAAGCCCATGACGTACAGTACACACCAAAAGTTTGGACACACCTTCTCATTTAAAGATTTTTCTGTATTTTCTTGACTATGAAAATTGTACATTCACACTGAAGGCATCAAAACTATGAATTAACACATGTGGAATTATATACTTAACAAAAAAGTGTGAAACAACTGAAAATATGTCTTATATTCTAGGTTCTTCAAAGTAGCCACCTTTTGCTTTGATGACTGCTTTGCACACTCTTGGCATTCTCTTGATGAGCTTCAAGAGGTAGTCACCGTAAATGGTCTTCCAACAATCTTGAAGGAGTTCCCAGAGATGCTTAGCACTTGTTGGCCCTTTTGCCTTCACTCTGCGGTCCAGCTCACCCCAAACCATCTCGATTGGGTTCAGGTCTGGTGACTGTGGAGGCCAGGTCATCTGGCGTAGCACCCCATCACTCTCCTGCTTGGTCAAATAGCCCTTACACAGCCTGGAGGTGTGTTTGGGGTCATTGTCCTGTTGAAAAATAAATGATGGTCCAACTAAACGCAAATCGGATGGAATAGCATACCGCTGTAAGATGCTGTGGTAGCCATGCTGGTTCAGTATGCCTTCAATTTTGAAAAAATCCCCCACAATGTCACCAGCAAAGCACCCCACACCATCACACCTCCTCCTCCATGCTTCATGGTGGGTACCAGGCATGTAGAGTCCATCCGTTCACCTTTTCTGCGTCGCACAAAGACACGGTGGTTGGAAACAAAGATCTCAAATTTGGACTCATCAGACCAAAGCACAGATTTCCACTGGTCTAATGTCCATTCCTTGTGTTCTTTAGCCCAAACAAGTCTCTTCTGCTTGTTGCCTGTCCTTAGCAGTGGTTTCCTAGCAGCTATTTTACCCTGAAGGCCTTCTGCACAAAGTCTCCTCTTAACAGTTGTTGTAGAGATGTGTCTGCTGCTAGAACTCTGTGTGGCATTGACCTGGTCTCTAATCTGAGCTGCTGTTAACCTGCGATTTCTGAGGCTGGTGACTCAGATAAACTTATCCTCAGAAGCAGAGGTGACTCTTGGTCTTCCTTTCCTGGGGCGGTCCTCATGTGAGCCAGTTTCTTTGTAGCGCTTGATGGTTTTTGCAACTGTACTTGGGGACACTTTCAAAGTTTTCCCAATTTTTCACACTGACTGACCTTCATTTCTTAAAGTAATGATGGCCACTCATTTTTCTTTACTTAGCTGCTTTTTTCTTGCCATAATGCAAATTCTAACAGTCTATTCAGTAGGACTATCAGCTGTGTATCCACCAGACTTCTGTATAACACAACTGATGGTCCCAACCCCATTTATAAGGCAAGAAATCCCACTTATTAAACCTGACCGGGCACACCTGTGAAGTGAAAACCATTTCCAGTGACTACCTCTTGAAGCTCATCAAGAGAATGCCAAGAGTTCGCAAAGCAGTCATCAAAGCAAAAGGTGGCTACTTTCAAGAACCTAGAATATAAGACATATTTTCAGTTGTCTCACACTTTTTTTGTTAAGTATATAATTCCACATGTGTTAATTCATAGTTTTGATGCCTTCAGTGTGAATGTACAATTTTCATAGTCATGAAAATACAGAAAAATCTTTAAATGAGAAGGTGTGTCCAAACTTTTGGTCTGTACTGTATTATTACGGAGCGCCGGGCTCTCGCTCCGGGCTCCCGGTCTCCGGCTCCGGGCTCCCGGTCACCAGCGCCGGTCTCCTGCTCCCGGCTTCGTCTCCTGTTCCGGTCCTGCTGCTGATCCTGCTGACCCTTTGGTAAGTCCATCTCTGATCTCCCCTCATCCACCCCAATCCCCCTCTCCCCACTCCCCTGTCTTTTTGCCCCCCTTCCCACCCCAATCCCCCTCACCCCAGTGTCCCTGTTAATTCTCTTGGTTCTGATCTCCAGCTCCAGTACCGGTCTCCTGCTCCGGGCTCTCGGTCTCCTGCTCCAGGCTCCTGCTCGGGCTTCCAGGCTTCCAGTCACCAGCGCAGGGTTCCCGGTCACCAGCGCCGAGCTCCTGCTTCGGGCTCCTGGTCACCAGCGCCGGGCTCCTGCTCCTGGCTTCCAGTCACCAGCTCTGGGCTCCCGGTCACCAGCACCGGTCCTGCTGCTGAAAGAAGAACAGAGAAGACTTTGGTAAGTCATCTCTGATCTCCCCTCAACCACCCCAATTCCCCTCTTCCCACTCCCCACACATCCGTGCGCACATCCAGCAGCTGCCGAGTGTTGATCGGTGACATAGTTCACAATCTACACTCATGCTCACTGTTTGCACCACATACAGTATTTCCTTTTTCCACACACTATAAATAAAGTACTGACACACACACACTCTAAATAAAGTATTGACACACATGCACCACATGCATAACAAAAAATGTCCCTCTCATCCCAAACTCGCTATTCAGCGGAGGAGGCATACGCTTTTCTTGCCTCCGACACTGACAGCGAGGGCGAGGATCCCACATTCCTTTGTTTTTCCGACTCCTCGTCGTCTTCCTCCTCCTACTCTTCTTCCTCCTCTTCCTCCTCAGGTGCTGCTGGACCGCCCCACAGTCGTCGCAGGAGAGAAGATGATCCAGCGCTCCCCACTACTGATCCCATATGGACCTCGCCCCCCGAAAATTATGAGCCACTCATTCCTGATTTCGTGGCGGAATCAAGTTTAACACCACCGGCCTCACAGAACTAGATTTTTTCAAAGTCTTTTTCTCTGAGGATTTTGTAAACCTCATGGTGGGCCAAACTAATTTATACGCTCATCAATTTTTGGAACAAGACCCCTCTTCATCATTTTCTAACTGGTATCCTGTAGACGCAGTAGAAATGATGAAGTTTTGGGGCCTGGTCCTTCTTATGGGGATCCTGAAGAAGCCAGAGCTTTGGCAATACTGGAGTGTTGACGTTTTGTATAACACTCCAGTGTTCCGAAAGGTCATGATCCGGAGACGCTTTCAGGCCATCCACAAGTTCTTGCATTACCAAGATAATGCAAGGTATCCTGCACGCGATGACCTGAACTTTGATCGTCTTTTCAAAGTTCGGCCATCGAACACTTCAACAACAAGTTTGCTGAAGTGTACGTGCCCCTAAGGGACATCTGCGTGGATGAGTCCTTAATCTCTTTTAAGAGGCGGCTTGGATTCCGGCAGTACCTGCCCAGTAAGAGGGCAAGGTACGGGATCAAGCTCTATAAACTTTGTGAGAGTACCTCAGGGTACACTCACAAGTTTAGAGTTTATGAAGGGAAGGACTCCCGGATTGAACCCCCTGAATGCCCCCCTGTTCTGGGAGTGAGTGGGAAAATTGTGTGGGACTTGGTGCACCCACTGCTGGATAAAGGTTATCACCTGTACGTGGATAACTTTTATACAAGTATCCCGCTCTTCAAGTCCCTCTCTGTGCGACGTACCACAACCTGCGGTACTGTCCGCAAATATCAGAGAGGCCTCCCAAAGACGCCAATTGGGCAGCTGCTCAGAAGGGGTGAGAGCAGAGCCCAATGTAGCGATCACCTGCTGATGGTCAAGTACAAGGACAAAAGGGATGTCCTTTTCTTGACCACCATACATGGTGATGGCAGCACCCTCAGTACTGTTCGAGGTTCCACTACACAGGTCACCAAACCAGACTGTGTAGTGGGGTACAACAAGTACATGGGGGGAGTTGATCTCTCTGATCAAGTCCTCCAGCCGTACAGTGCTTTGAGAAAGGCCAAGGTATGGTATAAGAAGCTGGCCATGCACATTGTACAGATGGCAATGCACAACGCTTTCCTTCTGTCACAATGTGCAGGCCAGACTTCTACGTCGTATCTTCACTTCCAGGAGACAGTTATCAAGGCCCTGATATTTGGCAGCGGTGACGGAGCGGGCCCCAGTACTTCGGGAACTGAAGGACTGAGAATTGTACCAGGCCAGCATTTCCCAGGGGAGATCCCTCACAGCGGAAAAAAAGGAAAGTCACAAAAGAGGTGCCGAGTGTGTTATAAAAGGGGAATACGCAAGGACACCATTTATCAATGTGACACCTGCCCTGACAAACCTGGTCTGTGCATGAAAGACTGCTTCAAAAGGCTCCATACTTCCATGGACTATTAAATTAATTTCTGACATATGACAACCTGATGAACACTATACAGCTGATATAGTGTTCGTCAGGTTGTCATACGTCAGTTGTGTAGTGTTCGTCAGGTTGTCCTACACAACTGACGTATGACACTACATTATAAAATTCAAAAATCAGCTACCACTTCCAAAAAGGGGGCACTTGTTGGCCATTTCCACTGTTTAGGCACATCAGGGGCTCTGAGAACGTGACATGATGCCCGCAGACCATTCCATCAAAGTCTGCATTCAAAAGCGTCACTCCTTCCCTTCCGAGCCCTGACATGCGCCCAAACAGTAGTTTTCTCCAACACATGGGGTATCAGCGTACTCAGGAGAAATTGCACAACAACTTGTGGGGTGCAATTTCCCCTGGTACCCTTGTGAAAATATTTTTTTTTGCATTTTTGTGGAAAAAATGTTTTTTTTTTATTTTCACAAGTCAACATTATAATTTCTGTGAGGCGCCTGGGGGTTCAATGGGCTCACCACACATCTAGATAAATTCATTGGGGGTCTAGTTTCCAAAAAGGGGGCACTTATTGGGCATTTCCACTGTTTAGGCACATCAGGGGCTCTGAGAACGTGATATGACGCCCGCAGACCATTCCATCAAAGTCTGCATTCAAAAGCATCACTCCTTCCCTTCCGAGCCCTGACATGCGCCCAAACAGTAGTTTTCTCCAACACATGGGGTATCAGCGTACTCAGGAGAAATTGCACAACAACTTATGGGGTGCAATTTATCCTGGTACCATTGTGAAAATATTTTTTTTTTGCATTTTTGTGGAAAAAATGTTTTTTTTTTATTTTCACAAGTCTACATTATAATTTTCTGTGAAGCACCTGGGGGTTCAATGGGCTCACCACACAACTAGATAAATTCATTGGGGGTCTAGTTTCCAAAAAGGGGGCACTTATTGGGCATTTCCACTGTTTAGGCACATCAGGGGCTCTGAGAACGTGACATGACGCCCGAAGACCATTCCTTCAAAGTCTGCATTCAAAAGAATCACTCCTTCCCTTCCGAGCCCTGACATGCGCCCAAACAGTAGTTTTCTCCAACACATGGGGTATCAGCGTACTCAGGAGAAATTGCACAACAACTTATGGGGTGCAATTTCTCCTGCTACCCTTGTGAAAATATTTTTTTTTTGCATTTTTGTGGAAAAAATGTTTTTTTTTTATTTTCACAAGTCTACATTATAATTTTCTGTGAAGCACCTGTGGGTTCAATGGGCTCACCACACAACTAGATAAATTCATTGGGGGTCTAATTTCCAAAAAGGGGGCACTTATTGGGCATTTCCACTGTTTAGGCACATCAGGGGCTCTGAGAACGTGACATGACGCCCGAAGACCATTCCTTCAAAGTCTGCATTCAAAAGAATCACTCCTTCCCTTCCGAGCCCTGACATGCGCCCAAACAGTAGTTTTCTCCAACACATGGGGTATCTGCATACTCAGGAGAAATTGCACAACAACTTTTGGTGTCCACTTTCTCCTAGTACCCTCGTGAAAATAAAAATATTTTTGTGGAAAAAAAATGTTAGTTTTTTTTTCACGGCTTTACGTCATAAACCTTTGCAAAACACTTAGGGGTTCAAAGTGCTCACCACACATCTAAATAAGTTCCCTGAAGGGTCTAGTTTCCAAAATGGGGTCACTTGTGGGGGTTTTTCACTGTTTAGGCACATCAGGAGCTCTCCAAACGCAACATGGGGTCCGCTGTCAATTCCGGCAAGTTTTACATTGAAAACGTCAATTGGCGCTCCTTCCCTTCCAAGCCCTGCCGTGCGCCCAAACATTGGTTTACCCCCACATATGAGGTATCAGCATACTCAGGAGAAATTGGAGAACAACTTCTGGTGTCCAATTTCTCCTAGTGCCCTTGTGAAAATAAAAATATTGTGGCTAAAAGATCGTTTTTGTGGAAAAAAAATGATTTTGGCTCTACGTCATAAACTTTTACAAAACACCTGGGGGTTCAAAGTGCTCACCACACATCCAAATAAGTTCCTTAAGGGGTCTAGCTTCCAAAATGGGGTCACTTGTGGGGGATTTCCACTGTTTAGGCACATCAGGGGCTCTCCAAACGCGACATGGGGTAAGCTGTGAATTCCAGCGAGTTTTACATTAAAAAACGTCAATTGGCGCTCCTTCCCTTCCGAGCCCTGCTGTGCGCTCAAACAATGGCTTTCCCCCACATATGAGATATCGGCGTACTCAGTAGAAATTGCACAACAACTTCTGGGGTCCAATTTCTCGTGGTACCCTTGTGAAAATAAAAAAATTGGGGTCTAAAATAAAATGTTAGTGAAAAAAAGTTAAATGTTCATTTTTTCCTTTCACGTTCAATTAATTAGTGTGAAGCACCTGAAGGGTTAATAAAGTTCTTGAATGTGGTGTTGAGCACCTTGAGGGGTGCAGTTTTTAGAATGGTGTCACTTTTGGGTATTTTATGTCATATAGACCCCTCAAAGTGACTTCAAATGTGATGTGCTCCCTAAAAAAAATGGTTTTGTAAATTTTGTTGGAAAAATGAGAAATCGCTGGTCAACGTTTAACCCTTATAGCTCCCTAATAAAAAAAAAAATTGGTTCCAAAATTGTGCTGATGTAAAGTAGACATGTGGGAAATGTTATTCATTAACTATTTTGTGTGACATATCTCTCTGATTTAAGGGCATAAAAATTCAAATTTAGAAAATTGCAAAATTTTCAAAATTTTCGCCAAATTTCCGTTTTTTTCACAAATAAACGCAAGTGATATTGAATAAATTTTACCACAATTATGAAGTACAATATGTCACGAAAAAACAATTTCAGAAGCGTTCCAGAGTAATTACCTCATAAAGTGACAGTAGTCAGAATTGTAAAAATTGGCCTGGTCATTAACATGCAAACCACCTTGGGTTGTAAAGGGGTTAAGAAAGCATATATCTCCACAGAGATCCAAGCTTCAGAGAATGGTAGCTCTGTAGAAACTGTGTGGGTATGAAAACAAGTAGAGAAGAGCAGAAAATACACTATTGTAGATGTTTACTATAGGCCACCTGGACAGACTAAAGATGTGGATGAATTCTTTTACATCAGATGTCTTTGTTCTCAAGAAAGTACAACATAGTGATCATGGGAGATTTTAACTATCCAGATATTTGTTGGGATCTCTCTCAGGCAAAAGTAATGGGTCCACAAAATTCTTATTTTCTATCACTGACAACTTTATCTTTCAAAAGGTAGAAGAGAGAACAAGAGAATCTGCCATCTTGAAGCTAATTCTTACCAACAGGGAGAAAATGGTTGAGATAAAGCTGGTTGGGAATTTAGGAGGCAGAGATCATGATGTCCTTCGAATTTTGAGTTATAAGAGGAGGAAGACCAGCGAGGACTCAGACTTTAAGGTTGGACTTCAGAAACACATATTTTAATGAACTCAGAAAGAGGGTAGGAAAGGTCCAATGGCTGGATGTTTTAAAGGACAGAAATGTTCAAGAAGGATGGGAAATTTTGCTAAATGAAATTCTCACTGCACAATCAGTAACACTCCCAAAAAGAAGGAAGAATTGGAAGCATTTAAAGAGACCAGGATGGATGAATACAGAACTTAAACACTTGCTATAAAGAAAAAAGAAATATCATATTTTGCAGATTATAAGACGCATCGGATTATAAGAGGCACCCCAAATTTTTTTTTGGGGGGGGAATAGGAAAAAAATGTTTTAAATAAAATGGTGGTGCTTCTAATCATCTGTTTTAGTGGAGCGGGATCACAGGAGGCAGGGTCGCTGCTTCAGGAGACTAGCGGCAGCGCCAAGAGTGTGGCAATGCTGCGGTGCCTGGGCGCTCATTAGATGTTGGTGCCGGTGAGTGGAGTCCCCTTTCCCATTCAGTTCCCTGCGGTGGGTTCCAGGAAAATGGCCACTGAAGGCGGCGCATACACAGATTTAGACCTTGGGAGACGAGATCTCAACTAGTCAAATTTGCAGACGATGTTAAGCTAGGAGGGATAGCTACTCGGACAATCCCTCCTCAATCATTGTTATTTTATTACTCACAATATCATAAAGGGGGAATTAGTCCTACTGGTAATTGTGTTTCCAGGAGTCCATCATGAAAGCACCATCAGGGGGTAGTCCTTCATATCCTTGATAGGGACAGGAACACACAAGAGGTTAACAAGCCCCTCCCTCCACCACCCACCAGTAATTTTCCAAGTACCACTCCAGGATTTATTGAAATTCCTTCTACATAAGTTACCTTCACGTAGCAGACAGGAATTTAAGGGAGGGAATGTAATGGGTGCTGTCATGATGGACTCCTGGAAACACAATTACCGGTAGGACTTATTCCCCCTTTCAAGGACGTCCCTCCTGACAGCACCATCAGGGGAATACCAAAGAAACATTCAGGGTGGGACCAGTGCCTGGAAGACCTTCCTTCCAAAGACCGACCGTCTTTTGGCCTAACAAAATGTCCAATTTATAATGTCTGCAAAAGGTGTTAAGGTTTGACCACGTCGCTGCTCTGCAGATCTGGTCCATAAAGGCCCCTGCCCATTCTGCCCATGATGTAGAGATCGCACCGGCTGAATGGGCTCTGATGTTATCCGGAGGAGTTCTTCCTTTTGCGGAATAGGCCAGACTGATTACCGATTTAATCCACCTTGCTAGAGTGGCTCTCGAAGCCTTCTTCCCCTTATTCTTTCCCCGAAACTGAATGAATAGTTTAGAGTCAATCTACCAATATTTTGTGGCCTCTAAGTGTTGAAGAACTGCCATCCTTACATCTAATGAGTGAAATGTGAGCTCTCGTCTATCCTTGTGGTTCTGACAGAAGGAAGGTATGATGATCTCTTGGCTGATATGAAAGGTTGTTACCAAGTTAGGTAAGAATGTTGGACCCAACCTTAGTATGATTCAGTCTTCTCAAACTCTTAGGTAGGGATCTTTAATAGACAAGGCCTGAATCTCCCCTATTCGTCTTGCCGAAGTAATAGCAACTAGGAAGGCTGTTTTTAAGAAGAGTGATTTTAAATCTGAGTCTTCTAGAGGCTCGTATGGTGGTTTACATAGGCTGTTTAAGATCAGATTCAAGTCCCATGGGGGAACTGAGTTTTTTATTGTGTGCCTAAGCCTGCCTGTGGCCTTAACATATGCCAAATTCATGTTCCATACCTGGGACAAAGCATCTACTCTGTCTGGGCTGTCTCCTTGATTTAAGGAGAAAAATTTGCATTTTTTCTTGTGGCAAATAGGTCTACCTGCGGGATACCCAAGCGACGGGTTACCAGAAGAAACTCCTCCCAGTTCAGTACCCATTATGATGTTTGTACTTTCTTTCTGCTGAGAAAGTCTGCAACTCGATTTTGAATTTTTTAATGCATTTTTGTACTGAAATGCATGTTGTTGGGAGATAAATAAATTTATTTGAAAAAGAAATGTGGGACATTGCTTTAACTCTTGGATTACCGTCAGAACTGGGGTGAGTATATTGGTTAATTTGAGAATGTGTCTGTTGTATTTCAAATAAAGTGTTTGCTCTGTGTCTGTGTGTTTATTTAACTCTTTACTTTAGTTTAATTAGGTTTGGTAATGAAAGGGTCTGATTGACACCTTGTCATCATCAAACAAAAGAGCTAAGTGTCAGCTAATCCCATATACCCAATCTCATTAGCATTCCCATTCATGTCATTTCTGGGGCAGCTGAGAGCTGCTATTTTTAGCCTAGGAAGGTGCCATTAGGCAAACATGTTCCCTGGTTATTATTATCAGTTCACAGCTGTTTTGTTAGCCGCTACGTCACCCCGATTAGCAACAAGCAGCACTTTGGATGCAGCGTATTTTTTCTGCGTCCAAAACGCTGTGTTCTAATGCCGCACTTTTGTTGTCGGTACATGTGAATTCACCTCATATAATGACACTTCAATCTGTCAAAATCTGCAGCGGAGACTGGCATCTTCACTACAGAAATTGACATGCTGCGGGTGAGTTTGAGTACGTGTCCATGATTAGGAGCCGCTGCGGGTTTGAAGCTGTGTGTTTATACAGCGTCAAACCCGCAGCATCCAGATGTTACAGCATAGTGGAAGAGATTTCTAGAAATCCCATGTCCACTATGCGTGCATCTGAGGCTGCGGATAACCGCGGACACTGACATGCGGCGCGTCTTTCAGGACCTCAGCATGTCAAATTCTTTTGCGGAGTCTCTAGTCTCTGCAACATAAATTTGACCACTAGAATATATAGAATGCGGTAAATCTGCATGGTTCAGTGAACACATGTGGATTTACCTGCGTTCAATAGAATGCAATTGTGTCACCCCAGGCCTGGATGCCACAAACTTGTAAGGCTGTGTCTGAGAGCAGGAGGGAGGTCCTCTGGTCATGGACCATTTGCATGCAGCACCTCCTGTCCCAGGCCAGTAGGGGGAGCAGGCTGACCCTATAAAAAATGGTACTGAGGGCAGGGTTAGGGAGACCAGGACCCACTTCTGAAGTATCCAGAAGGGTTCCCAGAAGAGAGGGACAGGTCAGCCGCAGCTGAGGAGTCCAGGAGGCAAAGGAGGAGCAGAAAGCCAGGAACAGAGGCGACGAGAACCGATCCTGGCAGAGAGAGACCACACAACCGGACACTGGGGTCCGAGGCTGTCAGGGTTGCAAGCCCTGCAGCAGATAACCAACCCGCAAGGGATTTCAGGTCCCTTGGCCAAGAAGCCTGGAGGTTCCGCCACACAGAGGGGCCAGTACAGCACGGAGAAGCTACAGGTACCTAAGGCCCGAGTCGCAAGCCATACAGGCGTAGTACACGGCAAGCTCAGGGACGTGGGCTATCATACCACTAAAGGGGGAGATAGTCAGCAAGGGCAGAGAGAGAGAACGGTAGGCCTACCCACTCACCCTGACCAGCGGAGCTCGCCCGAATGCCCTCAGACACCCAGGTCCATTCCTACCCTGTACTCTTGGTGGGTCTGTGATAAGATCAGTAAAAGACCCTGGACTGCATTCTTGGACTCTGTGTGGTTACTGCTGCGCCTGCACCATCACCCCCAGCATCCTATTACCTGCCCTGAGGCTACACTCCTCTCGTGGGGAGTCGTACTATTCCCTGCTGCATCCCCAACACCAGCCTCAGCGGTCTGCCTTGCAGCGGCGGTCCTCCCTGACCGCAACCCATGGGTGGCGTAGTCGGACATTACCTACAGCACATCATAGACTACCACTGGTCTGACCACCCTGAGCCACGGGACCGGGTCGCCACTACTACTCCCAGCATTGCCCTGAAGACCGGTCCCGAGTGCCCCACGGCCCAGGGGGTGAGTCAGCTTTGGCGTAGTAGGCAGGATTGTGACCAACCCGCCACAAACGGGTATTGCGTGCCTGAAAAAGACTGTACACGTACCTGAAGAGGTTCCCGCCATCCGGAGCCGTTTCCCGCCATCTTCCGTCGGTTCCCGCCATCTTCAGCCGTTTTCCCGCCATCGGACGCCATCTTCAGGATGCCGCGCGGGAAAAAGAGGGGCGTGGACGTCCAAACCGCGCGAGACCCGAAGCTCCGCCCCACGCACCGACGCTGCGCAAGGTCCTGGAAGGGAGAGAGAGCGACGCTGACGTCACCAGGACGCGACGCAAGGTCCTCGTCCGGAGCAGCACCAGCGGAGCCGCGGCCTACAGAAGAGGATCGTCGGAAGGTAGGCGGACACGGAGGGGCCTTCTTCCACAAGCGGGGCTGCAGCGGCAGTGATGCCGTTCTCTATGCCCTACATCCCCGGAGCAGCCTGGCTACCCCAATACTCAGGGGACCCCCATACCTTAATTGACTTTAGGGAAAGACTGCACAGCTTATTCAAAGTTTATCCCCTGACAGAAGTACAGAAAGTGAGCATTCTGACGGGGCAGCTCACCGGTGCAGCCCAGCGGGAAGTGAAATCATGGTCAGATGAGGAGAAAAGGACAGTAAAGGACATTCTGACCCGGCTGCGGAGTACCTTTGATACCCGTACCTCAGCAGAAATCAAAATGCGGTTCTATGGCTGTAAGCAGCGGGCCCAGGATAGTATCAGAGACTATGCCTTGAACCTGCAAGAAGCCCTGAGAGCTATCAAACAAGCTGACCCTGGTAGCGTGCAGGACTCTGATAAACTGTTAACTGACCAGTTCATAGAAGGTCTGCTGTCCAGCGCCCACAGAACCCAGCTGCGCCTCATGGCCCTACAGAACCCCGATTTGACTTTTGCGCAGTTCAAGGATCGGGCCATCCGGGTGCTCAGGGAACCTGCAGCAGGTGGCGCTGTCGCTTCCCGGCTCCCTGCCATCACTTACCACCAGGGGGCAGCGCCCTACCCCGCAGACCTTGTGGGGGCTGATGCACAGGCCCTAAATCCTTCCCAGCCTGCAGACCTGCACCATCAGTTCCAGGAGCTAACAAAGAGTGTGGCTGCATTAACTAGGACCGTACAGTCATTGCAGGTGGAACAGTCAAGACCAATCGAGCTGGCTTCCAGTCCGGAGGATGTCCCGTGGCGTCGACAGAGGAGGATCCCGCCGTTCAGAGGGAGGCCCGCCGATCGCTACACTGAGGATGGACAGCCGATTTGCCGCCGTTGCAGTCAGCCAGGACACATAGCAAGGTACGGTACTTTAAATGGGTCCGACCTGGGGCAGAGGGCCAACCCCCAGGCATAAGGTCATCAGGCCCGTCTAATTGGCGTGATAAGTACGTGGGAGGACGCCCGGTCTTACCCGTAGTGCTGGACGGTATCCCCATGAGTGCACTGCTGGACACCGGGTCTCAAGTGACTACCATCCCCTACGTACTTTTCAAGCGATACTGGAGTGACGCTGACATAACCCGCTACCCAGACGACGACTTAAGCATCATTGCCAGCAATGGCCAACCCGTGCCGCAGGTAGGGTTCAGAGAGATGACCATCAAGATTGGTAAGGTGGAACTGCCAGCACAGGGAGTGATCATTGTGGACATTGACCGTCGTGAAAGTCACCCTAAAATAACTGTGGGTACTAATGTAATTGAAAACTGTCTTTCAGAAGTAATTGTGATTTTACAGCAGGTGGCGATGAATGCGAGCTCCAGCCAAAAGAG
This sequence comes from Phyllobates terribilis, assembly GCF_046119375.1. NCBI lineage: Eukaryota > Metazoa > Chordata > Amphibia > Anura > Dendrobatidae > Phyllobates > Phyllobates terribilis. Next base: position 375,885,787 of record NW_027362761.1, on the reverse strand, counting down.
GGTCCTCCAGAAAGATAAGAGCCCTGATGAGACGGCAGCAGGTAGAACTGTCTGGTGGTGAGATCGGTAGCGTAAGAATGAGTGACCCATTCCCCATTTCCATGCCTCCCAAAAGTGAAATGATGATCTGGTGTCAGACTGCAATCGGGTTGAGAGGTAGAGACTACCAAGCCATGGTAGAACCCGTGTACTCAGACAGCAGGCCCACCATTTTGACAGCTCGGGGGGTGGTTGATGTCCGTCATGGGAGGGTGCCCGTTCGCATTCTCAACATTGGGGAGAGGGAGGTGCACCTACCCAGGTACGCTACACTTGCCAAACTGTTTGCTGTTGAGCACAAAGCTATCAGGGCCGTGGAAACTTTGCCTCCATCTCCACAGGCGGAGGGTAATGGCTCCCAGAAACAAAAGGAGGACTGGTGCCACAAACTCCATGTGGGTGCTGACTCCACTCCCCTGCACCAAAAACAAGGAGTCTACCGGGTGGTTCAGGAGTACGAGAGAATTTTTAGTAAGCACCCGCTTAACTTCGGCAGAGTAAAAGGGATAGAACACCATATCCCCACGGGGAGCCACCCACCAATAAAAGAGAGACACAGGCCTGTACCCCCTGCACATTATCAGAACGCTAAGGGTATGCTGAGAGAAATGAAAGAAGCTGGGGTCATTAGAGATAGCTGTAGCCCCTGGGCAGCTCCCTTTATTTTGGTTGAAAAAGTAAGTCGGTACCATGAGAATGTGCGTGGACTATAGGCAAATCAATCGTATCACCCATAAAGATGCGTATCCGCTACCTAGGATAGAGGAGTCTTTAGCAGCTCTAAAATCAGCTAATTTCTTCTCTACTTTGGACCTTACTAGCGGGTACTGGCAGGTTCCTGTGGCAGAGGCTGACAAGGAGAAGACCGCCTTCACCACCCCGATGGGATTGAGCGAGTTCAACTGTATGCCCTTCGGGCTCTGCAACGCACCAGGGACCTTCCAGAGGCTGACGGAATGCTGTCTAGGGCACCGAAACTTCGAGACGGTCCTCCTTTACCTGGACGACGTGATCGTCTATTCGAAGACTTACGAGGACCATCTAAAGCACCTGGCCGAGGTGTTCGAAGCCCTGGCAGGTTACGGCCTGAAAGTGAAGCCTTCAAAGTGCCACCTGTTAAAACCAAAGGTCCAGTACCTAGGACACGTGGTGAGTGCAGAGGGAGTAGCCCCCGACCCCGACAAAGTTACGGCCATCAAGAGCTGGCCAAGCCCTTCTAATATCAAGGAAGTGAGGCAATTCCTCGGGTTGGTAGGCTACTACCGAAGGTTCATCCCCGGGTTCACTGAGATGGCAGCCCCTATGCAGGACCTCCTGATAGGGCAATCTAAATCCAGAAGTCACAAGCCACCCTTCAAGTGGGACAAGCCGGAAGAGGAGTCCTTCCGCCAGTTGAAGATGGCCCTCACGGGGGACGAGATACTAGCCTACCCCGATTATGACCAGCCTTTTATCCTCCACACAGATGCCAGTAATGTGGGGCTGGGAGCCGTACTGTCACAGAACCAACAGGGCAGAGAAAGGGTGATCGCGTATGCCAGCCGGAAGCTGAGGCCCACTGAAAGAAACCCGGAGAACTACAGCTCCTTCAAGCTAGAATTCTTGGCAGTGGTGTGGGCCGTCACAGAATGGTTTAAGCATTACCTGGCCTCCGCAAAGTTCACCGTGTACACGGACAACAACCCGTTGACACATCTGGACAATGCAAGATTAGGTGCCCTAGAACAGCGGTGGATGGCCCGGCTATCCAATTATGACTTCACAATCAAATACCGGGCAGGCAGAACCAACGCAGACGCCCTATCAAGAATGCCCCACCTACCTGAAGGAGAAGACGACTTCGAAGAGCTGGAGGAAATAGAGCTCCCTGCTTTCCACCGGTATGGGGCCACTCAGCTTTCTCACCGGGTAAGAGACAAGGACTTAACCACCGTCATGTTCAATCCCTTACCCCACCACAGCTGGGCTGAAACGCAAGATAGCAAACCTGCAATACGCCTGGTGAAAGACATGTTAACCCAGGAAGATGCTAGCCCTGGCCCGGACGCTCCAGAGGAAGCCAAGCAGATATGGAAGGAGAAAAGCAGGCTATTCCTCTACGAGGGTAAGCTGTGCAGAAGGCTTGTCAATCACCGGACGCACGAGCTAACCTGGCAGATAGTGGTCCCAAGGCGAGATGCAGCAATGGTCCTGGAGGCCTACCATGACAGAGCGGGACACTTCGGGTGGAAGAAACTGGAGTTCCTACTGAGGGAGCGGTTCTACTGGGTCGGCATGAGAAGGGCCATCGAGAAGTGGAGCAGGGACTGCGGCCCATGTCACCTCAGAAGGAAGGACCGTGCCAGCCAGCAGACACCCTTGAGGCCCATCGTCACCAGGCAGCCTCTTGAGCTGGTAGCTCTGGACCATGTGAAATTGGCTCCAAGCCGGTCAGGCTACGTCTATGCCCTGACAATTGTGGACCATTACTCCCGGTTCCTGGTAGTGGTTCCTGTTAAAGACCTGACAGCCCAAACAGCGACCAGAGCCTTCCAGCAACACTTCTGCCGTCCACATGGGTATCCGGAACAGGTCTTGACAGATCAATGTCCAGCGTTTGAGGCTGAAGTATTCCAGGAGTTCTGCAACCTCTATGGCTGTAAGAAGATACGGACAACGCCTTATCACCCGCAAACCAACGGGCTGTGTGAGAAAATGAACAATATCGTCATCGATCTCCTCAAGACGTTACCCCTGGAAGAACGCAGCCTGTGGCCGGAGAAGCTGCCAGACCTGATTGACTTGTACAACCATATCCCTGTGAATGCTACAAATTGCACCCCGGCTTACCTGATGCGAGCAAGACCAGGTAAACTGCTGATAGACCTGGAGATGGGAGTCCTGACACCTGAGGACACCTCCTCAGACGCAGACTGGGATACGGAACGGTGGCTACAGTACAAGAAGGTACAGGAGAGTGTGGAGAGGAGTCTGGCTCAAGCGAGAGAAAAGCAAGAGAGGCTCTTCAACCAACACGCCCCTGCTGGTCCCCTGGAACCTGGTGAGCAGGTCCTGAAGCGGAAGAGAAGGTTACACAAGCTGGATGACCAGTGGGAGAGAGACCCGTACACAGTACTGCAGTCCGACCATGACAACCCGAAGGTATGTGTGATTACCAAGGATGGAGGAGAAACCACTAGCACCGTCTCCAGAGACCACCTAAAACGGTGCCCCGAGCAACTACAGAGTCCAAGTGAAGATCAAGATGACCTTGAACCCGCAGAGGACAAGGAAGAGATGATCAGCACAGTTCTCGGATAGTTCCCCCGGACCTGGACTCAGATAAATGGCGCAATAGTGGTACCCGTCCTACACTTCCTTCAGCCTACCCAGCACGAGTCTACAGGAGGACAGGAAGAACCAGAAGAGCAAGCGGCCCCAGAGGCGGAAGAACCCACGCCAGCAGCCCAGGAGAGTCAACCCTCTGCTGACAGTGAGCTTGCCATGCCTGCGGTAAGCCAAAGGACCCGCAGACAGCTGCCTGCCCTGCCTGTACACCCAGCTAGTAGCTATACCCTCAATGATAGTGGGGAAAGCCAGGTTAGACCACCACCAGACAGTGGGCTATGGAGGTCAACCCGGAGCACTAGGGGTCAAATGCCAGCTCGCTGGAAGATCTAAATGTATAATGTTTATATTTAATGTGTTATGTTTGTACCCTGGTTATTAATACTGTTTTCCAGTTTTTCATAGTGACAAATGGGCTAAAAGGTTATGAACTTTGAGTAACCGGGACTTCCTTGTAAATATGTTCGGAGCCTAACCAAAGGAAAGAATAAAGACTGTCAAGGACTCGGGGCAAAGACAGACCCCCACCTGGTTAAGGCTCCCGTTGTGTTGATGAAATGGACACCCGGTCACGGATCATACTGTGACCCTCTTCTTTTGTTGGTGATATGGACACCCGGTCACAGGCCATACTGTGACCTAAAGAACTCAATATGTGGTGTTTTTTGTTGTTTTCTTCTCTGTAATGTTTATGTTATAATTTCTATCCTGTATCGTGTTTCTCGTTTAGTCCCGGAGTACTAAGCTTTCCTAGGGGGGAATGTGTCACCCCAGGCCTGGATGCCACAAACTTGTAAGGCTGTGTCTGAGAGCAGGAGGGAGGTCCTCTGGTCATGGACCATTTGCATGCAGCACCTCCTGTCCCAGGCCAGTAGGGGGAGCAGGCTGCCCCTATAAAAACTGGTACTGAGGGCAGGGTTAGGGAGACCAGGACCCACTTCTGAAGTATCCAGAAGGGTTCCCAGAAGAGAGGGACAGGTCAGCTGCAGCTGAGGAGTCCAGGAGGCAAAGGAGGAGCAGAAAGCCAGGGACAGAGGCGACGACAGCCGGTCCTGACAGAGAGAGACCACACAACCGGACACTGGGGTCCGAGGCTGTCAGGGTTGCAAGCCCTGCAGCAGATAACCAACCCGCAAGGGATTTCAGGTCCCTTGGCCAAGAAGCCTGGAGGTTCCGCCACACAGAGGGACCGGTACAGCACGGAGAAGCTACAGGTACCTAAGGCTCGAGTCGCAAGCCATACAGGCGTAGTACATGGCAAGCTCAGGGACGTGGGCTATCATACCACTAAAGGGGGAGATAGTCAGCAAGGGCAGAGAGAGAGAACGGTAGGCCTACCCACTCACCCTGACCAGCGGAGCTCGCCCGAATGCCCTCAGACACCCAGGTCCATTCCTACCCTGTACTCTTGGTGGGTCTGTGATAAGATCAGTAAAAGACCCTGGACTGCATTCTTGGACTCTGTGTGGTTACTGCTGCGCCTGCACCATCACCCCCAGCATCCTATTACCTGCCCTGAGGCTACACTCCTCCCGTGGGGAGTCGTACTATTCCCTGCTGCATCCCCAACACCAGCCTCAGAGGTCTGCCTTGCAGCGGCGGTCCTCCCTGACCGCAACCCACGGGTGGCGTAGTCGGACATTACCTACAGCACATCATAGACTACCACTGGTCTGACCACCCTGAGCCACGGGACCGGGTCGCCACTACTACTCCCAGCATTGCCCTGAAGACCGGTCCCGAGTGCCCCACGGCCCAGGGGGTGTGTCACAATGGTTTGGACGCAGCAAGAATATGCGTCCAAAGTGCTGCAAGTCTGAATCGTGGGCACAGATCCTAAAATGAAAGAAAAAAAAATGGCTTGGGCTCCCGCGTCATTTTTATAACCAGCAGAGAGAAAGCCAACCGCTGGAAGCTGATATTCATAGCCGGGGAAGGGGCCATTAGCCAACAATGTTCCCTGGCTATTAATAACAGCTCACAGCTGTTTGCTTAGCCTTTACTGGCTAGTGTTATATTCTGCTACCAAAGCTAAGGAAAGAGAGGAGATCTGTCCCTACTATGAGACTCAGCTGAATCCCTACGATGTAACAGGGAACCTGATCCTGCGATCAGACCTGCTAAAGTCCTAATCTAGTCTGTACGAAGACCTATAGATGTGGGGAGGGAATCCCTACAAGTACTAAGGACTGGGAGGAATATGGGACACCTCCTAACAGAAATAGTAGCAGACAGACGAACAAACAAAATAGATAGAACATAGAGGTCCGTAGACCAAGCAAACTAACAGAGTTAGATACAGAGCACAGGCTAGCTAGAAAGTAGATATACAATGAAGTCCAGCAAAGCCAGAAGGGCGGAGCAGGACTAAATAGGCCAACAAGGTCATGTGACCAGCAAAGGAAAAAAAACCTAACAGCAAGGTTCTAACAGTACCCCCCCTTCTAAGAGGATCCTCCGGATCCCCTAGGACCAGGCTTATCAGGAAATCTCCTGTGAAACGCTCTGATAAGTCTGGACGCGGAAACATCATCTGACCTCACCCAAGAGTTATCCTCGGGTCCGAAACCTTTCCAGGCCACAAGATACTGCAAACTACCTCTATACCGTCTAGAGTCAAGGATGCGAGAAATTTCATATTCCCCGTCCTCCACCACCGGAGGAACAGAGGCAGAGGCGTCACCATCCGACACAACAGCTTTTTTTAACAGAGAGACATGAAAGACCGGATTAATTCTCCAGGAGGTAGGAACCTCCAACCTAACAGCAGATTGGTTGACAACCTGAAGCACCTTAAAGGGCCCTACAAACTTGGGACCCAATTTCTTAGAAGGAATCCTCAACCGCAGATTCCTAGAGGACAACCAAACCATGTCACCAACAGCGAACAAAACCTCCTGTCGTTTCCTATCAAAGTAGTCTTTAGATTTTCTGTTGGCCTCCTGAAGATTACCACGCACATCCGTCCAAACTCTTTCCAAATCACCGGAAAAATTCTCCTCCTCAGGCACGGCAGATCCCAACTTGGAGAACGACCCAAACGACGGATGTCTCCCAGAACAACAAAAAAAAGGCGAACAACCAGCAGAAGAAGATGTATGATTGTTCAGAGCAAATTCGGCAAGTGGCAGAAACTCAGACCACCCCTCTTGATTGTCTGCCACAAAACAACGCAAGAACTGCTCAACATCCTGGTTTTTCCTTTCTGTCTGGCCATTAGATTCAGGATGATATCCGGACGAAAACGACAAATGAATTCCCAACCTGTCACAAAAGGCACGCCAAAAACGAGCCACGAACTGAGGACCCCTATCAGAAACAATGTCAGTAGGAACGCCATGAAGTCTGACAATTTCCTTGACAAAGGCCTTAGCGAGAGTTTTAGCGCAGGGCAGTTTGACGAAGGGAACCAAGTGACACATCTTGCTAAAACGGTCCACGACCACCCAGATGACAGTAAAACCCTCAGAGGGGGGAAGGTCAGTTATAAAGTCCATAGCCAAATGTGTCCAAGGAGCACTGGGGACCTCCAAAGGACAAAGCAACCCCGCAGCAGGAGTATGTGAGGACTTAGATCTAGCACATATAGTACATTGGCGCACCCACTTAATGACTTCCTTCTGCCATCCAGGCCACCAAAAACTGCGACCCACCAGTCTCTTGGTCTCAGAGATTCCGGGATGACCTGCCAACCGAGATTCGTGACACTCAACAAACAAATCTCTCCTAAAGGTCTCAGGCACAAACAACCTCCCATGAGGAGTGTTAGATGGGGCATTCTCCTGAGCTTTAAGAATCTCATCTTCCAAAACAGAGTCTAAAGCAGCTATCACAACACCTTCTTGTAAAATGTTTTCCTCTTTCTCAGCACCGACTATGGGAGAAAAACTGCGAGACAAGGCATCCGCCTTAACATTCTTAGTACCAGGGATGTAAGTAACGGAGAAATTAAACCGCGAGAAAAACAGTGCCCACCTAGCCTGACGGGCATTCAGGCGCTTGGCAGCATCAAGATATATCAGATTTTTATGATCCGTAAGAACCTGAACGGGAAATTCCGCACCTTCCAAGAAGTGGCGCCAGTGTTCAAATGCGAGTTTAATAGCCAATAATTCCCGATTACCAATATCGTAATTCAATTCAGTCTCCGAAAATTTTTTTGAAAAAAAGGCACAGGGATGTAATCCATCCCCGTTATCCTGAGACAATACTGCGCCAACCCCCACAGAGGAAGCATCAACCTCAACCAAAAACGGCCTAGTAACATCAGGCTGCATAAGGATGGGAGCAGAGGTGAACCTCTCCTTGAGATACACAAAAGCTTCAATGGCCTCAGAAGACCACTGAACCGCATCAGCACCTTTCCTGGTGAGATCAGTCAGAGGTTTGACAATACTAGAAAAATTTTTTATGAACTTTCTATAGTAATTGGCGAAACCCAAAAACCTCTGTATCGATTTCAAACCAATAGGCCTAGGCCATTCCTGCACAGCCTGAACCTTAACCGGATCCATCTCAAAACCTTTGCTGGAGATAATGTAGCCCAAAAAACTAATTCTCTGTACAGCGAACTCACATTTCTCCAGCTTAGCAAAAAGCGAATTGTCCATTAATAACTGTAATACCTCACGCACGCTCCGCCAATGAGACTCCAGATCTGGCGAATAAATCAAAATGTCATCCAAATACACAACCACATTTTTACCGATCAAAGGTCTAAGGATGTCATTAATCAGATTCTGAAAAAATGCAGGAGCATTAGTAAGACCAAAAGGCATAACCAGATTCTCAAAATGACCCACAGGAGTGTTAAAAGCAGTCTTCCATTCATCACCCTCCTTCATGCGCAACAGATTGTATGCCCCCTCAAGGTCAATTTTAGAGAACCACTTGGCCCCCAATAACTGGTTAAACAGATCAGGAATCAATGGCAGTGGGTAAGGATTGCGTACCGTAATTTTGTTAATCTCACGAAAATCCAGACAAGGACGTAAACCGCCGTCCTTTTTTTTTACAAAAAAAAATCCAACCGCCACAGGAGACTTAGAGGGCCTAATGTGACCGGCGGCCAAACTTGTCTGTATGTATTCCTCCAAAGCCTTCCTCTCAGGAATAGTAAGGTTAAATAAACGACTCTTAGGAAGAGTCGCTCCAGGGACAAATTCAATAGAACAATCATAGTCTCTATGGGGAGGCAAAACCTGCGATTCCTTCTCAGAAAAAACTCTCCAAAAATCCTGAATAGGAACAGGCAATTCTCCCCTATCCAAAGCTGCAATACGCCCGTTACAACACTTGTCATAACATTTATGGCTCCAGGATTTAATTTCACTGGTAGACCAATCCAGTACAGGATTGTGAAATTTTAACCAGGGCAAACCCAATATTACTGGAGAAGGCAAGTTATTCAACACTACCAAATCCAATTTCTCATGGTGAACACCATTAATAGTGAGAGGAAATTCACTGACCTTGAGAGTAATATTCTTCAAAGGGGAGCCATCCACAGAAACCACAGCAATGGGGGATGACAAAGGTTCAGGTTTTAAATTGAGTTTTTCCACGAATCCCCCATCAATTACATTCAGTGTAGACCCGCAATCAACAAACACCCGAAATTCCATTAATTTTTCCTGAGCAATCGTGGAAGCAGCTAAAAATATACCCTTGGAATTTAAACAGGCAATACGGGCGTGACTGACCATTTTTTTTTCTTTCTTCATACGAAGCTCACAGCCTTTAATCAAATGACCAGATTTTCCGCAATAGAAACACAAGCCCTGCGAAAAACGACGGTCTTTTTCTTGAGAGCGAGGTGCCACTGATCCAATCTCCATCGGTTCACCACTGTTAGTACACACATTATCATAACCAGAAACTGACATAGCAGAGGATTTGCTCTCATTAACCCTAGCACGCAGTCTTCTATCCACCCGTATAGCTAATTGCATAGCCTGTTGCAAATCTTCAGGTGTAGGATAAGCAATTAGCAGGTCTTTAACCCTTTCACTGAGCCCAGCAAGAAATAAACTTTTCAGAGCAGAATCGTTCCACCCTGTTTGAGTGGACCAACGACGAAAATGTGTACAATATTTTTCCACATTACCCGATCCTTGTTTAAGACGTCTCAACTCAGTCTCAGCTGATGCGACACGGTCAGGATCATCATATAATAGTCCCAAAGCAGAAAAAAAACTATCCACTGATCTGAAGCATGAATCACTAGGTTGCAAAGAAAAGGCCCACTCCTGAGGCTCTTTGCGCAAAAGTGACATTATGAACCCTACGCGCTGGGATTCATCCCCAGAGGACTTAGGTCTCAAACGAAAATACAATAAGCAAGCATTTTTAAATGAAAAAAATTCTCGGTGTTCACCAAAAAACAAATCCGGCAAACATACCTTAGGCTCCAAGAAATGTGCTCCAGGACAGTTACTCACGTGCTGACGGAGCTCGGCCACCTCCAGAGAGAGTCCCTGCAGGCGATGAGTCAAATCCTGAACCGACACCATGATGGAACAGAAAAATCTTTCCTTAGAGAATTTGCTGGCTGGACTTACTGTTATATTCTGCTACCAAAGCTAAGGAAAGAGAGGAGATCTGTCCCTACTATGAGACTCAGCTGAATCCCTACGATGTAACAGGGAACCTGATCCTGCGATCAGACCTGCTAAAGTCCTAATCTAGTCTGTACGAAGACCTATAGATGTGGGGAGGGAATCCCTACAAGTACTAAGGACTGGGAGGAATATGGGACACCTCCTAACAGAAATAGTAGCAGACAGACGAACAAACAAAATAGATAGAACATAGAGGTCCGTAGACCAAGCAAACTAACAGAGTTAGATACAGAGCACAGGCTAGCTAGAAAGTAGATATACAATGAAGTCCAGCAAAGCCAGAAGGGCGGAGCAGGACTAAATAGGCCAACAAGGTCATGTGACCAGCAAAGGAAAAAAAACCTAACAGCAAGGTTCTAACAGCTAGATTATAGGGGGACCCCAGAAAAAAATTGACTTAGGGTCCCCCTATAAAATCTAACCAGAAAAGGCTACACAGACAGCTGTGGGCTGATATTAATAGCCAGGGAAGGGCCCATGGATCCTGGCCCCCTCCGCGACTAATAATATCACCCCTCAGCAGTCCCAGAAATGGTGCATCCATAATCTGGTGCTTAGCCTCCGCTCTTCCCACTGCCGTGTAGCGCTGGAGTAATGGGGTTGGGGTTCATGTCAGCCTTGTATTGGCGGCTGACATGATGCCCAGGTTAGTAATGGAGGGCGTCTATAAGATGCTCCCATTATTAACCGCGTAGTTAAGTTTTCGACGCATTTTCAATAAAAGACACGGCCAGAATAAAGTATTTTATTGAAATAAAATTCCACACGGTTTTAATATTTTTTTATTATACGCCCAGTCCCCGAATCCCTCGATCTTCTGTAAAAAAAAAACAAAAACAAAACAAATAACCATATCGCTCACCTGTCCGCCGTCACGACGTAATCCAGATTGTCCCTCGGCGATCCAGGTCACTTCTACAGCAGTCACATCAATCACTGATGTCACTGCTGTAGAAGACAGTACTCTGTACACTGACAGGAGGGTAAAATCACTTCTGTCAGTGTACATCGCTGCTGCAGCAGTGAGGTCACTAGGGTTCATCAGCTGAAGATTAGCTGATCAGCCCCGGTGTCCTCATACTGTATCAGTGATACGTGGGAACATTCTTACGAATGTTCCCACGCAGCACCGACGCTGTAAACTGAGCTCCTGGAGCTCATCAGCTGATCTTCAGCTGATGACCTCATGTGAACTCAGTCCCGGCAGCAGCGATGTACACTGCCGGGAGTGAGCGCGCTCCCGTCAGTGTACCGCCGGCCACCGGGCTGATCGCATTGCCGGGGGCATCGCGAGGACACCGGGGGACGCCGGACACGTGAGCATAGCAGTTTTTTTATTTATTTATTTTTTTACACACAGCGGGCACACACTGGCTCGGCTGAGGAGACTACTGCTCCCCTCAGTCGCGCCGCTCTCACTGTTATCATCCGGAGCGGCAGACGGATGATGGGAGAAGTAGTCTTCCCCAGCTGACCCGGGTACCATTGTATGTGCATTTTTGCAATGTATTTGACACACTGACCAGTCAAATCCGCAGAAAACAACTCAGGCAAATCCGCAAATATATTTATACCTGCGGTTTTGCTGCTATTCAATTAAAGTCAATGGGCGGGAAACGCAGCATACAATGGACATGCTGCGTATTTAAACACAATGACAATCCTGAGCGGACAATTCCGCATCATGTGCACAGCACATTAGGATTGTCATTGCATTAGCTGGCAGAAGGATTACATAGCGTTTTTATGCATTTCCATGTGGAAAAAACGCAGTGAAAACGCATCAAAAGCGCTATTTGTGCACTTAACCTAAACGTACATTTTCACCCAGACAATACAAAACATTTAAATATGATGCAAACAATAATCAACAGCTGGAACCTCTGTGCGATACATTGTGGCACCTAAGCAATCTGTATTTACTCTTTTTTTTTTTATAGATTTACCTGCTGGCGTACCTGTCTAAACTGGCCACCTATTACCGTGTTACACCCTAAGAATTGGTTTAATTATATGCATTGTAAGGCAGCGCTAGTCATCATGCTGGGGGACACTCGCTTCACCGGGTCAATTAAAGCACACCAGCCATGTTTTCCAGTATTTCACAATCCAGCAGTTTATTACACTTCATAACTGCTTATAACATAGTCCATCTCAGTGGCTCACTGGCATGTTTACACACATAACATCCAAGAGCCTTTCAAGTGGCAGACAGGCCCACTTGGCTCCAGTTACTGCCTTCAGCAAAGTAACTATATTAATGTCCATATAACGCACCGCTTTTACCTTTTGCCGGGTCTAGCGGTTTCCATCAGATTTGTTGGCTTTACGGCTTCCCAGATGGGGGTCTCCAGCCCTCGTACCTTCCAAGGCTACTGGCATCTCTTACACACACAGGATCCAGCCTCTGACTTTCAGGACTCTTGTCTTCCAAGCCTCTTGCCCTCCAAGGCTACTGGCATCTCTTACACATAAGGATCCAGCCTCTGCTTTTCAGGCTTCACCAGGCCTCTCTAGGCCTCACTAAGCCTCTCCAGGCTAACGGTGTCCCACACAGGGAACAGGCCTCACGCCTTTCACACACCTGTTTCAAAACTACCAGGGTTTATATATCTTCCAGTGCACACAGGACCTGTGCTCATGTCACAGTCATGTGATCAGACCTTCTGTGTGCACAGGACCTGTGGTGATATCACAGTCATGTGATCAGTCACCTGAGGGGGAGGTACTTGGTCAGCCAAAACACACCCTGGACCATTACAGTAATGCCGCAAGCCGCTGCATTACAGCGTGTAACGTACAGGCTAGCCTGTGGTACAACACTGAGGTTTTACAATGTTATAAATATTTCCTCTATTTCCCCAACCAAATTTCCCTTTCCCTTCCCGTAGTGTTTACAAAGGAACAGTCCGTCCTCAACTGTATCAAAACAAACTACGGTGATGGCCGTTTAGCGATAAATATAGTCGTACACAGTTGAATATCTATCCAGTACTAAAATGCTCCGCAGAAACTTTCTCCTGTAACAAAATGGAGTTCAAGTATGCTCCGGAGTCCGTTGTGTGCCGTGTCGGCACCTCAAAGTGGATTGGTATTTTTTTCAGTTATTAAACCAGCATAAACCGTGGCAGCAAATCCGAAAGTTCTGGACCCTGGTATTAGCATCAAATGTTGTGTGAAGCAGTTAATATACCTAACTAACTAACTACAGGCTATATCTTAGCTTTGAATATTTTGGCACCAAGATGTTATGTTATGCGTGAACAACTACTCACTGCGGGCCCCCTTCAACAGATGAGCAGTACCATTGATGCTTGTAGCTTAATTTCTCATTGGTGTCCAACACCTCTTCACTGTAGGTCTTGGCCTTTATCGTCTCTGAACATCGTTTCTGACAGGAATCTCCTCAAATTTGGACAGGTTCCCTTCACAAGCAAGCTCAGCTAAAATATGCCATTTCTCTGGTGTCAGTGGGGTGTTTTCACAAGCAGATGCTGCTGAATTCCCCTCTCGCATGTCCTCTTCTGTTTAGGACATATTCCAGACTACCCCCAAGATGGCTGCTCCACTTATTCCTGTCACGTACTTTTCAACTATCCACTCGGAATTCCCCTCAGCTCAGTAACTAAGCCCCTCGCACACTGGAGCTAGACCAATCACCAACTCTCATTTGGTTGCTGGGCAAATTTCACCGTTACTACCCTCTAACAACATGCACTGAACTTCCTATCATCAAAACATTAACTGTTTATTCTCCTTATATAATCATGTAATACAATGCATTTTAAATCGTTCACAGAGTTAAAACCTTACATCAAAATATATATACAGTCTTTCAACAAATACAGTGCTACACTGGTGTAGATACAGATTTACACAATCATATCACTCTGGTGAACCAACACACATCTCACATGTGTGTTCCTGTGCCTATCAAGGATATGAAGGACTACCTCCTGATGGTGCTGTCAGGAGGGTCGTCCTAGAATCCTGAAAATAACACTTATACTCACCTCCAGTGCTGACACCGTTCCAGATGATCCCTGTGGCAATTCAGCTTTACTCTCCCCTCCTATGCACATAACTGACATCCGAAGAAGGTAAGAGAGCAGTCGCAGCCCTCACTTTCTCTGGATATCTGGATTTGTCCAAAAGCAAGGAGAGTGAAGCCAGCAATGATTGGCCACAGGGATTGTGTGACATAACAGTGTTACGCAATCCCTGGAAGAGCCAGTGCTGACACTAATGGAACTGCCCCCTGCCCGGAGGTGAGTATAGGTGTTATTGACGCGCCCCCTGGGCCGTGGGGTACTCGGTGCCGGGGAGATGTCACAGTGGCGGTGATCCGGTCCGTGACCCAGGGCGGTCAATCAAAAGGGGAATATTTACAGGGGATTTATAGTTCTTATATCCTGTTCGTGACGCCAAAGATGACGCGCCCCCTGGGCCGTGGGGTACTCGGTGCCGGGACGGTCGTTGCTCGGGGAGATGTCACCGTGGCGGTGACGCGATCCGTGACCCAGGGCGGTCAATCAAAAGGGGTTTATTTACAGGGGATTTATAGTTTTTATATACAGTTCATGACACCACCTGTGGTATGCGGCCAAAGGGAGCAGGTCCTCTGGAGCTGTTGTAAATGCAGCAGTGTTGGTTCAGCTCTCCACAGGTAGAGCTTAGCTCCAGGACAGTGTAGATGTTGCTGTTATGAAGTAGCACTTGTGGTGCAGTGTAGTGCAGGGAGTGATGGCGCAGCAGCAATAACTGACAGAGACGGTGGGGTGCAGTCTTCAGGGTTTTACTCACGATTTTCAGACTCCAAGTTACCAGGGCCAGGGTAACCTCCCACGTCGTCCTGTGCTTGCTCAGGGAGGGGTTCAGCCAACCCTCAGGTACCTCCAGAGTACATAGCGGGACCCCCTTCTGTGTGTTCCTTCTGGCCGTCTCCCTGCACCTCACACCTAGTGTCCCAATCCAGTGACCGCGGACCTTGTCGGGCGACGTCTTCTCTGTCCCCTGGACCCCTCTATGGCTTACTTCTTGGTGAGACAGATGTGGATTGTGGCTGCAGTACCTGAAATACTACAGCCTCCAGTTTCCTAATTGAGACTTGAAGAACTCTGCTAGTTTAGGGACCGGTCCCCTCTGTGCGACCCGACCCCTCCACCGCCTGGCAGATTCGGGCGTACGGGTGACCTCTTCCCGTACCCCTGGGGTCCCTTCCACGTTCCTGGAGCCTTTCCTGCTCCTCTCTCTTTCTCTCCAGTTCTGGGCCTCTCCTCAGGCCCTCCTCCTGAGCAGAGCTCCTACAGAGCTCCTGCTCCCAACTCTTCCTCTCACTGAAGAACCCTTCTAGATTGTTCCACCCTCTTTTTATATCACTACTTTCAATGCTCCCCTGATTTACTTCCTCCACCCACACCCACTACATGGTTCCCCCTACTTTGGTTCACCCCACTCCAGCCAGGGACAGGGCTCAGCAGGAAGCGCGACACATCTTGCCCTTCCAGCTGGTCTGGAGTAGTGTAGTGTTGGATGCAGGTGTTAGGGTCCCGGGCTGTACTCCTTCCTTACCTGAGAGTGAGGTACCACACCTCTGGGTGAGATGCAGCACATCTGTGGCGATCGGACCCTCAGGGGCGCCACATTATCTCTTTACAAGGAGGAACATATGGATTGAGAAGGGGTAAATCTGTTCTCAAGCTATGTAAGTCAGTGGGTTACTAACTAATCAGGGGGTATTGATTTCCTTTGACTAATCCTCACTCTCATTGTGTAAACTCCACTCTGTGGGCAATGGTGACATGATTTTCAAAAGCGAAGTTACCCCCATACTTTACAAACTTTGCGTCTGGCCGAGCCCACCGTCACTACTGCCTCCCTGGCAGTGCGACAATGATGTCGGGGTACGTACACCCTCATTGCACGTTACCAGGGAAGTAGAAAAATGTCCACATATGCAAAATTTGCAAAGAGTCACTGGTGACACAGGTTTAGGGGGTAGGGTAGCAGTCATGTTCCCTATAATGTGTATTGGGGGCTTTTGTAAGCAGGACACTGTAGCACAGCTTCATAGACTGTGAAAAGGAACAGCACTGACCTCTTCACATCTTATCACTATCTTCAGTTTTGTAAAAGCCTTTTACACAAGGCAAAAGATTTAACCCTTCAGCTACCTAGCAGACTGCTACTATAAACAGAGAGTGATAAGAGGAGGGGAGCAGCAGATCAAAGAGACAGGAGCTCCCAGAGGACAACTGTTCAACATGGAGAGAAGCTCTAATCATGGCATGAATGTGGGAGGGCATGTAATCTGCAAAACTCACCTGAGCATGACTGCCATTATGCTGCTCTTCTGTCTATGCCTGGGCTGCTCTTGGGCTGGCTGAGTCACTAAGCATGATTATGCTGACTGGCTGCATCAGCTCATCCCCTCCTTCCTCCTTCATGCACTGAATGGGGATAGGAAGAAGCGGAGGTCAGGTCACCACTGCAGTGAATCCCTGCGCAGCACAGGAATCTAAATAGAACAAATAGGGTGCCAGGGGGGAAGATTTGCATGTGCGTCCCTGGAGTGAAGGAGCACCCCACAGCTGGCTGAGGCCCATGTGGCTTTTGCCAGATGGCCAGTCCAGCCCCGACAACAGCCTAATATATGCTTATGAGACTGTGAAGCTCGGCTCGAGAGACCCGTGGACAGTCCATGCATTGCGGTTCAGGCTCACAGGCTCAGACTTCGTTTCACAGATGTCTGTATGAGTCCTTATATTGAGAATTCTTTTTTTTTTTTCAGAAAACCATGCATGTATTTTGCTATTGAATAACTTGTGTTCAAATGCTATAAATATAGGAAGACTGTAAGAAAGGCTGACAATGAAATATGTCTAGTACAGTGCTTAGCATAAATGAGTACACCCTTTGAAAAGAAAGATTTTCATTAATATCTCACTGAACACAAGAACAATTTCCAAAATTTTGACAAGACTGGGTTTTTTTTACCCATAACATGAAAGGAAGGTTAATATTATAACTTTACAAAATCTTCAGTTTTACTCGTATTAATTCATGCAATAATTAATACACCCAACATCAAATACTACTACATCTAGTATTTTGTATGACATCCATGATTTTTAAGGACAGCACCAAGTTTTTAAGCTCGGAATGAACAAGTTGGTGACATATTGCAACATCTTTTTCCATTTTCCAAGAACGACTTCTTTTAGAGCCTGGATGCTGGATGGAGAGTGATGGTCAACTTGTCTCTTCAGAATTCCCCATAGGTGTTTTGGTTGTGTTCAGATCAGGAGACATACTTGACCACTGAATCGCTTTCACCCAATTCTACTTCAGAAATGCAACAGTGGCCTTAGATATGTGTTTTGGATGATTGTCCTGATGGAAAATTGATTGTCCACCAAGGGCATGGAGTGATGGTAGCATCTTCTCTTTCAATATAGAGCCATACATCTGTGACTTCATGATACCATTAATGAAATGTAGCTCCCTCACACCAGCAGCACTCATGTATATGAAACTCGGTCTTTTCAAACTTTTGGACACTGTTCTTGGATTCAGTAAGAAATGTTGAGCACTGTATATGCATAAATGGTTTAGAAAATAAAATATATGTTTTTATTATACTCATAAAGGGCATAAGTTCCACTGCTACCTCTTCATTCCCAGCAGCAGGGGTCAACAAACAATAAATTATAAAGCTCATCCTATATTTTTCATTGTTACTGATGCAATCCATGTGATTTTCACAGACCTATAGACTTGTATTGGCTTTTTTCATCCATGCTGCCGGAAAAAAAAAACATATCTTTGTGATTTTTGCACAGACATACTGTCCGTAAAAAAAACATGGACATGTGAACATCCCCATAGACTATAATGGGGACATGTTTCTATCGATAAAAAACACGGATATAACACGTACGTGCTATTGACCCTTTAACAAGCCTTGCCATATGTTTTAGGATTAAAGCCAAACCAGACACTCTATTTGCAGTCATGTGTTTTGGTGTGTTTGCCCCTCACCAGTGCAAAGCAATAAGTCTGATTTTACTGGATGAGAGGTGACAGATGTCGAAGGAGTAACGTCTCGCATTGTGGAGAGTGCCAAGCTGACACTATTTCATTTCCTGGACGACCATTGAATGACCTATAAGTCTTCTTACGTTGGCTTGGCACTCTCCACAAGAAGAGACGTTATATATATACACACACATATATACCTGTACATAGTAATATATACAGGTATATGGTGTGGTAGGATGACTCACTTGGCAGCTTCCAGAGGTAGGCACAGGAACGTTTTCATCTGCAGGTTTATTCAACACGGCATAAAGTACAGCAGGCTCAACAAAATAAACATGGCCTTGCTGGCATAACGGTAAAACAAAAGATAAATGAAAACACAGTCTATAGCATGCAGGACTCGCCCGCTTACGTTGCAGCACACTTCAGCTCCTCCTGAGCTGAAGCTCCACACAGTCTGGAGACTTCCCTCTCCAAACACACAACAGACAGAAAAAAAACTCAATGCTTGGAGATTTAACTTCTCCAGTCACACCCTTGAGGTGGAGATATGGTGAGTAGGCACCCCGCTCATCTCACACCTATTCACACGGAACCCGACCCAAAATGGCTGATTAACCTCTTCAGCACCTAACATGCTGAAGAAACTTCTAGGTTCAGTTCACTGAAGCTAGTAGCCACAGTGAAACATATCTCCCCTCACATACATCACTAGATCAGTGACTGCACTGTATGTAATACTGTATAAATAATCTATACAGTACTATATATATATATATTTTATCTGGGGACCTTGAACCTGCGATCACTTATCGCTTCATCATTTGTACAATTACCAATCTCCTATGCAGCCCACTCTGGTGCCAGCTGGAATGCTGAGTCACTTCTCACGGACAATGTGACATTGAGTCACTTGTCACGGGCAAAGTGTGAGGCGAGGAAGTCAAGGAGTCAGTAAAACAAGGTCAGCATGCGTCAAGGCAAAAGGGGTAAAACAAACGGGTAGTCAAATTCAAGGTCTGGCAGCAAAGATCAGGATATTAGAACACAGCACAAACACACCACTGAGCTAAAAGCTACAACTGGCAAGGCTAGTCAGCTAAATAGCCAGGTAATCACCCAGAATGGGAGACACCTGGAAGACCCCGCAGGCCCGGCCAGAATGTCAATCACAGCATCGACAACCCAGAACGCCATTGTCTCAGATTGGGCGCAACCCCTAACCTATAGAGTGGCTGAGCTATCACTCACAGTGTGGCGGAATCGTAACACCAGCTATATAATACAACCTGCTCCATACATCTAGTGTGCATATCCATCATAAGATATGAAGGGTTTAATGGACTGGGGGTTAAAATTCTTGGATTTGTTCCAACTATTTATAAATTATGGCACACCAAACACTTCCATTTTCAAAAGTCTCAAAACTGACAACATTGACAAGACAGTGAGAAATTAAGATGAAGCGATCATCAGAAAATTACTTATTATTTAAATCAGGTTTTTCTGTTTTATGTACCGTATTTTTCGGACTATAAGATGCACCGGACCATATAACGCATCTAGGTTTTAAAGGAGGAAAATAGGAAAAAAAATTAAGCAAAAAATGTGGTCATGATGCACTGTTAAGGGGGAGGGGGTCTGCTGCTGACACTGTTATAGGGGTAATGTCCCCCAATTCTGTTAATATCCCCCATCCTGGTATATATGCCCCCCCTTCCTATTATACATGGCCCTCATCCCCATCCTGGTATTCATGTCACCCCTCATCCCCATCCTGGCATGCATAGCACCCCAATCTCCCATCCTGGTATACATGGTACCCCTCATCACCATCCTGGTATGCATGGCACCCCTCCATCCTGGTATGCATGGCAACCCTCATCCCTATTCCGGTATGCATGGCACCCCTCATTCTTATCCTGGCATGCATGGCCTCCCTCATCCTTATCCTGGTATGCATGCCCTCCCTCATCCCCATCCTGGTATGCATGGCCCCCCTCATCCTTATCCTGGTATGCATGGCCTCCCTCATCCTTATTCTGGTATGCATGGCCCCCCTCATCCTTATCCTGGTATGCATGGCACCTCTTATCCTTATCCTGGTATGCATGGCCCCCCTCATCCTTATCCTGGTATGCATGGCCCCCCTCATCCTTATCCTGGTATGCATGGCATCCCTCATCCTTATTCTGGTATTCATGGCCCCCCTCATCCCTATTCCGGTATGTATGGCACCCCACATCCTTGTCCTGGTATGCATGGCCCCCCTCATCCTTGTCCTGGTATGCATGGCCCCCCTCATCCTTATCCTGGTATGCATGGCCCCCATCATCCTTATCCTGGTATGCATGGCACCCCTCATTCTTATCCTGCCATGCGCCCTCACAAGGTGAAATCAGCTGCGGTAATAGTCATTGCTCCCCACGCCGGGACTGTGTGCATGGGGAGCAGTGACTTCACACACCTTAATAGCCGGCACACAGTGTAGCCGCAGCTCCTGCTGCTGCCGGGCGATCGCATGTGCCCTCTATTAAAGAGCATGAATAGTCTCCCCTCTCCACTCCCATGGGCGTGGAGAGGGGTGAATATTCATGCCCTTTAATAGCGGGCACACCCGATCGCCTGGCTGCAGCAGGAGCTGCGCTGCGGCTACACTGTGTGCCGGCTATTAAGGAGAATGAATAATCAGTACTCCCCATGCCCAAAAAGTGCGTCTTATAGTCAAAAATATATGGTATTTTTATAACATTTTTGGCAATTTTTTTTATATCACAACCTTTATTTAAAAACAAAATTTGTTATCTTGTAATTTTCATAGTGGTCACTGGGACTATTGTAGACTCATATCACCTGTACTTTCAGCATGGCTCCTTATCATTAGGCAGGATTATAATGACAGGTAACACCTCTATACACAGCTAATGAGACATGAAACAGTGAAATAATTTACTTACTGCAGTTTAAAAAAAATGCACTGCCGCTCAAAAGCTGCAAGGAAAAAATTGCACCAGTGCTATATCACTTATTTTGTATCCACTGTAAACTGCAAAGAAAATATGCACCAAATCCAAGTGTGAAAAATCCCTAAGATATCTGTGGGTATACCTGAGTGTGGATTGTGTTTTAAATAAACAATTATCTGGTAGGCTGTGTGTCCACTATGCTTTTTTTTTAAGCGTTTCCGCAGCGGCAATTCCGCTGCAGAAACGCTTAAAAAACTCTTGGTAGAAGGCCTGCCATGCGCCCCAATGATAATCTGCATGTGC
This sequence comes from Phyllobates terribilis, assembly GCF_046119375.1. Classification (NCBI taxonomy): domain Eukaryota; kingdom Metazoa; phylum Chordata; class Amphibia; order Anura; family Dendrobatidae; genus Phyllobates; species Phyllobates terribilis. The sequence goes on along the minus strand of NW_027362761.1, from coordinate 375,864,492 downwards.
TGTCCACATGCTGCGGAAATTTCCGCTGCAGATTATCATTGCGGAAAAATCCTCAGCACTACCAATTATTCTGCGGAATTGTGGCATTTTCGCCGCCATTGACTTGCATTGGACCGCATGACATCCGCATCACTACACGTGCACATGCGGATATCATGCGGATTCAATATGCGGATGGTGCCCGGGTTTGGAGAAGAGGAGACTCTCCTCCAGACCCGTGTACCATAGTACCTGTAAAAAAAAGAATAAAATGAAAAATATACATTATACTTACCTTCTGATGGCCCCCGGTCTCCTCAGCGATCCGCCCTGGCTTGCCGGTCCTAAAAGGACCTGCGGCTGACGTCGGCAGTCGCGTGACCCTTCACATGACTAAATTACGTCACCGCAGGTCCTTTTAGTCCAGCGCGAGCTGCCGGCAAGCCAAGACAAGCACAACGGGGGCCATCAGAAGGTAAGTATAATATATATTTTTTATTTTTTGCCATTCTTTTACGGTAACACTATATAAATCCATGCCGGTTGCATGGATTTATATAGTGTGACCAACTTGTCAAGCACTTTCCAAGTGATGCTAAAATTGCTTGGAAAGCGCTTGACAACCCGCATGCGGAAATGCATGTGAAGAACTCTTCACTTCCGCTTGTCCCTGGCAGGAAAAACTCATGTACAATCCACATGTACAATCCGCATGCGTTTTTTCTGCCAGGGAGATGCAGAAACGCTCAGGAAAAAATCCGGAGCATTTCTGCCTCGTGGGCACATAGCCTTATTCTCCTTTTTTGTTTTATATTCTATAAGCAATGTTAGTACTAAAATGTATAAACGTTACCTAGTAATCCATAGCTTTCCAAATTTTTCTAATGTTTTATGGTATTTTTCTAATATTTAAAGTTGTGAATACTTAATTCTTAAAATATCTTAATCTTACCCGAGTTTTGTCTTTTGCTGTAAACATTGATAATGCTTTGAAATATTTGTACAATCAGTGACACAACAGTGTTTAGCAGAATCAATATACTTCATAACAAATTTGAGTAGAATTTTGGGAAACTCGTAGGTTCCAGCAAATTTGAACAACTTGTAATTCAATTCACATGAATCCCAAACAAATACTCCAGACAGTAATGTATTGTACAACTGCTGCAATGAAGAAGATGAGTGTAGTAGTCTACAATACAGAGATTCAGTTCATAGGGGGAGAGATATATAGGAGAAGTGCCAGCAGCAGTGCCAGACAGTGTGATTGATCAGTGATATGGTGGAGCAGGCATTTCCATTAAAGCACTGAAAAGAAGAAGCAAGACAGCACAATAGATTAAAAAAAAAATCTGAAACAGTGTCAAGAGGGTGTGCTTGCTTTGTTTTTTTGAAGGGTAGAAAAAAATAATTTTGTTTTTTTAATACAAAATAAAAGTTCACAAAATCCAGATATTTAACTGTAACTGTCTGCCTCACAAAGAGTATGTGTCACAAACAATTTTTTTTTCCACATCTGTTTTACTAATCAAATTTTACATCCATAAACCTCACACCAGTACAGTGCCTTGGTACGGATGTTAGCTTTTTGAACACGAGCAAATTAATTTTGTTGAAAGAAAAAGAGCAAAAAAATTTGAAAAACAAACTTTAGACATTTAACCCCTTTAACCCCCAAGGTGGTTTGCACGTTAATGACCAGGCCAATTTTTACAATTCTGACCACTGTCACTTTATGAGGTAATTACTCTGAAACGCTTCAACGGATCCCGCTGATTCTGAGATTGTTTTTTCGTGACATTTTGTACTTCATGATAGTGGTAAAATTTCTTCGATATCACCTGCGTTTATTTGTGAAAAAAATTGAAATTTGGAGAAAATTTTGAAAATTTCACAATTTTCAAAATTTTAATTTTTATTCCGTTAAATCAGAGAGATATGTTACACAAAATAGTTAATAAATAACATTTCCCACATGTCTACTTTACATCAGCACAATTTTGGAACAAAATTATTTTTTTTATTAGTGCGCTATAAGGGTTAAAAGTTGATCAACGATTTCTCATCTTTCCAACAAAATTTACAAAACCATTTTTTTAGGGACCACATCACATTTGAAGTCACTTTGAGGGGCCTTTATGACAGAAAATACCCAAAAATGACACCATTCTAAAAACTGCACCTGTCAAGGTGCTCAAAACCACATTCAAGAAGTTTATTAACCCTTCACGTGCTTCACAGGAATTTTTGGAATGGGGAAGAAAAAAATGAACATTTAACTTTTTTCACAAAAATATTACTTTAGACCCCAATTTTTTTTATTTTTGCAGGGATAACAGGAAAAAATGGACCCCAAAATTTGTTGTGCAATTTCCCCTGAGTATGCAGATACCCCACACATGGGGAAAAAACACTGTTTGGGCACACAGCAGGGCTCACAAGGGAAGGAGCGCCATTTGACTTTTTGAATGTAAAATTTGCTTGAATAATTAGCGGACGCCATGTTGCGTTTGGAGAGCTAAACAGTGGAAACCCCCCACAAGTGACACCATTTTGGAAACTAGACCCCTCAGGGAACTTATCTAGATATGTGGTGATGATCTTGAACCCCCAGGTGCTTCACAGAAGTTTATAACATGGAGTTGTGAAAATAAAATTTTCACATTTTTCCCACAAAATTTTTTTTCAGCCCCCAGTTTTGCATTTTCATAAGGGTAACAGGAGAAATTGCACCATGCAACTTGTTGTGCAATCTCTCTTGAGTAAGCCTATACCCCATATGTGGGGGAAAACCACTGTTTGGGCGCACGTCAGGGTTCGGAAGGGAAGGAGCGCCATTTGACTTTTTGAATGTAAAATTTGCTTGAATAATTAGCGGATGTGCCCATGATGTGCCTAAACAGTGGAAACCCCCCACAAGTGACCCCATTTTGGAAACTAGACCCCTCTAAGAATTTTATCAAGGGGTATAGTGTACATTTTGAACCCAAAGGTACGACAGAATTTGATAACATTAGGTCAACATATTGAATAAGTTGTCATTAGTCTTGAGCGCAAGTGCTCGCTACTTGAGTTTGCATCGGGTACTCGGGTATGCACCAAGTATCGTGGGTGCTCGAATGACATGCTCGAGTCCCCGCCCCGCATGTTTCACGGTTGTTAGACACCCAAAAAAAAACATGCGGGGATCACTAGTGCATGGCAGGCGATCCCAGCAACGTTTTTTTGGCCGCGAAGCATATGGGGCGGAGACTCTAGCATGTCACTCGAGCACCCGCGATACTCAGTGCATACCCGAGCACCCGATGCAAACTCAAGTAGCGAGCACTTGCACCCAACACTGGTCGCCGTATTGTCATCATTTTTTTTTCTCTACTTTTGAAAAAACCCCAACCCTAGCCCTAACCCTAATATAACCACAACCCTAACCCTAGCCCAACCCTAACCCTAGCACAGCCGTAACCGGTTTATTTTTTTACACCATTCCTCGCGTGGTATAAGTGATTAGACTACTTTATTCTTCGGGTCGTTGTGATTACAGCAATACCAGATTCATATCGGGTTTTTATGACTGACAGCTGTCACACACTAAAAGACGCTTTTTTTGCAAAGACTAGTGTTTGCATCACCATATTTTGAGAGCTATAATTTTTCCATATTTTGGCCGACAGAGTCATGTGATGGCTTGCTTTTTGCGGGACAAGTTGACATTTTTATTGGTACCATTTTTGGGCACGTGACATTTTTTGATCGCTTTCTATTCTGATTTTTGGGAGGCAGAATAAACAAAAAACAACAATTCAGGAATTGTTTTTTTGCGTTTTTTTTTATGTCGTTCCGTGTGTGGTAAAATTGATAATGCAGCGTTATTCTTTGGGTCAGTGCATTTATTGCGGTACTGCATTTATATAGTTTTTTTATGTTTTGCCGCTTTTACACAATAAAAACGATTTTCTAGAAAAAATAATTTTTTTGAATCGTTTTATTCTGAGAGCTATAACTTTTTTTTTTTCGGACAATGGAGCTGTGTGGTGGCTTGTTTTTTGCGGGACAAGATGACGTTTTTAGCGGTACCATTTTTATTTACATTCGTCTTTTTGATTGCGTGTTATTCCATTTTTTGTTTGGTGGTATGATGATAAAGCATTGTTTTTTGCTTCGTTTTTTATTTTATTTTTTTACCGTGTTCACTAAAGGGGTTAACTAGTGGGACAGTTTTATAGGTCAGGTCGTTCCGGACGCGGCGATACCAAATATGTGTGTGCATAGGCGGATTATAATGAGGGCAATCCGGGCGACCGCCCGGGGCCCCGAGCCTGCAGGGGGCCCGCGGCTCCGGGCGGGGTGTCTAATGCCGGATTGCCCTCATTATATGTGCGGGCCGCCGCGGCACATACCGGTAGCAGTAGCGGGAGGGGTGGCCCGGACCACTCCCCCAGCAGCGGCCGCCGCTACTTCTTCATCGGCCGGGCCAGCACTGCAGCAGTTAACTTCCCTGTGCTGGCCCGGCCGCGTCACTGCTGAAACGGAGAAGAGAGAGAGAGCAGGCAGGAGGAATGGAGCCGGTGAGTGTGTATGTGTGTGTGTGCAGGTGTGTGTGTCTGTGTGGGCAGGTGTGTGTGTGGGCAGGTGTGTGTGTGGACAGGTGTCTGTGTGGGCAGGTGTGTGTGTGGGCAGGTGTGTGTGTGTGGGCAGGTGTGTGTGTGTGGGCAGGTGTGTGTGTGTGTGGGCAGGTGTGTGTGTGTGGGCAGGTGTGTGTGTGGGGGGGCAGGTGTGTGTGTGTGTGTGGGCAGGTGTGTGTGTATGTGTGTGTGTGTGTGTGTGGACAGGTGTGTGTGTGTGGGCAGATGTGTGTGTATATGTGTGTGTGGGCAGGTTAGAAAGTCTTGCCCTGTTGAACACTACACCTGACTTGAGGCCACCACCTCTTGGTTGTCCAATGTTCTTGCTTCTCTAGGGCTCTTCTCAGATATTCATTATACCAGCTCCCCAGAATACCAAAGCTAGGGTGGGTGACCGCGAGCCCTGGTGGTGGTCATAACTGCGGCCACCCATGGGCAATACTCCATAACAACAATCCCCTGAGGTGGTGTAGGATGTAAGGACCTATTCACACTACATTCAGTGCTGCATTCAGGTCTTTACACAAGGCTTACAACTGAATCCCTGAAATTCAGGATTGTGCTGTCTGAAATGAGACATCTGAAAGCCGAGCAAATGGAGCCTAAAGATTCAGACTTTAGCCTCGGTTTGCCTTTGTTCAAATCAATGGCTATGTCAAGGCCCATCTGAATGCCATTTTTCAGGGATTTAGATAGAAGCCTGGAAAGAGGAGATGCATGCACTGCAAAATTCAGTGTGAATAGGCCCTTATATCTGGAGTCTTGATATTGATGCCACATGCATTTTACTTGTTTTTAACTTAAAAAAAAAAATACACACACACAAATTATACACACACACACACACACTATACATACACACACACACTATACATACACACATTATACACACACACACACACTATACATACACACACACACAGATGTGTGTGTGTGGGCAGGTGTGTGTGTGTGCGGGCAGGTGTGTGTGTGTGTGTGTGTGATGTCTGTCTGTTTGTGTGTGTGTGTGTGGGCAGATGTCATTGTGTGATGTCTGTTTGTATGTATTTTTGTGTTTCAAATGTGTTTATGCGTGCCTGTATATGTTTGTGTGTGTGCATGACTGCATGCGGCCTCCTGCTGAGTATAGTTGGCGCCGTGCAGCCTCCTGATGTCTCTGGGGGGGCGCCGTGCGGCCTCCCGCTGTGTATAGATGGCTACGTGCGGCCCCCCGCTGTGTATAGATGGCGCCGTGCGGCCCCCCGCTGTGTATAGATGGCTACGTGCGCCCCCCGCTGTGTATAGATGGCTACGTGCGGCCCCCCGCTGAGTATAGATGTCGCCGTGCGGCCTCCTGCTGTGTATAGATGGCTACGTGCGGCCTCCCGCTAAGTATAGATGGCGCTGTGCGGCCTCTTGCTGTCTCTGGGGGGAGCGCCGTGCGGCATCTATACTCAGCAGGAGGCCGCACGTAGCCATCTATACACGTATACTCAGCAGGAGGCCACACGTAGCCATCTATACACGTATACTCAGCAGGAGGCCGCACGTAGCCATCTATACACGTATACTCAGCAGGAGGCCACACGTAGCCATCTATACGGTGCCATCTATACACAGCGGGAGGCCGCATGGCGCCATCTATACACAGCTATACACAGCGGGAGGACTGCACTTGGATGACATCCGAGTGCAGTCCAATGTTTTACGTGCACCCATAGACTTGTATGGGTGCACATGGTCCGAATATCGAATGAGATTATTTTCTCATGCCAATAATCGCAGATCTGCACTGTCCCATAGTATAACATAGGGCCGAGTCCTATCCGATAAAACATCACATAGCATTCGGCCGTGTTATACGAGTCAAGGAATATTTACATGCAGATGATGATATTACTCTCCAAGTGTATATTTTTTTAGGCGAGTTCATAGTAAATGCTTTGCCTTTTTGACATGTGATCAACTAAAGAACAAGAAAGATTTAGGACCTCCCCTATAGAGAAACGGAAAATAGTTTGGAGGACTTGCATGTCCTTTTTTATTTATTATGAGAAAATCATAAAAGATCCCTTTTTTTAACCATGCTATGACTTTCTGCTGAGGGAGAGGGAGAGAGCTGCCCTATTCAGAGTCTGTAATAAGACCTGCTGACAAAAGTGTTGAAGATACAGTCTAATGTGAATTAACAATGAAAAAAAATTAATTTCACAAATGGCTTGTATTTTTTTTAATACAAACTTTTTTGTGTTTACAGCTCCTTTAAAGGGAATCTGTCATCAGGTTTTTGCCACCTAATCTGAGAGCAGCATAATGTAGGGTTAGAGGCACTGATTCCAGTAATGTGTCACTTACTGGGCTGCTTAGTGTTGTTTTGATAAAATCATTGATTTGTCAGAAGGTAATTATCACTAGATGACTAGTAAGTTCTGTAGGACCCCACCCCCATCACTGATCAGTAGATTTGTGTACACTGAGCATGGGCAGAAAGCTGCCAATCAGTGGTGTGGGTGGGGCTATACAGAACGCAGCATTCAGAGAGCTGCTAGATCTGCAGCAGATAAAACGGTGATTTTCTCAAAATGACAACAAGCAGCTGAAAAAGTGACACATCGCTGGAATCAGGGTATCTGCCCCTATATTGTGCTGCTCTCAGATGAGGCAGCACAATTAATATTGTGCCAAATTAATTTCCCGTGAACTATCACATGATCTATCACAGGGGATCATGTGACATGTCACGTGATAAATCAGGTGTGTGGGGGGGAGGGCCCGCGCCTTCTAAACAGCCCGGGGCCCTTGCTACTCTTAATCCACCCCTGTGTGTGTGTACTTTTATAGGTTTATTATTTTTTTTCATAATAAATAAATATTATGGGTTCAATATATTTTTATTTTTTGGGGATTTTTTTTTTCTTTTTTTTATATATATATAATTTTTACAATTTTTTTTTATTTATTTTTTTTCACTTTTCTACTTTTTTTTTTTTACTTTTACACATTGTCCCTCTATGGGACTTTCACTTTTTGCAGCCTGATCGGCTGCATGGCATAGAGAGCAGCAGCTCTCTTTGTCATGCAGCCTGTCAGTGCTGCACACAGGGGAGACATTACTTTGGTCGTGCACTGCGCATTACCAAAGGAACGTCCTGCCTCCTGGTGACCCGGATGTTGTCATGACGACATCGGGTCGTCATGGCAACATCCGGAAGCCGTCGCAGACATCGCTGGACGCCAGCTGGAGAGGTGAGTATACCGATCACCTCCCAGCATTGCCACCGCAATGCTGCGATCGACTTCGATCGCAGCATTGCTGGGGTTAATGTGCCGGGAGCGGTGCGGGACCGCTCCCAGCACATAGCACCGGGTGTCAGCTGTGACAATCAGCTCACACCCGGCGGCGATCGCCCCGCACCGCTTGTGTGCGGGCGCGATGGCAGCGCGCGTAATAATACGTAGCTGGCCCTATAGGCCCAGGGCGCAGCTACATACTATTACTGACAAGGTTAGAAAGGGGTTAACTTTGTATGTCTGTTTTTTCACACCTGTTTTACCAGTCCAATTTGACAACCATACACGCCACACCTATACAGCAGCCTGCTGCCACATTTTGCTTTCTCTACATTCAAGTACATAAGTAGCATTTATTTTTACATTCTTTTTGGCAAGGGTTGAATAATTGGTATTGAAGAGATTGATTAAAGTTAATTATAATGTACTATATGTATGGTAAAAGAAAAAATGGCAATGGACAGGGTAGTGTAAAAGAAAAAAAAAACATACCATGTGGGAGCCGCTAACAGCAGAAGGACCACCATCACATGTACCAGCCATCCGGGTGGGAGTACTTCCAAATACAGGCCACAATTGGCCTTCTTTGCCTCCGGAGTTGTATTAGTGGGGAGGAAGGAGAAGGCGCTATGCAATATATGACACGTCACTTGTCTCGGTTATAGCTGGATGATGATAGCTCTAAGGGTACGCTGACACTGTCGTAAGTTCTCTCATGTGAGAGAATCTGGGTGATTATGCTAATGCCACTCTGCTCAATCTCTGTCAGAGATTGTCATCTTAGTGTGATCCGATTCTCTCACATGAGAGGATCGAAGCACAGGTGCGGAGAAGATGGAGAACTTAATTTCTCCATCTTCTCCATTGTCTCTGTGAGCGTACATCAGACTGCACTCAGATGACATCCGAGTGCAGTCCGATGTTTCACACGCACCCATAGATTTGTATGGGTGCACATGATCCGATCAACGGAGGCGCTCGCAGCATGCAGCGATTGTTTTCTCGGCAGTGTTATACCCCAGTGTGAGTGAGCCCTTACAGCGACACCATCAGTTTGAGTCAGTATTCTGCACAGAACTGTCTGATCACACGTGACAGGGATAATTTTTTAACCATTTTTTTCATATATAAAAAAAACATATAAAGTCTGTCAGTGCACTCTGTTATTTAGGTAGGCTATTGGTTACTATCGGATTACCATCCATTTCTATGGTAAGGTCACCTTGACATTATTAAGGCTGTGTTTGCATTAAAGAGATTGAAAGGGGTTGGATATAGTCCAAGGAGAACTCTGTTAAACACATCTTTTCAGTGCAACTGGAGCACCTGCAATTTGCAGTGAATTTATTGGAAAAATTCACTGAACCTGGAGAATTTGAATTTCAAAAGTTTTCTAAATCAAATTAGTATTCTAAATCCCATATGCACTGCAATATACACGTGAGCATTGAAGGGTAACTAAACTACTGTAAGATTTTTTCCATATTTCAGTGCCCTTATTATTTATTTTCCTCACTTATATAGCGCCATTCATTCCACAGCACTATACAGACATTATCTGCACTGTCCCCATTGGGGCTCACAATCTACATTCCTATCAGTATGTCTTTGGAGTGTGGGAAGAATGAGGAGAACCAGAGGAAACCCACGCAAACACGGGGAGAACATACAAACTCCTCGCAGATGTTGTCCTTGGTGGGATTTGCCCACAAGCAGATCTGTGGTGGTTCAAGGTCTTGAGACTGCCACCGATTGCTGCTCTTCTCCGACGATATATGAAGCTCTGCAGGCAGGACCATGCACACAGAGCGGGATACGGATTCAATAGAAAGTATAAGATTCGTAGCCTACGCTTTCTTTTGAATCCATGCTCCAGTCTGTACGCTCACTCAGGCAGGAGCTGCGCACATTTGGGGTTGGGAAGGATTTCAGCAATCAGTGGTGGTAGTCATAGATCACTTAAATATGGAAAAAACCTTATAAAGGCTTAGACACTTTTTATAGGGAATCTGTCAGTAGGATAAAACCTCATAAGCAGTGTATGTATGCATGTAGGTCATAAGAAGCCAATTAAAATGATACCTTGATATCTGCGATCCGATATTTTATTCATGAGAAATCCCCATTTTTTAAACTATGCAAATGACCTATTGAGATGTATGGGCCAGACACTGATCTCCCAGGGAATCTTCCTCCAGAGCTTATTTTAGATGAAGTGATGCATCGCCAGTGTAAGACATGTAGATCAGGAGAGCAGACTGTCAGTCATTACATGTCTCACACTAATAATGCCCCTTTTTCATTTAAAATAATCTCTGGAGGCAGATTCTCATGCAGATCAGTGTCCGCCCTATAGCCTGGAGCAGCTCATTTACATATAAAAAACACATGGATTTCCATGGAATAAGACATCGGATCGCAGATCTAAAGGTGTAATTTTATTTAACTTTCTATGACCTACATACAGGGGCTGGCTGGCAAATTTTGGCCTAGGGGGCAAGCATACAGCATTGGCCCATGAGCAGCGGCACAGCCTCAATGCGCAGGCTCGGGACCAGCACTGGACATGTAAAAATGCACATGTGCCCCACAATAATAGCGCTTGCCGGGAGCAATATTCAAATACGTGGGCAGCGCCAGCAGTGACTGAATGCAGCGCCACCCCTGACTGAATAAGAGAATCACACCCCTATGACTGAATACGAGCAGGTAGGACAAAGTATATAAAATGTTATAAAATCATTATATTACCACCGATTTTAGTGAAAAAAGCTTGTTAGTGATGCACATTGCATCACTAACAAAGCAATGGGGGCAGTGTAGATATTAGGCTGTGTGCCCACGATGCGTTTTTAATGCGTTTCTGCAGCGTTTTTGCACATAGCCTTAGATACAACATGACAGGTTCCCTTTAAAGCAAGGGATGTCAAACTCAAATACACAAAGGACCAAAGTTTAAAGCTTGGACAAAGTCGCGGACCAACCTTGATATTTATAAAAAAAAGTGTCTACAATTGAGGAAGTTTTTCTTTGTCTCATATAATGATTAATTAAAAAATTATAGTTGAATATTATATTATGTTATGTTATGTAAAAGCAGTAAAAAGCATATGGCCCAATGGCCTAATTTAAATATGTAATTTAACAGAGGATAAAAATCCTTGAATAAAACAGATAATAATGTATGATGCAAACAAAAGTGTCCCCAAACACAGTATGATACACCCACAGTGAATTCCTCCACACTCACAGTATGATGACCCTACTGTACCCCTCTCCCTCAATCCCCTCAACAAAGTATGGTGACACCATCACAGTATGATTCTCCAACTGTAATCCCCACACAGCCCTCCACACAGTATGATGGCCACAAAGAGTCCTCCATATAGAATAATGGACCCCACATAGTGCTCCATACAGTATAATGGCCACAAAGAGTCCTCCATAGAGAATAATGGCCACAAAGAGTCCTCCATATAGAATAATGGACCCCACATAGTGCTCCATACAGTATAATGGCCACAAAGAGTCCTCCATAGAGAATAATGGCCACAAAGAGTCCTCCATACAGAATAATGGGCCCCACATAGTGCTCCATACAGTATAATGGCCACAAAGAGTCCTCCATACAGTATACTGGGTCCCTCATAGTCCTCCATACAGTATAATGGCCCCACATAGTCCTCCATACAGTATAATGGCTCCACATAGACCTCCATACAGTATAATGGCCCCACATAGTGCTCCATACACTATAATGGCCCCACATAGTCCTCTATACAGTATAATGGCCCCACATAGTGCTCCATACAGTATAATGGGCCCCTCATAGTCCTCCATACAGTATAATGGCCCCACATAGTCCTCCATACAGTATAATGACTCCCACATAGTGCTCCATACAGTGTAATGGCCCCCACATAGTGCTCCATACAATATAATAGCCCCCACATAGTGCTCCATACAATATAATGGCCCCCACATAGTGCTCCATACAGTATAATGGCCCCACATAGTCCTCCATACAGTATAATGGCGCAACATAGTCCTCTATACAGTATAATGGCCCCACATAGTGCTTCATACAGTATAATGGACCCCATATAGTGCTCCATACAGTATAATGGCCACAAAGAGTCCTCCATACAGAATAAACAGCCACAAAGAGTCCTCCATACAGAATAATGGGCCCCACATAGTGCTCCATACAGTATAATGGCCACAAAGAGTCCTCCATACAGTATACTGGGTCCCTCATAGTTGTAACGGGTCTGGGAGGCGGAACCTCTGAGCAACTTATACAAGGGGGCGGTCCTTGTAAGGAAGCGGGTGGCGACCAGGGAAGACAGGCAGGCAGTCACAGCAGGTGACCGGGACAGTCTCTGGGTAAACGGGCAGGAGGTCACGGCAAATGACCGGGACAGTCTCTGGGTAAACGGGCAGGAGGTCACAGCAAGTGACCGGGACAGTCTCTGGGTAAACGGGCAGGAGGTCACAGCAAGTGACCGGGACAGTCTCTGGGTAAACGGGCAGGAGGTCACAGCAAGTGACCGGGACAGTCTCTGGGTAAACGGGCAGGAGGTCACAGCAAGTGACCGGGACAGTCTCTGGGTAAACGGGCAGGAGGTCACAGCAAGTGACCGGGACAGTCTCTGGGTAAACGGGCAGGTACGACCTGTGACGGCTGAGCCTCCAGGTAGGCTAGCAGGCAGATGAGTGCTCCCAGGTGAGCAGGCGAGAGTCTCTGGATAGGCAGTTGGTCACAGCACGTGACGGCGGAGCCTCCAGGTAGGCTTACAGGCAGGTAGCAGATGAGCGCTCCCAGGTGAGCGGGCAAGAGTCTCTGGACTGGCAGGTGGTCACAGCACGTGACGGCGGAGCCTCCAGGTAGGCTAACAGGCAGGTAGCAGATGAGCGCTCCCAGGTGAGCGGGCAAGAGTCTCTGGACTGGCAGGTGGTCACAGCACGTGACGGCGGAGCCTCCAGGTAGGCTAACAGACAGGTAGCAGGTGAGCGCTCCCAGGTGAGCGGGCAAGCTGGTCCATAGACAGACTGACAGGTGTCGGAAGGCAGACGGTCGGACCTCAGGCTAGCAAGCAGGAAAGCGGATGACAGGCAGGAATCAGGCAGCAAACTGGCAGGAGACTGGCAGGTAACTGGCAGGTAACTGGCAGGTAACAGGCAACGGGACCTGAGGGCTGAAACAGAGTAGTGAACAGTGCAACAACATTGCTCGGGCACCTCCATTTTGGAGGAGGTGCCTTATAAATGGAGGGATCCTCCGGCCATTGGCCGGGGACTCCTTAGGGCGACGCGCGCGGTCCCTTTAAGAGAGGGGGATCGCGCGCGCCCTAAGCACAGTGACCGGGGGAGAGCGGGCGCTGCAAGCAGAGCGGGAGGAAGCCGCCGGGCACGGAGCAGAGAGGTGAGGGGAACAGCGTCCCTGCCTAGCAGGAGGCAGGGACGCCGACGCTACAGTACCCCCCCCTTTAGGCCCCCCTTTTTTAGGCCAGACAGAAATTTAGCAAGGATGAGAGGGGCATGGATGTTCTCCCGGGGCTCCCATGTTCTCTCCTCAGGACCAAACCCCTTCCAATCCACTAGAAAAAAGGTCTTTCCTCTTACCCTTTTGGTGGCCAGAATGTTCTCTACCTCAAACCCGTCTTCAGCAGAAACCGGAGCAGGAGGCGTACCTGTAGACTTGGAAAAGGAGTTAAGTACCACGGGTTTGAGAAGAGATACATGGAAGGAGTTAGGGATCCGTAAGTTGGCCGGGAGTTTCAATTTATAGGCCACCAGGTTGATCTGTTTGATAACCTCCAGAGGACCGATGAACCGAGGCCCTAACTTATAGGAAGGAATCTTGAGCCGGACATATTTGGATGAGAGCCAGACTTTATCTCCGGGACGAAATTGTGGGGAATCCAGGTGTTTTTTGTCGGCGTGTCTCTTCATCCGCTCGGACGACTGAAGGAGTGCGGATCGGGTACTCTCCCAAATGGAGGAGAATTTGCTAACGAGAGATTCCGCGGCCGGGTTGTCCACAGAGGTGGAGACAGGAAAAGGGATCCGAGGATGCTGACCGAAGACTACAAAAAACGGGGATTTAGAAGAAGATTCGCTCTCGTGATTGTTGTAAGAGAACTCGGCCCATGGTAGGAGATCCACCCAGTCTGAATGGTGGGCATTAACGAAGTGCCGGAGGTAACTGGTCAAATTCTGATTGATCCGCTCCACTTGACCATTGGACTGTGGGTGGTAAGCGGAGGAGAAGTCCAGGGTGACGTCGAGCAGTTTACATGTGGCTCTCCAGAAGCGTGAGGTGAACTGAACCCCACGATCCGACATGATGTGGAGAGGCAGACCATGGAGACGGAAGATGTGGCGGATAAAGTCTTTAGCTAGCTCGGGAGCAGACGGGAGACCTGGCAGGGGAATAAAATGAGCCATTTTGGAAAAGCGGTCAGCGACCACTCAAATGACCGTACAACCGGCAGAGACGGGGAGATCTGTTATGAAGTCCATAGCTATATGTTGCCACGGGGCAGCAGGCACAGGCAGAGGAAGAAGGCGGCCGGCAGGCAGGTGTCTCGGAACTTTGTTGCGGGCGCAGGACACACAGGCAGAAACAAAGTCAATTACATCCTTGTGCAGGGTAGGCCACCAGTAGTGCCGGGTAATAAGCTGGAGGGTCTTTTTCTGACCGGCGTGCCCAGCTAGCTTAGACGAGTGACCCCAGTGTAGAATCTTCTCCCGATCGGACTCCGTTACGAACATCTTACCGGGAGGGAGACGATTTAGGCCCACGGGGGCTACCTGCATTACTCTGGCGGGATCGATGATGTGTTTAGGCTCCTCCTCAAGATCAGACACCAGAAAGGATCGGGACAGGGCGTCAGCTTTGATGTTTTTGTCAGCCGGACGAAAATGAAGAATGAAATCAAAGTGGGCAAAAAACAAGGACCACCGGGCTTGGCGCGGGTTAAGTCTCTGGGCGCTCTGGAGATATGCCAAGTTCTTGTGGTCAGTGTAAATTATTACTGGGTGGAGAGCCCCCTCGAGCAGGTAACGCCACTCCTCCAGTGCCATCTTAATGGCCAACAATTCTCGGTTTCCTATAGAATAATTGCGCTCAGAAGAGGAGAAAAGTTTGGAGAAAAAGCCGCAGGTTACCTTTCTTCCGGAAGAAGATTTTTGGGTAAGTACCGCCCCAGCTCCGGAGGAGGAGGCGTCAACTTCTAGGAAGAATTGTTTGTTGCCGTCCGGACGATGCAGCACCGAGGCGGAGAGGAAGGCCTGTTTTAAGGAAAGAAATGCCTCCTCTGCTTCGGGCGGCCATTCTCTGGGGTTTGTACCTTTACGGGTGAGAGCAGAGATAGGGGCGGTCCGGGAAGAGAAGTGCGGTATGAACAGGCGGTAATAGTTGGCGAAGCCCAGGAACTGCTGAATAGCCTTCAACCCCTCTGGTTGGGGCCACTTCTGGATGGCAGACAGTTTCTCAGGATCCATTTGTAGACCTGTCTGAGAGATTATGTAGCCCAGAAATGGAAGAGAGGTCTGCTCAAAGATGCACTTCTCATATTTAGCGTAGAGGTGGTTCTGCCTGAGCCTGAGCAGGACCTGACGAACGTCCCTCCGGTGAGTAGGAAGATCCGGAGAGAAGACCAAGATATCGTCCAGGTACACCACCACGCAGGAGTAGAGAAGATCACGGAAGATGTCATTGACCAACTCTTGAAAGACGGCAGGAGCGTTACAGAGACCGAAGGGCATCACAAGGTACTCATAGTGGCCGTCCTGGGTATTGAATGCCGTCTTCCACTCGTCCCCCTGACGGATACGGACCAGGTTATACGCCCCACGGAGATCCAGTTTGGTGAAGATTCTAGCCCCCCTCAGACGGTCAAATAATTCAGGAATAAGCGGAAAGGGGTATTTATTCTTCACAGTAATCTGGTTTAGGCCTCTATAGTCTATACATGGATGGAGTGAGCCGTCCTTCTTTTTGACAAAGAAGAAGCCTGCTCCCGCCGGGGAGGTAGATTTCCGGATAAATCCCCGGACCAGGTTCTCCTCAATATATTCAGACATGGACCGGGTTTCAGCAGCGGACAAAGGGTAGATTCGCCCACGGGGAAGAGTAGAGCCGGGCATCAGGTCGATTGGGCAGTCGTATGGTCTATGAGGAGGTAAAGTCTCTGCCTCTTTTTTATTGAAGACATCCGCATAAGACCAATAGGGAACCGGAAGACCGGGCAGATTGGCTGGGGTAGGAGAAGGACGGGCAGGACGAACGGGAACTAGACAAGTCTTATGGCAGTCCTGTCCCCAGCGAAGGACCTCTCCGGTCTGCCAGTCAAGCACGGGTGCATGTTTCTGGAGCCAAGGCAGGCCAAGCAATAGTGCGTGAGAGAGTCCAGGCAGAACATGAAAGGAGATGCTCTCAGAATGTAGCATTCCCACCTGTAGAGTCAGAGATTCGGTGATGAGTTGGATGGGATGTGGTAAGAGACCCCCATCCACGGCGGCGACAGATAAAGGTACGGCCAGAGGTTTGGTGGGAATGTGGTATTTTTCTACCAGGGATTGAGAGATGAGATTTCCAGCAGCTCCAGAGTCAAGTTGAGCCAGTTCAAAATAGCGGTTCTCTCCGCAGAAGATAGAAACAGACAGCATCAGGGATGGAGAGGGTTTACTTTTGTCTAGGGCGACCTCTCTGAGCGATCCTAGACACAGGCGTTTCCCGACCTCTCAGGGCAGGAACAGATCCGGTGCTCCTTACTGCCACAGTAGAAACAGCTCCCCTCGGCACGACGTAAGTCTTGACGGGTCTTGACCATCTTGGTCTGGTCGACCTGCATAGGCTCAGGTGAGTGTGCCTGGGGAGTAACAGAGGGAGTGACGGGTCTCTGGAAGGTAGGGACTAGACGTGGAATCCTCCTCTCACGGGTGACCTCCCTAGCGCGCTCCTGGAACCAGATGTCAATCCGGGTGGCAAGTGTAATCAAGTCGTCGAGAGTGGTAGGAATGTCCCGACCGGCGAGTTCATCTTTAATACGGCCGGACAGACCCTCCCAGAAGACGGACACCAGGGCGTCGTTATCCCAGGCCAGCTCTGAAGCAGGGGTACGGAACCGTATGGCATATTGGCCCACGGTGAGACTCCCTTGACGGAGGCGTAGCAGAGATGAGGCGGATGAGGTCTTCCGTCCGGGTTCGTCGAAGACCTTCCGGAAAGCCGTGAGAAAGGCTGGCAGGTCGGACACCAGAGGGTCTCCTCTCTCCCATAGAGGATTTAGCCAAGCCAGTGCCTCTCCCGTGAGATGGGACATGATGAAGGCTACTTTGGCCCGGTCGGAATTAAACTGGTGGGACTGGTGTTCAAAGTGCAGGGTGCACTGGTTAATGAAGCCCCGAGCTTGAGCGGAGTCGCCTCCGAAGCGAGGAGGTGCAGAAAGCCGGATTCCAGAGCAGGATACTATGGTATTGGTGGGCAGCGGAGCAGCCGGGCTGCGAGTCATGACACTAGCGGTGGTTGCTGGTGGGGCAGTCAAAGTGTCCAGGCGAGTATTGACATTCCGAAGATGACCCAGGATGGACTCCTGTTGGGACCTCTGTCGGGACAGTTCATGACAAAGGTCCGAGAGCGAGGGAGCTTGGGTGCCACCGGGTTCCATGGCCCGAGCAAACTGTAACGGGTCTGGGAGGTGGAACCTCTGAGCAACTTATACAAGGGGGCGGTCCTTGTAAGGAAGCGGATGGCGACCAGGGAAGACAGGCAGGCAGTCACAGCAGGTGACCGGGACAGTCTCTGGGTAAACGGGCAGGAGGTCACGGCAAGTGACCGGGACAGTCTCTGGGTAAACGGGCAGGAGGTCACAGCAAGTGACCGGGACAGTCTCTGGGTAAACGGGCAGGAGGTCACAGCAAGTGACCGGGACAGTCTCTGGGTAAACGGGCAGGAGGTCACAGCAAGTGACCGGGACAGTCTCTGGGTAAACGGGCAGGTACGACCTGTGACGGCTGAGCCTCCAGGTAGGCTAGCAGGCAGATGAGTGCTCCCAGGTGAGCAGGCGAGAGTCTCTGGATAGGCAGGTGGTCACAGCATGTGACGGCGGAGCCTCCAGGTAGGCTAACAGGCAGGTAGCAGATGAGCGCTCCCAGGTGAGCGGACAAGAGTCTCTGGACTGGCAGGTGGTCACGGCACGTGACGGCGGAGCCTCCAGGTAGGCTAACAGGCAGGTAGCAGATGAGCGCTCCCAGGTGAGCGGGCAAGAGTCTCTGGACTGGCAGGTGGTCACAGCACGTGACGGCTGAGCCTCCAGGTAGGTTTACAGGCAGGTAGCAGATGAGCGCTCCCAGGC
The DNA here is from genome assembly GCF_046119375.1 of Phyllobates terribilis. Classification (NCBI taxonomy): domain Eukaryota; kingdom Metazoa; phylum Chordata; class Amphibia; order Anura; family Dendrobatidae; genus Phyllobates; species Phyllobates terribilis. The sequence continues at coordinate 375,846,257 of NW_027362761.1, read as the reverse complement.
GAGCGTGCAAGAGTCTCTGGACTGGCAGGTGGTCACAGCACGTGACGGCGGAGCCTCCATGTAGGCTAACAGGCAGGTAGCAGATGAGCGCTCCCAGGTGAGCGGGCAAGAGTCTCTGGACTGGCAGGTGGTCACAGCACGTGACGGCGGAGCCTCCAGGTAGGCTAACAGACAGGTAGCAGGTGAGCGCTCCCAGGTGAGCGGGCAAGCTGGTCCATAGACAGACTGACAGGTGTCGGAAGGCAGACCGTCGGACCTCAGGCTAGCAAGCAGGAAAGCGGATGACAGGCAGGAATCAGGCAGCAAACTGGCAGGAGACTGGCAGGTAACTGTCAGGTAACAGGCAACGGGACCTGAGGGCTGAAGCAGAGTAGTGAACAGTGCAACAACATTGCTCGGGCACCTCCATTTTGGAGGAGGTGCCTTATATATGGAGGGGACTCCTTAGGGCGACGCGCGCGGTCCCTTTAAGAGAGGGGGAGCCCTGACATTTCTATAATGGCCGTCAGTGTCGTACCACCAATGGCGGCAGGCCACGCCACTGCGATGGGGCCCATGAGCCGGGGGGGGCCCAGTGTCAGCTCTAGCACCGCCAGTCTGGCGTGCACACAGAATGATGGTGGTGGTGCTGACTCTCCTTCCTCCATCATCATTGCTCGCGCTGACTGCAGGAGCTCCAGCTGTCAGCACGAGCGATGATGATGGAGGATGGAGCATCAGCAGATGTCTCCACCCCAATCATCCTTCCTCGGCATCTGATGTGTCAGAGCAGCGGGCGTGATGACGTCATTACAGGGCGCCTACTACTCTGAGATGTGCGGCATTTCCCCACCAAAAACTCAGCAGACTGGAGCATCGGGTGGAACCAGGAGAGGTGAGTACTGTATTTATTTAAATCACTGAATGGTGGCCATTATAGAGGATGGGTATGCATTATACTACAACCCCTGGCAAAAATTATGGAATCACTGGTCTCGGAGGATGTTCATTCAGTTGTTTAATGTTGTTGAAAAAAAGCAGATCACAGACATGGCACAAAACTAAAGTCATTTAAAATGGCAACTTTAGGGCTTTAAGAAACACTAAAAGAAATCAAGATTAAAAATGTGGTACTCAGTAAGGGTAATTTTTTCAGACCAAGCAGAGGGAAAAAATTATGGAATCACTCAATTCTGAGGAAAAAATTATGGAATCACCCTGTAAATTTTCATTTCCAAAACTAACACATGCATCAAATTAGATCTGCTCGTTAGTCTGCATCTAAAAAAGAGTGATCACACCTTGGAGAGCTGTTGCACCAAGTGGACTGACATGAATCATGGCTCCAACAAGAGAGATGTCAATTCAAACAAAGGATAGGAATTATCAAACTCTTAAAAGAAAGTAAATCATCATGCAATGTTGCAAAAGATGTTGGTTGTTCACAGTCAGCTGTGTCTAAAATTTGGTCCATTCCTCAGAGACTGCAAGCTGTTATTAAAGCCAGAGGTGGTGCAACAAAATACTAGTGATGTATTGGAGTGTTCTTTTGTGTGTTTGTTTTTCATGATTCCATAATTTTTTCCTCAAAATTGAGTGACTCCATAATTTTTTCCCTCTGCTTGGTCTGAAAAAATTACCCTTACTGAGTACCACATTTTTAATCTTGATTTCTTTTAGTGTTCCTTAAAGCCCTAAAGTTGCCATTTGAAATGACTTTACTTTTGTGCCATGTCTGTGATCTGCTTTTTTTCAACAACATTAAACAACTGAATGAACATCCTCCGAGCCCGGTGATTCCATAATTTTTGCCAGGGGTTGTATATACAGGACCATGGAGGGCGCATTATACTGTATACCGGACCATGGGGTGTGCATTATACTGTATACAGGACCATGGGGGGAGCATTATACTGTATACAAGACCAGGGGGGAAGCATTATACTGTATACAGGACCATGAGGGGAGCATTATACTGTATACAAGACCAAGGGGTAAGCATTATACTGTATACAGGACCATGAGGGGTGCATTATACAGTATACAGGACCATGAGGGGAGCATTATACTGTATACAAGACCAGGGGGTAAGCATTATACTGTATACAGGACCATGAGGGGTGCATTATACTGTATACAGGACCATGGGGGGAGCATTATACTGTATACAAGACCAGGGGGGATGTGTTATACTGTATACAGGACCATAGGGGAAGCATTATACTGTATACAGGACCCTGAGGGGTGCATTATACTGTATACAGGACCATGGGGGGTGCATTATACTGTATACAGGACCACGGGGGGAGCATTATACTGTATACAGGACCATGGGGGGAGCATTATACTGTATACAGGACCATGGGGGGAGCATTACACTGTATACAGGACCATGGGGAGAGCATTATACTGTAAACAGGACCATCGGGGGAGCATTATACTGTATACAGGTCCGTGGGGGGAGCATTATACTATATACAAGACCATGAGGGGGTGTATTATACTGTATACAGGACTAAGAGGGGCGCATTATACTGTATACAGGACCAAGGGAGAGCATTATGCCGTATACAGGACCATGAGGGTAGCATTATACCATATACAGGACCATGGGGGAGCATTATACTGTATACAGAACCATTGCGGTGCATTTTATTGTATAGAGGACCATGGGTGGTGCATTTTATTGTATAGAGGACCATGGGGGGCGATTTATATTGTATGGAGGACCATGGGGGGGTGCATTATACTGTATGCAAGCAATTTTACAGTGTGAAGGTTTGTGTGGGGCCAATCATACCGTCTGGAGGACTAGTGCGGATACTCTACAGTGTGTGGCCATTATACTGTATGTAGGCCATTTATACTGCATGGTGAGCTGTGTGGGGGTCACAGTTGGGGGATCATACTGTGTTGGGGTCACCGTACTTTGCCTCGGGAGTTGAGGTGGGGTACAGTAGGGTCATTATACTGTGCATGTGGAGGTATTCTCTGTGGGGGTATCATACAGTGTTTGGGGGGCACTTTTGTTGGCATCATACCTTATGGGGGCAATGAAATAGGAATCTAGGACTTCAGCAGGAGGAAAATTACTATGTAAAGGCTGGAAAGTTGTGACCCCAACAATTATTTAATTTTTATTTTTGGGGGGGGAGGGAGTGGCAATTAGAACTTTCGCTATGGGGCCCGATGATTGCTATGTACGCCTCTGATGGCCATGTCAGGGTACTGCAGATCCATCCCCTATTTATGTGATGAACATATGACTAGGAGATGGACCTGCAGTACCCGGCCGTGGCCACTATAGCATTCATGGAGCTGTTGTGTGCTAGTAACATCTGAGAACTTTCCGCCACCACTAGCAGTAACATCTGATCACTGTTTAAACACAGTGCTTCTCGTTTCCACCTGTACCTTTGCTGTGCTCCCTGGCTGCATATTGCTAATACTTTTGGGTATGTTTAATCTCCCTGAAATCTCCCTCTCTGGGAATGCCAATGACCCAGCCAAGAAACAGCCACATTTAGGCATAGTTTACATAAACGCTGCTCTTTTTAGCCAAAGAGTTCTGGAAAATATGGGACAGTTGGCAATTTTGATATTGGCATAACTCTGCTACCATCATACTTCTGTGCCACCTCAAGCTCCTCAGCAAACCATCTCCCGCATCATGTGGGCAGCCTCCCTCTCCACTTCTGCTGCCCTACTTCTTCTTCTAGTGCTGCAACCCTCCTTTATAATTCAGTAGGGACGCTTGAATCTCCAATCTGCCCATCTGTTTGTTGGCATACCTAAAGGGGGAGAGAAGACCTTTCCTCCCACACACGTTGGAACTGTGTCTGGTTCCTCACCTCAGTCATCTCTGTGCATCGCAGTTCCAACTTTGTGCCACTTTGGGGTGGGGTAGAGAGTGAGACCTCAGTATTTGTTGTGGCTAACTCTCCTGCTTCACTTGATGCAATTTGGCTTTTCAGCTGTGGCAGCATCACTTATTTGGGTAACTTACTCATAAGCTTCAAACCACTTGAGCCCCACTGTTGGCATGGGCCCTATACTTGATGCACACCTCCTACGCAACAAGCTCCTCCAGTTTAACTGGAGTAAGTAAACACTTCTTCACAGCAGGTATGAGGGTTATGTGCACAACATTGCCGCTTATTCCTACAAGCAGCACTCCAATCCTTTCCATGTAGTGAGGAGGGAGAGAATAGGGGTCACTCACTTATACAAGCCCTACCATTAATTACAAGACATCAGTTAGACATGTTCTGTCTGAGTAGTGAGACAGCATTACATAGTTTATAAGGCCAAAAAAAGACAAGCATCCATCCAGTTCAGCCTATTTCTTGTGCACTGCAGCTATTCCGCAGCGTTGATCCAGGGGAAGGCAAAAAAAACCATGCGGTATAGGCCAATTTACATCATTGAGGAAAAATTCACTTCCCGACTCCAATCTAGCTGTCAGATTAAATCCCTGGATTAATTAACTATCACTAAGTATAAGATGTAATTTTATTGTTCTCAAGAAAGGCGTCCAGGCCTCTCAGTAATCATGTGCTTGCTTTATCTTTCACTTAGCTGTAGTTTCACTCAGGTGCCTGATTATCTCCTGCTACTCCTGACTTCCATTCAACTTCCAGTATATACTTCCACTTCCAATCTCTGTCCAGTATTTGCACATTTTGTTCACACTTACAAATTCTGCAACCAAAGTACCGCACCTTCGCTGCAAGTTCCAATTTGTATATTTGCTGCAAGTTCCAGTATACCTCTTAGCTATTACCAGACTTCATCTACTTCTTTGTTATCCCTGTGATAAACTGCATCACTGCTAGAGGATATCATATTCCCTTACATCTATTGTTCCCTTGTGTATCGTCACACCTGACTCTGCTTCAACTGGTGCTTCCTGCATACCTTCCTGGTCCTTGCAATCCATGTGCCATGCGGCAAGACCCGTTCTGCCGCAACATCGCCTTTAGTCCATGCTGCTCACCCGGACATACAATGTAGCAAATCCACATCACCAGGTTAGGCCATAACACCTATCCGTGGTGTCTCGCCCAGGGGGATATATGGGGGATACTTGGTACCCGGGCCTTTACCTCCTTGGGATGTCACGGCGGTCGGCTCCCGGGCCCGTCCTCTGGGTCACTCTTTAAAAGGAGTTTTGTTAACAGTTTGTCTCGTGACGCCACCTGTGGTTTCTGGTAATAGTTACCAGCGCTGTTGCAGACCTCCGGGGGGGGGTGATGGGATGGCAGCTGGGATATTTCTGCTCCCCACAGGTGGAGCGGGCCCCCGGGGCAGAGTTGATAGAAGGGATGCAGGGCGTTGTAACGTAGGAGGGATGATGAGGCGGCGGCAATAACCAACAGAGACAGTGAGTGCAGTCATCCGATTTTACTCACAGTTCTTTTTAGATTCCACAGGTACACTGTACAGGTTACCGCTTCCCGCGCCGCATTCACTAAGCAGGGGTTCAGAAGTCCCTCCGGCAATTCAAGAGTACTTATCGGGACCCCCTTTCTATATGTTACTTTCCTCAGCCGACTTTCCCGCACTGGGTCTCTCCCTCCTGCCCTGCGCCTCACAAACTGAGCCCCAAGATGGCGTCCTCAGATCCTTCAGGGACACCTGGAGTTCCCTGGTCCTACAAGGCTACCTTTCTTGGCTACTTGGATGCGAGTATGGCAACTGCACCATAAAAGTCAGAAGCCTCCGGTTTCCTAGCCGAGGCTTGAAGCGACACGACTAGCCCAGGGACCGATTCCCTTCTTGCGGCCTGGTCCCTCTGACACTTGACAGATTAGAGCGTACGGGTAGCTTCCTGCTCCTTTCATACTCCTGGGACCCCTTCAGTTACCGGAGCCTTCCTCCTCTGCTCCCCTCCTCTTCTCTCCTCCGCTGGGCCTCATTTACTAGGCCCACTCTGGAGCAAAGCTCCAGAAGAGCACCTGCTCCTCTTACTAGACACAGACCTCCACTTACTACTACTCTCCACTATCTAAGATGGATCCCCTATTTATACTCCTAACCAATGCTCCCCTAAACTCCTTCCTCCACCCACACCCACTACTTGGTTCCCCCTCACTCTGGTTCCCCCCACTCCAGCCAGGGACAGGGCTCAGCAGAACACAGTGCATCTTGCCCCTCCAGCCGGCCTGGAGCAGTGTAGTGTTGGATGCAGGTGTTGGGGTCCCGGCCTTTCCTTACCAGAGAGTGAGGCACCACCAGTTGTAGTACCCCTGTGGCGACTGAACCCTCAGGGGTGCCACAACAGGATAAGTGATGAATGTATGATCACTTGGATCTTGATCGCTGAGACCCCCACTGATCAAAATATTTTGTTAATGACGTGAGAGTGTATGTGCAACCACCTGCTTTATTAAAGGATTATTCTCATCTTCAATGATGGATAGTGTTGGATTGTGCTTGTATAAACAATCATTTTTGTAATTTACTAGTTATTAAAATTTGAAGCTGCTCTTGTGATATCAATACTTTTTGTTTTCTTTTGTTTACAGCCCGTTACTTAGGAGATAGACCATTGCTGCTGTCTAGCTTGTAAGCGCTGTGCTGAAGCTTCAAGAAGTGCTGAAAAGCTCAATATAAAAGAGCTTGTAGAGTACTGCTCATTTTCTGCTGTCTAGCAGCAGTGGTCGGTCTCCAAGGCAAAGGACAATGAACAGAAGAAAAGTGTTGATATCTCAAAAACAAGCAGAAAGCTGCAAAATTGCTTGAATTTACAAACACACTGCAATAATAGCCATTTATGAAGATGGATATATGTCTTTAATATCTATAGACTGATACTGATGAATGTATTATGTGGAAAAAACCCTTTCATAGAATTGCAGTGAGGTTAATATTTGCTGTCACTCTGCATTTTCAGGATCAAAGGGGTAACGTTTCTCCTTGCGGAGAGTGACATGTCAAGCCTGACATGCCAAAGTGAGGAGATTTTTAAACCACAATGCTCTTCTGGGAAATATGCAAATTGTCTCTTCAGAGAGGACGAGGACTAGAACTCTAGTGCCACCTACAGGATCCTGGTTAGACACCTCTCACCCAGCCAAACCAGATTTCACACTTTGCACTGACGAGGGGCAGTACCCCGAAACACAGTGTCTGCAAATTGAGATTTTGGTTTTGGCTTTAATCCTAAGTCATGTGACAAGGCTCGTTAGAGAGTCGATATTGACTTTTAGGATTGCTACTTTCTATAGGTGGCACTAGAGCACTGACAAGGGGCAGTACCCCGAAACACAGTGTCTGCAAATTGAGATTTTGGTTTTGGCTTTAATCCTAAGTCATGTGACAAGGCTCGTTAGAGAGTCGATATTGACTTTTAGGATTGCTGCTTTCTATAGGTGGCACTAGAGTTCTAGTTCTCGTCCTCTCTGAAGAGACAACCTGCATTTTCAGAAACAGGTAAAATTCTGAAACATTACTACTTAAAGTGGTTGTCCGGTGAAGACAAGCTATCATTTATTCACAGGATAACTTATTGATTAGTGAAGGTTCGACCGCTGGGATCCGCACCGATTGGACAGAGCGGGGAAATTTTATCCCCATCAGAATAGAGCGGCAGTGTTCATGTGTGACCTGCGCTCCATTCACTCCCTATGGGTTGCCAAGTGCTGCACTTGGCTTTTTCCGGCAACCCTATAGAGAATGAATGGAGCAACGGTCCATTAATTTAGAAATGGAGATAAAACTTCCAAAGTCTGCCGATCTAAGTGGGTCTCAGAGGTCAGATCTTAACTTATCTCATTGGTTGGGTGATAATTTGGTTTCACTGGACAAGCTCTTTAAGGAAGTAAAGATTTTTTTTTTTAGAAGAAATTTTATCTAAAATAATTTACATAATACTTAACTATATACCTATTATTCAAAGGTAATAAATATGCAATTTTTTCCCTAATTATTGGGGCAAGTGATGTAATGATGTCTCCATTCTGATGTCACGGGATCTCCTATAATCAGGGATTTAATGGACATTTTCTTGACAAAAAGTACATCTTGAGTATAGAGATGTTGCTCTGCAGCGCGCGTACGCCATCTTGAGGTGCAAACATATAATATCAGAGCAAGCACTGACAACTGTATATTTAACGTTTCCAGCCTACAAGAGGTTACTAAATTATTTATTCAGTGAGCAATCACCCACCCAAGTATGAAGCTGCACATGCTGTGTTAGGAAATTAAATGTGAGTAACTAGCAGTGTATACAGCGAAGCTTGTAGTGGGGAGGAGGGTGGAAGCTGATCACATGAAGGGACCACTTACCTCATCACTTGCATTATACGAAATATTAACTTTTTATACATAAACACAAATAAATACATACATACTGATATGTACAATAATATAAACTGGACATACATATACACTCAATATATAATGTAATATATCAGAGACTGCAATCTTGTTTTAGTCCTGATGTCTGACAGGGGTCATTTAGTATTGTCTATAATTTACTGTATATATTATATGTATAATATAAATATATATATTATAGACACACTAAATGACCCCTCTCAGACATCAGGGCCGGAATCTGATTGTAGCCTGTGATCCCCTATGGTTAGTTTATAGTTTTTGGCTGGAAGTTCTCAGTCCAGTTTTTATTAAAACTGTCTCCATGGAGGCCAAAAACATATTCTCTTGCTTATGATCAGCAACTATCTGACTGCTGTGTTCTTGGCAATGAACACCACCAACCAACCCTGCCACACACACACTTTCTACAAGGGAATTAAAATGCTAAAGCGCCATGAAAAATTCCCAGAGAACAAGAGACCGATACTCTATATGAAATATGACTCCGATTCATGGGCGTACCCAGGATCAAAATTAGGGGGGGGGGGGGGCAAGCCATGGTCACATGGTCACAGATACCGAAGAGAAATATATATATAGTACAATGCAAAGATTTCACTTCTTACATTACATGAGTGATATCTATTGTAAATTCCACAGTAGCTCAGAAACCAGCGAATCGCTCCACACAGTATACTGGCCCCCATAAAATGCTCCATACAGGAGACTGGTCCCCATATAACGCTCCATACAGGATACTGGCCCCCGTATAACACTCCATACAGAATACTGGCTCCCATATAACGCTCCATACAGGATACTGGCCCCCATATAATGCTCCATACAGAATACTGGCCCCCATATAACGCTCCATACAGGATACTGGCCCCCATATAATGCTCCATACAGAATACTGGCCCCCATATAATGCTCCATACAGAATACTGGCCCCCATATAATGCTCCATACAGAATACTGACCCCCATAAAATGCTCCACATAGAATACTGACCCCCATATAATGCTCCATACAGGATACTGGCCCCCATATAATGCTCCATACAGAATACTGGCCCCCATAAAATGCTCCATACAGAATACTGGCGCTCATATAACGCTCCATACAGGATACTGGCCCCCATATAATGCGCCATACAGAATACTGGCCCCCATAAAATGCTCCATACAGAATACTGGCCCGCATATAACGCTCCATACGGAATACTGGCCCCCATATAACACTCCATACAGGATACTAGCCCCCATAAAACACTCCATACGGAATACTGGCCCCCATATAACGCTCCATACAGGATACTGGCCCCCATATAACGCTCCATACAGAATACTGGTCCCCATATAACGCTCCATGCAGGATACTGGCCCCCATATAACGCTCCATGCTGGATACTGGCCCCCATATAACGCTCCATACAGAATACTGGCCCCCATATAACGCTCCATGCAGGCTGTTCCCCCCACATAATGCCCCACGCAGGCTGTTCCCCCCACATAATGCCCCATGCAGGCTGTTCCCCCCCCATATAGGATGTCACCCCCTTATAATGCCCCATGCAGGATGACACACGCCCCCCCTTCCTTATAATGCCCCATGCAGGACGTCACACCCCCCTCCTTTATAATGTCCCATGCAGGATGTCACACACACCCCCTCCCTTATAATGCCCCATGCAGGATGTCACACACACCCCTCCCTTATAATGCCCCATGCAGGATGTCACACACACCCCCTCTTTTATAATGCCCCATGCAGGATGTCACCCCCCCGCTCCCTTATAATGCCCCATGCTGGATGTCACCCCCCCTTATAATGCCGCATGCAGGATGTCACCCCCCCCTTATAATACCCCATGCAGGATGTCACCCACCCCCTTATAATGCCCCATGCAGGATGTCACACACACCCCTCCTTTATACTGCCCCATGCAGGATGTCACACAACCACCCCATATAATGCCCCATATAGGATGTCACAAACACCCCTCCCTTATACTGCCCCATGCAGGATGTCACACAACCACCCCATATAATGCCCCATGCAGGATGTCACACACACCCCCCTCCCTTATAATACCCCATGCAGGATGTCACCCCCCCCATATAATGCCCCATGCAGGATGTCACCCCCCCTCCCTTATAATACCCCATGCAGGATGTCACCCCCCCATATAATGCCCCATGCAGGATGTCACCCCCCCTCCCTTATAATACCCCATGCAGGATGTCAACCCCCCCATATAATGCCCCATGCAGGATGTCACACACCCCCACCTCACCCCCCTCCCTTATACTGCCACAGGCCTCCATACAATAAAAAAAAAAAATCAAATACTCACCTCACTTGCTGCCGCTGCTCCGGACTCCTCAGCGTCGCCGGCCTCATCCCGCTCTGCGCTGTGACTGCTCAGGAGAGAGCGTGTGTAAAGACATCACCGCGCCCTCTGACCTGAGACGTCACAGTGCAGCAGCCGCGGAGGATGCAGGAGCTGCTGTGGAGGCACGGGGAGGGGTAAGTATTGTGCTGGGTGCCGGGGCCCTGAGCAAGTGAGGGGGGGATCGGGCGCTGACACCGCTCTCCTCCGCTCACGGGTCCCATAGCGCGCGGGGTGCCCGACGGTGAGGGCCCCCCCGCCTGCTCAGGGCCCGGCATTTGCCCGGGTGCGCCGGGTGCTGACGCCAGCCCTGGTGTGCGTCGCGCGTCCCTGCTTCTAGGGGGGGGGGCAGCTGCCCCCCCCGCCCCACGGTGGGTACGCCCATGCTCCGATTCATGTGCTTTTTTGAAGTGCCTTATCTTTCTTGTCTTGTGTCTTCGAAATGTGTGGACATGCTGGTTGATGAATTTTGTGAAAAATCAAAGGTTTTTTTTGTGCCATTTTTGCTCATTTTTAGAGGAAAAATACATATCCTTTAACCCCTTTTAGTGATATCTGCTGTACACGTATGGTACAAATTGGTAGCGAGTGTATGAAACGGACTCAAGTGGTGAGCTCGCCCCATATCCGGCAGATAATGACTGTGTGTTACAGCAAGGACTTCCCTCTTACAGCCATGGGTGGAGCGAAGCTGTCGAGGGACGCCGAAGCGTTGCAATGACAGCCGAGGACTGTTGAATACTGTGCTATTGCTTTATATGGTACAAGCGATCAGACAATCGCAGGTTAAAATCCCCTAAGGGGACTAATAAATACAGTGAACAGGAAAAAAAAAAAAAGTTAAAAAAATATGAAAAAAAAAACCAAAAACATAACTTCAAATCAACCACCTTTTCCTCAATTAAAAATAAAGATAATAAAAAGATTTAAAAAATACACATATGCAGTATCCAGAAAAGTCTGATCTGTCAAAATATAAAAATAATTAACCCGATCAGCACTGTAAACAGAAAAAAATTTAAAACGCCCAAATAGTGGTGTTTTTTTTTTACACTGCAATACTGGAAGAAAATGCTGTATGCAATCAAAATGTCAGATCTATTCCAAAATGGTATCAGTGAAAATGTTGTCTCACCCCGCAAACAATCTCTCAAACTGCTCTATGAACCAAAAAATGAAAGCCTTACAGTCATCAGAAAATGGGACACAATCAAAAAGATTTTTTTTCTTCAAATTTCAGATTTTTTTTTCACCACTAAAATAATAAAATCACTGCACAAGTTTGATATGGTATCACCATAACCGTACCGATGATGAGAATCGTGTTGCAGGTCATTTTCACAACGCTTGGATTTTTTTTTCCTGTTTCCCAGTACACTATGTAGTAACATGAATGGTGTAATTAAAAAGTACAACTCGTCCTGCAAAAAACAAGTCCTCATTCGTGAATGTGGACAGAAAAATAAAATAGGTATGGGTCTTGGAAGAAGGGGAGGAAAAAATGAAAACGCAAAAGCGCAAATTGGCCATGTCGGGAAGAGATTAATAATGTTGCATGTCAGTCTTCAAATGCGCAAAAAAAAATTAGACAGATTTCCTACCCGACTGGCGTACTGGAGTAAAACTGCATAACAATTTTGAGACATTTTGCTCAAAATCATAAATGCTCTTTTTTCATCTTTTTGCCCTTTTAGAGTAAAAAAAATCACATCATCTTCCACTGTGAAAAAATACAATTCGGCAGATTTTCACCCCATATGGTACTAGAGTAGAATTGCACAAAAAATTGTGAGACATTTTGAAAAGTCACAAATAATGAATTAAGATAAAACCACACCCATAATGCCGAAACAATAATAAAAAAACAAACAGGCGAAACTAAGTAAAGTTAGTGTAAAAAAGATGCAAATAAAATAATGAATAAAGCACAAACATAAGTCAATTCTAGAAACATTTTTACTTCAGACAAAAAGGCACAAAGACAACAATGAATGGGAGGCTTATGTTTATTTCTTACATGAGTGTTACATGTGGATTAATGTTTCATTTAATTAAGAGGAAAATGCAGCTTAATAAATTTGTTCCTTCTTTATTTGTCGATGCACCAGATTCAAAATAGATTTCTGGTGGAAATTATAGTAAATCTGTTGGGAAACAATTTGCCAAGAACTGATCACTAGCGCTCACCCCCATTTCCGACACTTTTGAAAGTTACCAGAGTGTTGAAAAGTTTACATTTTTAAATTACTGTGCAACTAAATTTGCAATTTAAAAGTGATGTAATAAATGTCATAAATTCTCTCCAGTGTTTGTATCCAGGGATGTTGAGAGTACTGTTATTTTATATGTACAGTCATGGCCAAAAGTATTGAGAATGAGACAAAAAGTAATTTTTCCAAAGTTTACTGCTTCATTTTTTGTAATGGCAATTTGCATATACTCCTGAATGTCAAAGAGTGATCAGCTTAACAGCAATTACTGTACTTGCAAAGTCAATATTTGCCCAGAAAATGAACTTTAACCCCCAAAACACATTTCAACATCATTGCAGTCCTGCCTTAAAAGGAGCAGCTAACATCGTTTTAGTGATTGATCCATTAACACAGGTGTGGGTGTTGATGAGGACAGGGCTGGCGATCAATCAGTCATGATTAAGTAAGAATGACATCACTGGACACTTTAAAAGGAGGCTGGTTCTTGGTATCATTGTTTCTCTTCAGTTAACCATGGTTATCTCTAAAGAAGCACGTGCAGCCATCATTGCACTGCACAAAAATGGCCTAACAGGGAAGAGTATCGCAGCTACAAAGATTGCACCTCAGTCAACAATCTATCGCATCATCAAGAACTTCAAGGAGAGAGCTTCCATTGTTGTCAAAAAGGCTCCAGGGCGCCCAAGAAAGACCAGCAAGCGCCAGGACCGTATCTTAAAACTGTTTCAGCTGCGGGATCGGACTACCAGCAGTGCCGAGCTTGCTCAGGAATGGCAGCAGGCTGGTGTGAGTGCTTCTGCACGCACTGTGAGGCGGAGACTCTTTGAGCAAGGGCTGGTTTCAAGGAGGGCAGCAAAGAAGCCACTTCTCTCCAGAAAAAACATCAGGGACCGACTGATATTCTGCAAAAGGTACAGGGAGTGGACTGCTGAGGACTGGGGCAAAGTCATTTTCTCTGATGAATCCCCTTTTCGATTGTTTGGGACATCTGGAAAACAGCTTATTCGGAGAAGAAGAGGTGAGCGCTACCACCAGTCTTGTCTCATGCCAACTGTAAAGCATCCTGAAACCATTCATGTGTGGGGTTGCTTCTCAGCCAAGGGAATCGGCTCACTCACAGTCTTGCCTAAAAGCACAGCCATGAATAAAGAATGGTACCAGAATGTCCTCCAAGAGCAACTTCTCCCAACCATCCAAGAGCAGTTTGGCACCCAACAATGCCTTTTCCAGCATGATGGAGCACCTTGCCATAAAGCAAAGGTGATAACTAAATGGCTCATGGAACAAAACATAGAGATTTTGGGTCCATGGCCTGGAAACTCCCCAGATCTTAATCCCATTGAGAACTTGTGGTCAATCATCAAGAGACGGGTGGACAATCAAAAACCAACAAATTCTGGCAAAATGCAAGCATTGATTATGCAAGAATGGACTGCTATCAGTCAGGATTTGGTCCAAAAGTTGATTGAGAGCATGCCAGGGAGAATTACAGAGGTCTTGAAGAAGAAGGGGCAACACTGCAAATATTGACATACTGCATTAACTCTTTCTAACTGTCAATATAACCTATTGGTACTCATAATATGATTGCAATTATATTTCTGTATGTGATATAAACATCAGACAAACACTAATAAAAACCAGAGGCCAGCAGATCATGTGAAAATTTAATTTTGGTGTCATTCTCAATACTTTTGGCCATGACTGTATGTATCCGAAATACAGTATATAGCATATCAGACTGATTGCAAATCCACTAGTGGATTTTAGGGTTGGAACTACTGAATATTTTTCTCCTAAAGCAGGGGTGCACAAAATGTTTTGGTCCAAGGGCCAGAATGCCATACCGAACCAATCCCAAGGGCCACTAGTGCATTGGTAATCTGGTGTTGGTAAGGCTCTTTTTTTTCCTGTGTGATGCAATGTCAGGTCTGCCCCATGTACAATTGTATCGCATGAACCCACAAGTCCCATTATATCTTTAACAATGGTAAGGAGATACTGGGATTGTTGCTAACAGTCATCATCAGACTCTAGACCATATAGAAAACACAGCACCGATGAGACATAGTCAGGATCGCCATTACGTATTTACCTTCAGGTACCTTATATTTGACGTATTCTTTGATTGAAGTTGTTCTCATCCCTTTTGTCTCCACGTAGCACAGACAACATGATGAGATTTCATGACCAGAGCTCGTCTCTCTAGACTTCCTTCTTTTCCGATCTTCTGCACCACTTCTCGACACAGTGCCCTTAAAAATAAAAGTATCAATATACTACCCTATAAATATCCTCTGCACACTGCCCCTCTGTAAAATATTCCCCCACACTGCTCCTCTGCAAAATATCCCCCCACACTGCCCCTCTCAAAAATATTCCCCGCACACTGCCCCTCTGCAAAATATCCTTCCCACTAACCTTCTCCAAAATATCCCCTGCACACTGCCCCTCTACAAAATACCTATTTCCTACCCCCACTGACCCTCTCCAAAATATCTCACTGCCAGTCTGCAAAAACTACCCCACACTGAATAAAGTATCCCCTCCTGAAAAACTGTGCCCCCTTTCACAATTGTCCCCTCATTAAGTGCCCTCGCAGTAACATTAACCCTCACGCTCCCCTCATCCGCGATAATTTGCACTTAATCTTCGACTCCTTGATGGAGCGCTTACTGTAGCCCGCGCTGTCGCTACTCCTCTGCAGCGCTTTGGTGCTGAGGTGCCAGCATCAGTGTGATGAGGTCACAGCGTGCTGACCTCATCACGCCGCTGCATGTCGGGGACAGTGTGGACAAGTGCTGCTCTGCCTCAGTCCTGACACCATAGTATTCAAATGTATTCGCATCTGAAAAACGGTAATACATTTAAATATAAGAAGGGAGCGGTGTTTCCCAGATGAGTCCGAGGGCCGCAGCAAACCCTTTGGCGGGCCTCATGTTGTGCAGGCCTGCCTAAAGCATTACCACCTAATAGCGCGTAGAAATTGATATGTCCATTTTATTAGGGCTCGCTCACATGAGTGTATAACACAGCCGAGTGCTATCCAATGTTTTATCGAATAGCACTTGGACCAACGTGATTCTATGAGGCAGTGCAGATCTGCGAAAAATCACAGCATGCTGCCAGGGCCAGCTTCAGGTTTTTGTGGGCCCTGGGCGAAAGAGTCTCAGTGGACCCCTTTAACACACACCACGATTCATGATGCACAGATACGGCGGAGAAATATATATATATATAGTACAATGCCGAAGATTTTACTTTTACATTACATGAGCGATATCTATAGTAAATTCTACAATAGCTCAGAAACCGGCGAATTCTCTCAACGCACAGTGCAGACCGGACAGTATAGTCTTCCATACAGTATTATGGGCCCCATATATTGCTCCATGCAGAATACTGGTCCCCATATAACGCTCCATACAGGATACTGGTCCCCTTATAACGCTCCATACAGGATAGTGGTCCCCATATAACGCTCCATACAGGATACTGGTCCCCTTATAATGCTCCATACAGGATACTGGCCCCCATATAACGCTCCATAGAGGATACTGGCCCCCTTATAACACTCCATACAGAATACTGGTCCCCACATAATGCCCCATGCAGGATGTCACCCCCTCACCCTTATAATGCCCCATGCCGGATGTCACCTCTCCCCCCCATATAATGCCCCATGCAGGATGTCACCTCTCCCCCCCATATAATGCCCCATGCAGGATGTCACCTTTCCCCCTATATAATGCCCTATGCAGGATGTCACCTCTCCCCCCATATAATGACCTATGCAGGATGTCACCTCTCCCCCCATATAATGCTCCATGCAGGATGTCACCTCTCCCCCATATAATGCCCCATGCAGGATGTCACCTCTCCCCCATATAATGCCCCATGCAGGATGTTACCTCTTCCCTATATAGTGCCCCATGCAGGATGTCACCTCCCCCCCATATAATGCCCCATGCAGGACGTCACCTCTCCCTCCATATAATGCCCCATGCAGGATGTCACCTCTCCCCCCATATAATGCCCCATGCAGGATGTCACTTGCCCCCCCCATATAATGCCCCATGCGGATGTCACTTGTCCCCCCCATATAATGCCCCATGCAGGATGTCACTTGATCCCCCCCATATAATGCCCCATGCAGGATGTCACTTGCCACCCCCCCATATAATGCCCCATGGAGGATGTCACTTATTCCCCCCCACATAATGCCCCATGCAGGATGTCACTTGTTCCCCCCCATATAATGCCCCATGCAGGATGTCACTTGTTCCCCCCCAACATATAAGGCCCCATTCCTCCATACATATATAAAAAAAAATCAAATACTCACCTCACTTCTCACCTGCTGCTGCTGCTCCGGGCCCCTCACCCACAGCGGCGTCTTCCCGCCCTGCGCTGTGACGGCTGAGGAGACAGCGTGGTGTAGAGACGTCACCGCGCCCTCTGACCTGAGGCGTCACAGTGCAGCAGCCGCGAAAGAGGCCGGAGCTGCTGCGGAGGCACGGGGAGAGGTAAGTATTGTGCCGGGGCCCTGAGCAAGCAGGGGGGAACGGGCGCTGACACCGGCACTGCACCGCTCATGGGTCCTATAGCGTGCCGGGGTGCCCGACGGTGAGTGGGCCCTCCGCCTGCTCAGGGCCCCGGCACTTGCCCAGGTGCGCCTAGTGCTGACGCCGGCCCTGCATGCTGCGAGTAGCTCCAAAATTCGGATCACGAACACCCATTCAAGTCTATGGGTGCGTGTAAAACATTGAACTGCACTCAGATGTCACCCAAGTGCAGTACGACATCCGCGGACTCAGACAATGGAGAAGATGGAGAAATTAAGTTTTCCATCTTCTCCACACCTGTGCTCAGAATCTCTCATGCGTGAGAATTGGATCACATTAAGATGCCACTCTGCTCAAACTGTGACAGAGTCATTAGCATGATCGGCCCCATTCTCTCATATGTGACCCTGGCATTACTGAAACTTCTGTTGTTTATACAGTATATAGTCAGCAGATTTCTAAAATATCCAGCAAGCCTTTATGCTCGGATGCGGAACATTCACGCTTTCCACGAGATGTGTATGTGAACCAATATACATGTCTTATGGAGGCCTATAATGAATGACATACAGTGGCATCTATCACCAAGAAGCACCCATGTAAAAAAGTAAAAAAAATACCACTGTATATGTTTTGTTTTGTGATGACCTTCTGAATAAATAAACGCAGAAAGCTAAGCATACCTGTAGAAATGAAATAGGGGGGGTTCTATGCGTGACATCCCAACTGAGGTTGAAAAGACATTGTATTTTATTTCTCACTTTTTTCAAGTACAAAAATTAATATTTATAAGTGTGTATTGGAAAACCTTTTAGAAACCTCCTTCACAAACATTTTTTTTCTAAAACAAGTGTGAAAAAGGCCATGTGCATCAAGTTCTTTCAGTGGTGTCATTTATTTTATGACATTTCGGACAGGCATTTTTCCTGCCATTTTTTTTAAATCTCCATAGGGAACCCTAAAA